>NC_047035.1:57325173-58674803 GCF_011762595.2 Tursiops truncatus | reverse complement strand
ATAAGTTGGATTAAAAAGATACACTTAATTCCTAGATGGTTAATAAGAATTAATTCCATACCTAAATGCACAGTGGTAAAATAGATCAATGAGAAATGTTAGAAGGAACATTAGACAAAAGACAAATTGATATAACTAGACTGGCAGAAGATTTCTATAAATTTTCCAGAAAATACTAGTATGTTATGTTAAAGGAATTCAAAGGAAAGGGTTGCAGTATGCAATTATGAACACAGGTTATGGTAAACATGCTGGTAATTTGTAAATTTAATTAATTGGCTAGTTATTAGGCATACTTACTTGTGCATGATTAACCTTGCTTCTCTACAGTGCTCTCTTTGTAATATGTCAACTTGGCTAGACTGAACTCTATTTCCTTGAATTCCCTTCCCTTCACATTTCTAGTTAGCCTGGGTGACAAGAGACATTTTTCATGAGATTCAAGAGATCAGTAGTGAAGCAACAGCCATCTTGTTTTTAATGCATGGAAGTTTGGGGAAGGTGTTTGTTGTACCTCACACATCTTTGCTTATCTGCTGCCTTACTTCATTGGGGTAGAAAAGCTTTGGGCCAGCAACTGATCCACCTCTTTCAGCTTCTCTGTCTCCTGGAGCAGGTGTGTATTTAGCACTGTAAAGACAGTTTCCAACATCTCCTTTAGGATGTCTGGTTAATAAGGTTGGAGATGGTAGGATGAACATAAATTTCCAGTCTTTCCTTGTAGATTCCAGTCTTCTTGTGCTCATGGGTCCTAGCTTATTCTCATGAGATTAAGCTTGTCTCTATTCTCTCCTTCTTAATATCTTGATTTTCTGCTCTTTGGACTTCAACATTCAGTATCAGACACAAAGGTAACAGCAGTAAAGAGATTATTTAACCAGCAGCCACAACTGCATAATGTCAAATCCTTGCAATATCTCTCTCACTGCATGTATTGGAGTGGTTATGCTTCTTCCATAGAACTCTAATACAAACTTCGGTATTGATAGTGTTTCTGACAGAATAGAATCTAATGCAAGTACCACAAAAGGCAAAATTCTTAGTGACAGGGCATTTGTTGCCATAGAGAATGTCAGTAAGTAGAAGATTATACTGATATCTCATAAGAGCACTGGGAGAACATGTGGGAGAGACAATGCTAAAGCTCAAGCCTTTACATTAGTTCTCAACTCAAGTTCTACATAAGGAACCTAGAAGCTTCTGTGATTACTCTAAAAGTAATTTTACCTTTGTAGAACACAAGGTTGTGCTTTCTGAACATAATATCCAAAATTTATCCTTCAGGTGACTGAATTACAATACAAATTATACACCTAAGCATACAATGTATCTCAGGAAGGGATGAGATCTTAAAAATTAAAATGTGACCAAATGGGCAGATTTCAACGAAACTGGAAAACCTGAACTATTAAATTCTACAGAATTTTCTTTGCCAGCAGAAGTAGCCTTTCCATCTCCTCCATATGGAGGATATTTCCTACTTTCCCGAAGAACCTGTTTCTCCAATGGTGATTTCATTACAATAGATTGCTAATCCTTTCCAGTATCTATCTCTACCACATTTTCCTGCTTCTAAATCTTTAACTAGATTGAATTCCCAGCATGCCTTAAGAGTGAGATACAAGAATGTGACCCATGAGAAGATGTGCTACATAACAAGAGAATTGCATCACTTTGCCAATTTATAGTGACAGAATTCTGTGGTTGCTAAGGATGTGGGGTCAGAGTATAAATAATATATAAGTTGAATCAGCACACATTTATTGATATAGCATCATAAGCAGAAAGTCTGAATTCATGGCTAGGCTTGAGAAGCTGGTAATGGCTCTAGTAGTTTGCTTGGTTGGGTGACTGAATTATCAACCCAAGAGTTACCTACAATAAATTAAAATGTCAGAAGATATTTAGAAAGGTATCCAAAGGCTTAGGGTTGTTGGAATACTTGAGTAGATTTATCATGCAAGACCTGCTCTACTTTTCCCTTTACTATATCCTCTGGGAAAGTCCAGAGAGCATTTACTTCATCAAAGCTGCAAGAAATTCATGAGGGGAGCCCCAGCACCCTTGAATATCTGTGGTGGCTTTTCTCTGTAGGCCACAGTGAGATCTGCTTCCATCAAACTGGGATCCCTATATTCAATGGAAATTTTAGAATCCTGGGGTAGCAGGGTCCACACTAATCACCAGGGAAAATGTGGGCTTAGTTACCATAAAGGAGAGTGAAGCTGAGAGGCTGAATATACAAATGGACAATGGTCAAATCATATATATATATATATATATATAAATAGACCTATGACCCATAACCTGAAGTTGTGCAGCAATCTACCCAGGAAACCAACCCGTTATATACAATAAACAACTCAGGAACCAACATGATGTAAATCATAATTGCAAATTTCTGTCTGTAGTAACAATCCAGGAGGGTAAAAAATAACTTCTGTAGCAATTGGCCCCCAAATGGTGAGGACTTTATTAAAGACTGACAGCTTCCCTAATTTTTGGCCCTGCTTCCAACTTAGCACCAACCAGAGAAAGTCAAGTACATACTCCTAAACAATCACATAGAATACTCTACTTCTAATTAGCCCACCTCCAGCCCATGCCAACGGTCTCCAATCAGAGCATACACAAAACCTTCCCTTTTTTTTCCACTATAAAGCTTTCCCACTCCCCTGCCTACCTTTGAGTCCCTGACAAAAGATAATTGATGATGGGTGGCTCTCTTGCTCTAGCAAGCACTCAATAAATAGACGCTGCCTTTGTCATTTGGTTGGTGTTCCTTTATTTCCACAAAGCAAAGCAGTTTAAAATAATTTGACTCTCACAGACCTTTGGCTTTGGCTAGTTGATAATGGTGTCCCGAGAACTGAGCAGCCTGCTACAGTCCAAATTGATCTGTTTAAAAGAAAAGCTCTAGACCTAGTGAATTCTGACTTGAGTCACCAGATAACAGAGTCATAGTTCCAATAAATTCTCAAACTAGAGTTAGTTCAAGACCCAGAATTCCTTGAATAAAGAGGAAGACATGATCCCTTAAAAAAGAATCCTGCAATACCGACACATATTTATACTGTTAATCCGTCTTCCAGTCTTTCCCCAGGGGACCTATGGCCCTTTATTGGTGATTCTTTTTATTGGAATAAATGAAATATGTATTTTGCTTATTTAGTTACCAATTATATGTCCAGTTATGATAGAGTGCATTTTCTTATTTGTGTTGGGTGTATGCTAGGTTCAGAAAAGGATTTGATTTTAAGACTCATGAGAATTTTGATATTTGTATCTTAACTCCTTCCCATTTATATTTTAAAATAGGATATAGATCAATAGTGCTAAAATGCAAATTAGATTTTAAGTCATATAGTAATATATAAAATTAACTTAAAACTTAGAAGTGAAAATAAATATTCTTTGCTTTATTTTTTGAAGTAAGTGTCAATTCACGTGGTTTCCTGTGTGAATTAAGACTTCTTTGTATTTTTTGAGACTCTCTGACCTCAGGTAAGGCCTCAGTCCCTCTTAAGAATTTTTCACCTGATTAAGGTAGGCCCACTCAGGACAGTCTTCCTTTTTATGATCTCAAAATGAACTGATTTGGAATCTTGATTATGTCTTCAAAATGCCTTCACTTTTTACCATATTTTATTGGCTAGAAGAAGATTGCAGGTTCAGTTTTCACTCAGGGGGAAATATTACATAAGCTTATAGAACTGAATGGAGTCACCTTAGGGTTTATCCACTACAGTGTGATATACCAAAACCTCAAAGGCAGTGTCAATGGAAAGGAAGGGAAAAGAAGTGAAGAAATGGAGGAAGAAAGAAAAAAGAAAGGTAAAAAGACAAATATGAAAAAAAGGAATTCTGGTAATGAATACTTCACTATAAAATTTAATTCATTTTTGGCCTCCTTTATAAAAACTGCCCTCATCATTTTCCTTCTTTCTCCAAGATTTGGAACTGACCCTCCCTATGTCTGTGTTCTTACTTTTCAGTTGTATTAGTCAGGGTTCTCCAGAGAAACTGAACCAATAGGAGAAATATATATATATATATATATATATATATATATATATATATATAAAAATACAAAACATACATGATTCATTATAAGGAATGGGCTTATGCAAGTATAGAAGCTGAGGAATCCCATAATATGCCATCTGCAGGCTGGAGACCCAGGAAAGCCAGTCTAGTCTGAAAGGCTGAGAACCAAGAACTTTGATGATGTATGTTCCAGTATGAGGACAGAAGAAGACCCATATCCCAGCTTAAGTTGTCAGGCAGAGAGAGAATTTTCCCTTACCTTTCCTTTGTTCACTTTAGGCTTCCCACAGATTTGATGAGGCCCACACCCCACACTGAGGAGGGCAATCTGATTTACTCAGTCTGTTGATTCAAATGTTAATCTCATCCAGAAACACCCTCACAGACACACCAAAATGATATTTAACCAAATATCTGGGCATTCTGTGTCTCAGTCAGGTTGACAAATTTAATCATCACATCCATATATTCAATGCTTGTAACTCAGTATCACTCTCTTGTACTCATTTGCTTTCAAATTTATTGCCCCTAACAATCTGGGGAGCTCCTCAAAATTAGGGTCACATTCTAATTCACATTTATCTTCATATTCCCAAAGATGTGTGCAAATTATGCAGAAGAAGCACTTGATTAAGTGTACTTGAAGAAAACAGGAATAAAGAGTGCAAGTTATGTTCCAGGGGTAGAGCCAGGGACTTTCACTTGCTACCATATCACTCATCGACCTTAATAATTAACAGAAAGGAGTTACAGTTACTTACACAAGAAGAAAATAACTTCTGGTATTGGTAAGAACAAACTCAACCTCTTGAATATATTATGATGTCAAAATGAATAGAAGTCAATCATGGCAACTGCTTAACTTGCTATTTAGCATAGTTAATTAAATACATGTTTTTTTGGGGGGAGCAGGCTATATGAGTTTGCTTTTTATTTTCCCTGTTGCTTTGGAGAAGTTGCTTTCTCAGTTACTTACCTATTCATTGACAGTAATAATAATTACTATTTCTGGGGGTGATATGAGGATTAAATGAGTTGAAAACAGTGATTTTGATTAGCGAAATGAAAGGTGTGTTGATTGATGAAAAAAATTACACTTGCATCTTGAGTAGAGGAAAACAAAGACCCCAAAACTATCAAAATCAAAGTACATTTAGACAGCTAAAACAATGCAGATTTAGAACACAGAAAAATAAAGGTTTGCACAAAACAGTCTACTCCGTATATTTCTTTCTTTACTTATAGTTAATATAGAAAATAGCTTATATCTCTAAGTTACTAGCAAAAGTGAATTAAATAATTATAAATAACTTTGAAAAATGTTAAATGCCATCTACAGTCAAGTCTCATCCTTGACTTGAAGAGATAGGCAATTTTTAAATTTACAGTAACTTAGAAGCCTCCATTCAAAGGATTTAGCTTCCAGAATCAGATACCCTAATTCTATGCACCTTCTTTAGGGTGGTGAGAACCATGTCCCAGGAACATAACATACCATATGATTGCAAGGGGTAATTAATACGAACCCAAGCCAGGAACGAACTGTTACAAAGATAATTAGAATGAAATCAATAGTTTGCTATTTGTCTTCCTAAGTTTCTAATTTTCTTTCAATTTATCATGAACATGGACCAGTCACTGTTTCAAGGCAGAGCTGGACTGACCAGAAGAGATAAAGTTCCTGAACCAAATTTACAGTCCAGATATTTAAGAATTGAAGAGCTGGGAATGTAGTATTTCATAAATTAAAATTTTAGCACTGCATTTTTCCCAGTGAAGAATAGGATGAACTTTTTCACTAGAAATTGTAACTTTAGGTTATCAATGAATAGTATTTCTTAGCTGCACAGCTCAACCAACAGTGGTAGAGTATGCAACAATATTAATGGACAAAATTAATAAAATGTAGCACATCACATATTCAATACTTCATTTTATACTATAAGCATTAGTGAATATATTGCACTTCTTGGTGAAAGAAGTCAGGGCATGTGGTAGGTGCTTGGCATATTATTTCATTTACAACTCAAACCCTAAAAATTAGGTGTCATTGCCATTTTACAGAGGCATAAACTGAAGTTGAGAGAAGTTAACACATAGAAAGTTTTAAAATCAGGAACAAATACATACCTAAAATATCTCAAACAGATCATTTGTAGCTTACTGTTAATGGTATTTGTGATTTTTTAATCTTTTTTTTTACAACTTTGGTTTGATGTTATAGTCATTCAAGTTGAAATGGAAGAAGAGTCATCTATCTATCGTGACTATCACCGCTTTGTTATCCACAGTTCAGTACATGTCCAATTGCACTGAAAACCCTTCAAAGCCTTTTCTTTTCTCTCTTTCTAAGTCATTACTACTTAGATGGTCTTTCTTCATTAGGATGAATAAGAGCACAGATTTTCAATTCCTTGGAGAGATTCAAAGCTATCTATCCCTATTAACTTTTTATTATTATTCAGAATCTCCTTTGTACCATCTGGTAAATTTCAAAGGCCAAAAATGTTCACTGCAGACATGTTTTCTGATTCAGAGATAAAATTTATACCTGGAAGCATAATAAAAGAAAAGAGGTGGAATCTGGAAGGGCTAGGGAAGTTTCGATGCACTAATTCATTCAACTTCAGGATCAAGACTTTGTATTTCATTTTTGGTTGTCTTAGTAGACCATCTAATTTACAAAGACAGTTTCTACATACACAGTTCTCATTTGTTTTTTGGATTGGTTTCTAATACTTTTCTGTTCCTTTCTATGAATCGAATCTTCTTTTAACATTCCTTTCACAGTTCTTTTCTTGATGTCCAAACTTCCTCTTTTTCAGTCTTTTGACTTTTTTCTTTCATTGTGCCCATCATCTTCTCTTTTCACTGCAGCTGTTAAGTTAAAAAAAAACGGAAAGCCATTGATGTCACTATCTTTCTCCTGTCACTTTCATCAGAAAAAATGGAGTTCCAATGTGCAGCATCCAGTTGCTTAGCAACAATATTTTCAGCATCCCTGTCAGCACGAAGAGTCTGAAGCTGTGTCTGCTAATGTGGCTGCATTACAGAAAAGAGCATAGTTTGAGTGGAAATAGGAAAAAATATGCCCTGAAAATTCAACAGTCTCAGGATATAATGAATGCAGAAAAGGATGAGCATTTTTCAGTGGGAGCTTTCTTTTTACCACATGACACATCACTTGCAGAAAAGTTTATTCTCTATAGCATCACTTCAGGAATTGTGCATTCAGGAATGCCAACATAACTGTGTTCTGTACCAAGTTACTGCTCTACCCGATTACCTTATTTTCCTGTGCATGTATTTACAATTCCAGGAACAAATTGCTTTACTGTGAATATTTTTGGCACAAGCTACAGTAAAATGTTTTTCATTATCTTTTCCAAGTTTGTTATCATTCTTTGTTTTAATGAATAAGAACTGATGGTTTTACTATGAAAGTTTGTGAATGCATTTCTAATTTTTTTTGTGACTTTATTTTAATCACATATTATCTTTTTTCTGTGGTAATAGAGACATGTATTTTTCCATGTTTGGTATCTTTATAGATGTCTAATTTTTATATAAAACATTTTGATTGCTGTATATTTATGTTGTTCATTGTTATTTGTTTGAAAGTGGTCAGATGATAGAAAGACTGACAACTGAGATTCATAATCAGTATTATTAAATGTAAAGATATCCTTTAAATTAGAAGATAAAAAGCTATTTAAAAGTGCCTTATATATTGCTAACTTATTTTAAAAATACATTTTATTGTATACTACTTAGGAATTATGTTTTTTATTGGTTTAGAAAACTAATGATAAACTTATTTAAAGGTTGTTATATGAATTTAATACATTTTAATATAATGTGATATGAACAGAAGTTGCAGAAACTGTTATTTTGAGTTCCAATTTTTGCTTTGATCTTTATCTGCTTTGTAGCCTGGAACATGTTTTTTAACCTAAGACTAAGATTTTACATCTTTAAATAAGATTAATACTTTCTAGTATCAGTTCTACTAAAGATATTAAAGTGAGATAATCAATGTAAAACACTAAACATGTCTGACTAAGCATATTCAAAAAATATTCAGTAATTTAAAGCTTTTGTTACTTAGAAATTTTCATAAAATAGACCGCCTAGACCAGATGTGTTTTTTTTCCAGATACTTTTTGCCTTTTTATATAAACACATTTTTTAGCCATTAAGATGTGCTGAGACATATTATTGACATTAAGTGTTTTAAGCGTATAGGATCCAAAGAAGTTGATGAGATATGAATAATTAAAAATAGTAGTAGTAACCAGGAATATTGAGTGGGTAGACATTAATATTTATTAATATTTTTGAATGAAAGTATAAATAGTAGACTGGACAATGTGATCATAAAATTATTTACTTCCATAATTATGGCTTTTTTTCCTTTTTGCAAGGAAAGTTTTCCATTTAAAAAGTAAAAATTAACTTCATGTTCAAAATGGCAGGAAATTCTCTAAAGATCACAAATAGCAAGGAAGTATTTTAAATGGTTTAAGCTCTTAAGAATGTAACAGAGGGCCACACCATCAGTAGACACTTCCATTGAAAAGGATTCATAAGGTGGAAATAAGACTGAGTCTTTAGTTGAGAGTAAAAAATGGGTGCTATATGTCAGAAAGAAATCAGTTGTATATGGGCCCCATTGACAGTACTCAGAACTTTGAGAGGATGAACAGGCAATATGGAATGTGGAATTGAGATGGAAGATTAATAATAGAGAATCAGTTGGAAGTTAAAATGTAAAATAACAGACTGTTATATTCCTAGTACCTTAGAAGTACACTTTGCTGTCAGGGAAAAAATAATAGCCTCTTACAAAAACCTCAGCATTTTGACATTAAGAGTTTCCAATGCAATGGCCATTTTTTGACCAATTGCCCCAAAGTGAAGATCTCTAGACCAGCCCTACAAAATCCCATTTGCAACCATATTTGTTGACTCATTCTTAAGTAATGTAGAATCACAAGGTATTTGAGGAAAACTTGGAATACAGAACATATAGTCCAAAATAAACAAAATAAAATCTTCAGAGAAACATAAAAACCCTAAGATATTCTTAATGATATTAATAAGAATATTGTATCTGTAACAAGTAAAGAATCTAAAAAGTAATTAAACACAAACATCTTGTAAATTAAACTTCTGATAAAATGTATGGTTTAAGTTGATGAACTATTTTCAAAGAGAACAGAAAGAAAAAGAAACATATACAGTACCAAGATAGGAAGCATGAAAATGCAATCTAAAAAAATCCAACTTTTGATGGGCAGGATTTTTTTTTTTACATCTTTATTGGAGTATAATTGCTTTACAATGTTGTGTTACTTTTGCTGTATAACAAAGTGAATCAGCTATATGTATACATGTATCCCCAAATCCCCTCCCTGTTGTGCCTCCCACCCACCCTCCTTATCACACCCCTCTAAGTGGTCACAAAGCACTGAGCTGACTCCCTGTGCTGTGCAGCTACTTCCCACAAGCTATCTATTTTACATTTTGGAGTGTACAGATGTCCATGCCACTCTCTCACTTCATCCCAGCTTAACCTTCCCCCTCCCTGTGTCCTCAAGTAAATTCTCTAGGTCTGCATCTTTAGTCTTCTTCTGCCCCTACGTTCTTCAGAACCATTTTATTTTAGACTCCATATACTTGTGTTAGCATATGGTATTTGTTTTTCTCTTTCTGAATTACTTCACTCTGTATGACAGACTCTAGGTCCATACACCTCACTACAAATAAATCAATTTCGTTTCCTTTTATGGCCGAGTAATATTCCATTGTATATACATGCACATCTTCTTTATCCATTCATCTGTAGATGGATACTTAGGTTGCTTCCATGTCCTGGCTATTGTAAATAGTGCTGCAATGAACATTGTGGTACAGGTCTCTTTTGGAATTATGGTTTTCTCAGGGTATATGCCCAGTAGTGGGATTGCAGGGTAATATGGTAGTTCTATTTTTAGATTTTTAAGGAACCTCCATACTGTTCTCCGTACTGGCTATATCAATTTTCATTCCCCCAACAGTGCAAGAGGGTTCCCTTTTCTCCACACCCTTTCCAGCATTTATTGTTTGTAGATTTTTTGATGATGGCCATTCTGACCAGTGTGAGATGATATCTCATTGTAGTTTTGATTTGCATTTCTCTCATCATTAGTGATGTTGAGCATCCTTTCATGTGTTTGTTGGCAATCTGTATATCTTCTTTGGAGAAATTTCTATTTAGGTCTTCCACCCATTTTTGGATTCGGTTGTTTGTTTTATTGATATTGAGCTGCATGTGCTGCTTGTATATTTTGGAGTTTAATCCTTTGTCAGTTGCTTTGTTTGCAAATATTTTCTCCCCTTCTGAGGGTTGTCTTTTTGTCTTCTTTATGGTTTCCTTTACTGTGCAATAGCTATTAAGTTTCATTAGGTCCCACTTGTTTATTTTTGTTTTTATTTCCATTTCTCTAGGAGGTGGGTCAAAAAAGGATCTTGCTATGATTTATGTCATAGACTGTTCTGCCTATGTTTTCCTCTAAGAGTTTTATAGTGTCTAGCTTTACATTTAGCTCTTTAATCCATTGTGATTTTATTTTTATGTATGGTGTTAGGAAGTGTTCTAATTTCATTCTTTTACATGTAGCTGTCCAGTTTCCCCAGCACCACTTACTGAAGAGTCTGCCTTTTCTCCATTGTATATTCTTGCCTCCTTTATCAAAGATAAGGTGACCATATGTACGTGAGTTTATCTCTGGGCTTTCTCTCCTGTTCCATTGATCTATATTTCTGCTTTTGTGTCAGTACTGTATTGTCTTGATTACTGTAGTAATCAAGTAGATTACTTGATAACTTTGTAGTAGAATCTGAAGTCCGGGAGCCTGATTCCTCCACCTCCGTTTTTCTTTCTCAAGATTGCTTTGTCTATTTGGGGTCTTTTGTGTTTCCATACAAATTGTGAAATTTTTTGTTCTAGTTCTGTGAAAAATGCCATTGGTAGTTTGATAGGGATTGCATTGAATCTGTAGATTGCTTTGAGTAGTATAGTCATTTTCACAGTGTTGATTCTTCTAATCCAAGTACATGGTATATCCCTCCATCTATTTCTGTCATCTTTAATTTCTTTCATCGGGGTCTTATAGTTTTCTGCATACAGGTCTTTTGTCTCCTTAGGTAGGATTATTCCTAGGTATTTTGTTCCTTTTTTTTGCAGAGGTAAATGGGAGTTTTCCTTAATTTCTCTTTCATAATTTTCATTGTTAGTATGTAGGAATGCAAGAGATTTCTGTGCATTAATTCTGTATCCTGCTACTTTACCAAATTCATTGATTAGCTCTAGTACTTTTCTGGTAGCATCTTTAGGGTTCTCTATGTATAGTATCATGTCATCTGCAAACAGTGACAGTTTTCTTCTTCTTTTCCAATTTGTATTCCTTTTATTTCTTTTTCTTCTCTGATTGCTATGGCTAAAACTTCTAAAACTATGTTGAATAACAGTGGTGAGAGTGGGCAATCTTGTCTTACTCCTGATCTTAGAGGAAATGGTTTCAGTTTTTCACCATTGAGAATGATGTGGTCTGTGGTTTTGTCACAAATGGCTTTTATTATGTTGAGGAAATGTCCTTCTATGCCTAATTTCTGGAGAGTTTTTATCATAAATTCGTGTTGAATTTTGTCAAAAGCTTTTTCTGCACCTGTTGAGATTATCCTAGGGTTTTTATCCTTCAGTTTGTTAATATGATGTATCACATTGATTGATTTGCATATATTGAAGAATTCTTGCTCTACTGGGAAAGACCCCACTTGATCATGATGTATGATATTTTTAATGTGCTGTTGGATTCTGATTGCTAGTATTTTGTTGAGGATTCTTGCATCTATGTTTATCAGTGATATTGGACTGTACTTTCTTTTTATTGTTACATCTTTGTCTGGTTTTGGTGTCAGGTTGAGGGTGGCCTCGTAGAATGAGTTTGGGTATGTTCCTCCCTCTGGTAAAGTTTGGAAGAGTTTGAGAAAAATGCGTGTTAGCTCTTCTCTAAATGTTTGATAGAATTCACCTGGGGAGCCATCTGGTCCTGGGCTTTTGTTTGTTGGAAGATTTTTAATCGCAGTTTCAATTTCAGTGCTTATGATTGGTCTGTTCATATTTTCTAGTTCTTCTTTGTTCAGTCTTGGAAGGTTGTGCACTTGTAAGAATTTGTCCATTTCTTCCAGGTTGTCCATTGTATTGGCATATAGTTGCTTGTAGTAATCTCTCATGATCCCTTGTATTTCTGCCATGTCAGTTGTAACTACTCCTTTTTCATTTCTAATTCTGTTGATTTGAGTCTTCTTTTTTTTCTTGATGAATCTGGCTAATGGTTTATCAATTTTGTTTATATTCTCAAAGAACAAGCTTTCAGTTCTATTGATTTTTGCTATTGTTTCCTTCATTTATTTCTGACCTGACTTTTATGATTTCTTTCCTTCTACTAAGTTTGGGCTTTTTTTGTTCTTGTTTCTCTAATTGCTTTGGGTGTAAGGTTAGGTTTATTTATTTGAGGTTTTTCTTGTTTCTTGAGGTAGGATTGTATTGCTGTAAACTTCCCTTTTAGAGCTGCTTTTGCTGCATTCCATAGGTTTTGGGTCATCGTGTTTTCATTATCCTTTGTTTCTAGGTATTTTTTGATTTCCTCTTTGATTTCTTCAGTGAGCTCTTGGTTATTTAGTAGCATATTGTTTACCCTCCATGTGTTTGTAGTTTTTACAGATACAAATTGTTTCTGTAATTGATACCTAGTGTCATAGCGCTGTTTCGGAAAGATACTTGACACAATTTCAATTTTTTTTAAATTTACCGAGGCTTGATTTGTGACCCAAGATATGATCTGTCCTGGAGAATGTTCCATGAGCACTTGAGAAGAAAGTGTATTCAGTTATTTTTGGATGGAATGTCTTATAAATATCAATTAAGTCCATCTGGTCTAATGTGTCATTAAAAGCTTGTGTTTCCTCATTTATTTTCATTTCGGATGATCAGTCCATTGGTGAAAGTGGGGTGTGAAGTCCCCTACTATGATTGTGTTACTGTCGATTTCCCCTTTTATGGCTGTTAGCATTTGCCTCATATATTGGGGTGCTCCTATGTTGGGTGCATAAATTTTTACAATTGCTATATCTTCTTCTTCAATTGATCCTTTGATCATTATGTAGTGTCCTTCTTTGTCTCCTGTAATAATCTCTATTTTAAAGTCTATTTTTTTTGATATGAGTGTTGCTTCTCCAACATTCTTTTGATTTTCATTTGCATGGAATATTTTTTTCCATGCCCTCACTTTCAGTCTGTGTGTGTCCCTAGGTCTGAAGTGGGTGACTTTTAGACAGCATATATACTGGTCTTGTTTTTTTTACACATTCAGTCAGGTGTCTTTTGGTTAGAGCATTTAATCCATTTACATTTAAGGTAATTATCGATATGTATGTTCCTATTACCATTTTCTTAACTGTTTTGGGTTTGTTTTCATAGGTCTTTTCCTTCTCATTTGTTTCCTGCCTATTGAATTTCTTTTAACATTTGTTGTAAAGCTGGTTTGGTGGTGCTGAATTCTCTTAACTTTTGCTTGTCTGTAAAGGTTTTAATTTTTCTGTTGAATCTGAATGAGATCCTCTCTGGGTAGAGTAATCTTGGTTGTAGGTTTTTCCTTTTCATCACTTTAAATATGTCCTGCCAGTCCCTTCTGGCTTGCAGAGTTTCTTACGAAAGATCAGCTGTTAACCTTATGGGGATTCCCTTGTATGTTATTTGTTGCTTTTCCCTTGTTGCTTTTAATATTTTTTCTTTAATTTTTGATAGTTTGATTAATATGTGTCTTGGTGTGTTTCTCCTTGGATTTATCATGTATGAGACTCTCTGTGCTTCCTGGACTTGATTGACTATTTTCTTTCCCATGTTAGGGCAGTTTTCTACTATAATCTCTTCAAATATTTTCTCAGACCCTTTCTTTTTCTCTTCTTCTGGGACCCCTATAATCAAATGTTCATGTGTTTAATGTTGTCCCAGAAGTCTCTGAGACGGTCCTCAATTCTTTTCATTCATTTTTCTTTATTCTGCTCTGTGGCAGTTATTTCCAGTTCTATCTTCCAGGTTACTTATCCATTCTTCTGCCTCAGTTATTCTGCTATTGATTCCTTCTGTTTTTAATTTATTGTGTTGTTCATTATTGTTTGTTTGCTCTTTAATTCTTCTAGATCCTTGTTAAGCATTTCTTGTATTTTCTCCTATTCTTCTGTATTCTCTTTCCAAGTTTTTGGATCATCTTTACTATCATTACTCTGAATTCTTTTTCAGGTAGACTGCCTATTTCCTCTTCATTTATTTGGTCTGGTGGGTTTTTACCTTGCTCCTTCATCTTCTGCATATTTCTCTGTCTTCTCACTTTGTTTAACTTACTGTGTTTGGGTTCTCCTTTTGGCAGGCTGCAAGTTCATAGTTCCTGTTATTTTTGATGTCTGCCCCCTGTGGGTGAGGTTTGTGCAATGGCTTGTGTTAGCTTCTTTGTGGGATGGACTGGTGCCTGTGTTTTGGTGTGTGGGGCTGGATCTTGTCCTTCTGGTGGGCAGGGCTCTGTCTGGTCGTGTGTTTTTGGGTGTCTGTGAACTTAGTATGACTTTAGGCAGCCTCTCTGATAATGGGTGGGGTTCTTTTCACATCTTGCTAGTTGTTTGGTTTGGGGCATCTATCACTGGAGCTTGCTGGCTGTTGGGTTGAGCTGGGTCTTAGTGTTGAGATGGAGATCTCTGGGAGACCTGTCACTGATTAATATTACATGGGGCCAGGAAGTTTCTGGTGGTCCAGTGTCCTGGACTCAGCTCTCCCACCTTGCAGACTCAGACCCAACACCTGGCCGTAGCATGAAGGCCCTGCTAGCCACATGGCTCAGAAGAAAAGGAAAAAAAAAAAAAAACAAATGAACAGATAGAACTGCAAAACAAATGGTAAAAGGAAACCTAAACAGGCAAAATCACACAAAGAAACACACACACACTCACAAAAAGAGAAAAAAGAGGAAAAGAGCAATCAAACCTATAAACAAATCCACCAATGATAACAAGCACTAATATCTGAACTAAGATCTACGTAAAGCCAAAAACAGACATAGAAAGCAAACTACAAGTCTACAGTTGCTTCCAAAGTCCACCGCTTCAATTTTGGGAACATTCATTGTCTATTCAGTTATTTCACAGATGCAGGGTTTATCAAGTTGATCGCAGGTATTTAATCTACTGCTCCTGAGGCAGCACAGAGAAATTTCCCTTTCTCTTCTTTGTTCACAGAGCTCCTGGGGTTCAGCTTTGGTTTTGTCCTCGCCTCTGCATGTAGGCCACCCTCAGGCATCCTTGCCCTGACGGGAGGGGTTAACCCTGACAGTAGGGGGTTAAAGCAGTGGTTGATTAGGGCTCCGTTGCTTATTCAAGCCAGGGAGAGGGAGGCATTAGGTACTCATAATTGGAATGCAGGGTGAGCCTATGGTGGCAGAGACCAGTGTGATGTTGCAACATCCTGAGGCACACCATGTGTTCTCCCGGGGAAGTTGTCCCTGGATCATGGGGCCCTGGGAGTGGTGTGCTGCACAGGATCCTAGACGGGTGTGGGTAGTGACTTGCACTTGCACACAGGATTCTTGGTGGCAGTGGCAGCAGCGTTAATGGTGGGTCCATGCCCACCTCTGGGGTTCAAGATGATAGCCGTGGCTCATGCTGCTCTCTGGATCTCGCTTAGGTGGTCCTCTGCTGTCTGTGGGCACACGGAGCAGGAATTCCCCTCTCCTTGTACACCTGGAAACAATGATCTCTTGCCTCCGTCACGTCCACACATTTTCCCGGACTCCCTCCCGGCTAGCTATGGCACACTAGCCCCCTTCAGGCTGTCTTCACACAGCCCATCCCAGTCATCTCCCTAGGATCTGACCTCTGAAGACTGAGCCTCAGCTCCCAGCCCCCACACACCCCAGCAGGTGAGCAGACAAGCATCTCAGGCTGGTGAGTGCTAGTTGGCACTGATTCTCTGTGAGGGAATCTCTCCACTTTGCCCTCTGCACCCATGTTGTTGTGCTCTCCTCTGTGGCTCTGAAGCTTCCCCCCTTCCCCCCATCCCCACCAGTGAAGGGGCTTTCTAGTGTGTGGAAACTTTTCCTCCTTCACAGCTCCCTCCCAGAGGTGCAGGTCCCAGCCCTATTCTTTTGTCTCTGTTTTTTCTTTTTTCTTTTGCCCTACCCAGGATGTGGGAATTTTCTTACCTTTTGGGAAGTCTGGGATCTTCTGCCAGCATTCAGTAGGTGTTCTATAGGATTTTTCCTGCATGTAGATGTATTTTTGATTATTTGTGGGGAGGAAGGTGATCTCCATGTCTTACTCCTCTGCCATCTTGAAGGTCTCCTCCAACTGGCAGGATTTTTATGTGGAAATAAACAAAAATATGGAAAGAATGAATTTTTTTTTAAAGTAAAAACAATTCCTAGAGCTGAAGGATGAAAGTATTAGTTTATCTAATGAACTCAGTAAATGCCTAGCCCTACAAATTAAATAATATCTGTGTATTGAAAATTTATATTATAGTAATATAAAATTTCAGAACATCAATGGTCAGCATATTAAAAGTTTCTAGAAAGTAAAAAATATAATCTGAAAAATAATGACCTTCAGAAACTTGCATAGAATGTGGCAATAGATTCAATAGACTTAAGGAAATTTATTTTAGGTGTAGGATAATATACCCAGCTAATATATTAATCAAGTGTAAGGAAAAATGAACCATATTTTCAGACATGCAAGGGCTCAGAAATTTCACTCCCCACACACTCTTTATTAGGAAACTTCTTAAGGATATTCTTCTGTAAAATCTAAGTATAACCAAGAAAGAAGAAGGTACAAAATATGGGGGAAAAATCCATAAGAGATGTTTAGTAGTCATGAAGAGTAATTGCTTCATATAGAAACAAATATTTAGGAGCACCATGACGGAAGGATAAAGAAACAAAGAGGAATCCAGAGATTTTTATATCATCCATAACAATATGAGTTTACCTAAAAAGGTGATAAAAAGGTTAATTTTAATTTTTATAGAAAAGAATGGGAATCTAAAACTTCAGGAAACACAAAATGTTATATTAGAAAAAATGAAATCATAGCACATTACTTGTTTGTGCAACAAATAATATTAAAAACTAATTGTGACATAAAAACATTTAAAGTGTACTGTGAACACTTAATAGCAACCCATAGACAAGCAATGCTATTAAGTGTTAACTAACATTATACAAGTGAATAGAAATGATAGAAAGCTTGACAATGTAAAAGTAGAAGTAGAAATAACTGAATAAGCAGTTAAGAAAAGCTACAAATAAAACAGAAGAAAAATAGTAACTTTACATAATAAAGTAAGAAGTCCATATATGTTTTCAAGAAGTGATGGAAAAAGAAATAAATCTTTAACATTTTGTAATTACAGATAAAACACATGGAACAATTAAGAGTCATGTTATAACAATTATGTGACAGTGGAAGAAAGAGATGGTTTGTGATAAATCCTCAGATATTGAACTAGGGAATAAATAGGGTATGCCTAAATGGATAAGTCAAAAAATAGTGATTTAAACATATGTTTTAGAGCTATATATGAAATAAATTACTCTTCAAGAAATCAAATATTTTCTTAATTTACAAACTAGGTAATGTAGGGGCCAAGGCACACTTGTTTTCATTATTAGCCCATCTACAGTATTATTTTTTCATCAAGTATATACATTATTTAAAAAATTTGTATCATATATTAATATAAATTAGTATATATCCAGACAAAATTGTGTATTTTTGTGTTTTTTTATATTCAATGATAGAATTAGAGGCCCTTCTTCAAAAAAAAAAAAAAGAACAAATTTTACGTTTCTTTTTACATCTGGTGAATAATTTTTAGAGTTTAGTTGTTATCTATAAGATCTAAGGTTATTTAAATAAGTTTCAACATCAACGCATCAAAAACTTGATAAAAGGTAGCAAAAAGAGGGCTTCCCTGGTGGCGCAGTGGTTGAGAGTCCGCCTGCCGATGCAGGGGACACGGGTTGTGCTCAGGTCTGGGAGGATCCCACATGCCGTGGAGCGGCTGGGCCCGTGAGCCATGGCCGCTGGGCCTGCGCGTCCGGAGCCTGTGCTCTGCAACGGGAGAGGCCACAACAGTGAGAGGTCCGCGTATAGCAAAAAAAAAAAAAAAAAAAAAAAAAAGATAGTAAAAAAAACTACAGGGCACACATACTTAAGTAGTAAATAACTAAACTCTTTCTCTCTCTTTGATCACAAAAACTCAAGGATATCTGTTCTTACCATTTTTATTAAATAATTTAATGTAAATCTTTGTGCAATAAGGTAATAAAAGGATATCAAAAACATAAAATTTAAAAGGGAGATTATTTAAAATTAGATTATGGTGTTGATTGCACAACTGTGTGAATATTCTAATAACCTTTGAATTGTGCACTTTAAATAGATGAGCTTTATGGTATTAAATTATATCTCAATGAAGCTATTAAGGAAAAGAAGTAAAGCTGCTTTATTCATAGATTATATGATTCTGTAAGTAGAAAATCCTATTGATTCTACTGAACACACTAGGTCTTACATATCAATTTAGGAAGGTGACAGGACACACAGTACTGAAGTACAAAAAAATCATTGTATTTCTACATAGCATCAATGAACAGTTGGAAAATAATTTTAATATACCATTTATAATACCACCAAGACAATACCTAGTACATAGGAATAAATCTAAACCAAATTATGCAATATTACTCTAGAAAATGACAAAATATTACTGAGAAATGTTAAAGTGGAAGTAACTAAATAAATGTACCATTTTCTCTTTTCATGAATTGAAATAAATGATATTATTATCAATTTTCTCTAAGCTGAATTATGTGTCCAGCACAAAACAGTCTTAATACAAGTGGCTTTTTAAAAAATATAAATTGACAAGCAGATACTAAAATGTATATGAAAAAGCAAAGTTTCTAGAATAATCAAATTTTTTTTGAGAAAAAGAAGAGCAAAGTTGAAATACTTATACTACCCAATTTCAAACTTAGTTTCATCATAAGACAGAGTGGCATAAAATACAAATAATATAAAGGAACAAAACTGATACTCCATGTACACACAAAAACACACCTGTTTAATTAATTTTTTATGACAGACAAGTCAATGAAAAATGTAAAGTAACATCATTTCAACAAATGGTTTTGTAATAACAGGGTAAATGTATAAAAGATAAAAGAACCCTTGCCCACCTGACTCCATACACGAAATTATTAATTGATCATAAATTTAAATGTAAGTGTTAGAGCCTCAAAATTTCTAAAAAAAAAAAAACCATAAGAGAATTGCTTTGTGCAAATGGGGTTAAAAATATTTTTAATATAGGACTCAAGAAGCAATAACCTTAAAAAGAAAAATAAGTAGATTGGGCTTTATAAAAATCAAAACCTCTGCTCCTCAAAAGATATTATTTAAAAATATAGATAAGACAGGTTAGAAGAGATTATTTGCAGTATATGTCTGTGAAAGAATATTTATACCACTGCACCACCAGGGAAGCCCATCCTTTTCCCTTTTTAAGTAATGGATTTTTCTGTTCAGATGAGCTAAGGAGTTCCACTGTCTATCCATGGTACACAAATTACTTTGTGTATATCTGAGAGATACCACAGCTCCAAGTTGCATATCTCTCCAAGTTGTATATATCTCTCTCATAGTGCTCACCTCCTATTTGTCCTCTTTTAGAGGTCTCCTGTGAGCCTCATACTATTTTTTGTCCCATTACAGATATTTGAGTGAATAAAAAACACACTTTCTTTGGTCAGTTATAGCAGGAAAATGGAAATATGTTGTGTATAACCAAGAATAGAGGGAAGTCATAATTTATTAGCCATGGTGTTGACAATCTTGGACACCAAGTACAAAACATAAAACCATATCTTTCTTTCCTAAGGATAAATGTGATGTGAGCAAAGAATGCGCGAGGAATTAAGAATGATTTATAAGTTAAATATTACCTGATATTTATCTGATATTTACTGTTTGTAAATGATTAAAAGTACCTCTTGGTTACTTCTCTTTGATTTAAAAGCTTATTTTATGATATGGTTGGCTGTTGGTAATGTTGAATAGAGCAATACCAGAGTAACATAATTGCCATTCCATAGAGGATTCTTTAACATGATCTGTGACAGTTGTTTTCTAAAGGTTATGTCATTGGAGGACAATCATTCCTACTGACATTTTGGCAGAGAAAGAACTATAAAGTCCCCCCCCACACACACACAATATTATCTGCTAGGGTCTGTGATATTAGAATATTTGCTGTTTACACTTAATCCTGTGAACGTGACCTGTATCTCTGAGTAGCACAGTTTGTGTTTCAACTGAAATCCTAGAAGTACAATTTGAACTAAAGGGCCTTAGTAAAGGGCCTTCCTGATCATGAGAGGCATTTTTTGTCAAAATTGGAGAGCCACCTTCCAGAAACATCAATTAACCATTATTTGAAGGGAGCCATTGCTTGTTATATGAATATTCAAAAAATAAACAAACTCTGGAGAAGAGAAAGTAATCCCGTTTTGAAGCATAATGACTATGACCCTGGAGCCAGACAAGCTAGGTTCATAGCCCAACCCATCACTTTAAAACTGTGCTTCTCTGGTGAGTTTACTTAATTGTTTGTTGACTCAGTTTTGTTATTGATTAAATTATAACGACAGTACATCTACATCATAGGGTTATAGTGAGCACTAACTTAATGAAAAATACTTTAAGTCATACCTGGCATGAAATAAATTCACAGTCAATATTATATATTATTACTATGATAATAAACTGGTATCACATTTCTAAGGACATGCATATAAGGCATGAAAGTAAGAGACCTTTCAGTTTCCTTGTTGAGAGACAGTTCTCCATCTTCTTTATGCATGTTTTGTATCAGTTTTTGTTCTGGAATATTTATTCAAGGATATTTATATAACAAACAATTCTTGGAAGATATAGTGCCTTTTTTGGAGAAGAAGAGCAGATTTGTTTCCTGAGTAGGATAATAAAGATAATGTCTCCCTCTCAGGGAAACCTTGGGCAGGTTGGCGAGTAGTTCCCTTAAAAGATTGGGGTTTCCCTAAACTCAGAGTTCATTAGCTATAACATAAGCCCACTCTGTGTGCAGCATCTGCCTGGACTGCCCATCTCATCTCCCCAGTATGACTTTAGGGGAACAGTGGAACATATGAGAAAAATGAAGCTCATTCTGCTTGCTGTACTGTGAATGATAAAGCCTTTGGCAGCTGATCCAGGAGTCTTGCCTATTTTGCCAGCTTCTGTGAAACTGTGGCAGGCTAAGTTGCCAGCTTACAACCAGAATAAATATATCAGATCCTTCACAGTTCTTGACACTCATTACCTCAAGTTTGGCAGCAGTGAGGGTGTCTTCAACCTTTAAAAATTGTGACAGTAAACATACAGATTTTCTTTGACTTATGATGCAGTTACAACCCAATAAATCCTTTGTAAATCAAAAATATCATTAGAAAATACATTTAATACACCTAACCTGCTGAATATCATAGCTTAGCCTCACCTGCCTTAAACGTGCTCAGAACACTTACATTAGCCTACACTTGGGCAAAACCATCTAACACAAAGCTTATTTTATAATAAAGTGCTGAGTATCTCATGTAATTTATTGAATACTGTACTGAAAGTGAAAAACAGAATGGTTGAATAGGTACAGAATGGTTGTAAGTGTATTGGTTGTTTATTTTTATGATTATGGGGCTGACTGGGAGCTGAGGCTCACTGCCCAGCACCAGGAAAGAGTCCGTACCACATATTGCTAGCCTGGGAGAATATCAAAATTCAAAATTCAAAGCAGAGTCTATACTGAGTGTGTTTGCTTTCTTATCTTGTAAAGTTGTTCAATCCTAAATTGAACAATCATAAGTCAGAGACCGTGTGTAGTAGAATATATTAATACTCAGCAAACATTAACTTTCTCCTCCACCTTCCATGGAAGGAGTGTACTTTCCTACTGAAAGTTTATCCCACATGTTTATCCATGTGACTTACTTTGTGTGAACAAAGGCTTTGTATGTGCTCATGTGGGTTAGTTTGACCTCTTGCGATCCTGTCTTCCATCATGAGAAGAGCATGCCAAGCTAGCTACTGGTCCCAGAATGTGGCAAGGAATGAAATTGACTTGAACCCAATATTTGGCATAGAGTGAAGTCCAGCTGCTCTCATTCAGTATCAGCTAAATCCATTTAAGACCAGGTGAACAACAGCTGGTAAATAAGCCTGTAAGAGAAAAATAATGTTTGTGTGGAAGTCACTACTATATGTGATCATCCTGAAAAGGATGCAATTAGCCTTAAGCAATAGATATTGATCCTAGAAAACACTGGATAGCTCTAATTTTTCAAAAATGTTGTCACCTCAAACTACAATTATTTTTACATGCAAGATCCAAATTTCCTCTAAGGGAAGCGTATGTAATTGGAATATAATATTTCTTTGCTTATGATAATCACAGTGAAGACCTTAGCACTGTTGTAGCCTTTTCAGAGATGCAAATTACTACTTATTTTTACTGCCAGAATGAGAAAATGAGAGGATTTTAGGGATGGCTTTTATACATTTTTTCATAGTCAGACTTTTCATAAACCTTCTCAGAACTCAGATTTAGGCTATCACAATTAAATATTTGCTACATATAGCTATTAAAATGCACACATTGTATCTAAATAATTAGCCCATTTCTTTAGATAGAGGATACTTTTATTTGGAAAAGACAATTTAATATTTTCTACAAATACAACAATTTTATCAAACTTTTACACAAGTGAAACTATTTATATAAATATATATTATTTTATACATATTATGCATATTATACACAGCTATGCACACCCACATGCACACAATAAAATTGTATATTCCTAACTAATAATTGTTGGAGATTGTCTTTTCATTTTGTTGATGGTTTCCTTTGCTTTGCAAAAGCTTTTAAGTTTAATTAGTTCTCATTTGTTTATTTTTGCTATTGTTTCCTTTGTCTTAGGAGACAGATCCATAAAAATATTGCTACTATTTATGGCAAAGAGCATTCTGCCTACATTTTCTTCTAGGAGTTTTATGGTTTCCGGTCTTACGTTTAGGTCTTTAGTCCATTTTGAGTTTATTTTTGTATATGGTGTGAGAAAATGTTCTAATTTCATTCTCTTATATGTACCTGTCCAGTTTTCCCCACACCATTTATTAAAGAGACTGTATTTTCCCCATGTATCTTGCTTCCTTTGTCATAGATTAATTGCTCATTTAAGTGCATGGTTTTATTTCTGAGCTCTCTATTCTGTTCCATTGAGCTGTGTGTCTGTGTTTGTGTAATACCATACTGTTTTGATTACTGTAGCTTTATAGTATAGTCTGAAGTCAGGCAATATGATACCACGAGCTTTGTTCTTTTTTCTCAAGATTACTTTGGCAATTTGGGGTCTTTTGTGGTTTCATATAAATTTTAGGATTATTTGAAATCCTAAAATTTAGGATTGTGAAAAATGCCCTTGGTATTGTGAAATTTGGTATTGCAAAAAATGCCCTTGGTATTTTGACAGGGATTGCATTAAATCTGTAGATAGCTTTGGGTAGTATGGTCATTTTTAATTCTTCCAATCCAAGAGTATGGAATATATTTCCATTTCTTTATATCATCTTCAATTGCCTTCATCAGTGTTTATAGTTTTCATAGTATAGGATTTGCAAACGATATGACAGATAAGGTGTTAATATTCAAAATACATAAACTGCTCATACAACTCAATATCAAGCAAACAAACAAACAGATTAAAAAAATAGGCAGAAGACCTGAAGAGATATTTTTTTCAAAGAAGTCATACAGATGGCCAACAGGGACATGAAAAGATGTTCAACATCACTAATCATCAGAGAAATGTAAATCAAAAACAAAATGAGGTATCACCTCACACCTATCATAATGGTTGTCACCAAAAAACAACAATGTTGGTGAGGATGTGGAGAAAAGGGAACCCTAGTACACTGTTGTTAGAATGTAAATTGGTGCAGCCACTATGGAAAATAGTATGGAGTTGCCTCAAAAAACTAAAAGTAGAACTACAGTATGATCCAGTGATTCCACTCCTGGGTATATACAGTATTAGAAGAAAATGAAAACACTAATTTGAGGAGATACATGCACCCTAATGCTCATAGCAGCATTAATTACAATAGCCAAGATATGGAAGCAACCTAAGTGTTCATCAGCAGATGAATGGATAAAGAAGATGCCATACAATGGAATATTACTCAGCCATAGAAAGGAATGAAGATGTGGGATATATATATATATAGATATAGATATAGATATAGATATAGATATAGATATATATACACACACACACACGGATGTATATATATATATATATATATATATATAAAATATTATTCAGCCATAAAAAGAATGAATTTTTTTCCAGTTGAAACAACATGGATGGACCTGGAGGGTATTATGCTTAGTGAAATAAATCAGAGAAAGACAAACACTGTGTTATCACTTATATATGGAATCTAATAAAATGAAACAAACAAATGATTGTTACAAAATAGAAACAGACTTACTGATATAGAGAACAAGCTAGTGGTTACCAGTGGGAAGAAGAAAGCAAGGAGGGGCAAAATGGGGGTATGGGATTAGGAGATACAAATTACTGTGTATAAAATACATAAGCTATAAGGAAATATTGTACAGCACAGGGAATATAACCAGTATTTTATAATAACTTTAAATGGAGTGTAATCCATAAAAATATTGAATCAGTGTGTTGTACACCTGAAACTAATATAATGTTATAAATCAATCATACTTCAATAAGAAAAGTAATTACTGGAGATAATGACTAATATTAGCATAGTTTGGGCCAGGGGACACAGGAATATCTGAATCTGACCTGATGAGCAATCCTGCTTCTTGAGGCCTATGAGGGGATGGTATTCTGCAAGAAAATGGTGAGCAGAGCAACAACTTGGTCTTTGACCCCAAATCAAAGTGTACAACATGTTACCTCTCACCAAACTCCTTTTTTTTCTTTTAATTGAAGTATAGTCGATTTACAATGCTGTGCCAATCTCTGCTGCACAGCAAAGTGATTCAGTTATACACATAGAGACATTCTTTTTTAATATTCTTTTCCATTATGGTTTATCACAGGATATTGAATACAGTGCCCTGTGCTATACATTAGGATCTTGTTGTTTATCCATTCTAAATGTAATAGTTTGCATCTACCAACCCCAAACTCCCAGTCTATTCTTCTCCCTCCTCCCCTCCCCCTTGGCAACCACAAATCTGTTCTCTATGTCTATGAGTCTGTTTCTGTTTTGTAGATAGGTTCAATTTGCCATATTTTAGATTCCACATATAAGTGATATCTAATTTACTTCATTTAGCATGATAATCTCTAGTTACATCCTTATTGCTGCAATTCAAACTCCTCTTAAAACTCACTTTTATCTAACTATAAATTCACTGGGCTTTGGATAAACTTCTTTTCTCCAGAGGTAGAAAAACAAAATCTAATTCTTTTATTTTTTCCCACTACTAATACTTCTTTATATTAGTTCCTAAGCCCTGATTGAGAAGAGAAGAAACTAAGGAAATGTGTGCTAGTACAAAAACACTATGACCTCTACAAGTGCACAGTCTCAGTGGTGCAAAGATGGAGTATCCATCTCTGTTTGTGGTCGGGGCATATTGTCCTGGTCCTAGATAAGACTAGCATTGTTTCTGGATTAATAGCCACCAGAGGTGATGCTGGAGATACTTTTTACTTTTCCCAAAGTGGCTCTGACCTCTAGAAGCAATGATATTTCTGCAATCTGAGATAGCCAAGGAAAATGATCCTTAGACCAAAAAAAAAAAGAAAAGAAGAAGTAATCCGTTATGGCTCACGATAAGATTCTATTATCTCGCAACTCATAGTGTTATCCATGGATCAGTAGCATTGGAAACACCTTTTCTTTTTTTAAGAGTACAGATTCTCAGGCCCCACCCCAGACCTAGTAAACCAAAATCTGGATTTAAACAAAATTTTCAAGTGATTTAAATACACACTGAAGCTTGAAAAGCACTGGTATACCAGATTTCCTGCCAGTGTAGAAACAATGCCTATGATGTGGGACTTTCCTACAACAAATGCTGATAAACTAAGTTCTGAGGTACTCAACACTGTTCAGTAGAACTTTCTGTGATGATACAGAAGTTCGTTATTTGTGCTTTCCATTATGTTAACCATTGAAAACATGTAGCTTATCAAACATTTGATATATGGATAGTATGATGTCCATAGAAATTTTTATATTATTTTGATTATGCATTTAAATTGAGATAGCCACACGTTGCTGGTGACTACCATGTCACTCTCGGAGGGTCTAGATGATGCCGCTCTTTCCAACTGTTAATGATAGACCTTTCTTTCTGCATTCAGGACACTGCAAACAAAGTTTGGGGTTAAGAGCATGGACACAGGGATTTAGACTGAGTTCAAATACATCTCAGTCATTTACCAGCTGTGTGACATTGGGTAATTTCTTTATCCTAATATCCCTTATTTTTTCACCTGCAAAATGAAAAAGTGGTAATTAGTTATGATTATTATAAGGTTAAATGAATTAATAACCTAAACCTATTAGAGCAGTGTTGGGGAAATAGTAGTGCTAAATATGTGTTTATTAAATTAATAAATACCCACCAGGTCTACTTGAGGCAGAACCTGAAACATTAAAAGAGTGAGTTCTAACCATTTTTCTAAATCCAAGCACCATATTTCCTTCAGAAAAGTCTGGTAAACACAGTTAATAGAAACATTAATAGAGAAGGAAATAATGTTGTGAGAGAATGCATATGAATTTAGATTTGAGAATAGTTTGAAAAGTTTCTCCGAAAGATATTCTGTCATCTGGATTGAGAATTATTGCCCTAGGAGCCTCTTTAAGTTCTCAACCCCTTGGGTATATTAATATTAGTTGCCCGATTAAACTATGTCAGATATAAGAGAAGGAACCTGTAATTATGGCAACCACAACCCCTAGATCCTGCCGGTAATCAGCTTTCTTTATCTCAAAGTTGTGTGCACTTAGGAAAAATGCCCAGAAAAAGAAAAAAACTTAAATATTGGTTGCGTATTAGGCCCAGAACTCTGAAGCAAGGTTTTAACTTGTCTATACTTGACTAGATAGCCTTCTGTGGCCTATCTAGCATGTCTCATGCTGTTTTTGGCTTGGTATGATAGAGTGTACAAAGCTAGGAATACATTTTGTCCAAAGTAGGAGGAAGCTTTAGGACCATTTACTTCACTGGAATAAAGAAACAGTGTGTGTGTGTGGCAGGGGGATTAGGCAGCAGGACATGGCATCCTGTGGTGCTGGGCAATGGAACTTTGAAGGTAGCCTGGACAGAATCTGGGTGAGCAAGAATGTCGTGCTTTATATTGGTGTCCATTTTTTTCTGTGCAGCTTCTTCATCTTTTGGGTGTATGAAAGTTTTTCTCAGCTTAGTGATATTTTGGACTTGGTGCCTCATTCTCTTCTATTTAGTTCAGGAACAAGTTGTGTACAAATACTTAGCAGAGAAAGCAGTGAAGTGGTCACAGCCAGTTGAACATAAAAGAGAATGTCTCCTTGATTACATTATATTTTGAGAATAACACTGTATCTGCCAAATTAGTTTATTACATTGCCTGTGATTATATCTCTTGTGCCATTGAAAGGGTTTTTTGTTTTGTTTTGTTTTGTTTCATTTAATTGACATTTTTCTAGGTGAGGCCCCCAACTCAGGCTGTGTTAGAGCTCCTACATATGTAACTGTACGGCTGGGCTTGGTTGGGTACTCCTTGCAGACGTACCCCATCATATATAATTTGGGGTCATGGTTCATGGACTGCATAAACAGATGCTCAGAAGTTTCTTTTGGATTGTGTTGATTTAGATATTTCTGTTTTACCTCTTTAAAGAAGAGCACTTTCTGCTGGGTATTATTTTAATTATACAGGACTAAGTAAGATTTTTAAACTCCAGTCTTTCCTGGTGAAGGGAAAAAAAATCAAGGTGCCTTTTTATAACTAATTTTCTCCTTTGTTATCTCTTCAAATACTGAAATATTGAACTTTAACTTTCAGTAGAGAATTGGTCCCAATTTTACATTTCATTGAAAGCAACATTTATTGTGGAAGAAGCAAGGATCAACAAAGATTCTTACTTTTAAGGAGATTGCAGTTAATTTTGCAGTTAATCAGTGGACACAAAGATTCATTTAAATAGAGTATCATGAATTTCAGTGATTCTCTAGTAACAGTTTTCTGCTTTTCCTTCCAGTTTAAGTTCAATTGTTTAGATACCAGTAAAAAGAGCAGGTTTTTCTCATATGTTGAGTGTCTGCTGAATTAGTTTAAAATTTCAGTTAATACTTATGGAAATTGATCTTCTTGAAAAAAATAATTGAAATAACTTGTCTATTGCTAGTTAAAAATTGACAATCTTGAAAATTACATCTGCGTGGGTAATTTTGAATTTTGTAAAACAGTATGCTCATGGGATCAGAAGAAAGTTTTTTGTTTGTTTCTAGTTCCTCATTTTACAGGTGAATTTAGCTGGAGACAGTTAACTTCAGCCTTAAAGTATTTTTTTCCAATTAGTTTTGAGTTTTAATGAAATGTGATCATTCGTTGCTTAGTCTTGTATAAGCTGTATAAGCTATTTTACTCATATTTTGAATATTTTTCCATGTCAATACATCTTCTACTACTTCTTTCTTATTTTAGGTATATTCTATCAAGGATGAAAGACAACTTATTCAAATTGTTTTGGGATAGTTAGATTGTTTCCAGATTTCTTACTATAATAATGCTTTGTTAAGCATTCTTGAAACTAGATCTCTACTTATATACATCAGTATTTTCTAAAGTTGAAATTGCTGGATCAGGACATATTCATTTGTTTAAGATCTGTGATAAATGCTGTAAAATTGTTCTCTAGAAACTTTTCTTGGGTTTTAAAATTTATTATCCTTAAGAGGTGATTGTGAAATACTGAGTTCTATACATGGAAATAAATTTGTAGGGATTTGAACATTTAGTGATTTTTTTTCCAAGGTGGAAATCACTGTAGTCTTATTTGAAATTTTATTCACACAGAAAATTTTAATCTTTAAAAACAAGGTGACTTTTACTATATGTTTTACGTTTTTCATTTTAGGTGCACACCTCTCATTTGTAGCAATCAGAGAAGGAACAAATCTATAGCAGCTTACAACAGTAGAGGAAGCAGTTTCTTGGAACTCAGGCTTTGTTCCGATGCTTTTGGCTATTCTTTTCATTCTACCAACCATCTTCAAAAAAACAAAAACAAAAGCACAAAACAGAAAAAATGTAACCATCTGGGTTTAATTTTCTCATCAGTATCACCATTCCTGCTTTCACTACCATAGTCATCATCATCACCACCACTAGTAACTCAGGTTTAGCAGATGCATCTACTTAAATTTTAAATCACGTCTTCAGTAATTAAAACAAAGCATTTACAAAATAAAATTTTTTGTCAGATGGTTAATTTATTTACGTGGTAAGGGGGAAAGTAGATAGAAAAAAATTAATATACTATAAAAGTGCTGTCCATGGTAATGGTAGACATCTGAATTACTGGACAATGGCTAGCTACAGATAAAAACAGTGTGGTAGGAAATTCTTGATCCAACTGATTCATTTAGTTTAATTTATTTCATGAACAGCCATACATACTTACCCATGGCTTCATAATTTACTATTATTTTCTCTCTTATCTCTTATTAATAACTAAAATACACATATGAAGCAAAAACCAAGAATTTTTTAAAATAGTGTTGCAGTTCTAGCTAATATCAGCCTTCTTTCAGAACGTAAACTTCAACTAAGACTCAAAGATATTTACATTTTCTTCTTTTTACTTTGAGGTAATGGTTTTGTTTAGAGTTTGCTTCATGATAGCCTACTAAATCCAATGGAAAGTATATCAAGTTACATCTATTTTGTAAATTTTTTTCTGTTCTACATTCTTATGGATTAGCCTGAAATTTAAATTCTGACCAATCTTTGTATACCCTCACGCCAGTTTTTACAACATTTCCACTGTGCCTACACCAAATGGGGGTTAAATAAGAACTATATTATGTTTGGTGTTGATCATTTATATTCAGATAATGTTTGTTACACAGTTCCTTTTTAATATCCTAGAAGAACAAACACTTAAAAGTATGCAGTCTTAGGTGTTAGGTTAATTGTATTACTGTATATTTTGAAACAGAAACTTGGTGGCAACACAGTTCTTAAGTGCTTAAATACAGTAAATTGTTTCAATGACTAAAACATTTACCTTTATTTATTAGTTTGATCATTAACATATATGTTACATAATTATTCTTTTTATACATGGTACACCTGTAAGAATGCCTTATTTCATTTCCTCTGATGGCTTTTTTATTTGGGGCTGCTTTTGAATTATGCAGTTTCTTGATCTAGTGGTTTTATTTTTTCTAATTCACAAAGGAAAATTAACTTCTTACACTTCCGTGGTGGTGCAGTGGTTAAGAATCTGCCTGCTAATGCAGGGGACACGGGTTCGAGCCCCGGTCCAGGAAGATCCCACATGCCACGGAGCAACTAAGCCCGTGCGCCACAACTACTGAGCCTGAGCTCTAGAGCCCGCAAGCTACAACCACTGAAGCCCGCGTGTCTAGAGCCCGTGCTCTGCAGCAAGAGAAGCCACAGCAATGAGAAGCCGTGCACCACAGCAAAGAGTAACTCCCGCTCTCAGCAACTAGAGAAAACCCGTGTGCAGCAGCGAAGGCCCAGTGCAGCCAAAAATTAAATAAATAAATAAATAAATTTATTAAAAAACACAAAAAACTGCTATGTTTGCATAGTTCCGGAAAAAGTCAACAGCTCTTTGCTGCTTGCTTTATAGTAATGCCCTTGCTTCCTTGATTCTAGCACATAGTTGATCTAAAGTACCCTGATAGTATTACCTTCAGCTGAAGATTGTCATTTACTTTAGCTGTGAGAGAAATTCTTGTATGTTTTTATTGTGAGAGGTATTACCATCCCCAAAGCCTATTTTTACTACATAATTTGGATTCTTTATTTTTCTATCACAGCACTAACAAATGTAATCATTTAAATATAAACAAAATGTATTAATATAATATTCTTACATCAAAAAATGACATTTTATCCAACTATTACACAAATCTATAAAAGACATAATGTTCTGTGATGCTGGGTTTCTCACTGAAGACCCAAAAGTTCCTGAAGAGAATTTTTCTTTTTTTTTTAATGAAAGGAAACCAAGTTGATAAGTAAAATTTTTTCTTCCAGGATGTAATCTTGACCATTGATCTTACTCCAAAGATATCCTTATTAAATTGTGTGATAGGCAAAATATCTGCTTTAAGAAATTACAGTTTTTAGCTTGTAGTTCTTTGCTTTAAGAAGGAAAGGTACTAAAGTCACTTAATGAAAGTTCAGTACAAACTATGCCTTTACCAATTTTGAAGGATAGTGGAAAGCAAAAGTGGAGAAAATAAGACAAGTTAGGAATCAGGGCATGTGAAAGCAATTGAACAAAAGAAATTAGAGGCTCTGATTTTGAAGAGTGAAAGTTAAGAAATCCAGATAAGAGAAATAACTTAGATATATGAAGTAATTCAAGAGCATCAAATATAATATTAATATGACCATATATTAATATAACATGAAAAGTAGGACTTTTTTTTTTTTTTTTTTTTTTTTTTTGCGGTACGCGGGCCTCTCACTGTTGTGGCCTCTCCCGTTGCAGAGCAGAGGCTCCGGACGCGCAGGCTCAGCGGCCATGGCTCACGGGCCCAGCCCCTCCGCGGCACGTGGTATCTTCCCAGACTGGGGCACGAACCCGTGTCCCCTGCATCGGCAGGCAGACTCTCAACCACTGCGCCACCAGGGAAGCCCCGGGAAAATGTTTTAATCCTAAATCTCAGTTCTCAAATGATCTGTGTTCTTTTTTTTTTCCCCTTCTTCTAACATTGGGAGAAACTGTAACTTCATATTACTAGAATTTCTTAATCCATTTTTAGTATGATTAATTCCTCAACTTTCCCTTTCCCAATCTACCCAAAATTTCAAACCATATAGTAGACATCCAATAAATTCTCACTGGCCATAAATAAATGAATGACAACATGTTTTTGTAACAAAAGAGGAACTACTAATAGTAAGTGAGGAATTTGGCATTCATTTGGTAATTCTTTGTATTTTAAAATATTTCATAATGAATCTGATGAATGCTATGATGTCAAGTGCCATGCTATAGCATCTCTAAAACTTTAGGAAAGGTCCAACGCTTGTGGAATAGACTCTATAGGTATTTTTCTTTAGTAACTCTTAAGGGCTTTTGACATATTGAATACTCAATTAAATTGAACATATTTAATATATGTTGCAAGTATTTTCTAATTTGTGTTTACTACTAATTTTAAATATTTGGGGGGCATAAATAAGCTTGAAATTTTATGTAAGTACATTTATCAGCCTTTGTTTTACAAAAATTCCTTATCTTACACATAAAAGTATGTGACCAATCCTAAATTAGAAAAACAGTTATGTATATTTTTTTCTTTTTGTTTTTTTAAATAATTATACCTTCAAACAATTTAGAGGTTTTTTTTGTTGTTTTTTTGTTTGTTTTTTATGACTGAGGAAGGCATCTATGGTAGAGAGTATTTGGTATCGCACAGTTAAATTGTAGCTTTCTTCCTCAGTAAGAGAACCCTGAATTTATATGAGGATGGCAAAGCTTTCAGCTAAACACATATGCAAGACTTTCTTGCAGCTAAGTACAGTCATGTAAATAAATTTATGCGTGAGATATGATTAAAAATATTCTGTTGGACTTCTGGGATAGCTTCATAAATGGAGTTCAATCAGGTAGAAAGTACAATCTTATTACTGTTTTCAACTCTAATTTATTACAACACAGATCATTCTAGGCTTTTATTTTTTGCATTGCTTGTCACTCCAAAAGTATGAAACTTGGCTTCCTCCATCTTCTATCCACTTATTAATGGTTCAGTTTCAGTATGCATGTATAATGGTTTCAGAATTATTAATCATTATACTGTGGAAAACAACTTTATCAACTAGAACACAGTGCTTATATCCAGTTCCCTTTGCCTTTAGTGTTACATTCTTCACTCAGTTCCAAATTTATTTTGGTCAGCACCTTTTTCTTTTACCTCCTTCAGTGAGGTTATTTCATTCTCTGTAAAACTACTTACATTCTTTGTCACAGACTTTATTTCCTCCTGGGAACCTCATATCTCTTAAATGATTTTTATTTAATTTGCATATATTAAGCTTCACTTTCTGTGTTGTAAAGTTCAGCTAATTTTGAAAAAGCCATAGTGTCATGCATCCACCATTATATATCAGCAGAATAGTTTCATTGCCTTAAAAATTCCCTTTGAGTTCACATATTCAATTGTTTTCATGTACCATAAAACTATCTGTCATCTGTAGATTTCTAACTAAAGTCAGAATTTCAGCATATCACTGGGGGATAAGGATAAAGTCAAAATCAAAAGGAAAAAGTCATTTAAGCATTGATAGCTAGTCTTGTAACTTAGTCTGGTAGCTGGTCCCCAGCCATCCATGTCCTCCAGTATTCATGTTCATGTGTGATATTTATGAAAACCATTCAAACCTACGGCATAATTGACTCAAAACCTGCCAACTCTTAAGGAGAAGAAATGTCTCTTAATCTAATGTAGGCTACAGAGCAAGCTTATTATCTAGAGAATCAATGGTGCTTGGCATGTCTGTAGCTAGTGAGAAAGTACATAGAACCTGAGGCAAGTCCTAATAAGACAAGTATAGTGGAGATTCCAGTCCTTTTAGGCAAGTAAATGTATTATTTTTGAGAAATAATTTTGACATGATATATGGCTCTGAGAGAGAGAGTAAATGGCATACAAGGACAACAAATGACTACCCAACATGAACAAAACCACTGTACTGTGGACATTCCCTTTAATAAGCAGCAAATCCACTCCTGCACTCTAATACGGTAATATCTTCCAGGAGAACTAGCTAACCAATTGGTTAAATGTTGGTTACACTGGACACTTTTCATTATGGAAAGGTCATATATCTGTCTCCACTGGAATAGACATTTAGATTTTCATTTTCTTTATCTGCAAACATGCCTACATCATCAGCAGTGCCATTCTTGGATTTTCTGAATATTTTGATCATTATTGCTTCTCATATAATCTTACTTCTGTACAAAGAAATTATTTTCCAGTTAAATGTGAAGATAATTGATTAAGACCCATAGCTTTTATGTTCCCTCAGTCTCCCAGCAATGGCTATATAGAAGGCTATAATGACCTATTAAAGCTCATTACAGCAATGGTCCAGAGAAAAGATCTTGAAAGTTTGAGGTGCTATTCTAATGATTGCAAAATATTCTCTGAAACATTCACCAGTATATACTGCTTTTCATACCATGGAAAATATATACTCCAAGTTCCAATAAAAAAAGGGAAAAATAAACTTTGCTCATACTCAACATTTCTGACAATCTTCTTTGTTACTCTGGGATCTGCTTTTTGGAGCATTGAAAATCCAAAAATGGAATACTTCTATCAGGAGATAATCCAGATGGATTGGAAGTTGTGGCCACCACTCAGCTCTGCTTCATTGTAGCCCAGCCAAAAATAGGGAGAAATAATTTTGGATTGAATGATGAATTTTGTCAAAGAGAATGGCCACCATAAAAATTAGGTAAAATAAAAACATACCTTTTATTTTGAAACCCACGGAAGATGCTAGGAACATTTTAGAACGTCTCTGATTCTCCAACCTTTCTGGTGATCCTGGAGTCACTCTTTAAAAATTTTTTTAAGTGAATTAATTTTTTACTCTTCATTTTGGAATTGATCAGATCTCCAATACATCAGTGTAGTGAAGATTTATTAAAGCAGCACAAAGCATAAAGGAAAAGATAGATCAATTTAACTAGATTATAATTAAGAATTTCAGACAAAAATGTTCATAAACAACAAAAAGGCAACTACTTGCCTTTTACAGAGCATACATTGATTCACATTATGTCGTTAATAAACCATGAGCATCTTGACGTTAGGAATTATATTTGATGGTGCTAAATAAATATAATTAATCTTAAAAAAAAGACTGAACTTGATTATTATTACCAGAGAAAGAATTACTTTAAAAGTGTGTACTTTAGAAAATAACATATATGTGAAAGATTTTCTCTATCTCAAAAATATATATTTAAATTACTCAACAATTGAAACAAATTATACCATAATGCATTGTGTATGGCCATTACATTGACTGTAGAATTAAATGTTATCACAGGCAATAGTGTTGTTTATGTTTATGTATCAGTTTGGAACTAATATTTCAAATATTTTATAATGCTTAAATCTCTTCATTTCCATGTTTGTTTTTAATAAAGCCAAATACAAATCACCAAGTGTGATCAGCAAAATATGGTAGACACAAAACAAACCCCATTTAAAAATAAAGACACAGGGCTTCCCTGGTGGCGCACAGGTTGAGAGTCCACCTGCCGATGCAGGGGACACGGGTTCGTGCCCCGGTCCGGGAAGATCCCACATGCCGCGGAGCGGCTGGGCCCGTGAGCCATGGCCGCTGAGCCTGCGCGTCCGGAGCCTGTTGCTCCGCAACGGGAGAGGCCACAACAGTGAGAGGCCCGTGTACCGCAAAAAAACAAAAATAAAGACACAAACAATAACAACAAAGCCCTAAGCATGTAAAAATTAATAAAGTCATTCGAGATGCATCTGGGTTAAGTAGTCTCCAGATGGCAGTCTAGCACTACCTCAGCCAAAAACTCCAGCTGGAAACACTGGGTGTCTCTTATGTTCTTATTTTCTAGCAAAGGGAGCACAATATTTACCATTCTCCTTTTGGAAACTTAGTCAGTGAAAACTCAGTTTATTTAAATTGCTGTTGGTGGCTTTCATAAAATACACAAGAAATAATCCTATACCATTTAGTTTCATTCTTAATCAGTTTTATATTTTTTAAAAAGATAAGGGTGCATTTTAGAAAACAATATTTTCTGATAATATTACATTTCAATCTATATGACACCCAGTCAAAGTTTAAGGAATAGCTCTTCTTTTCATACTCAAAATGGCAATACTTCCACTAGATGCATATTCAGATAAGATCAACTATTTGTAATGATAAAATTGTTCTTTTCACATAAAATTTCAATAAAAACTAACCTTTAGTTCATTGTTAACAATGTATAAGAGAGAAATCTTATCCTAATATAACATTTCAGAAATTTAAATTACAGGTTGTCACAAACACTTCATATTGTCTATTCTTCACTTTAAAAATACATATAAAAGGATTAATCTCCAAAATGTACAAGCAGCTTATGCAACTCAATATAAAAAAAAAACAACGCAATCCAAAAATGGGTGGAAGACCTAAAAAGACATTTCTCCAAAGTAGATATACAGATCACCAACAAACACATGAAAAGATGCTCAGCATCCTAATTATTAGAAAAATGCAAATCAAAACTACAATGAGGTATCACCTCACACCAGTTAGAATAGGCATTATCAGAAAATCTACAAACAATAAATGCTGGAGAGGGTGTGGAGAAAAGGGAACCTTCCTGCACTGTTGGTGGGAATGTAAATTGATACAACCACTATGGAGAACAGTATGGAGGTTCCTTAAAAAACTAAAAATAGAACTACCATACGACCCACTACTGAGCATATACCCTGAGAAAACCATAATTCAAAAAGATACTTGTACCACAATGTTGTTTGCTACACTACTTACAATAGGCAGGACATGGAAGCAACCTAAGTGTCCATCAACAGATGAATGGATAAAGAAGATGTGGCACATATATATAATGGAATATTACTCAGCCATAAAAAGGAATGAAACTGAGTTATTTGTAATGAGGTGGGTGGACCTAGAGTCTGTCATACAGAGTGAAGTAAGTCAGAAAGAGAAAAACAAATACCATATGCTAACACACATATATGGAATCTAAAAAAAACGGTACTGATGAACCTAGTGGCAGGGCAGGAATAAAAATGCAGAAGTAGAGAATGGTCTTGAGGACACAGCGGGGAAAGGGGAAGCTGGGATGAAGTGAGAGAGTAACATTGACATATACACACTATCAAATATAAAATGGATGGCTAGTGGGAAGTTGCTGCATAGCACAGGGAGATCAGTTAGATGCTTTGTGACGTTCTAGAGGGGTGGGATAGGGAGGGTGGGAGGGAGTCTCAAGAGGGAGGGGATATGGGGATACATGTATACATATAGGTGATTCACTTTGTTGGACAGCAGAAACTAACACAACATTTTAAAGCAATTATACTCCAATAAAGATATTTAAAAATTTTTGCATAATACTTTGTATAGGACTTGAGCCATTCCATCTGACAACTTAATAAACTTCTTTGGCTTAGGAAAAAAAATACATACAAATATACAAAATTTTTTCTATGTTCTTTATCTGTAGTATTCGTCATATTGGACTGGCATAACAAATACCATAAATTGGGTAGCTTAAACAACAGAAATGAATTTTTTATCACAGTACTAGATGCTGGGAAGTTCAAGATCAAAGTACAAGCTGATTTGGTTCCTGGTGAAATCTCTTTTCCTGGTTTGCATACACTGCCTTTTCTCTTTGTCCTCACATGGCAGAGATCTCTCTTCTTATTCTTTTAAGGCTACCAATTCTATTGGATTAGGTGTATACCCTTAGAACCTCATTTAACCTTAATAATCTCCTAAAGGTCTTATCTCTAAATACAGTTACATTGGGACTTATGGCTTCAACATATGAATTTTGAGGGACACAGTTCAGTCCATAGAATCTATTAAAACCAAAATTAAATGGCTTCAATATTATAATAGAGCCATTTCCTTTTTGGCCATATTCACATAAGTGAAAACTTAGTAAAAAATTTGCTATTACTTATTTGGTGAATTCTCTGCTGATTTCCATTATAAAATGGAGAAGTTATGATTCTCAGTATAATTGAAATCTAAAGTGAAAAATGAAATAGAAAAAGCAGTGTATACTGTACTAGGGAAAAAACAATATGCAGAACTTACCAAAAAAAAAAACTAATGAAAAAATAAAGAAGACAGAATATCATTGGATATAGATATAATGGATAGTTTCTTTGAAGATTTTTTTTCCAAAACAAAAAGAGAATGGTTATAGCAATTGAATGGAAAAAAATCAGAGGAATAGAGAATATTAGTTGGGGGAAAGTGTTTCAAAAAACAAAGCTGGTGACTGGGAATTCACTTTTAAAACCAGATAAAATTAGGAGAATTGAAGTAAAAGAAAATCAGCATATTAACTTGATACTAAATGCAGTGTGTGAATTCAGAAAATGTTGATTTTAAATCCAATCAAATACTTTATAAATATTATAATATAGTACATTAAATTACATAATTATACCCATTATTTCAAGGAGCATAATCACTATTTTCAAACTGTGTCAGGAACTACAAAAAAGGAAAGTATACAAACTAAGGCATAGCAAATATTTTTATTTATTTATTTATTTTTAATGTATTTTATTTATTTATTTATCTTTGGCTGTGTTGGGTCTTCATTGCTGTGCGCGGGCTTTCTCTAGCTGTGGCGAGCAGGGGCTACTCTTCATTGCGGTGAGCGGGCTTCTCATTGGGTGGCTTCTCTTGTTGCGGAGCACGGGCTCCAGTAGTTGTAGCATGCAGGCTCAGTAGTTGTGGCTTGCGGGCTCTAGAGCACAGGCTCATTAGTTGTGGTGTACTAACTTAGTTGCTCCGTGGCATGTGGGATCTTCCCGGATCAGGGATCAAACCCGTGTCCCCTGCATTGGCAGGCAGATTCCTAACCACTGTGCCACCAGCGAAGTCCCCATAGCAATTATTTTTAAGATGTCATGTTTTATTATAAGGGCTCTACATTTTCCTTAAAGGAATTAGTGAAATACAAGTAAGAAGAATATATTATCAGAAAACAAAATTGACTAAAACTTAAAATGTACAGCTTCTACCAGAGGTGAAAAAAATATTTATTTAAATCTAAGCAGTTAAATGAAAGCCATAAATAGTAAGGCAGTATCAGAAAAACTTCAGTAATTTCATAACTTAGAGAATTTATATGAATATAGAACAGAAAGTAAAATTCCATAGCAAGAATAGAAAAATGGATGTGTTTTAATTATGAAATAAACTCCAAAGTTACACTAGAATTGCCTTTTATATTACTCTATAAATTCATGTGGCATATACATGTATTTGTATTTTTGACATATTAAAGAGTAGCTGGAGGCTGAAACTATTGAATATTGAGACACATTTAATCCCTTTAGTATCACTATCTCATTCATTATTCCTTGGGAAATATAATTTAATTATTCATTAAATTTGTGTTATTTATAATAAGTAAATGAAAGTCTGGTACATTCTAAGGATCTCTTGATAGCTTTTTTTCCCCCTGAAAACCAAATGAAATCACATATAAGTCCTTTGAAATTTGATATCGTTATAATTTTAACTAGGAAATGTGTAGAAAATGATCTTCTACTATCTAGGGCAAAAGTTATTTTCTTAACCTCCTTTTATTAAGGAGATTACTCATGTAAAATATGGAGAAGACTATTTCCTATATCACTTAAGAAAGGATGATCTCTAAATGGCCCCATCATCATTAATAAAATAATATAGACAAAACAAAGAGAGCAACTTAAGAGGGTTTCTTTTACCATGTGTATCAGTGGGGTCCCACCCAAAGCCAGGGGCACACTCAACAAAGGCAAACTAAAGAGAGATTTTAATAAAAGGACTATTATACCAGAGTGTAGACCCATTATAGGGGTGCTACAGAGAATAGATCAGTGCCATTGTGCTTTAGTGGAATTGTAACCAACCTGGGGCTAGAAAGAATGAGAGGTGGGAGTGGTTCCTGGAAACCAAGAGAGAGTCATATACAGAGGGGCATTCAGAGAGAAGTGACCTTCAGTAAAGGGACACTGTTATACAGTGGCTACTCAGCAGGAAGAGAGCCAAAGGGAGGCATACCTAACCTCACTCTCCTCCTTTCCTTCAATCTCTTGACAAGTCCCCTAGTTAGCTGAGCTCTGTCAGAAGCCAGAGTGCAAGGGAGCCTTTTGATGAAGTTCACATGGGTCAGTCTCCTGGGATAGAGACTAGGGTGCAGAAGAGAGAATGTATATTTCTCCAGCGAAATAGAATCAATAGGATCTCTCTCTCTATAAAGTCAAATTTCTTTATAAAATTATTATCAGTCTTTTTGTACAAGTGCAAGTAAATTATATAAATGTTTTAGGTGAGTATATAGCTATTAATTTGTCCTTGGTTGGTAGTTTCCTCAGACTTGAATCTTAGTTTTCTAGATGATGCTGTATAATTTTGCTATTATAGATTTTTACCCAATAGCACAATACCTTTGCCACAGCAGAAGCTTTTCATTACCATTAAAATTTTAGTTACCAAAATGTGATTTGAAATGGAATGTTTAAGGAGTGTACAAAAAAGTGGCTTAATTATGAATACACTTGACATCAAATAAAGGTACAAAGAAAAGTATGTATCTGTGGAACACAGGCTGCCAGTATAATCCAGATACCAGAATGAAACATGCTCTTAATCAGCATCCTCTAGAAAGCTGCCTGAGCCTGACCTAGAAAAGCTGCCTGGTAGATAGCTAGTGGGAAGCAGCCACATAGCACAGGGAGATCAGCTTGGTGGTTTGTGACTACTTAGAGGGGTGGGATAGGGAGGGTGGGAGGGAGGGAGACGCAAGAGGGAAGAGATATGGGGATATATGTATATGTATAGCTGATTTACTTTGTTATAAAGCAGAAACTAACACACCATTGTAAAGCAATTATACTCCAATAAAGATGTTAAAAAAAAAAAAAAAGAAGCAATGACAGGAAGAAGCCCATATGCTGCAATGCATCCCTCAGGCTCAAAAGGCCTTTTGCATTTAGTTTAGTGCTTATGGCTGCCACAAAAGCCACAGCGTGACCTTCCCCTTAATCTTGCCTAGGATTTCAAAATAGCTTCCTCACTATGAGTGAAAGACAAAATAAAAATTTGAAAAAAGTTGAAACTCAAACTGCTGGCTGCCGTAGGAACAGCAAAAGCTTCTTCAGCTGTGCTTGTACACAGCAGTAGGAGGGATCACTGTTAGTGCAGGGGGACGCTACTTGTGGCATTAGGAGCAGTGTGTTGTCGTTCGTCAGCCACCCTGTGGGATCATAGCGTAGGCCAAACACCAGCCCGTTGAGGATCCATCTCAGCAGGCACCTGTATCATCTCTGGGGAAATTGTCACTGCCATTACTTTCTTATAGATGGTATTAAGTGCATGATATGGAATATACTGATATACAATGAGCACATGTGTCCTCAGGGATATTACTCAAATTTCTGTCATAAGCTTGCTCTATAGCTTGCCTATCTATTATCTAAAAAGAGTGAATAAGGGACAAGTGGAGAAAATTATGTCAGAATTGCTTTATAACATTCTCAGCCTTTGAAGTTTTGGGAGCAACTCAATCTTCTACTCTCATGCTTAAAATCTAAATACAGCCAGTAAAGTGGATAATGGAGATTGAAGAGATCAATCAAGCTGTTTTATCTGGTTATGAATCATTAACATATTTTATGAGTTCTAAAATCTCAAATTCTTTGAGATCATTTAATAAAATATTATCTCTGTTATAAAATTAGTTCTGGGAGTAATTTTCCCCAGATATGTTTTTGGATTTTGATCTTTGCTTTTTCCAGTTTTGTATAGGAATTGCCAACATTATGTTTGCATTCAGGATTTTCCAAGAACCTAAAAGTTTTTACCAGCCAAGTTATCCCCACTCTGAAGGATAATACTTGAAAATATGTCAGTTTCCTAATGGAAAGGAAGAAGCTATATAGTTAGAGTTTGAATTTAATGAATCTGAGCATCAGATCAGGAACTAAGCTTTTATCAAAGCTACGGAAAACAGTGACCTGACAGGGAGATTTTTTTCTGGAAAAGGAAGGATAATATTTGATCACACAGACAGATCTAATTGAACATTCTTCAGAATCACTCTCAGGTAAAACAGTTATTCATCAATGATAAAAGTGTAAGAGTTTTTGGTATTGTCCTCATTGGTACATTATTTTTTCATTTTCTGATTGATATAAGTGAACATACTTGTAGTACATACTAAGTTATAATATGACTAATAATTTTAGTGATCTAAGGCTTTGATTCCTCCTTCATGCACAGCTAGTGAATATGTCAAGGAAGGATGGTTTCAGATGGCCAGGCATCCCCATCTCCAGGACCCTCAGCTGGCAATGCAATGGGATGCCAATTCATGCCTACCCTTAATACAGTCACCTAAAAGCAGGCAGAGTTATGTTATAGAAATATAAGTATGGTTATATTGCTGACACCAGTGCCCATGACCTTCATACCTGATTGAAGTACCTCAATAAGTTTGCTATGCTCCCAGGACAAAAAGACAAATCATTAATATGGTGGATGACTTTGCATGATCTGGCCACTTCCTGCCTTTTCTACCTGTTCCTCATACATCCAATCCCACTGTAAGTGCCTTTACATATGCTGTTTCCCCTTTCTAGAATGTTTTCTCTTCCTTTATCTAATGAATTTCTCCTCTTCTGGTTTTTGCTCTATTATAACTTCCTCATCTCCATCATTAGGTTAACATTTCTCAGATTATGCTTTTATATCACCAAATACAATATGATTACAAATAACAGTTACAATTTTACAATATTTTTTGCATGTAATTTAAGTGTACCTAACTAAGCAGAGATTTTTTTCCCCCTAGTTCTCTCATTACCTCAAGTTCAGGTATTCTGCTCAATACATTTTTTTAAATGAATAAAACTACATACTTACTTTTGTTGTTCTTTTGTTTCATAACAAGATGAATTATATCACCTTCATTAAAAAAGAATAATTATAGACCCTGGAACCAACTATGAGTGTCTCTAAATTAAGTTGTATATGTACAAGTTGAAGTTTTTCTGTTTCCTTGTGCTGGTATAAACAGTTTAGAATTTAAGATTTTTGAGGCTTGGTAGATCTGTTCTTGAGACATTTGGAATATTAGTATCTAAATTGGGCTTTTCATTGCAAAAAGTACTGGTAAGATTGTCTTCACTTGTCCTATAACTACATATGTAAATATATTATACATTGACAATTAAATCTTTTATTCTCTAAAAGTGCTTATTTCACAGCAACTCATTCTTGTTTTTGTAGGCAATATACTCTAGACTCCTTCTAAGTCACTAACTTTATCTTCTAATTATATATGATTCCTTGTATTGTGTTTCTTTCATCTGCAGGGTTAGCGAATTATATATGATTCTTTGTATTGTGTTTCTTTCATCTGTAGGGTTAGCACTTTTATTTGATTGATTTATTTTTCAATAATTTTCTTTCTATTTGTATCTAATGGTTTTCTCAAGTATGAGCTGAGTCTAAATTCACACTTACAAATTAAGAATGTATTATCAATTAGTACATAGGTAGCTCTCATAGATTATATTTACATTTATGACCTGACATTTTTAAAAAGAAGAGACTTTTATTTTCTGGTTATAGAGTACTTTAATGGTCTTTATATCTGAATAGAACTACTTTTTCTCCCGCATTCCATATTTTCATTATGAATGACCAAAGTTATCTCTAGCTTTTATCTTCTTTATGCTTTACCTCCAATAAAAAACTGAATATTGTCCAAAGACAAATATTAATTTTGTTTAGAAAAACTCAGAGTATAGTTGACAGATGCTGTGGTGCCTGGGTAAACTGGTAAAATAATGGTATGTATAGGCAACTCATAAATTTAATATTATCTTGCCAACAGATTTATAGCCCACTCCCTCTCTTTTGCCTATTCTAAATTTAGATCCTCTCAGAGCTTACACAGGAATAAATGCTCTCAAATTCACCATAACCTTCTTTAGTGTATTTATGGAGTTGTGGTTTCTGCTGTTATAAATTATCTTTAAATACCATCTTTTTTGTTTTCCACAAAGTAAATTTTGAATGTACACTTACTACAATGGACTTTTGAGAGAAGTGAATGGAAAACACTCCATTCTTTCAAAACTAGGAACTTCTCTTCTCACATATGAATGTTAAAAAAATTTAAAATTTAAGAAATTTTTAAACATGTATTGTTTCCTTGTGGTGAGATTTCCAGATTAATCTCTTAATAACTTTCATTTATGACATATAGCAGTGTTAATTATATTTATCATGTTGTACATTATACCCCAGTACTTATTTATACTATAACTGGAAGTTTGTACCTTTTGACTACATTCTTCCAATTCCTCTGCCACCTACCCCTCTACCTCTGGGGAGCACACATCTGATCTCTTTTCTATGTGTTTCTTTGTTTGTGTTGGTTTCCTTTTGAAGAATAAACGACCTACATTAGTTCCTATTACACAGCATAGTGATTCGGTATTTCTATACATTTCAAAATGATCACCATGATAAGTCTAGTTACATCCATCACCATATAAATATATTACATAATTATTGACTATATTCCCCCCACACTGTACATTTCATACCCGTGACTCATTTATTTTGCAACTGGAAATTGGTAGGTTTTAATGTCCCTCACCTATATCTCTCCTCCCCCCATCTCCCTACTCTCTGGCAACCACCTATTTGTTCTCTGTATCTGTGACTCTGTCTCTAATTTGTTATGTTTGTATATATATACCACATCTTTATCCATTCATCTATTGATGGGCATTTAGATTTCTTCCAAATCTTGGCTATTGTGAATAATGCTGCAATGAACATAGGGATGCATATATCTTTTCTAATTAGTGTTTTTGTTTTCTTTGGATAAACACCCGGAAGTGGAATTGCTAGATCATATGGTAATTCTATTTTTAACTTTTTGAGGAATCCCCATACTGTCTTCCACAGTGGCTGAACCAATTTACATTCCCACCAATAGTGCCCAAGTGTTCCCTTTTCACCACATCCTCATCAATACTTGTTACCTCTTATCTTTTTAAAAATAGTCACTCTGACAGGTGTAAGGTGATATATCTCATTATTGTTTTGATTGGTATTTCCCTCATGATTAGTGATATTGCGCATCTTTTCATGTGCCTCTTGCCCAGCTATATGTCTTCTTTGGAAAAATGTCTATTCATATCCTCTGCCTATTTATTTAATAAGGTAGTTTGTGTTTTTGAAGTTGACTTGTACAAGTTTTTGTATACTTTTGGCTATTAACCTGATATAGGATATATCATTTGCAAACTTATTCTCCCATTCAGTAGGCAGGCTTTTTTGTTTTGTTGATAGTTTCCATCACTAAGCAAAGCCTTTTTATTTTGATACAATCCCATTTGTTTATTTTTGCTTTTGTTTCCCTTGCCTTTGAAGTCAGATCCAAAATATTTTTGCTAAGACTGATTTCAAAGAGTATACTTCCAATGTTTTCTTCTAGCAGTTTTATGGTTTTGCAACTTTCATTTAAGTTTTTAATCGATCTTGATTGTATTTTTATATATGGTGTGAGAAAGTAGTCCAGTTTGATTCTTTTGCATGTAGCTGTCCAGTTTTCCCAACACCATTTATTGAAGAAGCTATCTTTTTTCCATTGTATATTCCTGCCTCCTTTGTCATACATTATTTGCCCATATAAGTGTTCCATTGATCTATGTGTCTCTATTTCTGGGCTCTCTATTCTGTTCCATTGATCTGTGTGTCTGTTTTTGTGCCAGTACTATTTTGATTACTGTAGTTTTGTAGTGTTAGAAGTCAGGGAGCTTGATATCACCAGCTTTGTTCTTCTTCCTCAAGATTGATTTGGGGTCTTTTGTGTTTCCAGACAAGTTTTAGAATTATTTGTTCTAGTTCTGTTAAAAATGCCATTGGTATTCTGATAAGGAGTACATTGAATATGTATTGATAGATGGCCTTGGGTAGTATGGGTATTTTAACAATATTAATTCTTCCAATCCATGAGCACAGTATATCTTTGCATCTGTATGTGTTGCCTTCAATTTCTTTCATCAGTGTCTTATAGTTTTCTGAGTATGGGTTTTTTACATCCTTAGTTAGGTTTATTCCTAAGTATTTTATTCTTTTTCATGTGGTTGTAAATGGGATTGTTTTCTTAATTTCTTCCTGATAGTTTGTTGTTAGAGTTTAGATTTCTGTATATTATTTTTTATCCTGCAAGTTTAGCAAATTTATCGATGAGATCTAGTAGTTTTTTGTGGCATTTTTAGGATTTTCTGAGTTCTGCTGAGTTCTAATAGATTTTTTGGTGGCTTTTTTTTTTTTTTAGGACTTTCTCTATATAGAATCATGCCATCTACAAACAGTGACAGTTTTACTTCTTCCTTTCCAGTTTGGATTCCATTTATTTATTATCCTTGTCTGATTGCTATGGCTAGGGCTTCCAATGCTATGTTGAATAAAAGTGGAGAGAGTGGGCTTCTTTGCCTTGTTCCTGATCTTGGAGGAAATACTTTCCACTTTTCACTGTTGAGTATGATGTTAGCTATGGGCTTGTCATATATGGCCCTTTATTATGTTGAGATACACTCAGTCTGACTTTGTTGAGAGTTTTTAACATAAAAAATGGATGATGAATTTTGTCAAAAGCTTTTTTTACATCAATTGAGATGATCATATGATTTTTATTATTCAGTTTGTTATGTGGTGTATCATAACTGTTTGTTCTGTGGATATTGAACCATCCTTGAATCCCTGGGATAAATTGCACTTGATCATGGTGTTTGGTCCTTTTATTATATTGTTGAAATTGGTTTGCTGATATTTCTTGAGTGTGTTTACATCTATGTTCATCAGTGATATTGACCTGCAATTTTCTTTTTTGGTGGTGTCTTTGTTTTGGGTATCATGCTGATGTGGGCCTTGTAGAATGAGTTCAGAAGCATTTCTGAAATTTTTTGGAATAGTTTGAGAAAGATAGGTATGTTCTGTAAGTATTTAGCAGAATTCATCTGTGAAACCAACTGGTCCTGGACTTTTGTTTGTTGGGAGTTTTTATTTTTTTATTACTGACTCAATATCATTACTGATAATTGGTCTGTTCATATTTGCTACTTCTTCCTGATTCAGTCTTGGGGATTGTACGTTTCTCGGAATTTTTCCATTTTTTCCAGGTTGTCCATTTTATTGGCATATAATTGTTCATAGTAATCTCTTATGATCCTTTGTATTTCTGTGGTGTAAGTTTTAAGTTCTCCTTCTTCATTTCTGATTTTATTGATTTGGACTCTTATTTGTGATGAGTCTGGCTAAAGGTTTATCAATTTTGTTATCTTTTCAAAGAAGCAGCTTTTAGTTTCATTGATCTTTTCTATGGTTTTTTTGGTCTCTGTTTTACTGATTTCTGCTCTGATCTTCATGATTTCTTTCCTCTACTAACTGGGTTTTGTTTGTTCTTCTTTTTCTGGTTTCTTTAGGTGTAAGCTTAGTTGGTTTATTTGAGATTTTTCTTGTTTCTTGAGGTAGGCATGTATCACCATAAGCTTCCCTATTAGAAATCCTTTTGCTTATCTCATAGATATTGGATTGTGTTTTCATTTTCATTTGTCTCAAGGTATTTTTTGATTTCCTCTTTGATTCCTTCATTGGTTGATTAGTAGTATATTATTTAGCCTCCACATGTATGTGTTTTTGTAGGTTTTTTTTTTTTCCACATAGTTGACTTCTAGTATCATAGCATTGTGGTCTGAAAAGATACTTCATATGATTTCAGTCTTCTTAAATTTACTGAGACTTGTTTTATATACTAGCATGTGATCTATCCTGGAGAATTTTCCATGTGCAGTTGTAAAAAATGTGTATTCTGCTGCTTTTCAATGAAATGTTCTATGTAGATCTATTAAGTCCATTTGGGCTAATGTGTCATTTAAGGCCAGTGTTTCTTTATTGATTTTCTGTTTGAATGATCTCTCCATTGATATAAATAGGATGTTAAAGTTCACTACTATTATTGTGTTACTGTCAACTTTTTCCCTTACATCTGCTAATATTTGCTTTATGTATTTAGGTACTCCTATATTGGGAGCATATATATGTACAATTGTTATTTCTTCTTGGATTGATCCCTTGATCATTACCTAATGTCCTTTGTCTCTTGTTTAAGTTTTGTTTTAAAGTCTATTTTGTCTAAGTATTGCTAAATCTGCTGTTTCTTGGGGGGGGGCATGGAATAACTTTTTCTATCCCCTCACTTTCAGTCTGTGTATGTCTTTAGATCTGATATGAGTCTCTTGTGTACAGCATATATATGGGTCTTCTTTTTGTATCCATTCAGCCACTCTGTCTTTTTACTGGCACATTTAGTCCATTTGTATTTAAAGGAATTATTGACACGTATGTACTTATTGCCATTTTGTTACTTGTTTGGGAGTTGTTTTTGTAGTTCTTTTTTGTTGCTTTGCTCTTCTTTTGCTCTCTTCCCTTGTGATTTGATGACTATCTTTAATGTTATGTTTGGATTCCTTTATCTTTTCTCCATATATATTTATTATATTTTTGGTTTGTTGTTACCATGAGGTTTAACACTTTAAAACAAAAATAGACTAGCTGCTGGTTAGTGGGCCCAGGTCCTGAGGTGGCTGGCTGCATAGCTGCAGAGGGTCCTGGGGTTAGTGCTGCCCCACTGATAGGTAAACTTGGGTCCCAGTGTGGCTGGTTGTGGAGCTGAGGGATCCTAGATCTGGGTAGGGCAAGTTCCTGACATGGCTGGCTGTGGGGTCTGGGGTGTTCCAAAGCTGATGTTGGCCTGCTGGTGAGTGGGACCAGATCCTAGGGTGCATGGCTGCAGGGCCCAAGGTCTCTCAGACCTGATGTTTGCCTAGTGGTGGATGGGGCCAGGGCCTAGGGGGCTTGGGACTGGATTCAGCCTGTTAGTGGGTAGGTCCAGTGCTCAGGGAGTCTGCAGGTTAGTGCCTGCTGGCAGGCAAAGCCAGGTCCTGTGGTCTCTGGCTGCAGAGCTCTTGGTTCACCAAAGTTGGTATTGGCCCGCTGGTATGCTGGACTGTGTCACTACAGCTGGCTTATGCACTATTTAATAAAATAATTAAGGAAGGATGCTCAAACACTTTGATATGATTTGAGAGTTAAAAATGTAACAGAATAATATAGCTCTATCTTAAACTATAAATACCGATTTTACTCTTCAGAGCCAGTGATAAAGTTTTATTGATTGTTTTTTTTTGCATTTTACCAAATCCATTTCTCCTTTAGTCCTATAGCCATTTCACTACCTTATATAGTATTATGTACTGCATTTGCAATTGCAGTGCCTTCTTAACTGACCTCTTGCTTATATACTTTTAGTCCTCTAGTGCTGGCAGTATAGCATTGCCATGAGATAACCGTACTAAATAAAATTCAAATTACTCTGTCTTGTATTCAAGAACATGGTTGGTAAAATCTAGATATATATGTCTAGATTATATATATGTATAACTTTATATATATGTAAAATCTTCCTACAGATTTTCTAGCTTTAACAAAACAGGTTATCTATCGTAGTTACTCATTAAATACATTTGAGTGACCCATCATCCTGTTATTTCACATCTTCTTTTTTTTTAATTTCTTATCTTAAGATGTAAGTTCATTGTGTTTCTTTGACAAGAAGCACCCTCACAATATCCCTTCCTTGATCCCCACACCTGTCATATACATGCGCCTACATTTCTTGGCAGAATTTTTGACTTCTTCTTAGTCCCATTCAGATCATTTCCCCTTGATCAACTCAGGATAAAGTGGATTATCTTTATTCTAAATCCTTGTTTGCATCTTAATCATTGCCCTAACCCACATATCTTTATGCTACTTTTTATTTCCATATGCTTCTTTCTACTCTACTAGGTCAAGGTCCATGAAACAAGATAATGACAGAAACTTTCACTTCCTCAAACCTACATGCTAATTATGTGACCCACTAAAGGAGACAGTATTAAAACATGTAAAAGAAGCAAAGGCAGAACTATGAAATATAAGTTGAGTGGGGTGAGGCCTTGTAATTAGTAAACTTCTTGGGTGAGGATAGTGGCTTTATAGATTCTTTTGTATGTCTTAAGAGTTCATGAATATGAAAGGCACTCAGATTATCATTAATACAGAGGTACATATAATTACTGTTCTCCACCCATCCTGATGTACATTTCTACCAATATCACATTCTTTGTTTCATTTATAAATGATTTATATATAATAATAGTAACAAACAACTAACTAGTGGGATAGATAGGCCATAGTTTAGCATCACAAATTTGTAAAATGACTTCTCAAAGTTCCTAGTAGTCAAATATCCAGGGAGGTATTCAGTCATCTTTATGGAAATGCCTCTCATCAGTGTAGTATGATATGAAAATGAATACATCTGCTATAAAATGAATGCAAGTACATATAAACAGAATGAGTGAATGAAGGTGTATTTAGGGGAGAAACCTAGAGGAAGCATCATCAAGAAGTGTGAAGAATAGGAGTGAATCAAAAAATATAACCTAAACTTATTTTCAGATTTAGAATATTGGCTTTTATTGTTTGTTTGATTGCTTGTTTTAGGAATCATGTTGCTGCAGGCCTCTATCATATATGTTAATTAAACATTTTTTTTGGCATCATAATGTTGTACTTATAGCTGTCAGGACTCAATACAGCTGAACGGCATCAAGTTTTCTAAGAGGCCAATTTCACTTCAAGGTGGAGGAACCATTGTGGAAGGCTAGAAACAGGAAGCTATAACAATTTGGGAAGTTGCATATTTGTATCACCAAAATCGCCTAATCACTCATAAAACAATGTTTGTTAAACAGAATTAAAATAGAAGTTTAAGATTTCAAAATTTTGTAAAAGGTTTCTGAAAATCAGTGACGCTTATAGTTTATGAGTTCTGACAATACTCTATCATGTCTCTATGCAGTTATCCATTATTCATTAGCATATGTGAGAAATATAAGAATCATTACAGGAAAAAGGATTATAATCTAATCTGGATTATAAGATTCTATATTAGTAATCCATTTATATACAAACTATTATTTTAAAAACTTGTGCTCATTACTTTCATCATGAAGAGCTATAAGAAAGCTTACTAAATTATTCCACAGTTTCATTATTACATTGCAATTTTTCAGGCAAATTAAAATTGCTTTCATATAGAAGATTAGAAAATAGGGCAACTTAAAATGAACACAGAGCCCCATTCTGTAGAGAATCTGGGGACTATCGACAGTCATAAAGAATAAGGAAAAGACTCAGTTTTGCTTTGAATATTAGCTCTGTCTCACACTGGATGAGTGATGTATGCCTTGACAACAAAACAAATAGAATTTTGCTCTGAATAATCTTCCCATTAAATTCAAGAAAATGGTGTAAATCCAGTCTATGAGAAGATACTGTTTTGCCACATAGTGGATGGAAATATTTTCTTTGAGTACATACCATGGCTGTGGATTCCACTTTACTATTGTAGTAACTTGAATATGAACAATCCACTTAGATTTAAACTCCCCCCCTTTTATGCCTAATGGAATTCTAATCAGTTGTCAAACCAAGATTTTCTTACTTCCAAAAATGTAGGTCAAAGTGAACAGGGAAGACATTGTGTTTTAATTAATGTATTTTTAAGAAAGTAGTTCTATGATTGGCCTAGCATCATTAATACATAACTTAGTCCATCACTCAGTTATTACCAGCCAGCCAGCAAATGAAGGAATTCATCTGTTTCCACTCATTAAATAAAATTTATTTCTAAATACCATTTTAAATGTAAAGAGATGTAACTGGAATAAAATAGGTATTAGAATCTCATTTTAAGAATTGAATTAAACTTCCTACAAATTACTTTAATTAAATTACAGCGTCATTTTGTGTTGTATCACTTTGCCTCATTAAAAAGATGAATACATGAAGAAGCCCAATACTTGTCCACAGAATTAACAGATTTCCCATGTGTCACATATTCACAATGTCCCTTAGTGTTGGATTTGCATTTAGAAGTGGAAGCCAAGATGTGAACAATCACACGTAGGCAGAGAGCTCTCCATAGTCACAGACATCTGAAGAGGTGCCTGTGTATCACCCATTTTGGCAAGTACATGAACTACCTTATGCTGAAGTACAGCATAACTACCTTTAATTTTCAATGGCAGTACAGTACATGCATGAATGGTGTGTATAACTGAAACCTCTCTTTTACTGAGAGATAAAATATTTTAGATAATTCAACAGGTGCATTAGTCAGACACTGCACTCTTTCCAGCCTTTCAGGTCAACAAAGTCACCAATTAACTACCCTTTTAATGCTGCAATGTAAATAACTTCAGAAGTATTTTTTTTTTTTGATATTGAGCTGAATGAGCTGTTTGTATATTTTGGAGATTAATCCTTTGTCCGCTGATTAATTTGCAAATATTTTCTCCCATTAACAGCTCATGCAGCTCAATATCAAAAAACAACAACCCAATCAAAAAATGGGCAGAAGACCTAAATAGACATTTCTCCAGAGACATACAGATGGCCAAGAGGCACATGAAAAGATGTTCAACATCACTAATTATTAGAGAAATGCAAATCAAAACTGCAATGAGGTATCACCTCACACCAGTCAGCATGTCTATCATCAAAAAATCTACAAACAATAAATGCTGGAGAGGGTGTGGAGACAAGGGAACCCTCTTGCACTGTTGATGGGAATGTAAATTGATACAGCCACTATGTACAACAGTATGGAGGTTCCTTAAAAAATAAAAAATAGAGCTACCATATGATCCAGCAATCCCACTCCTGGGCATATACCCAGAGAAAACCATAATTCAAAAAGACACATACACCCCAATGTTCATTGCAGCACTATTTACAATAGCCAGCTCATGGAAGCAACCTAAATGTCCATTTACAGAGGAATGGATAAAGAAGATGTGGTACATATATACAATGGAATATTATTCAACCATAAAAAGGAATGAAATTGGGTCATTTGTAGAGACGTGGATGGACCTAGAGACTGTCATAGAGTGAAGTAAGTCAGAAAGAGAAAAACAAATACCATATAGTAATACATATATGTGGAATCTAGAAAAATGGTACAGATGAACCAGTTTGCAAGGCAGAAAAAGACACAGATGTAGAGAACAAACGTATGGACACCAAGGGGGTGAGGGGGAGTGGGATGAATTGGGACATTGGGATTGACATATATACACTAATATGTATAAAATAGATAACTAATGAGAACTTGTTGTATAGCACAGGGAACTCCACTTTGCTGTACAGTAGAAACTAACACAATATTGTAAAACAACTATACCCCAATTAAAAAACAAAAAGAAGTATTAGTGCTTTTAAGTCCACTCTCCCAACATAAAGTTGTACTACAACTTTGTATAGTAAAATATCTGGTCTATGCTTATTAAACTGTTGAGCATTTTCCCAAAGAGTAAACTTAATTTTACAGCTAAGGGAAAATATAATATAGACAATTTATAAGCCAACTTCTTCAATAAAAGATAAAATTGATAATTAGATATTTCAGATTTTATTTAGCCATTAAGTAACTATTATAATTATATCAAGGAACTAAAGAAAAACAAAAAACCCACTTATGGTAGTGTTGCCAATCTACTTGGGGATAGAATTGTCCTCAAGGGACACATTACTTTTATGAACCAAAAATATGTTTAATCCTCAAAATTACACATAGTGGCACTTTTTGTACTGTCCAAAACAAGTTGAAAAACTTTTTTTTGTCCTGAGAATTTTTCATTTCAAAATGAAATTTTTCATTTCATTTCATGAATCACAGAATTTCAAAAGAGCAAAAAGTCAGCCATCACATAATAATTTATATTTAGAATAAGAAATGGTTATTTCTTCACAATATGGGAGTTTTCTATTTAGAATTATTAGGGAAGTAAATTACTTTTGTTATAATCCGATTGATTTGGGGTGAGAAGATAAAGTTGAGAATAATTTCACGGCTTTAAAAAAACTTTCAGGCATAGGGTGAGGCATAAAAGATATCTTGTGGGCAAAAATCACACGATCATATAAAATATATACACTTGGAAAGAATAAAAATATTTTCTCAAAGTGTAGGCATTGGAAAAGAAAGTAAAACTTTCCAGAACAACCACTCTTAAAATAGAAAATGTAGATTCTTTCTTATGAATTGTGTCCCTGGAACCAATGTTGAAACTAAAAGAGAGTAGTTGCATAATTCATAATTAGACCTAGGACAGCCTCTACTTTGCATTGTGGGCCATTGAAATCATGGCAGGGATATAACAGAATATAAGTTGTTATGCAATTCAAATCCTGTTAAAGAATGGAATGATGAATTATGGGAGATTCAGGGATGTAATATACTTATTAGATGCAATAATAACAATTCATTTAACTCAATTTTCTTCTAGTTCTGAGACAAAAATAATCATTTTCCCACCTAGAATTTGAAATCAAATTTCAGAAACTCTTAGTGTAATAGCCAGTCATCTCAAGTAATTTCAAGTTTTATAATGAAGGCTGACTAAGATAAAAGAGGTTTTGGAAGGAATTTTATTTTGGCTTCATTCTTGAAAGCCTCAAAGACTGTGTGGGTAAGGACTATAGGATGCCCCACTGAATGTTAAATGTCTGCTTTGCACCTCTGTATCAAAGAGTTAATGTGACTTACTCAAATCTGTGGCAGCCAGCTTGAATTTTGCCAATGAAATATTATCCCTCAGACTATCCTTCTAGTAATCGTAAGGGATCAAAGATAAATACACATGTAAAGATAAATAAATACCTCCAGTGAAACACTGTGGAATGTCTACTATATTAAAAATCACTACAACAGTGGAGTTCACTGAGCCTTAGAAATATTTAAGAAAACTAGCTATAAAATGTTATTTATGAATAAAAACTATATCACTCCCAATCCCATGTAAATAAATTTACATCCTAATTTCCCTCCTAATTCAATATAAATAAATATGATTTTTATCCAAATTAAACTTTTATTAAACATGATCTTTATTCCCATTACTTGAGTAAAATCTAAATAGATGATTAACTTTAGAAACCAAGAAATAATTGCCAAATATCTTTCAAAAGCCACAAAAAATGAGAAGAATTTTAAACAACTTCATAAGACTGAATCAATTAAAATAACACAGATCCATGTTTTTTGTTTTATTTAGAACACTCTGATCTATTTGTAAGAGCAGGAGGATTGGTTGTATAGATTAATCACCAATGAGAGTAACATTTGCTACTTTCAAAAAGCTAAGTCAGTACATATACATCCTCCAAAACTCAAGGGACCATATGTCTTGATTTGCTCAGGACACTTCTAGCTTATGAGATATTCTAAAGTAATTTTCATCATTCTCAGAAATGTTCTGGTTTGGGTGATGAATTATATGGTCACCTTATTTACAATTCCTAATGGAGGTAATGTGTTCCTCTTTTTTGTCTATTACACACATTAGGAATTGCTGGCAGTTGTAACAAATATGAATCAAGGAAACGCCATTAAGTAAATGAAATCATTCGTATGCCTTTATGTAGATTTTTGCCTAATTAATGATTTTCTGAGGAAAAATATTTTCTATTATCAACAACACATTCATTATTATTTTACAATAAATACTTTTTTAATCCACATAATGCTAATACACAGAATAAGTAGAGTAACTTTAGGGTTAAATTCCATAGAGGCAGGCAGGAGCCCCAGAAAATCTGGGTTAGAGGTTTGGGATCACTGTTCAACATGTTTCATCCTGGGGTGTTTAAATGAACCTTGCAATTCTCAAGCCCTCATTTGAATTTCAACATGCCCATATATCCTAAGTTCAGAGTTATTTATTTGAGATTGCTTATGGCAGAAGTCCAGAGTCATATAGCTGTTGATTTTCCTCTTGTCAAATCTGAGGAGATGGCTGTAGCTTGTATTTGCATTTCTCCTGAAGTCTGCCACCACATCTCCACAGGAAATAGAGTTAATGACTAAGGATTTGGCACATTTCCTAAAAGCCAGTGAGAAAATGACAGTGCCCAAATTACTCATGGAGGATAATTCTGATGTGACTACCTTTCATACCGCATCAGTAGATCTAAATATAGTTTAAACCTTTCTATTTAAGTATGACAAATAGTTAAACTCTGATTTGCAATTGAAGTGCAACTCAAGGAAAAAGCATGAGGCAGTACTTAACTTGATCATAAACTATCATAAAATGCTGAGTCACACGTTGTTCCTTTTAATATTTCTCAAAAATGTTCTCCATGTGTTTGTACTCTAATTGTGAATTTTGTCAGCCTAGAGATAGATAGTTGCCAACTTCTCACATTAGGGAGAGGCCTAGATGGTTCAAGGAATGTTTGATGAAATCTCAGAATGAAAGTGATAAGCATTCAAAATAATAAAAAATAATGTTAATATTAGATCAGAAGTGGGTCAAAACACAAAAAAGCAGGAGTGAAATTAAGCAGACAGGTGAATCACAGAATCAAGGAGATCAGAAAATATTAAGAGAAAGACAAATTGCAAAATATGGTTTAAAAAAGGTCAGTAATTAGGATGACTTTAGGCTTATTGGGCATATTTACAACCTCTAAGGGTAGGGAGGGTTGGTAATGAATGAGTTAGTGTCAGATGTTCATTTAATACCAATTTGGGTACAGTTCATAATTCCTCCATGACTTAGAGAAGTTAATCTCTTATATGTGCACAATTAATGACTTACAGTCTTTGAGCTTTCGCCTTTTTGTTTAACTTCTCAATGATATTTTAAAAACTCTTTGGAATGGATGAAATAAAAGATGCTAAGAGTAGATGTAGGATATGATAAGTAAAGGAGTAATAATAGTTTCAGGGTTTAGATGAAGAAAATGTGGGAAAAGGACTTTTGTAGAAAAAGGGGAACATGCTTTGGGCAAAGTTTTATTTTACGTGTCATGAAGTTATCCAATTATAAATATCCTAAGTTACAAAAAATACAAGAATTCCTGGTGCAAGAAAAGTACATTGTACATTAAAAATGTACAGTATAGAGTATGCTTCCAAGGTGCTATTCCGTTACCTGTCATATAGTTTTAGAAAAATTTGAGTGACTAATGAGAATTTTAAAAGTCATAAACTGTCAGAGAGAATTCATCAGTCTCTCTGCGTTTGTTTAAAAGTATACAATTTGTCGTTTTCTCCATACAGTATTGACAAGCTGTAGAAAATAATTGGAAATGTAAATAAACTTTATTCTGCATTGAGATGCTTTGGTTTTCAACAGTTTAAAGTGTTCCTCTGTATGGTGGTATATCTATGCACAGCCTTCTTTGATTTTACTTGCTTCGGCTTTGCTGGATATTTTAGATTTGTAGGTTGATATTTTACATCAATGGAGGGAAATTTTTTGCCATATTTCTTTACAGATTTTTGTGTCCTATTCTCTTTCTTCTGTTCTGCCAGAATTCTAATTATTACAAACATTAAATTGCTTGATATTATCCCACAGGTTATTGAGTTTTCATTCATTTTTTAAACTTTGTATGTTGAAGTAATATTAGACTTATAAACATGTTGTCAAAATAGTATAGGCAATTCCTATATGCTCTTCTTCCAGCTTCTCATTATAGTACAAAACCATAATGCAATGATCAAATTCAAGTAATTAAGATTGGTATAATACTATTAACTAAACTACAGACATTATGAGAATTTCACCAGCTTTTTTCCTCCTTAATGCCATTTTTTTTGTTTGTTTTAGAATCCAGTCCAGGATCCCACATTGCATTTAATTGTTTTGTCTCCTTAACGTTTGACAGTTCCCCATTCTTTCCTGTCTTTCATATCCTTCACACTTTTGAAGAATTCTGGTCTGTTATCTTATAAATTGTCTCTCAGTTTGGATTTGTTGATGTTTTCTAATGATTAGGTTGAAGTTATGTATTTGGGGTAAGAATATCATATGAATTTGTTATATCCTGTCAGTGCATCATACCAGGCATTCCCTGATGTTGATATGTATTTTACTAGTGATGTTAATCTTGACAACTTGGTTAAGGTGGTATCTGCTGGGTTTCTCCATTATAAAGCACTATTTTTTCCTTTTGTAATCAATAAATATCTTGAGGAAGATCCTTTGAGACTGTTAATATCCTGTTTCTCTCCAAGGTTTTGCCCACTGATTTTACTGGTGAATCATGCCTGCATCAGTTATTTCTGTGGTGTTTGTTTAATGGTGATTGTATGTTTCTCTCACCTCTTTTACATTTATTAATTGGAATTCTTGTGTACTTAAGAGCTGTTTCTCTCTTTCTCTCACTCTCTCTCATACATGCGCACACACATAACAACAGTGTGGATACATACAGATTTGTGAATCAGTATGGACTCATTAATTTTTATTGTATTATATGGATATAATTCAAACCTGCTTTTTTGTTGTTGTTGGTCCTCAAATTGTTCCCACTTTGGCTATTGAGAGCTCTGTTTGTTTGGCTGTTTTGTCTTTTAACATGTCCCCATTCGTTTTTGAGATCTTGATTATTATCTGGCATTAGAAGGTGTTCCAGACTCATATTTCCCCCTCTTCCAGCCCTAGGTTCAAACTCTCCTTAAAGGAATCCTGTTCCTTTAATTGGAAAATGGTATTTAGAAACCTAGCTCTTGGCCCTAGGTGTGCTTATTACTACTGAGATGTCAATGAATCTAGAAGCCTACTCTCAGTGGGCAAAACTATGAAATATATGCAGCTATGCTAACCCACTTATGCACATACACATGTAATTATTTCTCTAACTGTATGTATATATATGTGTATATGTATATATATGTGTGTGTGTATGTATAAATAAAACCATGAGTTTCTATTAATGTCTCTGACTCCAATCCAATACCACAAGAGTCATTCTTGTCTTCCCTTTCCCTTATTTGTAACTTCTTTCTTTAACATGAAAACCTGACTCTCAATATCTACCTTATCTTTACTTATTTGTTTAATACTAGTATACATATAAAGTGTTTACAGAGTAGCCAACCATATCTGTATGCAAAACAGACTTATTAACTAGAGTACAGTATTTATAGTTATTTTTGGTTTAGCTTTAGATTACTTTATTTTGCCCACCTTGTTTGGTATGGTTATGTTCTTCATTTGCAATGTAAATAGGTCTGTTTGTTACTGCTTGTATTCCATCTTGGGTTCCTCTAAATCTTGGTTGCTTCTATATTTATAGTTATGTATGTATGTAGGTATATTTGTATGTATATATGTAAAATATTACTATGGTTTTAAGTGTCAAAGCTATACAAAAAGTCAGGACCAAGGCTAGAGTGAAGTATGTCAGGCACCTAGAAGGCAAAGCGTAAGGACCCCAGGCACCTTGCCTACTTACCTGGTTACTTCCAGCCCTACAAAAAGGTATAGTTCAAGAAATATTGCTCCCTCTTTATCCATCTTTTTTTCCACCACGTTCACATCCACTCTCTATAGGTAAATAATTTCTTAATTTTATGGTTTATTCTTTCTGAATTCCTTTTGCACAAGTGAGCATGTATCCTTATTTCTTACATGAAGAGAAGCATATCATTAATATTACTTTATGCTTTAACTGTTTCTTTCAATAGTATGTCCTAAAAATAACTCCAAATCAGTTCCTAGATATCTTTGTTTAATAGCTGCATAGTGTAGGCGTAACATAATATATTCAACCACTCTTCTAAGTATGGACAGTTATAATTTTTCCAACATTTGGCTATTACAAACAATGTTGAAATGGATAACCTTATGCATATATATTTTCACATTGTTAGATGTCTATATTTAAGTAGATACCTAGATGATATATTACTAGATCAGAAGGTTAACGTATACATAGTTTTTTAGATATTATCAAATTCTCCACATTTTATACTAATTTGCATACCCACAAACAATATTTGAGTGCATGTCTTCCCACAGCCTTACACAGAACGTGTTGTTATATATTCTTTACTAATTAGACACACGGGGAATGGAATTTACTGTTGTTTTATTTACATTTATCCAGTTAAGGGTGATTTTGAATATTTCTTCATATATTTGAGGACCATTTTTACACCTTTTTTTCATAATGTCTCTTCATGTGTTTTTCACATTTTCTATTAGTGTTTTTCATCCTTTCTGCATTTTTAAGAATACTCTAAATATTAGGAAAATTAGCCCTTTGTAGTATAGTTTGTAAATATTTTCTCCCACTTCATCAGAAGTTTTTAACATTTTTGTGGTGTTTTCTTGTTTTTTAATAGTGTTTTTTTTAAATCATGAATGTTTGATTTTGTCAAAGATCTTTTCAGCATTTGTAGAGAAAATTATAGGATTTTCTTCAGATCTATTAATGTAAATCTATTAATATAAAATGAATAAAGATATGAAATGCTTAAACTCAGAGGTTTGTATTTTCAAATATTACCTATTTTTACTAACAAACATATTCTGTAATTAGCCATCTAATTACCACATTAGAGTTGCAAATGAAATAAATTAAATTGGATAAATACATAGAGAAAAACTGACACAAAAGCAAATAATATCTCAGACTTTAGTGAAAGGAAATGGTATTTTTCAAAAGATGAAAAATGCATAATTAAATATGCTGTTTCAACTATCAACATATCATATGCTTATTATCAACTTTAGCAAGTAAGTGAATGAAAAAAATTGATAAGAACAATATAATCTGTTAACTCAGAAGTAACATTTCTATTTTACCATAGTATCTGTGTCCAAACTGCCAATAAAATTAGAACCTTAAGTGCATTTATATCGTAAGTTTTTAAACCTTATGGTGATTAGTGCTAAGTGCAACAATTTAATGTATTATGTATATGTAAAGCAGATAAAATAAGTAGAAAAAATGGAAGCAGGTTTCCTAGAGAAAGGGGATTTGTTCAATTCTCCAACTTTACTTTTTACATTAACATGTGGTTTTTATTTATTTAATTTTTATTGTGATATATTTGATAATTATGAATTTTATATTTAAGATGTACAATTTGATTATTTCATATGCATATACTTTGTGAAAAAAAGCACCACATTCAAGCTAATTAATATACCTATTACTGTAGATCATTATTACTTTTTCTGTGTATGATGAGAACACAGAAAATCTCAAGTGTATAATAAAGTATTGTTAACTACAGTCACATTGTTTTATATTAGACCTCAAAACTTATTCATCTTGCATAAGTGAAACTTGGTATCGCCTAACAAACATCTCCCCTATTTCTAAACATCTCCCCTATTTCTATTTCCCCAACCCCTTCTAACCATGATTCTACTTTATGCTTCTATGAGTTCGACAATTTTAGATTCCACATATAAGTGAGATCTGTGGGGTTTTTTTTTTCTTAATTAATTAATTAGTTTATTTTTGGCTGTGTTGGGTCTTTGTTTCTGTGTGAGGGCTTTCTCCAGTTGCGGCGAGCGGGGGCCACTCTTCATCGCGGTGCCTGGGCTTCTCACTGTCGCGGCCTCTTGTTGCGGAGCACAGGCTCCAGACGCGCAGGCTCAGTAGTTGTGGCTCATGGGCCTAGTTGCTCCACGGCATGTGGGATCTTCCCAGACCAGGGCTCAAACCCGTGTCCCCTGCATTGGCAGGCAGATTCCCAACCACTGCACCACCAGGGAAGCCCTGTGGTTTTTTAAATATGTGGTTTCAGAGGTTTGGAAATGCCTAAGCCTGTTATAGTAGTATAGATACAGGTAATTTGCAAAATTATTGCTTCATTAGGATGCAAAAAGTGTGCTAGTGTTCAAGAATCTTAGGGAAAATTTTCTTGAATACTGCAGTTCCAAGAATGATATAATTTAATATAAAAATAACTTTATAGTATAATTATTAAGTATATACACATTTGAAATAATTTAGCAGAAAGATATTAAAAACAAAACATAAAACGTGAGAGGATGAATTTGGAGAAGAAATTAGAAAAGTAATTAAAGGGAAGGGAATTACATAAATTTAATTTTCTAATCTTGGAGATAGAAGTCTCTGAATTATTCATTCTTTCCTCAAGGCTCCCAGCTTGGTGTTTTTTGTTTTTTACTTTGTCATTATCATCACATCATATCACAGGTACCCACTATCTGTGTGGCTAATCACTTTTTAAAAATTGTGGTAAAATATACATAACATAAAATGTATCATTTTAATCATTTTAAGTGTATAGTTTTGTGGCATTAAGTACATTCACATTCTTTTGCAACCAGCACCACCATCTATCTCTAGAACATGTTCTGTTTCAGCAACTGAAACTCTGTACCCATTAAACATTACCTCCTCATTCCCTTCTTCAATTATTTTTTTAAATGAATTTTTCTGAGAATCAAACTTTGGATATTTACCTTGGATATGAAAGATGGCCCTATTCAATACAGCCACTTTAACTTAGAATGTTGGCATGACCTGGGCAAAATTAAAGAAATAATGTCAGTTTATATAATGCATATGGTTCTATTACTTATAGTAATAGTAGTAAGGCATTATACCTATATATACACACAAACAGACACACATATATGTACATCTAAACACACACACAAAAATGATCTGGCAGCTGCATTAATATTCCATATTTTTTCACCAATAAGACTTTTTTTTTTTTTTTTCTGGTACGCGGGCCTCTCAATGTTGTGGCCTCTCCCGTTGCAGAGCACAGGCTCCGGACGCACAGGCTCAGCGGCCATGGCTCACCGGCCCAGCCGCTCCGCGGCATGTGGGATCCTCCCAGACCGGGGCACGAACCCGTGTCCCCTGCATTGGCCGGTGGACTCTCAGCCACTGCGCCACCAGGGAAGCCCCCACCAATAAGACTTTTTATCGGAAACCTCTTGACTCAGAAATGACATTCAAACTTATTGAATGCTGAAAATAATATCTTCCTAGATTTTAAAAGTTTTCACAATTTTCTAGGTGTTCTTTTATTAATTGACTCTTTTCATAAATAACAAATTTATCTGTCCTTAATGCATATTGGTTTAGGCTTTCCTTTTACTATCCCATCTATTAAAGGGACATTTATGGCTTCGGCAGTTTATTAAAATTACATAGTTGGCTGGAGTTCATAATCATCTGAAAATTTACTTCTGCATTTTGCTTTTTTCTTGAGTACTTAATTACTGAGTAAATATGCATTTTAACTGGTAGAGATGATACTCTATTTTTAATTAATTGATAATTATTTCTGAGTACTTTTATTGCTGCCTTTCTTTCATTTTTTCCCAAAATTAGAGACTACTAAATTAGAGATAAGTATTTTGGGGTGGGCAGCTCCTCTATTACAATCTCAATATGTAACTGCAAACATTACATATTTCTGTATTTAATAATATTGTTAATTTGGTGATATTCACCTGCACATTTGCAAAATCTAGATATATCAGTAAATATATAATTTTCCTAAATATTCTCCATGTCTGTAGTTGGTACATAATAAAAAGTTTCCAAAAGGGCTTCCCTGGGCTTCCCTGGTGGCGCAGTGGTTGAGAGTCCACCTGCCGATGCAGGGGACACGGGAAGATCGCACACGCCGCGAGGCGGCTAGGCCCGTGAGCTACGGCCGCTGAGCCTGCGTGTCTGGAGCCCGTGCTCCGCAATGGGAGAGGCCACAACAGTGAGAGGCCCGCGTACCGAAAGGAAAAAAAAAAAAAAAAGCTTCTGAAAAACCAAGTGATTGCAAAAAGAACAACATTTAAAAGCTCACTGTTAAATTGTCTTCACATAGATTTCCTTCACAGGACACTAATCAAAGCATTTTCTGTTATTGTTAAATAGATGGCAACCTATATTGTATTACCTAAAAATATTCCTTCCTTTATAAATTTATGTACCATAATTCATAATATAGAAATAACATCAAACTAGGGCTTTTTAATTAATCAAAATATTAAGTACTTATTGAAGGATAATGATAATAGTGCATCAAACCTTACAATAGCTGGTTAGTATGTTTTTAAGTGAATTTTGTCCATAGGCTGGCAGCTCAGAGCTTTCATGGAACTTGTGAGAACAGGAGCAACAATTAAGTAGGATCACCTCTTGGTAGCATAGTAATAACTAACACAAGAATCTGCTACCAACCTAACCCCTCCTCCAACACAAAGGAAAAGATAGTCAGTGTTCAATTTTCTTTTTTTTTCGGATTTAAATCACTAATTTTCCCCCCAATTAGACCTTTTTAGGAACAAGGAGATTATTGCCCATAAAGAGGTACTTTGTTTTTATACTGCTGTGTAAGAGCTACTTGTTGAAAAAGCTATACATCTTTCCTACACTGAATTTCTTGTATACTTTTGCAAAATCAGTTGGACATATTTGCGTGCATCTCTTTCTGGTTTTTTAAAATCTGTTTCTGCTTTGTTGATCTGTATGTCTTTCCCTGGGCCAAAATTGTCTATCTTGACCACTGTACTGAACAGTAGGGTTTAATAGCAGAGGGAGTGATTATTCCCACTTTATTTATTTATTTTTATTATTGTTTTAGCTATTCTAGGGACAGTCCTTTCCATATAAATTTTAGAATTAGCTTGTCTATATCTACAAAAACTTTGCTGGAATTTCTATTAGTTGCTAACTCTGTAAATCGATTTGAAGAGAACTGACATTTTTACTGTGTTGAGTGCATAAATAATCTCTCTATTTATTTGTCTTTTATGATTTTTTTAAAAGAATTTTGTAATTTTCAACATACAGATTCATAAATGTTCCGTTAAGTTTATACCTCAGTATTTCCTTTTCTTTGGAGTAATTATGTGTGTTTGTGTTTTAAAATTGGTTTTCCACCTGTTCATTGTTAGTATATAGAATTGAAATTGAATTTTGTATGTTGATATTGTGCTGACTTACTGCTGACTTACTAGTTCTAGGAGTATTTTTGTAAATTTCTTGGTATATCTTATATATGCAATCATATAATCTGCAAAAATGAACAGTTTTACTTCTTCCTTTCCTTTTTTTTGTGGGGTTCACTCCATAGCTACAGCCAGGTCAAGTGCCTGCTTTATTCAGATGGGAAATGCCTGAATTGGGCTCAGTCTCAAACTTTACACATTGTGAAGGCAACTGGGAGTGAGGCAGGAATCTAGAAAAATAATGCATGGATCCAGACAATGGAGAAAGACCATGCCAAGGCTGGCCCAGACTTGTTCATGTGACATCAGTGGCAGGAGTCACTTCTATCACTGGTTAATGGGTCAACCCAGATTACAGAGGTGGAGAAATAATCTCATCCAATATTTGAAGATCAATCAATGTAATTCACCACATCAATAGGCTAAAGAAGAAAAATTATTTGATAATATCAATTGATGCAGAAAAAAAATTGACAAAATCCAATAGCCTTCATGATATAAACTCTCAGCAAGTTAGGAATAAAGGAGAACTACCTCAACTTGATAAAGAGCATGTACCAAAAAACCTACAACTAACATCACACTTAATGATAAAACACAGAAGGCTTTCCCTGTAATGTCAGGAACAAGGCAAGGAAGTCTGCTTCTATCACTCTTATTCAACATAGTACCTAAGATTTTAGCCACTGTAATTAGGCATAAAAATGAAATAAAATCATATAGATTATACAGATTGGAAATGAACCTGGACTAGAGACATAACATAACACCTGTGGCTCTCCTAAAAAAAGCCAGATCACAGATGATCTAGCAGCTGTTTGAGGATACATAAGTGAACCTAACCACACTAAAAGAATTGCCCACTGACCTGCAGATTACTGAGCTAATAAATGCTTATTGTTTTAAACCACTGAGTTAGGGGTAGATTATTATGCAGCAAAATTTATTAATATAAACAGCCTTGTAAAAATGTAGTATCAGAAAATTTATTCTCCAAAATAAACTGAATTTTAGAAAAAGTTTTAGGTATTCAAAGAAAAAGACAAAGATTCACTGCTTACCCAAGATGATCTTATGTTAAGAAGTGTAAGATGCATAAAAACTTGGTTTACACAAATATTTGCTCTTCTTTTGTAGTGCCATTAGAAGAATCATTTAAATTATTAAATATTAAAACCCCTTATAAAAAGCAAATTAAATTCCTCGATTAATTAGCAAAGTGAAAATGTATATAGGTGATTTAAATGAAGTAGTATGCATGTTCAGATGCACCACATTCTCAGGTACTAAAAACAAATTCATTGTCATCATGAAACCATTATGATGAATGTTAAAAAGCCAGGAAGACAAGCGAGGAGATTAAGGGAGATGAAGGCATGAATATTGTAAAAAAAAAAAAAAAGTCACAGAAAGGAACTGAGAAAATTATGAACCCCTATTGGACATTAAACAGGTAAAAGAAAAAAATCGACAATGTTTGAAACAAGCTTGTTTGTTTTTAAACAACCACTAATTGCATACTAATCTCTGCATTCTGAAGAATATCCACAAAATCTCATTGAAGTATCACAGCCACTCGTTAAGATATTATTTCATCCCCATTTACAAATTAAGATGCTGACAATTTAAAAGATGTTTCAATTGCTTAAAATTCCATAATATTCTCAAAGCATAACTGGAACTAGAAAGAATTGGAGTGTTCCTCCTCCATAAGCCATGTAGTTTATGCTGTGCCCAATTCCTTGCCTTTGTACTTAAAATGGTTTTTTTGAAACATTTTTGTGAAATGAGCCAAAACCAACCATAGAACACATAAAATAAACAAACCAAATTTCCATTGGAAACTTATCAGTGTAGATTGATGTGATTAAAATTGTAGAAATAAATACATGAACAACTCTAGCAAGAAATCAGCCAATGCTTATTTTTATCTTTATTTTATTGAGTGTTAATTTTATGTTAAAAACATTCTCACCTAATTGCATAGAGGAGACCATGTTTAATTGATTTCATATGAAAATAATCACTGTAAACACATAACGTGACACTATGTATAAAATATACACTAGGTGGGAATAATATATTAAGTTTAGAAAATAGAAATTTAGGGTTCAGTCAAGGGAGTTATAGTTTATTGTTAGCTGGGTAGACCACGGCTTGGATGTAGTGTTTACTACTGTATATGGCTAATAGCTTTTAAAAATAGCCTTTTTATAAAAATGTATTAAAATACCTAATGTATATCAGCCAATGTGTCATTATCTAGGTGTGCAAACCAAAAGGTGATAGTGTCCTTGTAACTTTCTCTTTCATATAAACAGAAGTTCCTCCAGAGCAGGGACTTCTTTTTCATTTTCACATCCCCAGATTTCTATTTGGTAATGTGGTTCATAGAAATCATGCACAATGTGTGGGTTAAACAAAACTGTGGTTGTAAAACCATCAATGAATTAAAATATAAGTGCTGTATTTCATTATATATAGTTACATATTGTTGTTATAGATACCATGACATTTAAGAAAAGGACTGAGTTCATAGGAAAAGTTGATGGTGGAACAATGAGTAAAATTTTTTAATTAACTTTTCACTGTGAGTTTTTTTAATGCAAAAAGTACTGGCTATTCCTTTTTTCTGGGATATTTTTCTCCCAGGTCAGTGGCCTCACGCCTTCATCACCTTTGAGTTTTTGCTCAAATGTCACCTCTCAATGAGCCCTAACCTGACCACTCAAAGTAAAACTGTGAAATTTTTTATCCTTTTTCCCTGTTCTACTGAGTGTTTGTTCCATAACGATTGTTGCCTTTTAAAATACTACATAATTTGCATATCATTATGTTCTTTTGTTCATGATTTGTCTTCCCCCTCTAGAATATACTGTACACTAGGGCAGGGATATTTATCTGATTTATTCTTTGATGTTTCCTAAGCATCTTAACTGTGTCAGACTCATTTATCTAAGGAGTGAATAAGTGCATGACATTTAACATTTTCAAATACATCAATCCAGTAACATTATTTTGCTTGTGACACTCATGGAGTGAAAACAGTAATATGTGCCTTCTTTTGCCTTATTTCTTATATATTTCTTCATATTTTTTAGTTAAAAAGTAGTGTTTGTTGTAAGAATGAGACAAAAAATACACAAAGAAAATATCAATCACCTGCTTCCCTATTCCTCCAATCCTATCGATCCCTAATCAGCCAAATATTGCCAACCTAGTATATTTATTTTAGAAGTTTTCTCATGCTTTTACATATTTATAGGTATATACACATGTGTTTTCATTTGTTATGATTTTATCTTCATAATAATAAACATTCTACATGCATTCATTTGCAACTTTTGGACATAATTTAACAAAATACCATGAACAAAATTTCAATTGAGCAGAAACAGTGATAATTAATTCTTTTACTTAGCTCTATATATATATATATATATATATATATATATATATATATATATTTTTTTTTTTTTTTTTTTTTTTGCCGTACGCGGGCCTCGCACTGTTGTGGCCTCTCCCGTTGCGGAGCACAGGCTCCGGACGCGCAGGCTCAGCGGCCATGGCTCACGGGCCCAGCCGCTCTGCGGCATGTGAGATCTTCCCGGACCGGGATACGAGCCTGTGTCCCCTGCATCGGCAGGCGGACTCTCAACCACTGCGCCACCAGGGAAGCCCTTAGCTCTATATTCTTGAGAAGACAAATATATTATTTACATACAATTTCCCAATGGTCAGTTGTTCCTTTTTTCCCCACTGAAAACAATGCCATACTGTAATATTTCTGCTGGTGTGAATTCCAAAATTGAGATTACGTGGTAATAGTGTATATGCATTTTTAGTTTTCATTATTACTTCCACTTGTTTTACAAGTGTTTTAGTTTTTTTACTTAATTCACAGAACACGTTTGGATAAGTCCATTTGCCTTTTTATTCTTCAACAGAACACACAAGTCGTCTAAAGCCAACATAGAATTTGAGATTTGAACATCATCATAAGTTTGGACACACTATTTTTAATGAAAACTATTGACCTGTCTCAGGTTCAGATGTAGATTTCTGGGGCTGTTATGAATTGGTACTATTTTCTCTTTAATTACTTTCTGTTATTCAAAAGCCTGATAATGTCCTAGGTGCAGCCATTGCTCAATAAGCTCCACTGAATTACTGAAAATTGATCACTTGTCCGTAGCAAGTAAGTTCCCATTGAAAACAGCCACTGCTTGTCATGGCCAGCTGATTAGACTGTTTTGACTAAATGTATATTGGTATAAGTTTATAGGCTCTGAGTACCTTTTTTCATGTTGAAGTGCTACCCTAATCTATCAACTCTTTCAGTTCATCTTGCTTGAGTCCTTTATATAAAATTAAGAATGTAACATTTTAAGAAGGATGTAATTTTAGTTTCCTTTCACTGCTATATTTTCTTGAATTGAAAATACAATCTTGAAACTTTCATTGAGAAACCTCTTATTTAGCACAGGTGATCTCTGTTTCACTCTACTTCTTTTTCTGTTGTGGACATTATTTAGGCTTTGGCAAGTTTTCTAAATGCGACAGGAAGAAAGGATAATGAACATCTAAATAAGCAATTCTTTGGATTTTTTGAACCAGCAGAGTATTAGTGCTTTATAGTCTGTGTCTGGCAGAAATATGTCAATAACAACATATGACTGTTGTCAAAAAGTCAGCAGTTTATTATACTTGTTGGCTAGTTGAGGTGGTGGGGAAGGAAAGGCAAAGAGCGGTAAACCAGTCTACTACCCAGATGTTATTTACCACTAAGAATAAAACCAACTAGAATCATGAATTTTCAGCCAAAGAGAAATGAACTAGAGTGGGGATGCCATACAGAACAAAGTGGCTCTGGACAGAATCTACCACCAGTAAGTGTCTGAACTAAGCCAAATTATCATGATAATTTTCCTCATTGTGACTCTGAGGGCTCTGCAGATCATTATAATTCTAAGTTACCACAACTCAGTTATTACATTTAAAAAGTCATTTTCTAAAATAAACCTAGAGTAATTAAGCCTCTTTTAAAAGCAGGCATAATTATGATTTATACAGAAACATGAACTGAAACTTTTTTCAGGAGGTAAAATGTTAGAGTATGTGAACCTGTTGGAACCTAAAAGCTGCAGGTGCTTATTTGAAAAATGACATATCCATCATCTACCTGACAAGTACAGCTGAAATATCAAAGTTATAAACATTCTGCTTCTGTGTGCCAGCTGCTGTTTCCATGGAAACAACCTGAGTTGCAAAAGGAAGGTAAATGTCTTTAACTTAAAATTGTGAGGTTTTAAATATTTTACTAAATATGTATTTGGATATATCACTTTTTATTATAAAAATGTCCATTTTGTTAATTTTATTCATATATCTGTATATCTACATATATAAGCTCAAGTGCTATTAAACTAAATAACATTCTCTTTTATTTTATCTTAATCTTGTATGATATAAATATAGTTATAATTTATAAAATGAATTATACTTATCACAAATATTACTCATTATTTAAATATTATAGTGTTCAAAATCTTAAAAACATAGGGAACACAAGGACATATGTCATATATTTTTATTTTTTCATGTAATCTACAAATAACTAAAAACAAAGGGGAAATTATTTAATAGCCTAAAAATAAGCTAACTTTAATTTGTATTGATTATCCAGATTACTTTTATCAAAAAAGAAACAAATTCATTATTGGATTTATGTTAATGGATTCTAATATTTTTATATTCTCTTATCTTGCTCTAACAATGCAACACACATTTTGGTATATGCAAAAAAAGCTATGCAATTTTTTCTGATGCAAAATAGTAGCTAAAGATGGAGAAATCTTGCTGTTTTCTTCATCTATATAATATTTAAAGTTGTGATATATTACATAGTCGATGAAAACCTTTCACCCTATTCATTATATATTTGTACACTTGGAATTCATAAACAATAGTAATTTTTGTACCTTCAAGGAAGATTAAAATGTAACTTTATGATACTTTCAGTATGTGAGACAATGAGATTTCGTATAAACATTATGTTCTAGGAACTAAAATCAGCACTGTCATATTACTAGAAGATATGCTTTGCCCTGTTATTAATAGAGCATTGTTAATTGTTGTTTCTACTATTTCAATAACTTGGGATATTATTTTTTAATAGTGATGACACTTATTTCAAGAGTTTTATAAAGCCTGATGGATTAACTTGCATTTCAAAGATACATAAACTTGGACTGGCTGAGCCATTGGGAGAATCTGCATCATCCTCAAATATTACTTAGCTAACCAATTTTTGTTGCAGTTTAAGACTTCTATGATTTGATACGACATTACATGTATTAGTCTCATAATTTTTATAAGGAATTGATTATATTGCCCTTTTCTTGGTAAGTTAAATGGGATATATATTGATCTTTGATTAAAGAATTTCAAGTTTCTTTTTTATTGAAATATAGTTGAATTACAATATAATGTTAGTTTCAGACGTACAGCAAGAGATTCAGCTTTTTTTTCAGGTTATATTCCTTTATAGGTTATTACAAGATATTGAATATAATTCCTTGTGCTAGTACACTTGAGTTTCTTTCTTTTTGGTTTTTGTGAACCTATTGTATATTTTTGACTTGTGGTTACCATGGAGTTCAAGTATGTTGGCCCATAACTATATCTACTTTCTTTAAACTGATAGTCATTTAAGTTCAAACACATTCTAAAAGAGCTACATTTTAATACTCCCCGCCCACATATTTTGTGATTTTGATGTCCTATTTTATATCTTCATGCTTATTCTTTTACTGTTAATTTTAGTTATAATAGCTTTTACAATTTTTTGATTGTTTTTAAATGTATGTACTGGCTTGTTTAAGTGATGGGTCCTTTTATATGTTTGCCTTTCCAGCTGTGATTTTTCCTTTCCTATAGATTCTTGCTTCTTTTATATTTATAGAAGGCCCTTCAATATTTCTGTTAAGATAGGTTTAGTGTTGCTGAATTCTTTTAGTTTTGGCTTGTCTGAGAAATTCTTTCTCTCTCCTTCTAATCTAAATGGTAATCTTGCTGGATAGAGTATCCTTGGTTGCAGATTTTTCCCTTACAGGACTTTGAATATATCATGCCACTTCCTTCTGGACTGCAAAGTTTCTGAAGAAAAATCAGCTGATGGCCTTGTGTGGGTTTCCTCGTAAATTACCCTTTGTTTTTCTCTTACTTACTTTAGAATCCTCTGTTTTTTAACTTTTGTTTTGGTGTGGGTCCATTTGGGTTCATCATGTTTGGGACTCTGTGCTTTCTATACCTGGATATCTGTTTCCTCCTTTAAGTTTGGGAAGTTTTCAGCTGTAATTTCTTCAGATACATTTTCAATCCCCTTCTCTCTCTCTTATCCTTCTGGAATCCCTATTATTCATAGATTGACATGTTTTATATTATCCCATAGATCTCATATGTTGATTTCATTTTTTTATTTCATTTGTCTGTTTGCTGTTCTGATTGGGTGACTTCCATTATTCTATCTTCCAGATCACTTATTTGTTCTTCTGTGTCATTTAGCCTGGTATTCATTGCTTCTAGATTGATTATTTTTCTCAGCAATTGAATTGTTTATTTTTGATTGGTTTATCTTTATAGTTTCTAGTTTTTTATTATAGTGCTATGCATTTATATTAGTAATCTTTCTTAATTAAGTTAGCATTTTTATTATCTCCTTTTAGAACTTGTAGTCTAGTAGACTGGTAAGCTCTGTTTCATTATTTTTTCTTTCAGAGGATTTCTCTTGTTCTTTTAGTTGGGAGTTGTTCCTCTACCTTTTCATTTTACTTAACCTTCTCTGTCTCTATTAATTTAGGAGAAACAGTTATCTACTGTGGTCTTGAAATGGTGTATTTATGTGGGAGTGTCACGGGGTAGACTGTGTGTGTCCACTGTTTTTGGTGCAAGGGCTGGTTTCAGTTTGGATGCCAGCCATGTCTTTTCTCAGAGTGTGCTGCTCATTTTCCCCCTGATAGGAGATACGGTTGGTGTTGTAGTATCTAGAGTCCATGATGGATATGAGGCAGGGCTTCCTCTCTGCTCCATGGTTGTTACAGCCCTGTCAGGGGAAGGGTCTGCTCCCCAGTTGGTGAAGTATAAATCCTGAGGGTCTGGTTCAATCAGGATCCGTTGCCCTTGAGTACATGCCCTGCCCCAAAGGCGGTGATTGCTGAAACAAGTGAGGCCTGTGCAGACACAGAGGAGCTATGCACCTTGTGTGTAAACACCTGTGGTTCTGCTTAGAAGCAGCCCAAGATCAAGTACCTTTCTCTGTTGTGTTCATCCCAGATCTAGTGCAAGGCTGTGGTATGGAGTAAGTTAGGGCTTTGGATTAGGGTGTTGTGGCTGCAGGGATTGCACTGGCTGTGCTGCTGCCTGAGATCTGGGCTGCCTCTGTGGCAGACTTCTCCCAGAACACCTGTCTACCCGAGATCTAGCACTAAGCTGTGGTGTGGAATGAGTAGAACCAGGGCACTGTCATTGGGAGACAAACCCTGGGTACTCCTGAGCACATTGACAATGACCTCACCACCCCACCAGACCACACCCCAGGCTCTCCAGGCTGTCTCAGCATAGCTAGATGTGTTCTCTCCCAGGGCCTGTCTGCCCAAGATTCAGCACGTAGCCACTGCACGAGTTTGTTGTGCTGCCCCATATGCACGCTGGAGATGACCCCATGACTACACTCACCACTCTGTGCACACACTGATAGTAGCCTCCAGGGTTCCACTTAGATCACACTCCAGGCACCCTGGTCTGTCTCTGTGCAGCTAGATTGAGTCTCTGCCCAGATATCATGCCAGGCTATGGTGTGGAGTAACCGGGGCTAGGATGTTTGCACCTTCAGATTGGGAAGTGCAGTGAGGCAGGCAGTAGCCACCTGTGCAAGGCTCTCTCCTCCTTGATTGTCAGCAAGCTAGCACACGCACTCTCTTCCAAAGTAGAGGCTAGGCTTCACTAGACCTTCTATGTGTCTCAGTGGATTTTCCAGACAACAAAGGGACCCATCACTTCTCCTCAGGACCCCAGGACTGAGATGCCTAGATTGTGGTTTGACCTGTTCACTTCCCAGGGTGAGAGTCTGCCCTTGCAGATGTTTTCCTCCTTCTAGATCCCTCCAACACCATGCCTTTTTTTTCCTGTCCTACTTGGTTACATGGAGATCTTTCTTGCAGCTTTGGTTGTGTAGGAATTCTTCTGCCAGGTTCCAGTTAGTTTTCCACGTGAATTGTTCCACATGTAGATATATTTTTTAATGTGTTTGTGGGGAGAGATGAGCTCTATGTCCTCCTACTCCACCATCTTGGTCCCCTTCCTAAACTCTCTGCTTTTAATCTGCTGCATTATGTTCAGTAAGTTTCTTGTCACTTCACCTCCTTGCACCTCAATTCCAAGCCTACAATTCTTTTAGCATCCTCCAGTATCCCAGGAGTGGCCCTGGCACCCAGCAACCACTATATAGACCATGTGCCTCTCTGGGGCAAAAGCTGCAAGGACCTTTGCACAGGCCCATGGGGCCAGGATCAAAGCACTTCAAGTTTCTTAAATAACTCCATGCATTAATATTTTTAAAATATCAATTAAAAAATTTAAGAAAATTAAAATGCAGATAATACACATAAACACATATAAGCATTTTCACCACATGGGGTGATTTTTAGTGACTGTGTTAAACGTACATTTTAAAATGGGATATTTAAAATAAGTAAAGATTATGAACTTCAGAGGTATAGTAATGAGTTTTCTTATTCTTTGCATAATCAATCATTCCACCTAATTCTGAAAGTGCTGGAAGTTAATGTTTCTATGTTAACCTTGATTCTATTCTTTAGTGCACCAGCAGGTTATAGGCAGGATCTCAGGCTGAGAAATGTGAATTTATTGCAGCCATAGCATTTACCTCAGCAGAAGACTTAGAAATTCAGTTGCATTCTACATGGGCTATTATTTTTTAAACCAACTTTGGTCTTATTAGGAATAAACATCATAAGACTTCTGCGTTTTTTTGACCTTTTCCATTCTTTAATTGACTAAGATGTATTTCTTCTTTTCTTTCCCTTTTTTTTTTTTTTTTGCGGTACGCGGGTCTCTCACTGTTGTGGCCTCTCCCGTTGCGGAGCACAGGCTCCAGACGCGCAGGCTCAGCGGCCGTGGCTCACGGGCCTAGACGCTCCGCTCCGTGGGATCTTCCCGGACCGGGGCACGAACCTGTGTCCCCTGCATCGGCAGGCGGACTCTCAACCACTGCTCCATCAGGGAAGCCCTTTCCCTTTACTTTTATGTATCTTTTAACTTCCCTCAATTCCCAGGTACAATTCTTTGACCCTACTCTTTGAAAAATTAAGATAGTGTCATCCATCTACAATGTGACTGTATTTCATATTACTGATAAAAATACTTTGGAAACCATAGTGTTGGTAGAAAATATAAATGGTGAGTTTTCATTATCATCCAGTGTTAATGTACCAAATGCTATGTAATAATATGATATGTGGCTCAATCAGTCACAAATGATTTTTCTGCTGTCCCCTCTCCTTATCTAATATTACTCTATATCATAATACAGTAGAACTGGAATGAATAGAGTATAGATCCTGAGAGGTTAACCCCTTAACCATGATTACCTAGCTACTTAGTGATAGAGCTAAAACTCAAACTCAGTTTTATCTATTGCCCATCATTAATTACACATGATTTTGTACTGAAATCATTACAAGGTCAGTATATTCCAACACGCTGTGTTCTGCTCTTTTTGCCTTAGGACAATTTGATTACTTCCTTTTCCCTCTTACAGTCCTGGTGAGGCAAGTTTGTATATTATAGTAGAAAATGCACTAAATATTAACCAAAATTATTTAAGTTATGTCAATAAACATAAACTATAAACTAGAATCCACTTATATATGATTTTATAAAATTCATGTATTTTAATAATTCGTGTATCATCTCATTTACTTAGCAAAATAACCTGCTAAGATTATGTTATAGAACAAACACTGAGGGTTCAAAAATTTCATTATTTTCTTAAGGATACAAAATAAGTGGAAGGAGTCATTTCTTCTGGATTCACATCTAACAGTCTTTCATTGTTGAAAATTTATTTGATTTGCTTCCTACTATGTTAAGTGAAAAATTAAAAAAATTAACCATGGCTGGCAATCATAAATAATCCAACAGAAGTTCTATAGCCTATATTTTAATAATTATCTAAGTTCAGAGTATAACAACTTTATCTTAATTCTAACTTGATAATTCATCCCACCATGTACATTTTTTATGAAATTAGAGTTGTATGTAGGATTTTCATTTTAATATTAAAGACTAAAGAAAACCTTAAGAACTCAGCATAATCACATTTGAATATGAACTTAGGTTTGTTTCCTAATTATTTATTATTAATTATTACTAATAATTAATAATTATTTAACAAGGCAGAGACTCCATTCCAGACTGTTGCAGCCAAGAACACAGAACTTTCTCTCTCTCTGTCTCTCAGTTGGACTCCATTTCTGTAGCGGAGGTGCCACTCAGAGAGAAGCTTGCCATTGTTACCATCCCCAGCTCCAGAGTCCTGGCTTACTGATTTTTCTGGCAAAAGACTGGCCTTAGAAGAGAGAGCTTTTAATCTTTTACAAAAGTAACTTTCAATTACTTCATAGTATGGAGAAGCTCAAGCCTAAGAGTGCTCTCAAGAACAGTGGAGAATGTGGTGAAAGGCAATTGGGAGGAAATTTAAGATACAGGCTAAACTGCAAATCATGTAGTTTGCGGGAAAGAATGGGGAATATGATAGTTGAGAGAAGCCCTCCTGGTCAGAGCAAATATCAGACACTGACTTCAGAAACTGTCCCTTCAAAGGAGCCATAACTTGATTGATTAGTTTATAAGGTAATCTATGCCAGAAGGTGTTGTTGAACTAATAGAGCAATCAGCTGGCAACTAGTGGAGCTTAACAGCTGGGCATTGTCAGGGAAAGAGAGGAAAGAAGCCCTATCAAATCACATGGGGATATATGAATAAAAAAATATTGTTTACAAGAGGCACACTCAAAATTTGAAATAAAAGGATGGAAAAACAAAACAAAACAAACAAACAAAAAATCACTGTCAACCCAGTGTGACCCCTGGGCACACCTCAAGTTGTATCTCCCAGAGGAACAATATCATAGGCTTAACACTTTGTGTGTGGGGAAGTGGGGTAATAAGTAGTTCACCAAAATAATTCATCATCACTAAACAAATAAACAAACAAATAACAATAAAAATCCCTGATGAGAATGAGAGACCAGTTCCCAGAGCTACCACATGTATTATTTAAAGTGTCCAGTTTCCAACTACTGCAACAACAAAATATGATGCATACACAGAAAGAAGAAAGTATGACCCATACCCTGGATAAAAAGCAGGCAACAGAAAATGCCTGTAGATGTGAACAGATATCAGACATAACAGGAAAATAGTTTAAAGTAGCCATTATGTTAACAGAATAAGGGAAACTGATTAAAGAAGTCAAGGAAGGTATGATGACAATGTCACATCAAATAGAGAATATCAATAAAAGATAGAAATTATAAAAGAGAACCAAGTGGAAATGATAGAGTGGAAAGGTAAAACAACTGAAATAAAAAATTCCATAGATGGGTTCAACAGTAGATTTGAATTCATAGAAGAAAGGAAAGGTGAACTTGAGACAGAGAAATAGAGACCATGCAAACCAAAGAACATGAAGAAAAATGAAAAAGCTCAGAGAAATATGGGGCACTAGTAGGCACACCAGCATGTATATAATGAGGATGCTAGAAGGAATTGAGAGAGAAAGAAGAGGAAATAATGTTTGAAGAAATAATAGCTGAAAACTTCCCAAAGTTTTTGTAAAATAATAACTTACACATTCATGAAGCTAACAGATTCCAGCTAGGATAAATGCAAAAAAACCCACAAACAGACCCAGCATAATAAAAACGTTGAAAGTCAAAGACAAGGAAAAAATCTTGAAAGCAGTAAGGAAAGAAAATCACACAATACTTACATGGAAATTCCAAAAGATTAATAGCTGACTTTTGAACAGAAGAGCAGAATGGAGGCCAAAAGGCAGTGGGATAACATATTCAGAGTTCTCAAAGAGAACAAAACCCTGTCAAACATGAATCCTATATCAAGTACAGCTACATTTGAAAAATGAAAGCATATTAAGGACTTTCCAAGGTATAGAAAAAATAAGAGAGTCTGTTATTGGAAAACCCATCTTACAAGAAATACTAAAGGAAGTTTTTGAGGCTGAGAGAAGTGATCTCAGGTGGTAATTCAAATCCACATTAGTAAAGAGTATTATATAACTATATAAATCAGTAAGAATATATATATTTTTGTCATTTTTCTCTTCATTTAAAAAGCCATTGTATAAAATTATACATATGTTATAGATAATATATAATCCATATTTATATTATTATATATTAGTCTTTGCATAATATATATATATTTTTTATATATAATTTATTGTAGGGCCTATAATTTCTTTTAGGGCCTACATATAGAAATGTAATATATTTGCCAGTAACAGCACAAAAGAGGCACATGAGAGCAAGGGCTAAGGAAATGACTACAGATGGTAAAAGTAATTATAACAATTTATTGTTGAGTTTGCACATTAATGTAATATGCATGATGATAATACAACAATGAGATGGAAAAGGGAATAGATATATAGGTATAATATTTGTATATAATACGGGAATTAAGCTAGTACAAGTTGGAAGCTGAGTCAGTTAAGTTGAGATATATATAGTAAACTTTAGAGCAGCTAGTAAAAAAGAACTCAAAAATACGGTTAAAATTATGAAATAAATTAAAATTCTACATTAGAAAATATTTACTTGGTGCAAAAGAAAGCAGTAAGGGAAGAATAGAGGAACAGGAAGATATGAGACATACAGAAAGCAAAAAGGAAAATGGTAGATATATGTCTGAATATATCAGCAATAACACAAAAGACACATACAGAGTGAGAGTAAAAAAAAGAAAGACTAGGCTTCCCTGGTGGCGCAGTGGTTGAGAGTCCGCCTGCCGATGCAGGGAACGCGGGTTTGTGCCCCGGTCTGGGAAGATCCCACATGCCACGGAGCGGCTGGGCCCATGAGCCATGGCCGATGAGCCTGTGCTTCCGGAGCCTGTGCTCCGCAATGGGAGAGGCCACAACAGTGAGAGGCCTGCGTACCACAAAAATAAAAAGAAAGACTTAAAAAGATATTTCAAACAAAAACCACAAGACAGCTGGAGTGGTTATGCTAAGATAAACTTTAAAACAAGAAATGTTACTATTGATAAACAGGGACATTTTATAATGATAAAAGGGTCAATTCATCAGGAGGATATAGCAATTATAAACACAAAACAATTATAAGCACAAAAACACACCAAAAAGTGTGAAGGAAAGGGTGAAATAAATAAAGAAGAGTAGACAATTCAACAATAATATTTGGAGACTTCAGTACTTCACTTTCATTAATGGATAGATTAGACTAAAGACCAGCAAGGAAATAGAAGACTTGAAAATGTTATAAACCAACTAGACCTACCAATCATCTTTAAAATATTCCACCCAACAAACAAATACACCTTCTTCTGTATGGTACATGAAACATTCCGCAGAAGAAACTGTATGCTAGGCCATGAAACAAACGTCAATAAATTTAAAAAGTTAGAAATAACGTGAAGTATTTTCTTTGACCACAATGGAATGAAATCAGAATCAATAGCGGGAAAAAAATCAAGAATCTCACCAATATGTGTTAATAAAACCACATGCTTCTTAATAACAGGTGGGTCAAAGAAGAAATCAAAAGGGAAATCAGAAATAACATTTGAGATGAATAGAATTGAAGACACAAAATTTACAGGAGGCAGCTAAAACAGGGAAATTTATAATTGTGCCTCTAGTAAAAAAAATATAAATGATCTCAACTCAGTAACCCACCTAAAATGGGTAAAAAATTTGATAGATATTTCTCCATAGAAGATAAACAAATGTCCAATAAACATATGAAAATATACTCACCATCATTAATCATCAAGGAAATGCAAATCCACTGTGAGATACTACTTCATACCACTAGGATATAAATAATTTTAAAAAAAATATTAGTATTGTTACAAGGAAGTGGAGAAATCAGAACCCTCATACTTTGCTGGTGGGAGTCTAAAATGGTACATCTGCTTTGGAAAACAATTTTTCAGATCAAACAAAATCTTGCACATGTATGTTAGTAGCAGTATTATTTATAATAGCCAGAAGGTGGAAACAACCCGAATGTCCATCAACTGATAAATGGATAAGCAAAATATTTCCTACAAGGAAATATTATTTAGACATAAAAAGGAATGAAATACTGATGCATAATAAAACATGGATAAATGTTGCAAAAATTATACTAAGTGAAAGAAGCCAATCACAAAAGGTCACATATTTACATAATTTCATTCATATAAAATATCCAGAGCAGGAATACACATATATAGTAGATTAGTGATTGCGTAGGGGTGATGGGGTGTGTGTGTATAAGGAATGAAAGCTGCAGGGTAAGGGGTTTCCTTCTGAGGTTATGAAAAAGTTTTAAGATTGACTGGTGGTGGTTGCACCTACTGGTGAATGTACTAAATACCATTGAATTTTACACTTTAAATACATGAATTGCATGTTATGCAAATTATATCTCAATAAAGCTTTTAAAAGTAAATAATGTGTTGAGCTAGTTTTGGAGAAAATTTGTGTCTAATTCTGTGTAATGCAATGTTATCTGTTTTTAAATAATTGATTGACTTATATTCCTTATCTCAGTTTCTTGCTGGTGACAAGTATACAGAACTCACATCTCTTCCTGGATGCCAGTAGACTTTCAGAGTTCTGGGCCCTGGCCTAAGACATTTGATCTTGTGACCCATTGTCTAATTGATGCCAAAATTTGCTTACTTGACCTATCATGTTTATCAAATAGACCAGAGAATATGGACAGACCAAGCTTGTTAAAAGAGGGACTGAATCTGGCTCAACTTATTCTAATCTGTTTTCTTTCTCAAATTATTGAATCACGTGTGTGTGTGTTTTGTTTTGTTTTGATTTGTACAATCATCAAAGGATACAGGTAGCCACGGTTCCATGACTTTTCCCAAATTTTGAAGATTCAGAAGAGAACAAAAACAATACTTATAAGTTAATTATGGTAATATTCAGCACTAGTATTTTGAATGCTAGTTATAATGCTTATTAAAAATAACTGAAAAGGAAGTAATTACTATTATACCAAATAAGTCATTCATGATAATGCCTCTACTTACATCTTCTAGTGGCACATTGATCATAGCTTCTCTCTTTAGGTAGCTATGTTTTTGCTAGATGGGCTGGTACATACCTGGTTAGGACACATTACTTTGGGGTAAATGATAGGTGGCCTACTTGGGGCAAAGGGCATATGAGAAATTGATACAGAGCAGTGCCATGAGAAACTAATGGAGAGTAATTAGATTTTCTTATTTAAATAAGGAAATATCAAGACACTGAGGAAGCTGAGATATCTGTAGGCATATTAAATTTGTGAGGGAGAAGAAACAGAATAAGTAGAGGCTCAAACAGTATAGAGAGAGGAGAACAAGGAAAATGGACAAGGAAAAGGCAAAGTCAAAATTCATGAAAGAGAAATCATATGACATATGGTGAAATTGTAGCCAGATACCTCTTGATACTGTAAAGATTATACATTTAATCTTGACATTATTTACACTTCAGAAATGACCAATAGTGTTCTTTATACGGAAATCTGACATTTAGTTAGAAAAACAAATCTTGAGAATCATATTAAGTCAACTTTTCAATAAAAACATATTAAAATTCTCTTTTAAGGTTTTCTGAAATAAATGCATCCAGAAGGTGTTTATTTCTTTAATAGTCTTTCTTTCAGGAGTCCCTAAACATGGCCATGTAATTTAACTTAGCCTTGACGTCTTGACCTTTTTCCCTTTAACAACTGTCATCTATTACTAGCAGCAGTTTTGCATCAATGCTTTCTTAGCCAGAATGCCAGAAAAGAATGAATCCAAACTTTGATTGTTTTGAGAGTAATAGTTACAGTTCTCTAAATGATATAGATCTTGAGCTTTCATTCATGAAATAATGTTTTTTTCTAAGGTAATATTTCCAATTAAGTATATTCAACAATGAAAGTCTGTTAAGGAATGTCAGAATGCTCATATATTTTGCTTTTGCCAGAATCTTTGCATTTAAATCCCTCATAGATCAAAACAGTGCTTGGGAAAGAGATCATCATTTTAAAGAACAAAATTAAAAATATTCTTGTTAATAAATCTTAATAAAATTTATTAATATTAGTGTTAATAACTTGGTAAGGTTATAATGCCTGACATATTTTCTCCCACTCTTACTAAAGTATCTGTTAATATATACATTTAAAAACTAATGACTAGGGTGAAGTAAGTCAGAAAGAGAAAAACAAATATCATATATTAACACATATATGTGAAATCTAGAAAAATAGTACAGATTAACCAGTTTGCAAGGCAAAAATAGAGACACAGACGTAGAGAATAAATGTATGGACATGAAGGGGGAAAGCAGGGGAGGGGGTTAGTGGTGGGATGAATTGGGAGATTGGGATTGACATATATACACTAATATGTATAAAATAGATAATTAATAAGAGTCTGTTGTATAAAAAAATTAAATTTTAAAAAAAGACACAAAAAGTAATGACTACAAAAGCATTGAATAACATGGGAAGAAAGATGGAAATGTGAGCTTTAAAAATTTATATTAACCTCAATATTTAGGCATTTACATGTTATTTTAACTCATATTTCCTCTTTTAGTTCATTACCTTGTTTCTCCATTACTCGGTGGTAAACCTCATATATAATCCTGAACTGCAGTTAAGGCTTGACCTGAATATGGGTGTACTTGTGAAGAAATTACTAATGCTAAGTCTAATGTATTGCATCATGTTCTACTTTTTAAAAAATGATTGAATTATTCCAATGAAGTCTCAGTCTTATTTTAAAACGTAGCACCCCTTGCCAGCTTGTACATCCAGTTAAATATTAGGGCGCTGCCACAGAAGGGAAATTATTTAGGACATAACCCACTTTGTGAAGAACATCACTGCTTTCTCAGAGCTATAGAAAAACACAGTGGGAGACTTCCATTATAAGTAGATAAGAAGGTGTCATCTTTTTTACATGCAATAGACAAATGTACTAGCTTTTCTTTTTAAAATTTGAACTTAAAATTTTTTTGTAAATTTTATTTATTTAATAAACTTTTGTACTAGCTTTTCTGATTGGGCAAATTGCAGCAGAGTTAAAGTGCTAGTTTCTTGTCCATAATTAAAATTAAATTATAATCAACTCAGAACATACATGTATAATATTCATATATATGTCATAGAAAATAGCCACATCTAATAAAAGAATGATTAAGTAGAGCCATTTCACTAACTAACTGAGAAGCTTTAAAATCTAAAAGGATGTGCTTCAAGAATGCTGCTAGGGGTTACAGCAAAAGTTACCAACAGGTTAACTGCTCTAAAAACTTCATTAACAAAGATCAAGTACCCAGGTACAATTTAATTTAAAAGAAGCCAGAATATGACTTGGGAAAAATGCTTCATGCAACTTTTTATCCTAGATTTCTATTTACTTTGTTTTATATATATATATATATATATATATATATATATATATATATTTAGCTACATTTATTAAAATGTATCATTTTGCCATCATGTTGTGGCTGTTTCCCTAGCATAACAGAACCCAAAGACATTCTAATTAATAAGATGGGCAATGTCACATTTTTATTCTCATTCTATATCCCATCCCTGGAAAAATTTGCCTGTCACTTTCAACAGACTAACAATTCCTCAGCCTCCATATGAACCTATCTCTCCCTCAAAACCCTTTTTTTCATTCATGACATGTTTTCTTTATATTTTGGATTAGCATATTTGTCCACCAAATTTGGCAAAATTGGCTTTCTCCTTTTTCTATGCCTAAAACATCCAATTAGTCTATCTCCTTCATGTCATTCATAGTTATTCCATTCATTTCCATTCCCATCACCACAGTATTCATACTTAGCTTGTCATTGAGTTTTAGTTTGGTGCTCTAGTTAAAAAAAAAAAAAAAAAAAAGAAGCTTGACCAAAGATGCTTAGTTGAGAGGTTAAAACCCAGGACAGTGAAAATGAAGAAAAGAAGAAATGAGGTGTGGAGGGATGTGAAGCAATGTGAAGTGATCCAGCATGGTGATTGCTTCTGCTTCATAATGAGCTGAAAAGAAACAAAACATGTCTCTTGGCAGGTGTGTACATTGGTGTTTCTTTAGATAGAATGCATGGAAAGGCTGTATTTCAGATTAGTCTGTGGGAGAGGAGGAAATTCACTTGCCAGGCTCATTTCCATGTTCTATTCTGCATTAATTAAAGTTCACCCCACTGGGAGTTAATTTTCTCTCACTTCTGTATTGCATGATATACCCACTTGGAGGCCACACCAGACTGCCAGATCTCTTACTGTCTAATGCAGTATTTCATCTCAACCCAGAAGGGGTAGGAGGAATTTTAAATTCTAAGTGTGAGGCTGAATGGCTTGGCTGCAGAGGAGTCATTAAGGGGGATGACCAGCACTCCCACCTGCCTGGAAGTCACTGGAGACATTGTGATCTGAGTGGTGGGCAGAATTCTGGGAAAGAATTAAATTGTCAGAACAGTCGAGGATAAATCAGGAAATCAGAACAACTGTAATTATTATGGAAAAAGGAATGTATAGTATTAATATGGCCTTACATCATTCTGGGGAGCTTTGGGAAGTACAGCCCAAAAGAGTTTGTTGAAGGATTATAGAAAAGGTACTAAAAAGACTTTTCATCAACCTTTAGCACTAGTGAGGACAGGCAAGTGCTTGTAAGGACATATGGGAAGCCAGGTACAGGTAGCTGCTAGAGTGAGAATGGGAAGAGGAGCTGGGGGGAAAAGCCCAGTGATAGCTACTGTCTTTGTGTCTGACATTGGGCCTGATGTCATTGTTGGTTAGCAGAGCTAGCAATCACATAGGAGTGGACATGGAACAGTGTAGGGTAGAGGCAAGCTAGAATATTCTAGTGCCTCTGTATTTGTCTTATTACTGCAACCTTCAGAGATCAATGACTTCCGTTTTACTTCTACTTTTCAAATCTCAGGCAAATTTCTCTTTAGACCAACTCTCATTCAGAAGCATACAGGAAAGGGGATTGTGGGAAGCATAGTTCTGGCTTAGTCAAGTCACAGAGATAATTCCAAATCAATTTGGTATTCACGTACACCTCCATTAAGACAATAGCAGTCATGCCTCTACCAAACTATGCCTTGGACAATGCTTACTCTCTTCTCAATAATAGTCAATAAAAAATACTATGTACCACTTAATTCATCTTGGATGACGTTCATACCTTTCTTGTTGAATCACACATTCCCTCTAATATCCTGTCAAACACTGATACATGAATTTAAAATATATGATCACATCTCATATAATAGGAGAGGGGAAAAGAGGAAATATTTGGTATGTGTATACTAATATTAATATATGCAGGACTATTATAACCATTGTGGCCCTATCTATGTCACTGGTCACAAAACTTACATGGTATTTGGAACATTCTTGTTTTATCCCTCCCTGTCTCCGCCCCACTGCATATTTTCTTTGCCTTCAGCAAACACCTCAGCTGGCCATGATTCTTTGTTTTGTCAGTATTCCAAAATTTTATTACCAAGGGGTCTGGGCAATTATTAATCTTTTCTGTATTGGGTTGTTGTAGATTTCCATTACTTATTTTCCCTAAAGGATATGGAATTACTAAGATGTAATTAGGAGACCTTCTGACTAACAGACATATTTCTCACTACTCCTATTTTGTGATAAAAATCAAGTGAATCTCCCCAGTCTGCACAGTAAGCTCCTCCTTTGCCTGTTGGCTCAGTTGCCATGAACCAAGTAACTTAGTGGCAGCCATGATCTCCAGTTTAATGGAACCATTGTTCAATCCTGATGGAAGTAGTTGGTCCCCTGGAAACCAGGATTTCTGTACTAGTTTTCTATTGCTTTGTGACATATTACCACAAACTTGGCAGCTTAAAACATTCATTTATTATCACATAATTTTCGTATGTGAGAAATCCACCAGGGATCAACTGGAGTTCTCTGCTTGGGGACTCCTAAGGCCAAAGTCAAGGCATCAGTTAAGCTGGACCCTTGTATGGAGGATCTAGGGAAGAATACATTTCCAAGCTCTTTTATGCTATCGGCAGAATTCATTTCCTTACAGTTGTAGGCCTGAGATTCCTGGCTGTTGCAGGGGCTGAGCCCATCTTCCAGAGGTCACTTGGATTCCTCCTCATATGGCCCTCTCCACCTTTAAAGTCAGAAGCATGTTTTTGAATACTTTTCATTCTTCAAATCTCCTGACTTGTTCTTTTACTGCTAGCTTTTATTTATTTATTTATTTATATAGAACATTTTTTTAAAATATTTTTTTATTTTATTTTTAAAAATTTTTGTGTGTGTTGAGTCTTCATTGCTGTGTGCAGGCTTTTCTCTAGTTGCGGCAAGCAGGGCCTACTCTTCATTGTGGTGCGCAGTCTTCTCATTATGGTGGCTTCTCTTGTGGCAGAGCACGGGCTCTAGGAGCGAGGGCTTCAGTGGTTGTGGCGCGATCTCAGTAGTTGCAGCACGTGGGCTTTAGAGCACAGGCTCAGTAGTTGTGGTGCACAGGCTTACTTGCTCCGTGGCATGTGGGATCTTCCCGGCCCAGGGATTGAATCCATGTCCCCTGCATTGGCAGGCGGATTCTTAACCACTGTGCCACCAGTGAAGTCCACTGCTAGATTTTAAAGATACACCTTATTGAGTCAGGTATAACCAGATAGTTTTCACATCTTAAGGCCAACTGACTTGCGATTTTGATTATGTCATGAAATAATTTGTTCATGTAAGTACTTTAATGTTTGAATAACCAGGGAACAAGAATGCTGTGTATGTGTGGCAGGGGAAAAGGGAGGGACATTTAGAATTTTACCTATCACAATCTCTAATCCATCCAGCAGAGCCCAAAATTTCAAAGATGGGGATACAAAAAGTTGAACTGTATTTTAGGAATAACTATGAGAGGAGGTGCTATCAATCTAATCCTTCTACTCCCAGATCCATGAATCCAGGGTATGGGAGAAACAGCACAATATGTTGATTCTTAGCATATACATCAAGAAGGATATTATCCCAGCCCTGCTGTGATGCCATCAAGCCAGCACCACGACTAAATCTGCAAAAGATTTAGTCTACAAAAGGTCATTCAACTATTTAATGGTGTGATGGGGAAAATGATAAAACCAGTGTATTCCATGAACAAGAACTCATTAGCACACTTCATTTTATGAACAACGACTTCCCTGATAAGAAGCAGTGATATTGGGGAAACAGAAGCAATGCTGTTGGCATAAACTTGATGAGATTTGGACATAAAATAAGTATATAAATAATGTTTCTTTTTCCTAATTTTGGCAGAAGCATTCAAACCAGAGAATGTAAATCAGTATCCAAAGTAGGTATCTATTCCAATGAGAACAAATCACTCTACCTTCCATTATAGAATTAACCCAGTGTGGTCAGAGGAACTTTTCAAGGAATGGTGGCATGTTGTGGGATCAGTATTAGTCTCTGCTGCTGGCAGGTTTGGCACTCAGCAGTGGACATTACCAGGTGATTCTTGGTGAGTGGAAGTCCATATTGCTGAATCCATACATACCCTCCATCCTTGCCCCTGTGACCACATTATTCAAAGCCCATTGGGCAAGGAGAAGGATAGCTTGGAGAGAGGTTGACTGACATTCAAGGAATAATTCATCTTGTCCACCTGATTATTAAGATTCTTATGTGCTTCATTATTTTTTTCTAGGCATGGGCATTGGGCACAAGTATTTTATTAGGGTTGTCTGTCTTTTACCTTTTTCCTGTCCCCTTTGTCAACAATTTTTCAACCATATTCCTTCAAAGCTCCTGACTCTTAAGCCAAACTATTAGTCACAGCCTGTGGGTCAATGTAACCCTGAAATTCTGGGCATCTCTTCTTCCAGTCAAAATTAACAATAAGGTAAACTCCTTGATAGAAAGATTATCTCTGAAAATGTTGCTTCAGAGCTATCCCTCAGCAAGGTGCTAATGCTGCAGATGTTCACTTTTGAGTGGTACCAAAACATTATGGAGAATTATTTTTAAGCCAGGCTTACTGAATAGTGGGCATAAGGAACTCTTCATGGACTATAAATGCCAGTGAAGGGAAAGGGGAGGCTATTTAGTGGTAGGAGAAGTCATGGAAACATGAGCACTTTCTCATGTAACTTTGTGTTTTTAGTAACTATTTGAGCCTTATTTGTTTATACTACCTCCATTTGAAGATTGAGTGCTATGTTGCACACCCAACTTTATGGCTTGATGAGTTAGACAACACCCAGTTAATGATGGGCATATGGAATTTCATGGTAAATTGGTGGTCAAAGTTAAGTATTTAGTCTCTTCTAGGGCCCCCAAACAAGCATGAAGCTGTTTCTCCTCAGGTGAATAGTTATCTATAGAGGCTAGCATAACTTTGCTCCAAAATTATGAAAGTCTGCTATGAATCACCCACAGGGGCCTGCCAAATATTCTAGACTTCATCCCTATCTTCCCTAGCACCATTAAATCTACTGGGTTTTATGGACAATTGACATAATAGCCTGCACAACAGCCTGGACTTATTATATTACCTGTTCTCCGCATCTCACTCAAAACTGGCATCCTTTCAGCTTATCAGGTAAATGGCTTGGAATTGCAAACTCAAATGAAGTATATTCCCAGAATCCAAAAGGACCACTAGGCACTGCTTCTCTCTTAAAGGTAGGAAATGTTATTCGTCAGGTCTATAAGTTCAATGGATAATTTTTCCCCACAATTTTTGCAGAAAATAGTGCTGCCAAAATTTCTAACACAGGGCGCTTTTTCCTCTAGCCTAAAAATTCCCTTTCAGCCTTTACTAATATTCTCCTTAGGACCCTTCTAGTTTGTACCTGACAGCTAGTCCCAAAACTGATCCACATGTTTCAGCCTTTTGTCATGGCTGCAGCTCACTTTTGTTACCAATATCTGTTTAGGTATCTGTACTACACGGCAAATCTGTTCTAAAACCTGCTGGATTATTCAACAATGATTCTTTTTAAATCTCTCAGGATTCCATTTGTTGATAGTGGCTCAGATGGATGGTTCTTTTGCTCCAGATCATTGTTATCAGGTGCCACAGGCATCTGCAGTCTATACTGGGTTGGAATGTTCAAGACATTTAACTCATGTGGTTCCAATTAATGCTGGTTCTTGGCTGGGAACTCCTTCATGGATGTTAGTGAGAACAACATCAATTTTGTCATTGTGACCTCTCCATGTAGCTTTGACTTCTAACAGCAAAGTCACTGGTTTTTAAGAGCAGGTGTTCCAAAAGGTAAAAGGGAACACTTCAGATCTTCTAAGGACTATCTTTGGAAGTTACATAGAAACACTTCAGCTGCACTTTATTGATCAAGCAGAGTAACAAGGTGAGCCAAGATTTGATGAGGGGAAATATACTATGTGTGAGTACTAGAAGCTGTCATTCATTGGAGGCCATCTCCGTGGATTAGCTATAGTAGGAGAGCTTCAGAATGTTTGTATCAAATATACAGTGTTAGTACCTCAAATCCTTTCATCTTGAGCATTACATTTTTGTAGGCTGACATTTTGTATGTTCTGCTTATTCATTTCTCTTTAGTTGTCTACACTCAGATCCTTATTACTGCTTCTAGAATGTTCTGTACAAACACAAATCATATATCTCTTTTTACTGCTCAGTACCATTTACTGACTCCCTCAGATTTTAGAATAAAATTTATGCTCCACATCTTCTAGTTTTATCTCTTTGCACAGGAGTGAGAAGGTAGCCAGTGAAAATACAATTTTATAAATGGCTGAATGAATGACAAATGAAGTAGCATGTAGTGTAAACTTCTCTAAATGGCACTTTCAATTTTCAAAACCAAGAAGGAATATTTAATTCCTTTACTCTATTTAGAATAAGATATAATTGGTACCCTCGAGGAATTCAGAGCTTAGTAAGAAAGGCAGATATAGAAAGTGATAAGGAAAGTACAGTATGGTAAATGCCATAAAAGTACATTTAAAAAGTAAGTTAAGAAAGGAAAAGGAAAGTAGTTTAAAAGACATGTACACATGCACAGAATTTTTTTTAAATCTTGAAATTATAACTGTTCCATTGATGACATATTTTTTATATTCATGAAATTCTATATTCATAAAATTCCAATTTATACAATGTGCTATATATATTTCCTTTGAAAAATGAAAGATGGATAGATGTAGGCAAGAGTGATTTATTTTATATCATAGGCTCAAAAAAGCACTCATATATAATGTACAAGTCAATTAGATAAATTTTAATCCTGTTTTGTGATATGTGTAAATAATAGAGTACACCATTTGTATGTGTTGGCTTCTGGTAGTAAAATAATAACAACAATAAATCTATTCGGCACTCTAATGTATTCTCCTAATTACTTCTATACTAATTCAAAAAATAAGATGTTGATTTAATCTGATTTCAAGGTATTATGAGTACCTAATAGGAAGCAGATTCCAAAAATTCCTAACTGATTTCAACAAACTCATTCCTTAGGGAATATATTTATAAATATCTTTTATTTGCTGTTGTTATGTACATTTTGAACTCTCCATTCCTGTTTAACTTATCACTTGAAAATGATATGGCTTCTTGGGCTAGGCCTGCCCACATAGATATCACTTTGGACAGTCTGAAAAGAGTCAATCTGGTCTACATCCTGCTTTCTGGATTGGTTATAAAAAGCTTCTCTTCAAGACAAACTGCACATATTTCAGGTATATTAAATAGTGGAGTTAGAGAGTTAAGACAATGCTTTCCATCTAGCTTTCTTATGTTGTTATAAAGGGTGTGTGTGTGTGTACATTCTTGCAGATATAAGATTAACATGATTAACTTTGTATACAATCACATGAAATAAGCTTAATGCAGTACTTTTACTGTAATATATATTAAATTTATATTTAAGTGAGAGTTTAATCTCTTCACATAGATCTGTATTGGATCATGTACACACTTAATTTTGGTATTTTTTCCTGATCATTTAATCTAGAAGCACTTTCTTATATGACCCCCTAAGCCTACAAGTGCCTCCTTCTCCATCTAGCAATCTTTATCAATAATTGAATGTGTATTCTTTCATATTTTTCCTTCAGGCTCATGGGCTCGTGAAAGGGAAGGCAGACAATTAAGGCATATAATGAGGCAAGCTAACATTGTAAGTCCCTAGAGTTTTAATTGCTGTTGTAGAACTTGAGGGGTCATTGTAGCCCATGCATCTCAAATTATCCCCCCCCCAAAAAAAAGGGACAGGAGAAATTGAATGCTTATCCACCAGGTCCTGTCAGGCATTGGTTGAGCGCTGTTACAGAGGACATGGAGCACTTGGGCAGCACTGTCAGCCTGCAATGTCTGCAGGCAGAGTGGACCCATATTTTCAAAGAAAGCCCTCGTGCAGGTGGTACAGGTGCTGGGGGTTGGAGGGCAGGCTGAAATGTACTGCACTGGTAAGCTCCAAGAGGCTGTGAACAGGGTAATGCCCACATTTGCTGACAAAGAAACTTTGGGAATCATCTGTCGAAGATAGCAGAGCCTTCATCAGCCTGTATTCTTGAGTGACTATGTTGAATCTGCACCCCAACACTGCAGATTGGACTTTAATCTAGCAAGAAATAAATCATATTTGTTAAAGAATAGAGATTAGGGTGTTTATGTATTACAGCAGCAGCTGTTAATAAATATCTGATGTTTCTCTGACTCTAAAGGACTCTAAAAATGAAGTATCAAGTTTTTCAATAGCCCTAATCTTTCACTGGATATCAGGATCCCATCCCGTACATTTCAAATACCTTATTTAAAATTCTTCAAAAGAGGTACTGACTACTCTTTATAATCCTTGTTCTGAATTGTTATGGAGTAATACATAGGACATTATCATATGACTTGTTTTCAACATGACAATGTCTTGCCTGCTAATGTATTACCAGAATCATCAGAACTTTGAATCTGACTATGTCTCTGCTAGTGACCAAGAAGTCTACTGGCTTCCTTACCGATCAATTAAACAGAAACTCTTCAGTCTCTAATGTCTCTGCACTCCTTTCTAAAAATATCCCTTTATCTAGAAATTTTACCACCTTCTAGACATTAAGGTAAGAATAAACAGGAAAATAGAGGTTTTAAAGTCTTAAAATATTAAGAAAGATCCTTAGTGGTTTGTTCTCACTTGAATTTGTACCTATAGGACTTCCCTGATTTCTTTCATTCTCTTTCAGCTTGTCTTATGTTTATCATGGCTAGGTCATTTTCAAAATCACTTTCCTCCTTCAGGTCTCTAATATCCTATAAACAAATTCAAATCCAATATGCTTCTATTATTCTATTATCAACTACCTTCATCCTATCCATAGGAATTAATTGGCTGCTTATTAAACACAGAAAACTCAGAAGAACAGTTCATGTACATTGTACATTTTAATCATCATAAACATAGTGTAGAACAAGCAGTAATATTGTGATTGGCAGATGAAAATATCGAAGCTTGTTGCCAAAGTTTTCAGGGATATTAAGTGGCAAGGCCAAGTTTAACTCAAATCTGGTTAAACCAATATATTCACTGTCATGTACCACCTCTCTCACTGGATTTATTGTCCAATGTATCTGATGCTCAATGTTATAGTAACAGGAAAAACAGATTAAGACCCCATAACATAAAGCATAATTTGAGATATCTATCATTGACTTCAAAGGTTAAGAACATGTCCTGATACTGAAAATACTTGTTTGTGGAAATTCCCATTCACTTGTAATGTTAATCTTAGACTGCTTTGCAAAAATAATGAACTGGACCACCCTCCAAAACATATTATAAGGCACATTGTTCCCAGCTTATACAAATAGAAATCAGTTGCCATTAGCAATTTATTCTAGGTACATATTTCTAGCTTAGAAAAATTGCATACGTATATTTGAATGAGCCCTCTATTTGTTTTTATCTGAAGAAGCCTATTAAATGTGTGGCACATTTGAGTAAAGTAAGAGAAAATAATGTGGTGCAGCCACACTGTGTGGAATTTATTCATGTTACTGCCAAGATTTGAGCAGAATGTAAGAAATTATCATCGATCATCAGTGTCTCACAATTTCTTTCATCAACTTAAAGCTCAGTCACATCTGGAGTCTTTACTCTTCACAATAAATTTAGCATACTGTGAGTGCCAATTTAAAAAAAGAGTTGGAAAAGGCAACATGAGGGTAAGCAATTTCAGGAAGTAATATATTTCTCTTAAGCTACTACTAGCATATACAAGTAGTTATAGAATTACCCTTTCATTTCCACTGTCTTGTACTTAAAACTTGAATGTAATGAAGTACTTCAGTAAATAGATGTGTTCTTACTCTTCCTTTCTTTGTTTCTTCTGTCTCATTTGCTTTAAAATTCTTATTCTTTAAACTTATAATCTTTGTTCACACCGAATCATTTTATTTAAAAAAGTTTTTTTCTTCTCATTCAGAGTGAAGGTGGCAATTTGATAGAAGGTGTGCATATGGTTTTTGAAAAAGGTTTTAGCTTCTTCTAGGAATTACCATAAATAAACTCCCAAGGAAAGAATCTTCCTGTGGGCAGTAGAGCATAGTGCAGTGGTTTCCATATTTTAGTGTGCATGTGTTATCCAGGGTGTTTTGAAAAATTAGAGATTTTAGGACCCTACCTTAAGATATTTTAATTCTATATGTAGGAAGGGAAGCAGGAAAATGAACGTTAATAAGTAAATTGGTGGATCTGATTCAAGTATTCTGATATTGGAGAATCATTTGTGTAGATTCCAAGAATAAAAGATCTGAAATAAAAGTGATGGAGGAAGCCTTTGGTGTCAGCCCATATTGGTCCCTGTGGGGCAGACATCTTATGTCTAAGCCCACATGTTTTCTTGAGTTGCAGTGAGTCTGATGCTAACATGCATCCCCAACTAGGAAATCTTTCTTGTCCCTGGAACTTCAGAAGAGACATTTATTTTTAGACTATTTGTCCACTAATCTTGATCTCTATTGAAGAATCTTATCTGAATTAGTTACTATGATGTTTATAAAATGATGATTTTCTAAAGCTGTTATTTCTTCAATATTTGTGATTTAGCATTCTATTGTTTAAAAAAGAGGTTTTCCTTTTCCCTGATCTATCTATCTATCATCTATCTACCTGTCATCTACCTATATCTGATTTTATCAACTTTGATTGTTGGATTAGTAATTTATTCAATGGATTATAGTCTGTTACTGTCATTATTCATTTTGATGTTCAAATCATGCCTGATTGGACACTAGTAGCCCCTTTTAAACTATTCCCACACTCCTTTTACATGGTCCCATCATTTTTTTCAGCATTTTCCTTACTTCTAGTTCAAGACTTTTAAGGCTCATGTTATGTATTTCTTGCTCCAACCCTGGAGTCACTAATTTCTCTGAGATTCCAAGGAGATTTGGGTTCATGTTATTGGTGAACAATATTTACAAACAAATATCTGGGTCCTGGTTGTAGTTATTACTACTTGAGTGCCGTTGCTTCTGTGCCTTCTAGGTGAACAAAGAGAAGAAAAATTAAAATGTCATTGGTTCAGCCCAATATGTGGAGATACTTCTAATTCCAATGCAAATGTTTTCTTTGTATTTCTCAGTTCCAAATTGTATTTAATTTCTCCAGTAGGAGGAACCAGACTCCAAACAGCTTCTCAAAACTTATTCACATGTAATCCTACAAAACAAAATAATTTCAGAGTGGTTATACCACTACCAATTCAAAAGTCAAACATACCAATTAGAGTTCTAGATTGACTTCCAATTATTTTTATTTTGAATAAAGATATATAGTAGAAGTACTGTATATTTTCTTATTTTCCTTCTTTTTAGCAAAAAACACCATTTTATACATAAATATAAATAAATATTTAGGTACACTTTTTAAACTAAATATATCCTAGAAATCCCTCCATTTCACTTCATGGAGCTCTTCCTTATGCTTTTTGCAGATGCATAGCGCTCAATTGTATGGTTAAACCAAAGTGTTTTCAAGCAATCTCTTATGCATGAGAGCTTAGGCTGTTTTCAGTATTTTTCCATTAAAAGTAACACGGCAATGGATAACTTTGTGCAAATGTGTTTTTGTATAATTAAAAGTGTATCTTTAGGGTAAATACCTGGAATGGAGATTTCTCAAAGAATAAATGCATATGTAATTATATAGTTTTGTTAGATATTATCAAATTCACTTGCTTAAGGGTTGAATTTGCAAGTCTGCTATTATGAATGAAGATGAATAACTTTTCCTAGGATGATTTTTACAGTTTTCTTTTTTAATGAATTGATTGTTCATGCCTTTTGCCCAAGTGCATTTTCCCTTAGATTTTTACCTTATGCTTTTCCTCCATTTTAAAGATTCTTTTTATGTTAGGGATATTGGCCCTTTTTTGTGATATATGTTACAAATATTTTCTCCTGGAAATATATAAATATATATTTTTACCATGAAAATATTTTATTTTTCATATTTTTTTAATCAAGCTAAGTAAGACTATCCCCATACTCAGTTTATAGAGTAATTAATCCTAATTTCTTCCCAGTATTTGTATGGCTTTACCATTAATATTAAGATTTCTGATCCATATTGAATTTGTGTGTGTGTATAATCCAATTTTATTTATTTTTCCCATCTGGCTTTCCATTCCCTGAGCCTATTTTTTTTTAAATGTCCATTTATGCTTATTGATGTGAGATACCACCTTTATCATATGATAAACTTCCTTATGGGCTGGAATTATTTTTGCATTTTCAACTGTAATCTATTGATATTTCTTTGTATCCATGTGCAAGTACTATACTGTTTTGTGTTTTTTTTAATTGTTTTGTTTTGTTTTGTTTTTGTGGTACGCGGGCCTCTCACTGTTGTGGCCTCTCCCGTTGCGGAGCACAGGCTCCGGACGCGCAGGCTCAGCGGCCATGGCTCACAGGCCCAGCTGCTCCACGGCATGTGGGATCCTCTCGGACCGGGGCACGAACCCGTGTCCCCTGCATCGGCAGGCGGAATCTCAACCACTGTGCCACCAGGGAAGCCCCCATACTGTTTTAATTAGAATAGCTCTTTATATGATTTAGTATAATATTAAATATTAATATTAGTATATTTATATTATTAATAATAAATTACTATTTCACTTTTGAATATTCCATAGTTTACTTTTATTTTCCATCTACCATTAGGTGTGTATTTGAATTATTTCCATTTTCTGTCCATTGCTATTACTATCCTAATGGATATTCTTATATATGATAACTGGGGCACAGGAACATTAATTTATATGGGTATATATCTACAAATTCTTCAGTCACTGAGAGCTTATTCCTGTGATTAATCTCTCAAATAAATTTAATAACTATTGCATATTTTCCTTAAATGATGCAATCTACACTTGTGAAAATATATGCTGTGGACCTAAGAATGATCTCTTTAGATTTATATATATTATATTAATCCATTTGTTTCATCTGGTTATAATTTTCTCCCGTTGATAATCATTGATATTATGTGCATTCTACATGGCTAGATTTTGTGATCCAGGTCATATTTTTTTCCCTTTGGTAAACACATATAAATATTATTCCTGACATTGCTTGGTAGGAGTGAAAGGAAGATGCCTAAAACATGGTTTAACTTGTTTCTTTAATGCTTCTGAAGGGACTCTAGAGTAGCAAAGTGGAGAAAAGTTTGATCAAAACATAATTCCAAATCAAGGTGAAAAAATATGCTAATATCAAAGAATCCCATTAACTTGCTTCAAACCTCTAGGAATATCCAAAGATTATTGCACTTTCATTAGGATTCAGGTATCCAACATATGGTCTGAGAGTAATTAGCAGCCTATCTGAAAATTCTGGTTGTAACACTTCTGAAACTGTAAGCAAATACCAAAATTATCCAATTAGTTAGCATATATGCATATGTAAACCAGAAGGGTCCCCAAAGCTACCTTCTGCTATCAATTGCTCCTAGCTTTGGGGCAAAATTTACGGGAATTAGATTATTAACTAAAAGTGATACTGCATGAAACTCACTGTATAATGAAGAGGTTTACACATTTTCTGTCACTAATATATTAGCAAAAAAAAGCCTTCAAGGATTACTGATGAGAATACATTTGAATACATTGGTCATAAATTCTTAACAATACATTATCTGATACTTATAAAAGCTCAAAGTCAATTGCCTCACTAATGTTACCAATTAAAAATTTCGTGAAGTCCATGAATTTTTATTACTATTATAAGTTATCTAATAATTTTCAGAAAAGAAAAACAAAACTAAAATTTATAAAAAGAATGGACATACACAATTTACTCAAGGAGAATTATGTCTACTATCTTCAACTTCCCATACTCAATCAAAGGTTAGTTATGCTGCAGAATTAAAATGTAGGAACATAGTACCAGGTAAACATGAAATGTTATGGGAATTAGAATAAAATCTTCCTAATACAGCTATCTCCACTTGTGACCAGAAAGTCAGAAGAAATCTTAAGGTCATAGCCTATATTAAACAGCAGTAAATAAAATGTAATCTATGTAGCACATACGAATGATCTCATGTGTTACATTTTTAAGTTTTTTAATATATTTTTGTGGTTTCGAGATATAATTAATATCATTATATAAGTTTAAGGTTTACAACATAATGATTTGATATATGTATACATTGTGAAACGATTAGTTTACCATCACCTCATATAGCTACAGTCTTTTTCCTTGTGATGAGAACTTTTAAGATCTACTCTCAGCAAATTTCAAACACACAGAACAGTGTTGTTAACTCTAGCCATCATGTTATAAGTTACGGCCCCAGTACTTATTTATAAACCAAAGTCTGTACCTTTAGATCACCTTCACCCAATTCTTCTACCCCCCACGCTCCACCTCTGACAACCACAAACCTGATCTCTGTTTCTATGATTTGGTTTTTTTTTAGATTCCACATATAAATGAAATCATACAGTATTTGTCTTTTTCTGTCTGACTTATTTCACTTAGCATAATGCCCTCAAGATCCATCCGTGTTGTTGCAAATGGGAAGGTTCCATCTTTTTATGACTACATGATATTCTGTTGTGTATATATATCACTTTTCTTTATCCGTTTATCTATTGATGAGCACTTAGGTTGTTTCTGTGTCTTGGCTACTGTAAATAGAGCTACAAAGAACATGGGGGTGCAGATATCTCTTCCAGATAGTGATTTCATTTTCTTGGGTATATGCCAGAAGTGAAGTTGCTGTATCATATGTTAGTGCTATTTTTAATTTTTTGAGGAACCACCGTACTGTTTGTCATAGTGGCTGTACCACAAATTACATTCCCACCAATAGTTCATATATGTTCCCTTTTCCCCACATCCTAGCCAGCATTTGTTATCTCTTGTCTTTTTGATGATAGCCATTCTAACAGGCATGAGGGGTTTTTTTGATGGTTTTTATTTCTTTCTTGAACTTCTCATTTTGTTCATGCATTGTTTTCCTAACTTCCTAATTTAGTTGGCACTTTGCTAGACATTTTACACAGTTACTCAAATTGTAATAATCACAAAATATCTGCTATATTATAATGGCTTATAAAAGTAAGTACAGAATCCTACCACTGGCAATTTTCAATATAAATAATCCAAAAATACTCTCTTGCAGAAATTATAAATAAATTTTATTATTTCTTTTAATTCCATACTTGAACTCTCAAGAAATAGAAATCCCAGAAACCAGTAACAAAGAGGAAAATTGAAACAAAGAATAATATATAAGAATTAAACCTCAGTAGTTTTGAGGTGTTGTTACCTATTATGATATCCAAGGGATAATGATTTTTCCATGGACTCATAATTATAGGAGAGAACGCCTTGAGAACAAGGTAGTTGGAGAATAGGAAATGAGACTTCTGAATTAATCCATTGTCTTAAATGAACTTCACATTTGTTTGTGGCAAAAAATGGAAAAAGTCAGACTGTCTGTCTTGATCTGGCTTTGACTAAGGATAAAAATGTCTCCCTTGAGAATCTGTAGCACTGATCTTCCCTTAGGTGTGTTTGGGGTTTGAACTGAAACTCCGAGACAATGAATTAACATGAACTATTACCCTGAACAATAACATTCCTGGGGTGATAGCAAGAAGAAAACAGAAACTTATTGGCTAGGGCCAAACTCTTAAATCTCAAGGAAACATTTGATTTACACATTTAAGTGAATTCAAACTCCAAAAGCACAAGTTTCACAATTAAAATAATCCAGAACGAGTTAGAATTAGCAGAAGCAAAACATTGGAATTAAACTTCTAAATATAATTTACATCTAATAGAATTGTTATATAAAGTACATAGCAATAACTAATGAAGATAATTCATAATTATAAAATGTTCAATTCTTCAAGAAGACATGAAATTTCGCAATATTTTAACACTTGATAATATGGTTTCAAAATATATTATGAAATAATGACTACCAGAAAAAAATAGACAAATATGCAAACATACTGCTCTAAGAAGAAAAAAGAGGAAGAGGAGGCATATCCATACAACATTGCAGCAATAAAATGGGATATTACTAAAGAAATTACAATCATATGTGCCACATCTTCTTTATCCATTCATCTGTCGATGGACACTTAGGTTGCTTCCATGTCCTGGCTATTGTAAATAGAGCTGCAATGAACATTGTGGTACATGACTCTTTTTGAGTTATGGTTTTCTCAGAGTATATGCTCACTAGTAGGATTGCTGGGTCGTATGGTAGTTCTATTTTTAGTTTTTAGTTTTTTAAGGAACCTCCATACCGTTCTCCATAGTGGCTGTAACAATTTACATTCCCACCAGCAGTGTATGAGGGTTCCCTTTTCTCCACACCCTCTCCAGCATTTACTGTTTGCAGATTTTTTTTTTTTTTTTCCGGTATGCGGGCCTCTCACTGTTGTGGCCTCTCCCGTTGCGGAGCACAGGCTCTGGACGCGCAGGCTCAGCGGCCATGGCTCACGGGCCTAGCTGCTCCGCGGCATGTGGAATCCTCCCGGACCGGGGCACGAACCCGTGTCCCCTGCATCGGCAGGCGGACTATCAACCACTGCGCCACCAGGGAAGCCCTGTAGATTTTTTGATGATGGAACGAAATTGAGTTATTTGTAGTGAGGTGGATGGACCTAGAGTCTGTCATACAGAGTGAAGTAGAGTCAAAAAGAGAAAAACAAATATCATATACTAACACATATATACGGAATCTAAAAAAAAAAAGTCATGAAGAACCTAGGGGCAAGACGGGAATAAAGACCCAGACCTACTAGGAAATGGACTTGAGGACACGGGGTGGGGGGGGAGGATAGCTGGGACAAAGTGAGAGAGTGGTAGTGTATATATGTCCATATATATACTACCAAATGTAAAATAGATAGCTAGTGGGAAGCAGTCGCATAGCACAGGGAGATCAGCTCAGTGCTTTGTGACCAGATAGAAGGGTGGGATAGGGAGGGTGGGAGGTCGGAAGATGCAAGAGGGAAGAGATATGGGGATATATGTATATATATAGCAGATTCACTTCGTTATAAAGCAGAAACTAACACATCATTGTAAAGCAATTATACTCCAATAAAAACGTTAAAAAAAAAAGAAACTGCAGTCATTAAAAAGTTAAAGAGAATGCTATTAAACACTTTATGTCAAAATATTTGAAATTTTTGATGTGTTGGACAAACCATCAAAAACTGATTCGAAGAAACATAGGAAGCCAAATTATTCCTGCAACTAGTGAAGATATGGAATAAGTAGTTAAAAATATTTTCTTACAAAGAAAACTCTAGGGCTGCAGGCCTGCAAGGCTTTGCCCTTAATTGCTTTACAACCATGAAGGAAAACATATTTCTGTTCATATTCAAACTATTCCAGAAAATTGAAATGAGAAGTTTTTCATATCCCATTATATGAAGCGAGAATATCTTTGACACCAAAACTTAAGTGTTAGTTGACAAAAATAAAATTATAAGTGTAATATTTCTAAACCACAAAACAAAACAAAAATTTTGCAAAAAACATATCAAAATCAGTAAAAAGACAAAGCAACAGAACAGACTTTTAAGGAGTGATACAAAAAAAAAAAAAACTTCCAATGGAATATTACTTCACAATGAACTATTTGTGAACTACAGAAAAATAATGACAAAAAGATCATTTTGAACTAAATTGTTTTGAAAGACAGTTTAAAATTTTTCAATAATTGTAAAATTTGAAGAAATGCTTAGCAAATTTAATTGTAATCAAAATATAAGGGTAAAAATGAAGTTTGATTTTTTGTTCTAGGTATGTCTATAGTAAAATGTTTCTTTCAAGATAACTTGGAAGTATGTAACATTAACTTTTGGAAAATTAATGTTGATATTTCACTTTCAGAGAGTTTGAACTGTGTTGTGAGTATATGTGCTTGTCAAGGTTTAAGTTCTGTGTTGTTGGAGTTTGCATCTTACAAAACAGGGAGAGCTTGGGTTTACAATCATATTCTGGTGAACTTTTAAAAAAAACTTTTTTAGGAAATAACTTTTGGCTTTACACCTACTCTTGCCCTTAGAAGAAAGAGAATATTATATAAGTCTGCATTATTGTCCATCAGAAGGAATTGAAAGATACAATTCACAATGCTGTTAATATAACATGGAAACGTTCAGCATTTTATTGTATTTATGGCTATCCATATATTTTGTATTGAATCACTTAAAGTTTTATTACAAAATTATAACTGGATATTATAAATACATTACAATTTTGAATTCAGTTGTAGAATTGGTCATTAGAATAAAGCAATACAATTGTAACATCTCATATACTCTGCAAATTGTAGCGCAATAATATGTTTTACTGACATTTTCCATTATATCTAAGTTTGATTTTTGCATAAATTCACACGTTTTATTTGTAAAACTAATAACCTAGAAAACAGTAACATCAGAAAATACTGAAAAGAACATAAAAACTGTATGTATTCTTTGTCAGTCTTCCTGGCTATTAGTCACTATTTTGCTATAAATATAGCTACTATACATTTAAAATATGCAAATCTATAAAAAAAAGACCGGCTGGATTTGAACAAATCAATAGAAGTTTTGAAATTAGTCTGTATTTTGGTCAAAAAACCTATACTTCTAATACTAGGTTCAGTCACAATGATTTCAAATGCAAGCAATACAAGGTGACAGTGTGTGTGTGTCTGTGTGTGTATTTTATTGAACAAAATCAATGACATAAATTATTTATAGGCGTTGGTAAACATTTATGTTTTATAATTTAATTAATTGATTAATACTATTTTCATCAAGTAAGCAAGAGATATTTAAAGTTGGTATTTTAAAAAAATTTTTAACATCTTTATTGGAATATAATTGCTTTACAATGGTGTGTTAGTTTCTGCTTTATAACAAAGTGAATCAGTTATACATAAACATATGTCCCCATATATCTGCCCTCTTGCATCTCCCTCCCTCCCACCCTCTCTATCCCACCCCACTATGTGGTCACAAAGCACCGAGCTGATCTCCCTGTGCTATGCGGCTGCTTCCCACTAGCTATCTATTTTACGTTTGGTAGTGTATATATGTCCAAGCCACTCTCTCACTTTGTCCCAGCTAACCCTTCCCCCTCCCCGTAACCTCAAATGCATTCTCTAGTAGGTCTGTGTCTTTATTCCCATCTTGTCCCTAGGTTCTTCATGACCATTTTTCAGATTCCATATATGTGTGTTAGCATATGGTATTTATTTTTCTCTTTCTGACTTACTTCACTCTGTATGACAGACTCTAGGTCCATCCACCTAATTACAAATAACTGAATTTGGTCTCTTTTCATGGATGAGTAATAGTCCATTGTATGTATGTGCCATATCTTCTTTATCCATTCATCTGTTGATGGACACTTAGGTTGCTTCCATGTCCTGACTATTGTAAATAGAACTGTATTGAACATTTTGGTACATGACTCTTGGAATTATGGTTTTCTCAGGGTATAGGCCCAGTAGTGGGATCACTGGGTTGTACGGTAGTTCTATTTTTAGTTTTTTAAGAAACCTCCATACTGTTCTCCATAGTGGCTGTATCAATTTACATTTCCACTAACAGTGCAAGAGGGTTCCCTTTTCTCCACACCCTTTCCAGCATTTATTGTTTGTAGATTTTTTGATGATGGCCATTCTGACCAGTGTGAGATGATATCTCATTGTAGTTTTGATTTGCATTTCTCTAATGATTAATGATGTTGAGCATTCTTTCATGTGTTTCTTAGCAATCTGTATATCTTCTTTGAGGAAATGTCTATATAGATCTTCTGCCCATTTTTGGATTGGGTTGGTTGTTGTTTTGATATTGAGCTGCATGACCTGCTTGTAAATTTTGGAGATTACTCCTTTGTCAGTTGCTTCATTTGCAAATATTTTCTCCCATTCTGAGGGTTGTCTTTTGGTCTTGATTATGGTTTCCTATGCTGTGCAAAAGCTTTTAAGTTTCATTAGGTCTCATTTGTTTATTTTTGTTTTTATTTCCATTTCTCTAGGAGGTGGGTCAAAAAGGATCTTGCTGTGATTTATGTCATAGAGTGTTCTGCCTATGTTTCCTCTAAGAGTTTGATAGTGTCTGGCCTTACATTTAGGTCTTTAATCCATTTTGAGTTTATTTTTGTTTATGGTGTTAGGGAGTGTTCTAATTTCATTCTTTTATATGTAGCTGTCCAGTTTTCCCAGCACCACTTATTGAAGAAGGTTTTTTTCCTCTACTGTATATTCTTGCCTCCTTTATCAAAGATAAGGTGACCATATGTGCATGGGTTTATCTCTGGGCTTTCTGTCCTGTTCCATTGATCTATATTTCTTTTTTTGTGCCAGTACCATACTGTCTTGATTACTGTAGCTTTGTAGTATAGTCTGAAGTCAGGGAGCCTGATTCCTCCAGCTCCATTTTTCTTTCTCAAGAGTGCTCTGGCTATTCGGGGTCTTTTGTGTTTCCATACAAATTGTGAAATTTTTTGTTCTAGTTCTGTGAAAAATACCAGTGGTAATTTGATAAGAATCACATTGAATCTGTAAATTGCTTTGGGTAGTATAGTCATTTTCACAGTTTTGATTTTTCCAGTCCAAAAACATGGTATATATCTCCATGTATTTGTATCATCTTTAATTTCTTTCATCACTATCTCATAATTTTCTAGATACAGGTCTTTTGTCTCCTTAGGTAGGTTTATTCCTAGATATTTTATTCTTTTTGTTTCAGTGGTAAATGGGAGTGTTTTCGTAATTTTACTTTCAGATTTTTCATCATTAGTGTATAGGAATGCCAGAGATTTCTGTGCATTAATTTTGTATCCTGCTACTTTACCATATTCATTGATTAGTTCTAGTAGTTTTCTGGTAGCATCTTTAGGATTCTCTATGTATAGTATCATGTCATCTGCAAACAGTGACAGCTTTGCTTCTTCCTTTCCGATTTGGAGTCCTGTTATTTATTTTTCTTCTCTGATTGCTGTGGCTAAAACTTCCAGAACTATGTTGAATAATGGTGGTGAGAGTGGGAAACCTTGTCTTGTTCCTGATCTTAGTGGAAATGCTTTCAGTTTTTCACCATTGAGGATGATGTTGGTTGTGGGTTTGTCATATATGGCCTTTATTATGTTGAGGAAAGTTCCCTCTATGCAACCATAAATGGTGTTGAATTTTGTCGAAAGTTTTCTCTGCATCTATTGAGTTGATCATATGGGTTTTCTCCTTCAATTTGTTAATATGGTGTATCACAATGATTGATTTGCGCATATTGAAGAATCCTTGCATCCTGGGATAAACCCCACTTGATCATGGTGTATGATCCTTTTAATGTGCTTTTGGATTCTGGTTGCTAGTATTTTGTTTAGGATTTTTGTATCTATGTTCATCAGTGATATTGGCCTGTAGTTTTCTTTCTTTGTGACATCTTTGTCTGGTTTTGGTATCAGGGTGATAGTGGCCTCATAGAATGAGTTTGGGAGTGTTCCTCCCTCTACTATATTTTGGAAGAGTTTGAGAAGGATAGGTGTTAGTTCTTCTCTAAATGTTTGATAGAGTTCGCCTGTGAAGCCTTCTGGTCCTGGGCCTTTGTTTGTTGGAAGATTTTTAATAACAGTTTCAATTTCAGTGCTTGTGATTGGTCTGTTCATGTTTTCTATTTCTTCCTGGTTCAGTCTCGGAAGGTTGTGCATTTCTAAGAATTTGCCATTTCTTCCAGGTTGTCCATTTTATTGGCATATATTTGCTTGTAGTAACTCTCATGATCCTTTGTATTTCTGTAGTGACAGTTGTTACTTTCCTTTTTCATTTCTAATCCTATTGATTTGAGTCTTCTCCCTTTTTTTCTTGATCAGTCTGGCTAATGGTTTATCAATTTTGTTTATCTTCTCAAAGAACCAGCGTTTAATTTTATTGATCTTTGCCATCGTTTCCTTCATTTTTCATTTATTTCTGGTCTGATCTTTATAATTTCTTTCCTTCTGCTAACTTTGGGGTTTTCTTGTTCTTCTTTCTCTAATTGCTTTAAGTGTAAGGTTAGGTTGTTTATTTGAGATGTTTCTTGTTTCTTAAGGTAGAATTGTATTGTTATAAACTTCCCTCTTAGAACTGCTTTTGTTCCATCCCATAGATTTGGGTCAACATGTTTTCATTGTCATTTATTTCTAGGTAATTTTTTTATTTCCTCTTTGATTTCTTCAGTGATCTCTTTGTTATTTAGTAGTGTATTGTTTAGCCTCCATGTGTTTGTATTTTTTACATATTTTTTCCCGCAATTGATATCTAGTCTCATAGTGTTGTGGTCAGAAAAGATACTTGATACAATTTCAGTTTTCTTAAATTTAACAAGGCTTCATTTGTGACCAAAAGTATGATCTATCCTGGAGAATGTTGCATGAGCACTTGAGAAGAATGTGTATTCTGTTGTTTTTGCATGGAAAGTCCTATAAATATTAATTGAGTCCATCTTGTTTAATGTGTCATTTAAAGCTTGTGTTTCCTCAGTTATTTTCATTTTGGATTATCTGTCCATTGGTGAAAGTGGGCTGTTAACGTCCCCTACTATGATTGTGTTGCTGTCGATTTCCCCTTTTATGGCTGTTTGTATTTGCCTTATGTATTGAGGTGCCCTTATGTCTGGTGCATAAATATTTACAATTATTCTATGTTCTTCTTGGATTGATCCCTTGATCATTATGTAGTGTCCTTGTTTGTCTCCTGTAATAGTCTTTGTTTTAAAGTTTATTTTATCTTATATGAGAATTGCCACTCCAGCTTTCTTTTGATTTCCATTTGCATGGACTCCCTTTTTCCATCCCCTAACTTTCAATCTGTATTTGTTCCTAGGTCTTAAGTCGTTCTCTTGTAGACAGCATATATACGTCTCTTGTTTTTGTATCCATTCAGCCAGTCTATGTCTTTTGGTTGGAGTATTTAATCCGTTTACATTTAAGGTAATTATCTATATATATATTCCTATTACCATTTTCTTAATTATTTTGGATTTGTTGTTGTAGATCTTTTCCTTCTCTTGTGTTTCCTGCCTAGAGAAGTTCCTTTAGCATTTGTTGTAAAGCTGGTTTGCCTAAAATTTTTAAGTTAAAAATATAGTTTGTAGGGCTTCCCTGGTGGTGCAGTGGTTGAGAGTTTGCCTGCCGATGCAGGGGACATGGGTTGGTGCCCTGGTCCAGGAAGATCCTCTATGCCGCGGAGCAGCTGGGCCCGTGAGCCATGGCCACTGAGCCTGCGCGTCCGGAGCCTGTGCTCCTCAACGAGAGAGGCAACAACAGTGAGAAGCCCGCGTATCACAAAAAAAAAATAAAATAAAATATATATATATATATATATATATATATATATATATATATATTTTGTAATCTGTCCAAACAGCACTAAAACATATATAATTAACATGAGTTATCCAGTCTCCTTAAAAGCACAAATTTCAAGAGAAGTGTTTCCTTAATATTCTTCCAGAAAATCTCTATGCTCATGCAAGAAATCTTCTAGTTTTCCTTTTAAATTATTTTATTGTTTATCTTTTTATTTTATTATATTTATGACAAAATTAGTATTTAATTAAAATACATACAGAAAAGTGCACAGTTTGAAAGGGCACAGGGGAATACATTTTCACAAAGTGAACATACTTGGGTAACACTACTTAGATAAAAGAGAGTATTGCTAGCACTTGGAATAATGTTGTACTAAAGCTTGGAGTCTACAACCTATTTGGGGAGCTGTAGTATTAATTGAAATGGGGTAATTTGAACCCCATGCAACAATAGCCAAAGAATAAAAAAAAGTAACTTACAATATGCTCTCGGGAGAGTGGTGGTGAACATAAAGGGAAAATGGGGTTAATGCTGCACAATGAAGAGAGGGAGAAACAAGGATGGAACTCAGGGGATCCTGGGATACTTTGGTGAATTGTCTTGCCCAGTGGAAATTTATATTTACCCTGAAGAGGCTGGACTAGCAACTCTCAGGAATGATGGCCTTATCAGCAGATGAATATCCAAAAATATAGGTAGAATGCTGAGAGAAAAGAGAATATGGGATACATATGTGGAGCTGAGAAATTGTAAATTCTAATAAAAATTTTTTTATCCGTTTCAAAAAAAATTTAGCATCTACATAATTAGATTTTATGTATTTTAACAAATTTCCCTCTGCTTTTATCAACTTTTCCCTACTATTGAGATATAATTGACATATAACACTGTTTGAGTTTAAGGTATACAGCATAAGATGATATTGTTCTAAGAATATTACATAGTCCTATCTACTTGATTAATAACAGCTTTGGAGATGAATTTTTTCCTTCAACATAAACTTACTTTCTTGAGCTTAGATGTTTCTCAGCACTTAATGTATGTGTGTGTGTGTGTGTGTGTGTGTGTATAGATGGAAGAGCAGTGTGTCTTGTATTTATTATAAAATTTCCCTGTAGGAAATAACCTAAGTTAGAATTGTTCATTTGTAATACTTGCTTGTGAGGATCTTTTAAGAGAGATACAGGCATATATTCTTATTTGGAATGTGTAATTTTATTCAATTTTGTACATAGTCATGCTGAAATGGACCTTTATTTCAAAGTGCTTTGTTTCCTTACTCTTTCTCTCTCAACCTCTCTTAGTTCATGTATGGTTTTTCAGAGAAATAGTAAGAAATCTTGTTTCCTATTGCATACAAGGAAAATGGAAATTTCCCATATCTGTAGTTATCAGTTTCTTTTTTCTCTCTCTGCTTATTTTAACTGGAATTTTAAAATGTGAAATTTCCAAACTATACAGGCAGTAAGATTTTTTATTATTTTACATGTAATATGTAATTTCCTTGTTTTTCTCCAAATTATAAGTTCTTGACATTAGTGAATTTATAACTCTTTGGCACTCTGTATTTTTCAGATTTATGTCATGCTTACATTTACCTGTGACAATAGTCCTAGTGAAGCTAATAAAAATTTTCATAAAAGATTATACAATATATAAACTACAGTTAAATGGTGAACAATATATTTTGGCAATTATTATAAGACTTTTTGTATCTTATAACAATTGCCTCACCCAATTTGTCAACAGATTGTAACACATGTAACTATATAAGATTTTTCAATTTTAGGTGAATATCAGGAAAAAATACCAATAGTTAGCAAAAATTAACTTTATTTTATCTTCCTTCTATAATACACATGATGTTTCATCAAGACTTTTTATCTTTAGCAGTTTGAGAATACATGGTGTGATACTCATTATAAATATATCTCTTCTGAACATTTTAACACCTGGGGTGAATTATGATAATTAAGTACTATATCGTTTTTCTCTTACTGTTCCTTTACAGCCCCTACTGTAAAAATTCAATTTCCAGATGCTTTTGATGTTTCCAGTTTAAAGGTGTGAAAAGATCTGCCTTTTCTAAACTCTTAGGTTTGTCATATTAGAGATTTATTTTATAGCACTCTTTCAGTGTTTCTTATTTCTCTAGCCAAATTAGGACACGTATTTTTCAGGGGAAAGAATAAATTCTGCATTTGCAGGTTGAGTTTCATTGAATGGCATTTAATATTTCAAATTATTCTAAACAGTATTTCTTTTGAGAAGACAAGAAAGTGAGGTATAATTAAAATAACATTGAATTTGTTGTCTGAAGACATATAATTAAATCTCAGCTCAGCTATGTAATCTGACTCAGTTAATAATGTGGTCACATTATTTGGTCAAATGAATACAACCCTTTCTTGATAGAAATGCAGTGCACATTAAATGAGATAACCAATATAATGTATCATATAAACCCTACAACACTGTACAAGAAATTAAGGTGGTGTTGCTGCATTGATCTTTATTTTCTTTAATACATATTCCTACACTTGATCCTTGATGTAGAAAAATACTATGTAGGGTGTTTTATTGTTGCAAAATAGATAAAGGTAATTATTTGTAGAGAACCATGGAAAGGTAAAGTATATAAGATACCAAGACTTTTAAATTAGCTTAAAGGGGTTACCTAATTTCCTTTATTACTTCCTAACTGACAGGCTAAATTTGTTGATAACATATTTAATAATTGTGTATATAAGTATACATATATGTATATATAAATTGTTTACTCATCTTGAGAGTTTGTATACCTGAATCTTAGAAAGGTCTTTTGCAAATGATCTTGATATAATTAGCTAACATTTGCAATTTCCTAGAGAAAAGTTAATGATAAACTAACAGGGTAAAACAGTAAACTAAATGTCATTGTAGTCATTATACTTTGCATGAGTAATTAAATATCTTCCAATGAGGAAAAGATGAGGCCCACATGTATAAAGAAGCTAATTCCACCAAATAATCCAGAAATAGATCATTTAAATCTTATAGTAACTAATTAATAAAGAGATAAGGAACACTCACAATTATTTTGACTCTGATATTAATTAGATATTAAAACAAGATAAAGACAGAATTGAGAACTAAAGAGGTGTCAAACGTTTTATCAATTCAAATGAGAAAATACTAACAAAATATTAGCCACCACATTCCACAAGTTGAAGTTAACAGACTTTTACCATATTGAGTTTATTTCAGGAATTTGAAATAATTTCCATATTACTTTTCATGTTAACTGATTTATCATATTAACTGATTAAAAGATAAATGCAAATGATTGTCTCAATGGATACAGTATTTAGAAAATTTTAAATATATTCATGGGAAAAAAAACCTCAAAGATTGAGGAAAATCTGCTTACTCTGAAAAAATGGTAGTAACCTCAAAACTTAGAGTGCTCAATGAAGAAGCATTAAATGTATACTTTTAAATCAGTAACAAATTAATGATGCTCAAAATTACTATTTAACATTTTCCTGAAGTCTTTGTCCAGGCAGTGAAATATGAAAGTATACAACATTTTAGGTATTAGGAAGTGAGAATTAGGCAGAATGTGTTTTGATAGAAAGTCTTACACACACACCACACACTCGCACACACACAAAACAAAGAAAGAACAAAAAATACCGATAACTTGACCTACTTCTAAGATGATCAAAAGAGATTGGCAAGTTATCTAAATTAAAAAAATCAATATATAAAAGTATCATTAATTTTCAACAAGCAGTAGAAAATGTAAGTTAATGCAAAGGGTCTAAAAAGATATCATATAAAATGTAAACAAGTGATACATCTAGGGAGAAAAATAAAGGGAAGCCATATTTTCTGATAGGAAAAAAAGTAATGTTTTAAAATATTGACCTGTAGATCCAATAAAATTCTATTAAAATTTCTACCATTTTGTATTTTTCATGGAATTTAACAAAAATTTCCCGAAAGATATCTCAAATACGAAATAACTTGGCATATCTAAGTCATTATTTTCAGAGTCCCTCTTCCATGTGCTCTCCACATTTATTATAAATATAGATTGAGAGGAAAATAGCTAATATTTGCTTTATATTTCAATACATGTTCCAAATTGATTAGAACAATAAATCAAAATATTTTGCATTTTAATATTTTTATATCAGAGTGAAATCTTTCCTAATTAATATATTAAAAGTTAATTTTAAAAGTTTATTTATATTTTGTGTAGTTTTAAAGAAAGTTTCTCATAATTTGAATCCCATTAAGCTTCACAGGCATAACATGATGAAAGGTGTTTGCCAGATACTAAAAGTGAAGAAAATACAAGATTGCCTCAAACTTATAAAATTGATGCTGAAATATTATTAAATGCTTTTTGGCAGTCTGTCATTAACTTATACAAAGTAGAAAATTTATGTTTGAATATCTACATTGCATATCTTCACATTAATATGTCAACCATCCTTCAAAATATTTTTTACATATTTCAGAAGCCAAACCAAAAGGAATGATGATAACTTCAAGAAATTATTCATAAGCTGACTACAAGCTTTATGGAATTATAAACTCCTACAGGATTACTACACTTTGATTAAATGGACAGTTTTGTTTTGTTTTTTTACTCTTTCCTCCTCTAATTACATTTACTTTCCATGAAGATTTAATTTAAATGATTTATTTTGAAAGCATCTGTTCTCAAGTTTACTATAAGTAGCAGATAGTAAAATATAATTAATCACACAAAGAAACAAAGAAACTAGCACTAATTTAGAAGTTAGAGATCAAGGAAGTTTCTCTTCATTAGTACGTGATATACTTGCTACCCTTTTGATTTAAAATCAAATCCTTGCTATTAATCAAGTGTCATGTAAAACAACATAACCTGAAGAAAATAGTCCCTTTAGGACACCTTTACTTTATGTGTAAATGGGGATAATACAATAATGATATTACCATTATTGAATCTCACTAGTTTGTTTTTAAGATTAATTTTCTATGAAGATTAATCTGAACATTGAACATAAAAGCACATTTCCAATGCTAAGAAACCCTACATAGTAATCACTATTCACATATGGTTATGCAAGTCCCATTCCATAATGATAGTTCTATATTATATCACACCTAAGATATATAACTCTTCTAAAAAATATTTTTATCTATTATTTTTTGTTGTTGAGATGTAATTGACATATAACTGTAAGTTTAAGATATACAACATATTGGGTTGATACATTTATATATTGCAATATGAATTCTACCATAGCATTAGCTAACACCTCTGTCATGTCACTATCTTTGTGTGTGTATGTACGGTGAGAACAATCAAGATCTAGTCACTTAATGCAAGTCAAAACCACAATAAGATATCGTCTCACACCTGTCAGAGGGCTATCATCAAAAAGAACACAAGTAACAAATGTTGGCGAGGATGTGGAGAAAAGGGAACTCTTGTACACTGTTGGTGGGAATGTAAATTGGTGCAGCTACTGTGGAAAACAGTATGGATGTTTCACAAAAAGCTGAAAATAGAACTACCATATGACAAAGAAATACTACTCCCGGGTATATATATGAAAAAAACAAAAACACTAATTAGAAAAGATATATGCACCCCAATTTCCATGGCAGTATTATTTACAATTGCCAAGATATGGAAGCAACCTAAGAGTCCATGAATGGATAAAGAAGATATAATACACGGAAGCACGCACACGCATGCACACACACACACACAAAATAGAATACTACTCAACCATAAAAAAGAATGAAATCTTGCCATTTGCAACAACATGGATGGACTTGGAGGGCATTATCCTAAGTGAAGTGAGTGACAGAGAAGGACAAATACTGTATGATATCACTTATATGTGGAATCCAAAAAATACAACAAAGTAGTAAATATAACAAAAAAGAAACAGACTCACTAGAGAAGAAACTAGTGGTTTCCAGTGGGAAGAGAGAAAGGGAAGGGGAAATATAGCGGTAGCCAATTAAGAGGTTCAGACTATTATGTATAAAATAAAGTATAAGGATATATTTTACAACACAAGGAATATAGTGAATATTTTATAATAACTATAAATGGAGTATAATCTTTAAAAATTTTGAATCATTATATTGTACACTTGTAACCTATATGATAGTGTACATTAACTATACTCCAATTAAAAAATAATTTTAAAAAAAGATCTAGTTACTTAGCAACTTTGAAGGTTATAATACAGCTGTTGACCATATTCACAATGCTGTTCATTAGATCTCTAGAAGTTATTTGTCTACTAGCTGTTTGTCTTCTTAAATAATATCTCCTAATTTCCACCACCCCTAGCCCCTGATAACCACCATTCTACTTGCTGTTTTTATGAGTTCAGGTTTTTAAAATTTCACACATAAGTGATCTCATACAGTATTTGTCTTTCTCTGTCTGACTTATCTCTAAGTGTCCATCAACTGTTGAGTGGAGATATATATATATAGTGGAATATTATTCAGCCATGAGAAAGAAGGAAAGAAGGAAATCCTGCCATTTGTTACAACATGGATGGACCTTGAGGGCATTATGATAAATGACAACATACTTGTTTGGTACATTTGTATATTGCAATATGATTACTGCTTTTTGCTTAAAACTGCTTTGATATAATGGATACCAAAACAAATACATCTCTTGTTATTTTGAAGCACATATTGTAACATCACTAACTCCTAATTCCATGTTTGTGAGTGTACTTAGAAGTTGAACCTGAAACCCTTCTCTCAATGCCAAAAATCTGAAGATTAGACCTTTCATTGGTAATATACACATAAAATATATTTTATTGAATTTGAATTCATATAAATTGATTAATTATACATAGGGCCATTATGTGTGTGTGTGTTTGTGTGTATGTATAAAGCATTTTATTTGCCAACTAGTCTCAATAAATTGGAAGTCATTCAGGTGCACAGCATTACAATAAAATGGGTATATCATCAAAGACACTTTCCCCCCATAAGCTGTGTATACGAATTTGTTTTGGTCAGAGCAATTATGTAAATTTATGTAGTGAAATTATTGCATTAAGTGATTTAGTCATCAAAACACTAATTTTTGTCATCACAGTATAAATATAAAATTGATTACAAATTATGAAAGTAAAGCTCTTTGCAATGGAAATGTAATTGATATGTTAAGAGGAGGAAATTAATGTTGAGGTAAATGAGGTTATTTAAAACACATTAAGTTGTGATTGCATTATTTTGAATTTCACATTCATTTGAAGAATTTAAATATGCAACAAGATGATACTTAAGATATGTGATTTTCATTTTTGTAATATTTCTACAATTTTAAATAAACTTCTCTAATCTAATTTCTTTTTAAGGAACCTATCGAAGTCTCGATTTGCCAAGAAAATTTGCATATAGAGGATTTATTGTTGAAGTGTTCCTCCTCGCTGGTGAGCTCCATACTGCCTTCACAGGCAACTAGAGAAAAAGGTAAACACTCCCATGATCACAACTCAACAATATTTTACTGTAGAGTAAAACCAAAGTGTCTCAGTATGGCCTACAAGAAACTTTATAAGTTAATCTTTTCTTGCTTTTTTACTTGATTCAGTCTCCTTCTACTTTACATTAATTTATGCACTCATTCTTTCATTCATTCATTCTGCAATTACTACAGGTATACTCTTTGTTTAAAACTGGGTTGGTGCTATGGATACCAGAACAAATACATCTATGTTATTTTGAAGCACATACTGTATCACTACTAAACTCCTAATTCCCTGGATATATTTTTCTGTTTCATGCTTTAATGCATTGGTTCAAGTTTTCCTTCTCTCTAGTACCACTCTTAACTCTTTACTGCCTTGTTCACTAGGTAAATATTCTATAATTTATTCAGAACTTTGACCAGGCATAATTGCTGTGAGGCTTTCCCTTACAGAGTTTGTCACTAAAGGTGTTTACTAATTCTTTTATTTTACATATGTATCTAGTACAAGTGGCTCCATTTGAAAGCATAAAATTTACTTGAAGAAAAAAAAACTATAAAGCTGCATTTCTTCCTTTTAGGGACATATAGAATCCAAACAGTGTGTCAAACTTTCAGAGGAAAAAGAGAAATGTCCTGTTTTCCATCATACTATCACAGTTGCTGCTGCTCTTTGCTCCTTACTGACACACAATATCTCTGTTTTATGTGGTCTTTTAAATTGGGCCAGCAAATTAGAGCCATACTAGAGCTAAATCCTGCAGATCCAAATTCCAGCACAGATCAATGTGGTTTAAAAGAGAGAAACACCATCAGAATGCTCCTCTGTCAGTATTATGCTCAACATAGTGTGCTCTAACCTGTGTTTTTCAGTTCATAGCTCTTAAGGTCCATATAATCTTTTAGGTAACTCTCATAGACGTTGTACTTTGAGGCCCCAACCCAGAGGTACAGTCTCTAAAGTAATTTAGATGTCCAATTCTATTAAAACCAACAAAATTTTTCCCTGATTCCAGGCCCTAGATGCCACCAGGATTCTGGCTAGTTTCCTTTTCAGCCCATGAAATACAATAGGAACTCTGCAACTTTTCTCCTTGACATGCTACTTGATTACTCCAGTGGGGAAAAACTGTGGAATACCATTGTGTTGTTTTTGTATTATCTTGGAGTGTTCATATTTACTTAGCAGTGTTTCTTTTGCACAGTCAGCACAAATGGCTCATAATTCTTTGCCTTCCATGTGGCTTATCTACTCCATCCCTTCATCCTCCAACTCAAAATCTATGGTTTGGGGAAAACATCTATAAATCATGACCTCTTAGCAGGCGACCAAGTTGACAGCTTTGATAGAGCAGAGAGCAATAAAAGACAAACTCCATGGATGTTTAATCTAGAAAGCTCCATTATGCTAAACATATTTCTGGTTTGTACATAAACAATATTTTGTAATAATGTCTTTAGGTCCCAACAATCTTTCTGTGTGAAGTCTTTCAAGCCAGAAGCCATGTTTATTTATCATTGTACCCAATTTACAGTGATTTGAGTTATTGGGACTTTATTTTTCTTCTATTAATATTTTATTCAATTTTGGCATAGTCTATTATAGTTACAGTGGAAATAATGTTCTATAACTTATGATAGGCGCTTATATTTGAAATATACATTTCAGAATCATAGTATTACATATGTTAGTTGGATCTGTGACTATTGATGAGATCACCATGGGGATATGTAATGCAAAACAGGGACCAAATATAGACCCTTAATAAATAACATCAACTGAATGGCAGAAGAAGGGCCTTCTGTGAAGCAATAGATATGGAAGGAGATTAAGCACCAGGAGAAAATACTGACAGTAATTTTGTAAATCATCAAGTTTAACAATGTTTCAATAGTGGAAAATAATGCAAATTGTTAAGAAGGAGTAAAGATATCATTAGAATTAACACTTAGGATGCCACTGTAAATGTTCAAAAGTATATGAGGAAAGCACTGGAAAATATAATAGGATGGATTAAAGAATTATTGGAAATAGTGAAATAGAACAAGCAAGGAGGAATACCAGAAAAAGAATTTTAAGTAGATATTTAGCAGGAAAACAGTGTTCTCAGATTGCCTGTGGAACACAGTTCCCCATCCATGGAAGTTTTCCAAATCAAAATCCTTATTAATGTGGAGTAATGTTTTATACATTGCCCTACCCATTCTCAGACTGTACCCAGTTTTATCTCAGGTGGGTATCTGACACAGCAGATGTCAGTTCTTTTTATTGTGCAGAGAATTTACACTTGGCAGATTCACAAAAGGGTTCAAACAAATAGAATATTACTTTCTTGATTTTGGATTAAGATACAGAGAGACTGAGACAGTAAGTCAGATGCTAAAAAGATGACATGTAAAGTAAAACCTGTGAGACAGCAAGCTGAAACAATGTGCAGGATGGAAATATAAGGGTGCAGAAACTATGAGAAAGTAGTGGATGCCTGCCAGCAGGAAGAGCAAAAGGAAGAAATGTTGTAAGACATAGGGAAAATAACCTATGAGATCATGCTGTAGAAAGAGAGGCTGTTTCTAGAGATGAGATTTCCTCTGAGAAGTTTTTGTTTCGGTTTAACTCAGTCCTTAGAATAAATTAGTTTGAAAAGTTTAAGCTAGTGTTTATTTGTGTGTGGTTATTTTATTTTGGGATTTTTGTTTTATTTTTATCAAAAGGCAAAAAATGCACAGTAAGTTTTGAATGCAGTCAAAAATTCATTTACTTGCTAGAAACAAATACCCTTCTCATGGAAGCATGTTATTTCCTCAATTCTAAGAGTGGGAGAAAGTAGGACCCTAAAATGTTATCAAAGGTCAGATATACATAGAGAGGAACAAGACATAGATCTAGTTTCTACAAAATGGGACTTTATCACAATGACAGAGCAGAAATGGTATAAACAGAACTAAGAAGGCAAGAGTGGGAACAAAACAAGGCTATGATGAATTTTTATTTCCATACTTATTTAATTAGGACTTCATATTGTTTTGAATTCCAAACTAGTTTGAGCCCTTAGCTGGAGAACTGGAGATTATTTTCAGTTTGAGAAATGACCTCAGTTCTAAGAATTGGAGTGATTGAATAGTGTGCCCATTTTCCATATCACTGAAAGCATCTTCTCTGTTTATTTATTGGGTTGACCAAAAAAGTTCGTTCGGGTCTTTCTGTAACACCTTACAGAAAAGTCCAAACAAAGTTTCTGGCCAACCCAATATATTCGTTCATGCAAATGTAGTGTCCATAGAGCAGAAACTGATTGTATGTCTTAAGGTCTTTTGAAATGAATATATTAATGTTAATTGTATTCATGCATTATTAAATTGGTGCTATTTTCCTTTTCTGAATATATATTATATATTGTAATATGTATACTTCTATATAAAATAGAAGCACTTACTTCATGTAAGGAACAGGACAAACATTCCAAAACTACTTGAAAATTATGTCATACACCAGAATTTTAAAATATTCCCCCTAAAACCTAAAATATTGCAAGATTGCTTGAATACTGATGTGTTCTCTACTGTAGGGTTTTAATGTCTTACTAGCAATCAGATCAAATCAAAATATTTTCTGATTACAAATACAATGTGCCCATTTAATATGTATTAGTTCATTTAAAAATACTAAAAAGATTCAAAAGATGGTAATTTAGAGTTCTATTATTTAAAAAAGACTATGTTGGACTAAACAGAATTTTGTTCTGTTTGAAGGAAGTACAACTGCATGGTTTTGGGCAAAACAATACCAAGTTATACATACCCTTTTTTGTACATTTGGCTCAGCCTGATAATACAGACTTAGCTTAAAAATTTTTCTTCCAAGTTTTTTCTAGGATCACTTGATTTAAGGTAAGTAATTACACATTTTATTCACATATTGGCTCCACTGAATATTAGTAAGCAATAATGATGTCTATTTTTTATACCATTGAATCCACAATACCTCAAAGCATACCTGGAACCAAGTAGAAAATCAATAAATTATTGTTGAATTTATAAATGAATTGTTCAAGTTTCCATACCCTTTTTTCCTAAATTTACGATAATTTCTAGACAAAGCAAACAACTTGGACAAGAGCTATTATACTGAAATGAATTTGACATGTTAGTGAAGTCTTATACAATTCAATAAGACATGTAAAATAAATTAATGGAGCAAGAATTGGAAAGAAGAATAGAAACTCAACTCATTTGCATACAACATGATCATTACATAAAAAATCAAAAATATTCTAAAGATATTCTAATGGTATTAATAAGGAAATTATTCAATTGATATATAAGGTCAATGTAGAAAATCAAGTGTATTATCTATATGTAAGAAGAAAAAGTATAAATTAAGGAAAGATAGCATTTATAATAGCATCAAAATCATCAACTATTACAGAATAAATCTAACAAGACATCAGCAAGTTCTTTACACTGATAACAACGAAACATTGAGAGAAATTAAAGAAGAAATAAAGGGATATAATATATCCTTTGATTGGAAGAATCAATATTTTAGAGATGTTAATTTCCTGGAAATGGCTCTATTAATTTTATAAAATCACTGAAAACAACAGCAATTTGTTTGAATTTTTAGTAGCAAGATAGTATGATTTTGGCGAATGAGAAAACATTTTTTTGGAAAATTAATACCCTTTTTCTAAAATGTATATAGAAATGCAGAGTCAAGAAGAGTCAAAACAATGGATAGACAAAGTAGGAGGGTTGAGGAGAGAAAGAAGGTGAAATTTTCATTTGAGAGAATGGGAAATCAGACATCATAGACAATTGTGGCATGTTTCTTTTTCTTTTCCTGATGCAATGAATTTAACATAAAACTAAGCAAGACACGTTTGTGTTGCTTCCTCACCAGCACTCATTCTACTTAGCTGCAGTCAAAATATGAGCTGGTAATTGGGTTTAACTTGAGTCTGTGTCACACTAGGAGACAGTGCAATTTAGGAATCCTGCCTGCAAGGGACTAATAATAATGATTGCCATGCATTGTAATACGAATAGATTCAGAAATGAGAATGGTAGGATTCATGTGTGGGGAAATGATGAAATTGAAGGTTTTTAATACTGCAGTAGATGAGCTATAAGAGCTGTGGTTGTTAAAGCTGAGGATGTTTGAAGTTTACTTTCTAACATGATGCAGTTATTAATAATAAAAAAGTCAAACATATAACAAGAAGATAGAATAAATAAATGTGAGGAAAAATATATTTGGAAATGAGGAAGTTGATTACAGTGGGGTTAGACTAGAACAATGTTGTCCAGTTGAAAAATCATGTAAGCTGCAAATGTGAGCCATAATACAATTTAAAATTCTTAACTGCATGAAAGGAAAAAGAGACAGACAAAATTTATTTTAATTTAATAATGTATTTTATTTAACCCAGTATATAGAATATATTATGTTTTACATTTAATTAATATAACAGTTTAATGAGATATTTACATTTTGGTTATATATAGTTTTTGCATAGTAAGTCTTTGAAATGTTATGATTTATAGTTTCATATATTTTAATTCAAGTTTCAGTTCATTTCAAGTTTTTATCAGTTACTTGTGGCTGGCAGCTGCTAATGTATTGGACAACAAATAACTGAATGTCAGTAACATTAATGTACCCGGGAAAAGCCTACATCTGGAAATGAAACACCACATTTTCATGGACCATAAATGAAATCACAAGGGAAATAAGAAAATATTTTTAATTGAATGGCATTGAAAATATAAATATCAAAATTTACAGAATGTAGCTAAAGTGGTGCTTAGAGGGAAATGTAATTTTAAGTTCTTATATTACAAAATAAAACAAAAATAAATTTCTAAGTGTATTATATTCTTATTGTTGCTACAATATATTACCACAAATTTAGTGGCTTAATGCAACACAACTATATTATCCTATACTTTGGAGATCAGCATCTGAAAATGGATCTTATGAGGCTAAGCTAATGGCTCTTATGCTGCATAAATATATTATCTTACACTTTAGAGGTCAGAAATATGAAAATGGGTCTTATGAGGCAGGGCTGCATACCTCTTGGAGGCTCTACAGGAGAATGCATTCCTTGCCTTTACTAGCTTTTAAAGGCTGCTTATATTCCTTGGCTCATGAGCCTTTCCAGCAATGGTGTTACTCTAACCTCTGCTTCTATGGTCTCCTCTAAAATTGACTCTCTTACCTTCCATTATAAGGACCCTAAAGATTACATTCTGCCCACCAATATAATCCAGGATGGTCTCCCCATTTCAAGATCCTTAATTTAGTTGCATCTTCACAATCCCTTCTGTCATGTTAGGTAACATACTTATAGCTTTGGAGGATTGAAATGTGGATATTTGGGAGGAGGCATTATTCTGCCTACCACATTAACGTCCAAATATGAGAAACTGGAAACAAAAGAGCAAAGTAAGCTCAAAGTAAATAGAAATAAATAAGTAATAGAGATGATAGCAAAAATCCAATTTAGACAATAAACCAACAACAAAGATAACCGATTCATTGAAATGACCAACAAAATTGACAGACCTTTAACTGGACTGGTCATTAAAATCAAGAAAGAACCAATTCACCAATATCAGGAATAAAAACAGGGATTTTCATCACAAATCCTACTGACATTAAAATGATAAAAAGATTATGGAAAAACAGTTGCAACAAATTCAACTGCTTAGATGAATTGAAAACTTCTTAAAAATACAACTCACTAAGGAAAAAGAAAGGGAAAATTTGAATAAATCTCTATTAAAGAAATTAAAATTGTTATTCAAAACCTTTCCATAAAAGAACACCCAGGCCTACATAATTCACAATTTCACTAAATTCTATCAAATATTTAAGAATAAAACAATGCCAATATTACATGCTATTTTTTCAGAAAATAGAAAAGGAAAGATCTTTATTCAATCTATTTTATGAGGCTGGCATAACAGTCATATACCAACATCTGACAAAAACATAATATGCTAAAGTATGTTTACAGTAACGCAAATGCAATTATATACAAAATAAAGAATAGAAATAAATAAACAAACTGAGAATTAAGAATGAGTCTTGGTTTGTGGCAGGGATATACAATTATTTTCTCTTTGTATGTTCCCACATACATGTTCACTTGATTTAATGAACACATTATTTAACAAACACATGCAATGTTTAAGAGAAAACAATACACTAATCTATGACTTGATATTTGATGTTTTGTAAAGTGTACTTGGTGCTTGGAACTGGCCTCGTTCTGAGATAGTGCCATAAAACCTGAATTTGATGATGGTTTACAGGAGTGATTCTTAAACTTTAGCGTAAGAATCACTTGGAGGTCTTAGTAAAACACAGATTACTGGGGCCTCCACCTAAAGGTTTTGATGTGGTAGGCATAGGTTGGGGCCAAAAATGTACATTTCTAACAAGATCCCTGATGATATTGATGCTGCTGGTTCTGGCACCATATTTTCAGAACCACATGCCTACAGCAAAAATCATATCGAAACTAGGATTCCCTTGGCAAAATTTGTGAAAAGTTTCTAGGGATTTAGGGAAGTGGGTCTATTTGAATGGACTGATTATGTATGACCTGAGAATCCATCCCACAAATCCACCAGAGAGCCTAGGGGACAACTTGTTTAATGAAGAAAAGAAAAAGAAAAAGAAAGAAATGTGCCAATGATAAGAGAGTATCAACATATTGAGAAGCCCAATAGTGGCTGTCCTTAATAGTGACCAGGGTTGAGATTAGGAATGCTGCTATGGAAAGTGAGCTCTCTAATATCTGGTATGATGCAATCCCAGAATGACAGAGGCAGAGTAGCTATACGTAAGCAGTCAAAGGGGACATTATTTTCCTTATAAGCAATAAGATCAGAGTAGTAATCAGAATGCCATCTGATGATTAAGAACTCCTCTGAGGTAGATGCCCTTGCCCATTCTGAAATGTCCATCATGTATATCTTCCATAGACATTTTTGTCACCAACTTCCCAATCCTGTTTCTTCTGAGTCCTTGGCCATCCAGCCAAACTATTGTCAACTTCTTCAGATTTATCCCTGAGTGGGCTGTAATGCTTGAACTGTCCAACTAATTCAGATTATACTGTCATATAATGTAGAATAATCTGCAATCCACACTTAAATTTCTTCCTCCTCAGTCATTTGGTCATAATGAACTTCACAGGATACCATAGCATGGATTGAAGGAGAGGCAAAACAATAGGAAAAGTGTCAAACAAATCTGAGCTACGTACTCATTTAACCTACTTTCATTTCTGGGTCTGCCTGAGCTCATTCTCTTATAAATCATTTTCATTTGATGATACCTTGCTGCTGCACATTCTCCCTCCCATGGCCCTTGTAAGGAGTTAGATCAGACAGTGCCAAGTTCACAATGCGAAGCTTAGACCTCATGATTACTTGATGTTCATGGTAATTCACTCTCCACCAAAGTCCATTAGCTCCACCAAAGTCCATTAGCAAGCCATAGTTATTTGTCAAAAGGAGAATAGCTACCTGCAGAGGAAGGGAGAGGCACTAGAGTTCTGTGCCATGATTTTCCTATTGCTCTTTTCAGAGGCTTCTTATCACACTGATACTTCAAGTATCACTGGTTCTGCTAGATCATAAGGCTCAAGTCCTAGAGCAGCTTGTACTGCAGACTGGATTTGCTGGAGAATTTCTCTTGCTCTGGTCCTGTAGGACCTGGAAGTCTAACAGGTGACTCTACAGATGGCTTGATATAGCCCACACAACTATGATATATTTAACTTCCAAAATCCAAAAATGCCTAAGATGATTATCATTTTTTTTCAGAATAAGTGATATGAGGCTCAACAGCTTGTCTTTTACCTTGGTGGGGATATCCCAATATGCTGAAAATCACAGAACTCCTACAAACTTTACTGAGTCAAAAATACCCTTGACTTTTTTCAGGTTGATATCCCACTGTCTATTTCATATATGTCTTCCTGAGGCATCTAAAGCATGTGCTTTCTGTTCCCCAGTCAAATCAGTATAAAATCATTAATATAGTGGGTTAACCTGATGTTTTGTTACATTTCAAGATTAAAAATCTCTGGAGACAATTTCTACCTCAAGCCATGATGGAGTAAGATTCATCCAACTTATCCTCCTAAAATTAACAACTAAAAACACAAAATATAGAAACAACTGTCTTCAGAAACAAATGACTAAGTTCTGATATTGCCACAAATTAAAGCCTGAAAAGAATTTCCTAGCTGTAGCAAAGGAAAGGGGACCAGATCAGAGCACAAAGATATCCTTGAATTGAGAATATGGAGTTAGAATCCTTGGGAGTTCGAAGAGCCTAGTGTTTGCAGAGCAGAGTATCAGAGAAGAGGTATGCACACTGCGAGAGCTCTAATGCCCTGTTACTCTGTCACGGCTGGGAGAAATTTGATGATGGATAATTTGTTATTCCTACAAATATTATTGAGCTTTGCTCTGGAGTGTATTTAAACTTCTTGGAGACAGTTTGATCCCTTCACAGTTTATTAGGTGGAACCAGAGCAGTCTTAATCTAGGGTTCATTTGCTCTCCAGCATAGCAACCTAAAACTGGATGAAAGGTATGAAACAATACATTGAACATCATGCAGAGGATAGTAAAACTTGAGAGACAGGAAACAGATTCTGTAAGTGTAAAATTGCCTAAGCTTACTATTTGGAGAGATACAGGATTGGGAATAATCCATGTCTCCACCAGCTAGAATGAAAAAACCTCATAATTTGTGGAATATTGGGTAAAGTACTCAGAAAATTTTGCTTCAGTCAAGAAGAAAATTATCCCTAGACAAAATACTGTATCAGTCCCACCTAACAAAGATTCATATTAGTCAATCTCAAATCCGTGGGCAAAGAACCATTTTTATGAATTTCACAGAATCAGTTAACTTTTTTTCTGTTTCTACTGAATATGCAAAATGGTCACAGTTGATGAATGGTTTTCTTTTTACATTATAAAGAATTTTTCTTTCAACAAATTAAAACAGGAACTCTTGCACAAACACCTTATACACACCTATTGACTTACACAAATCCACCAAAAAGTGTTTCAATTCAAATATTATCTAAGTTTTCATATATATTAGTTAAATAAGATTACTATTTTAAGCCACAGTTAGTATAGCTAGTCATTGTAATTAGGTCATGCTGTTTTATATGGATAATGAACTCAAATATTTCACTGGTGATACATGAACATTGAATTAAAATTCTCTGTCAAAATTTGCTAAAATTCAACTCCATTGTACTATGGGCATTTGAAATATACTGCCAAAGATTCCATGCAGATAGTCAAGTAAGAAATTACATATTTAATTTACTTGAAAACATCAAAGCATCTTTTCTTTAATGATTTGTGTATTTTCTTATAAGTTTAACGATATAAAAATAATACCAGAAATTTTGGCACATACACACATTTTTTTATATTCTTCAAAATTTAGTTGCATATAAACAATATACATGTAGAAAAGTTGAAATAATTTAAAATGGTAATTAATTTATGCCAACTTGTAAAGAACAGTGCCACTATTGATACCAAAAATTTAAGGTATAGATCAGGCTACTGCTCTGCTATTATATTAAACGGTAGGATTATAACTAGATCAGGCATTTGATAAACACATGAGCAGAGCTATAAAACCAAGTCATATTTATGTGTTTCTTGTTCAATTAGAAAAAAAATAATTTTTAAAGTTAAACCATCTAGAAAAAATCCTTTGATATTTTTTCTTTAAAAATGCATTCTTAAATAGATATGAAAATGTTAAAATATTCATTGTTATATGAATCTGGGAAATAGATCTCCTAGAATAAGTTCTCTGTTAGCATGTAAAATGGTCCTGAATTATTTAATGTATTGCTAAGATCTTCAGTGAATCATGGCACAGTAATTTTTTCATGAGTTCAGTCATCACAATGGTAGAATTTTAAGGTTTTTAAAATTAATTTCCTTCTTACATTGAGGAGAAGAAAATCACTCTTCAGCTCATGTAGAACCTTATTTCCCTAAGTTGATGAGCATGTCTGATGTCAGTTTTTTGTATAAATGTGAAGTTACAATATATTCAATGTTTCTTCTGAGGCATCAAAACTCAAAAAATGAAAAGGAGAGGGTCTGAACTGCTAGGAGATTTATGTAAAACTAGAGAAGAAATCATGTCAAAACAGTCTGATGATTTGTAGGGCATTGCAAACCTCGAGGATATATAAAGGGAGGCTAAGGAAATGATCAGGGAGTTGGTAACGAGGAATTCTTTGCATAACACTGACTTTGGATATTGTTCCTTTTCTCTCTTATCCCTCAAGTTACATGAAATGATTTTTAAGATTTTTATTTAGAAATCCTAGTATGTGGTCACTGGAACTTGGGGGAGGATGAAAAAACAGGGACTGATTCCTGAGTCCCTAGTGATTTAATCAAACAAACATCCTAAAGGTAAGAGGCATATTGGAAGACCTCTAGTGAAAGGAAGTAGTTTAGAAGGTACTGTAATCATGAGATAAGATGGATTTTCTGATGGGCCAAATGGATCTGTGGAATGGAGCCAGAGTTCAGTTATGATCAAAGGGACTTGATCCAAGAGGCTCACTGTAGTGGCAGTGGAGGTGTTGTGCGTGCATACATGCTTGTGTTTGGGGGAATTGTTCTTGAGACTTCAGGAGAGGAAATTTTTAAGAATAGCTTTTGTATTTCTGCTATGCCCAGAATGAACTAATGTTCATCCATTCAGCCATAACAACATAGCTACTTTTCTCTAATTCCTCTCTTCATTGATCCTGAATTTGTACAATTTAAAATTCATACCTTGCTGTGGGTGAAAGAAAAGAAACCTATGTTTCCTCCTGTGAGGAACTCAGCTGAGCTTGGAGAGAGAGAGAGAGAGCTGAGTTGCCAGGTGTCAGTAGCTGATTAAAGCAACAAACCAAAAACAAAAGGATTAGGTCTTTAATCACTTACTGAGAGGGTGTTAAGCAAGAGTCTAAAACTCAAAGCTCCAAATCCTCCTGTTCTATTTTTGCCCATGGAAAGGCCCCAAGGTGGAGGGTCAGTTGGATCAACACAGACATAGAGGTGGTCGTCCTCTATTTTGAGGGAGTCCTGAGCAAAAGGCTCCAGCAGTTTTATGGACTCTGGGCTTGGGGAGGCGAAGGGAAGGGCCAGGAGTGAAAAAACACCGGGTTCTCTGTGAGAGTGGGGAAATGTGTCCCCAAGGTTTCTCCCTCCTCCCCCCTTAAAGGGCCTGAAGACACTATGTTCAAGGCCTCAGATAAGAGACCTAGGAATGCAGGTGCCTGGACTAGGAATGTCAACATGCAAAGACAGTGACTGGCCAGAGGGGCCTGCATCATTGACTGCAACTCCTTTCAGAGACTGCAGTGCACTGACTGTGCACTAAGTCTGGTGTGGGGACAGCGGCCCTTCCCCAAGAGTCCTGCCAGATAAAGCTTTGTTAGTGCCTGTGATCTGGCCTGAAAAATCATACACTTTTTTTTTTTTTTCTTTTTTTGCGGTACGCGGGCCTCTCACCGCTGTGGCCTCTCCCACTGCGGAGCACAGGCTCTGGACGCGCAGGCCCAGCGGCCATGGCTCACGGACTTAGACGCTCCGCGACATGTGGGATCTTCCCGTACCGGGGCACGAACCCGTGTCCCCTGCATCAGCAGGCGGACTCTCAACCACTGCGCCACCAGGGAAGCCCCCATACGCGTGTTTTTAACCAGGAGTCCGACTCCTCATCTCCCTCCTAAATAGAAGATTTCTATATCCAAAATAGATACTGAATGCGAGAGAGGACTTAGCCTTATTTGGATGAGACAATGATGTTTTGTTATTAAAAAGAACTGGAATTTTGTTCCTAGATATTTCTATAAAAGCTATGAAATAGCTGTGGGACTCAGGGTCTGGGAATTAAAGACATTGGTGAGGATATGTAAAGTTTCTCTCTGATTGAATGCTACCAGCCCAACTTGGTCGATAAACAAATTATACATAGGTATATTAAAATATTTCACATTTGAATTTTTGCTTATTATTATGAAAGCAGTATAATTTTGGTATAAGAAGCTACCTACTTAAGTATAAAAATATTTAAGGTATAATTGCATTGTCAGGTGCCCCGTTTTTCCAAGAGTTTGTGTCCCTAGACAGTTTCCTCTTTGCTTATACAAACATGTAGAAGCCTATATAAAAATATGTGTTTCTGTTTGTAGGTATGTCTATGTTTTAATTTTCCAAATAGAATCATACAACTTTTTCTAATAGTCCACTTCTCTAGTACTTGCTGTATATTTAAAATTAAATAAACTTATGGTGAGACTAAGCCATGTAAGTTTTTGTCAGTTCCAAGCATAGGAACAACTGAGGCTGAATCAGTGTCCACAAAGCACATAATGATGAATGTTGATGTCATTACTATTAATTCCTTTATTTCCTGTAAGTGCCTAGTTGGTTTAGAATGAAACCATGAAGATACAAATCATCTAGTAACTTTCAGTGAATATAGCTGTCTTCAGGTGCTGAGTCCTGTGAGAAAGAGGGGAGAACAATAGATGTTGAGAGCAGGAAAAGGAGAATTTGTTGTAAGGGTCCACAGCAGGTGTCCTGAACAAGACTCAGCCAGAGATATCACTGAACTTCTGTAGGGTGACAGAAATACAGAGACCAATTCAACTGCCACCATGAGATTCTGTAAACTTCCTACTATATTCAGTCGTTATCTTGGACTGGAAAAAGCAGAGAAATATCTTTTGAATGGGGTAGAGGGAGGTTTGATGACTTTGAATTTTTAATTCACTGAATATATACAAAATGGAATGTATTAGGCTTAAAGAAACTGATTTAAATTTTGAAATGCTTATCTACTTTTAATTGACAAGATTAAAAAAAATTGTGTTCTGTCAAGCGTGGGCATGGGCCTTCCTGAGCAATTTGAGCTTTGTTATAAATAATAAAGCTATATATTTTGGGGGCTTCCCTGGTGGCACAGTGGTTGAGAGTCCTCCTGCCGATACAGGGGACACGGGTTCGTGCCCCGGTCCGGGAAGATCCCACATGCCGTGGAGCGGCTGGACCAGTGAGCCATGGCCGCTGAGCCTATGCGTCCCGAGCCTGTGCTCCGCAACGGGAGAGGCCACAACAGAGAGAGGCCCCCATGCCCCAAAAAAAAAAAAAAAAAAAAAAAAAAAAAAAATTCACCTTGATTCTGGAAGTGAGATAATTCAAGAAATTATCACTGAATCAAAATGAAAATTATATAAACCATGACATATAAAATTAGGGGATGAAATGGCATAGAATTTTGAAAGTTAAGAGGATTTAGTTCAGCTTCTTCCATGATAGGGTATTAATCTCTATAGTTTAATTAAAATATCGTTTAGAATAAAGGAAACAACATGACTTCAAACTCCTAGTAGTATTCCATTTTTTTTCTTAGAGAAGGATTAAAGAAACCAACATCACTTTTGGGGAAGAAATAGTTGTTGGTTTGGCAATTCCTTCTGTTCTTTCACCACTAAACAAAAGTAAAATCCAGTATTTTATTAAATATGAAATATGTATATACACACGCATACATATACTTATGTACACATAGATGTGATTTTTCTCTTTAATATAGTCATTTATACAATCACAAGTGAGAAGAATAGTTAATTATCTAAACTTTTCTCTGAGAGACTTAGTGCTTATTCAGGTTTTTATAATTTGGTCTACCCAGGTATCATCAAACTTGGCACAGGAATGTTTTTAATACACTACATGTTCACAGTTGAATTTAAGAATATTTCTTCTTTGGAGGAAAAACAATAAGACTTTCTAATGGGTCCTAACTTGGCTGGCACTTACAATCTTCTACATAAAACAGAAGCTATCTCAGCATTATATATGTTAAATGACAAGCAGATCAAGTCAGCAGAAGTGTCAAAAATAACAACTTTATTCAGGGGTATATGGGTTCTCAGGAATCATCAAGATGCCTCCAATTTGTCAAATATGGAATAACAGGAAGATTATCATCTCCATGTAGAGGAGAAGTAAAACACACAATATCATAGGTATAAGAAATGGACATTTCAGGAATAACTCTCTAAGACAGTGCATAAAAAGTCATGCACTTAGGAATGGCAGACTTGAGTGTCTATTTATTTAATGCTAAATAAGTTACTAGAATGAAAATTAGGACTTGTACAAGCCCAGTGTTTCTGAAGTGAAAAATTAAAATGGATATCAAGAAGAATTTAGAGAATTTGTATTCACAAATATTTAAATTCTTAATTAAAAAAAAAACAACTCCTGTTTCTAGAATACCTCAGAGCACTCTGACCTGTTTCAGTTCTTGTAACTTTATATTATTCTCTGTTCAAATTTAAAAACATTTTTTTGTTTGTTTTGGGGTTTTTTTGGCGGTACGCGGGCCTCTCACTGTTGTGGCCTTTCCCATTGCGGAGCACAGGCTCCAGACGCACAGGCTCAGCGGCCATGGCTCATGGGCCCAGCCGCTCCACAGCATGTGGGATCTTCCTGGACCGGGGCACGAACCCATGTCCCCTGCTTTGGCAGGCGAACTGTCAACCACTGCGCCACCAGGGAAGCCCAAATTTTTTTTAATTTAAAAAGATATGTTTATGGGCTTGTGGGAACTGATGTCTGTTAGAATTGAGGTAAAGATGGCAAAACTAGTTTTCTTATCCAGAAAAAGTATGAGTGAAGAAATAGAACATAAAATATGCTACCAAGTTCATTGAACTTATCTCTTGTTTTTATTCAGTATTTTATTAACCTATATAGTATATATTAAAGTGATTATTTTGCCTTTCACCTAGTATTATACATATTTTTATTAAATGCTATAAAAATCTCTGTGAAGAAAGCTTTAGAGAAATAAATAAAATAAACAGTACTGTTGATAAATTTACATATAAATCTGAAAAATGTTAAATTCAGAATGAATAAATCATCACTAGCTTTAATACTTCTTGGCAAGAATTATTTGACATTATATAAATGGTCTAGATTGTTGTCTTCTGACAATAAAATACATTTATTTCAGAGTCAACAAAAAATTAGTTAATCTACAGTTTTTCATCATCAATCTATTAAAATTATTCAGGAAACTATGTGAAATGGTTTATGAAATTCTTCCCAAATAATCTGTGAAGCAGAAAAAAAACGACTTTTCCAATTCTTTTGTTTGGGTGAAGAATTCATCCAAACTCTTAGCCCCTCAATCTCATTAATGCACATATGGTAAACAGAATAATAGAATCATTTGTTTTCATCCAACTTTATATGTAATTTAAACAAAAAATTTCAAGAATGGAACTACCTCCAGAAAACATTTAAAAAAGCAACTTATTTTTCCCTATTATATCGCAAATAATTTTTAAACTGGAAGAAATGATATTTTGATTTCTTAAAGTAACTAAATATACATGATTTATAGTCAAAAGAAATGGAAATCTATTTCCTTAATTGATTTCTTACTATAGACGATGCAATTTTGTATTTTAAAAATTGGGGCATGTTCTTAACTTTTTTTATATCAAGTACAATCTTTATTCACTCTCCAACTTCAATAGAACTTTGTAGCTTTTAAAAGGAATTTTCAGGACTTCCCTGGTGGCACAGTGGTTAAGAATCCACCTGACACTGCAAGGGACATGGGTTGGGTCCCTGGTCCGGGAAGATCCCACATGCCACAGAACAACTAAGCTCATGTGCCACAACTACTGAAGCCCACGCACCTAGAGCCTGTGCTCCACAACAACAGAAGCCACTGCAATGAGAAACCCATGCACCACAACGGAGAGTAGCCCCTACTAGCCACAACTAGAGAAAGCCCGCATGCAGCAACGAAGACCCAATGCAGCCAAAAATAAATAAATAAATATATTTTTAAAAAGAGTAATTTTCAAAGAACAACTCATTTTCTGGTAGCCTTTACATATACTTAAAATCCTCAAAATAGTGGTATATATCTAGTAAAATTGAGTCATATGAAATTGCTAATGTTTGATCTTTTTGACCAACAATTATAGCAATTTTGTATGATTCAAATAAGACTTTAAAAACAAATTGCAGTGCTAAATACGAAGTGAAAATGATCCATCTCAACCTAGGATAGTGTTTATTTCTAGGGAAAAAGATGCTTAGAAGGAAACAGTTGGGGGTTTAGCTATATGTTTACATTTTTGTTTATTTAAAATAAAAGAAAGATGAGAAAAAAATTTCCATTAACAATAAATAAAATACTTAGAAATATATTTAACTATAAATACAAGTAATTATGTGAAGAAACTATAATGCCTTCTATAGGGACTAACATTAACACCCCATTAAATGATGAGATAAAGCATAATCTAATAAAATTTTGGAGGGCTATTTTAATTTTAGTTTTAATTAAAGTCTAATTAAGTTCAGATGATAATATTTTCACTTGAAAATTGAGAAAATTTTATTTTCATTCATAAAGAAGTGAATATAAAAATTTGATAACTGAGGGAAAATATTTTCATATATATAGACTCTCCTGGATCTCTAGCTTGCCAACTCACCCTGCAGATCTTGAGACCAGCCAGCCTCCATAATCATGTGAGCCAATTCAGTAAAGTAATTCTCTTTATAGCAATAATTATTGCTATTAATACAATTAATTGATAATAAGTAATTGGTAACAATTTATATTGAACAATTATATCATTTCTTTATTATTAATAATTATTATTATAATAAATATATTTATAAGGAATTGGCTCACACAATTATGGAGTCTGGCTAACCCCAAGATCTGCAGGGTGAGTAAGCAAGCCTTACTTACATCCTTGCAATGGATGGTTTATTACCACTCTGACTCTAAAGGCCTGAGAACCAGGAGAGCTAGTGGTGTAGTACCATCCTGAAAGCTGGCAGGCTGGAGACCCAGGAATATCCAATGTTTCTGTTCAAGTTCGAAGGCAGGAAAAGAGCCTGTGTTTCAGCTCAGAGGCAGACAGGCTGGAAAAATTCTCTCTTCCTCAGAAGAATGTCACCTTTTTGTACTGTTCAGGTTTTCAAATGATTGGTTGAGGCCTACCCATATAAGGGAAGACAATCTGCTTTACTCAGTCTACCATTTTAAATGTTAATCTCACTTAAAAACACTCACAGAAACTCCCAGGATGTTTTACCCAATTTATGGACACTCTGTGCCCCAGTCAAATTGACGCATAAAATTAACCATCACACTGTGCAAATTACTATATTTTATAATATGTTATATATTATACAGTATATTAATAAACTATGATAAAGTATTGTACTTGTCTCAAAATGAGAAAAAAGATAATAAAAATCTAAAGACATATTAGAATTACCTATATATTACACAGATATATGTGTGTATGTATGTATGTGTGTGTGTATCTATATATGTGTATATGTATGTATAAGCATATTGCATTTTTTACAAATTGAAGGCTGTGCGGAGCAAGTCTATTGGGGTGCCAGTAACATTTGCTGAGTTCATGTGTCTGTGTCACTTTTTGCAATATTTCAAGCTTTTTCACTATTATTTTATTTGTTATGGTGATCGGTGATGAGCAACCTTTGATGTTACTACTGCAAAAATGTTAAAACTCATTGAAGACTCAGATGATGGTTAGCATTTTTGAGCAATGCAGTATTTTTTAATTAAAGTATATACTGGGCTTCCCTGGTGGCGCAGTAGTTGAGAGTCCTCCTGCCGATGCACGGGACACGGGTTCGTGCCCCGGTCCGGGAAGATGCCACATGCCGCGGAGCGGCTGTGCCCGTGAGCCATGGCTGCTGAGCCTGCGCGTCCGGAGCCTGTTGCTCCGCAACGGGAGAGGCCACAACAGTGAGAGGCCCGCGTACCGCAAAAAAAAAAAAAGTATATACTTTTTTTTGCCATAATGCCATTGCACACTTTATGTACTACAGTATAGTGTAAACATAACTTTTATACTCACTGGGCAACCGAAAACTTCATGTGACTTGCTTTATTGTAATATTCACTTTACACTGGTAGTCTAGAACTGAAGCCATAATACTTTCAAGGTAGACTTGTGTGTGTGTATGTATGTATGTATGTATGTGTGTGTGTTTATATATCTATATCTATATATATATCTGTGTGTTTAGAGAGGGAGAGAGAGGGGAGAGAGACAGATATAGACACAATGTTTGATAATTAAATATACATAGGAACATGAAAAAGGGAAAGGAAATTTGGCGAGTGGTGAATTTGAAGTAGAAATAGAAATATTTGGAGTGGGTCAGAATTTTGTTATCCACCCCTGGTTTTTTGAAGTGGTTTTGCTTATCTTCTGAAAACCAGGTTATAAACTAGTAAAACTATCTAAGAAAGATATCACAAACTCTGGGTACAATAAGAACATAGATGCAAAGATCACAAAAATAACAAATGTTGATATATAATATCTGGTCCCAAATACTCCCTAGCTTAAAATGCAGGAGATTGAAAGCCTGAAGAATTACAGAGAAAACACCTATTATATCCATTTGTGTTCTTCTGATTGTTCTTGACCATAAGAAGCACCAGAATAGTTTAATAAGTAGCAGATGTGGACAAATGCAAGCCAGTATGAGAGACTAAGCACATTTGTACTATCAATAGCCCTCCAACACATTTTTTATAGGAATGTAAAGAGAGTTAGAGCCTCTTATTCCACTCTTACTGTAGATCCTGGATATTTTTTATCTGTGCACCTCTAAATAGCCATTTGTCAGTTTTTGGAAATAAAATTAGAATAATAGTAAACAAATTATCTTATGTCATTAATACAAAATGCTATGTAGCTATTACAGTTTTTAAAATGAAGTTAAGATAGCCATAATATGTGAAATTTAAAACATGAGAAAAGTCTAAGATAATCTTACTGCATGATCTACTTAATAAATAATTACCAAAATAACAAAAAATGTACAAATTAAAACTAAGAAAATTTGGAGAAGAGAAAGTAAGGCAGTAGATAGAGCAGTGTGAGTTAAAGACAGGAAATCAGAGATTAACAATACTACTTAATTTGAGATATCACCCCCTCAAAATGAATAAAACATTCAAAAGTCATTACTGCCAAAGACTTGGACTAAAAATGAGAGCAGATTGGAAGGCCACTAGTTTTCATTTTATAACCTTCCATGATGCTAATATTTACCCCCACGTGCATATATTATTCTGAATTAAAGATATCTCTATCTAGATTATATGTCTGAGTATGGTTGGGGCTGATAGTGAGTTTCTATGACATGATGGAAATTGTACTTGAGTACAGTTGGAAAAAGATGGATTTTAGTTGTGTCTCTCTCTTTAGCTCTAGGATTCTGGATACATTTCTTACTCTCCTTTTATGAAAATACAATAACTATAGAATAACTATGTATTTATTTTCCTAATTTACAAAGTGATATTCAACATCCATAAATGTGCTTTAAAAACCAGTAGTGTTATCTAAACAATCTGGGGGTGCTTTGCTCAAAGTTCCAGTCTGTAATTTCACTTTTCTCATTCTTACAGCTCTATTATATTCAAAAATCTTGTGGTGTCAAGTAAGAGATTTACTACCTAAATAAGTTACTGATTTCACGTGAGAAAATGGGTGAGTGGCATTGTACTTTATACAGCATGGAAAGCTAGTAATGTTTAGAACACTGACTAAGTTCAATATACTATGTACCAAAATTAAAATGTTGCCATAATTCATAAGGCAGTATTTAAAATAGGCAGGTATTTTGGGGAAGCATGTGTGAATGTTTCAGCAAAATTTATAAAGGAATAACTTAAATGCTGTAATTGGGCATTGGCAATGATATTTACAATAGTTACCTCAATGTTATGGGCAAAGAAAAGATTCATAATATTAGCAGCTACTATTTTATTGTCATTTAAGTTAGAATAATTAGGTATTCTGATATGATATGACATTGTCTTATAAAGGATCACAGTATCTTGATCCACTTTACTGTCAATTACAAATCTTAGTAAAAAACATGAAAGTGTCATAATTACCACCTATTCTCAGGAATTCAACAATTATCATGTATAATATTATTTAGTATATCACATAGTAATGATATACGTTAAAATATTTAAATAACAAGTATATGTTTATATTATATAATATAGTTAATGCATTATATCACTATACATTATATATGTACATATATATTTGTCTGTTTGTATGTATACACACACAGGTTGATGACCATATGTCAAGCATTATGCCAGGATGTAGAAACAAGATTAATTCATAATCTAATGGGGGCTACAAAAAAGTGAAGTAAGAACGGTGGCATTAGAGATAAGTACAGGTGCCCTAGGGTATAAATCAACTTTTAATAATAAGTGGCATATATTTTAACCTCATCACTGACAGTTTTAATGAGATTAAAATTTGTCATTCAATAACTATTAAGATCTGTAGAGTGACACGGTACATTCATCTCCTTAACATCGTGTATACACAATTACTTAATAGTCATATTGAATATGTAGAACAAAATGCACAGAATTAACATTCCTGTTATAACTAATGAATCTGAAGAAACATTTTGACCTCATGAAATATTGCAAATTTAACGATACAAGAAAAAATTTAGAGTCTGAACATAGATACTTCCCCTAATCTACTGATTCACTGGGACATGTACAATTGTTCTGCTATTCTGGGTGAGGCTGTGGAATACAAGTGCTTTCAAATTAATGTATCCTTCATTCCTTTATCTGTGCTCTTCCTGATTCATGCTGCCAATAATTTAACTCTTCATTGTCACAGAAGCCCCTTTAATACAATGAACTTTTATGAAGGGAAAATATTGTTTAAAGCTTCACTTTTGTACAAATGCTTTTTCACTTTCCTCCAGTGTAACTATGTGTTATAATACTCAGCAGTATTTTCAAGGAAATTTGTTTTTGTTTTATTCTATATTACAAATAATATGTATCACTTTAAAATGTGTTGAGATTACCATCATGAATCAAAATTCAGTATTACCCCTATGAAAACTTTCTTTATATGCAATATAGTTTTGTCCAAATAGCTGACAAATTCCTGAATTTATATGATGTTTTTGTTCTCAGTTTGCAATAAGTGCCTAAAAACTTGAATTAGGAACCAAAACTACTTCTTGTACTGAAATGTTTGATATGCTTTTATATGAATATGTAGCTGTAGCACTTTTTATTCTAGAGGAGAAATATGTAGATCATATATTTTCATATCCCAAGGCTATTTTTAAATCCTAGTGTTGTTGTTGTTGGTACTGACAGTATTAAATGGAGGGATGGCCATCACTTAAGTAGTCACATAACTGGTTTTATATAGAATCCTACCCACTCTAGAATCTGAATAGTCAGTTTTATTTGACAGAAAACCAAAACTCACTTTGTATTTTTCTAGAATATAAAAATCTATAGCTTTAAAAAAAAACACATTTATTAACGTTTTTCCTTGAATAAACCAGTCTTACAAATGACTGCAAAAATCATATTTTCTTATCCACTTTTAATCACCTAGAAGTGTAAAAGAAGTTACTAAAACAGTCCAGTCTAGATCAGGTGTTTCCAGGGCATAAAAAGTTAAAAAGTTGAGGAGAGATATAATTATTATGATAAACTGAAAAGTTCTAGGCTCAAAAAATGAAGAGGAAAATCTTTGTTTATAAAATACTACTATGACTACTACTACTAATGACAATAATGATAAATCAAATGAAAGGTAAAAAACCATGAAGCATTTTGTTGAAAAATGAGCAAGCTCCTTGGTTTCGAATACTGCAGAATGGAGAAAGATGTTTAGGTGGCTGCAATGTCCAGAGCTTACTACTGAACATCAAGTTCAACAATATGGCCATACATGATCCAAATGCAGCAGGTTACTCCTGAAAGGATGGTTAGCTTAGTAGACTAGAAAACAGCTGCTATAGAATCCTCCTTTCCTGAGAAAGGGAATTGTCCTTCCTCTCCTTAAAAGCAAAGTGGAACTCCCCATATGAAATGGCTGATATTCTGTACTACATGCCATGCTGAATTGGCTTTATGGTGATCAAATGTTCATCCAGGTCATGGTAAATGCTGTGATTAAGTGGGCACCTTTCTCATGAGCACGCCATGTAAACTTACTGCTGTCAAATTGAGCAACAGTCTAAACGGCCATGTCAGATTTGTTTCCTCAGCTTCCTCTTATAGGTATGTGTCTTACAGATGCTAAAAAAAATTAGAGTGATTCACAAGAGAATGGGAAAAGACAGGGGATAGAGGTCTTTAAATGGTTATTAAGCAAAAAATTGATAAAGCAGACATGGATGGGATTGAAATGCAGCACTCTCAGAGGTGAGGCGGACTGATAGACTCTGCTGGCTTCTCAACATTTAAGGGCCTAAACAAATCCACACTATTTAATGCAGTTTGGAGGAAATTTTTTTAAAAAGCCTAAAGGCAAAAATGGAAATAAGAAACCTGACCTCAAATCACCTGGGACAAATTAAATCAGGAAAAGCATTGACAAAGGGGCCAAGGTCCTTTGGCCCAACCCCTGGCTGGGGACTCAAAGCTATATGCTCACTTAGAGTAAAATGGCCAAGGGTCAGAGAAGAAACTTTTCTTAGGCTCCTCGACTTGGAAGCCCAATGAACCCTGATCCTGAACTTTCAGTGAAAGCCTAATGGGGCTACAATTAGATTGGAATACATGTATGTGCCAAAGTTGATTAATTAAGATGAAAGTTTAGATGAAAACTGGCTTTAGGGAAGATAGGTACCAGAATAGACATGGTGGGACAAGCTGAATTCACTTTTAATGAGGAGTGGTATTCAGTGGAAATTGACTTCTTTACTTGAATAGGCAGATTTGAAGGAATTCTTTCCCAGGAGGAAGGCACTACTATGATTCAAATTCCCCTGAAGCCTAAATGTGTCTTTCTGATTGCTTTCATTACTGTTCTTTACCCATTGTCAGAAGGATGGAGTAACTCTTCTCATCATGAGCCTTATACTTTTCAAGAATTACAGTGATATCTAGTACCTTCTACCTTATTTTTTATATCAAGTTCTTTCACCCTCCTTCCTTGTTATTTGAGCAAGGTGTGATATCCATCACACCACAGAGCAATGGAATATGCTGGTGGAATGCTGCTTCTGTCCCAGAAAATCCTATTCACCTGGCAAGTAGACTAAAGTCATTTTTGACAAATCTATACAAAAGAATTCCCCTCTTAGTTTCTTTGCATCACTTAATTCCAAATTCCATCCTAGAAAAACATGTTTTCATTCTTATAATTGAATCTAATATTCCATGAGCATTAGTTTTCTATTGCTGCTGTAATAAATTTGGTGACACAACACAAATTGATTCACTTACAGTTATGGAGGCCAGAAGTCTAAAGTCAGTTATGTTGGGCCAAAAGGTATTCACAGGACTTGTGTCATCTAGAGGCTCTAGGGAAGAGCCCATTCCCTTGCCTTTTCATTTTTCTTTTTAGAATGAAGCAATGTTTAATTTACCTTCTAATAAAAATTAAAGTGGAAATCAATAAAATATATAACTCCTGAAAGCCCAGGCTCCTTTGGGTTTTTTTGTTTATTTTTGTTTTTTTGTTAATTTTTATTGGAGTATAGTTGCTTTACAACTTTGTGTTGGTTTCTGCTATATAGCAAAATGAATCAATTATATATATATATATATATATATATATTCACTCTTTTTTAGATTTCCCTCCCATTTAGGTCACCATAGAGCGCTGAGTAGAGTTCCCTGTGCTACACAGTAGGTTCTCATTAGTTATCTATTTTATATATGGTACTGAGTATATGTCAATCCCAATCTCCCAATTCACCCTACCCCCCCTTTGTAACCATAAGTTTGTTTTCTACATATGTGACTCTATTTCTGCTTTGCAAATAAGTTCATCTGTGCCATTCTTCTAGATTATGCGATATTTGTCTTTCTCTTTCTGACTTATTTCCCTCTGTATGACAATCTCTAGGTCCATCCATGTTGCTGCAAATGGCACAATTTCATTCCTTCTTATTGCTGAGTAATATTCCCTTGTATATATGTACCACATTTTCTTTATCCATTCATCTGTGGATGGACATTTAGGTTGCTTCCGTGACCTGGCTATTGTAAGTGCTGCAACGAACATCGGGGTGCATGCATTCTTTCGAATTACGGTTTTCTCTGGATATAGGCCCAGGAGTGAGATTGCTGAGTCATATGATAGCTCTATTTTTAGTTTTTTAAGGAACTTCCATACTGTTCTCCATAGTGGCTCTACCAATTTACATTCCCACCAACAGTGTAGAAGGGTTCCTTTTTCTCCACACCCTCTCCAGCTTTTATTGTTTGTAGATTTTTTTGATGATGGACATTCTGACTGGGGTGAGGTGATACCTTGTTGTAGTTTTGATTTGCATTTCTCTAATAATTGGTGATGTTGAGCATTCTTTCATGTGTTTTTTGGCCATCTGTATGTCTTCTTTGGAGAAATGTCTATTTAGGTCTTCTGCCCATTGTTTGATTGGGCTGTTTGTTTTTTGATATTGAGCTGCATGAGCTGTTTGTATATTTTGGAAATTAATCCCTTTTTATTTGCTTCATTTGCAAATATTTTCTCCCATTCTGAGGGTTGTCTTTTAGTTTTGTTTATGGTTTACTTTGCCTTGCAAAAGCTTTTAAGTTTAATTAGGTCCCATTTGTTTATTTTTAATTTTCATTACTCTAGGTGGTGGATTAAAAAAAGATTTTGCTGTGATTTATATCAAAGAGTGTTCTGCCTATGTTTTCCTCTAAGAGTTTTATAGTATCCAGCCTCACATTTAGGTCTTTAATCCATTTTGAGTTTATTTTTGTGTATGGTGTTAGGAAGTGTTCTAATTTCATTCTTTTACATGTAGTAGCAGTCCAGTTTTCCCAGTGCCATATTGAAGAGACTGTATTTTCTCCTTTGTATATTTTTGCCTCCTTTGTCATAGATTAGGTGGCCATAGGTGCGTGGGTTTATCTCTGCGCTCTCTATTCTGTTCCATTTTTCTATATTTCTGTTTTTGTGCCATTCCCTTGCATCTTAAAGCTTCTGTAGGCTGCCTGCACTCCTTGGTTCAAATCCCTCTCCTCACATCATTCCAGATTCTTGCTTCTGTTGTCATATCTTCTGCTTCTTCCTCTGTCCTCATTCTTTTGACATTCTTACAAGGACCCTTGTGATTACTTTTAGAGCCAACCCAGATAATCTCCAGGGTAATTATCCAAGATAATCTCCAAGATAATCCTAGAATTACCCAGGATAATTATCCAGGAAAATCTCCCCATCTCAAGATTCTTAATTTAGTTACATTCCCAAGTGTGTTGCCATATAAGGTAACATTCACAGATTCTGGAGATTGTGATGTGGACATGTTAGGGGACCATCTTACCAATACCATAGTTTAAATATATTAACGTTAGTATTTTGAACTACTTAAATTTTTACTTTATTTTTTTCCTTGCTTTGTAAAGGCAAAATGTACAGATGTTCCATGAATCTCTTTATTTGTTTCACAACATGGTGTTCAGTTTATGTGCAGTCCATGCATACCTGGCTGTTACCCCTGGTGGGGAAAAATATAGAGTAATGTAAACATTGGAACAGTGTCATCAGTCTTTCTCATATAATAATGAGATGCAAGTGACTTCTCCTTTTGGCTGATTACCTAATTGGAATGTTAAAAAAAATTTGTCTTCTTAAACTCTGGCCAACTTAGATCTTGAGGCTGCTGTTTAGTTGACTCATTTCTTCCCCTGACTCATTAGTTTCCATCTATTCAACTCATGTTACATGAAATTTATCATCAAATTAACATTAATTACTTATGTCTCCCAAATACTCCCTTTATTATTCATCCAGGCATTTTCCTGTCACCTGTTCAATACTATGGTGAATTAACATTTCTAGTGTAGCAAAGATTTCAGGAACACCTAATTTTAGTAATCAGAAGAAATGTCTGGAAGGGCTGCTCCCATGATTAAATAATTTTAATAAATGGCAAAACTTTGAAGCCCTCCTCTCCTAAATTAAGTGAATAAGTCTTGAACCTGTATTACAGTGGATATAAGACACTAATTTGACTTTGTGGGACTGTTACCTGTGATATTTCCAGTTTTAGGAATAGTTGACACTAACATATTAATCTTAGGAATTAACTCTAGAAGACAACCCTGGTGCAGCGGAAATGTCATGGGGTTTTGGAACCAGGCACACAGGGGATCATCTACACATCTACTCACTTGTTGGGTGATTTGGCAAAATTTCTACAGTCTTCATATCTCAGTTTCCTTTTCTGTAAAATGGAGTTAACACATACTATCAAATTTTCTAAAGTAGTTTTGAAGGGTTGGTGAAATAATGGATATAACCACCCTGTCACAACTTAAACACTCAAAATACGCTCATTTCTGCCGGTTTCATTATCAGTCTTTTATCCATATTTATATGCAAAATCCTAGGTACTTGATTTAAGTTCATTCTAGTAGTTTACTATTTGTCTTTATTTAATTATAGTAAAAACTGCACTTGGGAAAAGTTATGAGACACGTGATCATGTAAACCCAGCTAACTTTCTTTAAGAATTCCTGTAGTATAGCAGTTCCCATGAAAAAGTTTGAGTCACATGATTGTCCATTAGATCTGTAGTCTCAGAAACTGAATTTTTCCAGATAGAAAAATGGGTCTTTGAGGTTTTCTTCAAAACTTGATCCATACCAATATATCAGTATGTTTTTCTATAAAAACAAAAATACTGGAGAGAAACAATTTCTTGGATTGGCAAATAAATACATATTCTTCCAAGAGGCGAGCTTTATGGTGAGCCAGCGTAATAATCAAAAGAAAACCATGTGTCAAAAGCCAGAATGAGTATTGTTACCTGATTCACATTTTAGACACACCTTCAACTTCTCCTTCTGCTCAACCCAATTTTCTTTTCCTTCTTTCACAAATATTGATCCCTAATCAATGCTGCACCACAAACTGCATCTTGGCATCTGCTTCCAGCGAACACAACCTGCAGAAGTTGATATCAGGGGTAGTCCCAGGAGCAGGTTATAAGATGAGTTTTTTGAGCTGATTATGCATGACTCAGCCAGCATTGAGAACCTCATCAACATCCTCTGGCCCGAGGTGGAAGTTCAGTTGTTAAAACATTTATCGCTTGTGTATTTGGACAGTAGTAGTTGAATGGAAAATAAATAAGTGTATTATATCAGGCATTTCAAGCTTATTGGGGAAAATTAAACTGAAAGGACCATGGGATTTGATGCTTTTGCTAAACTGTACTAATTTAACAGAAAACAATGCAATACTAAAAAAAACTAATAAGTAATTGAAAACTGAGAGTGAAGGCCAGAGGATTTCTTAAAAAAATAAATGAAGCCCTCCTCTCCTGCAGAAGGAAGGCAAAGAAATCTGAGAATCAAGATGAAGACATAATGAGAGCTTAACTTTACAGAAAACTAAATATCCAACCAAAGCAGATCTACCATTTCAAAGTCAGGGCTCTGGTTGGGAAAACCTGGGATGTTAATGCATGAGATGGAGATATCTAGGTGGATGTCCCTAAATATTTGACTCTCCTGCCTCCTCTGAAACTTCTGAGCCTGCAGAAGTTACCTGCCTCTCCAGAACTCCCCATCTGCCAGGGAAAAAAACAGAGCCTTTTCTCAGAAGTCAGGAGTCCTCTTCTAGGCCAGTCCTCCTCCGGTCTCTTAGACTTGTAACAAGGGTTAATTCACATTAAAACATAGGATATGAAAATCTTGATAAAGGAGGAAAGGACTATACTACAAAGGAACTAGAAAACCTATATATCATGTACCAGCAGGGATAGGGGGAATACATGTGTGAATAGATTCTGAGGGTACTGGTCAGTGACACAAGGATGAAAATTGGGAAAGGAAGAATTGATTAACTTGAAGCACTCTCAGCACAGAGTACAGGTTTTAACCCTTGTGAAGGACTCCAGGAAATGGTGTGAATTTACTACTAGGATGGCTCCTTGAAGAATGTAAGATGTGATAACCAATTTTGATTAAAGATAAAATGTCAAAGCTGTAATAAGAAATGGTAGAGGAAGGGAGTAGATATGCTGAAGTGGATGTACTATCTACAGTTGGAAATGCAATAAAATAATATTATTTTCCACCAGAAGGCCCAGAAAACATATTATTTTTAAGGTTGTAAAAATCTCACTAAGGAGAAAGAACACCTATACTACTAAAAAGATCAGGGTTCGCTCTCCTCTGTAGGCAAGGGCTAATGGTATTGAAAAGTTATTACAGAATTTGGCTGGAAGATAGTTAGTGTATAAAATCCTGAAATAATAGAGGCCGTGGGTTAGTACTTAACCACTGGAAGGCAAATGCGTATAATTATTGTAATAAGTGGCAGGGATACAAGGCTGGCAAGGGGACCTCACCATGTGGACATGCTTAATAGAGCACAGTCACATTAGGGGGAAAATAAATTCTTCTGGGAAATACCCCAGAAGAATTTTAAATTTATGTTATAATCTGTGTGCATCTTGAATATCATATTAAAGATAGGGTGCCAGATTCTCTAATGTAGTTATCCAAAATACGTTTGTTGGTTTTGTGGTTGAGAGTTGTATGACATAAATGAGATTCAACTAGGGCTGGCAAGGGGATGCAGAGAAATGGAAATATACAAAAACTTTATAAAGGAAAAATAATTCTTGACTCCTCCACACAATTTCAATGTAGGATTGATGGAAAAATAGCAAGGAGTAATGGGAAAGTATAAAGCCAGTTATTTCAAATTAAACTAAATGAGATAATCAGGTTTGAGCAAAAGTTAGTCTTTATTTTATTCACTCAACACATATTTATCACATGACTTTTCTGCAGCTGTCATGCTAAAATGTCAATATTGAAATTGCACTTTAATGATGAAGAGAGAAGCAAAATAAGAATCAAATGTTAAGGAGAATTAGTAGGAAGGAGAACTCCTGTGCCTTTGTTTGAGCAGTTAAGAAATTGCTCTTTTAGGGAGTAAAAGGGTAACATATTTTTCATAGCACCGGTACAGTGAATGTCAAAGAAGACTAAATCATTGTGGATTAGGATTATTGAAAACTTTCTAAATAATAGAAGCAAACAGAAAACTCCCTGCTTATACCTCCTCTACCTCATGTAGTATGTATTTTGGAATGTCCTTCTAGTTTTTGGTATACCTCACTGCTTTATTAAATAATGCCCTGTATTGTCTTTTATATGTTTCATATTAATTTACTTTTAATTCCAAATGATATGTATTTTCCATAAAGGGATGAGGTACATTTTATAATCTATATCCAACTCATAATTTTCCGTGGTTCTTGGCCTACATTAAGTACATATTTAATACACATAGAATAATAACAGATATAGTTATGAGTTAATATATAAGGGCTGTTGTTGTAAAAGTCAATATACAAAAAGAAATTATACCAAAATGAGAAAACAATTACCAATGTGGTGCAAAATTGTGGTTCTTTAAAAGTAAACGTATAGGGGGCACCTTCAAGATGGCAGAGGAGTAAGACATGGAGATCACCTGCCTCCCGACAAATACATCAGAAATACATCTACATGTGGAACAACTCTTGCAGAACACCTACTGAACACTAGCAGAAGACCTCAGACTTCCCAAAAGGCAAGAAACTACCCACGTACCTGGGTAGGGCAAAAGAAAAAACAGAGACAAAAGAATAGGGATGGGACCTGCACAAGTAGGAGGGAGCTGTGAAGGAGGAAAAGTTTCCACACATTAGGAAGCCCCCTCACTGGTGGAGACGGGGCGTGTCAGAGAGGAAGCTTTGGAGCTATGGAGGACAGTGCAGCAATAGGGGTACAGAAGGAAAAGTGGAGAGATTCCCGCAGAGAGGATCAGTGCCGACCAGCACTCACCAGCCTGAGAGGCTTGTCTGCTCACCTGCCGGAAAGGGTGGGGGCTGGGAGCTGAGGCTCGGGCTTCAGAGGTCGGATCCCAGGGAGACGACTGGTGTTGGCTGTGTGAACACAGCCTGAAGGGGGCTAGTGTGCCACAGCTAGTCAGGAGGGAGTCCGGGAAAAAGTCTGGAACTGCCTAAGAGGCAAGAGACCATTGTTTCAGGATGTGCGAGGAGAGGGGTCCTGCTCCGTGTGCCCACAGACAGCAGAGCACAACCTAAGTGAGTTCCATAGGCCAACACGAGCCATGGCTATCACCTCGGATCCCAGAGGTGGGCATGGACTGCTAACACTGCTGCCGCTGCCTCCAAGAAGCCTTTGTGCAAGCGCAGGTCACTACCTGCACCTGCCAGGAATCCTGTGCAGCATGCCACTCCCTGGGTCACATGATCCAGGGACAACTTCCCCGGGAGAACACACGGCGTGCCTCAGGCTGTTTCAATGTCACGCTGGCCTCTGCTGCCACAGGCTTGCTTCGCATTCTGTACCCCTCCTTCTCCCTGACCTGAGTGAGCCAGGGCCCCCTAATCAGCTGCTACTTTAACCCTGTTCCGTCTGAGTGAAGAACAGATGCTCTCAGGTGACCTACATGCAGAGGCAGGGCCAAATCCAAAGCTGAACCCCAGGAGCTTTGCAAACAAAGAAGAGAAAGGGAAATTTCTCCCAGCAGCCTCAGGAGCAGTGGATTAAATCTCCACAATCAACTTGATGTCCCCTGTATCTCTGGAATACCTGAATAGACAATGAATCATCACAAAATTAAGGTGGTGGACTTTGGGAGCAACTGAAGACTTGGGGTTTCCTTTCTGCATCTAATTTGTTTCTGGTTTTATGTCTGTCTTAGTTTAGTATTTAGAGTGTATTATCATTGGTAGATTTGTTTATTGATTTGGTTGCTCTCTTCCTTTTTTATATATATATAGATATATATTTTTTTCCCTTTTTGTCAGTGTGTATGTGTATGTTTCTTTGTTTGATTTTGTCTGTATAGCTTTGCTTTTACCATTTGTCCTAGGATTCCGTCTGACCATTTTTTTTTGTTTCTTTGTTTGCTGCACTCTTTTTATTTTCTTTTTTCTTTTACTTTTCAATTTTTTTTATTTTTAATAATTAAAAAAATTTTTTTTATAACTTTATTTTTTTATATTTTTTTCTTTATTTATTTATTTTTTCTCCCTTTTCTTCTGAAACGTGTGGCTGAAAGGGTTTTGGTGCTTCAGCCAGGTGTCAGGCCTGTGCCTCTGAGGTAGGAGTGCCAAGTTCAGGACATTGGTCTACAAGAGACTTCCCAGCTCCATGTAATATCAAACGCTCTCCAAGAGATCTCCATCTCAAAGCTAAGACCCAGCTCCACTCAACCACCAACAAGCTACAGTGCTGGACACCCTATGCCAAACAACTAGCAAGAGAGGACACAACCTCACCCATTAGCAGAGAGGCTGCCTAAAATCATAAAAAGGTCACAGACACCACAAAACACACCACTGGATGCGGTCCTTCCCACCAGAAAGACAAGATCCAGCTTCATCCACCAGAACACAGGCACCAGCCCTCAACACCAGGAAGCCTACACAACCTACTGAACGAACCTTAGCCACTGGGGGCAGACACCAAAAACAACGGAAGCCACGAAACTTCAGCCTATGAAAAGGAGACTCCAAACACAGTAAGTTAAGCAAAATGAGAAGACAGAGAAACACACAGCAGATGAAGGAGCAAGGCAAAAACCCACCAGACCAATCAAATGAAGAGGAAACAGGCAGTCTCCCTGAAAAATAATTCAGAGTAATGATAGTAAAGATGATCCAAAAATCTTGGAAATAGAATGGAGAAAATACAAGAAACATTTAAGAGGGACCTTTATGTTGGGTGCATAAATATATCGTTAGCATATAAGGCAAATGCTAACAGCCATAAAAGGGGAAATAGACAGTAACACAATCGTAGTAGGGGACTTTAACCCCGCTTTCACCAATGGACAGATCATCCAATGAAAATAAGTAAGGAAACACAAGCTTTAATTGATACATTAAAGAAGATGGACTTAATTGATATTTATAAGACATTCCATCCAAAAACAACAGAATAAACTTTCTTCTCATGTGTTCATGGAACATTCTCCAAGATAGACCATATCCTGGGTCACAAATCAAGACTCAGTAAATTTAAGAAAATTGAAATCATATCAAGTGCCTTTTTTGACCACAACACTATGAGACTAGATATCAATTACAGGAAAAAATCTTTAAAAATTACAATTACAATCTTTAAAAAATACAAACACATGGAGACTAAATAATACACTACTTAATAACCAAGAGATCACTGAAGAAATCAAAGAGGAAATAAAAAATAGCTAGAGGCAAATGACAATGAAAACACAATGACCCAAAACCTATGGGATGCAGCAAAAGCACTTCTAAGAAGGAAGTTTATAGCAATACAATCCTACCTCAAGAAACAGGAAACATCTCAAATAAACAACCTAACCTTACACCTAAAGCAATTAGAGAAAGGAAAACAAGAAAACCCCCAAGTTAGGAGAAGAAAAGAAATCATAAAGATCAGATCTGAAATATATGAAAAAGAAATGAAGGAAACAATAGCAAAGATCAATAAAACAAAAAGCTGGTTCTTTGAGAAGGTAACCAAATTGATAAACCATTAGCCACACTCATGAAGAAAAAAGGGAGAAGACACAAACCAATAGAATTAGAAACGAAGGAGAAGTAACAACTGATACTCCAGAAATACACAGGATCATGACAGATTACTGAAAGCAACTATATTCCAGTAAAATGGGCAACCTGGAAGAAATGGACAAATTCTTAGAAAAGCACAACCTTCCGAGACTGAACCAGGAAGAAAGAGAAAATATAAACAGAACAATCACATGCACTGAAATTGAGTCCGTGATTAAAAATCTTCCAACAAAGAAAAGCTCAGGACCAGATGGATTCATAGGCGAATTCTATCAAATATTTAGAGGAGAGGTAGCACCTATCCTTCTCAAACTCTTCCAAAATGTAGCAGAGGGAGGAACACTCCCAAACCATTCTATGAGATCACCATCACACTGATACCGAAACCAGAAAAAAAGATGGCACAAAGCAGGAAAACTACAGGTCAATATCACTGATGAACATAGATGCAAAAATCCTCAACAAAATACTAGCAAACAGAATCCAACAACACATTAAAAGTATCATACACCATGATCAAGTGGGGTTCATCTCAGGAATGCAAGGATTCTTCAGTATAAGCAAATCAATTGATGTGATAAAACATATTAAAAAACTGAAGGAGAAAAACCATATGTTCAATTCAAAATGCAGAAAAAGCTTTCAAGACAATTCAACACCCATTTATGATAAAAACCCTCCAGAATGTAGGCATAGAGGGAATGTACCTCAATATAATAAAGGCCATATATGACAAACCCAGAGCCAACATCGTTCTCAATGGTGAAAAAGTGAAATCGTTTCCTCTAAGATCAGGAAGAAGACAAGGTTGTCCACTCTCACCACTATTATTCAATGTAGTTTTGGAAGTTTTAGCCACAGCAATCAGAGAAGGAAAAGAAGTAAAAGGAATCCAAATCAGAAAAGAAGAAATAAAGCTGTCACTATCTGAAGATTACATGATACTGTAAATATAGAATCCTAAAGATGCTACCACAAAACTACTAGAGCTAATCAATGAATTTGGTAAAGTAGCAGCATAGAAAATTAATGCACAGAAATCTCTTTCATTCCTATACACTAATGATGAAAAATCTGAAAGATGAATTAAGAAAACACTCCCATTTACCATTGCAACAAAAAAGAATGAAGTACCTAGGAATAAACCTACCCAAGGAGACAAAAGACCTGTATGCAGAAAACTTAAGACACTGGTGAAAGAAATTAAAGATGATTCAAACAGATGGAGAGATATACCATATTCTTGGATTGGAAGAATCAACATTGTGAAAATGACTGCACTACCCAAAGCAATCTACAGATTCAATGCAATCCATATCAAACTACCAATGGCATTTTTCACAGAACTAGAACAAAAATTTTCACAATTTGTATGGAAACACAAAAGACCCTGAATAGCCAAAGCAATCTTGAGAAAGAAAAATCGAGCTGGAGGAGTCAGACTCCCTGACTTCAGACTATACTACAAAGCTACAGTAATCAAGGCAGTATGGTACTGGCATAAAAACAGAAATATAGATCAATGTAACCGGATAGAAAGCCCAGAGATAAACCCATGCACAGATGGTCACCTTATCTTTGATAAAGGAGGCAAGGATATACAATGGAGAAAAGACAGCCTCTTCAATAAGTGGTGCTGGGAAAGCTGGACAGCTACATGTAAAAGAATGAAATTAGAACATTCCCTAACACCATACACAAAATAAACTCAAAATGGATTAAAGACCTAAATGTAAGGCCAGATACTATAAAACTCTTAGAGGAAAACATAGGCAGAACACTCTATGACATAAATCACAGCAAGGTCCTCTTTTGACCCACCTCCTAGAGAAATGGAAATTAAAACAAAAATGAATGACACCTAATGAAACTTAAAAGGTTTTGCATCGCAAAGGAAACCATAAACAAGTCGAAAAAACAACCCTCAAAATGGGAGAAAATATTTGCAAATGAAGAAACTGACAAAGGATTAATCTCCAAATTTTACAAGCAGTTCATGCAGCTCAATATCAAAAAAACAAAACCTAATACAAAAATTGGCTGAAAACCTAAATAGACATTTCTCCAAAGATGTTATACAGGTTGCCAACAAACACATGAAAGGATGCTCAACATCACTAATCATTACATAAATGCAAATCAAAACTACAATGTAGTATCACGTCACATCAGTCAGAATGGCCATCATCAAAAAATCTACAAACAATAAATGCTGGAGAGGGTGTGGAAAAAAGGGAACCTTCTTGCACTGTTGGTGGGAATGTAAATTGATAGAGCCACTATGGAGAACCGTATGGAGGTTCCTTAAAAACTAAAAATAGCAGTACCATATGACCCAGCTACCCCACTACTGGGCATATACTCTGAGAAAACCATAATTCAAAAAGTCATGTACCACAATGTTCATTGCAGCTCTATTTACAATAGCCAGGACATGGAAGCAACCTAAGTGTCCATCGACAGATGAATGGATAAAGAAGATGTGGCACGTATGTACAATGGAATATTACTAAGCCATTAAAAGAAACGAAATTGAGTTACTTGTAGTGAGGTGGATGGACATAGAGTCTGTCATACAGAGTGAAGTAAGTCAGAAACAAAAAAACAAATACCATATGCTAATACATATATATGAAATCTAAAAAAAAAAAAGATTCTGAAGAACCCAGGGGCAGGACATGATTAAGGACGCAGAAATAGAGAATGGACTTGAGGACACGGGGAGGGGGAAGTGTAAGCTGGGACAAAGTGAGAGAGTGGCATGTACATATATATACTACCAAATGTAAAATAGCTAGTGGGAAGCAGCCACATAGCACAGGGAGATCAGCTCAGTGCTTTGTGACCACCTAGAGGCCTGGGATAGGGGTGGTGGGAGGGAGAAGCAAGAGGGAGGAGATATGGGGATATATGTATATGTATATGTATATGTATATGTATAGCTGATTCACTTTGTTATAAAACAGAAACTAACACGCCATTGTAAATGTACTCCAATAAAGATGCTAAAAAAATTTTTTTAATAAAACAAGTAAACATATAGTTCCCAAATTTATGAATATAGAGTATTCATGATGTTGTATAATAGTGTGATATAATGTGTATATACCAGAATATAATAGAAAGCTTACTGAAATAATGTGTTACAGGAAAAAGGAGCAATTTTGAGTGCCCTTTATATTTAATAAAAAATAAATTATAATTATAGAAGAGATATGGCATACAATATGGGTTTGTAAACTGTCCTTTGGATATTAAATAAAATAGAACAACAATGAAATATCAGACTGTGTTATGCTGAGAATAACAAGGAAGTAGATAAAGAAGCACATGATCACGATTTGCAACTCCAGAGTAAACCATCCCTGCACTCTTCCCAGCAATATTTCCTGTAAGTGACGATTAAGGGAACACTAGGTATTGGTCTCTTAGGCAATTTAATACCAGATACCTTTGGGTTAATGATCATGTTGAAAATGATTTATATATTATTATTCAAATGTAATTTCAGCAGATTATATTGAGCATAACTTTAGTTTTTGAAATGTTTTCTCTAGTGTGAAAATTGGTAGAAAAATGTTTCATTTGTAACATATGGAACGCATCTAAGATGCTTTGGGAACTTCAGAAATACCACAGAAAGATAAAATTTTTAAATGGAATGACTTTGTTTTTCTTTGAATTATATATTCAATTAAATTCAATTAGACATGTTTTTATTTAAATACTAATTTACTTTCTATTAAATTTTTAAATATTGATACTATATAGGAAAAAAGGGATTTCAAGGTCTGACATGTGACTCTATTTCATTCAATATGATTTCCTAGAAGGGCCATATCATCATAGAATTTACAATTGAAGGTGCCTTCCACTTCATTTATGCTTACTTCTTCATTGTTTGATTAAGAAAATAGAATCTCAGATAAATAAAGTGGATTAAGTTTGAAAAGTTAACATCAAATCTTTAGCCTAGTCACTATATTTCTGTAGTTTTTAAATGTACTCCAACATCACTGAGGAATTATATCTCTTTAAAAAATTATATTGATCAAATTCCCCTTTTACATATGATCTAAATGTGAAAAACATATATATTTTGATTACTAGGTTGTATATTATCTAGGTGAAACTTAAATGGATTAAATATAGTTAATATACCTGAAAAATAGAATAATTATAAGATCTATTATAAATTTAGTGTCTACTTTATACAAAACACTATGTATACATTTTATCTAATCTTTTCAACACCATACAAGGATATGTATAATTCTCATTTGGCAGGCTTAGAAACTGAAATCCAGAGAATTATATGACTTGATCACATCAAAAAATAAGTAGCAGAGGTGTCTTTTTTTCAAACAGTTATTTTAATTTTTAAAATTTATGTTTAAATTACACTAAAGTATTTATTCTTTAACAGTCTCTAATTAAGTGCTCAATATGGGGAAACCATTGTCCCAGTTTTGAGAAATACAAAATGATATAGGATGGATGTTCACACTTCAAAGACACTGAGGTCTAACTCTGTGCTATAAACTTGGTGTCTGGGTCTCGTATCAGAAGTACCTCGTGTACTTGTGAAACATGGAGACTCTGACTCCAAAGAGTCGGGACCTCAGAAAGCAAGTGCATGGATTTGTGTTTGTACCTTAAACCTCAGATGATTTGAATTCACATTAAAGTTTGAGAACCACTGGCAGTACTAGAAAATGTATGAAGATGCATGCTGTGTGAATACCAGAATGGAGCATTGTTCTTTTACATTAGATTAAATGAAATATCTTTGCAACAACTCTGAGCTATGAATATCGATTTTTTTTTCATGACTCCAGATGAAAAAATGATCTAGAAAATCCAAATTATATCCTCAAAAATGATACAATTTCTGGGGCATCAGGTTTTAGCCTTGACTTTTCAGATGAATCTTCTTAAACTTTTCTTCAAATGAATTATGATTTTTGAAAATTTTGATAGGTATAAGTTCTTTCTTTCTTTTTTCTTTTTTTGCCTATGTCAATATTTTCAAAAGAAAATGTTTAAGGAGTAAACTAGCCATAGTTATTTTGTGTGTGTGTGCTCAGTTGATTTTCAGACTTTTGAAGATATTAATATCAATTGAATTTCCTAAGAATTTAGTCATGAAGAACTTCTTCAGAAAACTGGAACATGATATGAGCTGGCATTTATTTTCATACAGGCTCTTTAGTTTTGAAGATTCTAAAGAAGCTGATAATTGTTTTAAAAGATCCCTTTCCCCTTCTCCTGTGCAGCAGGTAGACCACATTTCCTAAGCTTTCTTGTTACTTGGTGTGACCTTGAAACTGAGTTCTAACCAACGAAATAGGAGAGGAAGGGATGTTTGCCACTTACAGGCCAGGACTGTGAAAACTGGCCCCCATGCTTCTCCCTGCTCTTTCCTCTTCTCTTTGGCCAAGATGGAAACCCACAGAATTAATTTGTAAGACATGTATTGAAGATGGCCTAGGCTGCCACCAACCATTTTTCTGTTCTATAAACTAAAAAAAAATATTTTTTTTTGCATTTAAGCATTTACAATTTTAGGGATCTATCTGTCAGTGCAGCCTAGCCTTTATAATACAGAGAAGAAAATTAATTTAAGTCAATGTTTGGTTAAGACACCTAAATTTAACCATCAGTATTAAAAGCAAGAAAATGAATAAAGAATAATTAAAGTATATTTATACATTTTAAAGAAAAACTACATAGTTTCACTATCCTGAATCACAAGGTCTATTTATGCAGGAATGGCCATTATACTAAATGATATCAGACAAAACCTCTTATAGATCAAATTCTCTGTTGCTGAATTGTTTGGACGATTTCAAGATGATGGGATATCATATAATTTTGTGAAATCTGTCTTCTTGATGTTAACTACTTCACTAAATCTCAAAGAATCATATGGCAATAGCCTGATAAAGTATTTGCTAAAGCTGAAATGCTGAGTAGAACTCTCAGATGTCTGAACATCCTTTTCAAATATCCCTTGAATCTCTTGACTAAAGGATATTTTGATTTTGTGTGTCACCTTTACAAAACATTCATCTCTTCCCTTGGCATTTATGGTAGTTAATAATTAATCCTGGTCCCCATATGCAGGGATGATGGGCTAGGTGTCCTTCTTTAGTATTTCAGAAATAACCTTTCTAGAGAACCACATTACAGTTCTTCTTGTGTTGAGGCTTATCTACTGAATAGATAAAACATGATTTTAAAGAGCAAAACCAACTTTAGTTTTCAAAGAATGAAGTTCTAATTTAAAAATACAGTTCTATCTTACTTTAATTTTTTCCCTTACCTAATTTATATAAGTAAACATATAGCTTCATTCTTTTAAGTATGATGATCTAGTCACCTGTAATCTGGTGACCACAAACACCATGAGGGGAAATTATTGCAGCTAATCAGAAACTACCAGAGTACTGGAAAAAAGATCATGCATGTTTAGGGGGAAAAAACTATATGCTTTTTTATTTAACTTTTTGTTTTATATTGGAGTATAATTGATTTAAAATGTTGTGGGGCTTCCCTGGTTGCGCAGTGGTTGAGAGTTCGCCTGCCGATACAGGGGACGCAGGTTCGTGCCCCGGTCCGGGAAGATCCCACATGCCGCGGAGCGGCTGGGCCCGTGAGCCATGGCCGCTGAGCCTCCGCGTCCGGAGCCTGTGCTCCGCAAGGGGAGAGGCCACAACAGTGAGAGGCCCGCGTACAGCAAAAACAAAACAAACAAACAAACAAAAAAATGTTGTGTTAGTTTCAGGTATACAGCGAAGTGATTCAGTTAGACATATACATGTATCTATTCTTTTTCAAATTCTTTTCCCCTTTAGGTTGTTACATAATACTGAGCAGAGTTCCCTCTGCTATACAGTAGGTTCTTGTTGGTTATCCATTTTAAATATAGCAGTGTGTACATGTTTTAATATTATTTAAAAATATGTATTGGATTAAGTACATTATGGTATATTTATATGCCAAAATAGCGTTCAGATATTAATAATTATGTTTTAGAAGATCTTTTACTTCTATTGAAAAGGGTTCAGGGTATACTGGTGAAAAAATTAGTATTTAAAACAATGCATACTTATTATGTTAAAAAAAGGGAAAAGAAAAAGCGTACAGAAAAATGAGTGATGAGAAATACAGCAAATATTCATTATCTTCTATTTGAGAATTATGGGCAAGCTTTGTTTCTTCTAGGTGAATTTATTTTTAATATTTTATGTGTTATGAATTTATTATTTTGATGATCACTAAGTGTTTGAAACAGACACCTACTTTTCATAAGTTAAAGAAAATTTGTTGAAAATATTAATGTGTCTTTTAACTTATAGGAATTTTTTATTGCTAATTGAAATTATTTTAGAAAAAATAGTATAATGTTTATTCAAAGCCTGAATTAATATCTTTCCCATTGACCAGGCATATTTTTGTAAAATTTTAGACAAGCCAGTAAATTTTAGTTAACCAAATATTTTACTCTAAATTACCTGATTTTTTTTTATCTTTCAAAGTTGCATAAACCCAGTGTAGAAATAGAGACAAGTAATCCATTAAGTATGTAGTTGATTTTAATATTAGAATGCAAAATATCAATCTTTACAAAATCTTATAAAGTACTAATTGAACCTGGTATTCTTTGCCTTCCAAATTAAATTCTTAAAAAATTTAAAGTTGCAATTCTCAGTATTAAGAAAATAATCCAATTTTACTAGTATCTCTATAATCATGAATTCTTTTAAAGTTCATACTTTAAAAAAATAGGTTCTCTTTGTTTCTATTAAAGTCACAAATCATCCTCTACTGATTGGCGTTACAATCATTCCAAGGTCACAAGAGTTTTGATTGCTGTTTGACTGTCAAAGTTCAGCTAAGGTGAAGTACATGAGTTGCTCAACTCCTGGTTTCCATCTTTATTTAAAGAAGCCATAATTGTAGTATCTTTCAAAGTGTAGTATAGAAAATGAGAAGACTGATGTAAGGAGAATGCATATATTGGAATAGAATTGCCCAAGGTCTCATATGGTGCTTTTCAAAATGTTAACAGAAAGCTCTCTACCACAACATGTGTTAGTTAATGGAATCTTGATTTAAAATACATGTAAACATTTATTAATACATTATGATTTTAAATGAAAAAATCTATCATCATTATTTAATTAATCTTCGTAATTTTATCAATAGGTACTGTTTCTATAAATGACATTTCACCAAATTGTATGTTCCTGTCATTTCAAAACCGTAAGAAACTTGTAAGTTTATAGATCACTTTTAACTGACTAATTTATTTGAAAGTTATTTAGTGGGATCAAATATATATCATGTATGAGATTGCTCTGGGAAACTTAAAGGATTCAAGGATAAGGAAGAGAAGCCAATAAATAAATTAGCAGCCAGAATCAGGAGAGAACCATGACAATCCTCAGAGTTCTCTGTATCCAAAAAGAACAAATACAGTGAAACCAAGAGGAGTGTCTCATTGAGTTTTAGACTTAATGTGTATTTCTTGCATTTTAAAATCATTTTTGTTATTTCTAAACCCGTAATGAATGGGAAGAGAAGTACAAGAAAAAATAAAATAAATTAAATAAAAGTATATCTGGATTTAGATAATAGTTTAGATTGCTTGTATAGTGATTGTCTTTATCTTAAATAACAGGAAGCCCTCAGTAAGTAATCTGCCTTTCTGCTTTGAAATAAGTAAAGTTATATGTTGAAGTCATCAGAGCAAATCTTTTGTGTTAGGTAACTACTGGAAGTTTCTGTAGGCCCAGGCTGTTAAATATTCTGCAATGGCAAGATGCTACCACTGTCCCTATCTCCCAATCTAGACTGAATGAAAAGAAAGTGATGAAAAGCAGAAATTGTTGATTCAGTGAATGTATTCATAATAAATGGTTAGATTTTTCTTTCTGTTGTTACATATTTATCTTTATCAACTTCTCTTTCTTAGTCATTGTACTATGTATTTTATATGATTTTCTCTTTACTCTTAAAATCTGTAATTTCCCATTTATTTCCTTTTTGTTTCCTCCTTTCATTCTTTTTCTCTACTGAAGGGTAGGTAGATCCAACTTTGGCTAATAGAATTTCCAATCAGAATATCAAAACAAAAACAAATTATATGAAGTGATCACCAATATAATCATTTATTAATTAATATTTATGTAATAATATGCACTAGTTTAGGCAACAATGGCTGCAAAAGACTTTTCAGAATGCTAGTGTATCAGACTTATTTAAAGCTTGCCACAGCATGACTGCTTTGGAGGACAGTATCTTGGTCATAGTTGGCAAATGGACCCATTTATCCATGGAAAATTTTAATGGATCCTTTCAGAAGTCTAGATGTATTCTAATTTGAGATTTATATACCTTACTGCGAAACCTATAGTAAAGGTCACAATGAACAAATTGGAAAAACATGTATTCTATCAGTTTGTAGCAGTCATCTCTATTTCCTTGGATCAAGGTACCCATTTTAAAATGATTGCTGCTCAGCAATGGGCTACATATCACTTTGTCATTTGGCCATTACCTATTATATTTAACTCTCAAGGTAATAATATAATATAAAAATAAAGTCTTTGATTAAGTTATTTGTTTTAAAAAGCAGAGGGTGAAAAGAAATTAGAGGTTGGCATTGATGAATATTTGCTACATTGCATGCAAGAAAATTAATAAAATGAGATCTCCTTTTTAAAGGTTCTTAGGGTACAAAGTTGGGAAGATGGTGTGGAGAATTATGCCATAACAAAACTCTGTTTTTCTCAACTGTATTATCTCTGTTGCTACGTAACTACCACACAATTTAGCAGCTTAAATGAACACACATTTATCACCTCACAATTTCTATGGTCGAGAAATATGGGCAAAACTTAATTAGGTACTATGCTTCAGGGTCTCTCACACCACTGCAGTTAAGGTGTGGTTTAAGGCCAGGGTCTCATCTGAAGGCTTGACTGGCGGAGGTCATACTCATGTGGTTGTTAGCAGAATTTGGTGCCTTGAGGGTTGTTGGATTGAAGGCCTCAGTTCTGAGCTGCCTCCAGCCAACCGCAGTTTTTTGCCATATGGGCCTGTCCAACATGGCAGCAGCTTCATCAAAGCATGCAACCATGAAGGCAATAGAGTAAGCTAGCAATATGGAAGTCATATTCCTTGGTAATCTAATCACAGAAGTGACATCCCATCAATGTTGCTGCATGTTATTGGTTAGAAGCAAATTACAAAAATGTGGATACGAGGATGTGGGGATCATTGGAATTCATCTTAGAGGCTGCCTAGTACACTGACTCTCAAAAATTTTCTCTGTGTTGTTGGAATTCATGTTTTCTTGTATTATATTTGCAGGTGTCAGCCAAAAAGTCATCTTGGTACAAGACATTATTTCCATATCTTTAAATCTTTTTGTAGGTATCCCTAAAAGAATCTTGTGTATGGCTATGCTAAAACTTAGGAGATCAGCTATAATTTTGTCCAGGGTAGAAGAGGGAGAAGCTTCTGAATTTCTAATACCTCTGAAATTAGACAATTCAATCCTGGGAACAGATGCCAGGGAAAGAACTGATGCAGTTATACCCTTACCAGTTTTATAAGTAAGTTTCTGAATTGTATTCAGTGGGAGAGAGTATGGATTAGTATGTGGATAATTTGAGAAAGGGAGAAGTAGTTACTGAAAGTAAAGGATGCAGAAAGTGAGAGATAATACTGGGAATAGTGCTGTTTACCTCTTCTATAAAGAATTTCTCAGAACAAAGGAATAGCTTCTTTGAGTTGTTTCTTTTGAGTGATGGGCACTAGTAGGAAACACTATCAAAATAGTTTTTTCCTCTAAATGCAATTAGACCGAAACTCATTTCTGAGCTTTGAATGATAATTTGACAGATAATACAACTGATCAATGGGTTTTCAGTGACCTTTACTGATCAGAATGAATGTCACTAGATTGGAATTCTCATTTGCTTCCTGATTTATGAACTATAGTTAATACAGTAGTCATTTTTCAAAAATCCAAAAAAGATTTTACCTCTAAACCTCACAGGGCAGTGAGTGTACAATAATGAAGCACCTGTATCATGGGACTGAGCTACATATGGCACTGTGTTGAGGTGGTTATAAGACTGTGAGAGATAATGTTTTGCTACACTTTGCCTGGTATGATAATGCTTACCATGTATCTCAGATGTCACTCCAGAAGGGGTAATTGTGAGGACTCTCTGAGGAGAAGAGTATTTTCTGGGGAAACACAGTTTTTATAGTTTTATATTTAGTGTATCATTGAGACCAATCCACACTCATGTTTCCAGTATATGGTGGAAGCATGGAAGGAGGATGAGGTAATATGTATATGGAACATCCATGTCACTAAATCAATAGGACAATATGCCTGAATGCAATTTTGAGAGAAATCATGTACCCTCAACCAAAATCAATAATGTGCTATGTTAACACTACAGAATAGAATAAGTTCTGAGGAAAGTGATCAGGGGATGAGGAAGACGAGGTGGAGTAGCCCCTTAAGCGAACTGTCAGAGCTGCTCATGTTATTGTAGTACAGCATTAGAAAATGTGTTCATAACTGTTCTTTCTGTACAGTTGGACCATGGAGTTAACTACTCAATGGTACAGTGATGATAGTACAGACAGACATGTATGTGCCATGTCATTCCAGAGCTCTCCAAGAATACTTAGAAACTAATATTGGTGAAACTTTGCTTTTTGTTTGGATTTGTTTTATTTTCTGACTGAAGTATGGCTATAACCCCCAGAATCTCTGAATATGATATTTAATCTTCATTGGCTTTTCACAACTACTCCTGTTTATTAAAACATATGGTAAATGTGATAGGAGCCCTTTTGCTGAGAAAGACACGTGTGTGGTATAGTAAGCATTTATTTAATGTTTGATTAATTACATTAATTAATTAACTTAATGCAGTATTAATAGCCTATATATAAAACAAGGTGATGATGTTTAGTGTAGTAAACATATATTTAATATTTTTTTTTAGTGCTATCTATGTAATAAAGGAATTACTGACAGTTTCATGGAAATCAAGCTCAATATATTTGCTGATGAGCATACAAGAGCTAGAAAGATGTTTGGGGAAATTAATGGGCCTAATTGAAGGCATACTATCACTACCCTGGATGTTCTAAATCATGTTAACCATTGACATACATGCATCATTTTAGTATTATAAATCTCTCCATAAAGAGAGATTCCATAAGTCAAGAGAACAATTTGCTCAGCGGTGTATTAATCCAGAGTCAGGGGGTGGACCAACAGATCTGAACTCTGTTCTCAGACCCAGGAGTGCCTAGGATATGTTTTAGAATTTTCCTTCTGTAAACATTGTCCCCTCCAAACGAACAGTGAGAAAAGATAAATGTAGAATGTTAACTGGCCTAGTTGTTCATGAATATCAGAAATGGTTACTCTTTAATAATTGCAGTGACAACAGGAGAGGTGCACTTGGCAATACTCCCAGAGGGGCTATGTGACAGGCACATTAGAAGAAAGGAAGGAATGGAGGATAAGTTTCTCCAAGTTAATATGGGAAAGAAATGCATCTGAAATGTCATGATGATTCTCAATGTAATCATTGTTTGGCTGAGAACTATATTGCCTGCTCTATATATTTAAAACTGGATAAAATGGCATGGGATAGAGTGTGTATTATATGTCATTTGAGGAAGTCCTACAGTTTCATGATATTTGGACAGTAGTCACATAGCATGCAATGATGAAAGTCATTACCATTATAAATTTTTTTCATTCCTACATAACCTTTTTTTATTCCAAGAGAACCCATGCTAATCGAATAAAAAGAAGAAAACTGCCTCTACAATACAAACGAAGCAAAAGGCAACATATCTCTATAGAGTTTGGGGAAGCAAAGAGTTTAGTTTAAATTTAAATGTATCAATACTCTGATTGGCTCAAAATGAAGCTAAGCTGGTCATTGACTAGATGGGCTTCCAGAGCAGGTCTATGGGAGCAAGGTTTACTGATTGTGGGTGATTCAGTACAGGATTGCTGTCAACCAGTCTTGCAGTGTCCTGTGGATATGCCTGAGGAAACTGTTCAGGTCCTTTAGGCAGGAGCAGAATTTTCCATTCTTCAGTAAGATAACCATTGCTATTGCCTTGTTTTATATATAAAATATTTATAAAAATGAATTTTATTAAGTTTGATGGAGATGAAGAAATGGTAAAATTTTGTCACTTTGCATGTTAGTTTTCTTTCACAGAACAGTTATATTTTTGTATTCCTTTAAAAAAGAGGAGGCCATACTGACTTGTTTTAATATTCAGATAATATAAATGTTTTCCTTTCAAATATCTCAGTGATAATTATGCATTTGTCAACCCAATCTTGTCAAACAGAAATAATTTTACTTGTATTAATGTTACACTAATCAAGGTTAACTCATTTAAATAAATGAACTAATAGTAATTAAATTCTGAAGAATAAGTATATGTCTGGAAAATAAGTCTTCTAGTATTTACAGCTTTGTGGTAGTGAGATCTCTGGCAAACTGGCTTTGCTTTGATAGACAGGAGCTGGACAAAAAGTAATAAAGTGGCCCGAGTCTCCATCAGCAGTTGAGGCTGCTGTGGTACATACATAACTTTAAATGAGAATTTGTGACTAAGCTAAACCCATGTCTTCTAGCCATTTAAAAGGGAAATAACCAATGATAAGGGGCCTTTCCACTGACATCCACATCTGTCCTGCGGAAAAGTGTCACAGACTGAGCCTTTCCTTTTTTGAGACAGAGGATAAGTGATTAGTGTATTGGCCAAGTACTGACATTTGCAGTTTCTATTACAGTTAAATTAAGTCAACACATCATTATCTAATACCTACTACATTTCTGTCAGCATAGTGGGTCCTAAGGATACGATATTTACAAAATCAGGCATTGTCCCAGCCCTCATGAGCCTTACAGGAAAGGGCAAATAACTAACAAAAGAAGATCATACAAATGAATGCAAAATTAAAACAAAAATAATTGCTATGAATACAGGTTCTCAATTTTAAACAAATTACAACAGGGACCCTGTCAATCTGGGAGTTCAGTTTTTATTTCTAAGAATATGATTTCTGAAGTGACTTTAGAAGACTATGTAGGTGCTGACTCCTAGAGGGAGATGGATGTGATAGAGCTCAAAACAGAGGGAACAGCTTGTGCAGATCCCCCAGAGAAGGTTTGTATAGTAAGAAGGTGGAGACTCAAAATCAGTGATGATAGTGGTGGAGCATGAAGCTAGAGAAGTAACCATGGACAAGACTAGTGAGTTTTTAAAGAAAATTTTAAAGATTTTTTTAATCTTGAAAGGAACACAAATCTTCAGAGGGTCTTAAGCCTCTGAAGTAATTTGTGTTTGCATTTTGAAAAGTTCATTTTATTTGTACTATTGAGCATAATTTGCAACTGGAATGGATGGTGCAAAATCAATAAGGAGATTATTACAGTAGTAGAGGTGGGAGATTAGGGTTGTTCTGACTGAAGGGACTGCATTTGAAAAAGAAAAATATAAAATTGATTCAACAGAAAATAATACACAGAATCTTTTGTTGTTGCCTGGTTATTAAAGAATGCTGATTTTTATTGAAACATGCAGATATTCTGGGAAGAATTTGTTAGCTATGTATAATTTAAGCCATTTGTGCTGGTGACTATTCCTCCAGACTCTTTCTGAAATTTATTTCTGTTATGTGCTTTCTCTAAACTATAGAATTTACCTATTACAGAATGACTTAAATTTCTGAAGAGAATTTTCTAACTTAATCATCAAAAAACCTCTATGGTAACAATTATTATTCTGTTTATTATATGAGTGAGGAAGTTAAGTAATTAGCCAAAGATTGTTCAGAAAGTTTCAGAGTAAATAATTCAAGTTTAGGTAGTATAAAGCTCAAGACATGAATTCATCACTGTGTCAAATGTAGTAGGTGGATATTTACAAGTACTATATACCAAGAGAGTGTAATATTTCTTTATTTCCTGTCAGTGATTTGATTTTTCTCTAAGCATCCATCTACTATCTGATGAAGTAGAAGTTGTTAAGCTGAAGCGGGTGTTGGGAGGTGATACCTTATCAAATGCAGCTTGTAGCCACTTCTTTCCCTTTCAACAGTCTTTCTTCAAAGTTTCGTACCTAAGCCTTGACCAGGATGTCATTAACATTCCCCTCAAATTGCCTAAACCTTACAAGGGTTTCTTCCTAACTATAGCTCCTGGTCCTCTGTTTTCTTAGAATATACTTAGCATTTTTTTTAGAAGATTTATAATTGTAAGATCTTTCTGGCCCTTTTGAAATGTGTGTATATCTTCTCTCAGCCTCTTGCCAGTTTTACAACAGGAAAGGTATTTCTCAAAGTCCTGGAAACCAGTCTCCCAGTCTCTGTGGGAGGTAGGAGCCCAACCTCAATGGGCACAAATTAGGAAACACAGATTACTGAATCACAGAGAAGAACTTTGGCAAACTCAGGAATAACTCCATGTGCTGGACACATCTATAGATCAGCTTCCCCCCAGAAGTCCTTCAGTACTTTTCCACAAGCTCAGCCCAGTACTTAAAAACCCTCCAGCTTTTTGTTTCAGCAGAGCTGAGTTCAGTCTATAATAAAATTTTCCTTATCTGTTTAATTTTGTCTGGCACAGTTTTTGCCTTGACATGCTTAATATTTATTAGATACATATTTTTGTCCTATGAGTTACTATAGATGACATTTTATCCACATTTTTCAGCACTACATAATATATAGCACCATTTTTCCAACTTTTATAATAGTTTCCTCACCGTTCACTGCCTGGTCCCATAACAAATGCCACATATTTCAGGATTCTTTCTACTTTGGCAGTGCCCCCTTTCTAGTACCAATCAGCTCTATCCATTATAATGTTGCATAACAAACTGCCCCCAAATTTAGTGGCGTATACATATAATCTTTTATTTTTCCCGTCACAGTTTTTTTTTTTTTTTTTTTTTTTGTGGTACACGGGCCTCTCACTGTTGTGGCCTCTCCCGTTGTGGAGCACAGGCTCTGGACGCGCAGGCTCAGCGGCCATGGCTCACGGGCCCAGCCGCTCTGCGGCATGTGGGCTCTTCCTGGACTGGGGCACGAACCCGTGTCCCCTGCATCGGCAGGCGGACTCTCAACCACTGCGCCACCAGGGAAGCCCCCCCGTCACAGTTTTGCAAGTCAGCCAGAGAAGCTCAGGCTTTGGCTGTAGTCTGAAATACAGCTGGTATGACTGTTGCAGGATGTGGATTGGCCAGGCTTGGCTCCAGTTCCTGGGTCTGCTCCACGGGCTTCAGTCTGTGGTCCAGCCTGAGTGGCCAGCGATTACTCAGGGTATGTTTTTCTCATGGTACTACCAGAACCTCAGAAAAAGCCAAAGCCCCTTCTAAGCCTCTGCTTACATCATAACAACTAACATCATATCAGCCAAAGCAAGTCTCAGCCAAACCTGAAGTTAAGGGGTGGGGAAGTATACTCTGCCTACCATGAGGCCATGAAAACGGTGTGAGTAAATAAGGCTCTTCCAGTGAGGTAATTCTGAGGACTGTCCTCATTTCAGAAAGGAGTTAGGAGGTGCCCACTATAGGATCTGAGCATGTGCTAAGTGATTCTGAGGAGAGTTAGGGAATTGAGAGACAGATTTAGAGTGGGTGCTGATAGTAGAAACAAACAATGGAAAGGTAGCATATCTGGATAATTTTTCATCTAGTAGGTGAGTACAGCAAGTTTAGAGTTTTCACTGATAAATGTAGTCCTGGAAGTGGAGGATATTTAGTTGTTTGCATCGTTGTAGTGGGTTTTATGCCACTGCCTCAGGGAAAGAAGGCTTCTGCTTCCTAAGATAGGTTTGAAATGATTCAGAAAGTAGGTAGGGTTTTGGATCTGTGTACTAACAACAGGGTTGCTCTTTCAGACCTTCTGCCCTGCCTCCATCCTGCCCTGTGAGCACCAGGTGGAGACTCACCAATAGCTGGTGAGTAAGTGAGGACTCCTTTTGTGTCTGGGATACCAGATAACTCTAAACTGGTATTCTGAGCTGTATTAGGTCTTTAAAAGTCTGTTAAAATTTTACTTGCTTTTTTTCATATACATGTTTATCACTGCCACCTCTTTCTCCAATGTTGTGCTAAAGGTAAAATAGTTTTTGCTGGAAAGAGCTTATTTAAATTCTCTGATAACTGCAAGAATATTTATGACTTTGGAGCTTGCATACTTTTTTTCATCAGAGGAGTGTATTCTCTTCTGCATCCTCAACCTCTAAACTATAAGCTCTTATTTTCAGGAAAATGAGTGTTTTAATATTCAATATATTACTTGTCCTCACCACAATCCATGAGTTAGTTATTATTTTCTCTTTTTCAAAATGAGAGAGCCGAGTCTCAGGAAGATTAAGTCATTTGCCTCAGGTCAAACCACTAATATTCGTTATGGTTAGAATGCACATTGCTGCAATGTCCATGTAAATTACACTGTACTGTGCTGGCCCCAAATGATCTTTCCATGCCCTACGTCCTCCTTTCCTAAGTACCAGACTAATCTTTGCACACATAAATTACATTCCCCCATGGCTTTCTTCGTATTGTCCTTTCCGCCCTATAATAGTATCCAAGTTTTACAATTTTACATGTACTAAACATATGTTTATATTGCAATTTTGCATTCTTTTTCTTAAAGACGTCCCCCAAACTGAGTAAGAATCAGGCTTCACAAAATCTAGATCCACCTCTCTCAGTGAGTGCTAATTGGGAATTAATCTGAATTTAAAATTGGTAATACTCATGCAATCCCTATTATATATCCATAGCAGAATTATATTCAATAGTACATGCATACATGAATAAGAGACTAGTTAGGAGTAGTAATGATAACAGATATCTTCGGTATTTATTTTAGAAGAAAAGATCTTTCCATGTTAAAGGGCATACTAATTTAAACCCAGAAAGTGGAATCACTGAAGCACAAAACTACTTCGACATAAAAATATGTGTAGAATTTTGTTTTAACTATGATCGAATTGTGTTTTATGTGATGGATCTTTTAATACTGTTAGTCAAATTTACTCAATGGAACGGTCACAGCCTACTGTAAAAAATGTCTTGTGACACTATAAATACTATGAGAATATTTTGTAAAAGGAATTGAAGTAAAGTGATCCATCTTGGATATCCCTTTCAGCTAGGTAATTCTATTATAGTCCTGTCTCTTTATAATGGAGATGCTTTCTCTAAAGGAGAAATAGCATCACAGAGAAGTAAGATGTTCTGCATGATCCCTACCAATGACTCTGCCTCATTCTATATGTTTAATGATGCCTGTAGGAAAGCTTACTTATTCTGACAAGAGATTTCCATCAGAGTCCTTGAGTTGAGCAGAATAAAAATGATGTGAAAATCATGTCTGCTCTTTATTTGGGGAAAGATCATGCCTTTAATTGGTTGCTTTTTTGGTGACATTTTAAAAATACATATTTCCATGATATAATTTTCAGTAGATAGTGCATACACATAGAAAGGTAGTAAAGTAATTCCTTCACAACCACAAATTAAATTTAATCTATTAGTAGACCTTGTTTTATTTCAAATTCACATTTTTATGTTTTCTATATGTTGACATATCAATACATTTAATCACCAGGTTCTGAGAAATACCTAAAATGTCCTTATAAAATAGTAAAGACCTTGCACTCCTAATCTCTGAATTTATTGACTTAAGAGTTTTGGACTAAAACAAATGTTTAGATGAGGATCTTAGCTATAAAAACATCAACATTTTCACTGCCAAGAAAGTTGTCCTGTGTCCAAAATGTGTTACCTTTATTATTATAATGATAATAATAACAATCGATTCAGGATTATTCACTACAGAATTAGACTCCTCCATAAATGTATTGCTTATTAACAAACTTATATGAAAAATCTAGACAAAATTACCTTGTAAAAGTTACTAATTTTCCCCTTTAATTAATAAATGTTGTAAATATGGAGATATACAATTCCTCAACAAATTTTTATTCACTAACTGTAGCATCAGTGATTATTGCTAGAATAAATATTGTCTGAATTAATTATTTTTATGTTAGTTGACAATCAGTGATTATCTAATTCCACCATTATGTCTACATTTATATAGTGTGCATTCTATTTTAGGGAATAACTTTCCTTATTTATTTATTTATTTATATTGTCGTGGACTCATGGATTCCTGTTTTGTTCGTTGGTTCATTGGTTTTTCTTTTTTTTCAAGTTTGTGCAAATGTACTTTTTTATTTTTTTTACATCTTTGTTGGAATATAATTGCTTTACAATGGTGTGTTAGTTTCTGCTGTACAACAAGGTGAATCAGCTATATGTATACATATATCCCCATATCCCCTCCCTCTTGCGTCTCCCTCCCACCCTCCCTATCCCACCCCTCTAGGTGGTTGCAAAGCACCGAGCTGATCTTCCTGTGCTATGCGGCTGCTTCCCACTAGCTATCTATTTTACATTTGGTAGTGTATATATGTCAGTGCTACTCTATCACTTCGTCCCAGCTTCCCCTTTCCCACAGGGTCCACAAGTCCGTTCTCTACGTCTGCGTCTTTATTCCTGCCCTGCCACTAGGTTCATCAGTACCGTTTTATTTAGTTTCCATATATATGCGTTAGCATATGGTATTTGTTTTTCTCTTTCTGACTTACTTCACTCTGTATGACAGTATGTGTAATTCATTACTAACATTATTTTGGGACATTTGGGTAAAGCACATCATCTTAATGTTTGTTACAAATTTGGGCAATAGGAGTCCCATTTCTTTTTGATGTACTCCTATTCTTTGAACAATTTCTTACTTTCTAGCAAAACATACTGTTCCAGGTTTCTTCATATTTTCCCTTCCTGAGACCTGGAATCAGCTATTTCTCTAAGGAATCTTAATTCCTTTAAGTAGGGAATAATATTTAGATACTGATTCTAGACACTAGATATGCTCATTCCTAATGAGTAGCATTATGTAGCATACTTCAGAGAACATACCTGGGAAAATATTTTTTATAAAATATTGCAAGTTTATACTGATACTGTACATTTAATCCAGCACCACATGATTTTTCCCTTTTCTTTCTGCATTTCATATTTTCATCAGTCTTCTCCCACAATGAAAACGCTGTGTCCCAAACATAATACATTTACTCAGTTGCCCTATGTAAAAGGAAATTTCTGATATAGGTCACTTCTTGCATCACACAAATTCACATTTGCTCTCCCATTACATTTAGCTCCCATATTAGAGTAGGATGCCTCTATACTAATGGAAACAAGATGCCCATTTCCTACCCAAGAGGGAGGTAAGAGTGTAAGTAATTACCTTCAAAGAGTTAGTCTCAATTTATTTTAAAAAATTTAAGACAGTAGATTTGGTAGCCATAGCTTATCCTCCACTCCATATCTTCTTTGCTATGAGTTAGCATCATGTGGTATTCCATGCTGATAGATCAATCATTTTGTAAGTAATGAGAAGATAATGCTGTAGGAGGCCTCTGGACAAGAAAGATAAACACATATCCAGAGTAGGTATCTAGTCTGGTGAGGATGAATCAATGTCCCTCAAAGACCTTCTTGATAATCTCCATGCCACCTAATGGCTGACTAGCCTCCTTGAGCAGGGTTGCCGTATAAAAGACTCAGCATGCTCTCTGCTACCAGCAGATTGAGCATTCATACTGACAGTAGTTAGATAATTATTGAAGATAACTATTTCTCATTTTTAGTTCCACAGAGTCTCATCATTAACTCATTTTGCTCATTAACACAGGGAGGCTAAGGAGAGAAGTTTCTTAACATCCAAAGGATGAAAGACATCTACCTAATCTTTGAGAATTTGCATTAAGTTCCTATGGCTGCTGTAATAAATTACCACAAACTTAGAAGCTTAAAACAATGTGCATTTATTCTCTCACAGTTCTGGAGGCCAGTGTAGGCTAGAAGCCTTCCTTGCCTCTTCCAGCTTCTGGCGGCTGTTTGTGTTCTTTGGCTTCCTCGCATTGTGGTCATATCACTCAAATCTTCATATTGTCTCCTCCTCTTCCTCTATGTGTCTTCCATAGTGACAGCTGCCATTGGATTCAGGGCTGACCTGGGTAATCCAGAATGATCTCATCATCTCAACAGCCTTAATTTATTGCCATCTGCGAGTATGTCTTTTCCAAATACAGTTACATTCACAGGTTCCAGGAATTTGGCATGGACCTATTTTGGAGGCTACCGTTTAAATCACTACATGTGACAAATGCAAAACCTTCCTGGATGAAAGTGTTAATTTCACTCACATGTCATCCATCTTTTATCAAATCTAAATTAATTGCATACTGACAACATGATTTCAGTGAGGACATTTTTTAAAAATCAACAACCAAAAAACCCAGATAATGCTATAGTCCCTATTCTGCATCCTCACTATTACACATTCTATGATATTTTATTCTGAGATTTGCCATATTTGATATATAGCACAAAATTAAAGCCTTAAAGTTCTTAGTGGCGCTTCCTTTCTAGGCTCTGCATCAGAACTGCTGTGAGCAGAACTGCTGGAAATAGGAAGATGGTCTGGTGGGCAGGGGTGGTCCCTGTCCACGCAGGCCTAAAGGGCCTGGATGCATGACAGGTGTGTGGGAGGGAACTGTACATGCACGTGCCCCAGGCCAGGGCATCCAGGAACCCTGGGATGGGTCCCCGTGTCTGTGCCTAGTAGGGATAGGACCCTGAGCCACAGACAGGGACTTCTAGGGAACACACCATGCTGCCCAGGTCCAGCCTGCTGCAAAACAGGAATGCCAAAATATATTTTAAACTCACTAAGAAATTTTTCTCTTACTTGAAAATAGTACTATTTTACCAACAAAAATTAGTAATGGCAAACTTCAGTGTAATTTATAATCCACTACAAGATTTATAAGGAAATATTGTGACAATATCACAAATATTTCATGTTTTAATATAAATGTCTAAATATAATTTATTTATAAGGGGTCATCTAATTTTCATCAAGCATATTTATGTCCTAGTTCTCAATTGTCATTATTATTAGATGCAGTTCCCCACCAACTTTAAATCATAATATAATTTTGTAACCTGCCTCAGACTGGAACACATTGTATTTTGTCCATCCATTATTAGATACTTGGTCATGTTCCTAACATATTGATGGAAAATTTGCATTTTAAAGTGATTACTGTGAAATAAGCCTGGGGATAAATATCAACGTTACAACGTTTCTGGCTTAAACTTCCTCGATCAGTGACCGATTGGGTCCTCACAGTCCAGAAAAGGGGGAAAAAAAAGATTTTACAACTTTCAAATTGAGTCATTCAGAATGTGTGGATCGATTTTTGGGGAAGGATAAATAGTCTCATTTTACAACCTTGGCTCTTCCCCCAAACAGTCACAGGTGCAAAGAACATGATAATGAGAACTGGAAAAAAGGCAAATATTCAAAGCCTTTCAGAAGTTGTTTGTTTGTTTGTTTTTATGAGTACTGTGGTGCCTCATAAAGAATAAAGCCAGAGAAATTTCAAGGCAGAGCTGAGGACATTTCTCAAAGAGAGAATGGTACATCCACTGGAAATACGTAAAAACTGCATTTTCCCCTGAGTTTTCAACCTAGACTTTCATGCATGAGATTTTGAGGAAGTTTTATGAAGTTTAAGTGTTATTCACTTATAGAAGTGCACTATAGTTGTTAGGGACAAAGACTTCCGGTCCAATAATCTTAGATTTAAATTCCAACCTGACAACAGACTAGCTCTGTGGCCTAGGGCAAATTAATTAACTTTTTTAACCTAATTTGTAAAAATGAGGTTTGTATAAAGATTAACTAAGGGACTGCAGGTAACTTGCATAGCACAACACCAGGTACATGAAAACCATTCAGTAAACTGCTAAAAAATAGCTAAAGGTATTATTACTATTATTAGTGTTATTATTGGCTAGATATTTCACCTCTTCCAGGTCTTTTCTCCATTGCCACTTCTGTGAGAATATTCTGGTGTGTTTATTTGTATGTATAAGCCCTTTTCAACTTTTTCCCTTGTCTATTTTACCTCATATCATTTAACATCATTGGAGAAACTCTATTTTATTATTTAATAATTCATTATTTAATCATTTAATTTTCTATATATGCCTCCCCTCATCCCCATTAAAATTTAATTAAGTTCCTTGAGAAAGGAATTTTATCTGCTTTGTCAAGGACACTTTTTCCAGTGACTAGATTCTAGCCCCTAGAACAATGCCTGGCTTAGAGTATATACATAATAGTTTTGAATTAATTAATCAATATTATTAAACTGTTGTGAACTTCAGCCTATAAGAAGTGTTTTAGAGCCCAAGGGAACACTCATTTCATAGATAAAATTTAAATCTTAATTCCCATCTGAATAAGTGTCTTATCCAAAATCAAAATGCAATTTAGTAGTAGACTATAGCCTGTTCCTCTGATTCCCAGCAATCTTTTGCTCACTTAATGATCATAATCCTTTACAGTTATGGTTTGTTGAGATATGACGACTACTGTAATTGATGTATTATGTATTGTAGATAATCGTAATTCTCACAGTGAAGTTAAAACATAGGTATCATTTTCCTCATTTTTAATATGATTTTGGAGGCTTACATTCTATGTGGTGCCTCTCTCCTTGCCTCTCATTTTTTCCCTCGTAACTATCATAGTGGGACAATTCTTCAGTTTTCTTGGCTACCAGACTTCATTGTTTGAAGAGCTATCGCTAATCACAGAATCTGCTTTGATGTCTTCCCTCAGATTCCCATAGCTGACAACAAATAACCTGATTTTAAAGATTGCCAAAGAAGACAGTGCTTCCTCTTGTGTGACAGCATCTTTTACCTTTGAAATACTCTCCAAAATAAACTCTAGTAGATGGAAATTTTAACTTTTTATTACTGCTGTACAGGATCATAGGTAAACATGAACATACTGATCCTTGAGTGACAGTGGCTCTTTGAGGACTTAGGAAAACTTACTCCCCTCTGTTAAATAAAGCTCTGCTTTAAACTGGACTGGTAGTTTCTAAGTTGGCCAATGAAGCTGTTCAAATTGTGCCAAATTTGCTCCTTTGGCTTTACCTAACTTTTATGTCCTGTCAATTGCATTTCTCCTGACAAGATATTTAAAGAAATTTTCATCTCAAAAACAAATGAAAATAGAGAAATATTAATTTGAAAAAAATGACTGTTTACTGAGTATGTGCCAAGACTCTCTTAGTCACCTTACATGCACTATTTCTGAAAGGTTGTCCCATTCCATTTCTTCATTGGAGAAAATAATACTCACAATGTATACGTAACTTGGAAAAGGTTTCAAGTGGTGAACTTTCATATCTTCTTACATGCAAAAATCAAACCAATGTTATTTCAATCATGCTATACTGTCACTTCATCAGGGCAGAAAATAGTAGAAGTAATAATATACAGAGCATTACTGCTATTATAACTCCACCTTCCCTCTCACCCCCCCGCCTTTACTGGATAAGGGAAAAAATAAAGGACGCTTGATGGATTATTTGTTTTACCTTTTGTGTTTGCTGGTATTATGAGACTAGGACATACTGTATCTCCAGCACAGCTTAAATCAATAAATTTCTACAAGATTTTATGGAAGTTGCAACATATTGAACAGTTTTCCCCTCTATTTATCTCTCTCCAGTGATCATAGAAATCCACATTCCAGTGTGAATGCTATGGAAGCGTTATCACGGGAGTTAAATGTAGTGAAGTGCAAGGTAGTTCAGAGCCATTTTTCCTTGACAGTTGTTCAATAATCCTAATTTGTCCTTACACATATTGGATATCTTCTACTAAATTATACCCACTACATTATATTCATTACACTCTAATGCATTGTATCTTAAATTAATATATCAATAAATTCAGCATAAGATGTACCCCCAAGAACTGAAGAAATATAAAATAGTTTTTCCCCAAATTTTGATCCACGAATATTGCTTAGATCAATGTGTACCCATGCCAGCACCTATAAATATGTTAAACACCAAAATTATATAAAAATTTAAAAATTATAAACAAGAAAATTCTCAGTCCCACTGTTTCTGGCATTCTGAGATATAAGCAAAGGCAGATGATCAATTATCTGATGTTTGAGTTCTTGGACATGAAACTATGGGATATTACAGAATTCTGGGAATAGTGTATCCCTCAGAAATACTAGGGAAAAGGCCAAGGAGGACTGAATGCAGGTATATGCTCTTTAATTGCAGTAAACATATTTCAATGCATTTTATTTCTATAATACAGGGAATTGACTTATGTGACTATGAAGGCTGCATAAGCAATTCTGAAATGTGTAGGCTGGAACCTCTCAATCAGAAGCTGACATTGCACTGCACAGGGGGAATTTCTTCTTCCTTTTTCCTCAGGAAAAGCTTAGCTCTGCTCTTAAGACCTTTCAACTAGTTTGATCAGATCCACACCAATTAATCTCCTTTACATAAAATCAATTAATTGTAGATGTGGCTCACATCTACAAAGTACTTTCACAGAAACTTCTAGATTAGTGTTTGATTGAGTAACTGGGGACTATAGCCTAGCCATGTTGACGTAAAAAATTGATGATTGCAGTTCACCTCTTGTCCGTTCAGGACCCATGCACATCTCCTTAATTCACACCTAATCTACAAAGAGAGACAACAACAAATCCATACTTCCACCGAACATGATACAACTGCTCTACAGATAGCCAAAAACATGCTACTAAACTCTTCCCCAGAATGTAATTCAAAATACTTATTCTTAAGTGACTCTTCTTGATAGCACATACGTAAGTACTGAGACATAAACTATTATTAATATATCTTATGGTACACTATAAAGGGATAAGGAAAGAAAGATATAAATATATATATTATAAATATACACACACTCACACAAACATTTATAACAATAATAAAGAAGAAATGTTCATGACAGTTAACAGTCCTTGTTTTTTCAACTAGTCACATGGTTATAATTGTTATTTATAACTACCTTCTTCCACTACCCATTCCATATACCTTTGTCCTTGGCAAGCACCTCAGCTGGTTGTGGTTCATTGCCTGGTGAGGTGATGTGAACTTTCATTCCTAAAGGGTTTTGGCCATTAATAATACTTTCTGAGCTGAGTTGTTATAGTTTTCCATTGACTTTAATCGTAGGACATCGTAGTACTAAGAGATGCCCTGGAGGATCTCCTGTGTTCCAGACAGACACTTTGTAGTAGCAGTACAGTTGTCCTTGGTAAGCAGGATTAATCACCGCATTCAGGACAGTAGCTCCCTTCTTTGTCTTTTCATTCAGAAGCATGAGGGATCCAAAATGCTACCGAGCAGTCATAACTTCCAGTTCAATGGAAATATTGTGTCTCTCTTTGAAAGTATTTCTCCCTTTGGAACTAAGACCTCTATATCAGTACAACTTAAGGTTGATGGGTACAGGAAGCAAATATTTTGCTCATGGCTCAATCACTAGAGGTAATACTTAGTGGTGCTACTTCTTAGTTCCTGGACTTGTGAATCCTAATTACATGGTGATGAGCCCTATACAGTAGAGGTTGGTTTAGAGCATACACAGCCTCCTTGAGCATATTATTCCTGCCCTCAAGGTATTGAGACATAGCTGGCATTGTAAATGAGTCTTCAAGAGGCCATTTTGCCATTCATTCAAGCCACCTGTTTAAGGATAATGGGAAACCTGGTAAAACCAGTGAATTCCAAGAGCATGAGCATATTGCCACATTTCATTTACTGTGAATTGAGTTCCCTGATCAGAAACAATGCTGTGCGGAATACCATGGCAATGACCAAGACTGTAAGTCCACAGATGGTAGTTAGCCTAAGCATTATTTGCAGGGAAACAAATCCATATCCAGAATGCCAATTCAGTAAGAAAAAAAAAAAAAAAAACACTGCCCTTTTTAAGATAGAAGCAGTCCTAAGTAGTCAACCTTCCAACATGTAACTGGCTGATCACCCTAAGGAATGGTGCCTTATCAGAAACTCAGTGTTCTGTACTGATGGCAGATTAGACACTCAGTAGTGTCTGTAGTCAGGTAGGCCTTGGTGAGAGGAAGTCTAAATTGCTAAACCTAGGCATAATCTCTATCCTTGCCACCATGGTCACTTTGTTCATGAGCTCACTGGATGATGACAGGGCTGGCTGGGGAAAGGGACTAATAGATTGGCATCCATATAATAGATTATCATATACGCTTGAGGATTAGAATTCTCAAGTTAGCATTCATGTGGGGCACAAATAACTTTATATTCACTGCCCATTCTAAAACTTCTATTACCATAGCCCTTCCCCAGACTTCCTTGTCACCAATTTTTTGATAGTATTCTTTCCAATTCCCTAATGATCCAGCTAAATCATTGGGCATTGTACATAAATCAATATTGACTTGTACCTCTGACCATTTCTCCTTTCAATGCAAACCAAACAATTGAGTCCAATACTCAAAGTTCTGCCCACAGGATTTTCCTTCTCCACTTTCCTTCAGGAATGCCCCCCAAAGAGGCTGTGGTGTTAGAGCTATCTACTTTTGGGTGGTGCCAGCATATCATCCTGAATTAACTATAAACCAGACCAAGTTTTCTCTATTAGTCAGCTGTTCATAGGGAACTCTCCATGAGGCCACAGTGTCACTGAGAGAAAGAAGGTAGTGTAGCAAGAGTAGGGGTCACAGGCATTTGGGCCACTTGCCTCATGTAACTTACTTGTACCTTCGGGGCCTCTTAAACCCATTATCATTTGGTAATAGAGTGCTGGTGTTCACAGCAAACTTTATGACTTGGTGGGATATAAATGATGGGCAACTCAGGTGACATGGTATCTTAGTGGCCCATGGTTCAGTCTCCACTAAGGTCCAGTAGCTAGCTAAAAGTTGTTTCTCAAAAGAAGAGTAGCTATTCTCAAAAGATGGTAAAACTTTGATCCAAAACTCTAAGAGACTGGGGCCTATGGGGGGGCCTGCCAAAGGCAACACAGTCTCTCATTCTGCCACTGCCACTTCAAGCACCATTAGATCTGCTAGATTATATGGTCCAAGTGGCAGAGCAGTGTGCATGGGAGTCTAGATCTGTTGCAGAGCCGTCTTTTGTTCTGAGCCCCACTCAAAACTAGGAGCTCTTTGGGTCACTTGGCAAATGGGATGGGATTGCACACCCAAGTGAGGAATATGTTGCCTCCAAAATCCGAATAGGCCCACTCTGTGTTATGCCTCATTTTTTATTATGAGGAGTCAGATATTTCTCTTCCACCTTAAATCTCTATGTGTGTTACACCACTGACCTCCCAGAAATTTCACTGAGGCTAGAGGCTGTTTTATCAGATATGTTTCCTTTCCTCTGATATGCAAATGTCTTACCAATATGTCTAGAGTAATTGCTACTTCTTGCTCACTAGTTGCAATCTGCATAGTATTATCAACAAAATGGACCAACAACATGTCATATGAGATTGAAAGGTGAGCAAGATTCCTGCAGACTACGTTACTAAATAAGGCTAGAGAGTTTATATGCCTAAGGTAGTAAGTGAAGGTTTATTGTTGGTCTTAACAGCTGAAAGTAAACTGCTTCTGATGATTTTTACTAATACATATCCAGAAAAAAATATTTTCCAGATCCATTGCTGCTTACCACATACAAGCACATATATTAATTTGTTTAAGCAAATTAAGATCATTTTACATTTTGATTCAGCAGGAATCTTTACTGTTAATCCAAATAAGGCACTTTGAAGAGAGATATATCTCTGTATCACAGTTTGGAGGTTTGTGGTTCTTTTTAGAAAACTAATCAATCTCTAGTAGCACTGAGGTTGTACTTACATGTTAAATTGAATGGGTTGCTCTTTTTAAAAAAAAGAACTAGTTTATTAACTGTCAGAATTGTTGGAATTATTTTTTTTTACTTTAAGACTTAACACATTTTATTAATGTATAAAATAAATACATTGTAGTAGTAGGATTATATACTCCTTGGCTGAGAATCCCAAGTACTGTACTTCTGTTTAGTGGAAAACTCTGGAAGTTAAAATATAAAATATGAGAAAAGGCTTTTTGTAGTGAGCATAGTTGTGTGGGAAATGACCCATGTGAATAAAAATACTTCATAGTTCCAAAGATTTTGGTTATATCTGGCATTGGATATTCTGAATCTAGGTTGATACAAGATTCCTGCTGAATCAAAATGTAAAATAATCTTAATTTACATACAGTTTTTCAGGGTACAACTTAGGAAAGTTTAAATTAGCATAGAGCAATTTTTCAATAACTATTAGTTTGCTTTCCCTTAGGCTGGCCTTAAAGCACACCAAGAATTTTTTTTTAAAGTAAAGAAGAAAACTTTACAAGCTGAAAAAACTGTTATTCAATGATAGATTCATAAAACACATTGCATGAAGAGACTAAGTTTTTGAAACAATTATTTCATCCTTGCAATACAGATGTTATTATAAGACTCAAATTGGGATATTAGCCTAGGAAAATGGCATTTCCACTAGGAAATGGCAACTTATACATGACTGAGTATAATGGGATTCCATTAAAGTCTGTCATTATTATTATCCTTTTCCATTCACTGATAAATTTGATAAGGTATCATGTTAGTAACTTGAAATTAAAAATAGGAAGCATTTTCTCTTCCTTAATGTAATTGTTTTATGATAGCTGTCCTTGGCAATTTTTTTAGCTATTGAAAAATGTCTTTTAAAAAAATAATCCATCAAGTGGACACTCAGTTCTCTTAGACTAAATGTCTGAGAAAGCAACTTATTGTATTGTTGACCTTAAAGAAGTAGGCTTCCAGTTATTTCTCCAGCAAAAATGGGTTTACTAGGGATCAGCCAAGAATAACAATTTGGGATTTGCAACCATAGTGAGCGATGTGCAAGTAACAAGGAGAGAACTCTTTTATAGAGAGGAAAAGGAAATTGGGAGGGCTATTGTAAATAAAGAGTCCAATGGAGGAACTGAGAGTTCTAAGTACAGTGGCTTTTCATTGGCTGAGTTGTGATAGTCTTTCGTTGCCTGAACTCTTGCCAGGCAAAAAGAGGAAGCCTTCCTTCTTCCTGTTGGGCTCTGCTATTGTTTTAGGGCATGAGAGCGCCCCCTTCTGGCCACCTGACTGTATTTTAATTGAGGTTTCTGTTTATTAATTTTTATAATATCCAGAGATTCAACAGATATACACCATTTATTTCCAACATTATAATCTAATATTTTCTGTAGTAATATTGTTTTTAAAAGTTAGAGTGAGATTTTAATTACAAAATTATTTCACTTTATTGACAAAATAATTTGGTGATGTTTGACAGAATATCCAGGCAGTTGATTTCATCCCTTAACTCCCACTTGTATCAAAGAATTAGGAGGTTGCATGTGGTTAAGCTCAACTCAAACAGGCTGAGAATTTAATCTGAGCTCAAATTCTCCAGTGAAATTTGAAACAACAAAGTCCACTATATCTCTTATTATAGTTAAAGTCTTCTATGGCAGCAGCTACTTTATCATATGGAAACTTAGTTTCTATAGAATTTTTATTACTGTTATTAATTTAGAACTCTTTTTTTTATTGCATGCTATGCATTTACTAGTGTCCTCCTTACTCCTAGCAACATCTTTTTACAGTAGACTTTAAAGGATAATGTATGTGATTGTCATTTACAGATAAATAAGTAGGGCTTGGAACTCCCTGGTGAGGTGGAATAAAGGCCTGGGTAAGCATGTACTTGTCCTTTAAGATTAATATATACCCTGTATGGTATATATTAAATATTAAATATAATCAGTTTTTTATTAGTTTATTAAATTTATTTTATTTTATTTTTATTAGTTTATTAAATCAGTTTTTATTAAATGTAATCAGTTTTGAGAACCAATTGCAGATTCCCATTCTTAATGTTCTGCTTTAATGATTGACCCCTGACTGATGCTTGAATTGGTATCTGAATTGGATCCAGGAGAACATTCTGTGGTTCTATAGCCAAGCATCTCATATAAGCATTTGGGCCACAGGTTGTAGTGCAGCGGTTGAGAAAAACTCGGCATAGTAGAGGTGAGTGAAGTCAATCTGGAATTTACCCAGTATCTCTACATCTTTCTGACTCCATAGAAACCATAGTGAGTCAGAAAGTGAGGACCACTGGTTTACTTCTCTTTCCCAAATCTCATTTGGGTCTCTCCTTTGGCCAACTCTAACTTGAAACAATTACAAGAATAACAAAGTTGACAATGGAATTGTATAGCACTTTAAATTTTTACCTTAGAAAAAAGGTGAATATAGCTTGATGGAAATCGTGTAAGGAAGTGTTGAGGCTGCTAACTAAAGGAAATATTAAAAATGTAAAAAACAACAAAAAAGTTATAAAAACAGGTAATAAGCAATACTAAAAAGAATAGGCATATATCAATACTCAGGGTTTTTTTGTAGCTTTCTCTATTCAGCTGTGTTAGTGCCTTTTGGGTTCAACTGTCATTACCTGATGGCATAACATATAAGTGCGCTGGAAACAATCCAACTTCTGCCATATACTGATGTCATTTACCTATATTTTTCAGTCATCCATGAGCTAATTCATGTTATAAACTTGCTCATTGCAGCAGACTAAGATTTACTTTCCAAGTATGTGGACACTTCATTCCTAAAATACAGGTTAAGATTAGCTTTCATCATTGGGTATGACGTTAGTTGTGGGTTTTCCATATATGCCCTTTATCAGGCTTAGGAAGTTCCATTTTATTTCTAGTTAGATATTTTCTTAAATTGGAGTTACATTTTGTCAATTTTTTTCTGCATCTCAATATGATAGTATATTCTAATAACATTATTTTTAATATGCTCTAACATTGAGTGATTTTCAAGTGATAAATCATCATTTCATTCCTGTGATAAATCTTACTTTTTCAAGATTATCACTTTTATATATTGGAGTCTATACACTAATATTTTGTGAATAATTCAGATCTATGTTTATGAGGAAAAAAATTTTTCCTATTTCTTATAGGGATTTGACAGTGCAATCCTGGTCCTCACAAAATGAGTTTGGAAACACTTCATCTACCTCTTTTCTGAGATAGTCTGTGTAGATTTGATAGTATTTCTTTTAAAGATGACTTACAGTATAACTTCACAACTCAAATTTCAGTGATTATTCAAAGATTATTCAAAGAATAGGTAAAACGTGATGATGTGGGCTCACAGCAATTTATCTTTTTTAAAAAGAGACTTATTTGAGAAGGAAAATTATCATACACCTATGTAAAGGGAAGTCATCAAAAATTTACATAGGTTAAAAACTGCTATAATGATATATATGGTTAAGTTATGACTTCTATTTTAAGGACATTTTTCAACTTGTGAAATAAATGTTTAATGAAAATATGTTAAACCATATTACTACAAATTCATGATAGCAAATACACACATACACATATAAAATTTGTTGCTGTTGTTTGAATAAGAAATATATTCAGTTAAATATACCAGGTATACTATTTATGTTATTTTATACTTGTTATCTCATAGTTTTTCTATGATAATTTGTGATTTTACATTAATACAATTTAAATCTCTTTCAAAATAATAATAATGTTAAGTTTCTTATGTTATAGCCACTCACATTAAAGCCATATCCTAAATATATCACAATTACTCTGGAGAAAAATTAAATTGACTTTTTATGATAATTCCATTACATCTTAGAAAATCATCTATTTTGTGATTCAGATCAACAACAAAGTAAATCAATATTTAGTCCTTCTCTTCACAGTGAGTTACATATCATTTTGACCTAGTTGAATTTATTATAAAATTCATGCTGGAAGATATTTTTTTTCCTCATTCTGCTTCGCTACTGAAATATTTTTTTCTACCACAGTAAGATCCATTTGAAATTATCTGGAACCAAATATATTTTTGTAATTTTATATTTTTAATTATAAATTCTTAGATAGTTAAGGAACTTTTCATGATGCAGTTTTTCAAATAAAAGTAACAAGCCAATTCAATGAAAAGCCTGACTTCGTATTATTTTCCATACCTCAAAAATGTAAATGCATCCTTTGTAATGAGAATGCTGAAAATATACTGTCATTTGCTGAGACAGACACTGAAGTAACAAATTTACAAAAGAAGTCATAAATCAGAAATCAATATTTTTTAGTTAAAAGTTGTTTCTGATAAGCATATCTATGGTTTAAAACAAGGACACATATTATTTAATCTCCATGAATAGTTAAAACCACTTGTCAATATTAAAATTTCAAGCACTACCCAGATTCTAAACATTGTAGTGATCATAGACAATCTGATATCCTATTTGATCCTCTCATATGTCATATATGGTCAGTTACACACACATACACACAAATCATTTCTTATTCCTTTTATCAACAACATGGAAAGAAATAGGGAGGAAATAAATAAATATATTTGTAGCTTCCGAAACTATAAATATAGATGGTTCCCAATATATCATGGTACTGTGTTCCTAAAATTGTATTTAATTGTATGAAATAAATAATTTTTATTGCTCTATAAACAAATTTTATTTAATCCCCTGGAATTTTGTTAGTTCATCAACAATCCAGCTTCTTTAAAAAAAAATCTCTTTTGTTGATTTTTATGATGTTAAAAATCTCCTGTTTGTTCTCCCTCTTGATCTCCAGTATTAGCCCAGTTTTTTCTGTTAGACAGCTAAATCTTAGCTCTATTTTAGAATCTCTTCTGATTCTGCACCTTTACATTAGAAGCTCTTATTAGGTCATACGGCTTTGCATAACATCTCTAAATGACAGTGCCCAAAGTGCTGTCTTCAATTCTAGAGCTCTTCTGTGAGCACAGATTAATATATCTAACTGTGTATTTGAAGTTGCAACACTGTTTCCCAAGTCAGGACTCTGGGAGTCATCTTTGAGTCAGCTACCCTTCTCTCTTATGAATTCTTGCAGAGTTTGACTTCTACATATTTTTCTAATCAAGTCACTTCATCTCCACTGCTGCTATTCTGGTTCAAGCCACCAGTATGTCTGAAACTTATTGTTACAATTTCTAGTTCCACTTTTAATAATGCCTTCTGCCAGTGCATTCTCTATACAATATAGTGTTGCGTCTGTCAAAATATTATACTATGTCCCTCCCGATTCAATATATGCTTTCACTTCCAATTACTCTAAGGACAAAATTCAAACTTCCATATTACTCATTTATTTATCCACCTAACATTAGATAATTATCCTAGTAGAAGACTATACATAGATAATTGTGTTCTCTAGTACTATATATATATATATATATATATATATATATATATAAAATGAATAAATTGACAAATTATAAAGCTAAACTATAATATTAGGAATAGTAACCAAAATATGGGACTAAAAAAAGGGATCATAAGAGGGAAGGTAAAAGAGGAAGCAAGAATTAAAGTAGAGTGCCGTATAATTTTCTGGGACCAGAGACACTTCAAGGACAAGGATACATCTGTATTTCAGAAAGGAACTGGAAAACCATTTACATTAACTCTCTATAGACACTGCTTGTGTGTGTGTGTGTGTGTGTGTGTGTATGTATGTGTGTGTGTGTGTGTGTGTGTGTGTGTCCCCATGTTCTTTATGCCCTCTCTGAAAAGATTTCTCTTCTTATTAAATATTGAGGGATAGATAAAATTCATAAAGTGATCTATGAAGACATGTTTCCACAACCTTTTTCATTCTTCTCCTGAGGCCTGCCACTGGGAAATATGATTTACTTCATCCATAATACATAAATATATGCCGTGCTTCTTAATTATCTGCCTTCCAATTAAATCCCCTATTCCCCATAGAAATTTGTCTCAGCTAGTTTTTAAGGAGAAAGCTAATGTGCTAAATAATAAGATCTGAATAGAATTAAATGTTTTCATGACATAGAAGTTGATGTTGATTAGGTAAATAGAGATGAATAGAATCAAATACATGTTTTTATACTACAAAGTGAGGTTTTGAGAATTTCAAGAGCAGTAAGTTTTAGTTCACTCTAAGCTTCTAAAAAGAGTTTGTTAGCTTAGACTGTATCATTCGAAGTATAAACTCCAAAACAATATTCCCCAAAAGATTAATTTCTTATTACTATGCTTTAAGAGGAAATGACAAACTGCTATATGTCTAGTAGCATGAATTTGTTGATGAAAGGACTTGAAATCATGTGATAAAATGATTGCAGGCATTAAAGATATTTGAATTTGACACTTGGTTTTTTAGGGCCTACAGTGTTTGTAACAGATATTTTTACATATTTAAGGGTGCTAAGGAAGAATAATTTGAAACCTCGCCTCTTGATTGAGAGGCATATCGTTAGAGTCATCAAGAAGTTATTTAAGGAACAAAGGTGAAAATGCTAATCATCATTATAACATTAAATTTTCTATGTAGGTAGAAATCCAGATATCACATATTCAGATTCTTAAAATAAGAATTTTAAAATCTGTTTGCTTTCAATGTCAATGAATAAACTGAAATCACAGATAATTGAAAATACCTCACTGACCTTACTAGAAAAGGAATCAGAGTATACATTTATTTAACACTCATTAGAACCATTCCCATTTCTTCTTGTACTTTTGAGAGCAAACCTAATTGTTCCTGCTGCCTTGACATTTTGACTACTTTATATACCTCATCAATTTAAAACATTTACTTCTGTGACTGCTGAATCATTGAGCAAATTGGTTCTTCAGATCAATATTCTTGCTCCAAAAAGGAAAAAGTGATACACAGGTGTCTGGCAATGTTTATTTACTGAAAGCAGTTCATCTTCTACTGTTGATAGTTGGCAAAGTGACACTCCATTTTAGGTCTTTAATCACTTAAAACATTTCCTAAGAAAACTACAACTTGAAAAAAAAAAGAGAGAAAGCTCGATGTACTATTAAATAAAAATGGCCAATCAGTCAACACAGACACCCTCTCTTCACAGCAATCAGCAACAGCTGTATCCCAATTAAGGCTATGATTTTGCAGGTGCTCACAGAAGCCTATGTCAAAATAAATCCACTTATGTAAAATGTGTTGAAGCATTATAAAGTCTTTATAGCTAAGTTCAGGCAAAAAATATTTGTAGGGATATTCAGACAACTTATTTATGAATATCAAGATTCTTGGATAAAAGAAGAGATCAAAACAAGGAGATGTCTTTGGAAAAATATCATTCTCTTATTAGCTGTAAAGATAGAAAAGGAGTGTTTGAATAGCACTACATATAATTTGTAGAAACAGATGCTACCCTATTCAATATACTTCTCAACTGCTAATAGGAAAATATTCATTTGCAATTACCCAGTTCAATCTATGTGTGTATGTCATATACACCTAAGATCAAGCTTCTTGATTCACTTTAAGTAGATTTTAATAAATATTATTTAATACATATAAACTCTAAAACAATTGTCTTAAAATTTACATAAAAATTATAAGATGATGTTATAAATTCCAATTCCCTCAGTCTACTTCTAGGGATTCTGATTTTGTAGGTGTATAGTTAATTTTGTCCAAGGCATCTATATTTTTATCAAATACACCTAGTAATTATGATATTGATATCCCACTCAGACAGCATTTTGAGAAAACCTGCTCTAAATTTTTGCAAATAAAGAGTCACAGTTTTAAATTTTCTTTTAAATATTTGTATTTGAATAACGCTGACTTCCAAAGAAACACATTCTTTTCCTTACATACAACAAGTAGTTTCTGAGAATAGATAGCTTTTTCTCTCTCTGAGTCCGCTCACCAGTATAATGATACAGCTTTTTAAAAAATAAACAAACAGCATCATGAATCTTTACTTATCTACAGCACTAGGAAGTGGTAAAGTTTAGTTATGTAATGTTTGTATGGTGCTTCGAAGATGAGATATTCTGTTAAGAGCTAAATATTGTTGTAACTATTAAACATCTGTCGTATTCTAGAGTTGATGACATTTGACAGCAGCATATGAAATTATTCCTGTAGGAATTCATAAGTTGTCTGAGTTGAACATACCACACAAGGCGACAAGATTTATTGATTTATTTTAAGAGAAGAGTTTTAATTGCCCTTACTACTTTTTAAAGGTATTGAGAAAATTATCAGATAAATTCAATTAGAAATCAGAGGAGTAGCACCTTGACATACACCTCACGTCTCAACAGAAATGATGGAAGACAGAAGGCAATAGAATTATTCCAATTAAAGTGCTGAGAAGAAATAACTCTCAATCTAGAATTCTTTATGTAGAGAAAAAATTCAAAAATATTTTTAAAAGTATTCCATAGTTTTCTCAGGTGGAAAATTAAATTACTATAACTATTTATCTTACATTTTAACTGAATTATATAATTTTTATTGAAGTATAAAGTACACCAATTGTAAGTATAAAGCCTGATGACTTTACAGTGTTAACATAGCCATTAAGGAAGACCCAGATCAAAGTGTCGAGTATGTTTAGTACTTCAGAAACCTCCCTCCTGCCCTGTCCAAATCATTGCCGTCCTTGAAGATATTCAATAACTGTTTTTATGACTTTTAACACTTTGATGTTGGACTAGTTTTTCTTGATCTTGAAATTTGTATGAATGGAATCATACATTATTTTTTAAGGTTCATCCATGTTTTGCATATAGTGTACAATTCACTATTTTTATTGTTTTGCAGTATTCCATTTTACCAATATCCTACAACTTATTGTACAATTCTATTACTGTTGATAACTATTTTGGTTGTTTCCAGATTAGAATTATGAATAATGATGCTGAGATGCTATATTATATGACATTTCTCTGGATGAATATGTAGAAGTGGACTTCTTAGGTAATAGCTTATGTATTTTATTATGATGTTTTATTATTAATCAGTTTAAATATTTTCTAATATCCATTTTGACCTATATTTTGAATTTTATTTCTCTTAAAATAACTCAAATTATTTAAAAGTGTATTGTTTCATTTCAAATCATTTGGGGATACTCTAATTTTCTATCATTAATTTTCATTTTGTTCAGAACATATCACATGTTCTTTAACTTTGTTGAGACTTTCTGCATAACCCATAATATGTTTTCTTTTGGTAAGAATCATATGTGTACTAGAAAAGAATGTGTGTTTTTACAGTTGATGGAGCTATATGAGTGCATGCATGTGTTCTATGTGTGTCTATCTCTGTGTGTGTCTCCATACATATAATTCATAGATGATATGTATTTCAAATCTGTAATTTATATATGGGGAAATACACACACATAACCCCATCAACAGTAATAATATACATTCTTTGCATATGTAATTTTTAATTGGCACTTATTTTCCTTCCACATTTTATGTATCTTCATCCACAGTTTTCTGGATTATATATGCTTAGAAGTCAGCTGTAAGTCTTCGTTTTCCTTCTCCAAAGGGAAGGTGTCTATTTTCCTCTGGCTGGTTTTAAAGTAGTCATTTTGTCTTTAGTTTTCAGCAATTTTACTACATTTTTGAGTGTGAGTTTTTTTCTTGTGTTTTTATCCCTCTTCTTTGGCAAAAATCTAAAATCTATAGTTTAATGTCTGTTCTTTTAAACAACAACAACAAAAATTCTTGGCCAGATTTTCCTTTATTTCTTTCTCCTTCAATTCATACTTTTTTTCCTTCCCACTTGGGACTATGATTGCATATATGTTAAATCATCCCACCACGTTCTATACAATGCTAGCACTGTTTTCCTTCCTCTCTTTTTCAAAACCTCCTTGTTTCAATGTGGTTAATTTATACTGACATATATTCAAATTCACTAATCTCAATTCTGCTATTTATAATTTTCTTTCAAATGTATTTCTTGAATTATTAGTTTCAGATGTTAAGAATGTCTCAGTTCAAATATTATTTTGATTCCTCTTAATAGATTTTTTGATTTCATGAGAAATTTTTAATATTTCCATGTATTTTCTTTAAACATTAGAGTTATTTAATATCCTTGTTGATAATTTCAAAATCTGTACCACCTATGGATATATTTCCTTTGTCCCTTTTAGCTCATGAATTTAAGTCATTGGGATTTGTTTTTATTATGTCTTTTAATTTTTAACTACATTTCAGATATTTGTATTTTAAAAATACTGGGCGGAGGGGAGCAGTCTCTGGGCTGATGATATCTTCCTTCAAAGAAGTTAAACTTTTAGCATGTAGATGGAGTAAAGGCAGATCATCTTGAGAGTGACTTTTTTAAAACTTTTATTGGAGTAGAGTTGATTTACAATGTTGTGTTAGTTTCAGGTGGACAGCAAAGTGAATCAATTATACATATATAAATATCCACTCTTTTTTAGATTCTTTTCCCATATAGGCCATTACAGAGTATTGAGTAGAGTTCCCTGTGCTATACTGTAGGTCCTTATTAGTTACCTATTGTATATATAGCAGTGTGTATATGTCAATCCCAATCTCCTAATTTATTCCTCCCCACCATACCCACTGGTAGCTATAAAGTTGTTTTCTACATCTGTGACTCTATTTCTGTTTTGTGAATAAGTCCATTTGTACCCTTCTTTTAGATTCCATATATAAGTGGTATCGTATGATATTTGTCTTTCTCTGACTTACCTCCCTCAGTATGACAACCTCTAGGTTCACCCATGTTGCTGCAAATGGCATTATTTTGTTCTTTTTTATGGCTGAGTAATATTCCATTGTATATATCTACCACATCTTCTTTATCCATTCCTCTGTTGATGGACATTTAGGTTTCTTCTATGTCCTGGCTATTGTACATAGTGCTGCAATGAACATTGGGGTGCATATATCTTTTCAAATTATGGTTTTCTTAAGAGTGATTTAATTCCATTTTGCTCTCCTTCATAGGTAAAACCTTTCAAGAGTCTCAGGTGAGGGTCTGTAGTGCCTGTTGTGTCCCTTTACCTCTGTGGCTCTGACTCCAGTTTTTGTGTTTACATTTTATGTGACTGCCAACATTTATCTTTAGCATTTTTAGTCTCATAACATCTGTTTTCTGCTTGGTTTCTGGGAGTCTTGCTTCACACATATGGAGTCACCAAATACCTTGAATGGTAGTTACATACAGTATGGCTTCATTTTTAGTGCTTCCTTTTGCTTCTATATTTCAGAAGATGTGTCTTTCTTTCCAGTTTCAGTAAATTTTGGCCATCTTTCCTTCAATACTGCTTCTTGTCCATACTTTTTCTTCCCATCTGGAATTACAAGTGTGTGTGTTTGTTTGTATGTGTGTTTTGTGTGTGTGTGTGCATGCACAAGCACACTTTTCACCTGTATTAGAATTGTAGTTTCTGTAATAGATAACTGCAAGTTTTCAGTAGCTTAACAAAACATGTGCTTATTTTATAATTATGTAACAATATAATACATGTCTTCCTGGTTAATGAGAAATTTTCCTTCACGTGGCCAAAATAAAAGCTCTAAAAGATTTAAGATAAAAGTAATGTTTGTGCATCCTTTTAACTCATGTTAAGACTTAATTCAAATGCCATTTCCTTTCCTATACATCTATTCTGAAACTTATAAGGCAGTGTATATGGATATGTCTGACACCCTATATTTTTTGTAATGCCTTTAGGAAAGGTGTATGTAATTTGATATTTACACCCCCTTTGCATTTTGTCATTTTGTAGATAGTGAATGAAAATATTGAAACTTTTGTTGTAACTTTCAACACTTGATAGGAATAATGATTATGTCTCTGTAAATTTTATGCTATCACTCAAAATGCACTATATACAAATACATGTAATTTTGCCCTTTGACAAATAAGAATGACATATAATATTTTCTTTTGCTGTTTATGAAGGACAGTCAAGCTTACTATTCTGCTTTTTTTAAAAAACAAATCTTTAGTTTACAAACAAAACCTTATATTTACACAATGGTTTTTAGATTTGCACAATGATTTTTAGATTATACTCAAGAAGTCTATTTTTGGAAATAATTCTGCATCTGTAGTAGATCTCCTCTCAACACTGAAGTTCTTTAATAACTCTCAATAATAAATGTTTGTCCTAGAGAAATTGCAATGGATGGCAATTGTTAATAATAAAATAAACTACTGGTTGTCAGGTTACTATTAGTGAAATATAGCCCATACAACTTGAAATTTGGCAGTAATTCGACAATATAAATGACTTCTGGCAAAGCTTGATATTTTGGGATTTTATTATAAACTTTCTATTTTCTCCTATAAATCTCATTGAAATATAAAAAACTAAATACAGGAGCAATTGCCATGACATTATTTTAATAATACTTATTGAAAAATAAATGTTTTATATCTCTCCACTGATGTCTTTGGGAAAGATCAAATTTAGATACGTGTATCTTTACGGCAAAATCTGTAGTATATTATTGTTTTCAAGAGAAAGGAAAATCAATAGGAATATCAGTAACAAGAAATAACATACTTCAATGTAGAAAAAGACCTACCAATAGGTCAGGAGCATTTATGAACTTCAAGGGGAAAATAATCAGGGTTGACTCACACAAGTGGATAAAGTTTTTAAAAACTGAGTCAAATATTTATAGAGTCATGACTTACCTATCCAATATAAATATCTGTCCTTATTTTTTCAGACACTGAAAGGTTACAGATTTCCAATATTTTCCTAATATTTTGGTCTCAGTAACAGGATTATACCTAAACCATTTTATTTTATAAAAATAATTTTAAAATCATATCATATTGCCTAAGTTTAGCACATTTTACTCTGTTTTCTGAAAAAATAGATATAAAACCACCAATCCATTTAAAACAACATTATGAGTTTGATCAACATTATTTCAAAGGAAATATTATTTTTCTATTCCAAACATTTGGATTATCTGATAGTTAATTAAAATTATTTTTCAAAGTACATGAAAAACAATTTTAAGTTGTTGGTATATTTCTAAATTGCTTTCCCAAGGAATCATGTTAACATTCTATTCCACCTATAGTGTACAAGATCATTTATTTCATTGAATTTTAATGTACTTTAGTATTTTTGTTACCTCTAATTTTTCTTCACTGATGACCAAAATAAATAAATAAATAAACACACACAACATATTTTTAGTGTAATTAATAGGGAAGTTAAAAATATGCCCATGAAGTTTTGATATTTTTACCTTTATTTTTATAAAAATTATCTGTGTAAGACATGTTCATTTTTGATGAATGAACTCCCACGACCACCAATACACATCTATGAGTCTATTCACTCTACAAGTACTGATTAACATCTATTGCATGTATAAGGCACTATTCTAGGAGGTATAAATAAAGCAGTGAACAAAAGAGGTGAAAATGTCCATCCATATAGGACTTACCAATAATAAACAAACTAAATAAGCCAGTGTTAATTATGTTAGATGTTAGTAAGTGCTACGGAATAAGAAGGTTTCTTAAGGAAAGCCAGTCTCAGAAGGTGATTTTAAGTATGAGGGAGTGAGCCCTGTGGATTTCTAGGGAAAGAAAGTTCTAAACAGAGTGGAGAGCATTCTGTGCAAAAAAACTTAGGAACAATTACCTAGTGTAACATATGGGGAGAAAAGATTCCAGTGAATTGGAGTGAATTGAATGAAGTATGAGATATTAAGGAATGAGATCAGAAAAGTCATGTATGACCAGATGTTGTGGTTACCCCATGTAAGTGGAATAAACTCCCTACCCAAAATTTGCTTCAGATGTTGAACTGATGATGACATACACACAGGCCAACTAAGATGAACTTATTACTCACTAGTGTAGCTTTCTGGGGAGAGCAGGGCATGCTCCCAAGTGGGTCTGAAAATGGCTTGAGAGATCAAGAAGGAGCAGCTGGCTTGGGTATTATATTGGTTAAGGAGCAGGGCTGAGGCAAGAGTTTCTGTGCACGAAGGTGGGGCTTGTATGGTTTGAACCTCCTTCCTCTGCTGGGGAGAGAGCATGCCCGCTTTCTTATCAGTTTGCACATAAGTATATGGAGCAATTAGGTAAAAAGGAGAGTAGAAATTTAAATTTGTCAACAAACATCAAAAATGAGTTACACCAAACCCTACTGGTTTTAACTCACAGAAGGGAAGCCATTTGAACGTATTGAGCAATCAGAGTCATGACATAAATCTGATTTAGTTCTACATGGAACACTGTGAGTGCTGTATTGAGAATGGAAAGGTGAGTAAAGGAAGATTCATGGAAGCCAGATGTAAGAATTTGCCTTAATTTAGTGAAAGATGGTAGTGGCTCAGAACAAGAAATTAGCAATGGGTTTGATGGGAACTGATTGGGTTAAGAAATAGCAGGAATTGTTCATGAAATGGTTATGCTGAGAGAAAAAAGTTTAACCCTGAAAAATTGGGAAGATGATATTGATGACAATTGATAGAGGGAAACTCTGATACAAACAGTTTTGAGGGAAAACAAATAAGAAGCAACATTTGCCTCCGAAATTAATAAGGGCTTGGATATATAAACCTGGGGGTTAGAGCAAAGGTAAGAGAGTGATATACAACTGAAAGATATTAGCAGAGATAATATTCAAAGCCATGGAATTGGATGAGAACCTAGGTAAATGACTGCATATTGAAAAAAAAAATAATGCAGTACAAGGGCTGATCCATACAACACTGTAAAGTTCAGAGATCAGGTACATGTTGATGAAATAGCAATGTAAGCTGAGAAGCTGACAGGGTTGGGAGTAAAGGAGGTATCCATGATATTGAGAAGATAAAGTATGTCGAGGATGGAATAATAAACTGTAGGCCCAGTTTCCAGAGGAGTCATGAGAATGAAATTTGCTTGAAGTTCATGAGAAAGTGGGAAGAGAAAACTTAAAGACAAGTAAATACAACTTATTTTGAGGAAGAACTTTGCGCTAAAAGAAGGAATACATGGATGGCAATTTTTAAAGTTTTTTTTTTTAAGTCAGTGGGAGAAATAACAGCATGCTTGTATGCCAATATGAAATATTCAGTAAAGTGGGAAAGTGTCTGTTGCATGAGAGAGCAGGATTAGTTGGATGGGATCGAGACACAAATGACAGTTTGGCCTTTACTAAAAACACAGGGATTAAAACCATCTTAATAACAAAATAAATCAAAGAATATTAACACAAATTCAGGAGATGGGGGTCATAGATTTTGTGGGAACTTGTGAAAGTTTTCCTCTGAATTTTTTCTATTCTCTGTGAAATAAGCATCAAAAACACTAACTAAATGATGATGGGGAAGAATTGTTAGAAGTTTGAGAAGAGCGAGAATGATACAGTGTAGTCTTGAAATTCTAACACTGTGCACCAAAGAACATCCAGGCACTGCAATGAACTTACATTGAAAACAATCTTTTTTTAAGGCATCTCAGTGATACCTGATAACCAATGGATGCTATACTAACTACTGGGTTGACGTGTTAACAATTCCAATATTAGATTGTGCTGCATTCCTTTAGATAATGTCATTCTTTTGCAAAGTTGGTTTTGGTTGTTACTTTGGTTGTTGCCTTGTGATGAAAAACAAGCAGTGCATGAAAATCAGTGTGGAGCTGGAAATGAAGGTGGTGGCATCCAATATAATTCTAAGGGTTGAGAAATTGTACCACACCCAACAAGGTGCCCATATCTCCTTAGTAAGTGATTGTGGTCATTTAAAATTGAAATTACAATGTTTTATTACAATTTATATGTATATATTTTGTCATTTTGACATAAATTTTTATACATTTCCTAACCTAATAACCTAATAAATAGAACTGTTCAGTATTTCTTTTTATCTAAGGGTGCCATATGAAAATTAGCAAGACACTAAGGTTCCATGAACTGAGAAAGCTTGGATAATTATCATGTCTCCAGCACAGTAGAAGGATATGTGGACAAGGTGAATCACGATATGGTGGCTAGGTGGCATTATAAGTGCACTTCATGTTCACAGCCAGAATGTTAAAGTGAGATGAGACGTCATGATTTTGTGTTTTTCTTCAGCCCGATTCAGCTACACAAATGCAGTGTGTAATTCAAGGGGATTTAGCTTAACAAGGTTTGTGATTTTTTTCAACCGGTTCAATGTAAATCATGGAGAAATGACAGGAAGTTGAAAATATATTAAAGGGAGTGATTGCAATTATTAATAGTGTTATTTAAGATGGATTGGAGGAAAATAAAAATGTGAGGTAGGTGGAGTCCAGTAAATAACATGTCATAGGATCCGAAGGGTTTAAGGTTCCACTGAGGTCAAGGAGTTGTATTCCGTGCACGAGAAGCAATGGAAATGTGAATAAGAAGAGCCTGAAATTATCAGTTATAAACAATTTTAAGGTCTGTGTATGAAAATAAATATCTTAGGCAGAGTGAAGAACAAAAATAGATTTATTGGATGTCAAACTTGACTGAAGTTGGTTCAATAAAAAATGGGAGTAGAAAATTGAAAACAGCAAGTATAAACAACTGTTTTGAAGAAAAGATTCATTCTAATAGGAAAGAAAGACAAGATCATAGAGATAGAAAGTTAAGAATATAAAAAATCTTTTTACTATGACTTTTGCAAAGTACTTGCATTTGGAATATGAGCACTTATCACAGTTATAAAAACACATGTAATAGATTAAAAGATATATAATAGGGTTCTTTTGATAATCATATTTGTGGCTAGAAAGGACAATTATTTAAGGTTAGTACATTCTGGCATATTATTATTAAAAATTTTTCATTATGTGTATAATTTAATACTATTAAATAATCTATATTTATATATCAGATGATGGACAAATATGTCTGCCTCATTTATGTAGACGATTTTCTGTCTATATGTCTACCATTTTTACTTAAGTTCTTCATTTAAAGGAAAATATGTCTCTGTCTAAAACAGTCTATTAGAATCAATATTTTAAAAGACTAGTAAAAATAAGAAAAGGGAAGAAAAAGAAACTCTGCTGTTTTTCTTTTGTATTTAGCATCCTCTTTAATATATTTTAATTACAGTCTTAATTTTACTTGAAGATTATGATAAAACTTGCCAAATAGAAAATATTACATGTTTCAATATTCTTTGGACTTAGAAACACATACAGAAATATTGGTAGAGTAACAAATTTAATTTTAGAGAAAAGGTATACTGATTTCACAGAGATTATTTTATCTTTAAATGTTTGAAGAATTTTCAATTTCAGAGTTATCAAAATCCTTTGCAAAATTATTAATTGCCCATGAATAAAATTAGTATACTAAACAATTGGTTTATATGTTAGAAAATATAGCATTATTTCCATACATCTTGTACATTAATAAAAATTAGGTGAACATACACACACATATAAATAAATAACCTGCTATGCAATTTTAAAAGAATACATACATCCAGTGATTTTTCTTTTCCAAAGTTCACCTTTTAATTGAAATCTAAAACAACTTCAAAATTTTTCTTCCTTTGGACATAAAATCTTTCAGAGTTGTAAACTGTTACTCATTTTCCCATCTTTCTATTTGACGTTTGTATACTTTCATTTACAAAAAAGGTTTATTTTGATTCACTATATTTAGGTTTTTCTTTTCCAAACTAGTAGAGTAGGTTTATTTACATTGTTTTAGTGTTCTTTCCAGATAAAAATATAGCTTCTGAAATATCAAAAAATGTTTGCACTTCTCATCAAGGAAAATAATTAAGTAAAATAAATTTCATCCTCAACTGGTAATTGCACTACAAAAATTCTAATTAACTGAATCCATAGCATGAACAGAAGGAACTATGAAGTAAAGCATTGCAACATCATAATTTGGCTCTTTGATATATGTTTTAAGATCTATAAAATAGAAACTGCTATAATGAATGAGGTGCATGAAATTAAATGAATTCATAATATAAATACAAGAAGACAATACAAGAGTTAAAGTTATTCTGGAGAAGTGTTAAATTAGCACAGGAAAAAAACTTCATTTTTAATAGTTTACTTAGTGTATAAATTGAACAGAAAATTATATATAATAAATATTTTTAAAGCTCTTCTGCTAAAATCATAGACTGCAAGACCTATTATCTTACCACTTTATCTCTGATTACAGGCATTTCTGAATGATATTTAATATAAGAATCATCTGAAAATATATTTGGTCCCAAATATTTTCCCATTAGGAGAATTTGTGAATTCTTCTTTTAGAGAGTTAAAATCTGATTTTTGTAAAGTTTCGATGAAAAACACACAGAATTGAGAAGTACATTGAATATGGTCTGAGAGATAATTTGAGCAGCTGGGAAAGCATCTAGGGTGGGTCAGAGTTTCCAGGGTTTAATGTGTGGCAAGAAAGAGTAATTTAAGATGATAATTATTGAAATTGGACAGATATAGTTTGTGAAATAAAAACATATGGACACTAGGCCCAGGACAGAGTGGTAATTAAGAAGAATACAGAAAGAGAGGAAAGATCAAGTTAAAAATAAATTGCTGTGCTTCATAATTTTGCCTGAGCATGCAGCAATACTAATCTCTTGCAAGATAACTTTTTTAAAATAAACCACTGATCAGGGTGTGTATATTTTAGGAACTTTCTCATTTGATCAGGACTCTGGATCTAGAAATAATTTTAAATGGTCAAAATAATAATATCATGTAACTTGAAAAAGCGGACCATAAATTCCAAGATTGTGTTAGTGATTACATAAGGATTAAGGATTTAAATTTTACATTGAGAAGATATATAAACGGCTGACTAAATGCAAACAAATTTTAGAAGATTTGTGTACAGAGAAGGTATCAATAATATCAGAAATATTGAAAATAAAATGTTCAGATTGGTAGTGAGTAGAAGTAATTGCTATTATAATGAAGACAAAGTCAGGTAATTTCTATTGTAGTACTCTATTTCACATGTATTATAGAATTCAATTCCAGGAAGAATCTAATTATTCTCTTGACTCTCCATGCTTTAGGAAAAGAAATGAAAACAAATTGTATTTTGTTGCTTAGGGAAGCCAATATGCATAATATTTATTTAAAATTTTGCAAAGATTTTTAATATGTGTATAATATTTTACTCACCCATAGATATAATAATGAATGTGTTTAAGTAGCCTTTTTTAAAACCACTTTTTCAATTAAGCTGTCATTTAGCAACTTACAAAATTTCATCTAATAATAGAATATTAGAGTAGAAAAAGGTAGATAATTTTATAATGTTATATTCTTGAAGAATTTTAATGCTAAGACAGGCATCTAAAATTTATTAAAGCAAGTTCCCACTGATAAAAGAGGAAGGATAGGAAGACTTCATTGAAGCTTATGTCATAATCTGTTTAGCATTTTAATGCATATGGCCCCAAAGATGGAAAGTACATAATCATTTTTTCTTAATGCATTTTACCATGGAATTCACTGTCTGAGAGATTTCTGGGGAACCTATGAGTTCTTTTAAATCCTTCCCAAAATCTGAATTTCTTTTATGTCCTATTTTTTTTGAAAATTACTTTCTATATATCCTTACCACAGCCTTGAGATTTTCAATTTTAGCAAGTGAGACAATTAAGAAAATATTTCCTCACTGTATAATTTGTAAAGTAAGAGAACAGAATTAGCTAGAGAAAAAAAGATATAAAATAGAAATATTGGTAGGGCTAGAAATTTCTGCAGTGGAGCTCTGGAAAGGTAAAGGAAATTGAGGGAAATTAAGATTGAATTTTGGGATTGCATTCTTTTATCTTTTGATCTGGATAGCTGTGCTGTTGGGACAAGAGGCTGTTCCAGGGTGCAGCCATATTCTGAGGTTTTCTTAAAAAAAATTATTAAATATACCGTTGCCATAGAAACAAGTAGTTTGTTAAAACATGTACACTTGCACGTGTGAATTTCCCTCAGGTTGATTAATAATTAAAATAAATTACACTTTCACAGTATTTACAGAATACAACTATTTTTATAGTCTTGGGACTGTGTGAATAAATAAATAAGCACTGTAATGGATATGGAGCGCCCCCCGCCCAGTACTGCTCAGTGCAGGGTCTGCACAAACAAGTGGTAGCTCTGAATGTAGAACATTTATATGAAAGGAAAATCAATGGATAAATTAGTAAGAAAGCAGAAGGCGTATTTAAAAACTTATCTTTAAAATTACATTTGCTAACCATGTGACAACATTAGGGAAACCAAAATAGAGGGACAGCCTACAAAAAGACTAACTAGTACTCTTTAAAAGTATCAAAGTCCTGGTGAACAAAGAAAGCCTGAGAACTGTCAGAGATTAGAGATCAAAGAGACATGATTGAAAGCAACATGACACCACGGATTGTGTCCTGGAACAGAAAAAGGACATTTAGTTGGAAAATCAAATCAAAATCTGTAGTTTAGTTAGTATTATATCAAATTAATGTCTTTGTTTTGATAAATATACCATGGTTCTGTAAGATTTTTTTTTTTTTTTTTTTTTGCAATATGCAGGCCTCTCACTGTTGTGGCCTCTCCTGTTGTGGAGCACAGGCTCTGGAAGCGCAGGCTCAGCGGCCATGGCTCACGGGCCCAGCCGCTCCGCGGCATGTGGGATCTCCCTGGACTGGGGCACGAACCCGTGTCCCCTTCATTGGCAGGCGGACTCTCAATCACTGCGCCACCAGGGAAGCCCTATGTAAGATTTTAAGATTAGGAGAAGCTGATTGAAGGGTATATGGGAATACTTAGTATTATATATGAGAGTTTCTGTAAATCTAAAATTATTTCCAAATAAATTTTTAAAAATACACCAGAATAAGACATTAAAATATTTCTAGGAAAGAAGCAATGTTACCTTCTTAAGGTCACATAAAATCACAGTTTACTCTCCTTTTTTCTCCTAAGGTATATGTTGCTCAATTATGACTTATTTTATCATGTCTTTGATTAATGGGTTATATAGATACATTTGAAAGAATATTGATTGAGAGAGTATTGACTATAAAGAAGATATAGAGGGCTTCCCTAGTGGCGCAGTGGTTGAGAGTCCGCCTGCCGATGCAGGGGACACGGGTTCGTGCTCCGGTCCGGGAAGATCCCACATGCCGCGGAGCGGCTGGACCTGTGATCCATGGCCGCTGAGCCTGCGCGTCCGGAGCCTGTGCTCTGCAACGGGAGAGGCCACGACAATGAGAAGCCCATGTACAGCAAAAAAAAAAAAAGATATAGAAATATTATCTCAAATCTTAATACTGTTTCTCCTACATTTTTTCTACATTTTTAACATTGAAACCTTTAGCATATTAATCATAATCACTTACAACTTTGTCTGATATTTCATACACCTGTGATTCTGAAAATTGCTTTGTCCTTTTGATCTGCTTTGTTACTTTTTAGTATGCATCATAACTTTTGTTGAAATTCAGCAGTATTGCACTGCTATACATTACTCAACTCTCCGTAGCCTGGTGGGGAGAGGCTGGGCAGTGGTGAAGGGGAGGTAGGGGGAGGAGGAAGGTGGAAATCTTTTCTGTTTTGATCAAACCTCACTGTCAAGCAGTCACCATAATCCTGGGTTTCATGCTGTGGCCTCCTGGTTCTCCTGTCACTTTCCCAGCTATGACTCTGCACCCAACATGTATTCCTGCCCCTCCTCCTTTTCCATTACAGCGATCAAAAGTGCTACTCAGACTCACAGATAAATCTTCCACATCCACAACTGCCCCTAAGAAAGAGCAGCTCCAAACACCAACCACACCTCTCTCACCTTCTGTTTTCCCACAGACGTTAGCCAGAAAAGGCCTATATAAGGTACGTATAGAAAGTTCTTCAGTTAGAATTATTCTTCCAGGTATTTTATTTTTCTTCTGTCCTCCATTACTGGAAGTGAAAGTCTTTGTAAATAGATAAATGAACAGATAGGTACCAAAAAAAAAAAAATATATATATATATATATATATATATATATAGAGAGAGAGAGAGAGAGAGAGAGAGAGAGATGTTAGACCCAGAGGATATGGTTTACAATGTTGAAGGTGACAAAAGCAAACAAACAAACAATACAATCATGTATTTATTGCTATAGTGGAGTTCACCTCACCAAAATGAGATTAAATATACTTTAACAGTAGTACATAAACCAAAGGAGATGGTTTCCTACTCAATATGTCTATATTCACGTGCTTACATGTGTGCATGTGCTTTTTTACACCTGACAAAAGTTGCGTGTGGTTCTGTGGTCAATTTTGGATTGGTTATACTAACAAGGACTAAGTAAACTTGCTTTTGAATATATTTGTTGATGAATAATAGAAAGAGACTGGAATGACTGAATGGAAATACTAATGGGAAATGCATGACCAAATGTAACAGGTAGGTTTCATAACTCTTGAAGGTTATTTGTAAGCTAGATATTTTGGCTGAGGAAATCACACTTACCAAGCTTTCACTGAATGGAATATGGCCTTTAGACACATTAATTCTGCAAATTCAAGTTAATTTACATAATGTTGAAAGTTGAGCAGGAGGACAAAGAAATACAGGTTTGGTGGATTCCATAAGAAAGCTACACAAAAGGAAAGAATTTTTCTTTCAAAGATTAATTAAATAATTAAATTAAGTTTTAATATTTTAATTAATGAATACATATTTTTAATTTCTTACTCATATAAATTATAATTAGAACACAGGTAGATCATATAGTCATTTACTATTATTATTATTTTGATATCTTTATTGGAATATAATTGCTTTACAATGGTGTTTTAGTTTCTGCTGTATAATGAAGTGAATCAGCTATACATATACATATATCCCCATATCTCCTCCCTCTTGCATCTCCTTCCCACCCTCCCTATCCCACCCCTCTAGGTGGTCACAAAGCACCGAGATGATCTCCCTGTGCTATGCGGCTGCTTCCCACTAGCTATCTATTTTACGTTTGGTAGTGTATATACGTCCATGCCACTCTCTCACTTTGTCCCAGCTCACCCTTCCCCCTCCCAATGTACTCAAGTCCATTCTCTATGTCTGCATCTTTATTCCTGTCCTGCCCCTAGGTTCTTCAGAACCATTTTTTTAAATTCCATATATATGTGTTAGCATATGGTATTTGTTTTTCTCTTTCTGACTTATTTCTCTCTGTAAGTCTCTAGGTCCATCCACCTCACTACAAATAACTCAATTTCATTTCTTTTTATGGCTGAGTAATATTCCATTGTATATATGTTCCACATCTTTTTTATCCATTCATCTGTCAGTGGACACTTAGATTGCTTTCATGTCCTGGCTATTGTAAATAGAGCTGCAATGAACATTGTGGTACATGACTCTTTGAATTATGGTTTTCTCAGGGTATATGCCCAGGAGTGGGATTGCTGGGTCATATGGTAGTTCTATTTGTAGTTTTCTGAGGAACCTCCATACTGTTCTCCATAGTGACTGTATCAATTTACATTCCCACCAACAGTGCAGGCGGGTTCCCTTTTTTCCACACCCTCTCCAGCATTTATTGTTTGTAGATTTTTTGATGATGGCCATTCTGACTGGTGTGAGGTGATACCTCATTGTAGTTTTGATTTGCATTTCTGTAATGATTAGTGATGTTGAGCATCCTTTCATGTGTTTGTTGGCAATCTGTATATCATCTTTGGACAATGTCTGTTTAGGTCTTCTGCCCATTTTTGGATTAGGTTGTTTGTTTTTTTGACATTGAGCTGCATGAGCTGCTTGTATATTTTGGAGATTAATCCTTTGTCAGTTGCTTCATTTGCAAATATTTTCTCCCATTCTGAGGGTTGTCTTTTCTTCTTGTTTATGGTTTCCTTTGATGTGCAAAACTTTATTATTTTTAATGAAAGATCTTTTTTAGTCCTCATTTAAATAGTATAGGCAGAGTGAAAGGATTTTTATAACCAGTTATCTTATTAGCTTATACATCTTTAATATAAGCTAAAATAAAACAAAAATGATTTATGGACTTTATTGACACCTATTATGATTATATACTTTTAAATGTCTCATTAGTCTCTCTAAGTACTGACTTTGGAGCTTATAAACATAGAGCCTTGTCTTGTAGGTATCAAAATACAGTACAAGGTGACAGTCCCATACACTGTCCTAGCATCATGGTAGGTCCAGTTGTATAGGTGTGAAGGAAATGCTATAGGAGCAAGATAAGGGAGTCCCATAATTTATTTCATGCAGTTACTTGAGGATTTATTTGAGGAGGTAAATTTTGAGCTGGATCTTTTTTTTTTTTTTTTGTGGTACACGGGCCTCTTATTGTTGTGGCCTCTCCCGTTGTGGAGCACAGGCTCCAGACGCCCAGGCTCAGTGGCCATGGCTCACGGGCCCAGCTGCTCCGCGGCATGTGGGATCTTCCCACACCGGGGCACGAACTTGTGTCCCCTGCATCGGACTCTCAACCACTGCACCACCAGGGAAGCCCCTGAGCTGGATCTTTAAGAACTCAATAAAAATTTTGCCAAATAAGTATAGAGAAGAGACTCCAGGCAATGGTAAGAGTAGTAGCTTTTAGACACTAAATTGCATGATTCACTTGTGAGGTGATAAGGGGTTTATCAAGTTTAAGCGATGGTAACTGAAGAGAGAGCGATAAACCATATTTTTCTGGGACATATATATTATGTTAAGGGATAAAACTGAGCTTCATGAAGTATATGGGTGGCTTCATGTATTTGGGAGCAGATTTTTATTTTCAAAAGGTAGTCCTAACAGCAGTGTGAAGCATATTGTGATGTAGGAAGAGAATCATGGTGTCCATATAACTGCCTCCAAAAGTAAAGTATTTCTCCAGAGAGAAATATCAGCTCCAATCCTTAGAGCCACAGGAGGATATATCTGGAATTTTCAAGTATCACTTTGTCCACATTAGTGGATTAGAAATATAAATGTCTAGCTTCAGAATACCCATTTACTAATATATCATCATCAAACTTGTATGAAACCTTACATGAATATTCCCTTAGCCATCCTAGATTGACTTTCTCTTTGAGGTAATCAAATGGTTTATGTCTGAAATATCCCTCTAATTCCCTTTGCCCATAAGGAATTAAGCCATTTAATTTATAAAATTATGTAACATCAACAAGTTTTAGAAAATTCACTTTTGTTACACTGGTACTGATGGTACAGTCAATTGTTTATTCAATTTATTTTAAAAAAGTACTTGTGCTTCTAACATAGTCTGGGCACTGTGTTATTTCAAATAAGTGTTTGGTTTACAAATAAAGCTTTTTTTAACTTAAGGAATTTAGAAAGTAATAGATGAGGTACATGAATAAACAGGAAATTACAATACTGTGAAAAATGCCTCATCAGGAATAAGAATCACATGTCTTTCTAATAGTAATTTATGACACTTTCAAACTATCTTTTTAATTTTGATTTCTCTTTAAACCAGTCTATTACTAAAACCAGGTACACAATTAAAAATACTTTATATTCCCTTAACATATGTACCTTGATCTATTGAAATGTGACTTTCTTTAGCATTCAAAATATGTCATTGATTTAGAAATAGCAAGAATAATGAACTTTTACTTAATGATACTATGGAAAGAATAGGATTTATTAAAACATTAGGGGACAAGTAATTATCGATGAGCAAAGGTGGACATGCACATAAAATGCTGATTCTCTGACTGAGAAAAATAATATACGGATATAAAATATGTAAGATATTTATTGAACTCTGACCATTGGGTACATTTAAATTCTTTTGAGTAGGATATGAATGAGACTTATAGTAATGAATATATCAGTTTCTGCTTTTTAACTGAAGTATAAACTTCTTAAATTTTCTCTAGTTAGGCAAGAAACTGTTAATAAAATCAAGTTCTGAAATAGTTTGCTACAAAAATATCTTCAGACAACGAATAGTCAAGAGAATATCCTACTGGGAATATCGAAGCCTGATGCTGTTTTGTACAATGGCTATATTTTACAAAAGTAGTTTTGACCAACAATAAACAATGCTTGTGAAATGATTGCTTACATTTTAATTTGCTAGCTAGCACTTTGTTTACAGTCTTCGAAATGGTAGGTTCCAAAGCCCCTTTTCAAAATGTGCTTAATGATCTGAGAGAACACAGATTTGGCTATTGTAACAAGCTGTGTAGCTCTGTGATAATTAGAGGCAAGAGTGATCTTGTGATAATCTGCTATTTACTGTAGACCAAAATATGTCTTTGAGGAAAACTGCCATTATTGCCTTTACTTACTTCACAGATTAAGTCCAGTATCCTTGAAGCAAAAGTTATATCTGAAGAAGCTATATATGGACCCCATTCAAAGCAAGTAGACAAATAAGATGCCAGAAATCAAACACTGGCATTACGAGAAAAATTACTTAGTTTTCTAACATTTTTCTTGTGGCTTATGAATTTACAAATAGATTGAGGCAGTCAATCTATGTCATCTAATTGAAAATAAAGATATGTGCCTTAGGTAATAACACGGCTTATTTCAGAAAAACACTTTCAAACAGGGTTGAATAGAACTGAAGCAAAATACCTTATAGGGAAGAAAGAAAGAACATGGGCTAAAAGAAAAAAAAAAAAAACAAATAAAACCAAAATCAAAACAAACAAACCTGCCAAAGGAAACTAAGACAAAGAAAAGATAAAGCAATCCTAGGAATAGTAAATTTACTAGAACATGATAGATTAGGAAAATTAGATTACAGAGATTAAGCAGAAACAAATACACAAAATAACAAAAGCAGGATTAAACATGAACTTCTTATGGATCTTGGGAGCCCAGTCATTTCTGCTACTCTATACCATAATGGCATTGATGGGTGTGCTGGGATGTGGTAGGGAACTGAGATGTTCCCACCACTATATTAAAAAGATGATTAATTTTCATCACCAAAACATTGAACTAAAGACCCACATGATTGAAGAGGAAACAAATGAGGAAAAAAACTGGCTTTTAATTCTTTACATGTATGAGTGGAACAAAGGTAGACTAATACCCTAATTTAGTCTATCTAAAGTGAGAGTTCTGCCCAGGGGTGGCCTTTCCTGTGTTCCAGTTTCTGGCCAGGAGAGCAACTGAAGGAGGAGTCTTTCCTCAGTGTGGGCAGCAGTCTGCCTCTAGTAAGTAAAGCTTTTATCCTGACCTTCCAAACAGATTTTTTTCCCTAAGGAAACAACTGGAAATAAAAAATACAGTGTCAATTTTAAGAAATTATTTCAGTCTTTAATTTGCTATATTAACGTATTCAGTAAATTTTGAAAATGAGTAATAATGTATACTAAACGTATCTTTTCATTTGAATAATTCTACTTGCTTGGTTGTTATTTATAAAAGTACAAGAAACTGTATAATGCACTTGATTAAAAAAAAAAAAAGTACAGTAAAAATCGCAATAAATGAGCTCCCTAAGCCTAAAACAATGTTTCAACACAAGAATATTCAGCATGGAAATATTGCTTCTGGCAGATGTGATGGAGCAAAAGTATGTTTTAAACTATATTTAATAATCTGCTTACTAAATTTGTTACATGGTACACCCAGCATTTTCCCATTTTGTTTAATAACCTGGATATTTTGAATAAAAGCTTCTAATTTTATTCCCTGTTTTCAAAATATTTCTTTTTTGCTGTTAAGAAGTTTCACATTGAACTGTGTTTATCTTCTAGCATTTTTCTCAATAATGTAGTTTTAGATACATTTACTGAAATGACTTGGTATACTTTATAATATTGCTTGTATTGAAAAAATTATTTTCACTATTCTTTTTCTTCAGTTACATCATAAGACTGTATTATAATACATGAAACTTGGTGGTAAAAACTTTATTTTTTTCTTGAAAAACAATCATTGTGTATTTTATTTTTTCAATGCATGGGCTTTTAATTTGATCATTATCACATATTACTTTTTTTACTTGAATTTTAATTAATTAATTTTTTTATACAGCAGGTTCTTATTAGTCATCAATTTTATACACATCAGTGTATACATGTCAATCGCAATCGCTCAACTCATCACACCCTACCCCCACCCCCTGCCACTTTCCCCACCTTGGTGTCCATACGTTTGTTCTCTACATCTGTCTCTCAATTTCTGCCCAGCAAACCGGTTCATCTGTACCATTTTTCTAGGTTCCACATATATGCGTTAATATACGAGATTTGTTTATCTCTTCCTGATTTACTTCACTCTGTATGACAGTCTCTAGATCCATCCACGTCTCAACAAATGACCCAATTTTGTTCCTTTTTATGGCTGAGTAATATTCCATTGTATATATATACCATATCTTCTTTATCCATTCGTCTGTCAAAGGGCATTTAGATTGTTTCCATGACCTGGCTATTGTAAATAGTGCTGCAATGAACATTGGGGTGCATGTCTCTTTTTGAATTATGGTTTTCTCTGGGTATATAGCCAGTAGTGGTATTGCTGGATCATACGGTAATTCTATTTTTAGTTTTCTGAGGAACCGCCATACTGTTCTCCATAGTCGCTGTATCAATTTACATTCCAACCAACAGTGCAAGAGGGTTCCCTTTTCTCCACACCCTCTCCAGCATTTGTTGTTTGTAGATTTTCTGATGATGCCCATTCTAACTGGTGTGAGATGATACCTCATAGTGGTTTTGATTTGCATTTCTCTAATAATTAGTGATGTTGTGCAGCTTTTAATGTGCTTCTCGGCCATCTGTCTGTCTTCTTTGGAGAAATTTCTATTTAGGTGTTCTGCCCATTTTTGGATTGTGTTGTTTATTTTTTTAATTTTGAGCTGCATGAGCTGTTTATATATTTTGAAGATTAATCCTTTGTCCATTGATTCGTTTGCAAATATTTTCTCCCATTCTGAGGATTGTCTTTTTGTCTGGTTTATGGTTTCCTTTGCTGTGCAAAAGCTTTGAAGTTTCATTAGGTCCCATTTGTTTATTTTTGTTTTTACTTCCATTACTCTAGGAGGTGGATCAAAAAAGATCTTGCTGTGATATATGTCAAAGAGCGTTCTTCCTATATTTTCCTCTAAGAGTTTTATAGTGTCCGGTCTTACATTTAGGTCTCTAATCCATTCTGAGTTTATTTTTGTGTATGGTGTAAAGGACTGTTCTAATTTCATTCTTTTACATATAAGTGTCTAGTTTTCCCAGCACCACTTATTAAAGATACTGTCTTTTCTCCACTGTATATCCTTGCCTCCTTTGTCATAGATTAGTTGACCATAGGTGCGTGGGTTTATCTCTGGGCTTTCTATCTTGTTCCACTGATCTATGTTTCTGTTTTTGTGCCAGTACCATATTGTCTAGATTACTGTAGCTTTGTAGTATAGTCTGAAGTCAGGGAGTCTGATTCCTCCAGCTCTGTTTTTTCCCTCAAGACTGCTTTGGCTATTCAGGGTCTTTTCTTTCTCCATACAAATTTTAAGATTTTTTGTTCTAGTTCTGTAAAAAGTGCCATTGGCAATTTGATAGGGATTGCATTAAATCTGTAGATTGCTTTGGCTAGTATAGTCATTTTCACAATGTTGATTCTTCCAATCCAAGAACATGGTATACCTCTCCATCTGTTGGTATCATCTTTAATTTCTTTCATCAGTGTCTTATAGTTTTCTGCATGCAAGTCTTTTGTCTCCCTAGGTAGGTTTATTCCTAGGTATTTTATTCTTTTTTTTGCAATGGTAAATGGGAGTGTTTCCTTAATTTCTCTTTCTGATTTTCATCATTAGTGTATAAGAATGCAAGAGATTTCTGTGCATTAATTTTCTATCAGGCAACTTTACCAAATTCATTGATTATCTCTAGTAGTTTTCTGGTGGCATCTTTTGGATTCTCTATGTATAATAGCATGTCATCTGCAAACAGTGACAGTTTTACTTCTTCTTTTCCAATTTGTATTCCTTTTATTTCTTTTTCTTCTCTGATTGCCATGGCAAGGACTTCCAAAACTGTGTTGAATAATAGTGGCGAGAGTGGACATCCTTGTCTTGTTCTTGATCTTAGAGGAAATGCTTTCAATTTTTCACCATTGAGAACGATGTTTGCTGTGGGTTTGTCATATATGGCCTTTATTATGTTGAGGTAGGTTGCCTCTATGCCCAGTTTCTGAAGAGATTTTATCACAAATGGATGTTGAATTTTGTCAAAAGCTTTTCTGTATCTATTGAGATGATCATATGGTTTTTATTCTTCACTTTGTTAATATGCTGTATCACATTGATTAATTTGAGTATATTGAAGAATCCGTGCATCCCCGGGATAAATCCCTCTTGATCTTGGTGTATGATCCTTTTAATGTGTTGTTGGATTCTGTTTGCTAGTATTTTGTTGAGAATTTTTGCATCTATATTCATCAGTGATATTGGTCTATAATTTTCTGTTTTTGTAGTATCTTTGTCTGGTTTTGGTATCAGGGTGAAGGTGGCCTCATAGAATGAGTTAAGGTGTGTTCCTTCTGCTGCAATTTTTTGGCAGAGCTTGAGAAGGATGGGTGTTAGCTCTTCTCTAAGTATTTGATAGAATTCACCTATGAAGCCATCTGGTCCTGGACTTTTGTTTGTTGGAAGATTTTTAATCACAATTTCAATTTCAATACTTGCGATTAGTATGTTCGTATTTTCTATTTCTTCCTGGTTCTGTCTTGGAAGGTTATACCTTTCTAAGAATTTGTCCATTTCTTCCAGGTTGTCCATTTTATTGGCATAGAGTTGCTTGTAGTATTCTCTTAGGGTGCTTTGTATTTCTGCGGTGTCTGTTGTAACTTCTCCTTTTCCATTTCTAATTTTATTGATTTGAGTCCTCTCCCTCTTTTCCTTGATGAGTCTGGCTAATGGTTTATCAATCTTGTTTATCTTCTCAAAGAACCAGCTTTTAGTTTTATTGATCTTTGCTATTGTTTTCTTTGTTTCTATTTCATTTATTTCCGCTCTGATCTTTATGATTTCTTTCCTTCTGCTAACTTTGGGTTTTCTTTGTGCTTCTTTCTCTAGTTCCTTTAGGTGTAAGGTTAGATTGTTTATTTGAGATTTTTCTTGTTTCTTGAGGTAGGCTTGTATAGCTATAAACTCCCCTCTTAGAACTGCTTTTTCTGCATCCCATAGGGTTTGGATCATCGTCTTCATTGTCATTTGTCTCTAGGTATTTTTTGACTTCCTCTTTGATTTCTTCAGTGATCTCTTGGTTATTTAGTACCGTATTGTTTAGCCTCCATGTGTTTGTGTATTTTACGTTTTTTTCCCTGTAATTCATTTCTACTCTCATAGCGTTGTGGTCAGAAAAGATGCTTGATATGATTTCAGTTTTCTTAAATTTACTGAAACTTGATTTGTGACCCAAGATGTGATCTATCCTGGAGAATGTTCCGTGCCCACTTGAGAAGAAAGTGTAATCTGCTGTTTTTCGATGGAATGTCCTATAAATATAAATAAAATCTATCTGGTCTGTTGTGTCATTTAAAGCTTGTCTTTCCTTATTTATTTTCATTTTGGATGATCTGTCCATTGGTGTAAGTGAGGTGTTAAAGTCCCCACTATTACTGTTTTACTGTCGATTTCCTCTTTTATAGCTGTTAGTAGTTGCCTTATGTATTGAGGTGCTCCTATGTTGGGTGCATATATATTTATAATTGTTATATCTTCTTCTTGGATTGATCCCTTGATCATTAGGTAGTGGCCTTCCTTGTCTCCTGTAACATTCTTTAATTTAAAGTCTATTTTGTCTGATATGAGCATTGTTACTCCAGCTTTCTTTTGATTTCCATTTGCATATACTATCTTTTTCCATCCTCTCACTTTCAGTCTGTATGTGTCCCTAGGTCTGAATTGTGTCTCTTGTAGACAGCATATATATGGGTCTTGTTTTTGTATCCATTCAGCAAGCCTGTGTCTTTTGGTTGGAGCATTTAATCTATTCATGTTTAAGTAATTATTGATATGTATGTTCCTATGACCATTTTCTTAATTGTTTTGGGTTTGTTTTTGTAGGTCCTTTTCTTCTCTTGTGTTTCCCACTGAGAGAAGTTCCTTTAGCATTTGTTGTAGAGCTGGTTTGGTGGTGCTGAATTCTCTTAGCTTTTGCTTGTCTGTAAAGCTTTTGATTTCTCCATTGAATCTGAATGAGATCCTTGCCGGATAGAGTAATCTTGATTGTAGGTTCTACCCTTTCCTCACTTTAAGTATATCATGCCACTCCCTTCTGTCTTGTAGAGTTTCTGCTGAGAAATCAGCTGTTAACCTTATGGGAGTTCCCTTGTATGTTATTTGTGATTTTTCCCTTGCTGCTTTCAATAATTTTTCTTTGTCTTTAATTTTTGCCAATTTGATTACTATGTGTCTCGATGTGTTTCTCCTTGGATTTATCCTGTGTGGGACTCTCTGTGCTTCTTGGACTTGGGTGGCTATTGCCTTTCCCATGTTAGAGAAGTTTTCGACTATAATCTCTTCAAATATTTTCTTGGGTCCTTTCTTTCTCTCTTCTCCTTCTGGGACCCCTATAATGCAAATGTTGTTGCGTTTAATGTTATCCCAGAGGTCTCTTAGGCTGTCTTCATTTCTTTTCATCCTTTTTTCTTTATTCTGTTCTGCAGCAGTGAATTCCACCATTCTGTCTTCCAGGTCAATTATCCGTTCTTCTGCCTTAGTTATTCTGCTATTGATTCCTTCTAGTGTAGTTTTCATTTCAGTTAATGTATTCTTCATCTCTGTTTGTTTGTTCTTTAATTATTCTAGGTCTTTGTTAAACATTTCTTGCATCTTCTTGATCTTTGCCTCCATTCTTTTTCCGAGGTCCTGGATCATCTTCACTATCATTATTCTGAATTCTTTTTCTGGAAGGTTGCCTATCTCCACTTCATTTAGGTGTTTTTCTGGGGTTTTATCTTGTTCCTTCATCTGGTACATAGCCCTTTGCCTTTTCATCTTGTCTATCTTTCTGTGAATGTGGTTTTTGTTCCACAGGCTGCAGGATTGTAGTTCTTGCTTCTCCTGTCTGCCCTCTGGTGGATGAGGCTATCTTAGGGGCTTGTGCAAGTTTCCTGATGGGAAGGACTGGTGGTGGGTAGAGCTGACTGTAGTTCTGGTGGGCATAGCTCAGTAAAGCTTTAACCCACTTGACTGCTGATGGGTGGGGCTGGGTTCCCTCCCTGTTGTTTCTTTGGCCTGAGGCAACCTGACACTGGAGACTACCTGGGCTCTTTGGTGGGGCTAATAGCAGACTCCGGGAGGGCTCACACCAAGGAATACTTCCCAGAACTTCTGCTGCCAGTGTCCTTGTCCCTACAGTGAGCCAGAGCCACCCCCTGCCTCTGCAGGAGACCCTCCAACACTAGCAGGTAGGCCTGGTTCAGTCTCTTATGCGGTCACTGCTCCTTCCCCCGGGTCCTGATGCACACACTACTTTGTGTGTGCCCTCCAAGAGTGGAGTCTCTGTTTCCCCCAGTCCTGTCAAAGTCCTGCAATCAAATCCCACCAGCCTTCAAAGTCTGATTCTCTAGGAATTCCTCCTCCTGTTTGCAGACCCCCCAGTTGGGAAGCCTGACGTGGGGCTCAGAACCTTCACTCCAGTGGGTGGACTTCTGTGGTATAAGTGTTCTCCAGTCTGTGAGTCACCCACCCAGCAGTTATGGGATTTGATTTTACTGTGATTGCGCCCCTCCTACCGTCTCACTGTGGCTTCTCCTTTGTCTTTGGATGTGGGGTATCTTTTTCGGTGAGTTCCACTGTCTTCCTGTTGATGACTGTCCAGCAGCTAGTTGTGATTCTGGTGTTCTCACATGAGGGAGTGAGAGCATGTCCTTCTACTCAGCCATCTTGGTTCAGGGCCTGGTCCACATGTTTGGTGGTAAAAACTTTTCACTCACACTTTGTCATGTCCTAATAGTTGAAGAGACTGTAATCTTACAGTTTTTAAGTTACATTTCAGCAGTGAATGGAGGTATATATGTGGGACATTGAGAATTACTGAGTGTGATGAGAGGGGCAAATCAAAGATTCTGGAACACATAAAGCCTCTAATGAATGTCAAGATGGATAAAGAGTCTCATGGCTGTCCTCAATATCTTCTAGAAAGTTTATAGCTCGACATCAATTACCTTTGAGATGATTTGGACTTGTGTACACATGACTTAACTCCATGCAAATTTTGCTTCTGAACCATACCCCCTAGGAAAAGTATTGAACCCATATAATCTTAAAGGGGCAAAGTAAAACATGGAGAAAAATAATTCCACTCGTTCTCTTTTCCCATTTACAAATGTTACAACAGCTTTTCATGTGCAATACACATGGATAAGAGACCCCACCCACACCCTCAATATATGTTTTGATTTATCCGAGATACTGACTCATTCAGCCTATCCTCTCAAAGCTTTCCCTGACTCCTAGCTCCCTGATGTGCACCCTGCTTCAAGTTAACCTGTCCTAGGGTAGGGTTATGCAAAAGTGCAGGAAATCTCAGTTCTTATAGGCTAACAGTCTTTTATATTCCATGTTTAACCTGTTGGTGAGGAATAACTTTTATGAACAAGCTGTGTTCTTCCTGGTAAGGAAACAATTTTTCCTGTTTTGACCATCACAATCAATGGGTGTAAATCTTCAGGGCTGCACCCTACAGGCCTGTAAGCCTTATAATTGCCCAGCCCCGAAGTGCCCAGAGGCAGCAACAGAGACATCAGTGATTTACTGGGTAGGGGATCTTACAAGTTTGAAAAAAAGGTCCTGAAGAGACACCTCACTGTGGACAGCAGACAGCAGGCAGGACACTGCAGCAATCTTCACTACTCAGGGAGAAGGAGACTACCATTTACAGGGGGAATTCATGTCAGGTTGGCTTTTCAGTTACCAGGAAAACCAGAGACTGGGGCAGGGGGCAAGCATGTAGACAGTTACTAATTAAGCCTTATAATTAAGAGGATTGGATAGTCATGTGAGTGAAGCAGGGACTGGTCAAGCAGGAGATGTACAGAGAGCAGAAGAGCAGCCATCTTGAATATTCTGACCATACAGTAAGAAATGGACATCCAAATCCCGGTATTTCTTTATCTCTTACTCCAGGCTTTAAACAATCTCAAAGTGCCATATAACTTTAGTTCTTTATGGAAACTGTTGTGTAGATTTCTTTGGAGCTAAATAATCTCTCTAAATCTAGCTTCTCCACTGACTTTCCTTGTGTAAATTTGGTGAATTGCATCATTGAATTTGTAAAATTTATTCCATCTGGGGGCAAGCTCTCTAGGGCCCATAGTTGCATAGAGCTCTCAATTTGTTTCTGAATTGAACCACCAAGCTCTGTGCTAGGAATCTTGGCTTCAGGAGAGCTCAAAGCAGAAATTCCCAGCAGGGGTTTTATGCCCTTCTAATCTCATAGGCAAGTCAGGCTATCTAAACTCTTATGCTAGATAAAAATCATTAATAAATAAAGTGACCTTGGGGGTTGCCATGGGAATTTCTGATTTCAAAAAGAACAACTTAAATCCCACCATCCTTATGCTGGCCAAGAGTCAAAACCAGACATCCAGCCCTTCCCAGTGAAGACAGAGCTTTTTTTCAATTCAGCTGTCAATCACCTCTATGCTATACAAGTGTTTGTTAGTTTATAAGTTAAGATTTCACCAAATACATTTTATACTTTCTAAAGAAATCTTAGTGTTCTGTCCTACATTATCAATTTGACAGGGTTACAATTATTTCTATGAGGTTATAACATACAGTCATACTCTGAGAACACAAAATTTTATATATATATATATATATATATATATTCAATAATATAGTAATATCCTAACCATAGAACTTAGTTTAGGTTTAAAACGTTTCAGTCGGCTCTTATTTTTCTCTAAATTTTATGAGTTATTAATATAAAGTTAATAATTTAATAATAGAAATAAAATTGGGTCTGTGCTTATTGAAAAAGTGCCAAATGTACAGTAATTTTGCTTTGAAGAGTTTAAATGCCTCATTCAATTTTTTTTTCCTAATTTTTCTGATGGAAAGATGCCAGACTAGATCTGAGCATGGTCAAAACGATTTAACTGCACTGAAATTCTCAGTTTTTTCTTACTATATTATTTTTGCCTTTCTCTCTGAACAAACCACCCACCATCACAGAATGTCATTGGTAAGCTCAAAAATACATGAAGTGAGGTAAATGCACCCCATATGCAATGCCAAATACTCATTAAACTCAAAATCCATTAAACTCAACTGTGGTGGGAAGCTGTGGAAGTAAAGGTGAAATGTTAGCTATTTCAGTGGAATAAAGCTGAAATGCTGAAAACACAGGAGTCCTTTTATCACAGATGAACTGCCACAAGGATAATTGGACCTACTCTTATTTAATTGAAAGGCTTTGGAGGTGAGTTTCTTTAAATGTAAACTGATGACACTGAAAACTTTGCAGTCTGTGGAGTTGATTGAAGTTTATCAGAAAGAATGCAGTTGGCCCATTTATTAAGTTACACTGGATCACCTTCCAGAGTTTTGTGTGTGTGTGATAGATGATTTTTATGAAAGAAATCTTACTATTTGAATTAATATGTTTGAAAATTCACATATGTCTGCTTAAAGTGATAAATAAGAATGAAAAAAGTGAATTTTAAATTGAACATCTTTACAAAAATAATGTAGCTAAATTCCATCAATATGAGATGTTAGATACCAACATGCCATGTTTTATATCTTCCTATAAAGAGAATAAAATTTTGTATAAATTAAAAAAATACTTTACTTTCAATGATGACATTTTATTGCTCAGTCTCCAAAGAATGCTTTGAAATGCATAATTATTTTTAAAACCGAGCTTAATGTCAACCATTTTATTTCCTTTCCATGGAAAGTGAAAGGTCCAAATCTCAAAAGAGTTTTGGAACATTCGAAATAGTTTTGTCCATTTATAGTTCTGTTGCTATTATGTCTATGGAAATGTATTTCAAGTTTAAATAACAAGCCACATGAATGAGTCAGATGCTAAGTGAGGATTACTGCTTGCTCTGACTGTATTTTAACCTAAGAAGAAAAAGTGTCTCTAGAGGAGACTGATGTGGGAAAGCAGGAGTAGGGGTTTTAAATTTATTATTCTACCAATTTGTTTACTGATATTCAACACATGTTAATCTGCTTTATGACATTTTCATGTGGGAAAATTTTAACAGTTAAGATACTAATTGGTTCAATGAGCATTGAAGTGTGGAAATTACAGTTGTGTTCCTTTATTTTTTTTAAAGTAAATATATCTTTTTATTCTTCAATTATAAGAGGAAGTAAGTGACTCTCCCAAGAGAGAGGCCAAAGTATATATCAAACTACAGTTTTTGTATTTGCTACTTGATTTTACAATTATTTGTGTAATTGCATGTTTTTCAAGCTAATATGTACTTGATTTGGCTTAAGAAACTCGTCATTTGTTCAGTCTTCTCCTATGAATGATTTTTACATAAACAGATTACATTTCTTAATGTTTATGTACTTTTTTAGCATGATAAGACAATGTAATAATACAAAAACTTAAAGGTTGATATTTGTTTTGACAAGGAAATGAATCATGTAAAGGTGTTTCTTATATGGGCAATTGCTGCTTTTTTTTTTTTTTTTTTTTTCGGTACGCGGGCCTCTCACTGTTGTGGCCTCTCTCGTTGCGGAGCACAGGCTCCAGACGCGCAGGCTCAGCGGCCATGGCTCACGGGCCCAGCCGCTCCGCGGCATGTGGGATCTTCCCAGACTGGGGCACGAACCCGCGTCCCCTGCATCGGCAGGCGGACTCTCAACCACTGTGCCACTAGGGAAGCCCAATGTAAATTTTACATGAAAGCTTCCCTCGTCTTCACAAACTCTGCCCTGCCATGTAATCAAATCATTCCTCGGTACGTGAGTGCAGACACTGGCGGCTTTGCATATAAACGTAGCAGGGTCCTGATGCGGGGGTTCTGAGCCTGGGATCCTCTCTTCCTCTGTGGTCCTGGCTTTTGTGCCTTATGTGGTCACTGGGCCTTGCTCCATCTACTTTAGAAGCAATAAAAAAATGGGCAAGATTTGCAGATGCTTCCAAGTTTCCAAGGACCAGCAAAGATAGCAGTCTGTTTAGAAATTTGAATTTTATTCATATGTCTATCGTAGGACTATAGTTATCATTTTCTGGGTTTTTTGTTTTGTTTTCGTTTTGTTTTTTATTGGAGTATAGTTGCTTTACAATTGTGTTCCTTTAAACAGATCTTCCTTTGCTTTTTTTGAAATTGAGTTTTATTATTCCTCCCAAGAGACATAAATGAAGAATATTTTTAAAAAGTGAACTAAATTGAGAGAAAGAGACTCACTTTTTTACCCTAAGTATCCTCACAAACTCTATTATTTTTATTACACCCATAAGAAGGAACCCCAGAACTGTGAAGACAACAGCCAAATGCAGTGAATAAAAGAGTTGTAGTCATATGTGATAATAATAACATGTGCACTGTGCTCAAAACATTACCTCAGTCTTCACAACAACCCTGTTTAAAAACGCAAAACAAAACAATGCAGAACAGTTGCTTTTTTATCCCCACTTCAAATGTCAACAAACTGACATTTAGAGAAGTCTTGATATTTTGTCCTATGAGGCATCTCCAGTAAATGATGTTGCATTAGTATTCTGACAACTATTTCAGTGATTTTTAAGTTTCATAATCGCTAAATTAAAAAAATACTTATATAAAAATATAAATTAAATTTTTAAATTATAAAAATATTAAAAATTATAAATTATATATAGGGAGAGGAAGGCTGGGGTTAAGACTTTGTTATATACACTTTCAATAGAATGGTTTAACTTTAAAATGAATTTTTAAGAGTGAAAAATTAGGAAGTAGCTAATCACTAAATTAAAATTCATCTCTCAAGCCAGAACTCTCCCCTGAATTCAGGGTTTCGAGGTTATATATCTCCCTGAAAATTTAGCATATATAAAATGATTTGTTATAAATGTTGCACAGAGAATAAAACTAGATAATGTGAAAAAGAGTTACCGGAATGGTTTGCAATTTGAGGTAGGATGTTCAGGAAAAACCTTTCTATGATGTGATTTGAGCCAACACCTGAAGGTGGTGATGGAGCAACCTCTAACAAAAATCTAAAAGAGCATTCCAGAAAGAGTACTTAGCAGGTTCTGAAGCCTGGGGTCAAGAATATGCTCAGCATTATTTAGAAAAAGCAGAGCAGCCAGTGTGGCTGGACACAGCAAATGAGAATTTGTAAGAGTTAGAACTGAAACCTCATGGGAACAGTGTTGTGGTAAGAACCACACGTATGTTGCGGTTAAAAATTTGGGTAATATTCTCAGTGTAATGAAATATTTGGAGGGGGGGTTGTTGTGCTGAGAAGAAAAATAATGACTTGATTATTCCAACTGATTGTGAAGAATAAGATATAGAGAAACCAAGAGTGGAAGCAGGAAGGGGAAGTTTGGAGGCTCCTGTAGTGCTCGCATTGAGAGATGATGGTGACAAGGTGATTAGCAGTGAATGTGGTGATACATGATCCAGGATATATTTTGGGATTAAAGCCAAAGGATAATTCTTGATGATGGTTAAGATGTGACAAAAAGAAAGGATTTAAGGATGATTATAAGATTTTTAGTTCAAGCAACTGGTACAGTTTACTTACATGACGAAGCCGGCAGAGCAGCAGATAGAAGTGGAGTTCAAAAATAAAGACATTGATTTTGGAAATGTTGGGTGTTCATTTGACAAACAAATAGAGATGTTCACTAGTCAGTTGGAGGTATGCTTCTAGAATTAAAGAAATATAACTTTGAATTCCTGATTATAGATGGCAGTGAGGCCATGGGTATAGATGAAAGCAAGGGAATTATTATAAATAGGGAAGAGAAGAGGTCATAGCACTGACCTCTGGGATGTTTCAATAATTTGGATAAATCGAGCAAAAGACAGTGAAAAGCAGGAGACCAATGAGGTAGCAAGAAAACCAGAGTGTGTGAACTCTGAAGCCAAGTGAAGAAAGGTTTCAAGAAACAGGGGGTAATACACTATGTCAAATGATGCCGCTAACTCAGGTGAGATAATGACTTAGTGACCACTGGATTTAGGGTTTTAGTTTGTTTTCAGAGTTGCCAAGAGGATTACATAAAATGCAAAGATAATTAACAAATAAATAAGATATTTAATTTTACTCTTTTCAATGTGAGAATAAAATCTAAGATACATGGGGAAGCCATCATTCCTAAGATACTTATGGGAGCCATCATATAAAATTTAATGTTTGAGAGAGTATTTGAAACAGCCCTCAAGAGACAAGTAAGATTTTAACAGATAGAGTTAGTGTGGAACAAAAGCAAAGGGACAGGGAATAATGAACTGTTTGTGTGGAATAGAGTATAGGAGATAGTGGTTGTGATAGATTGTCTACAAAGACAGCCACCAATAATTCCTTCCTTCTCTAGATCCACTGTAGAGAGATAATTCTATTACCTTCTCCCCTGACTTGCTTTGCTCGTCTTGTGACTTGCTTTAAGCTTTAAGTAATAGAACGTCTGTGTCCCCTGGGAACCCCGAGCCACTATGGAAAAAAGTCTCACACCCCACTCCCCACCACATACCTACTGGAGAGAGAAGACACATGGACATGTCTTAGAAGATGTGAGATTACAAAGAAATAGAGGACTAGTCAGTGTCCAGAATTTTTGTCACCTCTTACCAACCACCATGCATGTGAGGAAGGCCATCTTGGATTCCTAGTCCCAGTTAAGCTGCCCTAGCTAACATCACAAGGAGAGACGAGGCAACCCAGAGGAAGCCTGCTTCGCTCCTGACCCACAGAATCATGAGCAATAAAATGGTTGATTTAAGCTACTAACTTTTGAGCAGTTTGTTTTGCAGAAGGAGATAATTGATCCAGTAGTTGATTCTAAATTAGATTAAAATATTAATTGTATCATATTTTGTGAGTGTATGAATGAGGCCTAAACTCAAGGTGTATTTCTTATCAAGATGAGCTTTGAAGATAGTTTTAATGAAAAATGAGAAAATTAGTCAAGGGAATCAGCTTATACTATATATCTCTGCTTATAAAATAGTGAGTTAAAAAATATCCTGAAAGTTTTTGAAGACAGAAAAGAGGAAAAATCACAATAAAAATCAACATAACTGGGGATGCCCAATTATTTTAAATTTGTGTTAAGTACAATCAGACTTAATTAGGACAACAACATTAAAAAATAGTCCACAAAATTTTGGAAATTGAGGGTGAAGGGTAATCCCTATTTAGCTTGTGACAATAAAACTAATTGAAATTTTTAGTATCTGTAAAGTGTTTTAGGTTTCCCATATAAAATAAACTCATTTTATTATGGTCAAATACAGTTATTGCTTTTTGAAAAGAAGAAAATCTATTGAAGATGATTACCTATACAAAAAATGCAAAAATGAGACTTTTATGAAAATTTTAGTGTAAATAAATCAGACTTTTAATTTAAGCAGATTTTATTGAACTACATTTGTTGAATGTCACCCTATGAGTAAATTTCACAGAGGATTTCTCTTATTTTCACTTTTCTTCATACAAAATGGCTCTTCTCCAAAACTGAAAAAAATATTTTTTCCTACACAGCATGTTGGACTGATATGCAGCCTTTGCTTCCTGAAAGTATATTATTTCCTACAATTGTACTGCTCTAAAATCTGCAATTTTTATGTGTTATTAAGTCATGCATCTTATAGAACAGCAAGATTAAGCATAATCACAACTTAGGCTTTCATTATTTTTGTAAAGAATCCCAATATGCTATCTCAGAAAAAAAGCTTTTATAAAAATAATGTGAAAACTTACACTGAAGTGATCATCTAACCAGAGGGAAGAAATCAATGAGATATGATGAAAACATCATGTTTCATTTTCCCCCCAGACTCAATGCTCCTAACATGTTCTGACAATTGGATTTTTATTTTGAACAAATAATTCAGTCTTCATAAAGAAAACAACTCAACTGAATAAGAATAAAAGTTAACTTTAGTGCAATTTTTAAGAATCAATATGATCCTTCTGTGGCAAAGAGGGAACAACCCACTCACTCTAGCAAGGTGCATCAAACTAGGACACTTTTAAATAAATTGCCCTTGTCGCTAAGGAAATGACAACAAAATGATGTCGGGATCTATGGAATCATGGCATTGGCAAGGAGAACATAATTAGGAGGGTAATTTTTCTTTGCTTATCTGTAAATGGGCTTAGAGCTGGGTAAAATTGGAGTATTTGGGGGTAAGGGAAAGAGCAGAGGTGTTCTGCCCCGTAAATCATGGCTTTCATTTTCCAGAACAAGAATGATGTCTTCTATGAATGTCCTCCATAGCATCTTCTTCAAAGAGAAAGTTTTTTTGTCTACGTTGAAAAATGTGTTGTTTAGTTTAGCCACCCTCATTAATGATCTTAGCTAGATGTTCTGGACAACTTGCTGCAGCTCCCATATCAGCAGTTGCTGCTTCACCATGCATTTCTATGTTATGGAGATGCTTCTTTCCATAAACTTTATGAACCAACATCTGCTATCTTCACACTTTTCATCATCTGCAGCTTCCTTACCTCTTTCAGCCTTCATAAAATTGAAAGAGAATTAGGGTTTTGCTCTGCTTTAGGCTTTGGCTTAAGGGAATGTTATGATTGCTTTGATCTTCTATCCAGACCACTAAAACTTTCTCCACATCAGCAGTAAGAATGTTTTTCTTTCTTATCATTTCTCTATTCACTCACACCCTCATGTGTCATTTGAATCTTGAGCAAAGTGTGTTCTCTTTTCTTATACTTTCAAATGACATAACCTATTCATTGTGAATTATAGATGACAAAGTGATTATATAAAATTATCAACTCACAAAATGAAATCATTTAATGATTTGTAATGGTACCATTTGGATATTTCCCTTTGGTGCATAGCTCATCTACTTTTAAAAATGCCAATCATAGCTTTTTATATATTATCTAAAATCCTCCATGGGTTGATGTAGAATTTGGATTAAGTCCAAACTGCCAGCTCCCAGGCACTACAAGTCATAATGCCTGCCTCATTCTTCACCCTCAAGCCACTGTCCATTTGCTTACTATGGTCCAACTATACCAGACTTTATGTTTCTTCAATATACTATGTGTATTTCTAATTAGGACCTTTTGCTCCATAGATCTTTCTGTGGTGAATGCCTCAAAAAATATTATTTCCTCAGAGTTGAATTCCTACAGAGAGGATTTCCTACAAATTAATGTGCCTCCTCAGACACTTCATTACCATCTTTTGTTTTCTTCTTATAACTTATTCCTAACTGAAATTACCTTCATCACTTATTTGATTATATATTTACTATATGTTTCTCTTACAATAAATTGCAGTCTTCACTGGAGCATGGATCTTGTCTGTCTTATTTCCCTTGCAGTATCAGCAAACTTAATGTTTCCAGACATACAGTTAATGCTAAAAATATGAGTTAAGTGAATTATGCAGAAAGTCAAAATAAGATGATCATTAAGACACAGAGGAGTTAAGAAGTGAAACTGAAACACTGAAAGGTAGCAAAAGAAATCTCCCACTATTTATAATTTTTGTTTTTGTTTCTTTCGGTACGCAGGCCTCTCACTGTTGTGGCCTCTCCCGTTGCGGAGCACAGGCTCCGGACGCGCAGGCTCAGTGGCCATGGCTCACGGGCCCAGCCGCTCTGCGGCATGTGGGATCTTCCCGGACCGGGGAACGAACCCGTGTCCCCTGCATCGGCAGGCGGACTCTCAACCACTGCACCACCAGGGAAGCCCTATAATTTTTGATGAGCCACTCTATGCTACTGGATTTATTTTCTGAGCTTTGTATGATGTTATAAGAAATTACGTGCTTTCAGATGCTAACAGTGAGTACCACTGAGAGATAAGGATTAATTGTGTATAATAATATCTTATAAGTTGAATTATGGTCAAGTTCTGAGGCTCAAAACTAGAATGAGTTCTATCAAAATAATTGACAATTTAGGACATTGGTCCACTAAGCCTATTGCCCCAAGGATCTCTTGGACTAAACTCATGGGTGACAGATATGATACATCATAATTATTCAGAATAGATATTCACTCATGTGTTTATAATTTTAAGAGTATCTGAGTAGACTACCCTATCAATATTTGGCCCTACATGAACTGACAGAGGTCTACTATTAGATATTAACCCCTTATATTTAAAATATTTTCATCTTTAGCAGTAATATTTGAAAACTGTCAGTATTTGTGGATATAGAAACACATTATATTTAAATCTAATATTAATATCATAAGATATGATGAAGAGCACCAGGTTAGCTGAGAGAAGAGCTCCAAGAGAATGAGAACTTGGCAAGGGGAACTGAAAGTAATTTGAGAGTATTGATATTTGGCTTCCTGGTATGGGTGGTTCCAAAAATAAGGTGGTAGCATAAAGGTTCCTGAAAGGTGAGCACACATCTGCTCAAAGATGAGTAGGTTATCAGCAGGAGGAGATGAATATTAAAATATTCAAAATAAGTGATTGCAATAATTCTAATAGGAACAAAACAGGATACATTTAGGGCCAAAAGAGAGAGCGTATAATTTATCTTCTGATTTTAGAAGTGAACACATTAAATATATTTATGGAAACTCATAGTTCACAAAATAGTCTATTGTGATTTATAATTATTTCATTGCAGACTCACAATATTCTGTCAAATAATATTATATCCCTGTTATAGAGTTAAAAATATTTAGATTCCTAGATATTAAACACTTGGCCCAATTTACACCATTAATGTCTCTAAACCATATGTTCTATACTACTCTATTTTTTTAGTTTTGGAAAACTATATCTGATGTAACTACAGAAGGAAGAGAAGGAAGCTTTTAGTTCAATTGAGGGAGATAAGGATAATTCCGAATTGTGACTTTTGTCTTTGTATTGGTGCTTACTATCTCTACTTACTACTTTGAAGAATAATATTCAAAGTAGTTACACTGTAAAAATAAAGATAAGAAATCAATACATATAAGTTTTAAAAAATGAAAGGCTGTGAAAGGAAATTCCATGAAAATGGTTCATTTATTGAGTAACTCCTAGTCCTGTAGGCACACAGAGACAAACTTCATCAGAGAGGCTTCTCTTTTCTTATAAAATAATAAAGGCATCTTAGTGGCGCTTTGGGGCTTACCCTCTCATTTGGGATATAGTGATCAAACTAATCATTGTTTTAAAATTATAATATTAAATGATTTCTAGGTGAATTACCTTAATTTATTATTTAAGAGATACATTTCAATTATGTAAATGTATTTTTAATATGCTATGTTTGATTATATGTTCTTATTTAGGATATATTAATTTTATATAAAGAAAAATACATAAGGGTATGGAAACAGGAGATAAATCAGCTTGAAAACAGTAAATTAGGACAATTTAATACCTTTTTAACAAAAAAGATCCAAATGTAAAACAGATTATGCTTAAGAGTTGGTCATTTATTTTCTTCATTTCTTTAGGGAAGAGGGAAAACTATAAGGAATTACACACTAACTGTAAAATTAAGATACAACAAAGAAAAAACCACAATTAAACAAATTAAAACAAGGTAAGACACTGGTAAGGATGATTGGTTTATAAACCTTACAGTGTCATAAATAGTGAAAGAGTTGTCACCATATTAAAAGCCTGTTTGAACAGGTGTGTGTTGTGAGGAGTATTCATTTGACAATGTATTTTGCAAATACACATTTATGGTAATGTCCTGTAACCATCCCAGGATGGATTTAATTATTGAGCCATTAAGGCTTACTGTTAATACTATGTGTTGATATTATTAACAAAAGTCTGGTTGTATCATTACAAGATATTTTTTAACAATTTGAAATGTTTCCTAAACAGTGTATGGTAAATTAAGTTAAAGCTGCAGTCTTGGGCGCTCTTTAACATAAATCATAGCAATATTCTTTTGGATCTGTCTACTAGGCAAAGGAAATGGAAGCAAAAGTAAACAAATGGGACCTTCTTAAACTTAAAAGCTTTTGCACAGCAAAGAAACCATCTTCAAAAAGACAACCTACAGAATGGGAGAAAAATTTTGCAAATTATATGACTGATAAGGGATTAATATCCAAAATGTATTAATAGTTCATACAACCCAATATCAAAAAAAAAAACCTAAATGAAAAATGGATGGAAGACCTGAATATTTCTAAAGAAGACATACAGATGGCTAACAGACTCACAAAAAGATGTTCAACATCACTAATCATCAGAGAAATGCGAATAAAAACCACAATGGGATATCACCTCACACCTGTCAGAATGGCTATCATCAAAAAGACCACAAATAACAAATGTTGGCGAGGATGTGGAGAAAATGTACCCCTTGTACGCTCTTGGTGGGAATGTAAATATGTTCAGCTGCTGTGAAAAACGGTATGGAGATTCCTCAAAAACCTAGAAATAAAACTACCATATTACCCAGCAATTCTACGGCTGGGTATATATCTTAAGAAAATGAGGGCTTCCCTGGTGGCTCAGTGGTTGAGAGTCCGCCTGCTGATGCAGGGTACACGGGTTCGTTCCCCGGTCCGGGAAGATCCCACATGCCGTGGAGCGGCTGGGCCCGTGAGCCATGGCCGCTGAGCCTGCGCGTCCGGAGCCTATGCTCTGCAATGGGAGAGGCCACAACAGTGAGATGCCTGCGTACCGCAAAAAACAAACAAACAAACTGCAGTCTTTTTTCTGCTTTAAGTCAAAGTTTATAATAAGGAGAGTTGCCTAATATTTTGTAATATTGCTTAACAGAAAAATCATACTACATGACCTAGAAACTTCTAAGAAAACACCTGTAAATTTAGCTGCAATATATTAGTCTCAATATGAAATAAAAGCATGACAAGAGTTACTATGTGTCTCCTTATTTTTAAAACTTTAAGATGGTGTGTGTACATTATGTGTTAGTCCTACAATATGTTGGCTACTAGGTGAAAGAAATCTAAACTTACTTTTGGATAATTAAGGTGTTAACAACTTTAATCAACATATAAATTCACAATAGTAAAAGGGAATGAGGGAATTATTATGTTCAGAAATAAAATTCTAAATAAATAAATCCCAATTAATCATTTTGCACATATCTCTTTTTTGCTAAGGTATTAAAATTGTATTTAAATTTAACAATTTAACTTTTATATTAAATATATAATACTTATATGTCCCTTGATGTATCCCCAATACACCCCAACTGTCGTTATTATCATTATTCAATGGCAAATCATTTTTAGAATATATTAGTGTTAAATCACTTTTGATTATGTGGATTTTTTTTCTTATTGAATCTGCATCTCCAGTATGATATTACTCTATGCCAAGATTTTGTAAAATGACTAAGCTAGACTTATTGGGTCAAACTTATCAATAGAAACATTTAGTAAATAACTCAATATCAGAAAAAAGAAGCCCCTTATTGGCCTGTTAAGGCTGAAGGATTTTTCATCTTTTTCTATATTTGTATTTGATTAAGTGTTGATGCTGCTAAATCTGACTCTATCTGATTTTAGCTCTTTTTTTCAGTCTCATTCTGTACTGAGACACAACTCTTCATCTGTGGGGCTTTATAACCCATGGTTTCACAACTGTCTAATTCATAAAAAAAACTCCATGTATAGTTTTCTTCCAAAAGAAGTCTTGCATTAAATACTAAGTGGTCATGTTAATATAATCCTACCACACCCTTTCATCACTTATTGAAATCCTTAAATGCTTTTTTAGAGTTAAAGTGGTACCTCCTCTGAATTGTCCATGACTCTTGTCTGTCCATGATGCAAAATTCACTTTCGTGCTTCTACTTGGGTTTTCTTGAAAATACTTTCGTAGATATAATCTGAGAGGAGCTCACTTTCTAGCCTAATCTAGCCACCAATCCACCCTAGTGATGGGCTGCACAGATACTCACCAGGCAGAAGGAGGACATTGGCTGCTGGTTTACTGCCAGCTACTCCTCTCAGGACATTTATTCTTCCATCCTCTTCTGCCTACGCACTCGACTAAGGCAAAAAACAACAAACAGCCCCCTGTTACCTTGCAGCAAACCATTGCTCTCACATAGGCTTGCCAGGAATATTAAACAGCAAAACATATGATGGTTATTATGATCTTACCAGTGTAAACATGGATTAATCTTAACCAAAAATGATAAATATGAACAGGTAACAACATTATCCTAGGCACAGAAAGAGAGATAACAGGTTGAAATGTGTGAACTGTATTAAATAACTATTTCCTACATATGTAATTTGGGACGTGTAGAGTAAGTTTAAAATATATGGTTAATACTATCAGTTATATGTAAGAAGATGCAATATCCATAAAAGACATGACTTTAATTATAAAAACTTAGGAAAACATATACCAAAATATCAATAGTAATTATCTCTGAAAGTGATGACAAATGAAAAATATCCTTTTCAATTTTTACTAGATACATTTCAATATACATTTGTTTTTGTTTTAGTATGCTTTAGGTTTATGATAAAATTAAGGATATCTTAAAAAATAAGAACATCTGTTCATCATAAAAGAAACACATCAGAGGTCTGGAGATATATTTTCAATACTTGTGACTGAAATATGTTGGCATGCTAAATATAGAAAAAATTCCTGTAATCGAAAGCAACAACAAAAATAAAATGACAATTCAATGAACATGCATATCATTGAAGAGGAAATTAATTGCCACTTACTGTGTAAATGCATGTCTTAATATACGATATAATATAATATATATGTATATACACATTTACTGACAGTTATTTTTCACATATAATTATTCATATTATGTTATATAAATGAATCAATATATATTATTTATATTATATGTATAACATATATATGTAATAGAGTGTGTATATATATTGTACACTATTATATATGTAATATGTTATATATAATTGTGAATATATACTGTACACAATATACTATATATTATATATATTATTATTATATATATTATATATTATAGAGCCCGTGCTGCACAACAAGAGAAGCCACCACAATGAGAAGCACCAAGCACTGCAATGAACAGTAGCCCCCACTCACTGCAACTAGAGAAAGCCGCGTGCAGCAAGGACCCAAAGCAGCCAAAAATAAATAAATTAAAAATAAAAGAAGAGATGAGTGGTAGGTACATTTATCCTTAATTTATATAACTCATAAATTCTATCTATTACATTATACTTCAAAAATAAGAAAATACATTTTAATAAGTACATCAAACATAAATAAACATAATTAATTATTATTGACTAAGAGGGTTATAGTTTTTTCAGTAACTTATTAAAGACATTTTAAGTTGGTTGTAATCCATTGTATGCCAGTTATTCACCAGAGATATCTGATGTTGGAAACTAGTAATTATGCTATTATTCCTGTATTACTTTCCATCTTTGCATAAATATATTTAATGATTTAAAAAATACTTTCTGTTCATTTGGATGCAAAGGTGAACAAATTATTGGAACAATATCACTTGACAAGAATTTCTACATGTTCCCAAACCAGCATTATGAAAAAGTGCCATTATCTCACATAGTATGCTTTCTGTAAATGTCAGAGAGAGAAAATAAACTTGAGGTCATATTCAGCTTATATTTTCCTAATTATTCATTATTTTCATAAATATTTTTGAACCTTTTCAAGTTGCAGTTTTATAAACTATGTAAAACTAAATTATGCATCCATATCCTCTACCAGGAAGCAGGAAGATATATAGGATGTTCCATATCACCCTACAATCTGGTACACCCTATGCTATTGGAGGTTTTAGTCTTAGGGAAAGATACAGTAATCTATTTATGGCAAGCCCCAATGGGAGGAAAAATATGTAAGATCTGAGATTGTGGAGTAAGTTTATACTATCTTCAGTAGATACTTGTATGTCCTTTTAAAACTCTTGGCATGTCAAGGCCTTGGCAGAAAGAGAACATTTGATCATGGAACACCAAGTGGCCATACACCTAAAACTTCTGATATGGGTTCTGTTGGTCTCACCAAGTCATAAAAATGGACATATCTAGCAGTAGTCCATCACAAGATGAAACTGGTATACCCAGGATTGAGTCTGATCATGACCAAAAGGCATGTGTAAAATATAAGAGCAGATGAGTAGATCAGACCCCCATGTCACCCACCAAAGTTGTACCAGTTCCCCTTACTGTTTGTTCCTGTCCAGTGGGGAGGTTCCATATGGCCAATTGAAGGAGGAAGAAAAAGCCCAAGGTTGATTTTCAGACTTTTTTTTTTATCAAAGGGTAGTTGATTTACAATATTTTATTAGTTTCAGGTGTACAACATAATGATTTGAAAATTTTGTAGATTATTTAAAGTTATTATAAAACATTGCCTATATTCTCTGTGCTGTACAGTATATCCTTGTAGGTTATTTATTTTATATATAGTAGTTTGTACCTCTTAATCCCCTATTCCTATCTTGGCCCTCCCAATTTCCCTCTCCCCAGTGGTGACCACTAGTCTGTTCTCTGTCTCTGTGAGTCTGTATCTGTTTTGTTATATGTATTCATTTGTTTCAATTTTTAAATTCCACATATAAGTAATATAATAGAGTATTTGTCTTTCTCTGTCTTAACTAATTTCACCAAGAATAACAAGGTCCATCCATGTTGTTGAAAATGGCAAAATTTCATTCTTCTTTATGTCTGAGTGTATACATATGTACACACATACACACAAACCACATACACACACACACACACACACACACACACACACACACACACACACCACATCTTCTTTATTTATTCATGTGTTGATGGATACTTAGGTTGCTTCCATATCTTGGAATACACAATAGTGTAAATCATATTTCTATGAACATTGGGGTGCGTGTATATTTTTTAATTAGTTATTTCATTTTCTTTTTTTTTTTTTCTTTTTTTTTTTTTTGCGGTACATGGGCCTCTCACTGTTGTGGCCTTTCCCGTTGCAGAGCACAGGCTCCAGACGCGCAGGCTCAGCGGCCATGGCTCACGGGCCTAGCTGCTCTGCGGCATGTGGGATCTTCCCGGACCGGGGAACGAACCCGTGTACCCTGCATCGGCAGGCGGACTCTCAGCCACTGCGCCACCAGGAAAGCCCTCATTTTCTTAAGATATATACCCAGCTGTGGAATTGCTGGGTAATATGGTAGTTTTATTTCTAGGTTTTTGAGGAATCTCCATACTGTTTTTCACAGCAGCTGAACATATTTATAGTCCCACCAACAGCATACAAGTGTTACCTTTTCTCCACATCCTCGCCAACATTTGTTATTTGTGGTCTTTTTAATGATAGCCATTCTGACAGGTGTGAGGTGATATCCCATTGTGGTTTTTATTCGCATTTCTCTGATGATTAGTGATGTTGAGCATCTTTTTGTGAGTCTGTTAGCCATCTGTATGTCTTCTTTAGAAAAATGTCTATTCAGGTCTTCCATCCATTTTTCATTTAGGTTTTTTTTTTTGATATTGGGTTGTATGAACTATTAATACATTTTGGATATTAATCCCTTATCAGCCATATAATTTGCAAAAATGTTCTCCCATTCTGTAGGTTGTCTTTTTGAAGAAGGTATCTTTGCTGTGCAAAAGCTTTTAAGTTTAAGAAGGTCCCATTTGTTTACTTTTGCTTCCATTTCCTTTGCCTAGTAGACAGATCCAAAAGAATATTGCTATGATTTATGTTAAAGAGTGTTCTGCCTATGTTTTCTTCTAGGAGTTTTTTGGTTTCCAGTCTTACATTTAGGTCTCTAATCTATTTTGAGTTTATTTTTTTATATGGTGTGAGAAAATGTTGTAATTTCATTATTTTACATGTAGCTGTCCAATTTTCCCAGCACCACTTTAGAAGAAGCTGTCTTTTCCTCATTATGTATATTCTTGCCTCCTTTGTCCTAGATTAATTGACCATAAGTGCATAGGCTTATTTCTAGGCTTTCCATTCGTTTCCATTGATAAAGATATACATTTTTTAATAAATTTATTTATTTTTGGCTGCGTTGGGTCTTCGTTGCTGCATGCAGGCTTTCTCTAGTTGCAGCAAGTGGGCTTCTCATTGCCGTGGCCTCTCCTGCTGTGGAGCACTAGCTCTAGGCGCGCAGGCTTCAGCAGTTGTGGCACATGGGCTCAGTAGTTGTGGCGCACAGGCCTAGCCGCTCTGCAGCATGTGGGATCTTCCCAGACCAGGGCTGGAACCCATGTCCCCTGCATTGGCAGGCAGATTCCGAGCCACTGTGCCACCAGGGAAGCCCAAGATATACATTTTTAAAACATATTTTCTATTTTTTCTCAAAGCCTTGATGAAACTGCTAAGTGGTGTTTCAGAGGGCTCTGAGGAGCTCTGGTTCTTTATGTCTCAGCACAGAAAGAATTCGGTGAGAGGCAAAGTGATAGATAAGAAGTGATTTATTAGAATAGGACGCTTGTGAGGCTTACAAGTGGGCGGGCTAGAGGGTGCCACACCCGGAGAACTTAGTGGGCTACAGTTTTATAATCAGAGGAAAAGTGGGGAGGGGGAGAAAACCACTTTCTTCCTCATTCTTGAGGAGACGTCAAGCTTCCATCATCAGCTCCTCCTCCATGTCAGGCGGGGAAGTTTTCTTGTCCCTACATGGTCAAGCTGGGACTGTCACTGTGCAATGGAAATGAGTAAAAAGACAGTGACATATGTTAAAAATGGTAAATCATCTCAGGTTACAGTATAATGTCACCCTTTCCTTGTATTTTTGTTTTTAGTGTGCACAAAGGAGCATGTCCTAGGAATCATTAACTTACTGTGCTCACTGGCCAGGATGTGGTTCTCATGCTACCATTGTTTATGGTTTTGGGGCAAGTCTCATGCTTCTGTTGCATGATTTTGTTGCTAAGCATGCCTGCTTGGTTTTGTGGTTAGGCAAACCTGCTTTCTTGAGTGATCGTTAACTTATAGGGGTCTCCCATACTTTTTTCTTTACCTACAATCCCTTAGTAAGATTAACTATTTAATTACCTACTTTGTCTCTTTACTCTGTCCCTATCATTACTTATTATTAAAATAAATTCAATAGTAGTAATAGCCTCAGAGTATCATCCAGAAAAAAATTAGTATAGGGTAAGCCAGACGTTAAGAACAAAAATATTAGCTATTATTATGTCAAATTTTTATTCTTAATATTTCCATATATTTTGTCTATAATTCAATTTCTCTGGTTTTAATTATTTCAGTGGAAATATCCTCATGCCCTTTTAAAAACACAAATAATAGGAAGAGTCCAAGTTACTGAACTGGATTTTCTGGACTAAGTAAACCAACTTTGTGAGCCTGTTATACATAACATTTTTTTTTGCAAGTCACATTTAAAAAAATGTTTCTAACATGTACGTTGCCATTTTATTTTCTTAGCAGTTTCTTTTTGTGAGCAACATTTTTTTAAAAACCTGACATTGTATAAATTATCATTGAAACTCTCAATTCTTTTGCCACTTTGTTGAAAATCAATTGATCGTATACATATTTCCTTCTAGATTCCATGATCAATTTTCCTATTCTTCCACAAATACCACACTCTTTTGTGTGTGTGTGTGTGTGTGTGTGTGTGTGTGTGTGTGTGTGTTTTGCGGTACGCGGGCCTCTCACTGCTGTGGCCTCTCCCGTTGCGGAGCACAGGCTCCAGACGCGCAGGCTCAGTGGCCATGGCTCATGGGCCTAGCCGCTCCCGGCATGTGGGATCTTCCCGGACCGGGGCATGAACCCTCATCCGCTGCATCGGCAGGTGGACTCTCAACAACTGCGCCACCAGGGAAGCCCCCACACTCTATTTTTATTGTTAATTCTTAGTCCCCTCCTCCCCAAGCCCTCACTTACTTTTTACTTCCCCTCCCCCTCCTCCTCTTTTTCCTTCTTTTATTCCTATAACTTCTAACTTTTCTTTTGGAGAGAACTAAACAAGGTAACATAGCAATTCATCATAAGATATTTTCCTACAAATATCTTAATGGGATAAACATTATCAATTCCTCTACATGAGAAATAATATAAAATATAAATTATAAGTTTGTGCTGGAATTAAATTGCCTGGATTTGAATTCCACCTTCAACATGTGCTAGTTGTAAATTATGCCTTACTACCTTTTTCTGTATTTTTTTATATTATTTATAAAGTGGGAATTATTATAGTAACCACCTTATAGGGTTGCTTTGAGATTAAATAATGTATTTAAAGACAGAGTACAATTCCCGACACAGAAAAAGTTCTCAGTGAATGCTAGCTATTTTTGTTTAATACTCTTAGAGTCTTCTGTTTCTTTGGCGTTAATAAGCATATGTAGAAATAAAAAAGGCCTGCTTGTCAAAGCCCATTGGTTATTGGTGGATTATTTACTGTGGTACTGAAAATAAGCAGCAGTTAATTTTTAGATGGAAATTCTCTTTTCCTGCTTCTTTCCTGAACTCCCATGATATTGTGTCAGACTTCTTTCTGTGCTTTCTAAAGCAATTGGGGAGTTTATTTAAAGAACAACACACGAAAATAAGGCAACCAGATCATGGATATTTGATTTTTTTCCCACAGGATGCCAGGACCAAAACAAATACCATTGTTTTCCTAAGCAAATGGACTCTAGGACAGCTGCTAACAATGGAAAGAAACACTGAAGTTATTCAAATTACTGAAGTTCTCTGGTGATCAGATTCTCTTGCTTTTCAGAAACAGCAGAGGATTTTTTAAATTTCTATCTAATGCTGTGAAGTGTCTGCTTTTTCTGTTTTTCTTGCAGACTTTCAACTTGTTTCTACAAAATAGCTTAAGAGACCCATTGCATCATATCCAAACACTCCACGTCACAGTATCATATTATCATATTTGTTCAACTGTAATGACTTATCTTCTATGTTCAGAGCTTTCCCCTCAGAGACTGCTGGCTTGTTTATAGTTTAGCTGCAATTGGGTCAGGTGATGACTCTTAAAACAATGACAGCACAGCCATGTGGTACCAGCATGATGCCTTACAGATGGGACTGTAGTCAGGATGCTTGTCAATTTTTATGGAAAGTATCAAGGCCAACCTTATAGTCCAATAATTTTAGAAACAATATAGTATAAAGTTTAAGGAGGTATGTAGTTTGACTGGGTTAGAATCTTAACTCTGCCATCTTCTAGTTGCTGAAATTCTCTATCATTGATTTTTCTCATCATTATAAATAGACATACTGACAGTACTTATAACAATAAATGTACTTTTAAAAACAGTTCTCAGTAAGCATTAGCTATTATTACTATCTGTCTTATGCCTACTGTTAGATGCAAATGCTAAGTTCTGATGCCTGATTTTCCTACCAGGTGGAGAAATACCCATAGAGTAAAACTCTTGACCCTTCTAAACCTATTCACACACTCCTCCAGAGAAGAGGAGTGAGTTGATTGGTGAGTTTAAGAGCAGGAGCTAGTCATGAAAAACAAAACTCCTTCCTTGTTTTCTCACATGGAATCTGGATGCCTTCAAGAAACAGGTATCATACTCTGTTACTCTATTCTGCAAATTTTTTTGAGAGAAGGCCACTCTAAGCGAAGCCTGCACTTTTTCAGAACTGCCTAATGACTAGTCAAATTAGTCAGTATTTATTAGATCAGTGAGTCTGTGGAATTTTTTGAATCATTCCTAAAATCTCAGTTTTGCCAGTGTATCACCTAAGTCACTTGTTCCAATATCAGCTAATCTCTTCATTTTGAAATTGGCTAGAGGGAAAAAGAAGAGTGAATTTTAGACTCCTCAAAGCTCAATATCTCCTACTCTACAGTATACTTTTAGAGGACCAGGTTTTTTTTTTTTTTTTTGCGGTACGCGGGCCTCTCACCGTTGTGGCCTCTCCCATTGCAGAGCACAGGCTCCGGACATGCAGGCTCAGCGGCCATGGCCTACAGGCCCAGCCGCTCTGCAGCATGTGGGATCCTCCCGGACCGGGGCACGAACCCGCGTCCCCTGCATCAGCAGGCAGACTCCCAACCACTGCGCCACCAGAGAAGCCCAGGACCAAGTTTTGATTATCTTTGATTCCCAGTTATCTTTGAATGACAGCTAAGTTTCCTGGTATATAATATATTTTGTAGTTTATATATAATATTTTGCATAATAAGATCCTATATCCAGGTAGGATACAACCATTTAGCTTCAATTAGCACTCTCTTTTTTTCATATGACCTAACTGTATTGTGATCTGTCACTTCGTACTTGTCATCAGAAAATAGCACCACCTAGATACATTGAACTAAATATCTGCTCTGTCTTCAGCTCATTCTTAGAGACACTGCTCAGAATTCAATTTCTCTTTGAAGTTTCCCTGAGCAGTGGAGTCGGCAAATATTTATTGAGCATTATATGTCTCCTGCACTGTACTAAACACTGGGTAAAAAAAAAAAGTTGATAAATATTACAATGTATTTCCAGCATAATGGGGTAGACAAGCCCATTATAAACATACTTATGATCTAAACCAATACGTATTTGTAATATGCTGATGTAAGTTGAAGGAGAAAATGATAAATCCTTAGTGGTTCAAGTACAACTGACGGAGGTTGGAAAATATTCAGAATAAATATAATTGGCTTTGAAAGATGTTTTAGAGACAAGAGAGATGTATGGTTGTGAAGCATTTCAAGATGTCCAAGTGATTGTTAATGGCAGAATATAAACAAGATTAAGTCTGAAGAGACTTCCTGAGATCTGGAGTTTTAAAGGTTCACTGAAAACAATATTGGAGGGATAGGGTAATGACAGGAAAGGAACAGAGAAAGAACAGAGAGCTCTGAGAAGTGAGTGGCAGATGAATAAGAGGAAACTTGAAGAATTTTGAATAAAAAAGCGAAGACAGATTTGTTAGAGGGAGATGTTGGAAAAAATATTTTTAGGATGGGCAAATTTGAACGTATTTATTGACTGAGAGAAAAATTAAAAATTAGAAAAGTGTGTAGTAAATAATTTAATCGTATCCAAAGAGAAAAATGGCTTTTGCCCTAAGCTTCTGAGAGTTACACTCTAAGCTCTTGAAATCTCCTGTCTTACAGGATTGTCTTTGTTGGCCTGGGGCATTGTTATAGTCTAACAATGTGATTTAGGATAGGGCCTTGAGTCACACATCATCACTTTGACCTCCAGAGGTATTGTAGAGTGAGGTTGCCATATAGGTAGTTGACCCGGAAGCCTCAATAAAAATCTTTGAACATCAAAGCTCAGATAGACTTCCCTGGTTGACAATGTTCCATGTGTTTTGTCACACATAGATGTCAGGAAAGGAATACTCTTCCACAGACAGAGGACAATGGAAGCTCCGTGTTTGACACTTTCCTGGATTCTGCCATTTATGCTTCCTCCCTTGGCTGATTTTGATTGTATCCTTTCCCAGTAATAATTCATAACTTTGAATATAACAGCTCTCAGTAAGTTCTATGAGTCCTTCTAGTGAATTATGAAACCTGAGGGTGGTTTTGGGAACCCTCCATCCCTGAACTTACAGTTGTTGTCAGAAGTGAGGATAGTCTTATAGACTGTGTGTGCTCCTTCTATCTTTGTAAAAAAGATGTTGCAAGCTAATAAGAATGAGGATATAGCAGATCAAGGTGGTGAAAAGAATGCAATAAGGATAAGAATTACAGGGCTTATATTTGTCCAGATGAGGGACACCACATCTTGACACCTTGAGGGTAAGGGAACATGGTATGGGTGTAGATGTGTGTGGGTGCAGAAGTAAAGGAATGGAAAGCTCTGATTGAGTCATACTAGAGGGACCCATTGTTCTTCATGAATGGAAGAGAATTTGTCTAATAAGTGGTTTTAAATAAAGGTTTAAATAAGTGTGACTTTTTCAAAAACCTGCAAAAGGAACTAAGAAGTGTTGTGGTCAGCCAGAAGAGCTCAGAAACAACCAAAAAACTGTAAATCAAGCAAATCTAGAAAATGTGAATATTTACCCACAATATAGCTTTATTCCTCCTTTTCCATTTCTGCATAGTCAGCTGTGAGCTTTATCAAGGTCTTCTGCCAGAGCAGGAAATCATGGCAGCAGTGGGAAGGAAGAAGGCACTCTGTGAGCAGAGTGCTCTTTGAGAGACACTTCTTCAGAGGGGTAGAGAGGCATTTAGATAAGAAGCACTTGGGCCTTGTTTTCAGATAGTTACAGTTACTATGCTGATACCACTGAAAGGGAAAAAACTAGATAATTGATTCTAACTAGTTACGGGCAATAATATGGCTACTACACAATGGACAGGGAAGAGGATGTCTGGACTTAGTGGATTTTCTGGACTTCATCCAAAATTAGAAGTAAAAAGAAAACTATAACAAGCCAAAATAAGAATAACCATTAATGACACAGCCTTCTTAGGAGTGCATGTTTAGGTCTGTCTGCCAAATAAATATGTCCAGCTAAGGTGCTGGATGAGGGCAAAGCAAACATTGAGTAGGAATTGGAGAAAGGAAGTTATGACTCCTAACTCCAGCCACATAACCAGTTGCAGGCAGGAGGACTATAGTAACTATACGTATTTTTCTTCCTTGCCTTGATATTTAACTGTATGAAATATTTTCTTTTTCCATTCCCCACTATCTGATAACAGATATAAGTTGTGTAAATAACATTCAGCTCTATAATTCAGCATTTAAGTTCTAGTACATAAACTATTGTGACTAGGCAAAGAAAGAAAGAGGTTACCCCTTTTAGGAAGAATGTAAGCATGTGTGTGGTTGTACAAAGAACAAATACATCACATCAGGCAGGCATGGTGCTGTTATCCTCTTCATTCAGAAGTGAACTGCGTGTCAATGGGTCGCATATAAATACAGAGTTGAGATGGTGTAGACTATGCTGGGTTGTCTGTCATCAATTTATTCCCTTCTCAGGTCTCCTCTGCCTCACAGAAAATAGCACAGAGCTTAATTTTGCAAAGTTCCCTTCCACATATGGTTTCAGGCTAGAATTTGGCATTGCACAACATTCACGAGTGATTTACAAGGTGAAAGACAAAACTACTCCCCAAGGACAGTTGAATTGAAGTGGCTTCCTGGCAGGCTTTTGAGAAGACACAGCTGCCACAGACTGAGGTAGATGGTGAGAACTTAGCAAAGATTCTTAAAAATTGCAGTAACTTTGTTTATTTATTGTTTTAAGAAGATGTTGGGGGTAGGAGTTTATTAATTAATTTATTTATTTTTGCTGTGTTGGGTCTTCGTTTCTGTGCTAGGGCTTTCTCTAGTTGTGGCAAGCGGGGGCCACTCTTCATCGCGGTGTGCGGGCCTGTCACTATCGTGGCCTCTCGTTGCGGAGCACAGGCTCCAGATGCGCAGGCTCAGTAGTTGTGGCTCACGGGCCTAGTTGCTCCGTGGCATATGTGATCTTCCCAGACCAGGGCTCAAACCCGTGTCCCCTGCATTAGCAGGCAGATTCTCAACCACTGCACCACCAGGGAAGCCCTGCAGTAACTTTATTTTGAGCTCTTGAGAACCACACTTTTCAGGACTTGAGGTGGAGATATTTATTAGAAGCTTTTATGTTCATCATTCCTCAGCTATTCCCAGTTGTGTGAGCTCGTAATTCCCATATTAAACTCTTTATTTCTGGAATACATGTCCTTGCTTTTATTTTCCTAACCAAATCCTGACAGAAACAGCAGATAATCTCATTATGTAGATGTGGAAATGTGCTAGAATCTTCTTTAGTGGGTTTTTGTATGAATTGAACCATGTGAAATTTGTCCCAGTGTTTAAGAAAATTAAGTTTATTTGAGATTACTTAAAAATATTTATGTTGGTCATTCACTTGGCTTAATATTGAATTCTCCTGTGATGGCACAGAATTATTGGCAAGCTGACTGCCTTTATGAGTGTTAAAAAAAAGCAAATTTCAAGAGAAATCCAGAAAAAAATAGGTAGTGTTTATATAATATATATGCATATATGACATATATATTTAGCATATGAAATCCTTTCAAAGTGTAAAAATAATGACTTCTGGGAGAATGGATTCTTAAAAGCTGGAAAGCTGCTATGGTTGTTTTTAAAGTGGGTGAAATTACTGTGCCTTAAAGATCAGCACTTCTTACTTATACATATGTCCTGCCTGAAATACAGGTGGGGCCGGCAATTCTCAGGGATGCTCAACCAGTACCTCTTTCTCTTCCAACTCCTCTGCAGCTCCCACAGGTTGAAGAAGCAAAGTGGGCACTTGCTCTGCAAACCTAGACTTAACTTGTTCCCCCTCCTCCCATGCATGCTGGAATGTTCTGATGCTAAGTGTTTTGTTAGATTTGGAGTGAGTAGTATAAAGACCTTCAAATTGTTAATATTAGCTGTGTGCTTCATCTCAATATTTACTTGAAAATCCTGCACTGAGGTGTGTCTGCTACTAGCCTAGTTATTAAGAAAGTAAGGCATTTTAAGAAATTGAATAGCAGGTTAACTTTTAAGTGGAAAAAAAATAGAATCTATAGCATGGATAAACTTTTTGATTGTCTATACCATTAGAAAAAAAAATACTGGAGCAGTCTTAACTGTCATCAATAGCAATGTGGTTAAACAGAATAAAGAAGATGCATGGTATAAAATCCTACTCAGAGGCCAACCATAAGGAAAGATTCATTTGAACCAATATGACAAAAGCATAAAAAAACACTGCTAAATTGAAGAAGTTTATTATGATTCATTAAGCACAATATCATACAATTTTAACAAAATCATACAGCACAATGATTTATGAATATGTATGTTTGTGTGTCTATGTACAGAAAAATAATGGACGCATACAGAGCATAATGTTAATAGTTGTATTCTCTGAAGCTATCGAATGAGTCATGTATTTGGGGAGGTGTTGTTGCATTACCTGTAATGTAGATGTTTTTGAAACAGAAAATATGTATATGATATAGTTGTGCAAATAAGTGTAGTTTCTGATTAAAAGAAAGAGACAACAGCATGAAATTATGTAAACTCTTAACAATCATCATCTCCAGCTACTGAGATTATGGATAATTTATCATTCCTCTTTGTATTCTCTGATTCTACACCCAACCAGGGGGAGGGGAGTTCCCACAAGTAATTTTTGACACCATCTGGGTGTCCTAAAATTTAATGCAATTTTGGTATTATTTACCTGGAGGTAGCATCAGATCCCACAGGTTAAGAACTCAGTCCTAGGGTTTCCCTGGTGGCGCAGTGGTTGAGAGTCCGCCTGCCGATGCAGGGGACGCGGGTTCGTGCCCTGGTCCGGGAAGATCCCACATGCCGCGGAGCGGCTAGGCCCGTGAGCCATGGCTGCTGAGCCTGCGTGTCCGGAGCCTGTGCTCTGCAACGGGAGAGGCCACAACAGTGAGAGGCCCGCGTACCGGAAAAAAAAAACAAAAAAAAAAACCTCAGTCCTAAAAGAATGCCCCCCACCCCCCTTCAGCCAGCCAGTTGCAAGTCCAGGTTATCACCTGTGCTTCTGACTAACTGGCTATAAATAGGGGTTTCCAATGACCCCCGCTAGAGCAATTCACAGAACTCAGAGAAATATTCTACTTACCAGATTACTGGTGTATTATAAAAGGATATAACTCAGATACAGCCAGACTGAAGAGACGCATAGACGAGACATGTGGGAAGGAGCTCAGAGTGTCCACGCCCTCTCCCAGTGCGCCACTCTCCCTGAATCTCCACATGTTCACCCACCCAGAAGTTCTCTGAACCCTCTCCTTTGGGGATTTTATGAGGCTTCATTACATAAGCACTATTGTTTAAATCATAGGCCATAGGTGACTGATCTCAATTTCTTCTGCCTCTCTGCACTCAGTAGGTGGATTGGAGGGCTGGGGAATGAAAGTTCCAAGGCTCTAGTCATGTGGTTGTCTCCTCTGGTGACTAGCCTCCATGCTTAGGTGATGTAGGGGCTTTCTAAACTAAATCTCATCAACAGAAGAAAAGACACCTTCATTGCTCTCCTCACAAGAAATTACAAGGGTTTTAGGAGCTCTGTGCCAGAAACAGGATGAAAACAAAATATATATTTCTTATTATAAATCACAATATAACATATCCTTTTAGAGATTACCTGGAAGTTTTCTTTGTCAGTGCATAACACACACAAACACACACACACAAACACATTTCCTATTCTTTATCATTTATATATTTACCATTCACGTTTTGAGTTGAAAATATTTAATCACTAAATTTGACGTGTCTATTTACTCTTTCAAATGATTAATTTTATGTTTTCTTTGTTCAGAAAGCAAAATTCTTATCTATTTCAAGGCTTGAATAGATCGGGTACCTTTCTGATACAAACCAATGTTCTTAAAAAAGTACTTTTATTTACTCTTAAATGTACTTAAGAATTCTGGTTTCATCTCTGACATGTCAAGAGCTTGGAAGTGGTCATTCCAGTCAGTAACATTTTTCTTCCTTACAATAAGAAAAACCTGAACAAACTCAAAGGTAATGACTTTTATTGTACCCATCAAACCATTGAGAACATAGAGCAAACTGTCACCTTGAAATCTGGGGAGATAGGTACATCCAGGGAGTCACGGCCGAGATCAGTTTACCTGGAACAGAAGCTGCTGGAGTCATAAGCTGGTAGAACACTTAAGTGATAATGACAAATTGCTGGAGGCTGAATGTGGACTGTCTTAATCTTGAGAAACTCCTAGGGGAGTGTGGTCTTAGGGGTCCCTAACACATTTTTGGGTTCTCCCAGTGAATAGTGAAAATACCCTATTGTTTCTGGCAGGAGAGGGTGGGGGAAGTAACTATTTTCAAGATATGATCTATTGTCTATAAGAACCACTTTATATATAAAGACACAGGTTAAAAGCAAAGGAATACAGAAAGATGAGCATGCTAACATTTTTTTTTAAGGCAATAAATAGTAAAACAAAAATGTTGTTGCAGGGATAAATTAGACAAAAGTCAAACAAGACAAAATAACTACATCCCAAGATTTTCTCCAGTCAGAACTTTCTTATAAGGCCTTAATAGTTTTATTTAAATCTGCAGAGTATAAAATGATATGTTTAAACTACTATGTGATCATATCCTATATTTTCTTACACCATAATTACTTGGCTTTAATGGACTATTAATTCCTATAAATTTTCAGAAAATGTAATTACTTGAAGATCATAATATAAATAAATATTCAAATTTACCAAGTCTTAAATGAATTAATGCTTTCCTATTCACTAAATATTTAAAATACATCTAAATAAACAATGTGATGGTAACATAATTGTGTCATAGCATGATAATAATATGAGGTATGGCTTGTAAAATAATTTATTGTACCCATGTACATGACAACCAGTAAGACATCCCACTTTTTCCTGTCTTCAGGCACATCGGATTTTTTTTTTAATTTTTATTTATTTATTTATTTATTTATTTATTTATTTATTTATTTTTGGCTGTGTTGGGTCTTCGTTTCTGTGCTTGGGCTTTCTCTAGTTGCGGCGAGCAGGGGCCACTCTTCATCACGGTGCACGGCCCTCTCACTGTCGCGGCCTCTCTTGTTGCGGAGCACAAGCTCCAGAAGTTCAGGCTCAGTAGTTGTGGCTCACGGGGCTAGCTGCTCCGTGGCATGTGGGATCTTCCCAGACCAGGGCTCGAACCCGTGTCACCTGCATTGGCAGGCAGATTCTCAACCACTGCGCCACTAGGGAAGCCCCAGCACATCGGATTTTGATTATGACCCCTAAAGTCACAAAAAATAATTTTCTATCTCATAACGTGTAATTCATTTGTAAAATGTTAATATATTCTATTGGGTTTTGCCACTGTTGCTAAGTTTATTCAAAAGAGTTATCAAATTATAATTAAATGAACAGGGATCTGCGTGGCCTGTGTAAATATTGTAATTGGTTCATACATATGTAATGCCATTAATTAATGTGCAATACCAGGTAATTTTGAAATAAGTATTGTCGTCTCTAATGGCCATTTTATACATAAAATATTTTATCTCCCAAGAATATATTCTGAAAAGAAATCCAAAGTTTATTTGAATAGAACTTTCCTTGAAAAGTAAATACTAGGAAAATACTAGAAATTATATTTCATAATGTGGATGAAAATTGCCAACGACTTTGATGCATCACTCTTAATAGAACTGTTCTCCTTTACCACCATAGTTGATGAGGAGGTGCTGCCAGACTTTCCACTCCTGTGAAATGGCTACAACCGTACCCCATTAGAAATACCCATGGGAAAAAAAAAATGCCCACGGAATGTGACAAATTGTACCAACTCTCTGTCAATTACATTTCTTTACGTCAAGTTAAAAAATTTCTCTTCACGAAGAGAGTTGATTGGTCTTCATTTAGAAACACATAATACACATTTTTCAACTTAGAAATAGACTACATAAAATAAGACCTCACATTAACTATAAACTTGTAATTCACATTTACCCCTTCTCCTTTTTTCATCTTGATTTTTATCCAGTTTACTGCTAAAATGTTACATTATCATCATTTACCTTTTCATTTCTATATGTTCTAAAAGTTCTTTATGAGCAAATTAACTTTCAATTTAAAAAGATTTAAGAATAGGATGTTTTATTAATTGACATCTATTGTCTGTTCTCTTGGTACAGATGTTAAGAGAGCAAAGTGACAGATGGATGCATATTTTCTTCTTTCATGGAATCACTAAAGATTTTATCATAAAATGTAACCCCTTCATACACTGTTAAAGCCATTTGACTTTCAGCAAGCCTGCTCATTCATGACTCTTCATCTGTTTTTATCCAATATTTCAATTAGCCCAACAGAATAATAATTCATTGATTTCAAAAATAATGAATTGTGTCCTCATTAAATTGTTTGACTAAGAGTATAAAGTGAAAAGGGGGTGAACAAATAAATATGTTAAATTCAATCATTAAATAGATGAGGTAACAGAAACTTTGGGGATTGAAGATTAATTTTCCTTTAGGATCATATCTTGGCAATTTAGAATAAGCAAATCTAACCAGGAAACTTCTGACATTAATATAGTACCTATAAATTATTCATTCATTTGCAGATTTCATTTATGTCAAATCTTGTTAGAACAGTTAATTTTACATGAAAGTTTTTCTCAGAGGATGTTCTTAACAGTTGGACATTAGCATTTTTGAATGAGTCAGCATTTTTCATGTAACAAGATTCCTGTCTTGTTATATTTGCATAATTTAATCATTGCACAGTATAGCATAGATCTAAGAATGTCATTTTTCTTGGATTAAATATTAAAATTATGTGCATAGTAGGGTGGTCACTTATAAGAGAATGAAGAACAGGACATCAGTAAGCATATATAATCAATTTGTTTTATTAGAAAATTAACAGGACTGAAATATGGCCTTAATTAAGCCACTGGTTTGTAATCAAAATGTTAAATCAGTCATAGGAAGTGAGAATTCTATCATCTAAACATACAGGTGAATAGCATATATTACTTAAAATACTTTCTTGACTATAGTGACATCTTATAGTTAGTATTGTAAATTAGTATAATAATTTACCTTGCAAGATTACTCTTCCATTAAATTTAGATCTATGTCCTCTGGTAATACAAATGTTTGTCTTAGTTCAAGAATCTTTTATATTTAGCACCTAATAAAAATCTAAAGATTTCCTTTGGTTTCTTAAAAAAAAAAAAAAAGATAATGAGGGTTAATGCTCAAAGAGTTTTAGCAAATGGTTCTGTGAGTCTGTCTTCCACCTCTTCTTTTACTAGCTCCAAACGTTATCCTCTTCTCAGATGCTTGTTTGATATTAGATGGGAATTCAGTCCTGATAAAGACAGCCTTAACACCCACAGCTTGACTGAACTTTAGACAGGCTTCTTCTTGCCTCTAGACCCCTGACCTTCCGCTAGCCAGGGCTTTACAAAATTCAGATGGCTAACCACAGAGGCCCCTCCCCTCCCTTTTCTTAGAGTATTTACTTAGAAAACTTGTAAATTTTCTCTCTCTCTCTCTCTCTAAATATATATATATATTATATTATTATATTATATATATTTAAATATATAAATCATTTTAAAAAGCTTCTTGTTGTTTTATAACCCAGGACCTGGGACTTTCTCAAGGACCTGAGAACCATCCCTTTGAAATGTAATCATCAAAGAAGAAAGTGTCCGTATCTCCTATTCTCAGTAGAAAGGTAAGAACCTCTTTTAGGTGGGCACCTCCCTCAAACTTGTAAAACTACATCCTGTCATGAAGAGATGAGAAAGTTTACTTTTCCTTTGGGTAAAGCCAATGAGAAAACAGATGGCTTAGTATCTCCACCCCAGCTCTTATAAACTCCCCTACCTTTTGTTTAGGGAAGTTGAGTTCATCCTGTGTTCGTTTCTCGTCCTTATTTCAGTAGCCTTGAATAAGGTCTTCCTGATAATATCTGGTATGATTTTTGCTTTGACCAACACAAATAGCTGTCTTTGTTCCCCTTGGAACCACACATGACAAGACTTGCAGATTGGATGTGCTAAATCACTCTTGTACCTCAGTGTTGGAAAGCACAGTGATTAGAGAAGAATGAATTTTACTGCAAGAGACTTCAGCCAGACTGGAGACCTTTTTACTCTACACAGTCGGCTCACGGTGGGGAGAGACTGATTTCCTTTCTCCACTTGCGGGACTGAAGATACCTAGAGTGATCCATAATAAAGACCCGAGCCTTAATGTATAAATAAATACATGAATAATTAAACAAACATACAAATAAATAACTGCCCTCTCACAGGGCCTTGCAGCACAATAAAGGGATATCAGATGGACAAAAACAAGCCACAAAAATCCATAAAGTAGAGCTACAGTACAGAAGCAGATGGTAACATGATTTCTCAGGAAAACAATTTAATGAGTAAATTGATGCTACCTTTAAGTAGTACTTAATAGTAGTAATATTTAGTACATTAAATACTGTACTACAGTTAATGATCTGAAGTAGTAGACTAGAATATCAAATGGGAGAATTTTGCTGAAATAAGAAAAAAATTGAAAGAGAAAGAATATATGTGAAAAAATCTTAGCAACTTATTTGAAAAATACAAGAGAACTAACATGGAAATGAAAAATTTTTTTAAATGAAAATGTAATATATGAGAAAAGGAATTTAGTTAATAGAAAAATATTGTTTTCATCTGGAGAAAGATTCATGTCTAAGCTTGAAAGTTTCGTGGAGTTCCTGGAAAAATAGCAATTCTAAGGTAAAAAGAAAACATCATGTTTCCAAAATTGAAATAGGTAAATAAGAAGGAAGAAGATATTAAAGTATCACCACCAGACATTCTGAAACACTTGAAGCAAAAGACATTAGAATATTATCTACACTCTATTAAGAGAAATTTGATGAGTAGAACTCAACAATCCTACACCCAACCAAGACATCTTTTCATTGTTAGTGTGCAAGATAGATATTTCTGAATATGCAAGAATTTAGAGTACACCACAAGTTTTCCAAGACAGAATGCTCATCAAACAATGACTCCAAACAAGAACAGAAAGGAATTGAAATATAAATCCATCAAAGTGAGAAAAATTTAGAAGGAGAATTGTGTTGAAATATATTGGGTTGGCCGAAAAGTTCTTTTAGGTTTTTCAGTAAGCTCTTACAGAAAAACCCGAATGAACTTTTCGGGCAACCCAAATAAAATTTTCACATTACTGGAAGAAATGTGAAGTGTTACATCCTCCTTGAAAGCAGCCTTGTGACAGAAGAAGTGATGGGATACTATATACAACTCTACACACATGAATTTGGCAACTTAGATAAAATGAACTATTTTCTTTTAAATAGGAAAATATCACAACCCATCCAATATGAAAAGATGATTTAAGTAAATTGATTCTAAAAGACTTTACTTTTTTAGAGTGGTTTTAGGTTTACAACAAAATTGAGAGGAAGTTACAAAGATTTCCAATATACCTCCTGCCCCCACACATGCATAGCCTCCTCCATTATCAACATCACTTATCAGAGTGGTACATTTTTTAACAAGGATGAACCTACACTGACACATCATAATCACCCAAAGTCTATAGTTTACCTAACAATTCACTCTTGGTGTTGCACATGTTATAGATTTGGACAAATGAATAATAACATATACATCATTAGACTACCACAGAGAGTATTTTGAATTCCCTAAAAATCAGTTGTGTTCTGCCTGTTCATCTCTCTCCCACTACAACCCTGGCAACAACTGATCTTTTATTGTGTCCATAGTTTTGTCTTTTGATCATGTCAAAACAGTTGGAATCATACAATATATAGTCTTTTCACACTGGTGTCTATCACTTAGTAATATGCATCTAAGGTTCTACCATGTCTTTTCATGGCTTGATAGCTCATTTCTTTTTAGCACTGAAAAATATGCCATTTTCTGGACATACCATAGTTTCTCCATTCACCTACTGAAGGACATCTTGGTGTTTTCAGTTTTGGCAATTTTGAATAAGGCCGCTGTAAATATCTTTGTGCAGGTTTTTGTGTGGACGTATGTTTCCAGCTCCTTTGGGTAAATACCAAGAAGGGTGATTGCTGGACAGTATGGTAAAAGTATGTTTAGTTTTGTAAGAAACTGCCAAATGGTCTTCCAAAGTTGCTATGTTGTTCAGCACTCCTACCAGCAATGAATGAGAGTTTTTGTTGCTTCATATTCTTAACAGCATTTGTTGTTTTCAGTGCTTTGGATTTCAGCCATTCTAATAGATCTGTAGTGGTATCCAATAAGTGTGTAGTGGTAGTTGGTTTAATTTTTATTTCCCTGATACGTATAATGTGGAGCATCTTTGCATATGCTTATTTGCCTTCTATATATCTTCTTTGGTGAGGTGTTTGTGAAGGTCTTTGGCCCAATTTTCATCTAGGCATTTGTTTTCTTATTCTTCAGTTTTAAGAGTTTTTTTGGTATATTTTGGGTAAGAGTCCTTTATCAGATGTGTCTTTTTCAAATATTTTCTTCCAGTCTATGGCTTATCTTCTCCTTCTTTTGACATTACCTTTCACATAGCAGAGGTTTTCAATTTTGATTAAGTCTAGATTATCAATTATTTCTTTAATGGATCATACCATTGATGTTGTATCTAAAAAGGCATCACCATATCCAAGGTCATATAGTTTTTCTTCTGTGCTATCTTCTAGGATTTTTATAGTTTTGCATTTTACATTTAGAGCTTTGATCCATTTGGAGTTACTTTTGAGGAAGCGTGTGTCTACATTCATTTTTTTGCATGTGGATGTCTAGTTGTTCTAGCACCATTTGTTGAAAGGACTATCTTTGCTCTATTGTATTGCCTTTGATTCTTTGTAAAAGATTAGTTGACTGGTATTTATAGGGGAGTATTTATGGGTTCTTTATTCTATTACACTGATCTATTTATCTATTCTTTTGCCAATACTACACTGTTTAGATTACTGTAGCTTTGTAGTGAGCCTAGAAATTGGGCAAAGTCAGACCTCCAGCTTTGTTCTTCTCTTTCAATATTGTATTGGCTATTCTGCGTCTTCTGTCCCACCATATAAGCGTTAGAATCACTTTCCTGATACCCGTAGAGTAATTAGTGGGATTTTGATTAGGATTGCATATAATTTACAGATTTGGGAAGAACTGACATCTTAACAATATTGAATCTTCCTATCCATGAATATAGAATATCACTATATTTATTAATTCTTTAATTTCATTCATCAGAGTTCTATAGTTTTCTTCATAAAGATTTTGTGTATATTTTGTTAGATTTATGCATAAGTATTTCTTTTTTGGAGTGCTAAAGCAAATGATTTTGTGCTTTTAATTTCAAATACCTCATTCATTTTTGGTTTTGTGTTTTTAATTTCAAATACCTCATTATAGAAAAGCAATTGACTTTTGTATATTAATTTTTTATTCTGAAACCTTGCCTTAATCTCTTATTGGTTCCAGGATTATTTTTGTTTCTCTTATTTTCTGCATATATGATCATGTTATCTGTAAAAGAAGACAGTTTTATCTCTTCCTTTCCAATCTGTGTATCTTTTATTGTTTTTTCTTGTCATATAGCATTAGCTAGGAATTTCAGCATGATATTGACAAGATGAGAACTTGGCCTGGCTGAAACCTTGAATTTCACCTTGTAAGATCCTCAGCACAGAATCCAGCTCAGTCAACTCAAACTGCTGATCAACAGAATAATAAATAATGAATACATAATGGAATAATAATTAGGTATGGTTTTAAGTTGATTAGTTTATGGTAATTTGTTATGCAGCAAATAAAACTAATACACTGATAATAAATCAGCTTTTACTTACAGAAATGGCAGTTTCATATGGTTAATCAAATAGATTTGACTGTTAATCCCAATATTGACCAAGGCAATAAAATATTTCATGTATTATCCCAGGATATTCCTTATGAATATCCTTAATTCATTAAACTGAATTATGCTGTTGCTCTTTTGACTCTTAACTACTAATTTAAAATTATTTCCAAAATGTCATGATAGACTTTTTAACAATTTCTTAATGTAAGGTGGCTACAGTATTGCAGAATATATATATATATATATATATATATATATATATATATATATAAAATATATATTTTACATCTTTATTGGAGTATAATTGCTTTACAATGGTGTGTTAGTTTCTGCTTTAAAACAAAGTGAATCAGTTATACATATACATATGTTCCCATATCTCCTCCCTCTTGCGTCTCCCTCCCTCCCACTCTCCCTATCCCACCAATACAGGTGGTCAAAAAGCACTGAGCTGATCTCCCTGTGCCATGTGGCTGCTTCCCACTAGCTATGTATTTTATGTTTGGTAGTGTATATATGTCCAGGCCAATCTCTCACTTTGTCACAGCTTACCCTTCCCCCTCCCCATATCCTCAAGTCCATTCTCTAGTAGGTCTGTGTCTTTATTCCCGTCTTAACCCTAGGTTCTTCATGACATTTTTTTTTCTTAGATTCCATATATATGTGTTAGCATACGGTATTTGTCTTTCTCTTTCTGACTTACTTCACTCTGTATGACAGACTCTAGGTCCATCCACCTCACTACAAATAACTCAATTTCGTTTCTTTTTATGGCTGAGTAATATTCCACTGTATATATGTGCCACATCTTCTTTATCCATTCATCTGATAATGGACACTTAGGTTCTTTCCGTCTCCGGGCTATTGTAAATAGAGCTGCAATGAACATTTTGGTACATGACTGTTTTTGAATTATGGTTTTCTCAGGGTATATGCCCAGTAGTGGGATTGCTGGGTCATATGGTAGTTCTATTTGTAGTTTTTTAAGGAACCTCCATACTGTTCTCCATAGTGGCTGTACCAATTCAAATTCCCACCAGCAGTGCTAAAGTGTTCCCTTTTCTCCACACCCTCTCCAGCATTTATTGTTTCTAGATTTTTTGATGATGGCCATTCTGACTGGTGTGAGATGATATCTCATTGTAGTTTGGATTTGCATTTCTCTAATGATTAATGATGTTGAGCATTCTTTCATGTGTTTGTTGGCAATCTGTATATCTTCTTTGGAGAAATGTCTGTTTAGGTCTTCTGCCCATTTTCAGATTGGGTTGTTTGTTTTTTTGTTATTGAGCTGCATGAGCTGGTTGTAAATTTTGGAGATTAATCCTTTGTCAGTTGCTTCACTTGCAAATATTTTCTCCCATTCTGAGGGTTGTCTTTTGGTCTTGTTTATGGTTTCCTTTGCTATGCAAAAGCTTTTAACTTTCATTAGGTCCCATTTTTTTATTTTTGTTTTTATTTCCACTTCTCTAGGAGGTGGGTGAAAAAGGATCTTGCTGTGATTTATGTCATAGAGTGTCCTGCCTATGTTTTCCTCTAAGAGTTTGATAGTTTCTGGCCTTATATTTAGGTCTTTAATCCATTTTGAGCTTATTTTTGTGTATGGTGTTAAGGAATGTTTTTAATCTCATACTTTTACATGTACCTGTCCAGTTTTCCCAGCACCACTTTTTAAAGAGGCTGTCCTTTCTCCACTGTACATTCCTGCCTCCTTTATCAAAGATACAGTGACCATATGTGCGTGGGTTGATCTCTGGGTTTTCTATCCTGTTCCACTGATCTATATTTCTGTTTTTGTGCCAGTACCATACTATCTTGATTACTGTAGCTCTGTAGTATAGTCGGAAGTCAGGGAGCCTGATTCCTCCAACTCCGTTTTTAGTTCTCAAAATTACTTTGGCTATTCGGGGTCTTTTGTGTTTCCATACAAATTGTGAAATTTTTTGTTCTAGTTCTGTGAAAAATGCCAGTGGTAGTTTGATAGGGATTGCATTGAATCTGTAGATTGCTTTGGGTAGTAGAGTCATTTTCACAATGTTGATTCTTCCAATCCAAGAACATGGTATATCTCTCCATCTACTTGTATTATCTTTAATTTCTTTCATCAGTGTCTTATAATTTTCTGCATACAGGTCTTTTGTCTCCTTAGGTAGGTTTATTCCTAGATATTTTATTCTTTTTGTTGCAATGGTAAATGGGAGTGTTTTCTTGATTTCACTTTCAGATTTTTCATCATTAGTGTATAGGAATGCCAGAGATTTCTGTGCATTAATTTCGTATCCTGCTACTTTACCAAATTCATTGATTAGCTCTAGGAGTTTTCTGGTAGCATCTTTAGGATTCTCTATGTATAGTATCATGTCATCTGCAAACAGTGACAGCTTTACTCCTTCTTATCTGATTTGGATTCCTTTTATTTCTTTTTCTTCTCTGATTGCTGTGGCTAAAACTTCCAAAACTATGTTGAATAAGAGTGGTGGGAATGGGCAGCCTTGTCTTGTTCCTGATCTTGTCTTGTTCCTGAAAGCATCTGGAAATGATTTCAGTTTTTCACCATTGAGGACTATGTTGGATGTGGGTTTGTCATATATGGCCTTTATTATGTTGAGGAAAGTTCCCTCTATGACTACTTTCTGCAGGGTTTTTTTCATGAATGGGTGTTGAATTTTGTTGAAAGCTTTCTCTGCATCTATTGAGATGATCATATGGTTTTTCTCCTTCAATTTGTTAATATGGTGTATCACGTTGATTGATTTGCATATATTGAAGAATCCTTGCATTCCTGGAATAAACCCCACTTGATCATTGTGTATGATCCTTTTAATGTGCTGTTGGATTCTGTTTGCTAGTATTTTGTTGAGGATTTTTGCATCTATGTTCATCAGTGATATTGGTCTGTAGTTTTCTTTCTTTGTGACATCCTTGCCTGGTTTTGGTATCAAGGTGATGGTGGCCTCGTAGAATGAGTTTGGGAGTGTTCCTCCCTCTGCTATATTTTGGAAGAGTTTGAGAAGGATAGGTGTTAGCTCTTCTCTAAATGTTTGATAGAATTCGCCTGTGAAGCCCTCTGGTCCTGGGCTTTTGTTTGTTGGAAGATTTTTAATCACAGTTTCAGGTTCAGTGCTTGTGATTGGTCTGTTCATATTTTCTATTTCTTCCTGATTCAGTCTTGGCAGGTTGTGCATTTCTAAGAATTTGTCCATTTCTTCCAGGTTGTCCATTTTATTGGCATAGAGTTGCTTGTAGTAATTTCTCATGATCTTTTGTATTTCTGCAGTCAGTTGTTAATTCTCCTTTTTCATTTCTAATTCTATTGATTTGAGTCTTCTCCTTTTTTTTCTTGATGAGTCTGGCTAATGGTTTATCAATTTTGTTTATCTTCTCAAAGAAACAGCTTTTAGTTTTATTGATCTCTTCTATCATTTCCTTCATTTCTTTTTCATTTTTTTCTGATCTGATCTTTATGATTTCTTTCCTTCTGCTAACTTTGGGGTTTTTTTGTTCTTCTTTCTCTAATTGCTTTAGATGCAAAGTTAGGTTGTTTATTCAAGATGTTTCCTGTTTCTTAAGGTAGGATTGTATTGCTATAAACTTCCCTCTTAGAACTGCTTTTGCTGCATCCCATAAGTTTTGGGTCATTGTGTCTCCATTATCATTTGTTTCTAGGTATTTTTTGATATCCCCTTTGATTTCTTCAGTGATCACTCCGTTCTTAAGTAGTGTATTGTTTAGCCTCCATGTGTTTGTATTTTTTACAGGTCTTTTCCTGTAATTGATATCTTGTCTCATAGCGTTGTGGTTGGAAAAGATACTTGATACAATTTCAATTTTCTTAAATTTACCAAGGATTGATTCATGACCCAAGATATGATCTATTCTGGAGAGTGTTCCATGAGCACTAGAGAAAAATGTGTATTCTGTTGTTTTTGGATGGAATGTCCTATAAATATCAATTAAGTCCATCTTGTTTAATATGTCATTTAAAGCCTGTGTTTCCTTATTTATTTTCATTTTGGATGATCTGTCCATTGTTGAAAGTGGGGTATTAAAGTCCCCTACTATGAATGTGTTACTGTTGATTTCGCCTTTTATGGCTGTTAGTATTTGCCTTATGTATTGAGGTTCTCCTATGTTGGGTGCATAAATATTTACAATTGTTATATCTTCTTCTTGGATCGATCCCTTGATCATTATGTAGTGTCCATCTTTGTCGCTTCTAATAGTCTTTATTTTAAAGTCTATTTTGTCTGATATGAGTATTGCTACTCCAGCTTTCTTTTGGTTTCCATTTGCATGGAATATCTTTTTCCATCTTCTTACTTTCAGTCTGTATGTGTCTCTAGGTCTGAAGTGTGTCTCTTGTAGACAGCATATATATGGGTCTTGTTTTTGTATCCATTCAGCCTGTTTGTGTCTTTTGGTGGGAGCATTTAATCCATTTACATTTAAGGTAATTATTGATATGTATTTCCTATTCCCATTTTCTTAATTGTTTTGTGTTTGTTATTGTAGGTCTTTTCCTTCTCTTGTGCTTCTTGCCTAGAGAAGTTCCTTTAGCATTTGTTGTAAAGCTGGTTTGGTGGTGCTGAACTCTCTCAGCTTTTGCTTGTCTGTAAAGGTTTTAATTTCTACATCAAATCTGAATGAGATCCTTGCTGGGTAGAGTAATCTTGGTTGCAGGTTTTTCTCCTTCATTACTTTAAATATGTTCTGCCAGTCCCTTCTGCTTGCAGAGTTTCTGCTGAAAGATCAGCTGTTAACCTTATGGGGATTCCCTTGTGTGTTATTTGTTGTTTTTCCCTTGCTGCTTTTAATATGCTTTCTTTGTATTTAATTTTTGACAGTTTGATGAATATGTGTCTTGGCATGTTTGTCCTTGGATTTATCCTGTATGGGACTCTCTGTGCTTCCTGGACTTGATCAACTATTTCCTTTCCCATATTAGGGAAGTTTTCAACTATAATCTCTTCAAATATTTTCTCAGTCCCTTTCTTTTTCTCTTCTTCTTCTGGAACCCCTATAATTCGAATGTTGGTGCGTTTAATGTTGTCCCAGAAGTCTCTGAGACTGTCCTCAGTTCTTTTCATACTTTTTTCTTTATTCTGCTCTGCAGTAGTTATTTCCACTATTTTATCTTCCAGGTCACTTATCCGTTCTTCTGCCTCAGTTATTCTGCTATTGAACCCATCTAGAGTATTTTTAATTTCATTTATTGTGTTGTTCATCATTGCTTATTTCATGTTTAGTTCTTCTAGGTCCTTGTTAAATGTTTCTTGCATTTTGTCTATTCTGTTTCCAAGATTTTGTATCATGTTTACTATCATTATTCTGAATTCTCTTTCAGGTAGACTGCCTATTTCCTCTTCATTTGTTACATCTGGTGGGTTTTTATCTTGCTCCTTCATTTGCTATGTGTTTTTGTGTCTTTTCATTTTGCTTATCTTACTGTGTTTGGGGTCTCCTTTTTGCAGGCTGCATGTTCGTCGTTCCCATTGTTTTTGGTGACTGTCCCAGTGGCTAAAGTTGGTTCAGTGTGTTGTGTAGGCTTCCTGGTGGAGGGGACGAGTGCCTGTGTTCTGGTGGATGAGGCTGGATCTTGTCTTTCTGGTGGGCAGGTCCACGTCTGGTGGTGTGTTTTGGGCTGTCTGTGGACTTATTATGATTTTAGGCAGCTTCTCTGCTAATGGGTGGGGTTGTGTTCCTGTGTTGCTAGTTGTTTGGCATAGGGTGTCCAGCACTGTAGCTTGCTGATCGTTGAGTGAAGCTGGATGCTGGTGTTGAGAAAATATCTGGGAGATTTTCGCCGTTTGATATTATGTGGAGCTGGGAGGTCTCTTGTGGACCAGTGTCCTGAAGTTGGCTCTCCCACCTCAGAGGCACAGCAGTGACTCCTGGCTGCAGCACCAATAGCCTTTCATCCACACAGCTCAGAATAAAAGGGAGAAAAACTAGAAAGAAAGAAAGGAAGGAAGGAAAAAAGAAAGAAAGAAAATAGAAAGAAGGAAAGAAAAGAGTTAAAATAAAATAAGGTAAGATAAAATAAAATCAAGTTATTAAAATAATTATTAAAAAAAAAAAAACGGACGGATAGAACCCTAGGACTAATGGTGGAAGCAAAGCTATACAGACAAAATCTCACACAGAAGCGTACATATACTCACTCAAAAAAAGAGGAAAAGGGGAAAAAATAATAAATATTGCTCTCAAAGTCCACCTCCTCCATTTGGGATTATTCGTTGTCTATTCATGTGTTCCACAGATGCAGGGTACATCAAGTTGATGGTGGAGCTTTAATCCGCTGCTTCTGAGGCTTCTGGGAGAGATTTCCCTTTCTCTTCTTTGTTTGCACAGCTTCCAGGGGCTCAGCTTTGGATTTGGCCCCGCCTCTGCGTGTAGGTCGCCGGACGGTGTCTGTTCTTTGCTCAGACAGGACGGGGTTAAAGGAACCGTTGATTCTGGGCCTCTGGCTCACTCAGGCCCGGGGGAGGGTGGGGCGCAGAGTGCGGGAAGAGCCTGCGGCGGCAGAGGCCGGCGTGACGTTGCATCAGCCTGAGGCGCGCCGTGCGTTCTTCCGGGGGAGTTGTCCCTGGATCCCGGGACCCTGGCACTGGCGGGCTGCACAGGCTCCCCGGAAGGTGGGTGTGGATAGTGACCTGTGCTCGCACACAGGCTTCTTGGTGGCGGCAGCAGCAGCCTTAGCGTCTCATGCCTGTCTCTGGGATCCACGCTTTTAGCCGTGGCTCGCGCCCGGCTCTGGAGCTCCTTTAAGCAGTGCTCTTAACCTCCTCTCCTCGCACACCAGGAAACAAAGAGGGAATAAAAAGTTTCTTGCCTGTTTGGCAGGTCCAGACTTTTCCCCAGACTCCCTGCCGGCTAGCCGTGGTGCACTAACCCCTGCAGGGTGTGTTCACACCGCCAACCCCAGTCCTCCCCCTGCGCTCTGACCGAAGCCCGAGCCTCAGCTCCCAGCGCCGCCCGCCCCGGCGGGTGAGCAGAGAAGCCTCTCGGCCTGGTGAGTACCGGTCGGCACCGATCCTCTGTGCGGAAATCTCTCCGCTTTGCCCTCCACACCCCTGTTGTTGCGCTCTCCTCCGAGGCTTCGAAGATTCCCCCTCCACCACCCGCAGTGTCCGCCCGCGAAGGGGCTTCCTAGTGTGTGGAAACCTTTCCTCCTTCACAGCTCCCTCCCACTGGTGCAGCTCCCATCCCTATTCTTTTGTCTCTTTTTATTCTTTTTTCTTTTTCCCTACCCAGCTACGTGGGGGAGTTTCTTGCCTTTTGGGAGGTCTGAGGTCTTATGCCAGCGTTCAGTGGGTGTTCTGTAGGAGTTGCTCCATGTGTAGATGTATTTCTGGTGTATCTGTGTGGAGGAAGGTGATCTCCACGTCTTACCCTTCTGCCATTTTCCCCCTCCCAGAATATTTTTTAATGTAGGAAAAATTCTTATAAGCAATGAGGTAAATAAAATGTCAGTTATGTTATTGCTCAGCCTACGTATTCATCATAAGTTTTGTCTTGAAAAGTAGGATAAAACTGCTCAGTTAAAACTGGGTAAAAAGGGGGAATGACTAAAGAGATATGAAAAGTGTGACATTTTCTACACTTTTTTGTTCAATTTACTTATAACCCTCTAGCAGTATAGTCGCTAAGACTATCTAATGGTAAGATAAACTAAAGGGAAAGCTGAACCTGTGCCTTATGATGAAACTTGGTTTTGCCTGGTAAAAGCAAAAGGAAAACCTCCTGCACTCTGGGCAGTTAGGTCCCACAGGTTCACATTTCTAGGGAATTTTTTAAAAGTAGCTCTTCAAAATTTATTCTTCATTGGTTCAGCACCGATAATAAAAATGTGTTTCTTTGATAGTCTTAATATTCACTCTGATAACTGGTATTTGTCAGTTTAATAACTTTCATTATCCTAGTGTTTCCATAAGTATAAACAGAATGAGTGGATACAATTGTATTGTAAAACAGGTGGTTAAAACATAGTCTTGATACAATGAAAGACTTCATATGCACAAGAACTAGCCTTTTAAGGAAAGAATTTTAAGTAATAAAAATATTACTTCCCATAGAAATTATTTGATTTGAAAATAAATAGTGAAAACTAAGGCACTTATACACACTTTATGACTTTGCCACTCTTAGTTGGCAATATGGCTGAATTTTCAATCCCAAGTGTTATTCTCTTTTGCTGAGAGGATAGATGGAGAAAACCCCTTTTAAAAGATCAGTATTCTTTGCTTCTTCAATAGCATTTGTTGATTACATTTTCCATCAATCATTCACTGCTCTATGGAATGTTTTATCATCCAATAAGTAAAACATCTTTGTCTCTAAAATGTAATTTCTGGAAAATGCTCTCAAGATTTGGCTTCCCCATAGCTTACAAAAACTGAGGAGATAGAACACAAGTGTAGTCTCTTTTTCCCAAGTGGATTTCAATACAATTTATTTTAATCATCCCCTGTAGGCTTGCTCATTTATCTTGTTGATTAGTGCAGTTGACACTTCTATTCTGGAATATCTTTTATGGTTTACTATACCTTCAGGCTTCACTCCAATTTGTAGGATATCTATTTTGTCAAGACAATGGATTATAAATAAAACAAATAGTGCTATATGAATTTTAAAATAGTCTCAGTCTAGTGTCAGTTCAAAGCAAAATGATTACATTCCCCAAACCATAAAATATATTTTAGAAGTTCTCAATAACTATTTGTTAAGATAGTTTTAAGCTATTTTACTGTAAACTTTTAAATAAGATTCTAGCTGCCGACATAAATGAGAGAATACAAAAAAAAGAGGTAATTGATTTTTTTGCAAAGCATGGGCATATTTTCCATCCATAGGGAACACACAGACAACTCCCAGAGATACCAATTCAAGAACAGAACCAGCAGCAGGTAGTGAGGATGTCAGCCAACAATGCTGAAACTAAAATTGACATGTCTAAAAAACCCCAAATATCAAGTAGAATCAAAAATGATATTATACATTGCATTTTACCCTCTGAAGTAAAAATATTTTTCTGACCTGAGCAATTTGCTGATAGAGCAAAGTATGTTTGAAGGAATTTTTTTGTTGGTATATATTTTTCATTACTTTTTTGATTAAGAGTTAGCTGCACGAACAGTTACTGAATACCCAGCATCTAAAGAGGGAAGCAGGGAACAGATGTTTAAAAATTTATTCTTATAATTCTCTATCATGAAAGATTTTGGTTACTTTTCTAGCATTAAAAAAAAAAAAGAAAGAATGTACCAAATGCCACTGAATGGCATTTTTAAATTGGTTAAAATGGTGAATTTTCACTCTAATGGTGAATATGTGTTTTGCCACAGTAAAAATAAGTTAGTTCATATGCCTTTAGTGAACACGCGTTTTTCCCAAGTTCAATAAGGAAAAACTCACAAGTTATACCTATAGGCCTCTCTTAGGACTGAAATCTGCACTGTCGAAAACATTTCCACCAGTGGCCACATGTGAATATTAAGCAATTAATATGTGGCTACTGCAACTAGGCAAGTGAATTTTTAAATATTATTTATTTATTTATTCATTTATTGTTATTATTGTTTGTTAATTGTCTGCTCTGGTACATATCTACCCTCTTAACTATGCAACTGGAATATGTAGTGGGTTGGTTAATGGAAAAAATCAGTTAGGGGCCTCCCTGGTGGCGCAGTGGTTGGGGGTCCACCTGCCGATGCAGGGGACACGGGTTCGTGCCCCGGTTTGGGAGGATCCCACATGCCGCGGAGCGGCTGGGCCCGTGAGCCATGGCCCCTGAGCCTGCGTGTCCGGAGCCTGTGTTCCGCAACGGGAGAGACCACAGCAGTGAGAGGCTCGCGTACCGCGAAAAAAAAAAAATCAGTTAAAGAAGAGAATTATAAAAAATGAAGTATACAAGCACAATTTAATAATTTATTTAAACTTAAAACATAAACATATACTCGTCTATTTGTTGGTTGTTGGTTGTAGGAACTAGGCCTTTTCACCATAATGCACTTTCTACCACTACTAATTTCAGTTTCTTTAAAGTGAAGTGACAGGTTTTTGAACAAATCCAAGAGCAGGATCTTTAGAGATTTTTATGTTTTCCTCAGTTCTTCACTGTTTTCTCATCCATACCTAATTCCATTTTTAAAACTCAAGTGTTTCCAAAGCATTTCGCCTTTTTTCTCCTCTTGAACTATCAGTTAACCTAATTTTTAATGAATCACACAGCTACAATTAAAAGTGGCATGAACATTTTGGTGACACACCTGATTAACTCTTGGTGTGCCCACAACCCAGTGAGGAGATAAATGTGAGTCCAGCGACAGCACTAAATAGGAATAGGCCAGGTCCATAGGCATCAGTACTCTTCCGAGTGCTGGCAAAGAGATGGTTAAGTGGAGGCTGGCTAAGATAATTTCTATGTCCTAACAAGGAATGACAGGCATTGGCATTTGGACTCCAGAAGGTAGGAGGGAAGATTCTGAAGCAGGAATGCCTGGATGAGGCACTGCCATGGCCAGTAAAAGGGTACCATGATCAGAGAGTTTGTCCCAGCAAGGAGTGAAGGGGCACAGAAAACTTGTTTATTAAGCACTTCTCTTGTGCCCACCCCCTTACAGGCATTATTTCATAGAATCGTCACAGTGTCCCTCATTTTCAGATGAAGTCATTGAGCATATTCCCAAAACATGTAGATCTGGAATTAGGAAACTATTCTGTCAAATATCAAAACCAGTCTGTTCAACCAGTATTTGTTGAATGTGGCTATGCTCACCAAGTGATTCTGATGCAGAAGGTTCATGAAAACACAATGTCACCTTCACAAGGAACTACCGAGATGGCCAGCCAGAAAGGGAGGAAGCACTGCTGAGTAGGGAATGGCGTGGTTTGAGAGGGCTGGAGTGATTTGCTGGAGCCAGCTCATACCACCTTGCAAGAGCCAATTGTTAAATCAAAGAAATTTTATGAGTTGCTTCTTAAATACAGTCATTATTTACAAAAAAACTTATATAAACCTGCAATTAAATACATTATACAATGAACAAAGGCAATAAACACTCAAAATTCATCACTTCTTAATTATGTTAATTTTTCCACATAATTATCTTCTATGTTCTTAAGGTTATTTGTGTCTGTTGCATCTGTATGCGGGAGATGCTATATGCATTAGTTATCTGGTGTTGCAAAACAAATTACAGTGGCAGCTCAATTATGAAACCTGTCTGATGGTTTCAGGTATAAATCGATTATTTCTTTTCATCAGAGTTTTTCACTAGTCAGCTTTTCCTCCCTACTAACTGCACCACAGATTGTAGTTCTTAAGGATTTGTTGCAATTGGCTTTTCTAGTTAGAGCACTGGAATTAGTAACAGAGTATTAAAAATGCATTAAACAGGACAGTAATTTTCATTTACCCTTTGCATATTTCCATCTTGCACAGTATGCAACAGTTGTGTTTCATAACAGAATTCTTACTGAGCAGATACAATAGCTACCAGGGAAGCAGGACTAAGAATTCACAGTTGAAATGACACTGTTGTAATAATGTTTACTGAGTTTTGTTGAAATAGGGAATAATTTGTCTTAGAACATGCAATGCATATTTTCCTTTGGGGGGAAGAAATTGAGGAGTGATTTTTATAGTATTTTTTTATTAGCATAGTTAGTAATCATTGAAATGGCTATGATTGTCAAAGTAGGCAAAGAAAAAAGTTAAATCAATTATCTGACTCCTTTCTACATAATGAGATCAAGACTGTATTCACATTGATTTACTCTCCAGGATTAACTAAAAGCCCCAAAGCAGGTCTCTATGTATACCTGGATCGGAAAGCCACTTTCTCTTATAAGTGCAAGATAATTTCCTCATTAAAACTTCAAAAGAACAAGTTGTAGAATTATGTCTGGTCGAGAGATGTTTTTTCTCCTTGGGCACAAAATAATTTTCCATGTACTGTCAGAGGTTCAGTGATACTACAGTAACATGGAAATGATCAGGATTATTCCAGGGCTTTTCATTTTAGTCTTTCTTAAAAGAAAAAGTCTGCCAAATGTCAAGTACTGTTTCTGCTGCTAGGATGGCTTTGTAAAATTTTAACAAAATTATTTTCTCATAAATATAAACCCTGGACACACACAAACAAAAACTACCAGAGGGATTTGGAGAACAAAACAAAGTAGACACATTTTGGATGGCAGTTGAATCTTGGGGGAAAGGTTTGGTGAGTGACTAATGGTGGCTAATGACCCAAGAGAGAAAAAGTCCATCATCTTTCTGGCCTGAAAAGAGTGAGAGAAAATTTTGGGGACTCCTTGGCCCATGCAGAGTGAGAGGGGTTACTGATCAAAAACAAACAACAAACAAAAACCCTAAACTATGGTAGTCCCAAATTCTGTATATTAACTTTACCTGTCTCTGGCTGACCACAAGCCAAGCATGTGCAGACAGACTCAAAACACTGAGTATAAAAGGATTAATGAGTTGCCCCTCCACCATCACCACCAACGTAAAACAGATTTTGCCTTGAACACAGTTTGAATATAACCAGGTTAATGGCTTGCTTAAATAAAAATGTGACAATCTTCACAAGAATATATCAGAATGCTGATTCTCCATTACATAATATTGACAATGTCAGTGTTACAACATAAAATCAATAGGCATACAAGAAAAAAAAATGACCCATTCTGAAGGAAAAATAATATCAACAGAGGCCAATGCAAGATGACTTGATGTTGAAATTATCAGAAAGCAGCTACTAAACTTACGCTTAATGAGGTAAAAAAAAAAACACAATAAGGAATGAAAAGACAAATTTCAGTAGAGGAACACAAAAAACAAAAGAGAACTGAGTGCACATTTTAGAACTGAAAGTTATAATATTTAAATTTAAAAATATCTGGCTGGAAAAATGGAGATATACATGCTGAACAACCACTATGGTGACCACCACAAAATAACTGCAAAGTGACTTCTAAATTTAAAAAAAAAATCTAGAAAACTCAAAACATAGAAAGAGAAGAACAACAACAACAAAAAAAAAAACAAAGGGGGAGAATGCAGAAACCAAAAATGTCATTTCACACCATCCAACATACATTCTACAGTTTTTACTTTACATTTTATCACTATTCTCATCCTCCACTGGAATGTAACTTATGTGAAAGCAGGGATCTTTTTCTGTTTTAATGTATTTATTTATACATTTTTAAACTAATTTCAATTTTAGATTCTCTGAATACCTGACACATATTAGCTTCTTAACAACTATTGGTTGGATAAATGAATAAGTTCCAGATTTAATGTAATTTTTATCTATTAAGGTAGAACTAATAATCTAATGTGAGCCAAATATACCCATTTAAGATAATAAAGGAAAATCATTTATATTCTTCACCTGAGTGCTAAATTCAATTGCATGTTTTCTGAAGCTTCCTATTATTATAATCACATATTCTTAATTTTTGAATTGTAATATGATTTCTGGATAGTTGGCAGCTCAAGTTATCATTTTAAATCTTATTAAGAAAAGCCTGAGTAGAGATGAGTGACCCTCAGTGGAGTCTGGTAGAACTCAGATTAGCAAGGGTTCCAGATGCTTTATGCTGATACAAATGCTGTATGAATTTCCTAAGCTTGTTCAGTTGAGCTACACAGTTCTTGAGGGACCCTTGTTATAATATTTTGACATTCTAACATGTGGTCCCAGAAGCAAAAATTCAATTGCAGGAGTATCTTAAGAAGTTGGGTAGGAGGGTTACTTGAAGTTGGTGATTTTGTGTGTATTCATAATTACTGGTTTTATTATTCTGACATTTGGAATTGATGCATATGTTTTACATTAAATAGTATAAGTATATAAAGTACTTTTCAAGGTATCTGTCACATTATTTGTCTTAAAATATAAGTAAATAGATAAATAGCACTAGATGAAGTTAAAACAGTGCTTTAATTACTTCAGACTAGCTTTATCTGTTTATGTGGACAAGCAAGCCTTAAGATTACCTCTGGGTTTGCTAAGGGTCTTGATTGGAGAGAGAGAGAGAAGACAGAGAGAGACAGACAGAGAGACACAGAGACAGAGACAGAGAGTTTGAGAGAGACAGAGACAGAGAGTTTGAGTGAAAATAGTTTCCAATATTTATTTCTACGTTCCAACAGATTACCACAGTGCAAGAACACATATGACTAAACTATTACAAGGTGTGCAGTCAAGCCACCAGCTGTAGCTTCTGTGTATCTGGAAAAATTAGAATAGATAGAGAATGAGAATGACCCAAGAGAAATGGATTATTCCTACAACCAATCATATATTAAGCAGTTCCCTGAAATGACTAGTTTTCACTTTTTAAAATAATTAATTTATTTATTTTGGGCTGTGTTGGGTCTTCGTTGCTGTGGGTGGGCTTTCTCTAGTTGCAGTGAGTGGGGGCTATTCTTCATTGCGGTGCGCAGGCTTCTCCTTGCGGTGGCCTCTCTTGCTGCGGAGCATGGGCTATAGGCACGCAGGCTTCAGTAGTTGTGGCACATGGGCTTCAGTAGTTGTGGATCACGGGCTCTAGAGCTCAGGCTCAGTAGTTGTGGTGCACAGGCTTAACTGCTCCACGGCATGTGGGATCTCCCCAGACCAGGGCTCGAGCCCATGTCCCCTGCACTGGCAGTCAGATTCTCTACCACTGTGCCACCAGGGAAGCCCTAGTTTTCACTTTTATGTAAGACAAATTTTAATAAGTTAAGAAATGGAGGAAACATCATGGGAGTTCAACCATCTCACTGGATCTTTACCAAAACCTTTGTGGGGGACCAGGGGACAAAAACAAAACAATAAAAGTCTATCACACATGGCCTACGTCTTAAGAAACTCAAATGAAAATGTTTACATTAAAAAATAAGAGACAACCATTCATTTAGTAAAGAAACATTAACAAGGCCACTTGGGAAGTTTCATTACACAAGTCAGAAATCTTCCTTAAAAAAATAAACTACTTTAGTAAGTTAGTTCTGAAAAACTTATTCATTAATTTAAACATGGGTCTGGTGGAAACTGCTCATCTCTCTCAAAAGTTCAACTGTATGCTTCACTTGGGTACCAAAGAACTCACTTTCAGGATTGATCATTGGCATGGCCACCATGTGCTGCCTGCTATGGGCACGATGCTCAGAGGCAAGGCACTTCCACTGTTCTCCAAGGTGTCTCTGCAGGCTACTTGGGTTTCTGCAAAATCGGGTGGCTTGGTTACAATCACAGGAAGGCAGAAGGATATATCTTTTTTGTGACATTGCTTCAGAATCACATGGAATCATTTCTGCTGTACTTTCTTGGTTGAACTAGTTAGAAAATTCTGCCCAGTTTCAAGGGAAGAAGATATTATCAACCCCTAATGACTTAGTAGCAAATGGGACTGTTAAAATTAAAGTAATTGATTCATATTTAACCCATTTATAGAAAAATATCCTAAAAAACAATTTCAATATATGTTTTCACCAGTTGATTTTACAAGGTATTTTATACTATTGAAAAATTAGAATATTTAGTTCTCTTGATTTTCTATATTTAATTCAAATGTTAAAAGTAATTTTATCTTTGAGAATAGCTCTCAATTTTCTTCTCTATTTCATAGTGTACTATGAAACCCTAATTCAATAACAATTTCTGTCAGCATTTTATGCTAAAACTAAATCCAGATTATTCAAGTATCCATTTGGTATGGTAAGTATTTAAAATTATACCAGATTCTTCTACCAGATAACATGACTTGAGGCTTTCTTTACAGATTATAAATTCTGGAGCCAGCCTACTTGGGTTTAAATCCTTGCTCTACAATTTCCTGTCACCTTAGAAGCAACATTTTACCAGTCTCCTTCAGGTACTATCTATAAAATGGTGAGAGTGAAAATGGTACATCACTTATGATATTGGTCTGAGAATTAAATATTTTATCTAAATGTTTAGCATATGATCTGTCTTTTAAAAAGTATATATGTTACTTTTTTAATGATTTTTCTGCCCAGGACCGTTAGGACCATTTGTTCAGGTGATGCAAATGATTTTAGAGTTGGTCTTATCAAAAATAATTGTTAGCGATGTAAATACTAATTTTCTACAAAAATTAATTCTCTCAAAAGCAAATAAAAATGACATTTAAATTTTCCTTTTCTTAATGTTTGTTCTGTAACTTTCCTATATTAACTTGAAAGAGGAAAAGCATCACTTTATCCCATTGTTTCTGCCTCAAGAGCACTGACTTTCAGAGTACAGAAAAAAGATAACTGATTGCAGATTTTCTAGCGATTCATTTTACTGATTCAGCACACTTATTTGATAATAAGCACATATTTATTTTCTGTTTGCAAATTTTATAGTGCAGTTCTCTAAGTACTCTACATGAGACATCTCAATATAATAAATGGCTTTTAAGCAAGCACATCAAAGCACAACTGACTTTTTTCCTTGTATTTATTCATTTACTTATCCACTAGAGGGAAATAAAGCACCCGATACCTGTCCATGGTGCATTTCAATGGTTGGGTTACTAGACCTTATCAAGGCTCTTTACTATCGCATTATTCTAGTAGCTATGTTCTTCTCTCAGACTCAGAGTAAAGCCAAGAGATAATATTCCTTCAATTACATGGTTTTCAGTATGCTGATAACTTCTAATCTCAGCTAGATTGTTGATAACTAAAAAAAGAAAAATTAAATCCAGGGCATAGATTCACTTTACAAATGTCCATTTTGGATAATGAGGGAGACATCTCATATACTGTACTTTGAAATAGTCTCAATTATTTTAAACTAAACTAGTTTTATATGATTACTGATTTATATAAATTAGTCTAAAAAATATGAGAATAATAATTTCCAAGTATTTATAATTCTTTGTTAATTTATTTATTCTACACATCATATTGTGTATTATGTTCAGATGACTCTGCTACCCGAATGCTGTGAGATAGGAGAAAAATAATATTAGCAAAATAATAACATAGTTTAGATAAAGGACCAAATTAGTAATAGCTTTTTTTCCTTACTTTTTTGTTTCTTAAAAGGAAAGATTGAAAAGGATTTAAATGATTCAGTGCATACCAGATAAGTCAGGCCTTAAGAAATTACTGTGCTGTCTTCAGTAAAACAAGGTTGAAAAATGTCATGACAATGGGAATGATTAAATCTCTTTTTCAGTTTTAGATGTGTAAGTTTAGAGTAGCACACAATCAAACAAATGAAAATAATTGGCAAATAAATATACCACGCTGGAGTGTATTTTGTAAAATCTATATTCCTTTTATAATATATGTTTATTATTGAAATTTTGGATGACATTATCACTTTTCAAATGACAATATCACTTCCACTTTACCAAATAACTTGACTTTTTGAATGTTGTAAGAATAATAATTCCTAAATCAATTAGAGGTACTCAAACATGTTGCTATGCTAATAGCAAATGTACATTTTCCTTTAATAAGTACACATACACTTAGATTTGAAATGTATTAATTCACTGTGCTGCTTCTCTTATCTAATCCACCAGCCCACTAGTTTCAGCTCAAATATATGTGCCCCAAATGGTTTATCATTTGTATTTGGAGATATATGTTGTTGTCACTTTTGTGTTACAAATGATGTCTTTTATACGAAATTCTACCATCACATAATATTACAAATATGACTTAAAACTGTTAGCAAGGATTTAATTTTAATCTCTTTGTCCATATTGCTATTATCTCCCTGCAGAATTATTGTTACTACAGTTAACAGTATAAGAATATTATTTCCAGAATGCTTCTGCTCATAAGTGTCACTTTGTGTGCTGATTAAAATAATTGTTTTTATCAGATTTCTAATATTTTAATTTTTCATTGTGATGTTTCAAACATAGAAAAAACAGCAGAAACAAATATTACATATACCTATCAGTTCATTATTATGATTAAACACACATATTACCTGTAGATGATTTTATTTCTCTTTTAGAAAAAAAACTTGCAGACATAGACTCTAAGTCCACATACTATTCTTTTCCTCTTTCTCATTCCCCAGAGTTAATCAAATTCCTGAAACTGGTGAATATCATTTCCATATTTCTTACTATTCTTTTATTGTGTATGTTTAATATATAATATACACATGACATACAGAATTGCTTTACTTTGCTTTGCTTCTTGAAATGTTACAAAGAAATGGACCCAAGAAGCTATCTTATGTAGGATTTTACATATCAGTGTTGAAGAAGTGAAATTGGTCAGTACTATTCTGTCCATGTATTTCCCTTTTTGGTGTTAGTAAAATAAAACTACACTAAAAATATATATTTGAGGTTCAGGTTCTGGATAAGATGTATATACACACTACCTGTGTGTCCTAATGAATACTGAGAACCCTCATAAGCAAATAGAACAGGCAGAATAGAACAGAAGATTAGAATCCAAAATACCATCAAAGCTGCAGTGAATCTAGTATTTTTTTCTCTTCTGATATCTCATGGTTTGAAACTTAAGCACCAGAATATGCCACTGGGGCACAAACAGAGAGAGCTCAAAGAGAAAGCCTCTAGTCTGGCTCAAGGAGTGTGAAAAGGAACCCATAACACTCAGAGAGAGTATATAATTTTATATCTTTTGTTTTCTTTCTTCCATTCCCCTTCGCTCTAGCCCTTAAGCAATCCCATTGTGACAGCAGCAGCTGGCAGCAATAAGCTCCTGCAGGAGCCAAAATTCTAATGGAGAGGAGCCTTCTTTTTCCTTCTATGGAACTGTATTTCCAAAAGAATGGGTGGAAATCCATTTTTTTCTTTGTTTGGTTGGTTGGTTGGTTTTTTTCTCTGTCCTTGTTTTGCTTGGCTCTGCATGCAGGAGCAGTTTTGGGAGTGCCCAGCAAGGCAGAGTATATAAAACACCAGATTTCTGAATAGAGTTCCAGAGAGGAGCCCAAAGAAACCAGGAAGTACAAGGGACATTGTGGAGAGGAAAGTGCTGAGGAAGGAGATACACTAAGCTCTTTATGACTTTCTGGGCTCATCCTCAAACTCCACATGTGTGCATCTGATCCCATTCAGTACACCAAATACTTTGAGAATTGAACAGAGAGACCATCACCCAGGTCTGGATATTGACTGGTGCACACATGGAACAGTTCCGAATAGTGCAAAAAGGGTTGGAATCAGAATTGACTTTAAAACAGTAACCCATGGAAGGCTATCAACGTTCGCCACAGGATTTAATCAAGACCCAGAGTCTCATTGTATAACATTTAATATGTCTAAAGTAAAATTCAGAAATCCTTGGAATTTGAAGAACCAGGAAAATCTCATTTCATATGGAAAAAAAAAAATCAAGACACACCCATGATGAGATGACACATATATTTGAATTATTTGGCAAAGACTTGAAAGAAACTATTAATTTCACAAAGCTCCAGAAAACAATTTAAAAGGTATTTGAAACCAAAAGGAAAATTTGTTTCAGCAAGGAAATATAAGGTACACATTACTTGGGGAAAAAAACACCTCACTATATACAGGGACTAATTGGCAGAATAGAGATAACAGAGGAAATAGTCGGTGAAATTGAAGATAAAGACACATTATCCAATCTGAACAACAGAGGGGAAAAAAAATAATGACAAGAATCTTATGTCATGTAACAAAATATTTATATTATTTGTGTCTTTGGAGTATCAGGAGAGGAGATAGAGCAAGGTGTGGAAAAAATTTTGAAAAAAATCACAGAAACTTCCCAAACTTGGTGCCAAGATATAAACTTACCAGTTGAAGAGCTTAGTGAATCCCAAATAGGGTAAATACAAAGGACTCCATGACCAGATACTACTGAAAATGAATGATAAAGAAAAAAGTCTTTAAAAAATTCTTAGAGAAAACAAACAAACAGAAAACAAAAAAAAAAAACCACTGTCTATAGGGAACAATAATTTCAATGACTGCAGATTTCTCACTAGATACCATGGACTCCAGAAAGTAAGGGTACCACAGTGCTAAGTGCTGAAAGAAAAAAGCTTTAAAACCAAGTTTCAGTATTCAGGGCAAATATTATTTAAGGATAAATGTAAAATAAGAGCTTTCTCAGATGAAGCAAAACTAAAATAACTCATTGCAGCAGAACTGCTCTAAAAAAATTACTTAAAGGAATTTCTTCAAAAAGAGGATGTTATAGGTTGATGTGTCCCCCCCTCCCAAAAAAAGGTATATAGAAGCCCCCAGATTTCTTACAGAGAGAATCAAGTGAAAATGTGGTCATTGGGGTGGGCTGTAATCCAATGTGACTGCTGTCCTTACACAAAGAAGAATTTTGGACACAAAGACAAGGATAGAGGGAAGACAATGTGAAGACCCAGAGAGGCATGGAACAGATGTTTCCTTACAGACCTCAGAAGGAACAAACCCTACCAACAACTTGATCTTGGACATCTAGCAACTAGAACTGTGAAACAGTAAATTTCTGTTTTTGTAGGCCAACCACCAAGTTTATGGTACTTTGTTATGGCAGTCCTAGGAAACTAATACAAAGGGGAAATGACAACAGAAATTTGGAACATCGGAAATGAAGAAAAAAAGCAATTGCTTAAAAATGTTAGGAGTGACAGGGAGTATAATGACATTCTGAAATGATGGAAAATAGAGAATTTGTTGCCAGCACACCTGCCCTAAATGAATAGCTAAAGGAAGTTCTCTAAAAGAAGGAAACTTGGAACATCAGGAAGGAAGAAAGAACATGGAAATGGCAAATATGTGGGCAAATTCAGTTTCCTTCTCAAGTTTTATATTTGATGGCTGAAGTAAAAATTGGAACACTGATACATGTAAAGGGAGTAATTAAGATAATTATAGAGTGTGAGCAGGCAGCAGGCAGCAGGAGAGCAAGTGGGAGGAAGGAACTGAGGGTGGGACTCAGCAAGCTGTGTGTGAGCCAAGCGAGCGCAGCCACCTCCAGGGAGCACTGAGATTCCTCTAGTCCCTCTGACGCTACCCACCATTCAAAGGTTGATTCTTTCAGAGAGCAGATCACAATTGAGGCAGAAGACTTGGTGGAAAACATTTTCTCAAAGAAGTTGTTAGAACTTGACAGTTTTTTGAAAGGACCAATCCTAAACATATATAACCTAACTCAGATCCACTCAGACATGAGTCTGCTGGTCCCTGACTATTCTTCTCACCAATAGCCACAATGGACTGGAAGATCCCACTTCCAAGAAGCGAAGATTGGGTGAGTGTGGAGGCCTTCCAAGGAACCATGGTATTTGTGATGCCCAATGTGATGCTAAAAAGCAACCAGGAGTTAGTGGAGAGTTTTGAGACAGTGAAACATGAGATCTGGCCGCTGATCCTGAAATGAAGCACCATAAAAATGTGGGTACAACTCCTAATTCCTGTGTTAGAAGATGGGAACAACTTCGGGGTGTCCATTTAGGAGAAGACAATTGCAGAGCTAAGAATGTTGAGAACTGCATCTCATCTGGATCAGATTTCTAGATATTATGTTACAAGAGCCAAATCGGTTTCCAAAATAGCTAAATATCCCCATGTGGAGGACTTTCTTGCACCCTGACAGGTATTGATGAGAAAGAACATAACAGCTTTTAGCTCATCATATCAGAGCTAAAGAATCAATATGTCATTCTGCATGACATGATCCTGAAAAATATCAAAAAGATCAAATGCAGAGACACTGTACAGAGGCCAAGGCCAGGGGACTCTGTGAGTCTGGCTCAAGACCCACATCACCTTAGTTTGTTACATGACTATGGTGATGGGGAAACTGGCTGGAAATAGTAATCACACTTCTCTGTGTTTTTAGTTAGAGTTTAATGAAACTGTCATGTAGTTCTGTGACAGACTTACCTCTTTTTTACAGGCCTTCTATTTCCTTCCCCAATACCTCATAATAAAATAAAATCAATAAACCTGTCCTAATTTCTGGAGAACTCCAGGTTTGTGTGCCCAATATGTTAGCACAAGAATACATATGCTTTCTGTCTTCCACTTTTCCTTCCTTTAGGGGAGACAAGCTAATATCTTGGGCTTCGTGTTTTCTTCCTTTTGATGGTTAGTTGGTTAGGAACTGAGGGAACTAGAAGAAAATGCTAGGTATTTTTTAAAAATTGGAGTCAAGTGGATCAGCTCTTCTCTTCCTGAGGAAAGATTAGTGTCTCTTGCCACTGTGGGACATTGGATCCTGCCTGCCACAGTTGCCCTGATGATGACTTAGGGTTTCCCATCTACATACATTCCACTTTGAACCTGAACCTGAGCATGACAAAAAACACCTTGGACCTTCAGCCAAATCCCTAGCTCCTTCAGATGTTTTTATAAGTAAGATTTTTACATGCACATATATCCATAATACACCTACACATAGTCATGCACGCACATGCCTTCCTACTCTGTTAGCTGTCACCTCCTCCCCCCTGCCCTGGTAATTTGGAGTGGGGGGTGTCTGCAGCTGTGAAGGTCAGCTGCTGCCATTGTTGCTGCTCCTTGTGGGCTTTCTTTTTGGAATTTTACTTCTAGGGAAAGCAGGCACTTGTGTGCATATGTGTAAATGCCCACACGGGCATGTACATATTCTGTGTATATAGAAATCTGTCAGGCAAGTCAAAACCATAGAAAAGTTGCCTCTATATCTCAAATCTTCCAGAGATATCACTTGTTACAGCTTTTGTACTAACCCATAACACCCCCAGTTTTTTATTCTACCACTACTGGAGAGTCAATATCTGCTGTCAATCTGCTGGTGACTCTCTCAGTGTCTATTTCTGACTTTTATTCTTTCTTTGTCTCTGTCTTCCAACCCCCAATCATATTTCCACCTGAATGCATCTTTTTTTTTACTCCCAGTATGGTGTAGAGAAGGAGTCAGGATGCTGTTTTCCCATGAAGAGTATTCAGTAACAAAGCAATTGCATTTTAGTTGTGCCCCTACCCACTCTCCAGACCCCTTCCAGCTAAAAGCCTTCCCTCCTCCTACCATGTGTCTCTCAATTTCTTTTTTGTTTGTTGGATTGTTCCACTGCCCCTCCTCCTCACCCTACCACCTTTGGATTGTAATGTAAAATTATTTTACCATGTCAAGAAATTATCAAAATTACAGGTACTTTTACTTCTTTCTTAACAAAAAAAGATAATTATAAAGCAAAATAAACCAAAACAAGCAGCAAAATGGTAATAAAAAGGTAAGTGCAGAAATAAATGAAACAGAAAACAGAAAAGCAAAAAGGAAAATTAAAAACCTACTTTTTGAAATGATCAATAAAATTAATAAACCTCAAATATTGACAAAGAGAAAAGACACAAATTACCAGTGTCAGGAATAGAACCAAATGGGATATCACTAAAGACCTTGTAGATGTCAAAAGGATAATAAGGGAACACTAGAAACAACTTGATGCTCATAACTTTAGCTTTTGGTGTAGTAGACCAATTCCTTGGAAAGCATAATCTTCCACAACTCATCTAATATGAAATAATAATTTTGGTAGCTTCATAACTATTAAGGAAATTGAATTCACTCATTAAAACTCCCCCAATAAATCTCTAGGCCCATGTGTTTTCACTGAAGAATTCTACCAAATTTATAAAGAAGAATGAATATTGAATCTAGACAATTTCTTCCACAAAATATGAGGGAAACATTTCAACTCATTTTATGAGGCCATCATTACCCTGATACCAAAATCAGAGATATTACAAAAGGAACTATAGACCAATATCCCTCATGAATATAGATGCAAAAATTAACAAAATATTTGCAAATATAATTCAGCAATATATAAAAAGAAATATATACCATTACCAAATTTATTTATTCCATGGATACTAGGCTAGTTCATTATTTGAAGATCAATCACTAAACTCCACCATATTAATAGGCTAAAAAAGAAAAGCCACAGAGCATATTTTATTGAGAAAATTCAATACCCATTCATGATAATAACTGAGCAGACTTAGAGGGAGGATTCTGATTTGATAAAGGGCTTATACAAGTAAACCTCATTTTATTGTGCTTCACGATATTGCATTTTTTACAAATTGAAGGTTTGTGGCAACCTTGCATCCAGAAAGTTATTGGTGCCATTTTCCCAACATTTTCATGTCTCTGTGTCACATTTTGGTAATTCTTGAAGAATTAGACATGGAGCCTGAAGTTGTGACTGAATTGCTGCAATCTCATGATAGAACTTTAATGGATAAGGAGTTTCTTCTTAGGGATGAACAAAGAAAGTGGTTTCTTGATCAGGAATCTACTCATGGTGAAGATGCTGTGAAGATTGTTGAAATGACAACGAAGGATTTAGAATATTACTTAAACTTAGTTGATAAAGCAACAGCAGAGTTTGAGAGGATTGACTCTGATTTTGAAAGAAGTTCGACTATGGGTAAAATGTTATCAAATATTTCCAAGCTATGCCTGTATTAAAACAGTACAGCAAGTATCACACCTAAAAATTAGTAATTTTCCCCTTGAGGTTGGGAACATGGCAAGAATTTCTGTTCTTCACATTCCTTTTTACCATAGTACTGCAATTTCTAGCCAATGGAATAAGGCAAAAAGGAATGACTGAGTGAATGAAATAAAAGGTAAGCAGATTAGAAAGGAAGAAAAGAAACTTATTTACAGACAACATAGTTTTCCATGGAGAAAATACCAAGGAAACTAAGAAACAAGAATAACAACAACAACAGCAAAAAGAACTTCTAGTACTAAGTGAGTTTAGCATGGTCACAAGATACAAAGTAAACAAACAAAATCTATTGTATTTCTACATAGGAGCAGTGAACTCTTGGACAAAAAAATAAAAAGGTTACCACACCATTTACAGTTGTTCTAAAAATGAAATACTTAGATGTAAATCTAACAAAACATGTAAAGGACTAGTATGCTTAAAACTACAAAATCATAACTAAAGAAATAAAAGATTTAAGTAAATTATGCTGTATTTAAATAGAACATACACTGTTCATGGATTGAAAGATTCAACAAAGTAAAGATACAATTCTATCCAAATTGATATATAGATTTAATTCAATTCCTATAAAAATCCTAGAAGATTCATTATACAGATAGGCATGATGTCCTAAAATTTATGGGGAAAGGCAAAGGAAATGGAAACTTAAAATAGCTGAAACAATTTTTAAAAAGAAGAAAATGAATGGATCAGCATACCTAGAATTAAGGTTTACTATATAACTGTGGTTATCAGTTGCCATTGGCTGAATATTGCCAGAATTGATCAATGGAACAGAATAGAGACTCTAGAAATAATCCCTCACAAATATCTGCAAATGAATAGAGAAGGAGCAAAATCAACTGAATGATGGAAGGATAGACTTCAACAAATTGTGCTGGAGCAATAAGACTCCCATAGTCCCCCCTGCCCTCCAAAAGTCTTAACCTAAATGTCACATTTGATACAAAAATTAGCTCATAACACAATACTATGCAAAATACAATACTATAAAAACAAAAACTATAAAGCTTTTAGGAAAAAAATAGGTGATAATCGTCAGCACCTAAGAAGGGTACATTAAGCATTCTTAGACTTAACAATAGAACAGGATCCATAAAGAAAAAATATATATATAAATCATACTTAATAAAAATTAAAATTTTGCCCTGTGAAAGGTTTAGTTAAGAGGATGAAAAGACAAGTTCTGACTGGGAAATAACATTTGCAAGCCACTTATCAGACAAAGTAATAGTACCCCAAATATATAAAAGAACTCTCAATCTTATAAGAAAAAGGACAAAAGACATAAACTGACATTTCACTGAAAAGGCTAGTTAGGTAGGAAAATCTAATCTAATAGGAAAATAAGCATACGAAAAACCATTCAACATCTTCAGCCATTAGGGAAATGCAAATTAAACTGTAATGAATTATAAATACATGTTTATTAGAATATCTATAATCAGAAGTAATGACAACACTAAAGGCTGGCAAGGATGTGGAGAAACTGGGTTGCTCACACGTTGCTGGAAGGAATATAAAATGGTTCAGTTGCTCTGTAAAGCAGATTGACAATTTCTTAAAAACCTAAACAAGCAATTACCATCTGAACCAGCTATTGCACTCCTGGGCATTTATCCCAGAGAAATGAAAATTTATGTTCACACTAAAACCTGGGAATGGATGTTTGTTCAAAGCAGCTTTGTTTGTAATAGCCAAACCAGGAAACAACCCAAATGTCACTTACGGGTGAATGGTTAAACAAACTGTGGTATATACCTATCATGGAATACTACTCAATGATAAAAAGGAGTAACAATGATAGCAACACCTTGAATGAATCTCCAGAATATCATGTTGTGTGAAAAAAAACCCAATCCCCAAATGTTACATGCTATATGATTCCTTTTATGTTGCATTATCACAACTTTATTATTATGTAACGGAGAAGATTAGTGGTTGTCAGGGGACAAGAACAAGGATACAAGCAGTAGGTGTAGTTATAAAAGGACATGAGAGATTCTTGCAGTAATAGAATTGTTCTATATCTTGACTATATCAATGCACATATTCTGGTTGTGATATACTATAATTTTGCAAGATATTACCATAAGGATATTAGGTAAAGTGTACATATGGTGTCTCTCTACTACTTCTCGCAATTTCTTGTGAATCTATAATTATCTCAAATAAAAATTGTTAAAAATAATACTTTTGCTCACTATACTCAACAAAATAAAAGTCTAAGATTTAGAATTTCAGTGGAGAAATGGAAACTGAAACATTACAGGTTTAAAAAATAGAAATTGTAGACCTGAAAAAAAAACAATAAGTAATATTAACCAGTAACTTGATAGGTTTAACAACATAACAGACAGAGATGATGAGAGAATTAGTAAGAGCTTGAGTAAAATAGCCAAAGTGACACTTGGAGAAATCACAGGATAGAAGAGACAGATGTGCAAATAGGAAGTAAAGAAGATAGAGTAAGAAATCCTCACATATATTTAACTGGAACCCTAGAGGAACTAGTAAGGAATAATGGAGCAGAAGTAATATTAGAAATGATGATGAATAAAAAAATCTCCAAATCTGATAAAATATATCAAGCTACAGATTTAAAACTCTTTAATTTGAAAGATGGAATTATAAAAAGTCATCTACATTATAGGAGATCATAGTTTAACAAAAAGACAGAGAAAAAATCTCAAAACAACTACAAGAAAAAACAAAGTTTACATTCAAAAAAGTAATGAGTAGAACTGATCATTTTGTTTCTCAACAGAAACAATTCAAATAACTATAAAAAATGAAACAAAACCTATCAATAGTAAGTAAATATATTAAGAATGAAATTTAAATTGTCATTTTCAGACATTAAAAATAAAGGAATTGCTACCAGCACACCTGCAGCAAAAAGAAATTCTGTCTATATGCCAGACAGAAGAAGAATAATTTAAACTAGAGGGTCAGAGATACAGGAAGTATTGATATTTAAAAGCAAGAACAATTTCATGTATGTGAGTAAATCCCTACATTAATTTAAATTTAAATGTGTAACAATGATTTTATGTAACAACATAGTAATGTTTATAATTATAAAATCATTATTTTGGTAGATATACAAATACATGCTACTACTTATATAGTTGAATTATGTCCTCTCAAAATTCATGCATTGAAGTCCTAACCCCAAGTTCCTCAGGAGTGACCCTATTTGGAAATAGGATTGCTGTGTATGCAATTAATAAAGATGAGGTTATACTGGAGTTAGATGGGCCCATAATCTAATATGACTAGTGTCCTTGTAATTAGAATGTCATGTGAAGATGAAGGCACAGATTGGGGTGATGCAGCAGAAACCAAGGAGCACCAAAGATTGCCAGCAAACCACTAGAAGCTATGAGAGAGACATGTTTGAGCTGACAACATCTCACTTCAACTACTCTTGTTTTTTTCCCTTGTGACACTTCTGCATCTCTCAGAGTTCCTCAGGATGCACACAGATGCAACTCAGAAGTGTGAGGATTTAACACCCCAGAGAAAACCCTCAAGTTTGGGGAAGAGTGGTGGACTGAACAGCTGAGTAAAATGCTCCCACCTCCTATCCTTTAGGTTGAGAATGATGGCAGGCATTTGGACTCTTGTCCAGTATTCCTAATGGAATCAAGCACTGTTGCCCAAAGCAACAATTTTGGTAATGTAAACCTAAATTGGCTTTTCCTCTTCTGCATCTTCAAATAAACTACAACTCTATAAGTCCTTGGCACAGGTTTTACATTTGTAGAAACCTAAGATAAGTCAGTACTAGAATCTGTAGATCTTTCTTTTGTTCTTGAAGAAATGCTGCAAAATACACAGCATACCCTTAACTTCAGGAAGTGCTAGTTCAACAAAGACCCTCTCTGCACACAAGTGGAAAATACTTAATACTGCTAGCTTTGATATAGCAACCTTTTTTGAAATTGAACTACTTTTAAAGCTACCTTTTGAAGAACAGATTTTTCTTATGAGGTAACAAACGTGATTATAATGAAATGCGTGCACCAAAAAGAATATTGCAGCTACATGTATATGGATAACACAATATGATTTACAAATCTTTAAAACTAGAATCCTAAGATCATCAGTAAAGTGTCCACCTAACTTGGTAATTTTATACCAGAAAAAAAATCCATGTTTAAATTCATATCAATAAGCCAACATATAGAATATTGTGTAGGTGATTTTCCCCAACCTTTGTTGCAACACTCCCAAATAGGTATTATTCCCATCTTATAGGTGATATAATGGCCTCAAAGGCATTAAGTAATTTTTCTGGCAAGTGGCAAAGCCATTAGTTTGTCACTGTTTTCACAGTCTCAAACTGTACACTCTTTCAGCTATGCATGGTCTTACAAATAAATCTCTGTATCTGTATTGCAAACTTGGCTTCCATTCCCTGTGGTCCAGGTCTCTTTCAGGACTGAAGATTTCTCTGAGCTCATTTACTGGTAGTAGTGTTTTCCTCCATTTACTTAGGGATTTATTTAGGTTTTATTTTATCTCCTATAACCAATAACTCCAGCTGTGAATCTCCACTCTTCTGTATTTTCCATATCTGTGCACTGCATAGTAGGTTTAAAACCTCAGTGTTGACAAATTAAATATCATTGTTTTTGCAGCTCAGGAGAGCCTTTGGTGTTCAGCTCCTTAAAGCAGTTTAGTGCATCCACCCACTGCCTCTCCGCATGAGATGTTTGTTGTAATGGGCTGATTCTGTTCTCTTCACCAGCTTAGTTCACTGAGAGAAGATCATATAAAGCTGTAATTATGAGAATACATGCAAATGGGTTTGTTGATAAATCTTTTTTTTTTTTTTTTTTTTCCTGTACGCGGGCCTCTCACTGTTGTGGCCTCTCCCGTTGCGGAGCACAGGCTCCGGACGCGCAGGCTCAGCGGCCATGGCTCACGGGCCTAGCCGCTCCGCGGCATGTGGAATCTTCCCGGACCGGGGCACGAACCCGTGTCCCCTGCTTCGGCAGGTTGACTCTCAACCACTGCACCACCAGGGAAGCCCTGTTGATAAATCTTTGAGGAGAAAAACTGAAATGAACCTTAAAAAAGAACAAAAAAAATCTGCCAGAAATTTAGAAAATGGATTTAAAACAACTAAAAATTGAGGTTTTTTTTTTTTTTTCTTAAAACCCTCTTTATTCAAGAACCTAAAAAGAAATAAAAACCTGTCAACAGACATCCTGGACACCCCAAAAAATGGCAGGTCCCTCTGATCTCAATGGGAAATGACCTAATGATTAATTAGGTGTAATCTTATCATTTGTATCTAAACATAACTACTGTAATTCAAATGTAAGTGGTAAGAAACTGGCTTGGATTATTTAAGTGACTAACAGATTTCTAAAAAACATCTGATTGACATTTGAAAATAAGTTATGTTTGGGAGTCCAAAGATGGTAAAGAAGACTTCATTCAAGAAGGGACTACCCCAATGAGGCTTTGCAGTAGAGGAGAGGCATTTGGGCTCCACTCTGACCACAGCAAAAAAGATGTAGGGATTTAGAGCCAAAAGCAAGGGGGGGTTGAGTGGATGGACACTAACTAATGGGAAACATGAAGATGTTTCTAGCTGGATTCTGGCTAAACAGACCTAACAGATTTCTTGCTGAAGGCAGGTCAGGATTTTCAGATATTACCTGGGGTTGGCGAGGTGAGGAATTTGATCAGGTATGGAGAGTAGTCAGATGTCAAAGATGAGGGTTCTAGCTAAACCGACTTAGTAGGAATCTTGAGAATGCAAAGATTAACAAGGAAGTTCAAATGCAGAAGCCTAGTTGAGAACATGGCTTAGAGGAGACTGACTAAAGTTCGGTCAGAAAGAAAGTCTTTGTGATATTTTACAATATACTTCCTGCTAACCTCCGTTAGCTACAATATTATCATTACATTTGTGATTTGTAATAACATTATACCATCTTTTATGTGTTTAGAAATACAAAATGCTAGAGTAGGAAGGAAACAAAGTATGAATAAACACAATCTTTTAATTATATATAATGAAAATTATAGTGCAGGAATATGATAGAGGCAAAGTCAGACTATAGGTTTTTGGCATAACTAAGTTTCTTGGTTTTAGTTTTATACTCTTTTTGTTATGTAATAATGAGATATGAACCTACATTTTTAATGTTCAAGAGCTTTTTCCCTTTTAGCAAAAGAATATTACATATTCTTAAATGAAATTGCTCAATAACTGCATCCAAATGGAATAACATTGACTTCATTTATAATTTATCAGTTTCTCAAGAAATAAATGTGGAAGCCTATTAACAATGTTTTATAACTAGGTAGTTCTACTTTCATAATTTCTTTGTTTGATTCTAGTTATGTGAATCATTTCCTTTTCATGAAGTTTTTAGGTATACATGATTAATATTAGCTGATATTTGACAAAGTCATACTGCACTTTCATAAAAAGATTCCACCAACATCAGATGTGTGAACCTTGTTCCTCTGAAGTGTGGATGGTAAATCAACTATGATGGCAGTGGCCATTTTGAAATAAAATTGTGGAGGTTCTTTTTGAATAACAACCACCATTGACTTACATCTTCTACTTACGGCCAAGAAAATATAATGATATAATTGTGAATTTACGCTTATATAGATTTTCCAGGTTCATTTGAATGCAAAACAGTACATATTAAGAATATTCATATTCTTGTTCAGGAAGAAAGGAGGGAGGGAGGGAGGAAGGGGAAAGAAGGGATGGGAAGTAAATATTATATTTTTGAAAAGTGATAGCTAATTCCCTTACACTGTATATTTCTTGCATGCAGTAATGCTGTAGTTATTATAAAGAAGTCTCAGAAGATACTGATTTCTCCTCCTCAAAGCCAAGTGAAATGAAATGAGTTAGGATTAAAGAAAAGTGGAAAATATGATGATTTGGGGATTATGTATAGGTTTTTACGATGCTGTTGAAAGGTATTACCCTTTATCAAATGCTTGATATGTTTAAGGTACATCACATACATTGCTTATTACATTAAAACACATCCTCTTCCTATGTTTTCCCTTTCCAATCACTTTATATTGAGGTAATTAGTGTCTTTTTCCTTGTCTGTCATTCATATTTCTTCTTTTGAGGAAAGACAAAGAGATTAATGAAAAAGAAGAAAAATCTTCTAGTTTCACTTCTACTATTAGATAATGTATGCTTGTTAGTGAAGGAAAGGTTCTATACTTAAATTTTTATTTCTTTTTTTTTTTAATTAATTAATTTCTTATTTTTGGCCTCATTAGGTCTTTGTTGCTGTGAGCAGGCTTTCTCTAGTTGCAGTGAGCGGTAGATACTCTTCGATGTGGTGTGCAGGCTTCTCGTTGCAGTGGCTTCTCTTGTTGCAGAGCACAGGCTCTAGGTGTGTGACCTTCAGTACTAGTGGCACACAGGCTCAGTAGTTGTGGTGCATGGGCTTAATTGCTCCGCAGCATGTGGCATCTTCCTGGACCAGGGATCGAACCCGTGTCCCCTGCATTGGCAGGCGGATTCTTAACCACTGTGCCTCCAGGGAAGTCCCTAAATTTTTATTTCTTACCTTCATGTTTAATGTCTTTTTCTATTTACAGGTTTCTTTAATGTATTCATCCCCTTGTCCCTGGCAGTCTCAACTTGATCTCATCTCCTTTGCTCTATGAGTGGAGTCGTGTCAGGTGCAAGTCATCAAGACTCTTGGTCCTTGTCACCTTTTCTTTCAATGTCATAAGAATTGACAGCATGTCCCTGATGCCACCTCCCTGTGCATGTTCACAATACAGGTGTCACCTTCCTAAGTGACACCTCTGAAAATTGCTTATTTTGAAAAACAAGAAAGGTTTGATTTATGGAAAGTACAGTGATTTTTTTTTTTTTTTACTTGCTGTATGAGCCAACTAAATGTCCTACAAATATCTGCAGAACTCAACTTCCTGGTAGTTATAAATGGGTTTAAGTAACCTAAACAGAATCTGTATGGTTAATTATCAGCTGGAGAAGAGGCCAAGTGATTAACTGAATCTAGTTAGTATGTTACAAATGCTTAAGTTAACAAAGTTCAGTTCATGTTTTAAACACTTTACTAGCATTCCTTTATTTAACCATTAGAAATGCACTATGAGATAAGTAAAATTGTTACACCTGTTTGTTTCATGGGAGAAGAAACTGAGGCACAGAGAAATCAAATTCTCTAAGCTTATACAGCTAACCAGTTGTGGATGCATTCTAAGGCAGGTCTTTCTGACTCAAAAATTTATATTCCTAACACCATGCTTTCTACTCCCTTTTGGGAAAAATACATTACGTTTTTTCTTTCCTCTGGCAGATGAATCTATGTGGTTAATGATAATCAGTCTCTCTCTATAAGACAACAGCGTAATTAGTTTGTGTTTTGTAAGATTTTTCACTGTGACCTCTTAGTTTTGTCTTTAAAAGGAGAGCAGGAGAAAATGTCACATAAAATCTTGGCGATTATTTTCAAAGCTATTGTAAAACAAAGGCTAGAAAACAAAGGCTGAAAATATACTCATAATAAGGCTGAAAAAGAGAATTTAGTGAAAATTAATTAGTTTCTAGGTCACTTCAGTATTCCTGACAACATGGGAACCTATGATTTTACAGATCTTAGGCTTTATTTTATAATTCATAACTGATCTAAACATTTACATAATTATTTTGACTTTTTTTCTGACTTATTTAAGGACTGAAGGAGTCTTCTCACTGTGTATGGCAAGTTAATATTTTGAAATGTTTCAAAATGTTTCAAAATAAGACTGATGGAGCATAGGAGCCCTTAAAACACCTGCGTGTGTTAAGACAACAGATTTGTGAATTCTATTAACAGTCATAATAATTAAAACAGAAGTTTATATAAAATCATTCATTTGCTTAAAAAGTCTCTAGGTGGCAGTTACTATTATTAGCCTGACCTTAGGAACAAGTATACTGAGGTTTAGACTGATGTGACTTGTGTTTTAGTTAGATAAAAATAAGCAGCAACTTGGGATGCACAAAAGCTGAAGGCAGAACCTATGTTCCTAGCAATTTACTTACCTTATGCATCTTTTACTGATGTGAGGACAAAAATATCTTATCCATTGGTATGATTAGTGTTTGAGGACAGAGTCCATGAACTATAGTCACTATTACTGTGGTATGGACTAAATATCAAACAGTTATTAAATATATCTATTTAAATTGTGAATATATGAATGAATAAATAATGGAATTAATAAATGTACTTAGATATTTTTGCTCAATCTCAGAATATCTGTTGGAGTTTGTCTCATTCTGGTATATCAATGTATCCAGTATAGTGAAGATTTGTTTTTTCATTTATTTTTAACACTTGTCCTAGTTGAGTAATTAACAGCTTTAAAGTAATATTTGCTTTGATCTTGAGAAGATATTAGAAATGATTAATTTTTCTCCCTATTTAATCAACTCATTAAGATGATTGTATATTAACCAACAATATAAATCAACAAAAGCAAAAGGTAAGCTAGGAGTAGAATAATGCCAGATATAATACTTTTGAGAAACGGTGAGGAAAGTAGACAGTTTTTTCTACTAACAGTTTGATAAAATATTAAAAGAGTGATAGCTAATATTAATACTTTTATAAACTTGTCTGCTAATATCTATCGATAGATATGGCTAATACCCTTCAATTCTTTCTGTGGGAGTCAAACAACTTTAGAAGGCTGTCCCTTAGTATGACAGCTCATTAGTTTGACGGAGCTGCTGAGACAAATGAATGCTCTGCACCACCAGATTTTATGTAAATTAATTTAGACATATTTTCTCTCCTTATTCTCTATCTGGAAGGAGTATCCATAGAAAAGCTCTTAAACTATGAGCTTTCTTATATAGCAAAATAAAAATTAAATATATTAATTACAGTTTGTGATTTCAGCATATGTCAATGACTTTATTTCAGTGCTGTCTCCATTTTTTATAAATAAAATTTCCATTTAAAATTCATTCTTAAAACCTAGAAGTCAGTTAACAGAACAACAATCTCTATGATTATTCTGTAACAAATAATGTGTCACTGATCACAGTCTAATCTAACTGTGGTAAGAAATGAAGACATATTCTTGTTACATTTTAATTGAAAGTCCTCTCCTTTCTTCTTTAGCCTATATCCTATATATTAGTTAATCTGAGCAAATTGAAGAACAATTTTGCATTTTGTTAGATTAGATCAAAGAGCACTACTTGAAGATGATCAAAAATGTACTGTATGGAATTGAAATTGCAAGTTATTACTCAAAGGAAGTCCTGAGTATCAAGTTTCAATGATTTATTCTATACGTATTTGTAGTTTCAAACCAGACTTAGTGTTCTCTTAGAATAGCATTCTAAATAAAACAGTTAATCTCAAAGGCAATTTGTGATAATGAATAAATATTCAAGCTTAATTTATTTTGATAGATTTGGTAGAGCTCAGATAGGGGATTTAATCTCTTGTTACACTAGAGGGCTAAATTATTTGACATGCAAATACATACTTTGAATTAAAATTTAAAGTGTTTATACAGCATTGAGATTTTTGAAAAGTAAAGTGGAAATTCTGGATTAGAAGTCTAAGGCTTTATTTTTCATTTTTTCTATGACATAAATTAAAAATGGCTTTCAAATAATACATCTTTGAAATATTTTTCAAAGTTTTCTAGAGAACAAAAGTAGCAAATAGTTCCAGCTTGTTTATGATTCCAGCTACCAAAAAAAGAAAGGAATTGGTATCAAGAAAGACAGAATACATAATGAGAAGGCAACTAGAAGTGCATTTTTCTCATAGATCTAGATGTGACCATTTTAAAGCAAATATTGCCAATTCAAATGCAGCATTTACTGAACAATGTACTACACCATGACAAAGTGTTTTTATTGAAGACTGCCTGAATATTAGAAAATATGTAAATATAAATTACCATAATACCAGAAAAATGATGTCATACAATCATTTCTCTAAGATGTGAATTCACCACTAACTCTTCTATACATTCAATGTAATTCCAATACAAATTCCAACGAAGTTTTACATGAAAATTGTTAGGTTGATTTTCAAATTTACATGGAAGATTAAAGGGCTAAAGAAGTTCACATACTATTTTCAGAAAAAGAAGAATATGAAGGGTGGAATTATCCTACCCGTTATGAAACATTATTATAAAGACATTATAAGTAAGATGTTGTAATACTTTTTTTCCTTTTAGTGGGGGTTCAGTCCATTGAAATGCAAAATAAAAAACCAAAAGTAGAGCTGAGATATATATGGACCTTTGTTTTGCTATCTGCTGGATTTCACACAGAGCTTTGGGTCAAGGAAGAATAAGCCAACTTTACTAAGGTATACTTAATGTACAAAAAGTTACACATATTTAATATATACATTTTTATGAGGTTGTACATATGTATACACCTGTGATACCATCACAACAAAAAAGATAATAAACATATACATCACCTCCAAAAGATCCCCTTTGCTATTTTGTCTTTTCTTTCTTTTTTTTTTCTTTTCTTGTGTGTGCGTCTGTGTGTGTGTGGCGGGCGGGAGATGAGGGGCAGGTAAGAACATTGAGTATGAGAGCTATCCCCTTAAGTTTTTAAGGGCACAACACCATATTGTTAACTGTAGGAACTGAAACTCAGTAGCAAAAAAAGAACCTGATTAAAAAATGGGCAAACGACTTGATGAGACATTTTGCTAAAGAAGATATACAAACAGCCAACAGGTACATGAAAGGTGTTCAGCATCTCTAATCAGAGAAATGCAAATCAAAACCACAATATGATAGATGTATTTGTTTTTATAGAGCAAAAATTTCAGGCTCAGTGAGGTTCATGATTTTCAACATGACACACGTGACAGAGCGATGGCTAAGATCTAAGACTCCCAAGAGGGTAAAGGGAAATGGTGAGGAAATAGTGTTTTTTGAGCTCCTTAAAGTTGCAGCTGCCTCAAGAGTGCGGTGTTTAATCTTTCCTTGATACCCATAGTAGTGGAAGGAGGCAATGATTTCTAGAACAAAAGTGCTGGTGTGTGAAGAATCATTCTCATTCTTTCTTTTCTAATTTTTTGTCACTAACTCCCAGTGGCTTAACTGACTCATAAAACAATTAGAAAGGAAGCCTGAGCAATGCCACATTGTAGAAGTAAACCTTCCAGGATGCACAGTAAAGCAGGGGTTGGACCTAAAAGAGTGGTAGAAAAATGGGAAAAGCAACACATCTATTTTAACTACACAATCCCAGGAAATCATGACTCCAAGCATCCCACTTACCCTGTCTTTCCTTTAAGTTAGCTCATTAAAGTTTTCATTGCTGTCTTTATTTTTATATCCCCCCAGAGGAAAAAGGATCTTGAGTGATGTATCCCAAGTGCCTAGAGTATTGCCTGGCAGGTAGTGGGCATTCAGTAAATATTTGTTAAATAAATAAACAACATAAAATATTTCTCCATTTAAATTGCTCATTATTTATAAAACATTCTGCAAGTTATAAAAAAATTAATTTCCAGCAGGCTCAATCCTTGATATAATGAACTATATCCTAATTGATATACTATTATGAGAAAATAGAAATTTAACTCATTTTTTTTTTGCAAATCTATGATATGTGCTCAACCCAGTTATAATTTCCAAAGTACCTCATTTAGCCCTTCCATAGCTTTGTGAAGTATGCTTTATTATTTCCATTTATCTAGAGAATGTTGTATCTAAGAACTCATAATGATTAAATAACCAGTCCAAAACACACAGCTGATATAACAGAGACTGGATTTAAAATTGTTAATTTTTTTCCTCTTTTTATTTTTCCAAACCCAGGTTAGATATCACCTCCTGCTAGAATCCATTTCTGACCAATATTCAATTATGGTAATCAACTCCTTGGTACCATCTCTACCATTACTATTTAATATATGGTAGACCCAGGCAGAAATAATTCTTGTTTAAGCAATAGTTTCTAAAGGGTACTTCTTTAATGGTTGTGGCCAAAGTAGGCCCTAGAAACTTAGCTGTTTTGCGGGGGCAGGGAATGGTGATTACAGATAACCTAACTGTAATAATGTCTGTCTAGATTTTTACAAATACTAATGAGCAAACCATGTATACATTTGTAAATGTATGATTTGCTGCCAATTGTGTGTAAATATTTGCAGTAAATTATAAAGAAATAATATATAGGTTTGATATAGATTTCTACTCTCTTCATCATGTATCTGATGAAAATTCTTGGGCAAAGACATAAATAGAATGTTGTTTTCCTTGTACAGTTCAGAGTTCCTCTTTTTGTTGCATTATTCACATTTTCCTATCTTTTTCTTTTAGATAAATATGTTTCTAATTTCACAATGGTCTTCTCTAATAAAAAATGCTCTTTTATTTAGGCCTTTTAAACTCTTGGCATAATATCTTTATTCTCTATTCATACAATTGGATTAAGTTCACAGGAGATTTTCAATACTGTTATCAGAATAGTTTGCTTATACTCCAGGATCCCATGTTGTGCAAACATGCATTATTTACATTTTACTGTAACAGAACACAAGGCAATGCAATGGTGTTTCATACAGGTGGGCAAGGTGGAGGTAATAATTCCAATGCACCAGAAGGTCAATGTAACTAACTAATCTGTTCTATAGAGATGATATATGGATCCACTTGTTTTTCTTTTTAAAGATTATTCTTTCAGAGAGTTTTTATGTTTACAACAGAATTGAGAGGGAGGTACAGAGATTTCCCTTATACCCCTTGCCCCCACACATGCAGAGCCTCCTTCATTATCAACATCCCTCACCAGAATGGTACTTTTTTTTTTTAAACCAGGTTGGAATCCATACTGACACACCATAATCACCCAAAGTTCACAGTTTACCTAGATTTCACCTTGGTGTTGCACATTCTGTGAGTTTGTACAAATGTATAATGACATATATCTGTAATTAAAATTTCATACAGAGTATTTTCACTGCCCTAAAAATCCTCTGTGCTCTGCTTGTTAATCTCTCCCCCATCAACAACCACTGATCTTTTTTTATTATCTCCATAGATTTGACTTTTCCAGGACGTCATATAATTGGAATCATACAGTATGTTGCCTTTTCAGATTCGTTTCTTTCACTTAGTAATATGCACTTAAGTTTCCTCATGTCTTTTCATGTCTTGACAGTTCATGTTTTAGCTCTGAATATTACATTGTCTGGATGTTTGTTCATGCACAAAAATAAATAGAACCACAGTTTATTTGTCTATTCACCTTCTGAAAAACATCTTGGTTGCTTCCAAGGTTTGGAAATTATGAATAAAATGTTGTAAAATCTATATGCAAGTTTTTATTTATACATAAGTTTTCAAGTCCTTTGGGTTAATACCATAGAGTGCAGTTGCTGATCACATGTTAAGAGCATATTTGGTGTTGTAAGAAACCACCAAACTCTCTTCCAAAGTTGTTGTACCATTTCACGTTACCACCAGGAATGTATGAGAGTTCCTGTTGCTCCATATCTTTTTTTTTTTAACATCTTTATTGGAGTATAATTGCTTTACAATGGTGTGTTAGTTTCTGCTTTACAACAAAAAGAATCAGTTATATATATACAAATGTTCCCATATCTCTTCCCTCTTGCATCTCCCTCCCTCCCATTCTCCCTATCCCACCCCTCCAGGTGATCACAAATCACCGAGCTGATCTCCCTGTGCTATGCGGCTGCTTTCCACTAGCTATCGACCTTACGTTTGGTACTGTATGTATGTCCATGCCACTCTCTCGCTTTGTCACAGCTTACCCTTCCCCCTCCCCATATCCTCAAGTCCATTCTTTAGTAGGTCTGTGTCTTTATTCCTGTCTTACCCCTAGGTTCTTCATGACATATTTTTTTCTTAAATTCCAAATATATGTGTTAGCATACGGTATTTGTCTCTCTCTTTCTGACTTCCTTCACTCTGTATGACAGACTCTAGGTCTATCCATCTCATTACAAATAGCTCAATTTCGTTTCTTTTTATGGCTGAGTAATATTCCATTGTATATATGTGCCACATCTTCTTTATCCATTTATCTGATGATGGACACTTAGGTTGTTTCCATCTCCAGGCTAATGTAAATAGAGCTGCAATGAACATTTTGGTACATGACTCTTTTTGAATTATGGTTTTCTCAGGGTATGTGCCCAGTAGTGGGATTGCTGGGTCATATGGTAGTTCTATTTGTAGTTTTTTAAGGAATCTCCATACTGTTCTCCACAGTGGCTGTAACAATATACATTCCCACCAACAGTGCAAGAGGGTACCCTTTTCTCCACACTCTCTCCAGCATTTATTGTTTCTAGATTTTTTGATAATGGCCGTTCTGACTGGTGTGAGATGATATCGCATTGTAGTTTTGATTTGCATTTCTCTAATGATTAGTGATGTTGAGCATTCTTTCATATGTTTGTTGGCAGTCTGTATAACTTCTTTGGAAATGTCTATTTAGGTCTTCTGCCCATTTTTGGATTGGGTTGTTTGTTTTTTCGTTATTAAGCTGCATGAGCTGCTTATAAATTTTGGAGATTAATCCTTTGTCAGTTGCTTCATTTGCAAATATTTTCTCCCATTCTGAGGTTTGTCTTTTGGTCTTGCTTATGGTTTCCGTTGCTGTGCAAAAGATTTGAAGTTTCATTGAGTCCCATTTGTTTATTTTTGTTTTTATTTCCATTTCTCTAGGAGGTGGGTCAAAAAGGATCTTGCTGTGATTTATGTAATAGAGTGTTCTGCCTATGTTTTCCTCTAAGAGTTTGATAGGTTCTGACCTTACATTGAGGTCTTTAATCCATTTTGAGCTTATTTTTGTGTATGGTGTTAGGAGTGATCTAATCTCATACTTTTACATGTACCTGTCCAGTTTTCCCAGCACCACTTATAGAAGACTCTGTCCTTTCTCCACTGTACATTTCTGCCTCCTTTATCAAAGATAAGGTGACCATATGTGCGTGGGTTTATCTCTGGGCTTTCTATCCTGTTCCATTGATTTATATTTCTGTTTTTGTGCCAGTACCATACTCTCTTGATTACTGTAGCTTTGTAGTATAGTCTGAAATCAGGGAGCCTGATTCCTCCAGCTCTGTTTTTCGTTCTGAAGATTGCTTTTTCTATTTGGGGTCTATTCTGTTTCCATACAAATTGTGAAATTTTTTGTTCTAGTTCTGTGAAAAATACCAGTGGTAGTTTGATAAGGATTGCATTGAATCTGTAGATTGCTTTGGGTAGTAGAGTCATTTTCACAATGTTGATTCTTCCAATCCAAGAACACGGTATATCTCTCAATCTATTTGTATCATCTTTAATTTCTTTCATCAGTGTCTTATAATTTTCTGCATACAGGTTTTGTCTCCTTAGGTAGGTTTATTCCTAGATATTTTATTCTTTTTGTTGCAATGGTAAATGGGAGTGTTTTCTTGATTTCACTTTCAGATTTTTCATCATTAGTGTATAGGAATGCCAGAGATTTCTGTGCATTAATTTTGTATCCTGCTACTTTACCAGATTCATTGATCAGCTCTAGTAGTTTGCTGGTAGCATCTTTAGGATTCTCTATGTATAGTATCATGTCATCTGCAAACAGTGACAGCTTTACTTCTTCTTTTCCGATTTGGATTCCTTCTTTTTCTTTTTCTTCTCTGATTACTGTGGCTAAAACTTCCAAAACTATGTTGAATAAGAGTGGTGAGAGTGGGCAACCTTGTCTTGTTCCTGATCTTAGTGGAAATGATTTGTTTTTCACCATTGAGGACTATGTTGGATGTGTGTTTCTCATATATGGCCTTTATTATGTTGAGGAAAGTTCCCTCTATGCCTACTTTCTGCAGGGTTTTTATCATAAATGGGTGTTGAATTTTGTCAAAAGCTTTCTCTGCATCTATTGAGATGATCGTAAGGTTTTTCTCCTTCAATTTGCTACTATGGTGTATCACGTTGATTGATTTGCGTATATTGAAGAATCCTTGCATTCCTGGAATAAACCCCACTTGATCATGGTGTATGATCCATTTAATGTGCTGTTGGATTCTGTTTGCTAGTATTTTGTTGAGGATTTTTGCATCGATGTTCATCAGTGACATTGGCCTGTAGTTTGCTTTCTTTGTGACATTTTTGTCTGGTTTTCATATCAGGGTGATGGTGTCCTCATAGAATGAGTTTGGGAGTGTTCCTCCCTCTGCTATATTGTGCAAGAGTTTGAGAAGGATAGGTGTTAGCTCTTCTCTAAATGTTTGATAGAATTCGCCAGTGAAGCCATCTGGTCCTGGGCTTTTGTTTGTTGGAAGATTTTTAATCACAGTTTCAGGTTCAGTGCTTGTGATTGGTCTGTTCATATTTTCTATTTCTTCCTGATTCAGTCTTGGCAGGTTGTGCATTTCTAAGAATTTGTCCATTTCTTCCAGATTGTCCATTTTATTGGCATAGAGTTGCTTGTAGCAATCTCTCATGATCTTTTGTATTTCTGTAGTGTCAGTTGTTACTTCTCCTTTTTCATTTCTAATTCTATTGATTTGAGTCTTCTTCCTTTTTTTCTTGATGAGTCTGGCTAATGGTTTATCAATTTTGTTTATCTTCTCAAAGAACCAGCTTTTAGTTTTATTGATCTTTGCTATTATTTCCTTCATTTCTTTTTCATTTATTTCTGATCTGATTTTTATGATTTCTTTCCTTCTGCTAACTTGGGGATTTTTTGTTCTCCTTTCTCTAATTGCTTTAGGTGCAAAGTTAGGTTGTTTATTCAAGATGTTTCCTGTTCCTTAAGGTAGGATTGTATTGCTATAAACTTCCCTCTTAGAACTGCTTTTGCTGCATCCCATAGATTTTGGGTCATCGTGTCTCCACTGTCATTTGTTTCTAGGTATTCTTTAATTTCTTCTTTGATTTCTTCAGTGATCACTTCGTTATTAAGTAGTGTATTGTTTATCCTCCATGTGTTTGTATTTTTTACAGATCTTTTCCTGTAATTGATATCTAGTCTCATAGCGTTGTGGTTGGAAAAGATACTTGATACAATTTCAATTTTCTTAAATTTACCATGGCTTGATATGTGACCCAAGATATGATCTATCCTAGAGAATGTTCCATGCGCACTAGAGAAAAATGTGTATTCTGTTGTTTTTGGATGGAATGTTCTATAAATATCAATTAAGTCCATCTTGTTTAATGTATCGTTTAAAGCTTGTGTTTCCTTATTTATTTTCATTTTGGATGATCTGTCCATTGTTGAAAGTGGGGTGTTAAAGTCCCCTAGTATGAATGTGTTACCTTCGATTTCCCCTTTTATGGCTGTTAGTATTTGCCTTATGTATTGAGGTGCTCCTATGTTGGGTGCATAAATATTTACAATTGTTATATCTTCTTCTTGGATCGATCCCTTGATCATTATGTAGTGTCCTTCTTTGTCTCTTTTAATAGTCTTTATTTTAAAGTCTATTTTGTCTGATATGAGTATTGCTACTCCAGCTTTCTTTTGGTTTCCATTTGCATGGAATATCTTTTTCCATCCCCTTACTTTCAGTCTGTATATGTCTCTAGGTCTGAAGTATGTCTCTTGTAGACAGCAAATATATGGGTCTTGTTTTTGCATCCATTCAGCCAATCTGTGTCTTTTGGTGGGAGCATTTAGTCCATTTCCATTTAAGGTAATTATAGATATGTATGTTCCTATTCCCATTTTCTTAATTGTTTTGGGTTCGTTATTGTAGGTCTTTTCCTTCTCTTGTGTTTCTTTCCTAGAGAAGTTCCTTTAGCAGTTGTTGTAGAGCTGGTTTAGTGGTGCTGAAGTTTCTCAGCTGTCGCTTGTCTGTAAAGGTTTTAATTTATCCATCAAATCTGAATGAGATCCTTGCTGGGTAGAGTAATCTTGGTTGCAGGTTTTTCTCCTTCATCACTTTAAATATGTCCTGCCAGTTCCTTCTGGCTTGCAGAGATTCTGTTGAAAGCTCAGCTGTTAACCTTATGGGGATTCCCTTGTGTGTTATTTGTTGCTTTTCCCTTGCTGCTTTTAATATGTTTTCTTTGTATTTAATTTTGGACAGGTTGATTAATATGTGTCTTGGCATGTTTCTCCTTGGATTTATCCTGTATGGGACTCTCTGTGCTTCCTGGACTTGAATAACTATTTCCTTTCCCATATTAGGGATGTTTTCGACTATAATGTCTTCAAATATTTTCTCAGTCCCTTTCTTTTTCTCTTCTTCTTCTGGAACCCCTATAATTCGAATGTTGGTGCGTTTAATGTTGTCCCAGAGGTCTCTGAGACTGTCCTCAGTTCTTTTCATTCTTTTTTCTTTATTCTGCTCTGCAGTAGTTATTTCCACTATTTTACCTTCCAGGTCACTTATCTGTTCTGCCTCAGTTATTCTGCTATTGATCCCATCTAGAGTATTTTTAATTTCACTTATTGTGTTGTTCATCATTGTTTGTTTCATCTTTAGTTCTTCTAGGTCCTTGTTAAATGTTTCTTGCGTTTTGTGTATTCTATTTCCAAGATTTTGGATCATCTTTACTATCATTATTCTGAATTCTTTTTCAGGTAGACTTCCTATTTCCTGTTCATTTGTTAGGTCTGGTGGGTTTTTATTTGCTCCTTCATCTGCTGTGTGTTTTTCTGTCTTCTCATTTTGCTTATCTTACTGTGTTTGGGGTCTCCTATTTGCAGGCTGCAGGTTCGTAGTTCCCATTGTTTTTGGTGTCTGTCCCCAGTGGCTAAGGTTGGTTCAGTGGGTTGTGTAGGCTCCCTGGTGGAGGGGACGAGTGCCTGTGTTCTGGTGGATGAGGCTGGATCTTGTCTTTCTGGTGGGCAGGTCCACGTCTAGTGGTGTGTTTTGGGGTGTCTGTGGACTTATTATGATTTTAGGCAGCCTCTCTGCTAATGGGTGGGGTTGTGTTCCTGTCTTGCTAGTTGTTTGGCATAGGATGTTCAGCACTGTAGCTTGCTGGTCGTTGAGTGAAACTGGGTGCTGGTGTTGAGATGGAGATCTCTGGGAGATTTTTGCTGTTTGATATTATGTGGAGCTGGGAGGTTTCTTGTGGACCAGTGTCCTGAAGTTGGCTCTCCCACCTCAGAGGCACAGCACTGACTCCTGGCTGCAGCACCAAGAGCCTTTCATCCACACGGCTCAGAATAAAAGTGAGAAAAAGTAGAAAGAAAGAATAAGTAGAAGTAGAAAGAAAGAAAGAAAGAAAGGGAGTGAGGGAGGGAGGAAGGAAGGAGGGAAGGAAGGGAAAAAAGAAAGAAGATAAAGTAAAATAAAGATAAAATATTATAAAGTTATGAAAATAAAAAAATAATTATTAAGAGAAAAAAAAAAACAACAAACGGACGTATAGAGCCCTAGGACAAATGGTGGAAGCAAAGCTATGCAGACAAAATCTCATACAGAAGCATACACATACACACTCACAAAAAGAGGAAAAGGGGAAAAAATCATAAATCTTGCTGTCAAAGTCCACCTCCTTAATTTGGTATGATTTGTTGTCCATTCATGTATTCCACAGTTGCAGGGTACATCTAATTGATTTTGGAGCTTTAATCCGCTGCTTCTGAGGCTGCTAGGAGAGATTTCCCTTTCTCTTCTTCGTTCTCACAGCTCTCAGGGGCTCAGCTTTGGATTTGGCCCCGCCTCTGCGTGTAGGTCGCCGGATGGCGTCTGTTCTTCGCTCAGACGGGATGGGGTTAAAGGAGCAGCTGTTTTGGGCTCTCTGGCTCACTCAGGCCGCGGGGAGGGAGGGGCACGGAGTGCGGGAAGACCCTGCGGCGTCAGAGGCCGGCGTGACGTTGCACCAGCGTGAGGCACGGTGTGCGTTTTCCCGGGGAGGCTGTCCCTGGGTTCCGGGAACCTCGCAGTGGCGGGCTGCACAGCCTCCCCGGAAGGGGGCTGTGGATAGTGACCTGTGCTCGCACACAGGCTTCTTGGTGGCGGTGGCAGCAGCCTTAGCGTCTCATGCCCGCCTCTGGGGTCCGCGCTTTTAGCCGCGGCTCGCGCCCGTCTCTGGAGCTCCTTTAAGCAGCGCTCTTAATCCCCTCTCCTCGCGCACCAGGAAACAAAGAGGTAAGAAAAAGTCTCTTGCCTCTTCGGCAGGTTCAGACTTTTCCCCGGACTCCCTCCTGGCTAGCCGTGGCGCACTAACCCCTGCAGGCTGTTTACACGCAGCCAACCCCAGTCCTCTCCCTGCGCTCCGCCCGAATTCCGAGCCTCAGCTCCCAGTCCCGCCCGCCCCGGCGGGGGAGCCGACAAGCCTCTCGGCCTGGTGAGTGCCGGTGGGCACCGATCCTCTGTGCGGGAATCTCTCCGCTTTGCCACCCCGCACCCCTGTTGCTGTGCTCTCCTCCGTGGCTCCGAAGCTTTCCCCCTGTGCCACCCGCAGTCTCCGCCCGCGAAGGGGATTCCTAGTGTGTAGGAACCTTTCTTCCTTCACAGCTCTCTCCCACTGGTGCAGGTCCCGTCCGTATCCTTTTGTCTCTGTTTATTCTTTTTTCTTTTGCCCTACCCAGGTACGTGGGGGGTTTCTTGCCTTTTGGGAGGTCTGAGGTCTTCTGCCAGCGTTCAGTAGGTGTTCTGTCGCTCCACATCTTTACAGACATTGATGTTGTCAGTGTCTGAGATTTTGTCCATTCTAATAGGTGTCTAGTATTATCTTATGGTTGTTTTAAGTTACATTACCCTGCTGACATGTGATGTGGAGCATATATTCATATGTTTATTTCTCATCTGTATATCTTCTTTAGTGAGGTGTCAGCTAAGGTCCTTTTCTACTTACTTTTACGTCCTTATTCTCCTTTTATCAAACTTTTATTTTTTTCTATGTTATTTCTGCATTTTATGAGTCACCGGGGAAAATCATCTTTAGAGATAGGAACCAGATGACTTACATGTGTGACAGAGGAGATTACAGTTTTTTTAATCACCTTGACTAAGGGCTTAAATTGAGGTTTAGTTGGAAAAAGTAGAAAAGAAATATAAAAGTAATAATTATAATAAAATAACAGACATTTATTGAATGCTTTCTAGGTTTATTTAGTCCTCAAAATAAACATATGGTAGGTGATATTATTAATTCCAATTTGTAGAGGTGTCACTAAAGTATTAAGATGGAAATAACTTGCCCCAAAGCATGCAGATAGCATATGATGGAGCTGCAGCACTTCGATTGAACACAATGTCATAATTCTATGGTATCAGCCCTAAAGAATTTTTATACCACTTGTTTTGTCTGAAAATTATTTGCTCATATGCCTTGAGAGTAGCTATATGCTTTATTCATATCTGTATCCTCAGCTTCTGATAGAGTGTCTGACCCATAGTTAAACACTCAACAAATTTGTTCATTCATGTATTAAACAAATATTTAGTTTCTAGACACAGAGATTCATGTCCTCATGGAACTAATGTCTTAATGGGAGAAATAGCCAATAGAAAACAACAAAAAGTCTAGCATGTTAAGGCTCCTGGGTGGCATAGGCTCCTTTGATTGAAGAACAGCATAGGGGTTGAAGTGGCTGGAGGGAAGTCAGAATGGTTAAGAGAAGTGGTCATCGAGATTGAGTGAGGACATATAATCCTTATCTTTGAAAACCATGCTAGGAATTTGGATTTTATTCACACTTTTTTAAGCCACTAAAGGAATTTAACAAGTGAATGATAGGATGACTTATGTTTTTGAAAGGATGTCTTTGACTGCTAGGTGGAGAATTAACTATATAAGATTAAAGTAAATTCACTTCAATGCTCATTGAATTACATATGTCTTTAAAATTAGGATGTAATGTTCATAAAAACTTTCCAAAAAGTGACAGATGCCTAGTATATAATAAAAGCAAATGTAAACAAAAAAAGCATATTTTAGATTATTTTTAGATTCACAAAGGGAGGAAATGTTAGCTCTAATATTTTAAAAATGCACATTAAGGGCTTCCCTGGTGACGCAGTGGTTGAGAGTCCGCCTGCTGATGCAGGGGACACGGGTTTGTGCCCCGGGTCCGGGAAGATCCCACATGCCGCGGAGCGGCTAGGCCCGTGAGCCATGGCCGCTGAGCCTGCGCATCCGGAGCCTATGCTCCGAAACGGAAGAGGCCACAACAGCGAGAGGCCTGTGTACCGCAAAAAAAAAAAAAAAAAAAAAAGCACATTAACAATTAAGACTATTAACAGGGATTAGTAAAACAAAGAATATTGATTAAGAGATACATTTGTAACAATAGAGAAGAATATTTATGAAATAACCAATTATATTCAGTAGATATATTGAGATTTTGGTAATTTTAATTTAAAATGAATATTTCACAGTCTGGAAAATGAACCCTGTTGTATTATTATTTTTAACTTAACCCAATATGCAATTTTTCTGTCAATGGTTACTGAACAAATGAAATGATAACTTTCAATATCTGTCAGTGTCACTTTGTCAATGTCTATGAAAACATAGAAGTGTTTAAACAAGACATTTATATTTCAGAAAATATTTTCATACTGAATGTGAAAAGAGATGAATAAATTCACAAATTTGACTCACATTTATATGACCAGGAAATGAGCATAACATTTTTCTTTCCTTCAGGCAAAAAGTTGATACTCCTCATGGCACTGTTCTCTGGTCTTATAAATCTTGTGCATAACAAGAAATTTTCCTACCATGACTTTGCAGAGTTTAATTAAACTATAGGTATACAAGTGCATTCATGAATTTCATTTCCATCTGTTATTTTAGACTTGAAATATATATGTAATTGAATTAATGTGAAAAAATTAATGTGAAAACACATTAATTTTGTTTTATATTATTCATTAATATGATTTATATGACATAGAGGCAATCTTAAATACTTTATAGTCACCAGGAAATATAAGAATTCAACCTATTTTTTAATGATGAGTTTCTGAGAAAACATTAGCTACAATTGAAACTTAATTAGATAAAGTCCACAAATTATTTTAAAAATCTATAAAGTTATTACAGATTATTATTTCAAGTTATGAGTATCTAAGGGATTTAATGCAAATGGAATGCCCGCAGGAAATCTTCTTGAGAATACAGATGTATTGTGTAATGGATAGACTAGGTTTGTGGAGTTTGACAAAGTTGGCTGTGTAGCTGTGCTTCTTCACTTACTAATTGTGTGGACTTGGGCAAGTAATTTAACTTCTCATTCTCAGTATCTTTGTGGAAAACAAACAATACAAAAAAATTTAAAAGAAAGAAAGAACACAACAACAATAACAAAAGTATTTAAAGATTTGTAGGTGTATTAGCCTGGGTTTTCCAGAAAAACAGAGCCAAGAGGATATGTATACATGCACATATATAAAGAGATTAATATAAGAAATTGGCTTATGTTATGGAGGCTGACAGGTACCAAAATATGCAGTTGGCAAACTGGAGACCCCAGAGAGGTGATGGTGTAGGTCCAGTCTGAAGGCTGGCTGCCTGAGACCCAGGAAAAGCCAATTTTTCAGTGTGAGTCAGAAGGCAGAAAAAAAGAAAAAAATGATGCCCCAGCCAGAAGGCAGTCAGACGGGAGGAATTCCTTCTTAACTCATAGGAGGGTCAACCTATTTGCTCTATTCAGGTATTCAGCTGATTGCAGGAGGCCCACACATTGTGGAGCCTAATCAGCTTTAGAGTTTAAATGTTAATTTCATCCAGACATTTCACAGTAACATCTGGAATAATGTTTGACCAAATATCTGGACATCTCATGGCCCAGTCAAGTTGACACATAAAATTAACCATCACAGTAGAGTTAATAAGAAATAGTGTAGCTGTAAGGCCTTGAACAGTATCTGGCACATAGTAAATACTAAATAAATGGCATTTATTAATATTAGCAGTCATTAACTATAAAATAACAATTTATTAAACAATTCTTTATTAAATATTCCTTGCAATAAGCATAGGGGTGGTGAACATTGTATGCATTTTTTAGAAGGGCTATGATTGAAACTGATATGGTAGTCTCAACTCTGCTTATATAATACTGATCAAGGGCCAAGGTCATCCTACTTAATTCTCTGGAGTTTTCATTTCCAAATATATTGAACAGAGCCACTCTTAGTCTTGGGATATAATGCTTCAACTTTTACATAGTTTTTTCTTTTTTAACATCTTTATTGGAGTATAACTGCTTTACAATGGTGTGTTAGTTTCTGCTTTATAACAAAGTGAGACAGCTATACATATACATATATCCCCATATCTCCTCCCTCTTGCATACATAGTTGAAACATATTCCTGGACATGTGCTGGGGACCCAACTATTACATTTAGTCTCCAAATAACCAGTAAAGCCTGAACTATTGAGTAATAATTTATGGTGTGACCTGAATTGAAGAGCTCACAGAAAGAAGCTAGAATGGTCCTTCCAAAAAAAATATCTTTGCCAAGGCAGAGTGACCAGTGTAAATTGATGCTGGTTGTATATTGCTGGAGGAGAATGAAAGTCCAAGATTGCCTTTGCGTATTCTCATGGAGGAATATGTTTTCGTTTTTCTCATCCTGATTTGGCCTTATTGGAGTATGGCGGGAGATAACCATTAACTTGGCTACTATGACATCCAGCTGGAGTTTTTATACGTAAGATACAGTTTTATTTTCTTTAATTTACTTCAAAAATTCAAATAGCCATAGCCAATTTCTAGGGAGTAGGATAAGGTGTGCTGAATGGATGGCAGCTCACGAAATTATAACAAGGCCAGTGATTGTATCATGATGGGTGTTTTATTGTGCCTGGCAAAAAACAAAAAAAATACAAAAATAACAAAAAAACAAAAAACCCCAATGTGCATACAAAATCAGTATTTAGTATATAGAAAATTCTTTTAATTATCATGCATGTGAAATTTGAGGATTTAGCCCTTTGCTACTACTGAAAGAAATAACCCTCACTCATGTAGTATGCAATATATATTTTTGATGGGTATCATACAAAAATAGAATTATCAAATTGCCTGTGCTTATGGGACACAACTGTGCAACAGTCTTATAAATAACCTTGGTTTAAGTCAAGATGATTTTACATCTCAAAATATCAGATCATTCCTAGAATATCTGAGGTAGGGTGTTGGTGAAGCTTGAAAATTACAGAAAAATCTCTGTCATTATTTGTAATTCATTCTACTCCTCACCATAATCATCATCTAACTCTTACAAACTTCCTACACGTAAGCAGATGGATTTACATAGTACACTCCAAAGGGATTCCCCTGTTCTCAGTTTGGATTTTTAAATGCTGACATAAATTAATCTGAGGTATTCAGTCTCTTCATCTACATGAAATCTCCTTCTATGAGCTCCAGGCCAAAGGTTGGCCTCCTGAAACAACTGTATGAGGAATACTTAGTTGTTAATATTGCAAAGGATAATCTGGGGGAAAGTGCTTCCAGAGTAAGCTGACAGCAAAATGAAACAGACAACTGAAAGACCTAGGATGTCTTGAGATAGTTTAGTTATAAACCTATGACTTGAGAAAGATTGCTTTGCTTGCCCTAGGCCAGTAGAGCAAAACTTACAATTTTTCCATCACATCTTATGGAAAAACCCAAACGAACTTTTTGGCCAGCCCAATACATTGGACTGGGTGAAACCCTAAAGGAAATTTGATTTGTATTTGTGTATCTGAGAATATTCTTATTACTATTTTCAGTGTTCTATTTTCTAATGCTTAATAAAACTCATACTCTTTTGTTCCCTGTTTACCTATCTTTAATCCTCCTTTTTTGAGGTATACTTAAATAACCTAGAATGAACACTCTTTCTTAAAAAACATGGTTTAAGGAGTCATTAACTTAAATACTTCAGCTGTGGGGTTTTTCTTTTTTTTTCTTTTTTTGGCCATGCCATGCGTCATGCGGCAGGCAGGATCTTAGTTCCCAGACCAGGGATAGAATCCACGCCCCCTGCATTGGAAACATGGAGTCTTTACCACTGGACTGCCAGGGAAGTCTCTGCTGTTGGCTTTTTATAATTTATTTTTTCATTGTTTTATTGTTGTAGCAGGTACCTCAGAATCCACTTTAAAAATATCTGGGGCTTCCCTGGTGGCGCAGTGGTTGAGAGTCCGCCTGCCGATGCAGGGGACACGGGTTCGTGCCCCAGTCCGGGAAAATCCCACGAGCCGCGGAGCGGCTAGGCCCGTGAGCCATGGCTGCTGAGCCTGCGCGTCCGGAGCCTGTGCTCCGCAACGGGAGAGGCCACAACAGTGAGAGGCCCGCGTACCACAAAACATATATATATATATATATATATATATATATATATATATATATATATATATATATATATATCTGGGTCTTAACCCATCAGAATCAAAGAAATACATAGGTTTCCTTAGATGGGATCATTAAAAAGGAAATTATCATGTAACAAGCTTTAAAGTGAAAAATTGCTAACACAAGCAAATGTCTCAGGAGAACTGAAGCACAATGCAGGTAATAATTGGAATTCATAGGGGTGTTTTACTCCTCAGATCAAGCTTAAAAAAATCACAGCCAGCTTGAAAAAAAGACATTGTGTTAAATTTCACTATTTTTAACCACTCCACATTTGAAAACAATTAAACATATTTTTAGGTTGTGTCTCTGTCAGGGTCTAAAATTATTGTGTAAAACCTATGGCTTTGTTATATACATAAATAGAGCAAATATTTGACATCTCTTTACTGGTTCATTTCATTCCTCATTGAAATATAGTTGTGTTCATAGCTTCAATAAGAGTGAGTCTCCCGTCATACCTATAGTTTTTTTTTTAAGTGTGTGGAGGAACTCCACAATTACAGATAAATTCCATTTTATTAGATATGTCAAGCTGCTACTATGGAACAAGATCAACCCTTTATAGGTACCTAAAATATCCTATCAGGACGAGGATATTTATCCAGTATTTACTCTGTGATTAGTTCACTCCTAGTTCTAGTGATGTGACTTCACATTAAGAAACATATGGGAAAACCTTGAGAAGAAACACTGGATTTTAATCTCTGTCTTTTAAATATAGGAGGTCGTAATAGGGCAGTAAAATAATATTATTATAATTTCTAAGAAAATTGAAGTAATCAGAAATATATCTCTGTATTCTTATTTTTAGGAATTGTCTTGACAGAAGATAATTCTCTTACCTTAGTTTGTATGAATCACCTATGTTAGAACCAAACCAGACCAGGATGTTTATGTGTGTTAATGCTTCTCATTGCACTTACAAAAGAGACAGAAGGAGGAAAGGGAAGTAAAGAAGAAGGCAAATAAATTCAAACGTATAAAATATAAAATTCCATGTCCAAATGTCTACCTGAACTAAAATCTTTACGGCTCATGCAATATGACGACCTATTTCAACCTTTTGTGTGTTTTATTGATCCATTCATCATCAAAATTTCCACACATAAAAGTGCTGCTATTCTCATTTTACAAGTAAGGATTCTGAAATACGATGAGATTAAGAAATGTGATCAGGTCCTCACAAAGGTAAGAATTACCTGATATGTTGTTTTATATATTTGATTAATTTCAAGCAAGCACAGAAATAATAAATTACTAGTGATAATAATCATAGCCATTAAGTCATACCATTTCAAAATTGACAATTTGTTTAATCACCAAAGACAAATAATAATTTCTTATCTGTGGAATCTCCTTTAATAAAAAGATTTTAATGTGATAAGACATACAGAAGCACTTTAGAGAAAAAAATCTCTCTTCAGGGAGTATAGTAAAGCAATTTATTCAGCTCTTCCAAATATTATACATTGGTTAAAATGTTTCAGGGATCTGACATTACTGAGCTGTGTTTCAAAATTTTAATTTTAATGACTTACATATCTCAATTATGAAAATATAAAGTTATTTGTATAGTTGGGTTTCATATAAACTTCCATATTAATATATTTATTTTTTTCTTCAAAATAGTAAGAATTCTAGGAATGTACATTGGTGCAGCCACTGTGGAAAAGTGTGAAAAAAACTAAAAATAGAACTATCATATGATCTAGCAATTCCACTCCTGGGTATATATACAAAGAAAATGAAAGCACTAATTTGAAGAGATACATACACCTCAATGTTCATAGCAGCATTACTTACAATAGCCAAGATATTGTGGCAACCTAAGTGTCCATAAACAGATGAATGGATAAAGATGTTGCATATATATATATATATATATATATACACCATGTTTTTAATATATATATATATATATATATAAAAAACACGCAATGGCGTTTTAGCCATAAAAGGGAATGAAATTCTGCCATTTGCAATAACATGGGATGGACCTAGAGAGTATTATGCTTAGTGAAATAAGTCAGGCAAAGACAAATACTCTGTGTTAACATTTATATGTGGAATCTAAAAAATAAAAAAAACAAATGTATGTAACAAGAAAAAAACACACACAGATAAAGAGAACAAACTAGTTGTTACCAGTGGGGAGAGGGGAGTGGGAGGGACAAAATAGGGATATGGGATTAAGGGATACAAACTACTATGTATAAAATATAATAGATAAGCAAGCAACAGGGATAAATTACAGCACAAGGAAATATGGCCATTAATAACTTTAAATGGAATATAATCTGTAAATATATTGAATCAGTATGTTGTACACTTGAAACTAATATTATCGTAAATCAACTATATTTCAATTATAAAAAAAGAAAAAAAATAACCCAAATAGTATGAACTACAGAAATACTTAGGACCCATGAGAAAACTTACTCATGCAATATATGTATTTAAATATTGGTGAAATGTATGTTACAAAAAAACGCAACAAACATGATTGATAAAATGGTATTTATTTCACTAGGAGATCTCTCCAAATATTTTAAATATCTTTACACTAGTTCATAGAATACTAATCCAGTCATTAAAATAAAACATTGTTGAGCTCTCAGCTTCGTAATTGTAGTTCCTAGGAACAGAGCAGAACACAAAAATAAAACATCCGTGCCTTCATGGATTTCATATTCTAGTGGTAGAGGGCCAAAAACAGAAAAGTAAATAAATAAACTATTTATTAGGTTATATCAGAGTTTATCAACCTTGGCACAACTGACATTTATGATCAGTAATTATTTTTGTTGTGGGATGCTGTTTATTGTACAGTGTTTATTAGCATCCTTGTCATCTACACACTAGATGCCAGGACCTCTGCTTCAATAGTCATGACAATAGAAAATGTTTCCAGTTATTTCTAAATGTCCTTGAGGTTGGAGTGGGGAAGGTGTGGGCAGGAGAGAATTGCCCTTGGATTGTGTGCTGGTGGGCCGAATGAGATTTTAAATAATCCCTCCCTTATCCTCACTAATTGCTATTTTCATGGACAGTACAGGAACCCACACATGTCTTTGGAAGGAAATGCCTCCCACCTGAAGGTCTTTAGAGAGCTGAGTTCACCTGTATCAAATATCACCCAGCACAATCCTTCTCTTGTTGCTGAGGTGATGACAGATATTTCCTGGGCAATTTAAACGTCCAGGTTATGGTCCAATACATCATAGGAATATGTCTTGATGCCTGAAGTTTACAGTTCCACAGAAATCTGCTCATAGCACCCATCATGCATGAAGCTGTATGTGTCCCAGCAATCAATGTGCGCTGTCTCCTTAAGGTGCAGGGTTTCTTTACATCACAAATATACTTAACTATGGGCGCTTGATGAGTAAGTGTTATTTTAATCAGTCTACATGGATTATCTCTTTTAAATTCTCAATAATGTTATGCTCTTATTTACTATGCTACTCTTCCCCCGTATCAGTATTCTGGGGCAGCCATAATGAATTACCACACATTTGCTGGGGTCAAACAAGGGAAATCTATTCTCTAAGAGTTCTGGGGTCCCAAAATCTGAAATCAAGGTTTCAGCAGGGCTGGGCTCCCTCTGAAGGTTCTAGGGGAGAATCTGTTCCTTGCATTTTCTAGCTTTCGGTGGGTCAAGACATTCCTGGTTTTTCCTTAGCTTGTGGCCACATGACTTTAATTAATTTGCCTGATCTTCACATCACATTTTCCTCTATGTGTCTCATCTCCCTTTTCCTTTCTCTCAAGGACACTTTTTTTTTTTTTTTTTTTTTTTTTTTTTTTTTTTGCTATACGTGGGCCTTTCACTGTTGTGGCCTCTCCCGTTGCGGAGCACAGGCTCCGGACGCGCAGGCTCATTGGCCATGGCTCACGGGCCCAGCCGCTCCGCGGCATGTGGGATCTTCCCCGACCGGGGCACGAACCCGTGTCCCCTGCATCGGCAGGCGGACTCTCAACCACTGCGCCACCAGGGGAGCCCCTCAAGGACACTTTTGATAACATTTTCTTTATTCATAATAATCCAAAACTGGAAACGACCCAGGTGCCCAGCAATGAATGACAAACCTGGGGTACAGCTGTAGAATGGGATACTAATCAGCAAAAAAAGGGAAGAAATTACGATTCCTGAATTGAAATAAATGGATCTCAGAAACAACTGCCAGCTAAAAGCCAGATATAAAAGAATGCGTACTATGCCATTCTACTTGTATTAAGTTCAAGAACAGGTAAATCTAATCTATGGTAATAGAGGTGACAGTATTTTTTCCTTGGAAATATTTTTCAGTGGGGGAGCAGGGTTTACTTATTTTCTTTTTTTTTTAACATCTTTATTAGAGTATAATTGCTTTACAGTGTTGTGTTAGTTTCTGCTGTATAACAAAGTGAATCAGCTATACGTATATATATATATAACCATATCACCTCCCTCTTGCGTCTCCCTCCCACCCTCCCTACGCCACCCCTCTAGGTGGTCACAAAGCAGCCAGCTGTTCTCCCTGTGCTATTCAGCTGCTTCCCACTAGCTATCTGTTTTACATTTGGTAGTGTATATATGTCCATGCCATTCTCACTTTATCCCAGCTTACCCTTTTCCCTCCCCATGTCCTCAAGTCCATTCACTACATCTGCATCTTTATTCCTGTCCTGAACCTAGGTTCTTCAGAATCATTTTTTTTACTTAAATTCCATATATATGTGTTAGCATATGGTATTTGTTTTCCTCTTTCTGACTTACTTCACTCTGTATGATAGTCTTCTAGATCCATCCACCTACAAGTAACTCACTTTCTTTTCTTTTTATGACTGAATAATATTCCATTGTATATATGTTCCACATCTTCTTTATCCATTCATCTTTTGATGGACACTTAGGTTGCTTCCATGTCCTGGCTATTGTAAATAGAGCTGCAATGAACATTGTGGTACATGACTCTTTTTGAATTATGGTTTTCTCAGTGTATATGCCCAGCAGTTGGATTGCTGGGTCATATGATAGTGCTATTTTTAGTTTTTTAAGGAACCTCCATACTGTTCTCAATAGTGGCTGTATCAATTTACATTCCCACCAACAGTGCAAGAGGGTTCCCTTTTCTCCATACCCTCTCCAGCATTTATAGTTTGTAGATATTTTGATGATGGCCATTCTGACTGGTGTGAGGTGATACCTCATTGTAGATATGATTTGCATTTCTCTAATGATTAGTGATGTTGAGCATCCTTTCATGTGTTTGTGGGCAATCTGTATATCTTCTTTGGAGAAATGTCTATTTAGGTCTTCTGCCCATTTTTGGATTGGGTTGTTTGCTTTTTGACATTGAGTTGCATGAGCTGCTTGTATATTTTGGAGATTAATCCTTTGTCAGTTGTTTCATTTGCAAATATTATCTCCCATTCTGAGGGTTGTCTTTTGGTCTTGTTTATGGTTTCCTTTGCTGTGCAAAAGCTTTTAAGTTTCATTGAGTCCCATTTGTTTATTTTTGTTTTTATTTCCATTTCTCTAGGAGGTATGCCAAAAAGGATCTTTTTGTGATTTATGTCATAGAGTGTTCTGCATATGTTTTCCTCTAAGAGTTTTATAGTGTCTGGCCTTATATTTAGGTCTTTGATTCATTCAGAGTTTATTTTTGTGTATGGTGTTAGGGAGTGTTCTAATTTCATTCTTTTACAGGTAGCTGTCCAGTTTTCCCAGCACCACTTACTGAAGAGGTTGCGTTTTCTCCATTGTATATTCTTGCCTCCTTTATCAAAAATAAGGTGACCATATGTGTGTGGGTTTATTTCTGGGCTCTCTATCCTGTTCCATGGATCTATATTTCTGTTTTTTTTGCCAGTACCATACGGTCTTGATTACTGTAGCTTTGTAGTATAGTTTGAAGTCCAGGAGCCTGACTCCTCCAGCTCTGTTTTTCTTTCTCAAGATTGCTTTGGCTGTTCAGGGTCTTTTGTGTTTCCATACAAATTGTGAAATTTTTTGTTCTAGTTCTGTGAAAAATGTAATTGGTAGTTTGATAAGGATTGTATTGAATCTGTAGAATGCTTTGGATTGTATAGTCATTTTCACAGTGTTGAGTCTTCCTATCCAAGAACTTGGTACATCTCTCCATCAGTTTGTATCATCTTTAATTTCTTCCAATGGTGTCTTATAGTTTTCTGCATACAAGTTTTTTGTCTCCTTAGGTAGGTTTATTCCTCAGTATTTAATTCTTTTTGTTGCAGCAGTAAATGGAAGTGTTTTCTTAATTTCTCTTTCAGATTTTTCATCATTAGTGTATAGGCACGCAAGCTATTTCTGTGCATTAATTTTGTACCCTGCTACTTTACCAAATTCATTGATTAGCTCTAGTAGTTTTGTGGTAGCATCTTTAGGATTCTATATATGTAGTACCATGTCATCTGCAAACAGTGACAGCTTTACTTCTTCTTATCAGATTTGGATTCCTTTATTTCTTTTTCTTCTCTGATTGCTGTGGCTAAAACTTCCAAAACTATGTTGAATACTAGTGGTGAGAGTGGACAACTTTGTCTTGTTCCTGATCTTAGAGGAAATGGTTTCATTTTTTCACAATTGAGAACAATGTTGGCTGTGGGTTTGTCATATAGGGCCTTTATTATGTTGAGGTAAGTTCCCTCTCTGCCTACTTTCTGGAGGGTTTTTATTATAAATGGGTGTTGAATTTTGTTGAAAGCTTTTTCTGCATCTACTGAAATGATCATATGGATTTTCTCCTTCAATTTGTTAATATGTTTTATCACATTGATTGATTTCCATATATTGAAGAACCCTTGCATTCCTGGGATAAACACCACTTGATCATCGTGTATGATACTTTTAATGTGCTGTTAGATTCTGTTTGCTACTATTTTGTTGAGGATTTTTGCATCTATGTTCTTCAGTGATATTGGCCTGTAGTTTACTTTGAAAGAGTTTGAGAAGTGTAGGTGTTAGCTCTTCTCTAAATGTTTGGTAGAATTTGCTTGTGAAGCCACCTGGTCCTGGCATTTTTATTGTTGGAAGATTTTTAATCACAGTCTCAATTTCAGTGCTTGTGATTGGTCTGTTTATATTTTCTATTTCTTCCTGGTTCAGTCTTGGAAGGTTGTGCTTTTCTAAGAATTTATACATTTCTTCCAGGTTGTACATTTTATTGAAATATAGTTGCTTGTAGTAATCTCTCATGATCCTTTGTTCTCCTGCAGTGTCAGTTGTTATTTCTCCTTTTTGATTTCTAATTCTATTGAACTGAGTCTTCTCCCCTTTTTTCTTGATGAGTCAGGCTAATGGTTTATCAATTCTGTTTATCTTCTCAAGAAACCAGCTTTTAGTTTTATTGATCTTTGCTACTATTTTCTTCATTTCTTTTTTTTTCCTGATCTGATCTGTATGATTTCTTTCCTTCTGCTAACTTTGGGGTTTTTTTGTTCTTCTTTCTCTAATTCCTTTAAGTGTAAGTGTAGGCTGTTTATTTGAGATGTTTCTTGTTTCTTGAGGTAGGATTTTATAGCTATAAACTTCCCTCTTTGAACTGCTTTTGCTGTATCCCATAGGTTTTGTGTCATCGTATTTTCATTGTCGTTTGTTTATAGGTATTTTTTGATTTCCTCTTTGATTTCTTCAGTGATCTCTTGGGTATTAAGCAGTGTATTGTTTAGCCTCCATGCATTTGTAGTTTTACAGATTTTTTTCCTGTAATTGATACCTAGTCTCATAGCTTTGTGGTCAGAAAAGATACTTGATACGATTTCAATTTTCTTAAATTTACTAAGGCTTGATTTGTGACCCAGGATATGATCTATCCTGGAGAATGTTCCATGAGCACTTGAGAAGAAATTGTATTCTGTTTTTTTGGATGGAATGTCCTATAAATATCAGTTAAGTCCCTCTTGTTTAATATATCATTTAAAGCTTGTGTTTCCTTATTTATTTTCAATTTGGATGATCAGTCCATTGGTGTAAGTGGGTTATTAAAGTCCCCTACTATGATTGTGTTACTGTTGGTTTCCCCTGTTATGTCTTTAGCATTTGCCTTATGTATTGAAGTGCTCTTATGTTGGGTGCATACATATTTACAATTGTTATATCTTCTTCTTGGATTGATCCCTTGATCATTACGTAGTGTCCTTCTCTGTCTCTTGTAGTCGTCTTTATTTCATAGTCTATTTTGTCTGATATGAGAATTGCTACTCCAGCTTTCTTTTGATTTCCATTTGCGTGGACTATCTTATTCTATCCCCTCACTTCTTCTGTCTGTATGTGTCCCTAGATCTGAAGTTGAGCTCTTGTAGAAAGCATATATATGAGTCTTGTTTTTGTATCCATTCAGCCAGTCTATTTCTTTTGGGTGGAGCATTTAATCTATTTACATTTAAGGTAGTTATAGATATGTATGTTCCTTTTACCATTTCCTTAATTGGTTTGAGTTTGTTTTTGTAGATCTTTTCCTTCTCTTGTGTTCCCTGCCTAGAGATGTTCCATTAGCATTTGTTGTAAAGCTGGTTTGGTGGTGCTGAATTCTCTTAGCTTTTGCTTGTCTGTAAAGGTTTTAATTTCTCTGTCGATTCTGAATGATATCCTTCCTGGGTAGAGTAATCTTCGTTGTAGTTTTTTACCTTTCATCACTTTAAATATATCCTGCCACCTCCTTCTGGCTTGCAGAGTTTCTGTTGAAAGCTCAGCTGTTAACCTTATGGGGATTCCCTTGTATGTTATTTGTTGTTTTTCTCTTGTTGCTTTTAAAATATTTTCTTTGTATTTAATTTTTGATAGTTTGATTAATATGTGTCTTGGAGTGTTTCTACTTGGATTTATCCTGTATGGAATTCTCTGCTCTTCCTGGACTTGATTGACTATTTCCTTTGCCATATTAGGGAAGTTTTCAACTATAATCTCTTCAAATATTTTCTCAGACGCTTTCCTTTTCTCTTCTTCTTCGGAGACCCCTATAATTTGAATATTGGTGTGTTTAATGTTTTTCTAGAGGCCTCTGAGGCTGTCCTCAGTTCTTTTCATTCTTTTCTCTTTATTCTTCTCTGCAGTAGTTATTTCCACTATTTTAGCTTCCAGGTCACATATCTGTTTTTCTGCCTCCCTTATTCTGTTATTGATTCCTTCTAGAGAATTTTTAATTTCATTTATTGTGTTGTTCATCATTGTTTGACCTTTAGTTCTTCTAGGTCCTTGTTAAACATTCTTGTATTTTCTCCATTCTTTTTCCAAGATATTGGATCATCTTTACTATCATTACTTTGAATTCTTTTTCAGGTAGACTGCCTATTTTCTCTTCATTTGATTGGTCTGGTGGGTTTTTGCCTTGCTTCTTCATCTGCTGTGTGTTTCTCTGTCTTCTCATTTTTTTTAAGTTACTGTGTTTGGGGTCTCCTTTTCTCAGGCTGCAGGTTTGTAGTTCCCATTGTTTTTGGTGTCTGCCCACAGTGGCTAAGGTTGCTTTAGTGGGTTGTGTAGGCTTCCTGGTGGAGGGGACTGGTGCCTGTGTTTTGGTGAATGAGGCTGGATCTTGTCTTTCTGGTGGGTTGGACTGTGTCCAGTGGTGTGTTTTGTGGTGTCTGTGACCTTATTATGATTTTAGGCAGCCTCTCTGCTAATGGGTGGGATTGTGTTTCTGTCTTGCTAGTTGTTTGGCATAGGGTGTCCAGCACTGTAGCTTGCTGGTTGTTGAGTGGAGCTGAGTCTTAGCGTTGAGATGGAAATCTCTGGGAGAGCTTTCACTGTTTGATATGACATGGGGCCAGGAGGGCTCTGGTGGATCAATGTCCTGAACTCGGCTCTCCTACCTCAGAGGCACAGGCCTGACACCCAGTCAGAGCACGAAGACCCTGTCTACCACACAGCTCAGAAGAAAAGGGAGAAAAAAGGAAAGAAAAAAGAAAATAATTTTATTAAAATAAAAAATTATTAAAGATGAAAAATTAAAAAGTAATAAAAAAAGAAAAAATAAAGAAAGAAAGAAGAGAATAATCAAACCAAAAAACAAATCCACCAATGATATCAAGTGCTAAAAACTATACTAAATAAAAACAAAAAAAACGACTGACCGAACCCTAGGACAAACAGTAAAAGCAAAGCTACACAGACAAAATCACACAAATAAGCATACACATACACACTCACAAAAAGAGAAAAAGGAAAAAAAAAAAAAAAAAATATATATATATATATATATATATATATATATATATATAAAGGAAGAGAGCAACCAAATCAATAAAGAAATCTACCAGTGATAATGAACTCTAAATACTAAACTCTAAATACTAAACTAAGGTAAACATAATACCAGAAACAAATTAGATGCAGAAAGCAAGCCCCAAGTCTACAGTTGCTCCCAAAGTCCACCGCAATTCGTTGTCTAGTCAGGTATTCTAGAGGTGATGAGTTCATGAAGTTGATTGTGGAGATTTAATCCACTGCTCCTGAGGCTGCTGGGAGAAATTTCCCTTTCTCTGTTCACACAGCTCCTGGGATTCAGCTTTGGATTTGGCCCTGCCTCTGCATGTAGGTCACCTGAGGGTGTCTGTTCTTCGCTCAGACAGAACAGGGTTAAAATAGCAACTGATTAGGGGGCTCTTGCTCACTCAGGCTTGGGGGAGGAAGGGTTACAGAATGCGGCCTGAGCCTGTGGTGGCAGAGGCTGGTGTGACATTGCAGCAGTCTGGGATGTGCCGTGTTTTCTCCCCGGGGAAGTTTTCCCTGGATCACGGGACCCTGGCAGTGGCGGGCTGCACAGGCTTCCAGGAGGGGAGTTGTGGACAGTGACCTGTGCTTGCACACAGGTTTTCTGGTGGCTGCAGCAGCAGCCTTAGCATCTCATGCCCATCTCTGGTGTCCGTGCTGATAACCATGGCTTGTGCCCATCTCTGGAGCTCATTTAGTCAGTACTCTGAATCCCCTCTCCTCACACACCCTGAAACAATGGTCTCTTGCCTCTTAAGCACGTCCAGAATTTTTCATGGACTCCCTCCCAGCTAGCTAGCTGTGGCACACTAGCCTCCTTCAGGCAGTGTTCACACAGCCAACCGCAGTCCTCTCCGTGGGATCTGACCTCCGAAACCCGAGCCTCAGCCCCCAGCCCACACCTGGCCCGACGGGTGAGCAGACAAGCCTCTCAGGCTGGTGAGTGCTGACCAGCACCGATCCTCTGTGCGGGAATCTCTCCACTTTGTCCTCTGAACCCCTATTGCTGTGTTCTCCTGCGTGGCTCTGAAGCTTCCCCCACTGCCACCCCCTGTCTCTGCCAGTGAAGGCACTTCCTAGTGTGTGGAAACTTTTCCTCCTTCACAGCTCCCTGCAAGATATGCAGGCCCTATCCCTATTCTTTTGTCTCTGTTTTTTCTTTTTTCTTTTGCCCTACCCAGCTATGTGGAGAGTTTCTTGCCTTTCACGAAGTCAGAGGTCATCTGCCAGCGTTCACTAGGTGTTCTGTAGGAGTTGTTCCACATGTAGTTGTATTTCTGATGTATTTGTGGGGAGGAAGGTGATCTACATGCCTTACTCCTCAGCCATCTTGAAGGTCCTCTCTGTGATAGCATTTAAGGCCCACGTGGATAATCCCAGACAGTTTCCTCATCTAAGATTCTTAATTTAATCACACCTGTTAATTTATCAAATAATATTCACTCTTTGTCTAAATAATGTAACAAGTTCCAGTGATTAGAACTTGGTATCTTCGGATGGCCATTATTATTATTTTTTTATTTTTATTTTTATTTGCGGTACGCGGGCCTCTCACCGCCGTGGCCTCTGCTGCTGCGGAGCACCGGCTCTGGACGCGCAGGCTCAGAGGCCATGGCTCACGGGCCCAGCCGCTCCGTGGCATGTGGGATCCTCCCAGACCGGGGCACGAACCCACGTCCCCCGCATTGGCAGGCGGACCCTCAACCACTGTGCCACCAGGGAAGCCCTGGATGGCCATTATTTAATGTACTAATCCCCCCACACCCTCCTTCTAACTTTTACCATGCTTAATACTGCTGACTGGCTCTTAGAATGTTTTTACCATATCAGCTTCCCTGAGGCAGAAATTTGCCAGCTTTATTGGGTTCTATTAACAGCCATCTTCAAGAAAAGTACTGAATCCCACTAACACATTTCAGAAGTAAGGTATGCAGACAAATACGATTTGTGAACTTAAGTAGAATAATCCTTAGCAAAATATTGGAGAAATACATTGCAAATATCTTGAAAAAGACAGTAAATTGTCACTAAATGTAGTTTATCACAAGAAGGTGGACTCTTTTCAAAACTCTGATATCAACCAATTTAATTCATCATAGAAAAGACATATAATTTCAACAGATGTAGAAAATACTTTGAAAATATTCCATACCAGTTTTTGAAACAACAATCTAAGAGTGATATTTCTCAGTGCTCTATATATGCTTTCTTCATTTATATACAACATTTAGTGGAGCTCCTAGTCAAGAACAAAAATGCAAAAAATGAAATAAGATAAATTAATATTTCAAAGGAGAAAGAAAAATTGTCCATATAGAACCATTGTTTATAAAGAAAACACAAAGGCACCTATAACAAAATTGCAAGGCTTATTAAGGGAATTATCATGGCCACATAATATATACCAAAATCAATTTTATCTCTACTCATTTTTCACAAACGTATGAAAAGATAATCTAAAGAAGATTTAAATGATTGAAAAGTTATACCATGTTCATTGATTGAGGTACACAATATGTTTTAGGTGTTAATTTTCTCCAAATTGAGCCATGTAGTCAATGCAATCCCAATTAACAATATCAACTGTCTCTCTCTTTTTTTTTTTGATAACCTGTTCTAAAACTTGTATGGCAATGCAAAGACCAAAAATAATTAATTAATTAATTAATTAAAATAGTATAACTTGAAGGGCATACAATAAAAATCATTAACAGTAAAATAAAATAAATTATATATTTGAGTTCAGTAAAATTTTAAAAAGTGTTAATGAATCTATGTAGGGGAATGTCTTTGCCATGGTGGCCTGATGACTTTGCATATCTCCACACAAGCCATGTGGGCAAGGTTTAACTGCAGCTGACTTAAGTCTGGTCAGAATGCCCTGTTCTCCTCCAGAATAAGGAAAGCATGGAGATCTGTGATGAAATTCTACAAGGCCATTTCCTACTACCTTTCTATTTTCATGTAAGACTGGCATGAGAATTTCTTTCATTGCCTCTGGGTTCTAGTGAGGCATGAGGCTTTCTGCCTCACCTCCCTTTGGGTGTAACTGCAGATTATAGAACTGTTTAGCTGTCCACAGACTCACCCCTCAGCAGCCGGTTGCCCCACATTAATGTTTTAGTCATCCAGACCATTTTGTTTTGGTGTTGTCTTGTGGGAGAAGGGACCTGGGGTGGTGGCACTTTTGATTTCCTTGATTATGCTGTCTATGTAAGTAATATATTGTCTGAAATCTCTTTTCTTTACTGGCTGAACCAGTTGAGTCTTGCCTTTACTTATCAACCTCAAGAAAATGAAAAGTCAAGCCACAGATTGGGAAAAAACATTTGCAATAAATCCATCTGAAAAAGTGACCATATCCAGAATATGTAAAGAACTACCACAAATTGATAATAATGTGTAAAACAAACCAATTCTTAAAACATGGGCAAAAAACTTGACTTGAATTTCACATAAGAAGATAATAATGGCCATTTACTCCCTGAAAAGATGATCAACATCATTTGTCATCCTGGAAATACAAATTAAAGCAATGAGATAATACCTTTGGATCTGTTTGACAGTTTCTTATAAAGGTCAACATACACCACCCCTCTGACTCAACTATTTTCATGTCTTTGTGAGCTTATCCAAGATAAATGAAAAAATATGTATTAACATAGATTTGTACAATGATAGAAGCTTTACTTTAATAGCAATAACTAGAAACGATGTAAATATTATCAAGGAATTGCATAAAATTGTGGTAAATTCCAACAACGAAATACCACTCAGTTAAGAAAAAAAAAAATGAACTAGTATTACATACAGCATCATGGATAAATCTCAAAAACATTTTATTGGGGACTTCCCTGGTGGTCCAGTTGTTAAGACTAGGCTTCCAATGTGGGGTCACAGTTCGATCCCTGGCTGGGGAACTAGGATCCCATAGGCCACATAGCATGGCCAAAAAATTTTTTAAAAATACAAGATTTTATTGAATAAAAGAAAGTAGGCACAAAAGTTTACAAACTGACAATTCAATTTGTATGAAGTTTAAGAACAGATTAAACTAATATATAAAATAAATAAGCTACAAGGATATATTGCACAGTGCTGGGAATATAGCTAATATTTTATAATAACTTTATTATTTTATTTTTATTTATTTATTTTGTTTATTTTTGGCTGCGTCACGTCATCATTGCTGTGTGCAGCCTTCTCTAGTTACGGCGAGCGGGGGCTACTCTTCATTGTGGTGCACGGGTGCATTGTGGTGCATTGTGGTGCATTGTGGTGGTTTCTTCTTGTTGCAGAACACCGGCTGTAGGCTCGCGGGCTTCAGTAGTTGTGGCACGCAGGCTCTAGAGCGCAGGCTCAGTAGTTGTGGTGCCCGGGCTTCGTTGCTCTGCAGCATGTGGGATCTTCCCGGTGCAGGGCTCGAACCCATGTCCCCTGCATTGGCAGGTGGATTCTTAACCACTGTGCCACCAGGGAAGCACTATAATAACTTTAAATGGAATATAATCTATAAAAATATTGAATCATTATGTTGTATACCTGAAACTAATATAATATTGTAAATCAACTATACTTCAAAAAAAAAAAGAGAACAGGTAAGTCTAATCAACCATGGTGCAAATAATAAATGATGTATACTAGGCATGTGGGAACTTATTGAGGTGATAGAAGTGGCTATATCATTTTGGGAATTTTGTCTACAAGGATGTGAATATTTGTCACAATTTGTTGAGTAGAACATTTAAGATATCTGAACATTTTACTCTATGTGATTTTTCTTTAAAAAATACTAACAATAGTACTTGTGGAAGGAACAAGGTTTTGTATGTTTTCTTCCTTTGAAGTATTAATACTATACCTTAATGAAATCCAGTTTTAGGAGAAAGATTACTTAGTTTTCATTCTTGGATCAACCCTTTTCACTGTGGAAGTCAGTCTTTAAAACTTATTTCCCTGTCTTGCAAAGTAGGAATATTTATAGTACCGATAATGGATTGTTGTGAGAATTAAATGCAATAATATGTTTAAAGCACTTAGTTGACTGCAATCATTGCTTACATTCTTATTTTATGTATTCTCTTATACACATATTCTTGTGTATCCCTATGAATCTGATGCTGCTTTGAAATATTCCTCTGTTTTCTTCTATCAAAACCTCTTACTTCATTGATTTAAAGTGGAAAAGGGTAGTTGATCTGACAACTTCAATTTTTACTTTCTTACTTTGAGAAGAGACTGCCACTAATGGAAGGGAGATGGGGACAGTAAACAGAGGTAAAATAATGATTGCTAATTGCAATAGCCAAAACTATGCCAATTTTGTAATGATGAGCTCGTCTTTCTCTTAACTGTAATCACACACAAAGAGGACTTGCGGGGAAAAAGTTACTTTCATAGTATAATATATAATGAGTCAGTTTAGTTGAGCATATTCTCAAATGCCATGAGGTGCACCTACTCTTCATCTTCAGTGTAAGCCCTGTTGTGTTTTCCTGTCATATCTTTGCTCAACTTTCACTGTGCCCATCATCAGCACTGCAAGGAAATTTTTTTCTGTTCTCCCTTTTATCTATCCACAGTCTTCTGTTTTTTCCAAGGCCATGAGCAAACTCCATCTGCTTCATAAGTTTCCCTCTGGGTATTCTAGATAACTTCAATGTTTCCTTTTTAAACTTTATTTGAAATTACTGCATAATGTCTCACTATATTTTTTATTTATTTCAAGAGTTATCTCTCCCCACCTTAAAAAAATAAGCACCTTAAGAGTGGAGAAACCAAAAAGTAACAACTTCTTTAGAAATAAGCACAAAGATACACTTTTAGAATATGAAATGGACCTGAAAGATATCTAGCTAAGCTACTTGGTTTTTTTAAGACAAAGGAGGTAAAGTCTTGGAAAACCTAAAGGACCTGACTGTACAAGGCTCTTAGTGAAACAATATATTATCTGCTTGAATGAAAAGAACTTGGCATACTGGTTGCAAGCCTTAATCTGCCACATTTTTAGCCTGCACGTTGGGCACGTTTATTCAAATAATTTATTCGTCTATAAAATGTCCTCAACATTTTCTCTGAATAAACTGAACCTGATCTTATAAAATGAATATTTTGAAAGGACACATTTTAAAGGAGCATTCAGTACTTTAATATTTAACATTCTATTTATTTATTAAATCAAGAAAGTTATGCATGTTTTTATAAATATGTTATATTTAGTTATATTTAATTTATGATAATTTTTCTCCATTGACACATATCAGTCTATTTATTCTGACATTATTCTATAAAGAATATCATTATCTGAGACAGAAATGATAGCAAAAATTCATCCACTGTCATGACATCTAATTAAAACATGTGTGCAATCTTAATTTAAAATTGCATATATGTAAATATACATGTATTTTTAAAGCAAATGGAGGCCTAGGGACTATTTAAAAATAATTAGGCTATACAAGTTATGCCCTTATTACTAAATTATAATAAATCAATTCTGTCAGTGAAGGAGATTAAATAATCGTTGCATTAGGTGTTAGCATTATTGCATAGAGATTGAGGACATTAGGTGCATATTTAAATCTGCAACAGAGAACAATTTTTGTATTGCTAATTACTTGATATTTTGCCTTTTAAGATAAAACCCTTGTTTCTCATCTACACAAAAGCATTTCAGAAGATTAATTAAGACTTCATTAATAAATAATTAATCATTTTGTCTTTATATTGCCTGAAAGCAAGTATAAATTACATCTTGCCCATGTTGCTAATTTGATGTCCAGCAAACAGCCTTGCCTGTGAAAATTTTATAAATCAAACTTATGATATATTATACATTGTTTTCTTGGCTTCCAATTCCTCTTAGTTGTTGGTAATGCAAATCAAGCCACATGAATGATAACCTGTCAGAAGACACTGCTTTGGAAAGCCATACTCACATTAATACTAACTGTTCAGAGTTGTTATACAGAACATTTCTCTCTATAATTAAGAAGTCAAACATGGCAAAGAATATGCTGCTTCATCACGTTTTGCATGTGAATCATTCCCAAAGTGAACTTTTAAAAAGGGCCCCATGAATTCTGTCAGGAAAGAATAAAATATAAAACATCATGGTACTTTAACATAGCTAAATCAGCAAATAGACATCAAATATGAAAAATAAATTTGATGTTTAATTATGTATACTATAAAGTTTTAAACCAAGCTCTACTTAGAAGTATAGAAGTGCATATGATTTTATCAAGACAATATTTGAGTCTATTATATGACTCTACAATATTGAATTCTAGACACAGTTTTCTTAAAGATAAGTTTCACTATGAGGTAAATCAACTCACTGAGACTGTGTATCATTCTTCATTGAACTACTAACCACTAGACCAGATCTTCACACATAGAAAGCACTCGGTAAAAATTGTATTTGAGTAAAATCACTATAGGAAAATAAAAAAATAATTGGATCTTACAAGTGAGCTTATTAAGCTTTATCATTTATTCTAAGTCACTCATTTCTGTTTGGAAAAGCTAGCTGTGTCCTGGAGAGGTCATTAAGTAAAAAAAAGGAACATGAAGGAATGTCCAAATAAGCAAGACTCTACCTCGGGAAGAACTGATGGTGGAAAAGGAAGATGGAAAGTGTGATAGTTTAATCTGATAAAGACTACTGACTTCCGAATGGACAGCACAGAGAAACTATATATGCCATTCTTTGGTTGAAGCCACCTGGCTACTAAAACTAAGTGCAGATCTTACTTTGGATCTGTATGTAGAAAGTGAGTTTCCTACTCAGCGTTGTCAACTACTACCTGCGTCCTGAGTATATTGTATAAGGCAGATTCTGAATAAACTTTCGTTTCATTAACTTAGTTGAAGAAAGGAAGCTTAAAGAAGGGTAGAAATCCTTGCCACTGGAGTAATGGAAATTTTTTTTCTTTTTCTTCCAATTTAATTGAGATATAATTGACATACAACACTCTATACATTTAAGGTATACAGCAAAATGATTTGATTTATATACATCATGAAGTGATTATCACAAGTTTAGTGAACATCTATCATCTCATATAGGCAGAAAATTAAAGAATAGAGAAAAAATTTTCTTGTGATGAGAACTCTTACAATTTACTCTCTTAACAGCTTTCATATATAACGTACAGTGGTAATCATATTTATCATGTTGTACATTACATCCCTAGTACTTATTTATCTTATAAGTGGAAGTTTGGAAATTTTTCACATACATAATTTTCCAGAAAAATTACCTTTGTATAGAGGTCATAGTACATAATAACACCTTATGACTCAAAATAGAAATTATATTTAAGGCTATACTTTTGCCATACAGTAAAGTCAACTACTGGTTTATATTGCTCTGTACTACTGTTCTAGAATCATTTTGCACCTGTCTCTTATATTCACAAAAGTAAATCAAGTAATACACTATAAACTGATCAATATTTTATTCTTTTCCTTAAAGCCTTTTATTTTACCATGAGGGGTTTCAGTACATTAAGGCAGTGCTTTACAGTGTGAGATGAATTTAATAACATGCAAATAAGACACTATTAAAAACAAATCACATGTTTTTGGCAAAGCATTTGCTTGTTTATTTTTATATAACTGAAAATATTCAACATTCATGCACTGAATGAGTTTGAATTTAATAATGGCTATGAAGTTGAAATGTAGACTCTAACTTCTTAAAGGTAGGAACAAAAGTTATGTTCTGAAGAGGGCAATTTCAAAAGACAAAGCTTAATACTTATATTATTAAAAGTTTGAATAGATATGTTGTACATACTTAGCCACTTGCATAAGTATGGGTGTCTGAGACAAAAATTGAATGTCCCAGGCAGAAGTAAGTCAATCTCAGGAGAATGACAACAGGTAAAGTAGCATAGTGATGGGCACTCGATGCAGTCTCCACCGCTGTTCTTCTGCTTACGACACAGAAGGCAGCATGGGACAGAGGAAAAGACTGACAAACTGGTTCTGCCATTTCCTTAATATTACGGGCCATGTCACTTTTTGAGGTTCTTAGATAAGATCCAATTGCTCCTTAGTCCATTTTAATTGCCTATCAGGATTCCTTTGTTAGAGGATTTGTTACCATGAATCCAAGAGACCTTGTCTTGTCACTCTGACAGAAAGGATTGGACTATTTAACCAGAACTAATGAATATCTTCTATTTCCTTCATGAAAAAAAGTAATAAAAGTTATGCTGTTTCCTGGATTGCATATGTAATTGACAGCAAGTAACACGCTTGGAATAATAATAATAAAATCTTCTTTGTTAACTCCAAAACATAACAGCAGAAATGTGTGGAAATATAATCTGAATTTCTCCCATTTTTCTTTCTCAAACAAAATATGCTGAGAAAGTACTTATGAATATTGTGACATTCTAATTTTATAATGAAAAATTATCTATTCATTTTTCAGTTTTAATCACAATTGACCAAGTGGTTCAGGTTTTACATCAGCCAATGCTTATCACATGACATGTAACATGATAATAAAGAAAATGTTGTTAATAACTAACCAAAAATGATTGTTTATATTCTCTAGCCACTAATGACACATTTCAGAGTATGAGGGTGTTGTTAAATAATTTTTATTTGTTGCTTTCTGTTTTCCTGGTTATGTGATTTGTCCTTGCCATGTTTATGGTTCTTTTCTGTGCAATAAATACACCCCAAACCAAAAAGTGCAAACAGTCTAATAGTAATGCAACAGCCAGATTGAAATTTCCATCTTTTGATCACTGATAAGAGATTAATTTCTGTAATAGATTACTTTGTGCCAATATATGCTAAAATTGATATTATCTATCAATATATTGTTCCAATTTATAACATATTGATATACAAAAATCAATTATATTTAAATGAACAGTTCTGAAATTCAGTCATATATTTCTTCACTTGAATATAATTATCAAATTTCAAGATTAAAATAATTTTATAAAATTTCCTCTTTGTAAACAAGAATTTTAGCCTACTTTATTAAATATGGAAACAAACCTTCCATATTTTCTTATATGTGCTAAAATAGCTGGGGTTTTAGATTCAGAATAATATTATTCAATTAATACATTTTACATAATATATCTTCTGTGCCTAACTGGTTTAAATGATTCCAATCAATTATCTTACATCCCATCTTTTGCATTCCCATATTCTAATCTTCTTTTCCGTTTTGAGTCAGAAAGGTGGTATAGTTTCTGACCTTATGCATATTTTAAAACATCTTATTTTTTGCTTTTTCTTATGTAAATGTTAAAATTATTTGGTCCTACATTTTAGAATAGGAAACACAGCACAGCACAATAGTCCTGTTATAAAGCCTGAGGTCCCAGTTGTAATTCCTATGTCAATCACTTTATAAGATCTATCCTTAGATAAGAATTTTAATCCATCATTTCCTCACTTCTTAAGGAGAGATAACACTACCTTACCTGATAGGGCTTTTGCTGTGGATAAACTGTGCCAGACACATAGTAAACCCCCAATAAATAGTTATCATTGCTAACCCCGGTACTTGACCATGCTGACTTCTGGAATTTATTGCTGAATAGAAAACAGAAATCCAAGGCAAGTCTGAATTTCATTACATAATAGGTAATATTTTCCCTATTACATATTTTCCCTAATACGTATTTTTATGTATGCAACATTTACTTTATCTTATAATGTTAAAAGACAATTATTTCTTACCTTTTGGATCTTGTTTCATTGATTTTTTTTTTCTGGAATATATGTTGAATTCTTTTGAACTACTTTCTTAGATTATCCTTCAGCTGAGAAGATAGCTTGAACCTGTGTTCATAGTAGGCTGAGAGGTACACGACACTTATTTCTCGTCTTTCTTTACTTGGTTATTAATCAAATCTCCCCTCAGGGCCACAGTCACAGCAAGAAGTCAGTTGTATGTGGAAGATCCTAGTCAATTCCCTGTGATGAATGCAGTTCTGCTGTCTTGAGATAACATTATTCCTCACCCAATTTCCTGGTCCTCTGACACAGAATAGAGTAGAAACGTCTTTATTCTGTTATCATATGCTGCTACTGAAGTGTTTTTTGAAAAGTTTCACCCTCTCAATTGTCTAACCCCAGTCCAACCCTGCTCCCACTTTCTCCAACTAGTTCCAGGAATGTGTAGCCTGCAAAACAACGTGTAATAAAAGAGAGTGGATTCCTCAGAAAACAGTATCTACACAGAAGAGGAACAGCTCAGGTTTCTCACTGGTACAAGACTTACATTTGTGAGCCAGGTGCTCAGAAAATGATTCCAGAATCATACTCTTTTTGTAAATGTGGTAAAAAAACTTAATAAGAGATGGACCCCCTTAACAGAGTTTTAAGTGTACAATACCCTACCACTATTTGTAGTTACAATACTGTACAGCAGATCTCTAGAATTTATTCATCTTGCATAACTGAAATTTTACACACTAATTAGAAATTCCCCATTTCTCCCTCCCCCCAGCTCCTGAAAACCACCATCTTATTCTCTGCTTCTGTGAATTTCACTGTTTTATATACCTCATATAAGTGGTATCATGCAGTATTTGTCCTTCTTAGATTGGCATATTCCACTTAGCATAATGTCCTAAAGTTTCATCCACACTGTCACAAATGACATGATTTCCTTCTTTTCTTTCTTTTTCTTTGAGGCTAATAATATTCCATTGCATGTACAGTTGACCCTTGAACAACATGGGTTTGAACTGCATGGGTCCACTTATACCCGATTTTTTTTCAATAAATATATACCACACTATCTGTGGTTTGTTGAATCTGAGGATGCAAAACCGTGGATATGGACCACTGACTCTAAAGTTATATGGGATTTTACATTGCTAGCTGGGTCAGCACCTTAACTCCCACGTTGTTTAAGGGTCAACTGTGTATATCCCATTTTCTCTATTCATTCATACATTGTAGGACATTTAGGTTGTTTCTGCATCTTGGCTATTGTGAATAGCACTGCAATGAATAGTGCTAATATCTTTTTGAGATCCTGATTTCAATTTTTTTGGATAGATACCCAGAAGTGGGATTGCTGGATCATATGATAGTTCTATTTTTTTGATTAGCATTTTCTGATGCTTAGTGAGATTGAGCCATTTGTATATCTTCTTTGGAGAAATGTCTATGCAGGTCTTTAGTCCATTTTTAATTGGGTTATTAGTTTTTTTTCTACTGAGTAGGAGGAGTTACTTAGGCATTTTGAAAATAAACTCTTTATCAGATATAAGGTTTGCAAATATTTTCTCCAATTCCATAGGATGCCTTTTCACTCTGTTATTTCCTTTGCTGTGCAGAAGATTTTTAATGTGATGAAATCCCACTTATTTATTTTTGATTTTGTTGCATGTATTTTGATGTCATTTCCAAAACCAATGTCATTAAGCTTTCCCCCTGTTTTCTTCTAGAGGTTTTAGAGTTTCAAGGTTATGTTGAAGTCTTTAATAGATATTGAGTTTATTTTTGTGTATTGTATAAGATAGGGGTTCAATTCATTCTCTTACATGTGGATTTTCAGTTTTCCCAATACCATTTGTTGAAGACATTATCCTTTCCCATTGTTTTCTTGGCACCCTTGTCAAAGATCAACTGACAATTTATGTTTGGATTTATTTTTAAGATGCACACTCTTAAAAGCTCTACCTTAACTTAGCTTGGGATGTTCTAGGTTGAAGAGGTATCTTAGCTGAAATGTTACTCAGAGCATCTAGTAAACTTTTGTTTACTAGATGACAAACTCAACAAAGGATGACAAACTCAAGAAACAAATGACATATATGACAAACTCAACAAAGGATCAGACAATATGCTAGAAGAGAGAGATGGGGAAGAGACTGTCTAAAGTCAATAGGACTATTAATATGCTTAGTCCAATGTAATTAGAATTAGTCCAAGGAAGATGTTCAGGGATATTGGCCCCAGGACCGCAAGGTATAAATCCTGGGAAAATCATGGTTCCCTTAATCTGTGGCACCTCCCACATGATTAATGCAATTTATGAGTATATACTCTTGCAGCCAAAGAATTTCATTTATATATAAATAAGATATATCAAATTGTACAGTTGGTGATTTTAAGAAATTTATTGAATTTGACTTAGAGTGTTTTCCATGGAGGAAGGTGAAAAATAGTTGGAGAAGAATATCTTTGGGAATGTATACAGTAAAGCATTTATATGAAGGAAGTATTCTGGCAATGCCCACCAAAGACCTGGAATTTGGAACTTACTGAAACTTGGTTCTTGATATATACTTCACTTTATGTTAATATTTGGTATATGGGTAAAGGACAGTTTTTCTAGGAAGGAATAGATATTCCTACTGTAAGTTAACATATTCATTTTGTTAATAACATTAACACAATCTACAAGTAATTGTTTTGTTAATATTTGTAATAAGATTAATTTGATTGTTTAATAAAACAAGATAATGATGAAAAACAAACCAGTTTCCATATGACTCAGCAAATGCCACTTCTAGGTATAAACCCTAGATAATCAAAAGCATATGTGAACATAAAAAGGTGTACATGAAAAGAGAAAAAGCGACCAAGGGAGAATCCTGGATAAGTATAAGGAGGTAAGGTTTGGAGTATATATAGATAGAGGACTAAATCTACAGCAGGAGAAGGGTGTTATTTTTTCAAAGAAATATTGTAGTTGATACAAAGATGTTTAAGAAGTACAGAAACATGACATAGACGGAGTACTCTAATGGAACATGTCAGTAATCAATGTCTTATTCCAGTGCCCATAATACTGTGGTTTACAAAATGGCTGGGGGGAGGGATGGTGTTTATAGAAATAAGAGCTGCCTAAATCATTAAGTTCAGAAGAGAAATATATACAGGCATATGAACCCAAATTGATATTGATTGGCCTATTAATCTCTTTAAGCACAATCACATGCCCACATACACATAATTACATAAATGTATTACAGTTATTTTATGAGAACTAAATTATATGAGAAAAACTGATTTAAATTTAGCTAGCCCTCCATCTCCACAGGTTTTGCATCTGCAGATTCAACAAACTGCTGATTGAAAATATTCGAACAAAATGTTCCAGAAAATTCCAAAAAGCAAAACTTGAACTTGCCATATGCCAGCAACTATATATGTAGCATTTACATTTTATAAATTATTATGAGTAATCTAGAGATGATTTAAAGTATACAGGAGAATGTGCTGAGGTTATATTCAAATACTATACCATTGTATACAAGGTACTTGAGCATCTGAGGATTTTGGTACCCACGGGGGAGTCCTGGAACCAATCCCTGTTGGATACGGAGAGATGACTGTATACTTTGTGCATTCTTACAAAAGGAGTTGCTAAAATATGTTATTAATCCCAGTCTATTTGTTAAAGTCATTCTTTTGAGTGTAAATATTCACTATTTTTATAGCTAAATTAATGAGCACATAGTAATATTCCAGATAAATATTAAATACAGGTGTAAAAAATATCACAAAATATGGATCTATCATATACTTCACTAGACCCTAATTTTTCCAGTATGCATACGTGTATTTTTTTCAAAACAAATCTATAGTTCCTAACAGAATAAATTTTAATATTTGAAATAAGTGAGGTTTAAGCTTATCTCATATATGTTTATTTTATAAGATTGGAATTAAAATACTCTCAATTCCTTTAGGCCACCAGTGATTAGGTTAGGTAAATTATTGAGATCTGCTTTTTATTAGTACTCTATGATTGATTCAGGCATTGAATCTCTAGCAATAGAAGACAAGCTTAGTACAAAATGTGCAAGAAATAAAATTTATAGGGGAAATTGAAAATAATGGCTATTTTGAAATGGTCCAAATTATAATGGTATAAAATAATATCTATAAACACAAACTAGTTTGAATATTTTGAACAGTTAATCAAAATTGTCAAACTACGTGATTTGAAGCACGTGTGGGGATAGTGGGCTTTTTTTCTCAGTATTAAGATATCCTGCTTTTCCAGTGTAACAATGCATTTTATATCCCAAGGAGTTTAGAATCTTAGTGTTAATAGTATTCCCTTTATAATAAGTTAGAGGGAAATTTTAAAAAACACGAATTATTAATAAATGGAAATCCAAACCTATTTGCATTTGAGTCATGTGAGACCACATTATATATTGAAGTTTTTCATATTACATAGATTCCAAAAAAATTATGAATAAGAGCTCTTGTTATATGCTAGGCAGTATGTTTAATGCTGGATTATCAGTGAGGAATACTTCAGACAGATGTTCCAAATATTGTGGATATATATATATATATCTTTTTTTTTCATTCTCGGTTAAGGATAGTTTGTATATAATATTGTAAATAAAAAAGAGGAAACATGATAGACACTTTTATTTTTTAATTTCCTCAAATTTATAACAAAACTTCATTACTACATATGTATATTACAATTCTAAAATTTAATATAAATTAAAATTGTATAACATGAGTTATTAATCGGCATGTATTTTATTTTAGCCTCAGCAATAAAAACATAATAGTTTTTTTTTACAATTTATGCTATAAAAATTGTAAGTGGGCACAAAATTCAAACCACAGTTTAGCTGTACCTAAATCTAGTATCATCATAATTTAAAAAAAGCAAAGTTCCAAGTAAAAAGCTCAAAGCAAAAGTGCTACTGAAACAATAGCCATATTGAGAAAAAGCTTGAATTAGTCCACAGTTTTATTTCACTATATTAAATAATTCTCTCAACAATCATTGATTCAATTACATTAATCATTTTTTCCTGGTTACTACTCTAATCTACTAACAAGAAGTGTAACAATACTTTCATTTGGCAAATTATATTTAATCAAGATCAATTTGGTATGAATAAAATAAGTAACTTCTATATCAAAGTTGCTCAAATCCTGTGTTATCTTAAGAGACATTACTCCTTTTGTTTGAGAAAAAATATTACTCGTTGTATACTCTCCATGCAAAGTTATTTCAGGCTATTATGCTATCAAATGAGCCTTAATATACAATTAGTTTCAATGGGTATACATTAATAAAACTGGCTAATCTGGAGTTCATAGCAATTCTTTGAAATTTCCAGGTGGATTTTTATCTTTGTTATGTATTTTTTCCTGGACCAAAAAAACCCCTCTTCTCCTCTTATAATTAGTATAGTATTATTCATAAGAACTCATCCACAAATCTAGCCAATTCCAAACAGGAAAAAATCAGCAAGCAGGTATAATGTACACACAACTTATTCTAAAGAATAAAAATATATTTTAAATTTTTTCCCAATTTGTGTTTCTGTCAATCTGAAGAAATTACTAAGGGACCAAAGTTTTGGCTAAATACATATTAAGAACAGGAAAACTCAGCAAGTACACATCACCTAATTTCAGGTCATAATTTATGAAAAGTAGCAACTAGTTATTTAAACTTTCATTTTGCAAAATTGTACTGTTTCTACTGAGTTACTAGAAATATTTCAAGCATTTTGCATTATTTTCACATATAAATGTACCTTGAGTTAAGCAAAATTTAATGTTAAGTGGAGTCTTCATTTTTACCACATGATATTCTAAAAACTCATACAGATAGTCTGACCAGATTAAATGGAGATACTGAATTTTAAAAATGTGATCAACTTTTCTATATAAACATTTCTGTGATCACTTCTTGAACATATATAAAGACAGAATCTCCTGATTATGCTGTTTGCAGTACATTCTTATAATGTTTTTCAGAGCAATATTGGAACACATTTCTGAAATAATTTAATTTGCTCAACACAAACAAACCATATATATTAATATATATCATTTATTTATATGAATATATATGGTTTATTATATAATATATATGGTTTATTAATATATATGGTTTATTTATAATATATATGGTTTATTTATAATTAATAATATATTAATAGAAACTCAAAAAATAATATTAAATGCACCATTATGTTTTAAAGTAATTAGGAAAAATGAAACAACATTTTTTTTTTTTTTTTTTTTGCGGTACGCGGGCCTCTCACTGTTGTGGTCCCTCCCGTTGTGGAGCACAGGCTCTGGACGCGCAGGCTCAGCGGCCATAGCTCATGGACCCAGCCGCTCCGCAGCACGTGGGATCTTCCCGGACCGGGGCACGAACCCGTGTCCCCTGCATCGGCAGGTGGACTCTCAACCACTGCGCCACCAGGGAAGCCCTGAAACACCTTTTATTTTGTATTTTTCCTATTTAGCACAGTATATGTGGATATTGTAGAGAACTTCTGAGATTTATGATTTTTAAATGTTTTCACAATGTAATATGTGAAATGACTAGTTACCACAACACAACATAAATTTAAATGCTTGAATCTACATGTTCTAAAGATGTTAAAGGTGAGTCTTGAATTGGGAAGAAATTAAAAAGGCAATTTTAATTTAATAAGATAAGAATAGTACTTTTTTTTCTTTACCAGTATCTAAAATATGGTCAGGTGTATGTAATATATGTTTAGGAAATTCTTGTACCTGTAAATGAGGCTAATTTGGAAGAAGAGAGTTTTTAGTTTACAGTCAAGACAACTAGATTTTAATTTTACTTAATCTTTTTTCTAATATATACCATTGGGTGAGTCACTTAATCCAGCTTTTCAAAAACTTATTTAAAAATATATATACATACAAAATACTTAATTCTTCTGGTAATTTTTTGATTCAGTTATATTGCATATATGAAATCATTTTTTAGAATATAAGGTTATTATGGTTATTACATATTTCATGGGCTTTGAATAAATGGGAATCCTCCAGAACCCAGGTTCTAAGAGATTGAAATTTATTTCATTTTCCCTACTGTTTGTGAAGGCACTGTTCTGCTTTTGGCATATAAAGAATGGAATATATTTTTAATGTCTTTATATTCATTCTAATTGTGGATTGGATGCAAGCAGGAGGGGTCACATTAATGACCCTGAATTAAATTCAATAAATACTTTCAAAATACACATTTCTATTAGGTATTTCACTGCGTTCTGTGTAGAATATTAATATACAATTGAGTAAAACATAGATCTTACACCTGAGATTTTGCAATTTAGAATAAAAAGCATATACATATGTAACTGTATTCAGGTTGAAATATAATCATTTATGTTTATGTATAAACAATATGCTGTGTTAGAAAGAAAAGATACTTTGGGAATTTCAGAATTAAAAAAAATTTTTTTTGTCTTAAATGTCTTTAGTATTTAGTATACAGAGATTAGCAGGTCAAAAATTTTTTTAGACAGAGGGATCAGTTGACAAGGGTACAAAAGTGTGAAAGAGCATGCCCATGTTCAGGGTCAGTGGGTAGTTTGGTTTGGTTCAGTACTCCATCCAAGAAGAGGAGGACTGACCAACAATAGAGCTGGAAATATAGATTGAAGGCACATTGCATTATCTTGAGTGCCTTATTCTTAACATAAAAGTAGACTACTGAAAATTTTAGAAAAATATGTAACATGATCAAATATATGACAGAGAAAAATAATTTATCAGTATGTATGATGGATAGAAAAGGAAAAAGAAAATAATAATGGTTGAAGGTTATTCCTATTGTTTAGTTCAATGTTTTTTGTTTTTGTTTTACTAAGATGCTGTTATGAGTGAAACCAAGTCCCCCTAAAACCAAGTTCCTCTGCCGAGTTTATGATTAACCTCTCTACTCAAAATTTTATTCCCTTTCTTGTCCCCAAACTTGTTCCCCTCAAGATCAAGGAGTATCAAAGAAAAGGGGGATTGAAACCACATTCAAGCCCCTGGGTCCCTGTTTTTTGAAGTAAAAGCCTTTTGCTTTAGTCTCCCAGGCCTCCTTTGAGTCTCAAATTGCTAGCTCAAGAGCTAATGATTAAGAAATGTGAAGATGTAGAAATAAAGAATAGCTGTTGGGCTGGGAAACTGGTAACAGTTTAGACTATCAACTATCCACAAAGAGTCACTGAACTCCCGGTTCCCTAGAAGATATAGAAAAAGGTCTAACACACATTCCTAAGTTGTTTGTACACGAAGCAGACCTCCACCAGATGAAAACTGCTGACTGCAAGCACATAGACCCCAGACTGGCTGAAACCAGAAGACTGGTGATGCTTGAAACTTCACTTTGATGCCAACCAATCTGAGAATTGTGCACAAGCCACTCGTGCACTTTGCAGCCCTCTCCCTTAAAGCCCTTTGCCTATGGAGAGATGTTAAGATGGTTTTTAAGGACACTTTGCTTTCCTTGCTGAAACACCTTGTCATTCAACTTATTGGCCTGTCGTATGGCGAGTAGCCAAACCTGAGTTCAGTAACATGAGGGATATTTTGTGTTCTGTGATACTTGACAACATATATTTGAGAAACACTATAACCTCTCAGAGATTGTCAAGGGTTGTTAGTAAGGAGAAAAACTCTAGGAAATCCTGAAATAGATCTATGCAATTTGAGTCCTGAGAATTTTATTATGGCACATCTACTGATGTACTTGAGATCATTAGTTTATAACATACTTGCCCAGTTGGAGACAGAGAAAGAAACTAGGACAGCATAGTAGAAAGAGAGAGAAGACATGAATTCAGGCAATATCGTGAAAGTAAAATAGACAGGACTTAGCTATTGACTCAAGGTGGCAGACAGTGGAAAGAAGGAATCAAAGGCAATTTTATGTCCCTGTAGCAGCACCTATTTCAGAGTTATCTGAGTCCTGTCAATTTTCCTAGTTTGCTGCACAATCCCTGAAATTTGTTCAGGCTTTTTAGAGGTGGGGTAAGAAATATATTCTGTATTTTCTTCCTGATGCATAATACAGAACAGCCATTTCCTTAGAATATTTTAAGGTGTGATTAGACACCTATGATAACTCTTAAATATAATAAGGCCAATTATGTTCAATTGCAAGAGAAATTACATATTGAATATTATTCAGTCTACCCACTATTTATAGTACTATGTATATGAAAAATGCATATCTGCATTCTGTAATATTTAATAGTTATTGTATGTTCCCTACCCATATTTATTTCCTCCTTTTTCCTCATTAACATAAACCAAATTTTGTTCCCAAATAAAACTGCTCTTCTTTATTCTACTATTGATGCAATATATGACACAGTACTTGCCAATTAAATATTTTCAGAAGTCCCTGGTGATATATGTGCATACATAATTAATATTATATAATATGTTTATGTATATACATATGTGTATATAGGTATGTATGTATGCATGTATATATCTATCATCTATATCTATCTATCTATATTTATATCTATTACCTATCTCTATCCTGTGAGAGAAGAACTATTACATTTAGTTCTTTACCTTTCTCCCTTTATATCTTTTCTAACTTGAGACTTGGCTGCAATGACTGGAATTGAAATAGCAATCTTGAGACCATGAGGAAAAATCCTACAGGCTAAGAAAGATTCAAGAGGAACACAGATATTTTTTGATTCTTTGAGCATTTGCCACAACTCTATTTGCTTAAGTCACATTTTTTTTTGAATATTGGGCATCTCACAGGTAACTATTATCCTATTTGATCCTAATACATTAGTCTAAAAACTGAAATTTTTAAATACTTACGTGCCATAAACAACCCACCTATTATAGATTTTATATAATACTTATAATAATGGCTCATTTATGATGTCTATAATTTGAAATCCTTTTTCAGAATTTACTGCTATGGCCTCTGATAACAGACAGCATGGTGTAATAGAACGAACTCTAGCCTAAGAGTCATAAGCTCTAGTATCTTGTACCAGTTTAAGTTCTATTGCCTCACTCATGCAGTATATATAAAATGGAGAAATAACCTTATAAGATGATTCAGCTAAAAGATTATAGTCAGTTATAATTAGGCTCAATCAGTAAATCACACCAAGAATTAAAGGAAAAGCATCAGCATTTCAAATTTGGCTGACCAGATGTAGATGTTTTATTATACATTGCTTTAATGTAGTAACATAAATGTATATGGGAGATTTAGCAGATATCGTAAGAAAAAAAGTTGAAACTCTGTAAAAATTATTAAATCTTGTCATGGGAAAATACAGATTTTAAAAGCCAAAACTTAATGCATAAGTCAGCAACTTGGTGGTTAACTAATTTTTAAAACAGACTTATTGACGTATAATTGACATACAAAGAACAGCACATATTTAGTGTATACAATTTGATGAGTATGGCCTTATGCAAACACCTGTGATACCATCACCACAGTCAAGGTAATAGACATATCCAACACCTCCCAAAGTTTTCTTGTGTCCCTTCATTTTTATTTTTGTGTGTGTTGTAAGAACATTTAACATGAATGCTACCTTCTTAACAAATGTTAACTGCAGGCACCATATTGTACAGCAGATCTTTAGAATTTATTCATCTAGCATAATTGAAACTTTTTTTCTTCCTTCCTTTCTTCCTTTCTTCCTTCCTTTCTTTCTTTCTTTCTTTCTTTCTTTCATCTCTCTTTCTTTCGCTCTCTTTCTTTATTTCTTTATATATCTTTGGCTGCGTTGGGTCTTCGTTGGTGCATGAGGGCTTTCTTTAGTTGCAGCGAGTGGGCTTCTCATTGCAGTGACTTCTCCTATCGCAGAGCACAGACTCTAGGCACGCGGGCTTCAGTAGTTGCAGCACATGGGCTCAGTAGTTGTGGCACGCGGGCTCTAGGGGGCACAGGCTTCAGTAGTTGTGACGCGCATGCTCAGTAGTTGTGGCACATAGGCTTAATTGCTCCATGGCTTGTGGGATCTTCCCAGACCAGGGCTCTTAACCACTGGACCACCAGGGAAGTCCCTAAACTTTATATTTGTTGAACTACAAGTCTCCATATCCCCCAACGTCCAGCCCCTGATGGTCACTATTATATTCTCTGCTTTAATAATCAAGGGAACTTATTTATGAGGCTTGTCTTGGAGTAGATCTCTGCACTCACCTGCAAAATCTTATAGCTTTATGTAGAGGTCTTAACTGTGTTCAGTCATGTATACCATCCAGATGGGCTCAACATCTCACTCTCTCAAGGATGTGTCCTTGAAACAGTTCCTAGTGTGGGAATGGTGGGGTGGGAGTGAGGAGCATTTGATCACCTGGGTCCAGCTTGTGGGTAAACCAGTGGTCATGTCCTCTCAATTCCTCCCTCCAACATTCCACCCCTCAAGACCAGCTCTTACAATCTTATACCACCTCCTCTTCCCCAGTGTGCCCCGAGAGGTCAGCAAGAGGTTTCACTAGCATGGAGGTGGCTTGTCTGGCAGCTATCCACTTGCATTGGAGGCAGATACCATAGTATTAATAGAGGCACATGCAAGAGAAGCACAGATAAAGATAACGATTACCAAAATAAGTGACAACTTTTTCTACCAAGAGCCCCATGATTGGAACCACTGATTTTTTTAAGTTCCTTAGGTTGGGTTGTATCATTCAGGGCATTTATTTGTGCCTCCATGTGATGTAATAAAGATGATACATTAGCCGACTCATCAAATATGAACACAGAACATTTTGTTTGGATAATAGCACAAGTGCCTCCTTGCAAGGCAGCAATAATGTCCAAGGTCATCGTATTTTGGAGGACATGTTTTCTCATTAGAGACATTTCTGTGTTTGGTAAGGACAGGCATTGTCAGCTATCATTTAAGGCTCGCTGGGTGAACATAGTAAGGGCTTTCTATTTAATATCCTCCAGGGCAGTGGAGGGAACAAAGATGGTGGCCAAATGATCATACCAGTGGAAAACAGAACATGCCCACTTGGCCTTCAAGAGTGGAAGGCTGGCAGCTTTAGGAACTTGACCTGGTCATGCACACCATCCATGCTGGCCAGAGATAGCACCATCAGGCATAAGGAGATGGACTGGGCAGGATATGCCAAACCAGGACCCCTCTTTTCTCCTTTCTTTCAATGGTGTGTGTTCCATTACAGGTATAGTACCTTTCAACAGGTCCAGCTTACAGCAGGACAACAGAATCCCAGTAGATATTGAGAGTACTCCCTCACTCAGGGGTGCAAAGTTACTCACCCATCCTGACAGTATATCTCATTGCAAATTCACATAGATAATTTCTTTCCCAGGCATGATGGAATTTTATGTTCACAGCAGCATAGCACATTGATACATGGTGAGTGTTGGTATTTATGGTATTAGGTGCCTTGATAGGGGCCCCCAATCTCCTATATGGGGCAGCAGGCTCTACTTGTTGATCACTCAAGTGTATTAACTCCTGGACAGTACTTTAGTCCACCCAGCCAAGATGGTTTTACCTTTTAGTAATTTAATTTGCTGCTTTAATTTTCCATTTTTCCTTCCTATTAACCCTGCTGATTGTGGGTTATATGACACATGGAACCTCCATTCAATGTCATGTTCTTTTGCTCAGTCTTGCATATCCTGACCTTTGAAATGTGACCCCTGATCACTGTCTACTTGACAAGGGTATCTGTACATGGTATTCAGCTTCTCTAATCCCCTAATGGTGGCAGCCTGGTTTGCTTGGTGACAGGGAAAAACTTGGGTTAAGCCAGACACAGTGTTCACACAAATCAAAGCATATTTAATATTTAAAATCCTCACTCAGAGGGAGGAGGCCGATGTAATCAATTTGTCAATCTATTACTGGTTGGAGTTTAAGCCATGGGAGAGGGAATTTGATAGAACATATTCTTAATTTACCCCTTGATGGGAAGGGGAGTTCTTACCATAATATGCTCTTCTTCTGTGGGAGGCACTAACTGGAGGAGTGCTGTTTACACTGCTAGGGACTGTTGCTCTATGGGGATATATTGGGTTTTTGTCCCTTCCAGAATCCTAGGGGTACTCTGTGAGCCCAAAATCCTAGGGGGTACTCTTTCCTTTTGTTGTCTCTGCCATACTGCCCAACTCATACCTTCCAGAGACATGGATGCATTTAACTCAAGTGGTAGCCCTGCTTGGTAGAAGCCCAGAGCTTTAATCTGTTTCACTAGTATTTTTGCCTTCTCAAAGGTTGTTGATATTTTGACCTCCAGGCTCATACATGCCCTTTCTTTACCAGGCAGTATAAGGAATGGAGACACTGTGGAAGGCAGGGAATACAATTTGTTCAAAACTTTAAAATCCCTAAGGAGGCTTGCATTTCTTTTACATTCTTAGGAGTTGGATAGGTTTGCATTTTATCAGTCATAGCTTCTGGGACAGTATGCATCTTACCGGACCAAAAGACTTCCAAACACTTCATGGAGGTGCTTGGGCCTTGAATTTTCTGTGAGTTCACTATTTATCCTTTCCCTCACAGATGTTTCAGCAAAATCTGCAGGCTGTCCTGCAGCAGAGGCAAGTCTTCACATGTTAACTTTATATCATCAGTGTAATAGGTCCATTTTACTGATGTGGGGAAGGAGAATAGGGACAAATCTTGGGTTACCATCCCATAACATACTTTCTTTACTTTCCTAGGGATTCTACCTCTTAGCATCCTAATCAGGCTTTGTCACCAGCCCCTCAATCTTAATCTGCAGCAGTTTATGCCCTCCTGGCTTTGCAAAACGGCATGCTAAGTTCTCTAATTTATAATCTTGTTCTTCCAGCTTCTCTGCCATCCCCAGGGTTAGTAGAGTAGTGGTCAACTGCATGTCTGTCTCTAATCTTACCTCTTCTTCCAACTCTCTGACTTGAGCTTGAGCCTCTAGCTGGGCATCAGTGTCCAGCCCAACTGCCCACAGTAGAGACCAGCCCACTGCAGCAGCCATTTGCTTCTCTTCTTTGCTATGGTGCATGATGCACAATATCTCAAATGAATTAAAGAAACTTGTGTTTTCAAGGCATCCTTGAACTCATGCAGCAGTCCACAAGCATCTAACAAACAAGTTACCCTTCCATGGCATATTTGGGATTTCCTCCAGGAAGCCTCTTTCCTAAAGCCCATTCCTTTTCTTCTTTTTTTTTTTTTTAACATATTTATTGGAGTATAATTGCTTTACAATGTTGTGTTACTTTCTGCTGTATAACAAAGTGAATCAGCTATACGTACACATATATCCCTATATCCCTTCCCTCTTGCATATCCCTCCCACCTTCTCTATCCCACACTTCTAGGTGGTCACAAAGCAACGAGATGATCACCCTGTGCTTTGTGTCTGCTTCCCACTAGCTATCTATTTTACGTTTGGCAGTGTATATATGTCCATGCCACTCTCTCACTTCATCCCAGCTTACCCTTCCCCCTCCCCGGGTCCTCAAGTCCATTCTCTATGTGTGAGTCTTTATTCCTGTCCTGCCCTTAGGTTCTTCAGAAACTTTTTTTTTTTTTTTTTTAGATTCCATTTTTTGTGTTAGCATACAGTATTTGTTTTTCTCTTGCTGACTTCACTCTGTTTGACAGACTCTAGGTCCATCTACCTCACTACAAATAACTCAATTTCATTTCTTTTTATGGCTGAGTAATATTCCATTGTATATATGTACCACATCTTCTTTATCCATTCATCTGTCGATGGACACTTAGGTTGTTTCCATGTCCTGGCTATTGTAAATAGAGCTGCAATAAACATTGCGGTACATGTCTCTTTTTGAATTATGGTTTTCTCAGGGTATATGCCCAGTAATGGGATTGCTGGGTCATATGCTAATTCTATTTTTAGTTATTTAAGGAACCTCCATACTGTTCTCCATAGTGGCTGTATCAATTTACATTCTAACCAAGAGTGCAAAAGGGTTCCCTTTTCTACACACCGTCTCCAGCATTTACTGTTCGTAGATTTGTTGATGATGGCCATTCTGAATGGTGTGAGGTAATAACTCATTGTAGTTATGATTTGCATTTCTCTAATGATTAGTGATGTTGAGCATCCTTCCATGTGTTTGTTGGCAATCTGTATATGTTCTTTGGAGAAATGTCTATTTAGGTCTTCTGCCCATTTTTGGATTGGGTTGTTTGTTCTTTTGACATTGAGCTGCATGAGCTGCTTGTATATTTTGGAGATTAATCCTTTGTCAGTTGCTTCATTTGCAAATTTTTTTTTTTTACATCTTTATTGGAGTATAATTGCTCTACAATGGTGTGTTAGTTTCTGCTTTATAACAAAGTGAATCAGTTATACATATACATATGTTCCCATATCTCTTCCCTCTTGCGTCTCCCTCCTGAGGGGTTGTCTTTTTGTCTTGTTTATGGTTTCCTTTGCTGTGCAAAAGCTTTTAAGTTTCATTAGGTCCCATTTATTTATTTTTGTTTTTATTTCCATTTCTCTAGGAGGGGGGTCAAAAAGGATCTTGCTGTGATTTATGTCATAGAGTGTTCTGCCTATGTTTTCCTCTAAGAGTTTTATAGTGTCTGGCCTTACTTTTAGGTCTTTAATCCATTTAGAGTTTATTTTTGTGTATGGTATCAGAGAGTGTTCTACTTTCATTCTTTTACAGGTAGCTGTCCAGTTTTCCCAGCACCACTTACTAATTTTTAGTATTTTACATTTATCTCATCATTCTCTGTCACTTTACCAATGTAGAAATATCTAGCTATCTACAGGTATATATGGATATATACATATAAAATATTTTTCTGAAACACTTATGTTGCAGGCACAATGCCAAATTACTGCTTATCATTTTATCATGTATTTCTTACAGACAGCAATGTTTCCTTTTATCACAACAGTACAACTGTCAAAATTGGGATGTATTCACTGGTAAAATTCTCTCATCTATTCCAGGGATGTTAAAATGTTGCTGATGATTCTAATATTTTATTTTATAGGTTCAGGTCCAATTTAGGATCATACATTGCATTTAGTTGACATATCTCTTTAGTCTCCCTCAGTCTGAAACACTTCTTAAATTTTCATGTGTCTTTCATTACTTTGGTATTTTTGACCCAAACAGGCACTTATTTTGTAGAATGTACCTCAACTCAAAGGTTTTTCTGATCATTTAAAAAAATTTGATTCAGTACTTGCATTATATTTTTTTAATGACCATGTCATATATAATTATATTCTCTACAAAAATCATCAGATTGCTTGAAAGATATACCAAATGAAGGAAATAGCTAAAAGAGACATTTACAGGAGAGTAACATTTGTTTCATATAATAATTATAAACTATTTGCAATTATTTATGAAACACTTATAGATCTGTTGAAGTCAAACAACTAACCCAGTAACGACGTAATTCATTTCATCTTACGTGGAGATAACGTCTTTTTCTTCTTCCAAATTTTCATATACATCAGGAGAACAGGACCAGTTTATTCCCTGAAACTGTGAGAATAAAGTACAAATTCCTACCATGTAATTTTGGATAGAAGGTTTTGTTCCTTTCATTCCTGCCTGGATGATGTCTTTTTCCTGGCATATAGTTTTCTTAATTACCCTGAATGTAAGCTGGCTATATTTGGTAATCGTTCAAAAGAAGCTCTTCAATCAAACAGCTCTTTATTTATGGGAAGATTGTAATCGTTGATTTGCTGTTGGGAACTTAAAGATCTTTAGATTTCTTGTTGTCACTATGTCAATTTTTTGGTGTAAAGATAATGGAACTTTGATAATGACTTTGCCACCTGTGATACTCAAGATAATAGGTTGGTAGAAAAAAATATCAGTAGTTATGTAACATTATTCTGAATGGTAATCAATATAATGGTGGCCTGCTGATATGAATATAGCAGCTGTCTACTTCTTCACGTATGTGTGGACCCTAATCCATGCCAGCTGTGCTGGGTAGAGATACTGAACATTAGGCTGACTCAAGTATAAAATCACTTCAAAAACAGCTCAAGTTATATATGACATAAGAGTTCAGACTGAGAAAGTATTAGGTAAATACACAGTAAATCAACTAATTTTTTCGTTGTCTACAAGTACAATCCAATTTGTTGCAGTAAAAATTAAGGGTAACATATCATTCTGATAATAGGAATAACTTTTGCATTGTAGTTTGGTTTTATTTTTCATATTCATGAGTCAATGGAATTTCCAAAAAATATTGTACATATTCTGAAGTATCAATTACTTATCAGAGGCTACTGTTGAATTTTAATTTAAAAAAGCTATAATCCCAATAGTATTTATGCATGTAACTTGGAAAATCTACAAGAATGGTTAAGAATGAGTGTAGGAAGCTAGGTATTAATAAATGTTAAGAAAGTTTTCAGTGAGGTACAATTTAGAACCAGGAATCAGTGATTTGGGAGATAATTTATTCCATTTTATATTTCAACTTGTATATATCGTTTCATGTGAACCACCACTTTGACATAGGTCATGTCTATGCTTTCCTTTACATCCATGTATTCTTGCAAAGAAAGGCATTATTTTTTAATTATCTCCTATTCTCAAATAAAAAAGGCATGTTCTTTTATAATCCAATTGAAAATATCATTCATCAATGAATTTCCCACTTCTAGATTAGATATACTGTTCCTTTATCCCTGGTTTCTATGGGATACTATCTTTTTTCTGAAGCATATTCTCAAGTATCTTTTGCAACTCTTTCTTTTGGTAACTGTAAAAATATAGAAGGACTAATAAACATCTATTTATCGTCTACCATTTGTAGCACACTAACTCTCATTTTGCAGGTTTCTCCTATACTGTTCTTCATGTCTATTCATTATTCCTTAACTTCTTGGCTTCTCTCATCTGTACTTTGATGATATTAAGGCTGAAAACATTAACATTCTGTTCTAAGATCATGAAAAATACACTAATCTTTGTCTAAAAGTTGGTTCTAAAAGCCAAAAAGGAATATACAGCATTTACCTTATACTGATGTGAGTATAATGTTTACTGCTCGGTGAGACAACTATGATATATGACAAGCAACCACAAACCCTCAGTGGGATACACCAATAAGCATTTACTCCTTGCTCACTCATTTACATATTAGTTGGAGTTCAAGGGAACATGGGTGGGTTGTTTTCTCCAGGTCTTAAGTTCAGATTGGATTGGTTCCACATATCTCTCCTTCTTGAACAAGGCTACCTAAGGAAGGCTTTTCTCATAGAGGTGCAGGAAGTGTAAGAGGAAAACTTCTTGGTTGTTGGAGCGTCTGTATCTCATCATGCCTGAAGTAAGACCACCCTGAGTGTTGCTTAATCCTGTTTAGTTGGTTTTTCTGTCATTTTCTAACAAAGTGCTAAGTGTTGGTATAGTAACTCAGCTGCTTTGTGAAGGAAAGCAGTAAGGATCTCTAACACTCCAATGGGAAAATCTTTGTATTTCTATGAGAATAAGATATATTTGAAGTATAGATTATATGAGTCAGAAAAAAAATCTTGGTTGCTTTCAAATTTTGGCAATAATGAATAAAGCTACTGCAAGCATCCATATGCAGGCTTTTGTGTGGATATGCGTTTTCCGCTCCTTTGGATCAAAACTAAGGTGCATACTTGCTGGATCATATGGTAAGAGTATGTTTAGAATTGTAAGAAACTTTCAAACTGTCTTCCAAAGTAACTACACTTTGCCTTCACACCAGCAGTGAATGAGAATTTCTGTTGCTCCCCACCTTTGCCAGCATTTGGTGTTGTCAGTGCTTTGGATTATGGCCATTCTAATAGGTGTGTAGTGGTATCCCAAATTTGTTTTAATTTGCATCTCACTAATGACATATGATGTGGAGTATCTTTTCATATGCTTACTTGCCATCTGTGTATCTTCTTTGGTGAAAGGTCTTAGTCAGTTTGGGCTGCTATAACAATTGCTGTAGACTGGGTGGCATATGAACAGTCTCAGTGTTCTGGAGACTGGAAGTCTGAGATCATGGTGTAAGTTCAGTCTCTATAAAGCAGAATTCAACTAAAGAAAGTGGATAAGACCAAAAAGAGTATTTTATTAGTTTATTAGATGAATCTGGGTATTTTATTAAACGGGCAATTGAGGAAGGGGAGAATATGATCTATAATTTCCTGGGGAAAGAGTTTTCCCACATTATACATGTAATGTCTTATGGTAATTGGTTTTATCACAGCAAGTAATGTGAGTTCAAAACTCATTCAGGTGTCGAGCTGGGCCGAGGCAGGAGGAAAGCAAACTATTTAAAGATAAAAGAGAATAATCCTTAAAGTTACAACCTAAGAGAGAGGGAGAATAAGTTCACTTTGAACTAGCAAGATAATTAAAAGAGCTCAAAATCATCTAAGACAGACTGACAACAAATAAGAGAAATGCATTTTGTTGTTTGATATGTTCATATTAAATACCATGGAAATTTAAAGTAGCAATAGCTTTAAGGTGAAGCTGGGTCAGAAAAACTTCATTGAAAACATATGTGGGTTTATTAACCACTGTCCATTTTATAATATTTCTGTTTCTAACTCTTCATAAAGATTAAAAATGATATACTTGCATACCATTTGCATTTAGTTTTGATTAAGAACAACTTCATTGGTCATCCTTTAAATACACAGATACACATATACAGTAATTGATTGTTTATAAAATCATAAAATGTAACTTGAGGTTAATTCCTTAGTTTAAACTAAGTAAATTTGAATTGAAATTTATCTCATCTGTGTTTTAATTCTTTTTTAAAAATCTCTCATGAATTTTATTATTTAGGTTAACTTGTTCATCCATGAGCATTTATAATTTATTTCCAGAGAACTAATGGAAATACTAAAATTTAATTTTAAAATTTCTAAAAATGTGAAGCAGTAAAATCTAAAATAATAGAGTGATATGAAATTTAACCCAGGGAAATGTGGGTAAATCCTTTCTATTGCATATATCCAGAGGCAGTTATCACAGAGTATCATTGAATTACATATACAGAATTTGAACTAGGGTTTGTCAGCCAAAGCACACACAATTAACAGTCAAATAAGAAAACGGGATTTGTATAGTCCCAAAATCTGTCCCAAGATATTTGTTAAGTACAGAGAAAAGACATTAATGTTAGAGTGGATAATCTTGACAGAAACCTTCTTAACTGATTTATCAAAATCAACATCAGTAGTGAACTGGTGATAAAACATAACATGATGGACCAAGGAGGACACATAATTTTTCTGGTTCCCTAGACAAATACATAACTTCAGTCCAATACTGTGAAAACTCCAGGCAAACCTAAGCTGAGGGACATTCAGCAAAATGACTAGTGGACTTTGAAAATGTTAAGGTGGTGAAGCAAGGACATACTCAAGAACAATTACAGATTGCAGAAGCCTTTGGAGAATAAAAGCAAAACAATTACAGGGTCAGATTTTGAATGGGCTCCTGGAGGGGAAAAAAAGACAGTCGTGGAAAAACTGGTAAATTTTAATAAGGTCTTTAGTTTTCATACTGGTTCTGATAATTGTGTAAATTGTGAAAATTATGTAAGACGTTAACTTCAGTGTAAGCTGGGTAAGGAATAATTGGAAACTTTCTGTACTACTATCATAACTTTTCTTTAAGTCTAAATATAGTTTAAAATAAGAAAGGTATTTAGGGAGGAGGTATTTAGGGAGGAGCAACATTAAGAATGGAAAACAGATTAGATTTTGTCAGGAGTTGGCATAAGTGGTGGGATTCATTACCAAATGGTAGCAGGAGGAAATTCTTTTTGATTGCAGAACTATCTTGATTGTGAGGGTGGTTAGATGACTCTCCGCATTTGCCAAAATGCATAGAAAGGTAAACAAAAACAACTGCATTCTATCGCATGTAATATTTAATAAACAAACACAAAAATAAAAACAGCGAATAACCTGGGAAAATATTTGCAACAAATATGTAATAAATAATGAAAAATAAGAGATATTAATAAAAAATCCCATTAAATAAATAGCAATGCATTTCAAAATTGCAAATAACAGCTAGAAAAATAATTGTGGCAATTGTTCAATATCTTAATTATTAATTATATAGAATTAGAGTGAAATATCGTAAAATAATTTTAATATTCAATTTTTTCAAGATTTGATAAGGAATTGTTGATAAATCATTGTATTAAAATATTTAAATACATATATTATATCTTGAGGCTGTAAAATTAATTTATGCCAATCTATTAATTCAGTTTTTTGAGTCTCTCAATTTTATTTAACCAATTTTGGGATAAATACAAGGTGAACTCCAACTGTGTACCAGGTACTATAATATTCCATGGACCTACAATGATGTCAGAGACAGAGGTGGTGAAAAGTTAAAACAATAAATAGCACACTAGGTTGATGCAAAGACTACCTGCTGCAAACAAGGAGTTATTCAAAAAGATGTGAGATGCACACATGCACACACACATACACACCTGAGTTCATCCCAGTTGACAGAAAAGGTACCTCAAAGTCAGAATTGAAAGTTTAAGCCTGGTATCAAATTAGTTAATGGTGTTTGGACCTGGATACTAGCCCCTGCAATTGAGAAATAGCCTTCCACACTGCGGCAGGACCTAGAACTGAGACTCCTGATTAAATGTGTAACTCTAAGTGGTCTGATCTTTCTACATAAAGGACATCACAGACACTTCAGCCAATTGCCTTGTAGAAACAGTGTGAAATATTACTGATACTTTAAGATCTAGATGGGTTAGAGAGTATCCTGTGAGAAAGCCCAAATTAAAGTATGCTGAATGTATTCTGCTTGCTCCTTGTAATACACTGTCCCACAGTCTCCTTCTTGCTCTCTGCCTGAGGCTGACCTGGGTGGACTACAGTAATGGAACCCTCCTCACTACAGCTTCTTGTAGTTTGAATCAAATAGAAAATTGACTGAAGAACAAAAAGAGTGAGGAAAGTGAATTTAGGTTATTTAATCCCATGCCTCATCTTTCAGAGTAGGATTGCTAAATTTAGAGAATAAGAAGGGTATTCAGATCAACAATGAACAATTTTTTTTTTTTTGGTACGCGGGCCTCTCACTGTTGTGGCCTCTCCCGTTGCGGAGCACAGGCTCCGGACGCGCAGGCTCAGCGGCCATGGCTCACGGGCCCAGCCGCTCCACGGCATGTGGGATCTTCCCGGACTGGGGCACAAACCCGTGTCCCCTGCATCGGCAGGTGGACTCTCAACCACTGCACCACCAGGGAAGCCCAACAATGAACAATTTTTTAAAGTAAAAGTATATTCATGTAACATTTGGGACATACTAAAAAAAGTTGTTTCTAAAATTCTAAAAAGTTGTATCTAAAATTCAGTGTTAACTGGGTATCCTGTATTTTATCTGGCAACCCTACTTCAATATTTTTGGCTTTGCACAATCCCTCAAAGATTATGTGATTTGGTGGAGATGTTAGCTAAATCTAGGGTGGTAATCATTTTGCAGTATATACGTGTATCAAATCAACACATTGTACACCTTAAGCTTACACAATATGTCAATTGTATCTCAACAGCGCTGGAAAAAAAGGATCATGACTATTTTCAAGGCAGCTCCTACAATTCCCTCATCCAGGATTCTGGTGTTTTCCAACTGTCTTTATGGAGTTTGAAAACTCCATAAAGAGAGTTTGGAACCTTTATGGAACCCCTCTCTCTGATGAGAAGTGTACTCAGTTTTTCTTAAAAAAAAAAATCCATTGTCCACATCACCCTCAAATTCAGGAAAAGTAGAAAAGTAGAAACAACAAATGGAATTTTTAAACTTAAATTAATCAAGAATTTATAAATCCTTTATTTCTTTGATCTAATGAATTGCCTTTAGCTTTCATTACAATGGGATCACTTTTGAGATCCCATTGACATTCTCCGTATGAACAGATAACTGGACATCCTATGAATCTGGAAATATTGCTCACAAACCTGGATTCTGTTTATTACACGCTAGTAAGGCTGTGAGATCTTGGATTGAGTAATCTTAAGAATTCCCTAGAAATAGATGATCTTGGGCAGGTAAACCAACACCTTCAAATCTAGACAATATTGGCATAAAATAGAAAGCTTCCATCTACAATAACAGAAAAAAGAATCTTGCTTGGAGATCTGTGTAATTCTTTTCTTCTCCTTTGTTATAAATTTTCCTATTTTATTTAAATAAACTCTAGCTATTGCCTAAAAGGGTTTTTTCAAAGTATTTTATACTTCTGTATCGTTATCTTGCTCTTAAATCCTCTTAGCTTTTCTCTAGCATGTGAAGAGGTTACTCATCTGTGCATTTCTCCTAATCTTTATGGTTGGTGAACCTATTTTCTCTCACTTAAGCCCCTGATAAACATCTAATTAACGTTCTTTTAATACCACAGAAGGCAGATTCCTTTCAACAGGTCCTTTTTTGGGCAGGAATTATTCTCACACATTAACTCCCACTCTCAATCTTGTAGTTATTGTACCCTCCCCACAAATCACCAGAATGCTTTTGTATAAAGCACTTCATTCACCCTGTGGGCATAACTGAGCTCACCAGGGGGAACACCTTTGCAGGAGCTATTCTCACCACAGTCCTCAGTCTGCTCTTTTCAGAGATTCTCCAGCCTGCTTCTCAGGAATTATTCATTTCCACTAAGAGAAACTACTAATCTCAAGGATGGGTAATTGGCTTATCCCTGATGTGATAAATTGTACCATATGTTCCTCATCAGGGTATTAATTCTTAAGTGGAAAGCAGACTTTCAATTGTCTACTGCATGCAACTTGCCTTGTGTTCATGCTACAGTTACTAAAGATTTCCATATATTAAAAATCCTTACTCCTCCAAGAGACCATATTCCCCGAGAATTATACCTGGAAATCTCCAAACTAAGGCAGGCACATACTACTTAGGATTACTACCTAGAGGGATAATAAACCTTCATGTGCACTATTTGGGCTGCTGTTCCAACAGCAAGAATACAAGCGTGAAGAAAAATTGAACCAGAAGTTATCATTGAACCTGGTAGAAGTAAAAAATAAAATGTGCTAATTTTGCTCTAGACAACAACCTTACATTCATTAACCAGGTTCTAGCACTGTTCTGGATTTAGTTTTGCTGAGACAAGAGAGTCAAGAGTTAATATTCTATGTTGTATCAATACAAATAGCACTGGTCAGGTGAAACTGTATGCAACTAAACTTAAGGAAAAGACCATCTGTCTTTCTAAGATTACACTCAATTTAACATTAAGTCGTGTTATTATGGCCTAGGCTTAGCATTTAGATAAGTGTACTCATTATTTTTAGAGGGGCTAATAATCAATTTGCTTCTAATTATTTCTATTTCAGTTGGTCTTTACATCCTTTCAGAGTCTTAAATGTTAGCAATCAGTCATTTCTGATCAGATGATTTAAGAGCTCCTGCTATAATAAAAACAACAACAAAACATACTAAGGAATTAATTAGTTTAGTCCAAGTAAAGATAATGTTTCTTATAAACTTCTGACAATCAGACCCATATTTTGCATTGATATATAGTTAAATAGATGATAGTCAATATTTCAAGTAAAAATTAGTGTTTTTTAGTGTATTCACAAAGGTACACATCTATCCCCACTATCTAATTCCAGAATGCTTTAAATTTGTATATCATTTTTATATTTACTCTTTGGAGAAATAGCTATTCAAATCCTTTATTTAAAAATTTGGTTATTGGTCTTTATATTGTAGAATTGTAGCTGTTCTTTCTATATTCTGGATACTAGAGTTTTATCAACTGTGTGATTACAGATATTTTCCCTATATTATGGGACAACTTTTCATTTTCTTCATAGTGTCCTTTGAAGTACATTTTTAATTTTTATGAAATCAATTTATATATATATATATTTTTTCACCTGTGGTTTTGGAGTCATAGTTAAGAAGCCTTAATCTAACTCAAAATCTTGTAGTTTTACTTATATATTTTCTTCTATGAGTTTCATACATTTATCTCTTACATTTGGGTGTATGATTCATTTTTTAGTTACTTTTTGTATATGGTGGGAGGTAAAAAACTAGCTCCATGATTTTGCATATAGGTATCCATTTGTCCCAGAGCCATTAGTCAGAAAAACTGTTTTTACCCATTAAATTACCCTGGCACCCTAGTTGAAAATCAACTGGCACTAACAATAGACTGTCAAACTATGTGAGACCAAAACTAACAGAACTGCAGAGAGAAATAGAGGAATTCATTGTCATAGTTGGAGATGTCAAAACCTCTATATCAGAAATGGTCAGATCCAGCAGGCAGAAAATCAATAAGAACATAGGTGAACTCAACAATACCATCAATAAACAGTATAATTGACATCTGTAGACTACTTCAACAGCAGAATATGCATTATTCTCAAGTTCACATGGAGCATTTATCAAGATAGACCACATTCTGGGCCATAAATGCAACTTAAGAAATTTAAAAGAATAGAAGTCATGCAATGTCTGCTCTCAGATCATAATGGAATTAAACTAGAAATTAATATCAGAAAGATAACTGGAGAATCCCAAAATACATGGAGATTGAACAACAGACTTCTAAGTGAAACATGGGTAAAAGAGGAATCTCAAGAGAAAATAAAAATATTTTGAGCAAAATGAAAGTGAGAACATAACTTATTAAATTTGGGAGATGCTGTAAATGCAGTGCTTAGAGGGAAATTTATGTCACTGAATGCATATATTAGAAAAAAAAGAAAGATACAGAATCAATCATCTAAGTTTCTACAACAGGAAACTAGGAAAAAAAGAGAAAATTAGGTCTAGAATAAGCAGAACGAAATAAATAAGAATTAAAGCAAAAATCAATGAAATTTAAATCAGGAAATCAATGGACAAAAATCAATAAAATCAAAACTTGTGTCTTGAAAAGTTCAATAAAACTGTTACGCCTTTTTCCAGGCTAAGAAATAAAGAGAGAAGACACAAATTACTAATATCATAAATGAAAGAGTGAACATTACTCCAGATCCTATGGATGTTAAAAGTACAATAAAGGAATACTCTAAAAAACTCTATGCCCTCAAATTTGATGAGCTAAATGACATGCACCAATTCCTTGAAAAACAAAATTTTCCAAAACACATAAAAGAACAAATAGACAATCTGAATACATCTATATCTATTAAAGAAATTGAATCAATAATTAATAACCTTCCATAACAGAAAACATCAGACCTACATGGGTTGACTAGTGAATTCTACCACAAATTTATCAGAGAGATTATACCAGTTCTCTACAATCTCTTTCAGAGTATAGAAACAGAAAGAATATGTCCTAACTCATTCTTTGAGGCCAGCATTACCCTAGTATAAAAACCAGGCAAAGCCATTACAAGCAAAGAAAACTACAGACCAATAACATTCATGAACATAGATGTAAAATTCCTCAACAAAAATTAGCAAACTAAATTCGACAATGCATAAAAAATATTTAACACCATGACCAAGTGGGATTTCTCCCAAGTATGCAAGGCTGGATCAACACTGGAAATCAATTAATCTATCTCATCAACAGGCTAAAAAAGGAAAGTCACATGATCATATCAATAGATGCAGAAAAAACATTTGAGAAAATCCATGACCCATTCATGATGAAAACCCTCAGCAAACTAGGAATAGAGGGAAACTTCCTCAATGTGATAAAGGATATCTACAAGAAACCTTCAGATAACATACTTAATGGTGATAAACCGAAAGCTTTCCTTCTAAGATCAAGAACAAGGCAAGGATGTCCCCTCTCATCACTCCTTTTCAATATCACATTGGAAGTACTAGCTAATAGAATAAGGTAAGAAAAGAAAATTAAAGTTGCTCAGATGGGGAAGGAAGAAATTAAACTGTCTTTGTTCCATTGATATTTTGTTCTGTTGACACTTCATCTTCCATCTATGTAGAAAATCTGGAAGAATCAGCCAATATTTCCTGGAACTAATAAGCAATTATAGCAAGAATTCAGGATACAAGATGAAAATGAAAACAAAGCTTGATATACAAAAGTCAATCTCTTTCCTATATTTAGAAATTTAAATTAAAAACAGTATCATTTACATTAGCACACCAAAATGAAATACTTAGGTATAAATTTAACAACATATGTATGAGATATATATGAGGAAAACTACAAAACTCTGATGAACAAAATCAAAGAAGAACTAAGTAAATAGAGAGATCTTACATGTTCATGACTAAGAAGATTCAATATTGTCAAATTGTAAGTTCTCAATCCCAATCAAAATCATAGCAAATTTTTTTGGGTATTGTTTATGAATATTTTTTATACCTTTTGATAAATTTAACCTGTTATCATTATAAATTTTCCTTTTTTCTCTTATAACAATTTTTGTCTTAAAGTCTAATATTTTTCTAATACTACTATAGCCACTGCAGCTCTCTTTTGGCTTATTTTACCCCATTCATTTACTTTCAAAGTATTTGTGTTCTTAGTCTAATATGTGACTCTTGAGAAAGCGTATAGTTGGATCATGCTGTATTAAAAAAAATCCATTCCACCAAAATTTTCCTTTTTGTTTAATGCATTACTTAAAAGATAAGAATTACTTTGGTTATTTTGGAATATTTGATGTCTTTTTTGCTCCTCAAAACTACAAGAGTAGATCCATGTCTTTCATCAGATTGAAAAGGCTTTAACCCCCATTTCTTTCTTTTTTTTTTGCAGTACGTGGGCCTCTCACTGTTGTGGCCTCTCCTGTTGTGGAGCACAGGCTCCGGACGCGCAGGCTCAGTGGCCATGGCTCACGGGCCTAGCCGCTTCGCGGCATGTGGGATCTTCCCAGACCACGGCACGAACCCATGTCCCCCGCATCGGCAGGCGGACTCTCAACCACTGCACCACCAGGGAAGCCCTTAACCCCCATTTCTTCAACCTTTCTTTTTGCCCACCCCCACTCTCTTTATGATTCTTCCATTATGTTTAATGCAGATGTTGGTGTCCCAACAGACCCTGTCTGAGGGTCTGTTCATTTCCTCAATTCTTTCTTCTCTTCCCTAAGAGAGTATAATCTCAACTGACCTATCTTCAAGTTTGCTAATTCTTTTGCATGCTAAAATTTTCTTTTGAGCCCCTTTAGTAAATTTTTCATTTCAGTTATTGTAATCTTCAACTCCGGAAATTCCATTTGGTTGTTTTTGCAAAATAATTTGTCTCTCTTTATTAATATTTTCTATATGGTGAGGCATCATTCTTATGTCTTTTGTTTCTTTATAAATGGTTTCTTTAGCTCTGTGACTATATTTAAACAGTTGATTTAAAACTTCCGTTGAGTGGCTTTCTTGGGGACAGTTTCTAGTGACTGTTCCCCCCACCCCACCCTGCATATGGGTCATACTTTCTTTTTTCTTTGATCTCTTTCTCTCTTTTATTTTTTTTGCAAAAACCTGAACATTTATAATAATATGTGTCAATCTGGAAATCAGATGTTCCCCACCCAATTATTGTTTTGGCAGTTTTGTTTTTTTATTTTGTTTTGTTTTGTTTCATTTATTTGTTTTGTGACTTTTCTGAACTAATTGTATAGTAATACCATTTTAAACATAGAAACTCTATGAAAAAAAACCCACATTGGAACTAATTAGAGATTTTAGAAAGGAAGCTGATAAAGAAAACACAAAAATAATTCCACTTGTCAGCAATATGCTATATATATGAAGAATTAAAACTTACGCCTTTGTCAGTTGTGGCCACTGAAGTCTGTGACTGATTAGCTTACTGCTCAGTTGATAAATGGAGATCTCCTTAAATATCTGGACTCAGTAAGCCACACTAAACAAAAAAGAAACAAAGAAAGAAAACAAACATAAATTTAGTGACTCCTGGGAAGAACCAAATAAAAACTCTAAATCAATAAAGTACTAAACTTATTATTATAATTATTAATTATTGAAATATAAATTTTGTTGCTGTGCTTAAATAATATTATCACTGCTCTGAGCTAATTAATTCTTTTTATCAGTAATCCATTAGTCAGTTCATTTGATGGAATTATTGATGAAAGTGGAACATGAAAGAGAGTAACTGATGTATGCACTCAATCATTTAATCTATTTATATTTAAACCGTTTGAGTTATACAACCAGTCTATTCAGATAACATAGTGCCTATTGTTTTCTGATACAACTGCTAATCACTCAACTGTTTATCATTATTAGTGTTAATTTCAATTCTATGCATCATGCTTTTTTTTTTTTTTTTTCTGTGTGACATTTACAGACGAGAGTCCTTTCTTTGGGATGAATTTTATTTTGTGATCGTCTGTGATAAAACAATGAGAAAAGGATTATAAAGCATAAATCTTGTATTGCTTATTTTCTTAATGAAAGTAAACATTGAAGTTGAAAATAAAGGTACATTGTACATAAAGTTAGAATTAAATAAAATACATTATAAATCATGAAATATATGGAATAATATCTATGTTGAAAATGTTTTTCCCTCATAATTTTCACATAAATTTTCATTGAGCAAGTCATAGCCAGGAAAATCTTATTGTAACAGTAGTAAAATACCACTCAAACATGAAAATATTTGAAATGCTTACTTTACAAAAATAAGACTAAACAGTAAAATTAGGAAGAACAAGGAAAAAGTGATGCTTTCTAATATCTTGATAATTCTTGCTCCAAAGAAAGTAGCCCTCTGACCCCCGACAGAATTTTATTATCTTCAGGTTTTATTCAGTTGTGGCTACATTTATGGCAAGAATATGAATCCATACACACAGGGCATAATTACTTCACCAGCCTTAATTTTTAAATCTTGTAGCTCTGCAGTGTTCCTCATTAAGGAATTATATATGTAAACACACACAGGACTCTTTCCATCATTATCTTACTAGTTACTTTTGAATGCTGAAGTGGATCTTGAGGTCTCTGTAACATTCTTTCCTCTTTTCACCTATTATGTAGCATATGGTTGGAAGAGGCATGACTATTCCCTCTGCTTTATGATTTAAAGCATTTGGGATGATTTTATGCCTCTTACCACCATCGACTAGTTCATAAATCCCAGGCATAGAACAATGGTGTGTGTGTGTGCGTGTGTGTGTGTGTGTGACATTGGTCTCAGCACAAGAAATGATTCGGGTTTTGTTCAATGTACTTGAATTTCAGAAAATTTGCTGAGAACGTTGAAACAAAGATTTTTTTCTTCATGATGTGATATGTAACTTGAAGCCTGGCTCTACTGAAGCCATTTGCTTCTTTGAGGGAAACCAGTTTGAGGATGAAGCTGACACAAAAAGGAAAGAATTGTTGATATGAACAGAAAGTAATGGAACAAGAATCTTGATTAAAGGAATAGAAAAAGAGTCTATCTTTTACTCTTTCAGCTAGTTTTAGTTGGGTTATTATTTAACCAACTTTTATTTTAAAGGCAGCAGATACATAAATCACACACTATTATTATTTTCTATATGAGCAAACACATGTTTATTTAAAAACACCTTATATATCCATTGTCTACATAAAACCTCTGTCTCGATTGACAAATTTTAGCTAGGTTAAGAACAGGACTTTTATATCATGCTTACAGTTGACTTTCACATGTTTTTAATTTCTAGTAAAGATCAAGTTTCCACCAATAAAATTAAATACACCTGGTGGTATTTATGACTGGTATTAGTCAGTCATTAATACTGTAGCCAATTCAAAGTTGTATGACATTTATCTAACTCCAAGGACTATTAAATCCAGTTGAAGAAATACCTGATAGTTTTTGTTCAAGAGCAAGTACTTCTAATATAACTGTGACCAAGCTCCAACCCACAAATTCTTTGTTGTTTTTCGTTCATGTATTAATGTGTATTTACACCCATATATAGATATTTTATAGTCTGTTTACATAAGAATACCAATTATTCTTATGAAATCATATTAAAAGAGATATATGTTATAATTTGCCTTTAAAATATGTAATCACTTATCCATTAGTTTCTTCTGTTCTTTAAAACTAAGCTAAAAGAAATGTAATTATAATCCATCATTTAAACAGAACATACTTCTTTTATTAATGCTGTCAGTGAAGCTTCTCTAAATCAATATCTCTCAAGCTAGAGAGACAAGAAAAAATATGAAATGTTTCAAGATAAAATTTCTAAAAAGACTACATAAAAAATGAGTTTGTGTTTTTTACCTAAAATAACTTGAAGATTTTGGTAGGATTACGGGTGATTGGCTGTGTTTGGAGGATTTATATTGTATGGTTCCTTTCTTTGCTTGAGCTATAAAATTGTTCAATGTAATTTATTTATTCATTAAAAAATTATATCACATTTACTCTGTAAAGGTCACTGACATAGAAGCTGGAAGTGCAAAGTGAAATGGACACAGTCCCTGCTTTCAAAGGACTTACATTCTCCCCTTGCTGGGATGCTGTGAGCTTTCACAAGTACATGATCATCAATCACCAAGATACTGCTTTAGTCCTACATGCTAAAAAATACCTCTGGCTCTTTGGTCTGTAGTCAAATTGTCTACCATCTGTCTCTGAATACAATTCTTTTGCATTAAAAAATTACAACCATGTCAGTGGAAGTTAAAATGTATTAAACTTTACAACATAATAAGATTGCATGTAACATGGCTTTATATATGTGGAAGGAATGACATTACGTCTCACTAATTTTGGAGATTTAGCTAAACTTTTGATAATGGTTTAATTAATATTTTTATTGATATAATTAATAGATATTGTACATCTACTGTATGATAGCATTGTACTAGCTGTAGCCAGGTCCATTCACAGTTGATGATTTTCTTTAAAATTTAGTCAAAGAGGGAAATACATACTTTTGTAAATGAAATAGTGCAGAGATAATGACTTCCCCTAGGGAGGAGTCTGTTTGCATTATACAAACATTTCACACTGGATTAGAAAGTCTTATCTTGGTAGAACCACATGCATTGTGCATTTCGTCTCTGACTTAAGTGTACTCTTTGATATTTTATGAATTAGTTAAAAGGCCATTGAAATGACTCATTGTAGAAAACATATTTTCCCTCTATTGTTGCTCAAGATTTTGTTTTTTATAGTTAAAAAGATATTTTCTAAACACACTAAGGAAATTCTGTTCATTGTTCTATTTTGTATATGAATAGCATCAGCATGAATATATTGATTACAATAAATATCCAGTATATAATGCTTCATACACAATTCATATTATTCTAATAGTTATATTATTACTGGAAACATTTCTAACAAACAGATCTAGTTAAATTATAATTATGATCTGGCCTGTGGAAGCCAATGTATACTTCTAACTGATATTAAATTTTAATCCCCTAAAATAGCAAAAGATTTTAATGAAACTTTTTGGATCACATTAATTTATAAGAAATATGTTCACTACATAAATGTATAAAATGCATATATGCATAATCTCACCAGCTGGTACTGATGCTTAAAATTTTCATAGACCTCCTCTCTTCCTTCCTGTAAAAAATGAAAAATGTAATACATAGTGATGTATCTTGTTTATTTATTTATTATATTTTGATGACTTAAAAGTTATTCTTCAGTACTCCAAGACATGTTTTCATGGCTACAGAATATTATTTTATATGAATGCATTATCATTTTGATATTATTCCAAAGTTTGGGCAATTATGTTGTTTCCAATGTATTCTTCAAGGTAAACAGCAATGTTATGAACAAACTATATGTAAGTCCTTAGAGAAGAAACAGTATTTTGCCTTAGTTAAAAGATATTAAAAGTGGTCATACCTTTGTAAAGATCCTGAAATATTGTCAAATTACCTACCAGACAGTCATACTGATTTACAAATGATATAATATCAATGTATTAATTAAGATAAACTAAAATTTTATAAAAAAATAACCTAATACAAAAACATAAACATTTATTTATGGATATTCATTTCAATGAGGCCACTGTCATTCAATCAGTTGTTAAAGACTGAGTTACTTCCTCTTTGGCATCTGCATCAAGGAGGCTAGGACCTAAGAGAAATAATGACTGCTTTAAAAACCTTGGCCTGAAATACATCATCTCCATTCATATTCCTTTTGCATGAACTAAGCATATGGCTGCAAGGAGTCTGGGATGCTTTGTTCTGAGCTGCTTCCAACACACAACTGTGTGCTATGGAAGGGGACAGCCGTTAGTTTTGCTCTGATCCACGTCTGCTCACCATTTGACCCACTGAGGACATACCTACATCCTCTCCACCTCCTTCCCAAGGAAGACAACTTAAATTTACATTCTCTTATTCATTCAGCTCAAAATCCAGGTTTACTGGCTGATGTAGAGCCCTCCACACAGGTATCAATGTGATTCCTTTTGGTCTGGAAGTTGTTCAGGTTGAGGTCACTCCTCAAGTGATCATTGAGTTTCTCATTCTGGCGCTCAACAAGCTGTGCATTCTCTGCTACAAAAAGAGTGCTTTTTTTTTTTTTTTAACATTAACCATGCTAACACTGGGTAAAATTACTAAATTTAATCTATTAATGTGTTAGTTTATCAAAAATAATTCCTGCATATTTCAATTTACGGTTATTTGCCTTTAAGTGAATATATTAGGTGTATTTGTCATTTATAATTCTCAATTATTATTAACTTTTTTCCTATGAATTACTCTTAAGCCTGGTCTCCAACTCAGAATTATTTTGTTACAAACAAAAACTATCATAATCCTTCTTATAATAACTTGTCTCCTAGATTTCCACCCATTGTTTTTTTAAAAAAATATATTTTTAATTTTTCCTTGTTTTGTATAAAAATAAACTCAGCAGAAACAACTAATTGGCTCTATGCTATGATATCAGAATCCTTACTTTCATTCCTCAGCCCTTTCATACAATCGACTACCCAAATGGATGTTGTAATATTTTAACTTGCCCCTGCAGTCTAGTGCTTTTATACTTTGTGACAGCTTCAATGAATCCACATAATATTGATACGTTTCTAAACATGTCTGAAATATTTACCAGGTTCTCACAATATCATCTCCTTTCTGTTTCATATTTCAACATCTATTTGTGTAATGTAACATTCATAAAATTGCACTGTACTAGAGATAATGAAAGTGTTATGCTTCATCTTCAAAGACAAATTTATTGCCATCCTATGTAGCATATTGTTGGTTAAAACAGAAAAAAATCCTGGAAGCATTGCTTTTAGAGGTCTTACTATTTGGACATGGACACATACCTCTCACATTTATACACTAAATCTCATAGTCAGAAAAAACTGCCAATTAGGATGGGAGAAGATGCCCTCCTTAAAACCCAATAGCTTACCTAACGTTGCACAAGCTATGTATTAGGTATAAATGGGACACTCTGCCTCATATTGCAATCCCTTTTGTATTAGTTCTTGTGGGCTGCCATGACAGCATACCACAGATGAGGTGGCATATAAACAACAGAAATTTATTTCTCACAATTTGGGAAGCTGGGAGTCTAAAATTAGGTTGCCAGCATGGTTGGGTTCTGGTGAAGACCCTCTTCAGGTGCAGACTTCTGCCTTTTGGCAGTGTCCTCACATGGTGGAAGTGGTGAGAAAGCTCTCTGGGGTCTCTTTGATAAGGGCACTAATCCCATTCATGAGGGTTCTACCCTTCATGACCCAATCACCTTCCAAAGGCCCCACATCCTAATGTCATCACACTGGGGATTAAGATTTCAATATAAGAATTTTGCAGGGACAGTAACATTTAGGCCATAGGGCCACTCATATGTAACTATATGACTTTCCTGTACTTCCTCAAATATATCAAGCTTTTTATTTATTAGTGACCCTGTATACACACTTCCCTTTGCCTGGAACACTCCTTCTGCTCACTGTTGCTCAAAGAGTCCTTTTGTGAATCCACTGAACACAATTAGGTCTCCCTGGTATACTGTTATAGAACTTTGTCATTTTTCTTCATTTCACTTACAAAAGTATATATTAATTAGTTTTGTCAACTACAAACTGGGAGACTTAAAATAACAGAAATGTCACAGTTCTGGAGCCTAGAGGTCTTAAGTCAATGTATCTGCAGGATCATGCTTTCTCTGAAATCTCTAGGGGAGAAAGAGAATCTTTCCTCGTCTCTTCTAGTTTCTAGGGCCTGCCGGCAATCCTAGGTTTTCCATAGTCTGTAGAGGTATCACTCCATCTCTCTCACTTGTCATCTTCTCCTTGTATATCTCTGTCTTTGTCTTTTCTCTTACAAGGGCACAAATTTTTTTGGATTATGACCCACTATAATTCAATATGACTTCATCTCAACTTGATTCCATCTGCAATGGTCCTATTTTTAAACAATGTCACATTCACAGGTACTGGAGATTAGAACTTCAACTATCTTTTAGGGAGACAATTTAACCCAAAACACTATGTAATTATATTTTTTGAGGGTGACAGTTTTTCTAGTTCCTGGCTCCTGCAGGAGCAGGAACATCTATTCTGTCCCCTTGGCATGTCCCATGCCTAGAACAGTTCCTATGCTTAGCACAAGGTCTTGCATGTAAGATATATTCAATAGACCTTGTTAAATAAGTGAATGTATGATTCAGAACCTACGGTCAGGTTTTATTTTCACTTCTTACCAACTTGGAAAATTTCTCTAGAATTTCAATTGCTTCAGCTTATGTCCATAATGTGCCTCCTCTCACCTTCACCAGGATTCTCTTCCTGCAACTATTTTTTTTTCCTATATAACTGATTTCTTCTCCTCTGTTAAGTACTTTTCACTGGAATACAAATATATTCTGAAAAGTATTATTATTTAAAAACGTAATTCATGATTACCCTGGATCAGTTTTATTCTGATGTGTGAAAGTCTTTTTTGTTGTAACTCAGCAAATACAACAAAACTCTGTCTACTCATAGATATTTTCCTTTCTTACATAATATAGACCACTTGGCTATAGTTCTGGAAAAAAATAGGAAATTTTCATCACTTCTCCAATGGTAACAATTTGCTTCAATTTGATCAAATTTATATCTGTGTGCTTGAATTCTATACATATACATTTATACAATAAATTTCTGTTGCTATTCTGAATGTAAACTGATCTGTTTTACAGATTATATTGCAATTAAACCTAACATTTTAATATCAGCAATGCACTTAAGTGAACTGAAGAGACAAAATTATGACAAATATCAATTTTTGCACACCCATGAGCAATGGCAACTGTGTTGTGACAACTATTCAAGCAGCAGTAGTTTTAAGATGTAACTTGAAGACAAAACTTTTAGTTTTAAGTTAGTTTAAAGAAAAAACTTTAAGTAACTTTAAGACAAAACTCAGTTTCAGAGGCATTAAAATGTGGAAAACATGGCTCTTAGAATTGATGAAATGTAGTCAGATACAAATAGATGTAATATAATAGATTTCTAGAGAGAAAGATAGAAAAATAGGGAAGAAGTACTTTTGAAATTCATGATTTAAAAAATTGGCTTACTTTAGAAAAGATAAGTACTTTAATATCCTCCAGTTAGTTATTTGGCTGTGGTGAAATTCAGAATTCAGTGATAAAGAGGAGACCAAAACATATTTGAAATGATGCATACAGTACATTGAAATTGAGGCACAATAAATAGACCAAAATTTCATGTTACAACTTGAAAGCTTAAATATTGAAAAAAAATTAAAAATAATGAGGAAAATGTAATATGCAGTAGGTTAAATTCTAGTAGCTCTCAAGTTGTAAATGTCAAGATTTCAGGGCAACTGAGCACTTGACTGTCTGTCATTATGACCTAAAAAGTAGGTTATGTAATTCATCTTTGGTCAGCAGGAATTCATAAAAGGAGGATTATAGTAAGTACTAGCAAATTTCTTTTAGGAGCAGCAATACAAAATTGACAGAGGGTGGCTCTTGATATAATTTTATGACCTTTAAAAAGGCTTTTGTTACTCTGTTTTACAAAGGACTATAATATAATGGAAGTATGGCCTTGAAGACAAGTCTATGAAAAGATGCTTTCACTATCCAAGGAAACTGACACTAATTGAAATGGCTTGGAACCGAATAAAATATTTGAGAACTGAAAATAATCTAAATTTTAATTATTTCCTTTACTTAGCTGAGCAACAATTGAAATGAAATATCAAAGGTAGAACATGTGTACCCTTTACAAGCCTTGTACATTGGGGCAAATGAAGTTCAGTCATTCATAAAATGTCATTAAATTATTAAAATTTAAATTAAATTAAATGCATTAAAATAAAAAATCAAATAATACTGAGATTACCTATATGAACATTCCATATTGGAAATGTATATTGTAGTTTCATTACATACACTCTTGCCATGCATGATACATCATTGCAAGAATGAGACTTAAGCTGTTTGCTATTTCATGACAAATAATCAAGCTTATGGAAAAGTTGCCTAAACAAATATACATGCATATATATTTATACATAAAAATAACTTGCAGCTGCACTTATAGGAAAACAACAAAACAAAAAATAAAAATTGCCAGAGTAAAAAAAAAAAAAGACATTTTTAGCTTAAGACCCACCTCAGTTAAAGCAGCAAGAGGTCCAGATGTTGTGTTTAGTGTCCTCCCAGATTGTTTTTATTTTTTTAATTAATTGATTTTATTGTTGTATAATTTACATATGGGAAAAGCACAGATCTGAAATGGACAGTTCTATGAGCTTGGTAGCTTGGGGAAATGGCTGCGAATTATCCCTTTCTTTATAACCAAGTTCTTTGCCAGTATGGTCCCACACTGACTCTGGGGTGGCCTTGTGACTTGCTGTGGCCAATGGGATATTTGAGCATAAGACACAAGCAGAGCTGTGAAAAGTGCTTTCACATGGGACTTGCTAGCTTGCTGCTTTTGGAAACCCTCTAACCACAATTGTGTGAGTGTTGTGACTTTTGTTACATTAACGTTTGTTAAGTAGAGCCCTGGAGTGTCAGGTGATGAGCCCTGGTTCAACAAAGACAACAAGGTCCAGGAGGAAGTACACAGCAGCTTGGAGGTACCACTCAGAAGGTCAAGGCAGGGTGCAGGCAGAGGGTGAGCAGCAGCGTCCGGGGCATGTGCTTTTATGATCAACAGAAAGTGGAGTGTTTTTAGCTTTCATGGGCTAAGGCCAGAGATTGTCAATTCAAACCCAAAAGGTGGGATTTTGGTAAGCTCCATGGGCGTCTTATCTAAGGAGTGTACAAGGAGAAGGAGCTGGAAGGCAGGAGAGAGTGCTTATCATTCAGGAATTAGGGAAGTCATATCAGGAACTTACTTGTGACTCTGCAGGCTGTTATTTAGGTCATGTATTCTCAGGAGGGCCTAGTGTCCTAAGGCCCCCTGTAGGCTGCTTAGCCACACAAAATGGATCCAGGGCAGCAATATAATGCTGTAGTTTAAATAAACACCCAACAATAAGAAGGCAAATCTAACCTGCTGGATGATGATCAACATGTGGTCAAGCCATCTTGTCACTTGATACTATGAGCAGTGCATCCATAGTATGGGGAGAATGGTGTCCTTGCCCTTGGTACGAACATGGTATTTTTCTCTGGCATCTGGCAGGAGAAGATATCCTGCAGCCAAAGAGCCACACGCATGTGCCATATAATGGGATATAGCTCCTAGAACCTATGAGTTTCATACTTGCCAATGAGTATTCACAGTCCAAAGAAGAATGACAATTACATTTTTAAAAAATTTAAAAACCACCACGACAAGTCATGACAGAGAGCTCACAGGAAGAAAGAAAACAGTTTTACATTTAGGACCTTTAACAACAGTTTTGTCCCCAGGTTTTGAAGAAGAAACTCCACATTTTCCTTTTGCACCAAGCCCTGTAAATGATGTAGTCAGCTCTGCCCACAGAATCGTGAGAAATAATAAAAGATTTGTGCTTTAAGCCACTAAATTTAGATATGGGGTGTTAAGTAGTAAAAGTGCCATACTAATTTTAACAAATATATAAATGTCATGTAATTAACACCTGATATAGAATATTTCCATCATCACAAAAAAATGTCCACATACCCATTTCCAGTTTATGTATTGTCATAAATATATGTGTCAGTTGATGACTTTCTTTAGCAGAAGGTATTTTTAAGATTCACCTACACTTTTGAGTGTGACAAATTGTATTTTCCCAAGATGGATTTAACAGTATTTCCCATCCTACATGTGCATTTGCACTATAATTTTCCACTACTGTATCAAGAATGGAGTTTATTTCTACATCCTCTTGAATCCAGGCTGTCCTTGTGACTGCTTTGACCAACAGAATAAGATTGGACTGACAATGTAACATTTCCAGGTGTAACTCTTAACTGGCCTGAAACTTTCTGCTTTTTGCCATCTAGAAAGTTGGATATCTGCTGGCAAATGGAGAGAAGTATGAGATACAACAAATTATTTTATCGTAATCTATTGATCATATATTTGTGAAAAAAATCTCTATTTCTTTCATTTCTTGACTGTATCTGGGATCTTTATTCTTTCTCAATGTTTATTTATCTATCCTTGTAACAATAACACACTGTCTCAATTACTGTCTCATTTTAATTATGGAAACCAATTTGAGCATGTTCTTTTATTTTCAGAATTGTTTATATATTACAGTATATGTTTTATATACTTCTTGTTTCCACTTTAATTTTAGAATTAGATTGTTAATATATAAAAAGAAAACATCTTTGAAGACTGATTGGAATGTGTTCAAATGTGTAGATCACTTAGGTAAGAACTGACACCCTAAAATAGTATCTTCTAATCAGTGAATATGATACACTTCACTACTTATTTAGATCATTTTAATTTCTCTTAATATTTGTAATTTTCATAGTACACATGTCCTCACATTAGAAAAAAAATATCTATATCCCTAGATATTTTAGGTCTTTCATTTTTTGGTAAATAGTTTATTTTTGTTTCAGTTTTCAATTGTCTGTTGCAATATATAGAAATTTGACCTATTTAATATATTGTCCTGTGTCTGTGACTTGACTTTATTAATCTGTAAATTCTAATTTATCAATTCCTCAGGGATTTCTACATACAGAATTATAGCATCTTAAAATGCATATATTTATTTACTTTTTTACTCTAAACATTAAGCCCTTTATGGAACTAGGATCAGAACACTAAGAATTTAAAATATTAACACTAATAAATACGTATCATAAAAATTATGCTTTGTGTTAAAAACTAATAGAATGAGAAAATGAAGGAGCAGAATAAGCCCAACAAAATTAATTGAAAAACTATCAAATAAAAATTTAACAAAGAAAAACATCAGGTCATTAAAATTAAAAACTAAATGATGGGTGAAATACAGGATAGAACTGAATAAAGTACTGAGAAAACAGCACAGAGAAAACACTGAACGTGAGAGTTTAAAAAACATGGGGATTTAATGGAAACAAAGGTGATTTCTCTAAGAGAAGGTCCAGTAGAAGAAAAAAATAAAAAGAGAGATCACGGAGAAGCAATACTTATCAATGTTTTAATGGGAAATTCAAGTACACATAAAAGTTCAAAAATTTATACAGCAAACACCCTTATACTAATGTATGGTTTCAACAATTACTGACACATTCCATAAATTAATTTCTGTTTCCATCTCTCTCTCTCTCTCTCTCTCCCTCTACCTTTCTACAGCTGAAAAATTTCAAAGTAACTTGAAGATATGTTATTTCATAATTCAGCATTAATCTTCTAAAGTTTACTCATCACAAATTAGAAAATTTAAAATCATTCCTAGATATTTAAAATCCTTTCCATACTTCAATTTCTCTAGCCCCTAGCCCCCCCAATGTCTTCTATAGTTGCTCCTTTGTTGAAATATCAAGTTTCAAGGATTATATTTGGATTTTATAATAACTTGGTCTTTTCTTTTAAATTGAACTATAGTTGATTTACAATATTGTGTTAGTTTCAGGTGTACAGCACAGTGATTCAGATATATGTATATATAATATCTATATTTCTTTTTCAGATTCTTTTCCATTATAGGTTATTACAAGATATTGAATATAGTTCCCTGTGCTATATAGTAAATCCTGTTGTTTATCTATTTTATATATATATAGTAGTGTGTATCTTTTTCTCTTTTAATTTAGAATAGTTTCATCATCTTCATTCACCTACCAGTTGAGTTTTTGAGGGGAAGAGGCAATGGAATTTTATGGTATACATGTTTCACAATCCGAATTTGTCTTTTTATATTTTTATTTGTGGTTTAACTTTGTTATTATTATTTCCTATATACTGGTCATTTTTAAGGCTTGATTAGATATGGGTTAAGCAGTTTTGGCAAGAAGTATTTATAGGTAATAATATGTATTTTATAATGCATAACATAATGGACATATAATGTTAGTTTTTCTGCTAATAATGAGGCAGCCTGAGCCTCTGGTGAGGGTATATCTGCTTAACCTCATAAATAATGAGAGAAATATAAATTAAAATCATAATAACATATAACAATGCACATTTATGAGAATGATTAATTGAAAAATACTGGAAAAACAAGGGTTGGCAAGGATATGGAAAAAGAAGAACTCTTACATAGTACTGTTAAGCATATAAATCAGTTCAAACATTTAGCCAAATTGTTTAGTAAAATTCAGTAATATTAAACACTTTTCCAATTGCTATTATTAGGCAGTTTCACTTCCAAACGACATGTGTGCATATGGACACAAAAACAGAACTACTCAAAGTGTGGTCTGAATATCACTGTCTGTCTGAAAACTCTGTAACTGTTAATTTGAGTAGCAATGCACTAAATGGCATGCATAAACCTGTTCATATCAGCATTGTTCATAACCCAATTAGGAAGAAATTCAAACATCCATCAGCAGTAGAAGTTGAAAAATAACATGTTATGGAATGTTATGCAGCAATGAATATTGTCCTACCTGACTTCATATAACATCAGAACTGCTATATGTGAAGCAATATAGATACATTTCACAAACAATGTGGAATAAAGGAAACCAGCCATAAAACAATGTGTACTCTGTGGTTTTGTTATTACATAAAAACCGTTTGATCTATGGAATTAGAAGTAAGGTCAGGTTTGGGGAAGAGTGATGAGGAACGCATGATGGGGCCTTTTTTGTTGTTTAAATCAGAATTTTTTCTATTATTTAATTTTCTCATTTTATTTTTGTTCAATATGAAGCATAATTTTTATGATACCTATCTATTAGTTGCAATATCTTAAATTCTCGGTGCTCTAATCCTTGTATTATAAAGAGCTTAAAGGTTAGAATGATAATGTTATATGTCTTAACTTGGTTGGTGGATGCATTGATGTTTTCCCTTTGAGAGAATTCATTATGCTGAACACCTACGATTATAAAACATTTTAAAAATTAAATAAACCTCTAAACCTACAACTTTGAAAACATAGATGGAGTATCCAATTTCCCAGGGGAAAAATATTACATGCCAAAACTTACTGTAGAAAACACAGAAAATCTTAACAGCTAGCTGGAAATTGATGTAATAAATTTAACTGTTAAAAATCCATCCACCATTAACACCAGCTCCAGATCATTTTACAGAATTCTTATCACTCAAGGATGCAATAATTCTAACTACATTTAAACTAATTCTGGGAAAGACAGGTGAAGAGGAGGTTTTACAGGGGATTTCAACTGTAACTATAATGTTTTATGTCATTAAAAAAAGCTCTAAAGATAATATGACAACATGTTCAGATTTAACATAGCTCAATTTGAATACAAATGAATATGTGAAAGTATACTGAAGTAAGCCATAACAGCAACTGTGTGCAATAAATAATAGCTTAAGACATAAATAGATTTTAAATATTTAAGTAGGTTTTGTATTTGTTTATCAAGATTATACTAATATTATGTATCACTGTTATAATTTTGCAAGTATATTTTTAGATTTATTTAAAATAGAAAACAATGTTACTAGGCATCTCCATTTTCACAAAGTTATGATGGGCAATGGACAATTTTCAGTTCACATCTGCTACTTTTAAAAATTGGGCTGGCCTATCATCTATGGCTCTGAAGAGACCACATTGATCCAGATAAAAGAGGTCAAGAAAAATTCTAAGTTTTCTGACATTCAGTGATTGAGATCTCTAAAATGATGTAGTAGGGCTACATGCTTCCTAAGAGTTTTCTACCACTAATTATTTCTGAATTTATTATTTACTGAACCAGCTATTATTTTACATGTTTTTATTACATAAGTAATTGTGACAATTGTAGAAATGTTAGAAATACGGAATTTTTTCTTCACAAATTTTTATACAATGTATCATAGAGGTTAAAAATGCACTTTGAAAACAAACTCTATAACTTTATTACTAGCTACCTGATATTAAAGTACATAATATCTGTTTGCCTCAATTTCCACATCTGTAAAATTGAGATAATAATACCATTTACCTTACATAATGGTTCAGAGAATTAAATATGAACAAAAAATTCAGGTAAAAGTGCTTAGATGTTGTTGCATAGTAGTAGCTGATCAATAAATAAAATTCAAATAGTTATCCTCTCTAAGTGTATATAACACTAATATTTATATATTATACTATTTAATACATATATAATGTATATTTATGGGAATTAGTATCATATATTATAATATTGATATATATGTAATGTTAACCCAAGTACTTCATAAAAAATAAAGCATAAAGCTTAGGCTCTTTGGGGGAGTGAAAGCCTACAGAAGTAAGAGGGAGAGAAAAGGGGTAAAGTGGTATAAAACAGGGACCTAGGGAAAAGAGCATAACCAGGCATAAAAGAGCATAACCAGGCTTTTCAATACTTCACAAAAAATCTTACCCAATTGTTTTGTGTCACATAATGTGCTCAGAAAGCCTGTTTGTAAACTAGTTTCTCCGAACAGTATGAGGGGACAGGGGCACAGATGAAGAGAAGAAGAGAGGTCTCCATGTCATCCTCCATCATCCAGGAGATCACGGTTAATACCCATGAGAGGTTAACTCTCCCAGACAAATTTGTTGGGTTACCTGAGCTGTCCAGCCAGTACAAAGCTAGGGTCTCCACAGGTTTAGTCCAAAGAGTGCAGTTATATAAGCTTGGTGCTCACACAAATCATGTGATCCACCTCTAGGCAAGCTCGTGCTAGAAAGCAAAGTGAGCATGGAGGGCCACAGTATTTGTCAGGGGAAGAGACGTTGGCCAGAATAAGTGAATATGGATCAATATGTAAACTGAATCTATTATATAACATTAGTCTACATGTTGTTTGGAAACCATTCAAATTTACTCTATGCAACTTTTTTTTTTCACACTGAAGAAAATTCCACTATAACAATCTGTCTTGTATATTTTAATCATTGGACTACTGGTGGGGGCATTTCTAAAAAATTATTTTTTTCTATTATAAATATTTCCAGTAAATATTCTTGCCACCAAATCTTTGCAGTCAGTTTTTGGATGTGGATTAGCTGTGTCAAATGTTCTATACACATTTTAAATGCTAAGTATGTTGTTAGTTTGTTTTCCTTCTAGAATGATTGTGCCAATTTATAGTTCCTAAGTTGTTTGAGGCTACTTGCCTATCTACACTCTCATCAATCTGAGTTCTTAAATAATTTTTAACGCTGACAATTTAACTTGGGGAAAATGTGTAAAATGTTTGTTTTCCATTGTATTTTGTTTAGTTTGAAGTAACTTTGAATTATTTTCAAATTTTTATTATCTACTTATATTTTCTCAATGATGTATACATTTTACTCTCAAAGTGTTTATTTCCTGTTGCTAATTAAACATATTTTTATATTTAAGAATATAAATCCTTTGCAGCAAATTCTTCCCTTCAGTTATTTGCCTTTTCCTTTTTATTCAGTGGTGATTATGCCATAAAGATCTATTGTTTTCCTGTTATTTTTAAAAGAAGTAGATCTAACTTTTTTTTCTTATGTCTGCTCTTAAATGTCATTTTAAAAAGACTTACAGTCTTATGGAATTATACATTTTCAGTTTACTTTTTTAAATTATTACAATTTTACTTGTAGGTAAGTGTTTAATAAAAGATTTTGTATTGGCATATGTAGCATAGTGATTATAAATTATACATTATTAGTGGTAACATTATTTATAAAATAAATGTGTCTTCTACCTGCAGATTTTTATGTCATTTTTATCCTCTTATGTTTTCTAGCATATATTTGCCTCTCTTTCTGGATTTTCTCTTATGTTCAATTTATCTGTCTAATCCTGTGTCAGCATAAAGACAGTTTAATGCATGGTAAACTTTATTAATCTTCTTTTTAATTTTTTTATTCCAAATGGTATTTAAATCTTTTCAAAGTAGATCAAAAGCTCACTGACTTTGTAGACAAAGACCAATATCATATATCATTTATATGTGAAATCTGAAAAAATGATACAAATGAATTTATTTACAAAACAGAAATAGAATCACAGACATAGAAAAGAAAAAAAAGCCTAGGGTTACCAAAGGGGAAAAGGGTAGAGAGGGATAAATTAGGCGTTTGGGATTAACATATACACACTACTGTATGTAAAATAAAACAACAAGGACCTACTGCCTAGCACAGGGTACTATATTCAATATCATATAATAATCTATAATGGAAAAGAATCTGAAAAAGCATATATGTATATATAACTGAATCACTTTCCTGTACACCTGAAACTAACACAACATTTGTAAATCAACTATACTTCAATTAAAAAAAATCTCACTGTCTTTGGTTAGGATTAATATTATAAATTAAATGAGGATAACTGACTTTCTTATAATATGCAGTTTTTCTATTTAAAAATAAATGTATTCTCTTAGGTAACATGTAATATATTCTGATGAGAGAATATTTAGCCTTGGTCTTTCCTTGTTTTGCTTTCTTTTTAATATTTTAAGATATTTTATATTATATTCTTTGTTTTGTGATATATTTTATTAAGATTTGTGCTGGGTATTATTAATCTATAAGGGGATTTTAAATAGGTATACTTATTTAGCAAAAGGTCATCATTCTGAAATTTGTTGACTCATCTGATTATATTTGGTTATCTATATGTCTCATTTCCAATAGCATGCTTCTTTCCTAATTATTTGTAAATTCTATAAGATCCTTGTTAAACCTTATGTTGTCCACAGACCTATAGCATTAGTATCACCTAAGAGCCTGTAAGAAATGTAAAAACCCAGGTCATATCCCATATCTACTGACTATGAATATGTATTTTAACCAGACCCCAAGATGATATATATAACCATTAAAATTTGAGAAGACTGTATTAGATAGAACCTCCAGAAAAAACCTTTAATTATTCTTTCTGCATGTAATCCTCAGATTTTCATGTCTTATCAGTGTCTGCCACTAGTGGAAGCCGGCACTAAACTGGCTTTCTTTTCTGCCACTCATTCTCAGATAAATCCTCATGCTGTATTTCTGATATTCATGTCCGCACACCACAAGTGTGTGCTTTTTCATTATAGATAAGGCATACAAATGGATTATTTGCTTTTGTTTTCTTTATGGTCTTCTATACTTACCCAGGTATACTCTCTTTCAAAAAAGAGAGAAGGGCAACCTGGCTTTTTGCCTCATTCATTTTGTTCCTTTTTTAAACTTAATGTAATAGAAATGACTCTAAATTTTTGATACAATTACATCATTCTTAATAATATTCTACTCCAATACATATTTCATCCTTTTTGTGTGATTTGTTGGTCAACTGTATGGGATTCTGGGCATATATACATCATATTGGTTATTCATTGTCCAATAAATAAATAATTTATTGCTAATTATTATCTGGCAGTTACCAAAATCCTGTATTATGAGTCAACCAAGTAGCCATATACATTTTTGTTTTACTCTGTTTTATAATTGGGATATTTATCTTTTTGGCTTGGTCATGTCAATTCAACCATTATGAATGATGTGAAATAAGATTAATATGAGAATGAAACCTTAAAATTATGTGTAAAGCTTGGGAAATAAAGATCTGAAAGATGATAAACCATCAAAAAAAAAAGTCACTCACAATGGACAATGAAGGTATGCTGGTAAAGAAGTTCATGGAAGATTCTTACTCCTTTGTCTGGTGGTAGGTCTAAAGTTGCTATAGGTCAGCCCTGCAGGCAGTCTGGAAAAAAATATGGACATGGAATTAGAGAATTCAAGAGAACACTGGAACTTATGAGAAAAGAGTCCAACCTGTGAGGACAACTGACAACTACTCCTGTTTCTCTTGCTTTTTACTCTCAATCTTCTTAATGCTGTGTGGAATACTGTGAAAATCTGCTCTACACTCACACATGCATATTCCTGGAAACAGATAAAAGTAATTACCTGTTGGTCAAGCCTTGACAAGTGGAAGATGGAAGCCAATAAATACAAGTTTCTAATAAATAAGCCTTGTATAAAAACAAGTAAACTTTGGGTTTCCTAAGGTCACCACTTCTCAGTTGATTGTACATCTCTACTTGGATGCTTTAGCTACTAATAAAAAGTGACAAAATTTTAATTTAACTTTACACAATCACCTTAGGGCTCCTGCAACTTGTCAAGCATAGGCACTATGTGGTGGGTTTTGTAGTTGTCATCATGGTACTTGTTAACATATCCCAGTGATATCTATACTTTTGCCTTTATCAGTCAATCTAGAGGCTAGCTCAAATAATTTCTTATCGTTGTTGTTTTTTAATCTGCCTATACTGCTATAATGGATAAATGTCCTGTTTCACTGATATTTTACTTTAGTATGAGGCTCTGGCAGTGTTGGGGAGGTAGAAGTATCACATCCCATTTGATCTGGTTCACAATTATGACAGTAGCAATCATGTTTAATGATCTCAAATCTGTTCATAATTCTTATGGATTTTTTCCTTTTCTACTATGCTTTAGCCCTACTCTTTCTAGAACTTTTCTACCTGCTTTTCATCTATATCTTATCTTCTCAGGAATGTATTTATTTCCCTAGTATGAAATATGTCCCACAGGTGATCCCACAGGTGATCAATTTATATTAAAGCAATTCATACATACAGAATGGATATTGGAGCTGGTATGATGTGAATGAATAATGAAGGCAGATTTTTTTTTACTTATTCTTATAACTTTCTCACCTAAGGAACATGCTTTAGAATTCTGTATTTTTTCCAATATACAAAAATTACATTGGAACCTCATCTCTTGGGAGATAATATTACCAAGTTCAGATTAAGAACAGAGCTAAGTAGTGTCTAGGGATATTGATGCCAGATGGCAAATGACATTCTGAGATCAAGATATAGTTGACATAACTATAAGTCATTATCTGCCCATGTGAGTCAATGCCAGTTTGAAGGATTGGGAAGGATCTTGAGCAGTATTTAATATCCAAAAAGTCAGTATCATCACAGTATATTTCTTAAGTCATGCATAATAAGATGTCTATTTAACAAGATAAATACAGTGGTGAAAGTAATTTTCTTTAATAGTTACTGTATGCAATTTAAAAATAAGTACTTATATTTATTTTATTAGGTATTAAACCACGTGCAAACTTAGGCATCATTTTATTTTGCACTGCTCTATAGGAACACTTTGTACACACATCAAAAAATAAAAACAGGAAGTATATAAAAAAACTCTAAAAATTCTTACCAGAGGCTTTTTTATGCATAACAGCTGTTCAGGTGACTTGGCTAATATTGCTCTGTTGAACACTAAACTATTTGAGCATCTTTTCACATGCTTCTGGATGATCATACAGCTTCTTTTATAAAGTACCTGTTCAAGTGTTGGCTTATTGCTTTTATTTGCTTGTTTTGGTTTAGTTTTGGCGAGGACTTGTTTTACATATTACTGAATATAAGAGTTCTTTATATATTCTGGACATATATTCTGATATTTTTCAGAAATGCATTTTTCTGATATTTTCTCCTACTCTGTCCTTTGCCTCTTTATTTTTGAGGGTGACTTTTGAGGTGTAAAGTTTTAATTTTGATGGATTTCAAGTCAACATTCTTTTAATGTTTCATACTTCCTCAGTACTAAGAAATCTTTGTCTTCCCCAAGGTCAAAAAGAATTTGTTTTATATTAAACATTTATAGTTTTATACATTATGTTGATTTCTAAAAATCTACCTTGAATTATTTCTGTGTGGTGTCAATGCTGATTTTTTCCCATCCCAATATAATGTATAATAAATGCAGCACAATATGTCAGAAAGATGATTATTTCATTCATTGAATTACGTTAGCCTCTTGATAAGAAAAAGAAGATTGTTATATAAGTTGATCTATTTAGGAAATACCTATTCTGTTATCCAATACTGTATAGGTTGATAATAAACCTTGAAATAAGGTAGTGGAAATCTTACAATTTTGTTTGCTTTCCAAATTGCTCTGGATGTTCTATGACCTTTCATTTTCCGTAAAATTGTATGTTCACAGTTAACATCTACCTCTGGGATTACGACTGGCAGTAGTTAAGTCTAGATTTTAATTCAGGAAAAGTGTATGTCTCTACATTTATTAGGCTTCTCTTAATTTACCTCAAGGATATTTATAGATTTTAGTATAGAGTTAGATAATCTCTACTTTTAACATAGTGTTAATTCTATTTTCATATATGCCCTTGTTGATATTACCAGATTTAGATCTACCAATTTTTGTCTGTTTTCTATTTCTCCCATCTATTTTTGTTCTGTGTTTCTCATCATCCTCCCTCATTGTAGGTGGATGAAATATGGTTTTAGGACTTCACTGTATTTCCACTGTTAACTTTTTAGGTATACCTCTATGAATTATTTTTATTTGCTATTCCAGGGAGTACTATATGCCCCTTAAATGTATTACTAATTATAGTATTATACCAAATCATTTAGCGTATCAGAACTTTGCAATACGTATTTCCATTAAATTTTTACTCAGGTGTTATGTATACTTAAATTGATGGTAAGTGGAATTATAATTTTAAATTCATTTTTTTCTATTGTTGCAGCTAGTTAGTATTTAAAAATGAAATTGATTTTTGTAAATAAGTTTCATATCCTGAAACCTTTAAAAATTCACTAACTAGTTCTAAGTTTTTAAAGTTCCTTATGATTTTCTATGTAAATAAAAATGTTATTGACAAATAATGTTTTACTTATTTTTTAATCTTTATACCTTTTACTTATATTTCTTCCCTTATTGTATTAGCTAGAACCTTCAATATAATGTTCAATAGAAGTGGTTAGAATGGGCATCCTTCTTCTGTTCCTAATCATGCTTTCCCCAAACATCACCATTACTGCAACAACAGCTGTAAACACATGGTGGATGCTCTCCAGTAAATTGAAGAAGTTTCCCTCTACTGCTAGTTTGCTAAGAGCTCTTATTATAAATGGATTTTGAGAATTTGTCAATTGTTTTCTCTACATATATAAAGATGATTAAATTATACACTCCCTTATTTTCCTGATATGGAGAAATGATATGCATTAGTTGATATTCAAATATCAAGACATTCCTTTTATGGTCATGTTCATGAGTGAGATTGATCTATCGTTTTTCTTGCCATGTTGTTTTCAAGATTTGCCATCAGAATATTATTGGCACAATAAAAAGGACCTACGCAGTTCTCCATCATCCTCTTTCTATCCTAAATATTTTGTGTAAACTGTGTATTACATCTTCCTCATATATTTGATAAAATTTACCAGTGAAATTATCTACATCTTGAGTTTTCTTAGTGTTAGTTTTATATTACCAATTCAGTTACAATGTGTGTAGCTATTTAGGTTTTCAATTCTTTCATGTTAAGTTGGTTATGTTTTTCAAGGAATTTGTCTATTTTATCTATATTGTCAAATTTATTGACAAAATTATTCATACTACTTCCTTAGTATCATTTAAGCAAATGTAGCAAGTGTAATAATAAGCTGTCTTTCAGTCTTGGCATTGGTAAATTGTATTTTCTCTTTAGTTTTTCACTGGGGTTTTGTCACTTTTATTTATTATTTCAATGAACACATTTTTGTCTATAATTTTTGCTTGTTTTCTGTTTCATTGATAGGTGGTATTCTTTAATATTTCATTCTTTCTAATAACTTTGGAATTAAATTTATTATCTTTTTAAAACTTCTACAGTAGAAAATTAGATAATTGTAGTTAAAATTATCCTCTTTTACTGATTGTCTTACTAAATATTACAAATTTTCTTCTGAGTACACTTCAGCTGTATTCCACAAATTTTAATATGTTGTGTTTTCAGAAGTACTTTTAATGTACTTTATGACATTTTTCTTTGACTTATAGGTTATTTAGAAGTATACTGCTTTATTTCCAAACATACAGTTTTTCAAAATATCTTATTTTTATTACTATATAATTTCATTTAAGAGGTGTAAAATAATATTCTTGGTAGGATTCAATCTTCCTTTTGAATTGATTGAGTTGTACTTTTTTAAATTCCTGATCATGTGGACTAAGCTGATAACTATTCATATACACAACAATGAAAGTGTAGTCAGTCACTGATCTCGATGCTGTGAAATACCAACATGGTTAATTTGGTTCATAATGCTGTACAAATTTTTATATTCTTACTTAAATTTTTGTCTATATGTTTAAACAATTACTAAAGGAGGGGTGATAAAACCTTCCACTATTTTTTAAATTTTAGTTTTTAAGTTTTTGCTTCAGATATTCTGAAGCTCTCTTTTTGATGCATACATATTATGACTGTTATGTCTTCCTGATGAGTTTTGTTATTTTCAACTTTCCCACTATACTGTATGCTTACCTTTTGCTTAAAGACTCCTTGACTTGGTATTAACATAGCCTCATGATTTTCCATGTGTTTATTTTTTGACATGGTGTATATTTTCTTATTGTTTTACTTTCAATATAACTATTTTTACTTTAAGTTCATCACTTGTGAAACCATGTAGCTTTTTTTCTGTCTTATCTATAGTAAGGATTAGCATATGCATCTTCAAACTATCACAAAGTAGTTAGAGTTACTATTGTACCAGATCACATAAAATATATGTAGTCTGTAACATTATATCTCCATTATATTCACTCCCTTCCTAGTTTTTTTTTCACCTTATTTAAAAGTACTTTATTGCTAAAAAATCCTAACTTCATCTAAGTCTTCAGCAAGCTGTAGTAATAACATCAAAAATCACAGATCAACATAAGAAATACAATAATAATAAGTTTGAAATATTTCTAGTGAAGCCCAATAAAAGGAAATACGCCTGTAGTTAAAATTCCTAAAAAAGAAGCAAAAGCGGAAGTGTACATTTGCCATATATTTTTTCACAGAGTGAGATACAACTTTGACAAACATGTTTGACTTCTGCAACATGTACATAGTGTCTTTAAAAATTTGCTAATATATTAGAAAACCTCATTAAATTCCCTAAGACCCTCTCTTCTCTTTGATATTCAAATTATTTTCTGAAACATCTACACTGAAATCTTTTTTTCCCTTCAAATTGCTATATTTGCCATTCTTCAAAATCCCAATCATTATTTTTCAAATTATTCGTTTAATATTTTTTATTGGAGTATAGTTACTTTACATTGCTGTGTCAGTTTCTGCTGTACAACAAAGTGAATCAGCCATACGTATACATATATCCCCTCTTTTTGGATTTCCTTCTCATTTAGGTCACCACAGAGCACCGAGTAGGGTTCCCTGTGCTATACAGTAGCTTCTCATTAGTTATCTATTTTATACATAGTAGTGTATATATGTCAATCCCAATCACCCAGTTCATCCCACCACCCCCCCTTGGTATCCATATGTTTGTTCTCTACATCTGTGTCTCTATTTCTGCTTTGCAAATAAGATCATCTATACCATTTTTCTAGATTCCACATATATGCATTAATATGCAATATTTGTTTTTCTCTTTCTGACTTAACTTCACTCTGTATGACAGTCTCTAGGTCCATCCACATTCTCTGCAAATGACACGATTTTGTTCTTTTTATGGCTGAGTAATATGCCATTGTATATATGTACCATATTTTCTTTATCCATTCCTCTGTTGATGGACATTTAGATTGCGTCCATGTCCTGGCTATTGTAAATAGTGCTGCGATGAATATTGGGTTGCATGTTTCTTTTTAAAAATTTTTCTTACTTTATTTTTTTTAATAGACCTTTATTGGAGTATAATTGCTTTGCAATACTGTGTTAATTTCTGTTATACAACAAAGTGAATCAGCCATATGCATACATATATCTCCATACCCCCTCCCTCTTGCGCCTCCCTCCCACCGTCTGTATCCCGCCCCTCTAAGTCAATGTAAAGCAGTGAGCTGATCTCCCTGTGCTATGCTGCTGCTTCCCACTAGCTATTTTACATTTCGTAGTGTATACATGTATCTTTTTGAATTGTGGTTTTCTCTGGGTATATGCCCAGTAGTGGGATTGCTTAGTCATATGGTAGTTCTAGTTTTAGTTTTTTAAGGAACGTCCATACTGTCTTCCATAGTGTTTGTACCAATTTATGTTTCCACTGACAGTGTAAGAGGGTTCCCTTTTTTCCACACCCTCTCCAGCATTTATTGTTTATAGATTTTTTGATGATGGTCATTCTTACTGTTGTGAGGTGATATCTCATTGTAGCTTTGATTTGCATTTCTCTAATAATTAGTGACATTGAGCATCTTTTCATGTGTTTGTTGGCCATCTGTATATCTTCTTTGGAGAAATGTCTATTTAGGTCTTCTGCCCATTTTTCGATTGGATTATTTGGTTTTTTGATATTGAGCTGCATGAGCTCTTTGTATATTTTGAAGGTTAATCTTTTATTAGTTGTTTCCTTTGCAAATATTTTCTCCGATTCTGAGGGTGGTCTTTTCATCTTGTTTATGGTTTCCTTTACTGTGCAAAAGCTTTTAAGTTTAATTAGGTCTCATTTATTTTTGTTTTTATTTTCATTACTCTAGAGGTGGGTCAAAGAAGATCTTACTGCAATTCATGTCAAAGTGTTCTGCCTAAGTTTTCCTCTAATTGTTTTATAGAGTCTGGCCTTACATTTAGGTCTTTAATCCATTTTGAGTTTATTTTTGTGTACTATGTTAGAGAGTGTTCTAATATTCTTTTAAATGTAGCTATCCAGTTTTCCCAGCACCACTTATTGAAGAGACTGTCTTTTCTCCATTGAATATTCTTGCCTCCTTTGTCATAGATTAGGTGATCATAGGTGCGTGGGTTTTCTATCCTGTTTCATTGATCTATATTTCTGTTTTTGTGTCAGTACCATACTATAATTTTGTAGTATAGTCTGAAGTCTGGGAGCCCGATTCCTCCAGCTCCGTTTTTCTTTCTCAAGATTGCTTTGGGTATTTGGGGTCTTTTGTTTCCATACAAATTGTAAAATTTTTTGTTCTAATGCTGTGAAAAATGCCACTGGTAATTTGATATGGATTGCACTGAATCTGTAAATTGCTTTGGAGAGTATAGTCATTTTCACAATATTGATTCTTCCAATCCAAGGACATAGTATCTCTCCATCTGTTTGTGTCATCTTTGATTTGTTTCATCAGTATCTTTTAGTTTTCTATGTGCAGGTGTTTTGCCTCCTTAGGTAAGTTTATTCCTAGGTATTTTACTCTTTTTGTTGCAGTGGTGAATGGGATTTTTTCCTTAATTTCTCTTTCTGATCTTTCATTCTTAGTGTACAGGAATGTAAGAGATTTCTGTGTATTAATTTTGTATCCTGCAACTTTACTAAATTCACTGATTAGCACCAGTAGTTTTCTGGTGGAATCTTTAGGATTTCCTATGTATAGTATCATCTTATCTGCAAAAAGTGACAGTTTTACTTCTTCTTTTCCAACTTGGATTCCTTTCATTTGTTTTCTTTCTCTGATTGCCATGGCAAGGACTTCTAAAACTCTTTTGAATACTGCTGGCAAGAGTGGCCACCCTTGTCTTGTTCCTGATCTTAGTAGAAATGCTTTCAGTTTTTCCACCATTGAGAATGATGTTTGCTGTGGCTTTGTCATATATGGCCTTTATTATGTTGAGGTATGTTCCCTCTATGACCACTTTCTGGAGAGTTTTATCATAAATTGGTGTCAAATTTTGTCAAAAGCTTTTTTTGTATTTATTGAGATGATCATATGGGTTTTATTCTTCACTTTGTTAATATGGTGTATCACATTGATTGATTTGCATATACTGAAGAATCCTTGCAGCCCTGGAATAAATCCCACTTGGTCATGGTGTATGATCCTTTTAATGTGTTGTTGGAATCTGTTTGCTAGTATTTTGTTCAGGATTTTTGCATCTATGTTCATCTGCGATACTGTCTATAATTTTCTTTTCTTGTGACATCTTTGTCTGGTTTTGGTATCAGGGTGATGGTGGCCTTGTAGAATGAGCTTGGGAGTGTTCCTCCCTCCGCAGTTTTTTGGAAGAGTTTGAGAAGAAGAGGTATTAGCTCTTCTATAAATGTTTGATAGAATTTGCCTCTGAAGCCATCTGGTCCTTGACTTTTGTTTGTTGGAAGATTTTTAATCACAGTTTCAATTTCACTGCTGTGATTGGTCTGTTTATATTTTCTGTTTCTTCCTGGTTCAGTCTTGGAAGGTTGTACTTTTCTAAGAATGTGTGCATTTCTTCCAGGTTGTCCACTGTATTTGCATATAGTATCTTGTAGCAGTCTCTTATAATCCTTTGTATTTCTTCAGTGTCAGTTGTAACTTCTCCTTTTCCATTTCTAATTTTATTGATTTGAGTCCTCTCCCTTTTTTTCTTGATAAGTCTGGCTAAAGGTTTATCAATTTTGTTTATCTTCTCAAATAACCAGATTTTAGTTTCATTTACCTTTGCTTTTGTTTCTATTTCATTTATTTCTGCTCATTATGATTTCTTTCCTTCTACTAACTTTAGGTTTTTTTGTTCTTCTTTCTTTAGTTAGTTTAGGAGTATGGTCAGGTTGTTTATTTGAGATTTTTCTTTTTTCTTGAGGTAGGATTGTATTGGTACAAACTTCCCTCTTAGAAATGCTTTTGTTCTATCCCATAGGTTTAGGGTCATCATGTTTTCATTGTTGTTTGTCGCTAGATATTTTTTGATGTCCTCTTTGATCTCTTCAGTGATCTCTTAGTCATTTAGTAGCATATTGTTTAGCCTCCATGTGTTTGTGATTTTTACAGTTTTCCTTTACCTGTAATTGATTTCCAATCTCATAGCATTATGGTCAGAAAAAATGCTTGATACAATTTTAATTTTCTTAAATTTACCGAGGCTTAATTTGAGATCCAAGATGTGACTATCCTGGAGAATGTTCTGTGTGCACTTCAGAAGAAAGAGTATTCTTCTACTTTTGAATGGAATGTCCTATAAATATCAATTAAGTCTATTTGGTCTCATGTATCATTTAAGTCTTGTGTTTCCTTATTAATTTTCTGTCTGGATGATCTATCCATTGGTGTAAGTGGAGTGTTAAATCCCCCACTATTATTGTGTTACTGTCGATTTCCCCTTTTAGAGTTGTTAGCATTTGCCTTATATGTTGAGTTGCGCCTATGTTGGGTGCATAAATATTTACACTTGTTATATCCTCTTGGATTGACCCCTTGATCATTATGTAGTGTCCTTCCTTTTCTCTTGTAATAGTCTTTATTTTAAAGTCTATTTTGCCTGGTATGAGTATTGTTACTCCAGCTTTCTTTTGATTTCCATTTGCGTGGAATATCTTTTACCATCCCTTCACTTCCAGTTTGTATGTATCCCTAGGTCTGAAGTGAGTCTCTTGTAGATAGCATATATATGGGTCTTGTTTTTGTATCCATTCAGCCAGTCTGTGTCTTTTGCTTGGAGCATTTAATCCATTTACATTTAAGGCAATTATCGATGTGTATGTTCCTATTACCATTTTCTTAATTGTTTTCAGTTTGTTTTTGTAGGTGTTTTTCTTCTCTTGTGTTTCCCACCAACAGAAGTTCCTTTAGCATTTGCTGTAAAGCTGATTTGGTGGTGCTGAATTCTCTTAGCTTTTGCTTATCTGTAAAAATTTTGATTTCTCCATCAAATCGGAATGAGATTCTCATTGGGGCGAGTAATCTTGGTTGTAGGTTTTTCCCTTTCATCACTTTAAATATATCCTGCCACTCCCTTCTTGCCTGCAGAGTTTCTGCTGAAAAGTCAGCTGATAATGTTATGGGCATTCCTTTGTATGTAATTTTTTGCTTTTCCCTTGTTGCTTTTAATACTTTTTCTTGGGCAGAAGACCTAAATAGACATTTCTCCAAAGAAGATATACAGATTGCCAACAAACACATGAAAGAATGCTCAACATTATTAATCATTAGAGAAATGCAAATCAAAACTACAATGAGATATCATCTCACACCAGTCAGAATGGCCATCATCAAAAAATCTACAAACATCAAATGCTGGAGAGAGTGTGGAGAAAAGGGGACCCACTTGCACTGTGGGTGGGAATACAAATTGATACAGCCACTCTGGAGAACAGTATGGAGATTCCTTAAAAACCTAAAAATAGAACTACCATACGACCCAGCAATCCCACTACTGGGCATATACCCTGAGCAAACCATAATTCAAAAAGAGTCATGTACCAATATGTTCATTGCAGCTCTACTTACAATACCCAGGACATGGAAGCAACCTAAGTGTCCATCGACAGATGAATGGATAAAGAAGATGTGGCACATATATACAATGGAATATTACTCAGCCATAAAAAGAAACGAAATTGAGTTATTTGTAGTGAGATGGATGGACCTAGAGTCTGTCTAACAGAGTGAAGTAAGTCAGAAAGAGAAAAACAAATACCGTATGCTAACACATATATATGGAATCTAAAAAAAAAAAAAAAAAAAGGTCATGAAGAACCTAGGGGCAAGATGGGAATAAAGACACAGACCTACTAGAGAATGGACTTGAGGATATGGGGAGGGGGAAGGGTAAGCTGTGACAAAGTGAGAGAGTGGCATGGACATATATACACTACCAAACGTAAAATAGATAGCTAGTGGGAAGCAGCCACATGACACAGGGAGATCAGCTCAGTGCTTTGTGACCACCTAGAGGGGTGGGATAGGGATGGTGGGAGGGAGGGAGACATGAGAGGGAAGAGATATGGGGACATATGTATATGTATAACTAATTCACTTTGTTATAAAGCAGGAACTAACACACCATTGTAAAGCAACTATACCCCAATAAAGATGTTAAAAAATAAAATAAAATAAAATGAAAAAAAACCCTTTTTCTTTAATGTAATTTTTGTTAGTTTGATTAATATGTTTCTTGTGTCTTGGTGTGTTTCTCCTTGAGTTTATCCTGTATGGGACTCTCTGCACTTTGTGGTCTTTGGTTGACCATTTCCTTTCCCATGTTAGGGAAGTTTTTGACTATAATCTCTTGAAATATTTTCTCAGACACTTTCCCTTTCTCTTCTTCTTCGACCCCTATAATTTGAATGTTGATGCATTTAATATTGTAACAGAAGTCTCTGAGACTGTCTTCATTTCTTCTCATTCTTTTTTCTTTATTCTGCTCTGCAGCAGTTATTTTCACCGTTCTATCTCCCAGCTCTCTTATCTGTTCTTCTGCCTCAATTATTCTGCTATTGATTCCTTCTAGTGTATTTTTCATTTCAGTTATTGTGTTGTTCATCACTAATTGTTCTTTAGTTCTTCTAGGTCCTTGTTAAACATTTCTTGTGTCTTCTTGATCCATGCCTCCATTCTGTTTCTGAGATATTGAATCATATTTACTATCATTACTCTGAATTCTTTTTCAGGTAGATTGCCTATTTCCTCTTCATTTATTTGGTCTTGTGAGTTTTTACCTTCCTCCTTTTTCTGCAACATGTTCTCCTTCATCTCATTTTGTCTAACTTACTGTGTTTATGGTCTCCTTTCTGCAGGCTGCAGGGTTATAGTTCCTCTTGCTTCTGTTGTCCACCCCCTTGTGGGTGAGTTTGGTCCAGGGGCTTGTGTAGGCTTTCTTTTGGGAGGCTCCGGTGCCTGCTCTCTGGTGGGTAGAGTTGAGTCTTTTCCCTCTGATGGGCAGGGCTGTGTCATGTGGTGTGTGTTGCAGTGTCTGTGAGCTTAGTACAACTTTAGGCAGCCTGTCTGCTGATGGGGGGTGCTGTGTTCCTGTCTTGCTGGTTGTTTGGCATGAGGTGTGCAGCACTGGAAGCTGCAGGCAGTTGGGTGGAGTGGGCAGTAGGGTGGTTAACTCAAGGAAAGCGCACATCAATTAATATTTCCTGGGCCCGGGAATTCTCTGGTTGTCCAGCATCCTGGACTTTGTGCTCCCACCCCCAAGGCCCAGGCCTGACCCCTGACTGGGGAACCAAGAGCCTGCAAGCTGTGCAGTCCAACCAGAGAAAAAAGAAGAAAAAAAGGAATAGAAAACAGATAAACCAAACCCAAGACAAATAGCAAAAACAAAACCAAACAAACAGCAACAACAGCACACACACAAAAATAAATAAATAAAAAATGAAAAAGAAGAAAGAAAACAGAGAAACCAAACTCAAGACAAATGATAAAAACAAAACCAAATAGAAACAAAGAAAAAGACAGAAAAGAACGAAAAGAAAAAACAAGAGAATGAACAAACAAATGAACTGAAAAATGAAAATAATCAATAAGGACTAAACTAACAAAAAAAAAAGAAAAACAAAACAAAAAGAGAAAGCAACTAAACAAAAAGCAAAGAAAATATAAAACAAACATTAAAAAGAATTAAAAGAAAAACAAGAAAAAACACAAAACAACAAAGTGAAGTAAATATAAAAAAATAAAAAATACATTAAAAAAATTTTTAATAAAATAAAAATAATAATACCAACAACTGAACAAAATGAAACAAAAAGAATAATAGTGATAAGAATATTTTCCTGGGGCCTCCTCTGTCAGTGTCCTTGCTCCAACAGTGAGCCACAGGCAACCCCCACCTCCCAGAATGTCCTCCAGTACCTCTAGGTAGGTCTCTGGACCTGCTGTGGGCACGGTGGGGCCAGCTCATACTCTGACCTGTCCCAACTCCCATGTGTACTTGCCCCCAGATTCTACTGCTGCTAAAGCTAGACTAGTGTCAGCTGTGGAAACACTCGTTGTCTATTCAGATATTCCACAGAGGCAGGGTTTACCAAGCAGATTGTGGGTATTTAATCCACAGCTTGTGCAGCTGCTCAGAGAGATTTCTATTCCTCTTCCTTAATCACACTGCCCCTGGGGCTCAGCTTTGGTTTTGGCCCCACCTCTCTGTCTGTGCCACCCTCATGTGTCTGTTCCCAGCCCAGGTGAGAGGGAGTAAAAGCAGCAGCTGTTTGGGTCACACTTACTCAGGCCGGGGAGCAGTATAGCGGCCACAACTAGGGTGTGCACAAAGTACCTATGGGGCAGAGACCAGCAGGCAGTTGCAACAGACTGGGGTGCGCTCAGTCTGGTGGGAGTCCCTCCCAGTGCCCACAGAGTCAGGGGCTGGCTTGTGGGGGCAGTGGTGGCCCCACTTCTTGCTTGCCAGTCCGCAATGGTGCCTCGTTTCCTAGGCAGACCACACTTCCTCTAGGGGCATTCACAGCTGCGGAGACCCTCACTCCAGTCCCCTCTGTTGTATACATGAAGCCAACAGCGGTCCTCTCCCCTGATCCTCTCTTAACCCTACACTTGAGCACTCAGTCCCCACCAGCATTAGCGGATTCCAGTCTCAGGCAGGGGGGCCCAGGGCTGATTCCTGAGGAGGCATTGGGATGGGCGGCGCTCAGTACCCCAGAGCCTACACGGGTAGAGGAGACCTTGGCTTAAGGAGCGGGTGTGTCTGCTCAGAGGGGGGCCCTTCCCAGTGCCCACGGAGGCTGAAACCAGCAGGTGGGGAAGGGGGTTACAATGGCAGCCCTGCCTTTTCATACTACTCAACAATGACGCATTGCTTCTATAGTGTCCTGAGTTTTTTCCACAAACTTTCCTGGTTGTGGTGCTCCTTACTCCTGTCCCTTCAGGCTGTCTTTTCACAGCCAACAGCTGTCCCCTCCTTGGGTCTGCACTCCAAACCCAACTTTCCAGCACCTAGCCCCCCCTCTGCAATAGGAGACACATGACTCAGGCTGAGGTGTGCAGGGCTGTGGCACAGACCATGAGTGCAATTCTTTCTTTGTCCTGATTTCCACAGACTGTCTGCTGCATTCTCCTTCAATCCCCTGAGGGTTCCTTTCTGTCCCAGTTGATTTCCCCACTGTGAGGGGGTGTTTTTCTGAGTGCGGGAACCTCTTCGTACCTTCCCGCCTGTGTTGCTGGTCCTTTTTTGATTCCTCTTTTCTTTTTTTTCTTTCATCCTATGTGGTTTTGAGGGAATTTTTCTTGTCCTTTTAGGTGTCCAAAGTCTTCTGCTTATGTTCAGCACGTGCTCTGTGAGAACTGTTCCATTTGTAGTTGTATTCTTGATGTACTTGTGAGGAGAGAAGAATTCTGTGTCCTCCTATTCTGCCATCTTGACTCCTCCCTCCTCCCTTCCTAGTTTTAATACTATAACTGTCATGTACTTCACATCTACTGAATACCATAATGCAGTGCTTTTGAAGCTGGAATTAGTTACTTGTGTTTCAAATAAGTTAATTGAATTAAAAAAGAGATAGTGTCATATTTGCTGTATTTCAGATTTTTCTTCAGTTTTTCCTCTGTACCCAAAACTTTCCTGCTGTCATTTACCCTCAGTCTGAAAAAGTTGTTATTAATTCTTCTGCTAACAAATTATAACAGCTTTTGTCTATTTAAGTATCTTCACTTCCCTCTTTAAAGTGTTATTCCATTATCTTCTGATCCCCATTATTTCTAAGAAAAAATCAGATTTAATTTGTATAGTTGATTTTCTTTATGTAATGCATTAATATTTTTCTCTAGCTACTTTCAAGATTTTACTTTTTTTAGGTTTCAACAGTTTGTCAACATTGTAGGTGTGGTTTTTCTGTGTAATTATCATGTTATGCATTCATTGAGCCTCTTGGAATTTTAAATTTAGATTTTTCATCAATGGTGAGAAATTTTAAACCATTAATTGTTTCTATTGATTGTGCTTACTTCTCTCTTTCTTTCCTCCTATAGCTTCAATTACACATTTGGTATTTTCCTAGAGGTAACTAAAGACATTATCACTTTACTGCAATCTGTTTTTCTCTGCTTGTCATAGCAAATAATTTCTATTAATTTATCTTCTAAGTTACCAACACTTTCTTTAACTTTTTCCAATTTGATATAAAGCTCATACAATGAATTTCTTATTTTAGATATTGTAGTTTTCACTTCAAGAATTTGTATTTTTTTATAGTTTCTTTTTTTGTGTAGAGCTTCTCCATCTGTTTACTCATTATGACTATATTTTATTTTAGGTCATTGAACATATTTATAATCCTGCTTAAAAGCCATCTTCTGCTAATTCTAGTATCCACATATATTTTTTGTAATTCATTTCTGCTTACTTATTTTGCTCGTCTATTTGTCTACATTTTCCTGTTTCTTCATATATCTGGTGTTTTTAATTGCATACTATATATTGTGGAGGATGCATTGTAGAATCCTTAATTTGGTTTTCTTTCACTGAATAATTTTTATTATATTTGAGTAGGTTTTTACCTTAGCTACATTTAAATTACAAGCTCAATCTCCCTTGAAAAGTGGGGGGAAAGCAGCTGAAATTCCTGCTCAGCCTTTTTAATGCCTCCAGCTGATGTTTTCTGCTCAAACCCTTAGAGATCCTGAATATGTTCAGTTCAGGTGTCTTTCAAGGAATTAAACCTAGTTTGTATGAACATTTTCTAAATCCCCATACATTTTCCTATCTGCCGCTCTCCTGCTGAATTTTCAGGAGCTATGATAGCTCCAAACTTATTCCTCTAATTCCTGAATCCAATAAGTTTTATTTGAATTTTAGCCATACCAGATTTTTTTTTGCTTGAATTATAGCCACACTATGCTCCATCATTTGGAGAATGCCCTCAGGTAAAAACCATATGAATGTGAATCTCACCCAGTATAGTTTTCATCTTTTGTGGGCATATTCTCTCCAATTTCTGCCTACTTTTGGTCAATCTCCAGTGCCTTCAAAATTTTTTTTTTTAATCTGGAGTTTACAAAATTACTTTGCTATTGAAATATGAACTTTTGTTTGTCTGATTTTACTTGCAGACTTCGTTGGGTTTCATTCTCAGGAAGGTATTGCATGCTCATCTATAAATTGATAAATTAGTGTGAACAAGACTACTAAGAGGGTCTGTAACAAATCAAGTTTGGCTCCTCATTTTGAATTGGGGCTCAGCTTTCTGTGTAGTATATCAATGCTAGGAGAAGGCAGAAACAAAAGCTGAGTCTTCAGGCAGATTAAAAAACTTTTGTTCTGATAACTCAGAGTTTGGCACAAACTTAAAACTGAGAAATGAGCATACACAACCAAGGTTTTTCCTTTTCAAACTGGATTTGAGTACATTTCAGGAAATGTGTATGGTTAAGTTAGGAGATTCAGAATGCCTACTATAAATCTGACATAAATATCTGGAAGATCAATTGTACTTGGTATTATACAATGATAAAATATTATTTTGATATTAACTTTTGGAGTAGAATGAATACTGAATTATAGTACATGCTTTAAAATTAATTTTTATAGAGTAATTATTCTAGCTAAAGCACTGAAGCACATTCATCCTTGCTAGATATGTGTGAGTCAAGATATGATTAATTATGCCATACAAAATCATAAACTATAATTATAAACATTTGTATTTCTTCAGAGTTAAACTGAATTGATTGATTTCAGCATAAAGCAAATGTTTTCTTAATAGCCTGGTCTCCATTAAAAGATTTAAACTATTTTATAATTCATTAAAATACTTTTCTTTAAGCTTTTATTTTTTCCTCTTTTCATATGAACGGCCTTCATTGATTTAAGATAGTTCTCTATTTATTCTACTTCCCCTTTCCTTTTCACCCTGTCTGCTCCTAGTGTTCTTTAATGATGCACATTATTAATACTGACAGGAACATAGACAAATATAAATCTGATGTTCATGTAGAAGACAAATTTGTATAGTCAAATTTTCATTATTTCACAATTTATCACCTGTGTAAAAAGCTGCCACATGACATCTGGTTGATTCTTTGTAACACAGTAATAATCATCAGATATTAGTTACATAATTGACTTCTTTGAATATTGGTGAGCTATATTGTTGATGTGGAAACTTTAAAAAGCAGAAACAGCTTTTAGGTAGCAAATTTGGGGGATATAGGAAAGTAAGACGATTAATGATACCTTTTGCTGATTCATTAACTTGTTTGGTCAAAGACCAAAGTGTTATAATTTATTACAGGGATGTACCAGAGGAAAAATACTTCCATTTTTTTTCTCTTGACAAACATCAAGTGTTGATAGCTAGCTGAAGTCACATTTATCAAGTTCTACTCTGCTGTGGGAGAATTCTATTGAATTAGAAAATATCACAGAGTCACTAAAACTACTAGAGTCATGGATGCAGGCTTTGAGTAAAGTGTACATTTATCAGTCTTTGTTTACTTTTCTTTAGTACCATTCTCCCAACAGCTGGAATTATTTAATGCCAACAGTAGCTTTGCCTCCCTTCACCTCAAAGTATGAATCTTTATAAGAAGCAAGAACAATTCAACAATGTTTAGCTCAATTACCTGGAACTGTGGTATGCATTTATAGTAGTCTCTTATCAATTCTAACTACAGAGTTCTTAGTTTGTTTTTGGTATTTCACCACCTTCCTATTTCACCTCCCAAAACTCAAGCCAAGTCCTCACCCATTTCACCAGTTTTATCAAAAGAAATTTAATTGTGTGCCCTAATCTTGAAATCTGTATTATCCAGGTTTGTGGAAGTTTTAAGTCTCTGTTTCTTCACCGTGTACCCAATTAGTTAAACCTTGATATATATTCAAATCACCCACCTGGTATTCTTTCATGATTAGTTTTTTGGGGGTGTGTTTTTTCACATTTTATAAAATATATATAACATAAATTTACCATATTAACTATTTTTAGATGTACAATGCAGTGGCTATATACATTCACATTGTTGTGCATCCTCCACCACTGTCCATCTCCAGAACTTTTTCATCATCTCAAACTGAAACGCCATACACATCAAAAAATAATTTCCTATTTCTCTCTCCTTTCATTCTCTTAACAACTATTCCACTTTTTGTTTCTATGATTTGACTATTCCAGGCACCTTACATATGTGGAATCATACAGTATTTGTCTTTTTTTACTGGTTTATTTCACTTAGCATAATGTTTTCAAGCTTCATGCATGTTGTAGCATGTATCAGAATTTCATTTATTTTTAAGGCTGAATAATATTATGTGCAATATATTTACATTTTGTTTGTCCATTCATCTGTCAATGGACATTTGAATTATTTCCATCTTTTGGCTATTGTGAATAATGTTTCAAGAAGGTTTAATTTGTGGTTGCACAGTTTTGCTCAGCTCTCATGATTCTTCCATTTGTTATGAGAACCTTATACCCCAGGTATCTATCTACTAGTACTGACATTCACATGGAGCTGACCTGATCCTAACCCACTGCCTGGAGTCAAGCCTACCTTGAAACAAAGCTGTGGAGCCAAGCACAGCCTACATCAGTCAAACTGCACTCAACTTGGAGACCTGTGTGAGACCAGTTTTTCAATTTGTAAACCACTGAGCTTTGAGAGTATTACAGCATAAAGTGCATTATTATAAATGTAGGTAACAGATACCATTGTTAATTTTTCTCCCATGTACCACTTTGACAGTCTAATTAAGCTGCTAATATTTGCAAAAGACATATCTGATAAAGTACTGTTATCCAAAATATACAAAGAACATTTAAAACATGACAATAAGAAAATGAACAACCCAATTAAAAAATGGGCCAAAGACCTTAACAGGCACCTCATCAAAGAAGATATACAAAAAACAAATAAGCATATGAAAAGATGTTCCATATTGTAGGTTTTTAGGGAAATGAAAATTAAAACAGCAATGAGATACCTCTACACATCTATTAGAATGGACAAAATGTAGAACACTGACACCACCAAATGCTTGTGAGAATGTGGAACATTAGGAACTTTTTCATTGCTGCTGGGAATGCAAAATGGTACAGTCATTTTTGAAGACAGTCTGGACGTTTCTTACAAAGTAAACATGTCCTTACCATACTATCTAGTAATTGCATTCCTTGGTATTCACCCAAAAGAGTTGAAAACCTATGTCTACACAAAACCCTGCACACAGATGTTTACAGCAGCCTTATTCATAATCACAACTAAGGTGTCCTTCAGTAGATAAATGAATAAACTATGGTACACCCAGACAATGGAATATAATTCAGCACTAAAAATAGATGAGTATCAAGCCATGAAAAGACATGAAGGAACCTTAAATACATATTACTAAGTTAAAAAAGCCAATCTGAAAAGACTATATATTGTATGATTTCAACTATATGACATTCCAGGAAAGGTAAAACTATGGAGACAGTAAAAAAGATCAGTGGTTGCCAGGGGTTAGCAGGAAGGGAGGGACAAAATAAGTGGAGTACAGAGAAGTTTTAGGACAGTGAAAATACTCTCATTATACATTTGTCCAAACCCACAGAGTATACAATATCAAGAGTGAACCATAATGTAAACTATGGACTCTGAGTGATAATGATATGTCAATATAGATTTGTCAATTGTAACAAATGTACCACTCTGGTGGAAGTTGTTGGTAATGGGAGAGACTATACATATGTAGGGGCCCATATGGAAAATCTGTGCCTTCCTCTCAATTTTTCTGTGAACTTAAAACTGCTCTGATAAATAAAGTCTATTTTTAAAAAAGGAATTTGCAAGAGAGTATTATAGGATCTTTTTTATTAACATGTTAAATAATAGAATCTATTAAGTACCATAATTTTGAGGATGTGATGAAGGTAAACAATGTTTAAATATATATATCTGTAACGTGTTATGAAAATATATATGATTTCTCTTGATAAGAAATACTGAAAGTGTTAATACTAAGATAATGTATAGTTTACATTTATAATTGAAGGATATATTAAATTGACATAAAGAGTTCAGTGACAATAAAGAGCAAGCTCTTTAACTTCTTTGCATGCCAATTTCTCCATTTACTACCTGAGGTTTTTGATTATTAAATAAGACATTGTATAAGCAGTGTTTAGCAAAATGCTTAGCTTTAGAAGATATTCAGTAATGATTCATGTATGTAAATTAGTCATGGTCACTACCAAAAAAAGTTTACATATGTATTTTTTAAAATGTGACCAAGTGTGAGAACAACTATAATGGTAGAACCCATCACCACCACAAAAGGACAAATAACATAGTGCCTTGGAAGTCTAGGCATTATGGAAAATTCCAGGGAGAATTTAGTTCTAACAGGAGATTAATAAATTCTTCTTGTCTATAGTGCTTAATAAACTGAAGAGACAGCTTGAGCATAAACAAGGAGGGAGGTCAGTAGAGTGTATGCATAGGAAAAAGTAAGTAGAAGTTTATGTTTATAGTGTAGACCTCTCGGTGTATTGAGGAGATGAAACTAGGAAGGAAAGTTGTCTTAGTGACAAATTATGGTGAGTATGAAGCTAGAATATTTTGGTTTATTTTGTAAGTGATGAGAAATCATGGGCCAAACAATTATTTGTGTCTTTGGACAATTCTTATTGGAGTTTGGATTCAAGTTTGAAGAGGATTAGATATTTTTAGGAAAAGTACTTAAGATACTGCAAAAATCAAAAAGAAAGTAATAAGGACGTGAAAAAAGCAGTAAAAATGTCAAAGAAGTCACAAATGCAAGACATGTTTAAACCCAACTCTTAATTTATTACAATAGTTAGATTCTACCTCATCTTGCAAAATTATTCACGTTTTTTGCCCCTGTGTGAGACTCTATGTATTTATCAGTATATAAACACACACACACAGGCCAAAATTTGCATCTAAAAGTGTTTTGAAATTTTCCTATTTTCCCTATACATTAAATGTATATTATGTGTCACTCATAATGGTACATAGTATCATGACAAGTTTTCTTTTTCAGCATTTCATTAGTTATAAGAGAAAAATATGAATAGAACTTTGATTTAAACCCACCGTCACATGGAGACTGAGATTAAATAATATTTTCTTGAGATTATTCAAATATCAAATAGAATTTAAGTACATTCTAAAACACCAACTCAGCACAACTCCAGTTAAAATAACTTTTTCAATTTGAACTTCAAGTGCTCAAGGTTTCTGTTCCTAGCAGGGTACTGTAGCATTGAATTTTACCTGAGATGGACGCTAGTGAGAAGGCTAAAAATTAAACAAGTCACCATATAATCTGAGTGGGAATACAGAAGAAGGAAATGAGTAGTGGTTTAGGAAATTTGAAGACCTGAATTAATTTTTTTTCTTAACAATGTTGTGAAATCATCTTATCTCTAAAACCAAAGTGGGTACTTAAAACCACATGGAGTTGTATTAAGAACTGAAAACTTAATGTTGTCAAAATTTATTAATATATATAGATCACAGAAGACTTTCAAAGGTTTAACTGGGAAACTGAGTCCTGTCAAACACTCATGCACAGCACCACCCAATCCATGCAAGTCAACAACCACCACATTTCCACTGCATGTCTTCACAGAGAGAAATTAAAATCCAAAGAAAACTGCAAAGAAAAGAGAAAAAGCATAATAAACAAGACAAAGATTGATCAAAAACTCTCCCAAGGATAAGAAAGTCCACTCTATGCTTTAAAATACTGAAAAAGTCTATTGGTAGATCAAAACACTAACTCCAGAGAAGAGAATTGAAGGTACACAGGGGACATAAGACTATTGCCTTAGATTGATAATGCCCTAAGGCTAGAAGAAAAATAGAAGCAAGTGTGAGGGGCCTTAGGAAAATGGGCAGTGAAGAGAACATCAACAACAATGCATAAGAGTAATTTAGTTCAGAACAAGAGAAAAGTAAAAATGGAAAGAAACACGAAACTCTCCCAAATTTTATCTGAAACAATTTGTTCCAACAAAGAAATAAAGCAAAGTGTACTTTGCTACACTAAAAAAAAAGGAATGTTCTTGAATTAGAAACCTGATAAACTAAATTGTCATCCCTGTCCACAGAAATGCAAAAGAGCAATCTGTCTTCCTCTATATAAACTGTATTTAGCTATATAAAACATTTAAAAATAAAACAGAAAATGAGAATCCCAATACCTCTTCAAACAATCCTCCCACACACATACACATACACACACAATGGCAAAGTAGAAGAGATGTATAATGCAGTGCCCCATACTGAACTAAACATTCTCTCTATCCTCTGCATCTGGCCAGGAGACATGGAAAGAGAACATGAAACAGAAAAGCTTTTAGGAATCATGTCTGAAGATGGTATGCAGCACTTCCACCCATATCTCTCACTGGCCAGAGCTAATTTCATGGCATCAGCTAATTATAAGAGGGCTGACAAATGTGCTGTAGCCAAACCCAGAAAATAAACATGCCACAGATATTAGTGAGAGCTAGCAGTCTTTATCATGGCATATTTAATGGGCCAGTATGGCTTGATCAGGGTGACGAGGATGACTGTAATGAATGAAAGAAAAAGGAAAGGTTCAGACCAGGATCAAACAGGGAGGGATCCCATTTAGATATTTTTCCTAATTGCAAAGCCAATAAGATCACTTAGGGAGAGAACTCAAATGAACAGATAAAAGGACAAGGTGCTGGGCTTCCCTAGTGGCGCAGTGGTTGAGAGTCCGCCTGCCGATGCAGGGGACACAGGTTCGTGCCCCGGTCTGGGAAGATCCCACATGCCGCGGAATGGCTGGGTCTGTGAGCCATGGCCGCTGAGCCTGCGCGTCCAGAGCCTGTGCTCCGCAACGGGAGAGGCCACAACAGTGAGAGGCCCGCGTTCCACAAAAAAAAAAAAAAAAAAAAAGGACAAGGTGCTGGGATGTTTCAAAAACTTGGAGATGAGAGTGAGGCACAGATCCCAACAAAGGAAACTGTAATGGAGACTGGAGAAAAATAGGTACAGTCAAGGAATCTTTAGAAATAGTAACCCTAGAAAGAATAATAAACTATTGCAAAGCAAAATGTGGGAGGCTTCTGGGAGGCAAAATAAAATGTGGTCTTACAAATAACAATTGGATTATGATAAGATGATGCCATTTGGTGACATTTTTATTAGAGTCATTGGGGATAAAATGCAACTAAAATGAGTAGAAGAAAATGGGTGACTAAGAAGAATGACAGTGATTCAGACTGGTCCTTTAGGCTTTCCTTAATAAGCCATTACTGCACTAAAGGAAGTACTAGAATAAATAAATAAAACATAACTTCAACTCTCGAGAAACCCACAATTTATTGGGTAGCCAGTTCACTAAATCCCATTTAATGTTTTAGGCTTTATACTAGCTGTAGAGAACATGGCTCACTGGGGACAGAAAGAAGGGCACTATAAGCTTAACCTAATTAAGTATTCTATTGTCTCTGAAGACAAGTGGTGAATAGAACATATCTATCTGTTGTTAAAGTTAAAATGTTACTGGACTAACTTTTATTGGTAGCTGTCATTCATTTATGCATTTAAATTTCTTTTAAATAAATTTTCACCACTTGCCTTTTTAACTTTTAATATTAAGGAATTATTGGACTGTATTTACTATATACTATTGCTTTTTATTCTCCTTAACCTCTGTATTCTCTTCCATTTCTCTTATTTTGTCAATGAATTATGCATATCAGTCTGATCAAATCTTTTGTCCCAGATCATGATAGTTAGTGATTGATCATTATGCTTTTAGATGTAGTTTTAAAAGTAAGACTATATAAATACCTTTTGAAATATGATTCTTAAATAAAATTAGCAAAGTGATTTTTGTGACATGCTTGTGTGTAATAGTATCAGACAATTAAATATTTATCTTTTTCCTCTAATATGAGGTAACTAAAGAGGAATATTTTAATAAATAGCATTGTGTTTCTTGTTAAATCATTAGATAATTCTATATTGAATTCCTGCCCAAATAATTAAGCTCCAAATGAAATGTACTTAACAAACACATCTGATATTTTGGTTCCTTTTTCAAAGAACAATCTCAGTAATAGGATACTAACATGAATTGATAAGAATAAATGTTTCATGGTCTTTAAAAGTTACATTACAGTCCATTTACCTCATGTGGAAAATTCATTAAAACTCATAAATAATTAAAACTCAATTATACTTGTACAAATAAATTAGAAAAATATGCAACTTTATAAACATATTTTATTGTGCTTATTTACCTAATAGCTTTTCACCAAAATCATTCTTAAATTATGTGCATAACATTTTTATTGTTATCCTGTTATTGCTTTCCTTCCTAAAAATCGTTTTTGTAAGATGTCAAAATTTTTTCAATACGTTTACAAAAATCCAAACTTAACATTTAATTCATTGTCCTTGGACTCTATTTCTTTCACACTTGTATAAAGGGAGTTGTTACTTCTTTTGAAAATAAATGTTCTTTCTTCATCTGAAAAATGAGGCTTTTAAAAATTGAGTGAAATCAACTTCTAGTTAAAAAGGAGAAGTTGGAAATAGCCTATCTAACACTTGGACTAGTTTTAATGTGATGGTTTTGTCAAGAGACTTTTCCTCATAAACATGGTTTAAATACCTTTCAGTTTAGGACTTAATTGTATGATAATTACCCTAACCCTTAAGAAGCTCAACATAGAACTACAGCCAAATCTCTAGATATTATTTAACACAGTCCCTTTCATTTGTGATCCCAGTGAGTTTACAACACATGCAGCACACATTGCTCTGAGTATTTCCTCATTTTGATATGAACCAGACATTTCCCTTTTAGTTCCACTGTAAATACAATTTTTTATCATTAGTAGAACATCTAAATTGCAGAACATAAAATGTAGCTCTATTTATGTTATACCTCTGTCAAGTTCCTGTAAGGCTACCCCTTCTCACTGTGAAGGTCAATGCACTTACCATGACCTAAAAGGCCTTCATAATCTGCCTCTTGGTTTCGGATTTGTCTTCATCTGTGACTCATACCCCATTTTTTTCTCTCTCTTCTAGCCACACTCTTGTCCTTCCTGTTCCCTGAACACATCACAGGCACATTATCTGCTCTGGTCTTTGTTCTTATTCTTACTTTTTGATTGCTCTTCCCCTAGAGGTCCACGCAGCTAAATCCCCAGAATCCTTCTAATTCTTAATTGAAAATTGCCTTCTCCATGAGAACTTGACTAGAATCCTTACCAAAAATGTCAACAACCTGCCACTGACATTTTTTATCCTCTTTCCTTAACTCATGTTTTTCCTTAACAGTTACACTAGATAATGTACTCTTTGGTTTATGTTATTTATTTTCTTTCTCTCCCTCCAGAATGTAAACTTCATGAAATCAGGGAATTTTACTTGTTTCATTTATTACTGACTATGCCCCCAGCATCTAATAGACTGCCTGATACATAGTACCTTCTTTACAACAGTATTGAAAAAATTAAACTCTTATTTAACTGTGTATTTGAAATATGTCTTTTAAGAATATACTAAAAAACTTTCAAGAGTAGGTGAATGCAGTGTAAGATGACTCCTTAATTCTTTATTCCTCTTTTGTCCCATTTAAATTTACATCACACCCCACAACTTATAAGTGCTCTTTTTTTAGGTAGTAACAAAATCTCTTTGCTCTTTTAATGTATGTTGTAAAACACTAAGTATGACTCTATTCATTTTTACTAATGTTATGGTCAACACTTTTCAATAGCTTTTTCTTAGGTAACTTTCCTCCAAGGATTTCAAGCTTTTGCAAAGCTTATTAGAAATGCAGGCAATTATCTGTACCAAATCTTTTTAGAAATTGACATAATTTTCATAATTAATGTGCCTGGTTGAAAAATTTAAGCAAAAGTACAAAGAACTATTTCTATCTCCCTGCTTTGATCTCCCTCCTCTCACCTAGTCCACAAATTTCATCAGAGAAAACCAGTATCTGAAAAAATAGCATCCCATATCACTTCTGCAATCAAAAGGAGCACACATAAACAAATGGTGTTTTTATTGTCCTTTACACAAGAATTCTAGTATTTTATGAACATTTTTAGTGGACATGGTGTTCCTGATATTTCATAAATTTCCTGTTACTAGGAGTGAAATGATATATTTTGAATCATTTTGACCTCAATCTGCTGTGATGAGAGAGATGAGCATTTTACAATAAATGTCTTCTATTAGAAAAATATTTAGACTATGTCTCATAACAAACCAAGTTATTTACATTGTACCTAGAAATCATATATGCCATGATGATAATTAGTGTAAATTTAATGGAATTGAAGAAAGTATAGGTTCAGCAAGAACCATTCTGAAAGAATAGTTGGAATTCAAGCGAATATATTTTTTTAAAGTAGTTAGTTATTTAGCTTTACTCTCTAAATAAGATGTATTCAATTATCAAGGGAAAATATTGAATTGAAATATAAAAATTATCCAAATTTCTTTTTCAAAAACCAAGCAATGAAATGGCTGTGTGTTCTAAACTTTAAAACTCTTCCAAATCAGGAAAATAATGTCCATTTTTCAATGAGCAACAGTAACACTGTTCACTGAGTCTTCAGAAGAAATTTCCTTTAATATATTGTGTGCATTAAAAAATAAATATTATATACATTTACATATATTATACATATATATAATCCTCGTTTAAAATGATTAAAAAATTGGATTGTTAATGATCACAAAGTTTGATAGCAAACTGTGTTGAGTGTCTGAAAAAAAATTCACTCACACATTGATGGTACTGTATAAATTCATTCTACAATCCCAATGAACAGTAAGATGAATATTACTAAAAAAAATTAAGTGCACATGCAGCAAATTGAACATGCAGTTAGTTGTTTAACGTTAGTAAGTGAACACAGAGAAATTCTTATGTGCGGGAGTGGAAAGCCTTACAGTGGAAATTTTAAAAGGAAGACGTCAGCTATGCTCTGGTTGTAAGCTGTTGACATGAGGAAGCTGTAGGTGAGCCATCTAGAAGTGGGGCATCCTATGTGATTGGTCAGGAGTGTATGTTTGGATTTCTCTGGTTGGTTGTAAGTGGAAGTGGGAACAAAGCTCAAGGGAACTATCAGTTACTAATCAAGTCCTGATGTTTGGGGCTGATTGTTATAGGGGTCATGTTTGGTTTCCTGGACCCATTGCTAGAGATAGGGATCTTACTTCCCATGAGTCTGACTTAGATAGCAGGCTGGGGCTTCCCTGGTGGCGCAGTGGTTGAGAATCCGCCTGCCGATGCAGGGCACACGGGTTCGTGCCCCGGTCCGGGACGATCCCACATGCTGCGGAGCGGCTGGGCCCGTGAGCCATGGCCGCTGAGCCTGCGCGTCCGGAGCCTGTGCTCCGCAACGGGAGAGGCCACAACAGTGAGAGGCCCGCGTACTGCAAAAAAAAAAAAAAAAAGCAGGCTGGTCTCCTGGGCTGGTTACTGGCGATAATGGATTGGTTACCTCAGCTGGTTGCTTCAGATTGTGGGTCAGAGATCTCTTTTCTTTTGCAGTCTAGACATTGTTCATTTGTATAGTCAGTCTCTCACCACATAATGAAAGACATGAGAAACAGATCTGATCCCAGTCTGGAGATTAAAAGCCCAGATCAACTTCTAACACAAACTCCACTGTTTATTAGACAGTTACTTAATCTCTCTAAGACTCAGTTTCCTGCAATATGTGCATAATGACTCACATGGTTGTATAAATTATGTAAAGTGTTTATAATAGTGCCTGGCACATACTATGCCTTCAGTCAGTGAGATGATGATGATGATGATGATGGAAACTCCATTAAAAGTGTGGCCAAATCCAGTCCATGGAATTGAATCAGTGCAAGTCAGTTTTTTCTTTTCTTCCTTAAGTAAGAATGTAGAAGGGTGAAGAGAAGAAGCCTCATACTCTTACTGGCTCCATAGAATCAGTTGGGATACTGCTATAATAGTCCAGGTAAAAAAGTAGAGAGCAATGTCAAAGGGGATGGGGGCTATGAATAAATTTAGCACTGTCTGGAAGTTAAATCAACACAACTTAATATCTTATTAGTTGCAAATGAAGTAAACGGGGTAAAGATAAAGGATTAATAAAACTACCAAAATATTACTTCCACAGCATATAGGGATTATGATGATATTCAGTGATATGGTGAATATAAAAGAGCATTGGGGGAAGAAAGTTAATGACTTCTAAGCATTTTATTTGAGGTTCCTATTTATATTCAGGCAGAGATGCCCAATAGGCACTTGAGTACTGATCTGGAGTTAAAAAAAGAAATTTTGCATTGAGACAGTAATTGTGGGACCAATTGCATATAAAATGATATTGGATGTGTAAAATAATAGAATAAATATAAATATATAGAATAATCCCTGCTCCCAGTTCCTGGCACAGAGCTCCTAAAACTCTTGAAATTACGTAGGTGATAGGAATGTCTTTTTTATTCTAATAAGGCACCCTCTGACGGACTACTGGATAGCTTCAGAAAGGGGGCTGGTCACCAGAAAGAACAAGTCATGAGTAGAAGCTTAGAAATTTCAGCCCTACTATATTACCCCCTCCCCATTCTCCAGGAGGGAGAGAAGTGCTGGAGATTGAGTTAATGATGGGTCATGCCTACATGATGAAGCCTCCATAAATATCCTAAAATTATGAGGTTGGATATCTTCTGGATCGGTGAATTCATCCACAGGCTGGGAGGGTGGTGCACCCCAACTCCATGGGGACAGAAGCTCCTATGTTTGGGAGCTTCCAGACCTCACTCTACATATCTATTCATCTAGCTGTTTATCTGAATCCTTTATCAGACCTTTCTTATATAGTAAAATGATAAGGGTAAGTAAGTGTTTCCTTGATTTCTACAAGCCAGTCTAGTAAATTATCAAACCCAAGAAAGGCGTCATGGTTAAAAAGATTTAACATGAGATCTACCCTCTTAAATTTTGAAGTGCAGAATACCTGTTAAGTATAGGCAGATGTACAGCAGATCTCTATAACTTACTCATCTAGCATACATTTGGCTTTTCAAAAGGAATATTGCAATTTGAAAAAGTGATTAGCTTCTTATTGAGAATTAGCTAGCCATTTTTTCATAATCAGGTAGATATAAGACTAATGATATTTGGTAACTTCATTATATAATATAGATGAAAAGGCCAACTCAAGGAAAATCAGAGAAAGACAAAAGATTTTCTGATTCCTGGTCATAGCTGAGTATGCAAAAAAGTGAAAAAGAAATCTATTAAGATGACAGTGGTCTAATTAAGTACTGAATTGATGTCCATTTGATTTTTAACATTGAACTAAACTTTGTTATGAATGAAGTAAACTCGTAAACTTCATTCTTCTAATTTACTTAAACAGAAACTAAGGATCTCAGGACTTAAACTCTGAACTACATGTGGGTTGGATAAATCAAAATAACTAGTCAGATTTCTGTCAATGTGGCAACAAAAAAGCAACTTAAGTTAAACATCTATTATGTTAATGTTCACATTTTACAATTGAAGAAATAAAGCTTCATTGAAATTCTTCTATTTTGTACCTACAAAATACATCACTTAAATGCCTTGTTCATGTCGTTAAAGAACTTTAGTTCAAGGAGGTGGACTGAGCTTGGCACTTTTTATCCACTAAAAACATACACAAAACTTTAAATTGTATAAGCTGAACACATCAAGTGCTGTACACAAAAATGGGAAAAAAATCCAGGTTGACACTTCATTATGAGATTTTTACGGACTAAAAAGAAAGAAAATGCTAAGCCTCCAAGATGGAAATATGTCTTTCTTTTTTTTTGAAGTATATTTGACTTATAATAGTACATTAGTTTCAAATGTACAATATAGTGATTTGATATTTTTATAGATTATAATTCATATAAAGTTATAAAACATTGGCTACATTCCCTATGATGTACATTACATCTTTGTATCTTATTTATTTTATATCTAGTGATTTGTACCTCTTAATCCCCTTTCCCTATTTTACCCCTCCCCCGACTCCTCTCCCCACTGGTAACCACTGGTTTGTTCTCTGTATCTGTGCATCTGTTGCCGTTTTGTTATATTCGTTGATATATTTTATTTTTTAGATTTCACATATATGTGAATACATACAGTATTTGTCTTTCTCTGTCTGACTTATTTCACTAAGCATAATAACCCTCCAGGTCCATCCATATTGCTGTGAATGGCAAAATTTCATTTTGTTTGGCTGAGTAATATTCAGTTATATATATGAGTAATATTCAGTTATATATATAACAATATGTATAAATAAATATATATATATATATATGGTACATATACATACCACATCTTTATCCATTCATCTGTTGATGTATACTTAGGTTGCCTCCATTTTGGCTGTTGTAAATAATGCTGCTGTGAACATTGGGTGCATATATCTTTTTGAATTACTGTTTTGTTTTCTTTGGTTATATAACAAGGAGTGGAATTGCTGGATCATATGGCGGTTCTATTTTTAATATTTTGAGGATCCTCCACTGTTCAATAGTGGTTGTACCAATTTATATTTCCACTAACAGTGTAGTAGGGCTCCCTTTCAGAATGACTATCATCAAAAAGACAGGAAATAACAAGTTTTGGCAAGGATATAGAGAAAAAATAAATAAGTATTTTACAAAGGAGTGATACAAGGCTGTCTTGATAACTCTAATCAGAAACATTGAATACAGGAAAACATTGGAGCAAAATCTTTCAAAATTTGGAATCAATATTGTTATGGACCAAGCATTACATACTCCATTAAACTATCAGGTAAATGTAAGGCTCAGTCCCCCTAACAACAAAAAATGGCATTTTCAAGTACAAAGTATTTAAAAAATTTACCACTCATTGCACATTGAGAAAAAGTTAGCAAAACAAAAATAAAAATCAAATAAATGAATAACATGGGATGAAATAAATTATATCTAAAAATGATTTTCCAGTAAAGTAAACCCCTATTAAAATCATGTAACACCCCTAAAAATCAGTTGGTAAAAGTTAGAATAGAGAGTTCCTGGACTTCAGTGGAAATGTCTGCAAAAACAAAATATGTTAAATACAATAAATTAAATAACCACTTGGCTATATGTCACAAATATAGCATTTGCTTCTTTTGTTCAATAGAAAAAACAACAAAAAAATAAAGTCAGAAAGTTAAATTAGAATATAAGGAAAAGCCAGATTAATATATTTGGAAAATCATATGTTTTAATATTCTATGATTTTTGAAAAATTGATGACTCTATAACAAATACAATTTAATTTTACCTGTATACTAACAATAATTGTCTGATTGGAACATAGATTGTGACATTTTACCAATAAAGAAGGAAAAATAATCCTACTGTACTGTGTGGACCTTCAGTAAAAAATTAAATTTACTACAAAAATATAATGCAAGTATTGTTTGTCTATTCAACTTTTTGAATCAACCTATAAAACATTTATAGAAGAACTGAATATTTTTACAGAATATAATTTAAATATTATCAACTTTGACATGTATTACTTAAAATGAGAAGTAGGCAGATGAAAAGAGTGAGGAGAGAAGAGAGATATAACGGTGACACGTGTTATTCTAATATATTGAGTACATAAAAGACAAAACTTTGGAAATATCAAGACTTTGAATGTCAGAATAGTGACAGCTTTTGGAAAACCAAAACAATAGAAATGAAAGCTTATCCTTCAGAAGCCCCAATATTAAGAAAACTCTGAGAATTCTTCTGAAGACAGCCCCAAATTAAAAGTCTTTTTTAAACTAAATCATTTTTTTTCTGAAATAATGGAAATAGTTGTTGCTGTGAAGAAATAAGTGAATCCTGGAAGTTTATTCACATGCTGAACTTTCTGACGGACATAAACTATCTAGAACTACAGTTTGAGAAAAGGGTGTGGTCCGAAGCTAAAGAATATTCCTGTAAGGGAATGAAATTCACATTTCAAACAGTTGTGTAAATATTGACAGAGAAATGAGAGCTGTGAGTACAACATAAATAATTAAGATGTGTACCAACCTCCACCCCCATTCTCTCAGTCTGTGGTAAATATGGATAGAACTTAACTCTGAAATTGAAAATCTTGGTGCAAAGGGAAGCAGGTATTTCTTAGGAAAGGAAGTCAATAAGTCATCCTCACAGTTCAAAGCAAATAGAATATCTGGACAGAGTATTATAAGCATGAGAAAAATTTAAATAAACAATCTGACAAGTACCTGGATATGTTAAAAATAAAGACAGTTTTAAAATAATTTAAAAGAAAGGAATAGAGAAAGAACCCAGCCTACATAAAAACGTAATCAACTAGAAGGAATTTTCTTAATAGTGCCTTAACCTATAAATTACACAATAAAAATATTGTAATAAATAAAATAAGCACACAAAAATAAGTTCATAAGTCAACATAATGAAATAAGAAAGAAGAAAAAGACATGAGACACTAAAAAAAGAACAAAGCAGCTTTTAAAAATTAATAAATTATCAGCAGCACAGAATAAAATAGACATGGTTGAAAATAAACTAACACATAGAAAAATTTAAAAATAATCACAGTGAATACAGTTATAAACAATGAGAAATAAAATCCAAGGTACTTCACATGGTGAGCAAAGATGATCCAATGTCATTTAATCAACTACTCTAGAGAACTCAATAAAATGAAACTGGAAATCCTCCAAATATTTGATGTGATGTCATTGATTCTAAGGAGAAAAGAAGAGATATTCCAGTTGAAAAGGCAAAGTGAATGTCAAGGAAATTTGATAAAGAAAGAACAACCCTGAGGCTTTTTAATGTTATAGGATGTCAGAGATAAATTTTAAATATATTCAACATCTTGGGAGAAAAGTGCAAATTATTCCCACAGTGAAAAATTAGAGTAGCTTGAAGCCTTCTCCATAAGAATAGTTAAAGTCAAAGGCTGATGTAACAATGTTTGTAGGAGGTTGTGGCCAGGATGGCAGAGTAAGAAAAACCTGAGCTCACATCCTCCCAAGGGCACAACAAAATCAAAACTGTTTACAGAGCAACTATCTACCAGAACAACCCAAAGACTAGCAAAAAAGATTTTCCACAACTAAAGATATAAAGAAGGAATCACAGCGAGATGGGTAGGAGGTATAAACACATGGTATAGTCAAGAACCACACCCCCAGATAGGCAACCCCCAAATGGGAGAATAATCACAATTGCAGAGGCTCTCTCCAAGGAGTGAAGAACCTGAGCCCCACATCAGGCTCCCCATCCCAGGGGTCATGCTCCAGTAAGATTAGTCCCAGAATGTCTGACTTTGAAAGCCAGCAGGGCTTTCTTACTGGACAACTGGAGGGCTGTAGGAAACAGAGACTCTGCTTTTAAAGAGATCACACAAAATCTCACATGCTCTAAGTCCCAGTACAGTAATTTAAAGGAAGCCTGGGTCAGACCCACTTGCTGCTCTTGGAGAGGCCCCTGGAGAGGTAAGAGGCCACTGCAACTTCCCATGTGGACAGAGAGGCTGGCAGCAGATATTTTGGGAACTTCCTTCTACAACAAGGGCACTGGTGCCACCATGCACCATTTTTAAGTCCTCCCTCTAACTTATTGGTGTTGGGGGGTTACCCTCCTATCAGTGGGCTGGCACCAGCTCCAAAGTCCTGCCTACCAGGGCACCCATAGTAGTCAGCCCTGCTACAACAGAAGGGTCCACACAGACCACATATGGGACATCGGTAGAGTATATAATTCTGATGACCAGAAGGGAGTGTGCTGTTGGGCCTCATAGGACAATTTCTACATAAGGCCACTTCTCACATATCACAAAAGATCATAAGACATTACTATGAACAATTATATGCCAATAAAATGGATGAAAGAAGAAATGGACAAATTCTTAGAAATGTACAATCTTCCAAGACTGAACCAGGAAGAAATAGAAGATATGAACAGGCAACTTATAGACAGATATGAAATTGAATCAGCAAGTTAAAACTCTCAAAACCCAAAAGTCCATGACCAGATGGCTTGACAGGTGAATTCCAACAAATATTTAAAGAGTTAACACCTATCCTTCTCAAACTATTCAAAAAATTGAAGAGGAAGGAATGCTTTCAAACTCATTCTACTAGGCCCTGATACCAAAACCAGGCAAAGACACCACAAAAAAAGAAAATTACAGGCCAATGTCACTGCTGAACATAGATACAAATATCCTTAACAAAATATTAGCAAACCAAATTCAACAGTAGGTTAAAAGAATCATACACCATGATCAAGGGGCATTTATCCGAGGGATGCAATATCTAAATAATTTAATATTTAAAAAATCAATCAATATGATACACCACATTAACAAATTGAAGAACAAAAATCATATGATGATCTCAATAGATGCAGAAATATCACTTGATGAGGTGCAACAAAAATCTGTGATAAAAACTCTCAGCAAAGTGGGTAGAGAGGGAACACACATCAACATAATAAAGGCCATATATGACAAACTCACAGCTAACATTATACTCAGTAGTGAGAGGCTGAAAGCATTTCCTCTAAGATCAGGAACAAGACAAGGATGCCCACTTTTGCCATTTTTATTCCACAGAGTATCGAAAGTCCTACCCTCAGAAATCTGATAAGAAAAAGAAATAAAAGGAATCCTCATTGGAAAGGAAGAAGTAAAACTGTCAGTGTTTGCAGATGACATGATACTATATATAGAAAATCCTAAAGACATCACCAAAAATTATTTGAACTAATAAATGAATTCAGTAAAGTTGCAGGATACAAAATTAATATACAGAAGTCTGTTGCATTTCTGTACACTAAAAATGAACTACTGGAAAGAGAAATTAACAATCCTATTTACAATAGCATCAAAAAAAAATACAATACTTAGGAATAAATATAAGGAGGTAAAAGACCTGTGCTTGAAAAACTACATGACACTGATGAAAAAAATTGAAGACAACATAAACAAATGGAAAGATAGCCTGTGCCCATGGATTGGGAGAATTACTATTGTTAAAATGACCATACTTTTCAAGACAATCTACAGATTCAATGCAATTCCTATTAAAATGCCCATGACATTTCTCACAGAACTAGAACAAATAATCCTAAAATTCATATGGAACCACAAAAGACCCTAAATTGCCTGACCAATCTTGAGAAAAAAGAAGAGATGGAGGTATTATGCTCCCTGACTTCAGATTGTACTATAAACATACAGAAATCAAAACAGTATCGCAGTGGCAAAAAACAAACACATAGATCAATGGAAGAGAGCCCAGAAATAAACCCACACACTTATTGTCAATTAATCTACAACAAAGGAGACAAGAATATATAATGGGGGAAAGACAGCTTCTTTAATAAATGAACATCTACCATCAAAACAATCAAACTGGACTACTTTCTCACACCACATACAAGAACAAACTCAAAATGGAGTAAAGACTTAAATATGAGACCTGAAAGAAGAAATCAGGCAGTACAGGCTTACCAACTGGTCTTACCAATATCTTTTGGATATGTCTCCTCAGGTGAGGGAAACAAAAAGGGATTACATCAAATTAAAAAGCTTATTGCAGGACTTCCCTGGTGGTCCAGTGGTAAAGAATCTGTCTTCCAATGCAGGGGACGTGGGTTCTATCCCTGGTCGGGGAACTAAGATCCCACATGCCATGGGGCAACTAAGCCCGTGCGCCACAGCTACTGAGCCCTCACACCTCAACTAGAGAGCCTGTATGCTGCAAACTACAGAGCCTACGTGCTCTGGAGCCCATGTGCCACAACTACAGAGAGAAAGACCCGCATGCCACAACGAGAGAGAAGCCCTCATGCTGAACCAAAGAGCCCATGTAACCCAATGAAGAGCCCTCACACTGCAATGAAAGATCCCACATACTGCAACTAAGATGCGCCAAATAAAAAATTTAAAAATAAATAAATAAATGCAAAGGAAGCTATCAACAAAATGAAGAGGCAGTCTACTGCATGGGAGAAAATATTTGCGAACAATATATCTGATAAGGACCTAATACCCAAAATATACAAGTAACTCATACAACTCATTAAAATAACCACCTGATTAAAAAATAGGCAGAAGACCTGAAGAGACATTTTTCCAATAAAGACATACAGATGGCCAACAGACATACGAAAAGATGTTCAAAATCAGTAACCAGGGAAATGCAAATCAAAACCACAATGAGATACTACCTCATACCTATCAGAACAGCTATCCTCAAAAGACAACAAATAACAAGTGTTCACAAGGATGTGGATAAAAATGAACCATTGTACATTGTTGATGGAATTGCAAATTGGTGTAGCCCCTATGCAAAAGCATTGTGACAGTTACTCAAAAAATTAAAAATAGAACTGCCATATGATCCAGAAATTTCATTTCTGAGTATTTACCCAAAGAAAATAAAAACACTAATTTGAAAGACAGATGCACTGCAGTGTTCATTGCAGCATTATTTACATTAGCCATGCAATGTTCATTGCAGCGTGATTTACATTAGCCACGGTATGGAAGCAACCTAAGTGTCCATCAATAGACAAATAGATAAAGATGTGGTGTGTGCATACATACATACATATATACATACATATAGATACATACAATGGAATATTACTCAGCCCAAAGAAATGAAATCTTACAATTTGTGACAACATTATGGATCTACAGTGTATTATCCAAGTAAAATAAGTCAGAGAAAAACAAATACTCCATGATCTAATTTTTATGAGGAATCTAAAAATCAAAAGAAACAAAACAAAATAAAAACTGACTCACAGGTATAGAGAACAAACAGGTGTTTGCCAGAGGGAGGGGGCTTGGGGAGCAGAAAAAATAGGTCAAGGGGATTAAGTGGTGTAAACCTCCACTTATATAATAAATAAGTTGCTAGGGTGTAATATACAGCGTAAGGAATATCGTCAATGATATTGTAATAACTTTGTATGGGGACAGATGGCTACTAGACTTATCGTGGTGATTATTGCATAATGTATACAAATGTCATATCATTATGTAGTACACCTGAACCTAACATAATATTATATATAAACCATATTTCAATTAAAATAATATTTATATTATTATTCAATAATAGAGTTCTTAAAGAAGAAAAAAACCAGTGTGGTCTTCAGAACATTTTACTCAGCCAAGTTTTCATTCAAATATAAAAACAATACAGACATTCACAAACATGAACATACATATAACCTGTTTTTAAGGATAAGATAAACTTCATTTAGCAATTAAATTGAGACAGAATAAAAAAAGACGAAAACTAGAAAATGTAAAGAAAAAATGAGATAAGATGACTGCTAATGAGCACAGATTAACATGATAAAAATACGAAGAAATTAAACATTTTTGTCACTCATGATTATGTAAAAGTATAAAATGCCATGAGAAATGTCATCATAAAATGATGACTAACGAATAAATCTGAGATGTGTGTGGAGCAGAGATAAAAGTGTGAGAGTGCCAGTGCCCTCAAGACACATAGCTGGCTATCAGCAAATATTTTAGAAATAAAAGAATATGTTTTAGAAACAAAAAATTCCATAACCTTTCACTGTATTTCATAGTCGTTTTAAAACTTTATAAGGAGAGTTTAGAAATATTTAGTAGTAAAGAAATACTTGAAGGTAAGAATTTCCCTTAGTTTTATTTCTGTCAAAAAGAAAAAAAAAATTAGGATGCTAGAAAGGAGAAATCTCCTGAACTTTAGCTATGAGCCCAGTTAAAGTTTTAGTATGTAATGAATAGAGTTGAACATTCCAGTCTGATAAAGGAATATCAGTGCATATAAGTATGTTTGTGTGTTTTCATCTATGTATCACCAAGCAGCAATTATGCTTAAGGATGAAAATCTAGTCATATTCTCATTAACGTGAAAACATACACTTACTGATTATTAGCACTACACTGCTTAAAACCTTTTTTGAAAATTGTGATGACTGTAATCGGATAAGAAAAATGAAATTAGCTATATAGATTTTTAAAATAGGAAGTAAAATATAAGTATCTGTGGCTGATTTGTCTACCTAGATTTAAGAAATTTAGCTGTGTAAAGTTTAAAAAAAGTAATTTAAAACGTTCAGAGTGTGGTTAATGACAAAATTTGCACACCATATCAGTTATTTCCTTACAGATTTTAATGTTGCTAGTTTGTTCTCCATGGATTTATTGCACATCTGCACGTCTCACATCTAGTAGCATCTAGTATCTTGACTATATTTTCAAGGATGTTTATATAACAAACAGCTTTGGAAGACTGAAATAGTGTCTCCCTTTGGAGAACAGGTCATATTTGTTTACTGTCCAGTATAATAAAGAAAATGTTTTCTTTGGGCCATTTATAAAAGATTCATAATTCCCTAGCTTGGAGTTTCTCAGCTCCAAGAATGATGCAAACCCACTTTATGCACAGCATCTATCTGGGCTCTCCTCCACTCTCCCTTATGACTTGCTGTCAAGGAGACCTGACACAAACACGGAGCTCAGGCTGCTTGCAGCATCATGAGCAATAGTCTCCATCCCAGGATACTTGTGTCTTACACCATCATGGGGCAAGCTAATTTGTCACCCATAAGTAGGGTAAGTTCTCAGAATTTTCACAATTCTTGTCATAAAATAACCATTTAAAAGATGTAGTTAATGTGACATTTAAATAGAGATAAACTCTAGCATATATGGAGGTATGTAGTGATTCTGAGAATAATAAATTGTTTTGTAAATGATGTTAGGTTACGATAACTAGCTGGGATGGTGCTACTGAGGAGTAGAAAACAGTATCAATCCTTATTCCAAAATAAATGTCATAAATTATACATGATCAATGTGATGAGAGAAAACTATAATAAATTTTATAGCAAAGCAAACACAATCGAGACAAAACAAAAAGTCCAAGTATAAACAAGTTTAGAATACAAAGAACAACATGAGAAAGGAAAAAAATAGGTCAATAAAGATAAATATTCAGGTTAAAAAAAAAACCAAGGGCCAAGAATATTATAGACAGAAATCAATACCTAGAAATAATCAAGGAATATATATGTATATATGAGCACACAGCTGGACTTCAAAAAGAATTCAATAAAGGACTGTATTCTTAGGTATCTTCACAGAAAAACAACCGAGAACTATTAACTCTAGACCAGCAAGAGTAGGAGGCTCTCACCAATCCTGAGTCTGACAGGGTAAAGGAATTAATTGGTGCTACAAGAGCCAGCTAAGAGCTCAACCCCTGGAAGTGTCAGTAGCAGGTCAAAACTCATGCCAAAATTTCAAACAGCTGGCATGTTGAGGTTAGAAGGACAGAGGAGGGTCGTGAAAAAATTTGCAGAGATAAAAGCATTCAAATTAAGCAAGATATTACTTACTATGCATTAGTAATCCTATATTTCCAAATCTGTATGGAATTAGAAACATTTATGGAAGCAAAAGTTGATACAAGCTTTCTAGAGGACATTCTGATCATTTGTAAAAAAATGTATGGTACACTTGTTATTTAGCTTTAAAAGTTAGGTATAATGACTGTAAGAATATAAATTGTATAATAATATTTATATGCAAATTGGTGATTTATGGTCATTTTTAACATTCTTATATATATAGATAGATTTATGTATATATATATATATCAGTATAAGCTAATAATCGGAATTTTTACACCAATATGTTGCTTTTATTTGTATTAAGAGAAAAAAATGTATAAAGAAATATTTTTAACTGCTTGAGATCTCAAATACAATATTAGAATATCTAATATTAATACTAGGTGTAACTCTAGAACATCCCCAAATGTGCCCTTGCTTTATATATATTTTAAAAGATTTATATTGGGCTTCCCTGGTGGCGCAGTGGTTGAGAGTCCGCCTGCCGCTGCAGGGAACACGGGTTCGTGCCCCGGTCCAGGAAGATCCCACATGCCGCGGAGTGGCTGGGCCCGTGAGCCATGGCCGCTGGGCCTGCACGTCCGGAGCCTGTGCTCCGCAACGGGAGAGGCCACAAAAGTGAGAGGCCCGCGTACCGCAAAAAAAAAAAAAAAAAAAGGTTTATATCTATGTAAATAGATTTTGATACATGCCTATAAAAATTAAAGCGTTTTGCTTTTATTTCCAAGAAATTTTCTTCTTGTCACTGTCCTCACATCTTGCTCATGGCATCCAATAGTTACAGTACATTTACAGTTTACTATTGGGTTGGCCAAAATGTTCATTCGGCGTTCAGGTTTTTTCGGTAACATCTTACGGATAAAGGGATAAAGTTTTTGTTTTGTTTTTTTAACTCCACAATTCTTGAATTTCTCTGTTGTAAATGTTTGTTTAATGTTAATTTAAATTTTTTAAATGTTCATTTTTTTGCCAGGCAAAGTATTATTATATTTGTAGATAAAGGATGAGATTCTGAAGAGACTATTTTAGGCATAACTTTCTCTTTAAAACAGGGAATCTAGCTATTTGTGTAGTGGCCAACGTTTTTCTTTAGAATTTTCTCCTCTTCATTAATATTAATGTTAGAAGAATAATTTCTGCTTAGAAATTCCAAGTGTGGCATGAAACATAATATCTTCACAGTGCAGAGTGAAGCAGGGCTCTAGGCAACTTATCTAATCCGGAGCATGCCATAATTCATTTTACATGGAAGGCAGAAGAGTTTTGAAATATGTAATCTTTGTTTCTAAGAAGATACCATTCATTATTTAATCTGTCTTGTATTTTATTTTTCTTGGCTTAGGTGTAAGGAATTTTGTTACATATAAGGAAATTTTATATATTACAAATATAAGGAATGTTATAATTGAGGTTTAATCCACTGGCAAGTACCATCCAAGTGTTGATGCTGCCTCTTCCCTTTTCTTAACACCTCTGCCCCTCTGAGTGTCAAGGTCTCTGACCTCGGTTGTGTTACATTAGGGTTAGCTCAGAGTCGGGTGGTATTTGGTTTTATGGATGAGAATTCTGAAAACCTTGAGGCGTAGTGGAAATTCTTGTATCTCCAGCAAAAGAACAAGAAGGAATGTCTTCTTCACCCAAGAAATGTGTTGTTCAGCCTTCCCCATTGTTGGCTCAGCTCCACTGGCTTCTTGATCCTGGCCAGGTAAGTCATCCAGCAGCCCTCTTTGGGCTATTCCTGCTTTGACTAGTCTTTTTGGCTAAAGGTCAAAATGCCATCTGTCATCCAACGAATCTATGTTTAGATCACATCCACAGATAGTTTTTCCCCTAATCTCCTTCTAGTTCTATTGTTGTGATATAAACTATGTCCTGCTTTTTACAGGCCTTCTTTTATTTTCACAATATCACTTTAATGTAAAATTAATTAATTGATTAATCAATTAATATACCTTACTCCTTACTTATTCACTTCATCTTGGTTGCCAATTCTTATTCTCCTGGCACCAGGGAATTTTGCTTGTTTGCAAACATGAATGTTTTTATTACAAATTTTTTATTTTATAAAAAACAAGGATATCCAAAGCCATATTTAAGTTATCCCTCAGCATCACTGTTGAAAAAGACTTGTTCCGCTTTGATAACTTAGCAAATGACATCACGCTAGTTGATACTATAAGATGATTATGATTTTTTTCTTAACACTTGCCTTTTTACTCTCATTAACCTAGACTTTTACATTTAAACTTTGATCATTGTTTCAGTCAGTCTAAATTTGTAAATAAAGCAAGGCTTTTATAGAGCTGAAAATCCAGTACATGCTTTCTCCTGTAATTGGAATTGCTTCGTTACACATAAAATCTATCTCTACAATGAGCAGTCCTTGAAAATGAGTTCAATTAGCTTCGCATATAGATTTCCTGGATAAGAGTGTAAGTGAGAAGCTGAGTTAATGCTTCAAAAACTTTTCCAACCCACTGTCTTCAGGAAAGAAGGGGCCTCTTTGACAATAACATCAGACTGTTTTAGGTCATGTTTTATACCTAAAATGTTGGTCTTACCTTAGTCCGAGAATTTTTTTTTTCTGTTATTTTTTTCTGCTAGATTTGTTCTCACCTTCTTCACTTGGAGCATTTCAGTCCTCTGACAGATTTGGTTTTCAGAAAATAACATAGAATAATTACTGTAACATGAGATAATTTAAAACTAATAACATAAGTTTAGCAAAAGAGTAAAATACATCAAGCTGAGAAAATCTTTGGGGGGCTGAATGCATACATACTTTAATTAAAGAAATAGTGAGCAATAATTATAGTTCAAAATGGTATCTAAGTTCCTGTGAGACATTATTCAATATTGTTTTATTGAAAGGGTCTCATAATTATTAATTGTGAGCATTATTTACTTATTTAGCTGATGTCTCCTGAAAGAGGTACATGACTCATAACTAACTGAGAGCTGAATTAAAATATTTCTTCAGTGGACAGAATTATATTTAATTTATAAATTCCATTTCCATACAAGAGCCACCCTTGAGGAGTTACCCGAACTTTGTAATATTATGCATCAGAGCCCATGAACCAGTAATGTTGTAGAAGTAGTTGATCTACAATGAAAAATACATTTTGGAGGTTTCAAATTAGTTTCACTGATTAAAATTGATAATTTAGAAGAATATTTCGTGGTTATCCTGGATTTTCCTGCACTCTTGACACATAGTTGTGCATCCCCACCTTTACTTGTTTGCAAAGTTTAGTCACCCAATAACTGAATATTTATTTCTTTTTTAAGTTCCCTTTTACTAACATAATAATAATAATTTAAAGAGTCTGAATATATAATATGTGTTGTATTTTCACTCTGAATTCTGTTCTGATGGGCAGAGATGGAGGCAAACAACCAGGAGTTTTTAGCTCCCCTTCCTATGGTAAAGAAACCACAGACAGAACTGAAGTATCATTCCATATCCAGATTAAGAACTAAACACTGGCTTCCCTGGTGGCGCAGTGGTTGAGAGTCCACCTGCCAATGCAGGGCACACGAGTTCGTGCCCCGGTCCGGGAAGATCCCACGTGCCGCGGAGCGGCTGGGCCCGTGAGCCATGGCCGCTGAGCCTGCGTGTTCGGAGCCTGTGCTCCGCAGCGGGAGAGGCCACAACAGAGAGAGGCCCGCGTACCGCAAAAAAAAGAACTAAACAATTTTGAATTCATTCCCAGTTTAGAGAACCAAATCCAAATTAATCATCTTATTATAGGGATCCTGTATACTCTTTACACAATTTACTCTAATGGTAACATCCTGCAAAACTGTAATAAAAAATCACAACCAGAATATTGAGTTAGATGTAATAAACATACAGAAAAGCAACATCACCAGGAAGTTTCCTGTGTTATAATAACATCAAACTCCCCTTCCTTTCTCTTAGTCTTCCTTCTTCTGAAAATGTCTTTATTCCCCAGTCATTCCTGAAGGATTGTTCTACTTAATATAAAATTCACTATTGATAGTTCTTGATTTCAGTGCTTAAAAAATATTCGGCCTCTTCCTTCTGGCCTCCATCATGTCACTCGCAAGAAATCCACTGCTGTTTTAATTGGTGTTTCCCTATAAGTAATATTTTAGTTTCTCTGTGACTGCTTTGTCTTCAATATTCAGAAATTCAATATGATAAGTCTCATCATGGATTATTTTGATTTATCCACTCAACTTCTTAAATCTTTAAGTTTATATGTTTAACAAAATTTAGGAATTAGTCATTGCATCTTTAATACTTTTCCAGTCCCACTTGCTCTGTCTTCTCCTTCTGGGACTCTGGTTATAGGGATATAGCTTTTTTGTTAGTGTCTTACAAGTCCTCAAGACTGTCTTTTTTTCATATTGTGTAAATTTTATTGATGGGTCTTCAAGCTCATTAACTCATCTTCACTCTACTATCCAGGGCATCCATTGAGTTTTTTTATTTCTGCTGTTGTAGTTTTTAGCTCCATAATTTTCGCTTACTTCTTTTTATGACCTCTATTTCTTTGATACTTATTGATTTTCTTTTGTTTCAAAATATTTCATAGTTAATTGTTTAATCAATTTTATAATGGTTGCTTTAAAACTCTTGTCAGATAATTCCAAAATCTGCATCATCTTGGTGTTGTCATTTGTTGATTGTCTTTTCTCATTTATGTTGTGATTTCCTGATTCTTTGTGTGACCAGTGACTTTTGACTGTAGTTTGGATATTTAGGATATTATTTTTATGAGACACTGGATCCATATTAAAAATATTTTGATTTCAATAGTCAATCCTTCTTTTAAGTTGTAGCATGAGTGCATGGTAAGTATATATATTTAGCTTTCCACTGGGCCCTGGGCCCCAGCAGAAGTGGAATGAAGATTCATACTGCCTCCTTGCAGACAGATGGAGCGAAAGTTCAGCTACCTCTCCATCATGCTGACAACTTTCCAGTGAAAGTGGGCCACAAATTTGTACTATCTCATTTCCTCTAAGAGCTCCCTTGTGGACCCAGTGCCCAATAGGGAGAGGGAAAGTGGAGAGCTACTCATACCACTCTATTGGTGCATGGTTGGTGCAGAAAGTTAGTTCCCTGCCGGGCCCTAATGACATGGAGGGGAAGCAGAGTGCCAATTACTCCACTTCCTACCATTTCATTCTTCCTCCTTGATGGAGTGGAGGTGAGGAGCTTAGTTCTCCATGTGGCTCTGCTGACACCAGGAGTGGGGGAAAACAGTGTCTACTACCCTGACTCACTTCACTTCATTCCACTTTGTTGATGACAGATAGAGGTAGAGGCTCAACTCTCCACTTAGCCCAACTAACACCTAAATGGGGGTGTGAAGGTTAGTGGGGACTAGCCCCACCTAACACCACTTCATTAAGTGTTGTGGTTGCTGGGTGGCAGGGGGGTGGAGGTTTTGTTTGGGCTTACCACTAGAAGTGCTTTGTCAGAGTGCTTGGTCAGATCACTTTCTCAAAATGTTACATTCCCAATTTAAATATACTTGAGTTCATGTTGAAATTACACAGAATATTGATTTATAATCTCTGAGCTAAGAAAACCAAGGGAAGGCTTTAAACGTGTATTGGCAATAAATTAACAAAAGAATTCTCCTTAGAATCATAGAGCTATTGAATTCTACCATATCTTAAACATTATTGCTCTCTACCAATTTCTTCCTATTATATGCTTATATTACAGTTTGCTGCTTTGTTTTCTTTGATGGTAACTTTAAGTTTCCCTCTTATTCTGAAGTCTGTCTTATCTCTTCACATAAAACTTTATTTAATCAAATTCTACATATACTTGTGACAGAGAGAGCTTATTGTCCCTAATCATCCATTCTTCCTTTCAGCTACACGGTAATATAACCTAAATGCTGAGCAAACACATGGCTGCTAAGAATAAGCCTGTATTACTCAGCCTCCTCTGAAGTGAGGCCCACAATGTTACTAATTACTAGTCAATGTAAGCAGAAGCAGGAGGGATGTATGAAAGGTCTAGTTCATATATTTATAATAGAGGGTACGATTACCCAAGTTCTTCTTCTTCCTTTATCATGGATTACACTGTGGATATGTGATGAGCAATCTTGGACTATGTGGATAAAGAGCACCATAAGGATAGAGGAGAAAAAACAAACAAAAAAATAGTAGTAGCCTTGTTCTATTTGGAGAACAGAGCTGCCCTATCAGCCTAGGTTTTCATAGGAGATAGAAATGAACTTCTTAATTAAGTCACTGTGGTTTTGGAATTCTCAGAGCAGCCACAATTATATGCTAACTAATGCAATTCCTAACCTCTTTATGGAATGTAACTTCTCTGTTCTAAATAAAACCTGATTTCAGGAAGATAGAGTGTGATTCAGTCCAGTTGAAACAAAGATCAATTTTATAAAGGTGAAAATACAATTTAGAATGAAAAATAAGAGGAATTTGAGAGATGAAAGAAAGTGAAGAAATATAGAGAACTCATATTTACATTTTAAACTTGGGCTAATTTCTAGAATTAGGGCAATGCTTTAAGAAAAATAATTAATGCAAATTCAGTTTGCAGTTTGTCATTTAATTAAGAAAGATTCACTCCTAATCTCTTATGTTATATACCCCATGCCATAACTAAAAGTCATTATATTAAAAAGAGGTAATAGACATTAGCTGCTTTCCTGGACTATCAGAGCTGAAAGAGGTCTAGTGGATCACCAAGGGTCATATGCCAATTTAAAGAATAAAAATCTAAGCTGGTAGAAGTCCAGCTCCTTCTACCTCTGCTTTACATCTACTTATAAAGTGCTTACATTTTTGTAAAATATAAACATAGTTTTGCTATATTGACAAACCATAATACTATAATACTATAATAAAATAAACCTCATTTCAAGTGAATATATTGCTATCTGTAATTTAATTAACTTTTAAATTTCAATGTATTGAAAGCCAAGTACTCTCTTAGGTAATGGAAATAGAAAGCTGGATATGACTTAGTCTTTTTTCTCATTGAGCTCATGAAGCAATTAAAAATGCATAAATATTAATGTAACTAATCTATTGTGTTAGTTATCTTTACTGATAAACATAAAAATCAAGTCTATTTTAAAAGCCTGAATTTTTAAATTTAAGGAATTATTTCAAAGATTATTTTAATAGCAAAAACGTATTATAAACTTCCAAGTTGAAGCTTGGAATATATTATTTTTATAATAATTTAATGAAACAATGACTAGTTGTCTAGGGTTTTACAAATTATGTAACTCAGATGCATTATACCACTGACTTTCAAATAATTCCCTGTGAAGTTTCCTAGGGGTTATGAAGGGACCTCCCTGACAAAAGAGGAAGAAGCCAAATAGGAGGAATATTAGGACAACCTCCCCCACCAAAACTCAGTCTTATTGCCTAATTTGTATGATCTGCATGTTTAAAATGTTTTATTACATAACTATAATTTGATAATTGTCAAAAACTAATATTCCATGACAAAGGAAATCTCTATGGTATTCAAATTTCAGTGCCCATAAATAAATTTTATTGGAATACAGCCACAGTCATTCTTTCATTGATTGTCTATGGCTGCTTTCATTCTACAATTGTAGACCAGAGTAGCTGCAGAAGACATGTGATCTGCAAAGCCTAAAATATTACTCTTTGCCCCTTTATAGAAAACCTTTGTTTACTCCTGAAATGGATCATCTCTGCAAAATATTTACTTATGTTCTGGGAATTTATATTATATTTATATTTTTATATATTATATATATTTTTTTATATATTTTATATATATAATTTTTATATATTATATAAATATATAATTATATTTATATTATACAATAATTTGTTAAAGACAATGTTCTGCAGCTAATTGTTTTCAAGAAATCTTGAAAAACACTGCAGTGTATTCAGAAGAATCTTGTGATATCGGTATAATTTCTACTTTATCTATAAGGAAACATGTTGACTGACCTACCAAATATTTGTAGCTAGTGTTAGAGGAGACATAGCACCTAGTTACCCTGACAGCCCTAGTTAGAATCCTAACCCAAATCCTTCAGTGTATGTGAAAATAAAACACCTACCATAGTATTTTCTGATTAGTATCTTATTTTGCCTACCATAATGTAAAAGAATAGGTATATAGCATCCAAATGTTATTATACAAATTAACTTCTGTTTAAATAAGAGGATTTACAAAACAGTAGAAAAATTTCTCCCAAACCTTCACCAGAGCTTGAAGTAACACAAATTGGAGACTTTTATTTATGTAAGCAGCCATTCAGTTTTAAATTATAGATGTCCCTGAACAGCTATTATTCTCATATACTTACATCCGAGAGTAAATGTGTCTAATAAGATTGTTTTTATTCTAACAACTGAAAGAAAAAACAAAACAAAAACTGTAAAACTTGTAAGAAGAATAAGAGGACAAACCAATCTGAAAATCTCAACAATGTACAGCATTTTATGTCCATTGAAGGCCAGTTATCATTGTTTTCTTCTGATTGGAAAAAAAGGGGTTAGAAGCAAGTCTCTTTTCATGGCAAATTATACCTTTCAATTATTCATTTTGAGATAGATGAAACTATTACTTTTATTAACACTTCAAGGAGTATCTGTACCAGATGCCATTATAAAACAATGCAATTAGAAAAAGCAGTAATTCACTATGCCAAAATTCAGTTATCATTGTGATACAATTTAGTATTTAATAAACTGTTAATCTGAAACAAGAAAAATATATATCTATTTTTAGAGTGCCTCCAGGCTTAAGATGTAAATTATATTTCCATTCTAAAGTTACATTACATAATAATTGTTTTTAAAACAATATTCTTAGAAGTCAAGCATCTGGGTTAAGTATTGAACAAATTTATGTTAATCTCCAAAGCTATAAAAAAATTTATTAGTTTGATGAAAATTTTCCAGATTGAAAAAATTCTCTTCTAGGCTTAAATTAGTATACAATTAATATGCCATTTTTCCCTTTCCCTGATTTTTTAATTTTGAACTTTTCTAATATTTTAAGGGCAAACAAAGATGAAGAAAACTGTTTTGATTAATCATTTTATGAGAATACTCATTAAGCTGTTCAGCTTTGATAGATTTGAATGCTGAAGAAATATTACTCTTTGTTTCTTAAAAAATGTTTATTTTCAGGCTTTTAGAAAATCAGAGTATGTTAGACAATTCAGTTTCAGCTTACATGCAAAAAGAAAGACTCATAATGAAAATTTTTTAAACATTTACATTTAAACATACTACAGTAGAGGTGAAACTGACAAGTTGTTCTGATTGACTCTTTGGTTATTCTCATGTTTTAGGAAAACAGAGTTTGAAAAAGGGTCAAGGAATGACATATTTCTAGAGACAAGGGTATAGACAAATAATTCTATAGATAGATATCACTAAAAGATTAAATATAAAAATAGGGACATAGAGTGCTATAATATCACCACATAATCTACAAAGAATTCATTGGAAAATAATTCAGGCTTCATTGAATACTATGTATTGTCTATAGAATACCATCCCATATTATATAATTCTTATTTTACAGAAACCATTTCACAATTCTGTAAATTACAGATATCTGGTAGTGAAGCAAAACTACTATTTCTTCTAGACAAATTCTTTTCTATATAAACTCTGTCCTTTCTGATGGAGTTTCATTTGACTTATTTCCCTGACTATGAAACAATCTAGTTCTGTGACCATTTTTACATTTATTTATGTATTCCTGTTCCATAAGTGTGTCTCGTTGAATTCTCCTTTGAACCTGTTAAAATATTTCCTTGACTCCCTCACTATAGTTAAATAAAAACTTTAACAGGTATTCATCTGTATATTTGTGTAAGAATCATGATTTTACGTTTTCATTAAACTTATCTTTAACAGTTTTGGATGTCTTCCAATGGCTCCCCATTGGATTCACCTAGCAGAACTAAGTAAATTTGTTACCAGAGAAGTGTATGTCATAAAACAGTTTAAATCCAGTTGAGGCTTTTTTCTGGGTCCTAGAGGAGAATCCAAAGGGTCCACAGAACTTTTCTGACTTTGTTTTCCTCATTTCATTTTTCCTTTCTGCTACTTTTATATTTTATATCTTGTCTTTCTTCTTTTTTGAATTTTTTAAAATTTATTTTTAAACATTTTTATTGGAGTATAGTTGATTTGCAACGTTGTGTTAGTTTCAGGTGTATAGCAAAGTGAATCAGTTATACATATACATATATCCACTCTTTTTTAGACTCTTTTCCCATATAAGCCATTAGAGTATAGAGTAGAGTTCCCTGTGCTATACAGTAGGTCCTTATTAGTTGGCACAAAAACAGAAATATACATCAATGGAATAGGATAGAAAGCCCAGCGATAAACCCACGCACCTATGGTCACCTAATCTATGACAAAGGAGACAAGAATATACAATGGAGAAAAGACAGTCTCATTCAATAAGTGGTGCTGGGAAAACTGGACAGCTACATGTAAAAGAATGATATTAGAACACTCCCTAAAACTATACACAAAAATAAACTAAAAATGGATTAAAGACCTAAATGTAAGGTCGGATATTTTAAAACACAGGAAAACAGACACAGAACACTCTTTGACATAAATTGCAGCAGGATCTTTTTCGATCCACCTCCTAGAGTAATGAAAATAAAAACAAAAATAAACAAATGGGACCTAATTAAACTTAAAAGCTTTTGCACAGCAAAGGAAACCATAAACAAGACTAAAAGGCAACCCTCAGAATGGGGGAAAATATTTGCAAATGAAACAACCAACAAGGGATTAATCTCCAACATATACAAGCAGCTTATGTAGTTCAATATCAAAAAAATAAATAAATAAATAACCCAATCAAAAAGCGAGAAGATCTAAATAGACATCTCTCCAAAGAAGACATACAGATGGCCAAAAAAGCACATGAAAAGATGCTCAACATGACTAATTATTAGAGAAACGCAAATCAAAACTATAATGAGGTATCACCACACATGCTGGTCAGATTGGCCATCATCAAAAAGTCTAAAAGCAAATGCTGGAGAGGGTGTGGAGAAAAGGAAACCCCCCTACACTGTTGGTGGGAATGTAAATTGGCACAGCCACTATGGAGGACAGTATGGAAGCAACCTAAATGCCCATCAGCAGGGGAATGGATAAAGACGTTGTACCTATATACAAATGAATATTACTCAGCCATAAAAAAGAACAAAATAATGCCATTTGCAGCAACATGGGTGGACCTAGAGGTTGTCATACTGAGCAAAGTCAGAGAAAGACACATATCATATGATATTGTTTATATGTGGAATCTAAAAAAAGGGTACAAATGAACTTATCTACAAAGAGAAACAGAGTTACAAATGTAGAAAAAATACTTTGGTTACCAGTGTGTAAGTGGGGAGGGGTGAGGGACAAATTTGGAGATTGGGATTGACATATACATACTACTATATATAAAATTATCTTTCATTTTTTATTTGGCTTGTTTAATGCAGCCAATAAGCAATGCAGGTAGCAATTAATTGATCTTTTGTTGATCACTGAAATCGATTAATAGTTCATATGTATCTATTCTCTGTTGGATGAGAGATAAGAGAGAATCTGGCCCAAACAATGTACTGTGAAAGTGTAAGTTTGAAAATAAATGCATATGATGATGTTGGGTAGCCAAAATGTTAAACTAGATCATATTACGTACTTTTATTCAGCTTTCTGGCACCTATGAACCCTTGCTACTTTTAGAGGTGTCTTCATGTAAGAAATCTAATAGGAGACAAAATATAACTTCTAGTTTTGAGGCTAAAAAGTGTCCTCTCATTTTTTCTTAGCCTGTTCATACATGTACTCTTTCAATATCATATCTGAACTGCATTCTCATGTCCTTTTCTTGGAATTATAATAATTGTCTACTGACAAGTTCCTGTACTACTAGTCCAAAGCTTAGTTAATTTTAAATCCCAGAATCAAGGACGTGTCTTTATAGGATCCAAAAATGGTAGTTGGGCCCAGCATTTGTTTTGGACTGATTCAAGAAGTTTGGACATGCACAAGAATTCAAGGAGCCAAAGGAGTAAAATTTATTTTTAAAAAATTATTATGTAAATATTGAGTGAAAACTAATTTCCAGTTTAATAGATACTGAAAAGTTTATTAGAAGTTTCCAAAAGAGTAAAAAACAAAAGTGTTAAATCATTTTGATTAGTTAGTTCGCACAGTTCCCAAAAGTGCAGTGTGTCATAATAGAAAAATCACATGCTATTTCTACAATGTCTCTTTGGTTTTATGGTGGTATTTCAGGAAATGTCAAGGTTTACATTTGATTGATCCCTTTACTTTGTGCTATTACTCCAGAGTCTGAATATCATTGTTAAAAACTATTTTAAAAGCCTCTTATCAGGTACAGAGTGCTGATGTAAATATAGGATGCACCTGAGCCTACACCTGAGATACTAGGATCTAAAAGAATTTTATCGTAAACATAGCATATCTGAATGATAAAACTATGTATTTCAAACCAAAAGAAAAGTTACACTGAGGTAGAACATATCAGCTGTTGAAAAGATAACTTAAAAGCATCTTGTTATATCAATTTTCCCAATTGGAAACTATAACTAAAATCATTATCTTTGTATTTATCATTCTTGGGGTTGTTGTGCTTCTTGAATGTATAGATTTGTGGGATTTTTAAAATCAAATTTGGGAAGTTTTCAGCCCTTATTTTTTCATATATTCTACCCATCACTCTTTCCTCTTCTTTTGGGATTCTCATTAGGTGTATGTTGGCATTCTTCATGTGTCCCACAGCTTTCTTAGGTGCTGCTCATTTTCCTTCGTTCTTTTTTCATTCTGCTTTTCAGAACGGATAATTTCAATTACTAATTATTTCTCCCTTCTGTTCAAAACTGCTATTGAAATTCTTAGTGGGTTTTTCATTTCATTTTCATAACTTTCAGCTCCAGAATTCTCTATGTGCACATACATCATTCTCCTGGTTTTGCTATTGAAATTCTTAGTGGGTTTTTCATTTCATTGAAATGAAATTCTTAGTGGGTTTTTCATTTCATTTTCATAACTTTCAGCTCCAGAATTCTCTATGTGCACATACATCATTCTCCTGGTTTCCTTTAGAGATTGGTTTATGCTTTTCTTTAGCTATTTGAGCATATTTTAATCAGTTGATTTAAAATTTTTCTATTTTAAATCCAAAGATTGTTCTTCCTGGGTGAAAGTTTCTGTTCACTTTTTCTGTAAATGGGCCATACTTCCTTTGTTTCTTCACATTCATTGTGCTTTGTGGACATTTTGAATAACATAATGTGGTAACCGGTAACTCTGAAAATCAGATTATTGCCTCTCCTCAGCTTTTTTTTTTTTTTTACTTGCTGTAGTTTGGTTGTTCAATTAGTGGCATTTCTAAGCTACTTTTTAAAAATGTGTATTATTTTTCAAGTGGGTTTTTTTGAAGTCTCAGTTTCTTTAGTTTGTGTTTTATAGTGTTTTGAGTGATATTTCCTTGAATGGAGAGAGATTGAGAGACAGAGACAGAGAGAGACAGAGAGAGAAAGGGAAAGAGAAAGAGAAAGAGAAAAGCAAACGAAAAACCTCTCCCAGTCTTTGTAGGGTGGCTTGGCCTGGAGCACTTCTTCAGCACATAAAACTCAACCTTAGCCTTCACTTCCTTCTCACAATGAGACTTACATAATTCTGGAGGCTGGCAAATCCACAATCTGAAGGGCTGGCCAGCAGGCTGGAGACCTAGGGAAGAGCTGAGAGTTGATGTTGCTGTTCAACATGCAAGGCTGTCAGCTGGCAGAATTCCTTCTTGTTCAGGAAAGGCTAGTTTTTGTTCTATTCAGGCAATCACCTGATTGAATGAAGTCTACCAACATTATGGAGCACAGTCTACTTTACTTAAATCCCACGGATTAAAATGCTAATCTCATCCAAAAACATGTTCACAGAAGCCTCCAGAACAATGTTTGACTAAATATCTGGGAATGGCTCAGCAAAGTTGACACATAAAATTAACCATAATACATTTGTAGTGGCTGAAACTGAGGGTGGCTTCAATGGTGTCTGTAGTCAGCTCTTACACCCTGGATAATTTAGAGATGGCTAGGTGAGTTCTCTGAGCAGTCAGATAGATAGTGCTAATTTGACTTTCTTCACATCTTCAATAACAGTCCTGTGAATACTGCTTATTGAGGATATAGAAAAGTCATTGACGTTTTCTAAGTCCTTCATTTTCAGTTTTCCCAAGCAAAGGAATTTGTTTTTCAAGCATGGAAGAATAATCTAAATTGCTTCTCATTATTATCTCTCCCTTTATAGTAAGACCTCTAATATAATATTTTGAAAAATAACTTACACTTAATGCCCTTATCCATCATGTCTTTTGCAAAAATTTGTACCTACCCTTTGAATACCAAAACAATATTTTATTTTTGTATAAAGTCATACTTGCTATATCACATTGACAGATGGAATATAGTAAAGACACTGGATCAGAGTCTCCATAAGAAAGAACATAGCTCTCAGATGCACCTTCTTTTTCCTTCTAGGGTTCCAGAAGTGCTCATGGTTTTTCCTTTGTAACTGGCATAAGTTATTAAATAAGTTATTAAATTCTCTCAGAAGACAGTGGTGCCAATCTTCAGGCCTTATTGCTTCATTGCTTCTACTGCTGCCAATGGACCCTGCTGCCTAATAATTGAGAAAAATCCTTTTTTTTTTTTGCAGCCACTCTCTTATCTCAATTAGTTCTAGCTGAACCTTCTCTCTTATGCCATCAGGTGGATGTGGGGAAAAGGGCATGTCTCCAAGAAACTTTCAACCTTATTTCATTAAATTCCAAAACAAAGAAGACAGGACTTATTCTCAGTATATTTCAAAACTTCTAGTTTATCAACTATTTTACCTAAAACTTCTAGTTTATCTAGTTTATCAATCTTACTCTTTTAGATTTTTAACATTGCTTTTATTATGAACTTGGCCAGAGTGTCTTCAGAGACTGAACCTCAGGGTTGTGAATGACATAGCATGATGCTGATATAAAAAATCATTCTCTTCAGACATAGTGCCAATATTTAGGTGATGTTCCTTAATCTCACTATAAACAGGTAACTTCTTAATCCAGAAGGTAAACATAGCATCGTATCTTTTTACTACCTCTGTCACCTCCAAATCAGAAATCTTAGTCCTGAGAGATAAAAGCTAAGTTGGTTTGGTTGCTTTCGCATGTGGTACAATAAGCCAATTTTTTGAGTATCTATAAATTCTAAAAGTGAACACATGGACACAACTCATGACTGAAATCTTGTGGTGGATGTCCATAACATGTCATCTCTGTGGACTCTTGCTCTAGCTAAAAGAGTTAAATATAACCAGAATATATATGTAAACAGAAAATCCCTCTTACTCGCCCTTTAAATTTATGTGCTCGCTAGATATTATGATTCATAAACATCTGTTTCCAGATAATGCCCCATGAAATTAATACAACTCTGATGTCTAACCCCATACTACCCAGTATTCATTGTGACCTTCCTCATATTATCTAGTGTCACTTAGGAGCTAGATTTATTTATGCCTGAAAAACTGAGGCAGTTTCTCTAACTTTAGTAAGACATCATCATAGAAGATAATCTCATTGTATTATCTTTTGAAAATAAATGGCTCTGCCAAGCCTGGGAGTCCTGATCACTGTCTGTTGAGCAGCCCTGCTAGATGCACCACCAGCTCCTTCCTTTCTGAGGTTGAGATTATCATTCTCAGAATGTTCCCAAGGAGTGGGGACTAAATTCTTACTACTTGTGGGACTGTCAATATCCATCTCCATTCCATGTTAGAGGAAATATCCGTTTTCTTTTTTCTGTCATCCCCCTTCCCATTTCCCTCCCCTCAAAATTCACTCTAGATCTCAGACTTTTGCAAAATAAAATCAAGGAAAGATAATGTCTGCATTTTTAAGATTTTTTTTCTTCAAAATACAAACATTCCTGCCCAAAACAAGACAAACAAAGAGCACTAGATGCCTTTGTGGAACAGGGAAAAGAAAATATCATGAGAACAAATTAGAATTAATTTCTAAAAATACTGCTGTAGTGCAGCTCTTCCTAGCAAATCTTTTGTTCACTCAAAGTAAATTTAGTCTAGATCTCAGTGTCCATCACAGGAGGAAAGCATATTCATGTCTATCTCAGGTATCAAATTCTGTTTAGAATTTGCACCCCCATGACATTTATTTCCTGAAATAAAGCAGCACTTGGATATACATGTGAAGTTCTTTTGAGTAGTCACAAAAAATTTCTTTAAATTTTCTTGTAAAGGCAAAATATCCTTGAAAAGGCAGAATTTTCTCAAGGTTATATAAAAACTCTGTTCTATCTATTACCAACACCAGTCTTAGGTTTAAAGAATATTTTATTAGGATTTAATTTTGACTATATTATGCTGTTTTCCTTCAAGAGAAATCTCCAGGCTTGTTCCTTGTCAACTGGGACAGTAGCATCATATTTGTACTAATACTAAAAGTAGGAAATGTGAAAGATGAGATTGACAAATATAGTATTTGTAAATCATGTACACTGTGGCTCTAGCACAGTACTCATGATATCATAACACTACAATAACACAGGATTGTTACTTCCACTTAGAGATGAGGAAACTAAACTCAGAGAAGTGTTGTGACATGGATGAAGCAGCAAAACCAGTAACTGGCAGAACTGGAATTTGAACCTGTATTAATTATATAATCCATAGTTCCCACTACATGTAGTGTCTATATTTCTATATATTAGCATAGGCTTGTGAGCTAGATAAAGTGGGAACCACATGTTTGTATTCTCATATGATGTCTTCCTCCTATTACTTTTATAAGATATATGAACTTGTACTTGGAAAACTACGGGGAAATGAATTCAAATGATTTGTATATAAAGATATATCTAAAAGTGAAAAAAAAAAAACAGTTGGAGAAATACTATTTCCTATTCTCTAGTTCTTTTCTCTTTTGAAAGAATTCCAAAGCAGGCTGCTACCATTAAGCTTATTATGTATAAAAGATGATTTAAATAAAGAGAAAAATGTCATACTAAAACAATATTACCAGAAGCATCTTTGGTGATTCACTATGATTTTTACATAGTCTTTTCTTTTTCAAAATTGACTATAAAATTTTATATTATTTTATATAGCTTAACTGGTAATTGAGATTAAGTCAATATTTAGTGAAAGTATTTTTGTAAAGAAAGAATCTAAATATTTTGTATTCAAAATTGGATTTGCCATTTAACTATGTTTGAGAGGAATAAAAAGAATAGGCCCATTCTTCCTGGGGTTTTTTTGCCTTAGGATATTTAGTAGTGGACTAATATAAACACTTTAAAGTCTTGTGTTTTAAGTAACAAGAGTAACACTTTATCATTGTCTCAGGTAGAGGATAAAAAAGCAAAATGAATAACCTTTTCATGATCAATACCTTTGCAAAATACTAATTTTCCTTCAAATGCCATAAATCATGTGAACAGAATGCATTATACTGTTGCTTGTATCATTCATCTGCTTAATTCTATAGTCTTTTTTTCATGAGTGAATTATTTTAGTTTATCCATGATTTATCTCTCACATATATTCAAATAGGACCAAAAAGAAGTTTCTATCATGTAGAACATATTAATTACTTCCATTTAGCAACAAATTTAGACCATACTGGCAGTCAAAACAAAAATGGGAAAGCACTGAGTTATTGATATATAATATCGGAAGCATTCAGAAAGAATTGTTTGTAGAGACATTCATGTATACTGCCATTATAACCTGAGACAAATTAATAATGCAAATTTTTAAATAAGATCTACATCATTTTAATTATAGCAATGTTCTGTAAGGAATTATTTCATGATATAACTCTTTATAATTGTTGAACCAGAACTTCAGTAATAATGAAATTTATGTGAAAATATACATATAATAAAACACAGAGATAACTTAAAGTATATAGAATAAAAGACAGTAAGTCTCTCAGTGAAATAATTTTCTAGGAGACTTTAACATGTCTTGAAATTCATGTAAATCAATAGTGAAGATTCTGACAAGAGACTAAATTACAAGTTTTGGAATTTTGTTTATACAGAGAAAATACACCTTTGAAAGTAGACCTAGAGAGAGAAAGCTGATATGAACAATATGTCAAACAATTCTACACATTCAAAAGTAGTAACTAAATATACACAGAAGTAAGTTGCCAAGTTGCCAACAGATAATCTCAATATATATATTTTTTTCTCATGAAAGAACTTAAAATGGCCCACAGTGCAACAAAGAGTCTGGAACAACTTGGTAGTAATTTTGCTTTGAGAGACTTTAATATGTGAAAATTTGTGTCTGAAAATGAATGTTGATTAAAACCTGTACATCTCTAAGTAGGTGCTATCATGTGCTAATGAAAATGATGAAAGAAACCACTATCCATTTGATTGTTGCAATGTCTCAGGTATGTGTATGGAGCTAGATAATCTAATTTGTAACATTAATCCTATGACCTTCCAGAAATCTATATTTTGTTTTTTCCCTTTAAAAGCTATGCTGAAAAGAAACATCTAAAAACCAAACTTAGTTTTACTGCATACTGCATTCTATCTGGCTCTTCTCCTTTGTAGAGGTAGTCTGACCACAATTTTAGTTTAGCATGGGGGCACAATCACCACCCAAAGGGATGTAAAATAAACAATGGTAACTGTTCAAAGAGCTATGAAGATCAATGAAGCAAAAATATTTCTTTTAGCTTTAAAGTGATTTACCCTGCCAATCAATTCCTCTTTGGCTACTCATTATTAGTAATTTTGTTTATGTACTATTACATTAATTTGCCACTTTTTTACATAAGTGCCGCAAGTGCCAGGACTTGACTTTCTGAAAAGCTATTATTTTGTTTTTAAAGGTTTTGCAAAAAACTTTAAAAATTGTATTATTCACAACAACAAAAAAGGTAATCATTTATAATTACTATTAAAATCTAAATTGCAAGATTTATGGAAGCCATTTATTAAGTACTGGCTTAAAATGAATTAGAGTGAATAATTTAGATTTAACTCTGCTTTGGTTAAAAAGAGATTAAACAGGAAAATATCAGAAATGGATGGCTTAGAATTGAACAGAGCATTCACTGACCATCTGCTTATATTCCAACTTAAACAGCTGACTATCTTAATTCCTGAACCAAAAAAAACCTCAAGTGTAAAGATGTTTAATTTTAGATGACTTTATCCACCACTGAAGAAATAAAAACAATTTTTAATATCAACCAACAAATTTACAACTTATAGGCTCTTCAAAATTTCTTGATTATGAGACAAATAAAAGTAGTGGTATTATTTAAGTTGGGGGGAAATATTTTTTCCCTACATTCGTCACAACTAAGTAATCAAGGAAACTATATATACTTACAAAAATGAGATGACGATGATGTAATGATATTTTCATTTTGAAATTAAGCAGATATTTCTTAAATAAAATATTGTTGAAGATTCCTCTTAAGTTAATCAGTGAGATAATACCATATTATTCCGTGCCGATGTTATCAGGCATCTCCTTTTGATTTTCATTTGTGTGTGTTTTGCTCCACCACACATATTTGTACTAGTAATGTACTCTGCCAGAGACAGATTTACAGGAGCCCCTTATATGACTTGACCTATTCTACTTTCAGTTGACAATGAAATTTGGTAACAGTGAATCAGGATGGAGCAGAGGTTCTATGACCTCAGGTAGTGACTGGGGTCACTACTTCCTCTGGCAGGCAGAAAAGAATCTTTAGGAATAAACTATACTACAAATATGTTTGTATTTCTAAATGTAAAAATTTAAAACATTCAAAACACTTACAAAAATGATTTATAAAATAAATATTTTGGGAAAATTAGTTTTCCAGTAAGAAAACATGAAGAGCTTTCCAATATCACCAGCCATTAGAGGAATACAAATTAAAACTATAGTTGGTATATTACTATAAACCTATCAGAATCACTAAAATGAAAAAAAATATAATATCAACACCAAATGTTAGTGAGAATGTGGAGAAACCAAGTCACTCATATATTGATGGTGGGGGTATAAAATGGTCACTTACTCTGAAAATGTTTGGCAGTTGCTTAAAAAATTATACACACAATTTTCATACAACCCAACAATTGCACTCTAGAGCATATATCTCAAAGAAATAAAAAATTATAACTACACAAAAACCTATACACAAATATTTGCAAAGGCATAATTTGTAATAGCCCAGATTGCACTCAGTCCTGATTTCCTTCAACAGGCAAATGGTAAACTGTGGTACATACATACCATGGAATACTACTCAGCAGTAAAAAAAAAAAGGAATTGTTAATACACTCAACTACTTGGATGGATCTCAAGGAGATACTGCTGAATGGATAAAAAAAACCAATCACAAAAGGTTTAATACTGTTTAATATATTTATATTTGTATAACATTTTTGAAGTGACAAAATTTAGAAATGAAAGATTGTTGATTGCCAAAGTTATGTATTGGGAGGTGATGGGAAGGAAGTGGATGTGTTTATAAAAGGGATACTTGCTCAGAAGATTGGTCATGATAGTAGATACAAAAGCCTGTACAAGTGAAAAACTTATATGGAATTTAATACAGATACACACACATGAATATGGGTTAAAAAAAAGGGAAATCTGAATAAGATTGGAGGATTGTATTGATATCAATATCCTGGTAGTGATATTATAATATATATAGTTTTGCCAAATATTACCATTGGAGGAAAATCTATAAAGTGCATAGCAGTTCTCACTATATTATTTCTTACAACTGCAAGCAAATCTACAATTATTTCAATACAAATTTCAATTAAAAATGGAAAATCAAAAGGCATTAAAATATAGGGAAATGAGTGAGATATAGCTGTTGCTTCTCAGATGGAAAAAGTTAAAATGATCGCCAATATTCTTTACAGGGACATGTATGATGATATGAACATTTTCGAAATGTATTCTTGTCTATCAGTTTGAAAATAGTTTAAAGGCTGAGGAAGATGCAGAACAATTGTGTCTTACACACCATTTGTGGGAGTAGAAAATAGTCATGAATTTATCTTTATAAGTATGTTACTATCTGAAAGATTAAAATGTGTTGACTGTTTCCTCCACCATGACCAGTTTTAGAAATCTATATAAAGGATATGCATATAAGCACATGCTCATGTAATTGTGTGTTAAAATGTTTATTGCAGTCTTTCTCTAATGGTACCGCATGGAGCTATATGAAAATGTCATTTGGGTAGATTAAGTATGGTTAAATATTAGAATTTTCATATGGTTGGTCATATATAATATTGCAATAATAAAAAATTGAAAAACACAAATTAAATACTTGTCAATAAGGTGTGTATACATACATAAGAAATGTATTATGTAATGCTGTATAGCTACTTAAAAGAATGACTTAGATGAGTTAGACATTTCTGAATGGAAATGTCCATATTAATGGAAATACCACCAAGATACATTAAGTAAATAAATGAAATTACAAACAGTGCATAGATAATGATCACAAGTATACAAGTAAAGGGCTGGAGAGATATGTACCAAACTGAGTAGTTACCTGTTGGGGATGAATGAGAATTGTGAGGTATGGATAAAGGAGAATTTTACATTTCATTCTCTCTCTCCCCCTCTCTTTATTGATTAAATGTTTGTGATCAATGTGAACAATGCTACTTTCATACTATTACCTATTAATACATAAAATTCCCCTTTTACCCAGAAATCCATGTATCTGAACTTAAATAAAAAAGATTTAAAATTTTTTATAATGTTATCATAGTTTTAGAGCAAAACAAAGAAAACTCAATGGGGTTCATTAGTTAATCTTATCCGAATCACTAACATGAATTATTCTGTAGCTGTAAAAGTCATGTATAAGAGAATATACCCGGAGAAAATAATTTTGAGCAGTCAAATAAAAGATCTATAAAATTTTAGGCGCATGACTAAATTTTTTGAAAACATACTCATTGTATGTGTATACGGGCCTGTGTGCCTCTGTGTATATTTTGTTTACAAACATTGAATATTGTTATGTTTTTGCCACCCAACCTAAATCCTAAAATTAGGAAGACGCTGACGCCTTTCTCTAAGTCTTTAACTATCTTTCTCTTTTTTGATGTCCTAGTCTGTGATACTGACGTTTGGTTCAATAACACAAAGATGAAAATATGAACGTATATTATCCAGAGAGTTTATTGCAATGAGAAGGCCCAGTAAAGGAGACACCCCATGATCAGGAACTATGGTGCTTGTTGGTGCGAAAGCAACAATTTTTTTGTGTCATTTTCTAAACTAGATCGTGTGCTATGTTCTTTGTGATATAATCTAGCTCGGTCCCTGACCAATTTCCAATCCTGAATTATCAACGTTTATGTTGGATTTGTAATCTATTCAATATCTTTCCAATACAATCCTTTCTGCTTAAGTTATTCAGAATCTATTCCAACTGTTTAAAATCAGCCCCACTAGAAAGCAAACATAGATGTCCATTAAGAAAATGACTGGAAGAACATATTACCAAAATTCTTACAAGAATCTCTCTTGAAGATTTGAGTATGAACTATTTTAGAGTTGAGGTGTTTCATGTAACTTTTATTCCTTTTTAAGAGTTTCATATTGAATCTACATTATTTTTTAATTCATAAAATAATAATGTTGTTCAAAGTATCTGTGACACTTCCTTTTAGGAAATATTTTCACACATGTCTTTAAATATTGTTTTGCTCTTCAATAACTCAGAATCTCTTGCTGTCTCTCTGTCTTCTCTCTCCATCTCTTTCTCTCTCCATCTCTTTCCCTCCTCTTATTTTCTGAGAATACTAATTGTATATTTGGGGATAGGCTAGCTTATGCTGATGAAAAAAAACAACCCCAACATCTCTGTGGTTTAAAACAAGAGTTTACTTTTTGTTTATCTTATGACCTCTAGGTCAATTAGGTGGTACCTTTGATGAATATAGCTCCATGTGGTACTTGTGTATATGGATATTTCATCTCAACAGGGCTACCATAGCAGGGAAAGACCAGCATGGACAATTAAACTTTCACTCATTTTTCATTGGATGAATGAAGTTACATGGCCAAAGCTAATTCACAGAGGCAAGAGAAGGGTAAGTATCCTATGTGAGAAAGCTAGGCATTTTCAGAAATAATGCTAATGTATGCCATATTAGACAATTAGAGAATTAACTGCTACATTTCTTGCTAACAGGTCATGATTATACTCAAAAATCTTTAAATCATTATTTTGCTTCAATCTAAGAAAAAGGCTACTAATATCATTCTCTTTAATTTTAATAGGATGGAGAGAAAAGATGTGAACTATTTGGTGGCATAGTTCTAACATTTTTGCTATAAAGAATACTGGTTTTTTTTTTCCATATACAAAAATAAAACTCAAAATGGATTAAAAGCCTAAATGTAAGACCAGATACTATAAAACTCCTGGAGGAAAACATAGGCAGACCAATCTTTGACATAAATTGCAGCAATATCTTTTTGTATCTGTCTCCTAGAGTAATGGAAACAAAAACAAAAATAAGCAAATGGAACCTAACTAAACTTAAAAGCTTTTGCACAGCAAAGGAAACCATAAGGATGAAAAGACAACCTACAGAATATGAGAAAATGTTTGCAAATGATGCAACTGACAATGGCTTAATTTCAAAAATATACAAAAAGCTTATAGAGTTCAATACCATAAAAATACAACAAGCCAATCAAAAAAACATGGGCAGAAGACCTAAAAAGACATTTCTCCAAAGAAGACATGCAGATGGCCAACAGGTACATGAAAAGATGTGCAATATCATTAATTGTTAGAGAAATGCAAATCAAAGCTACAATGAAGTATTACTTCACCCTGGTCAGAATGGCCATTATCAGAAAGGCTATAAATAATAAATGCTGGAGAGGGTGTGGAGAAAAGAGAACCCTCCTACACTGTTAGTGGGAATATAAATTGGTATAGCCGCTATGGAGAACAGTATAGAGGTTCCTTAAAAAACTAAAAATAAAGTTACCATATGATCCAGCAATCCATACAAGAGTCCACCAGATTGCATCTCTAACTACCTCTAGGCCTATATCTACTTCTCTTTTCCTCAATCACTCTAATCCAATCCATTACTATTCCTTAAGGATGCCAAACCTGTCCCCACATTAGAAGATTAGGATCTTTACAACTGCTCTTACCTCTTCTCAGAATGTGTTTCCTTAGGTATTCCCATGTGGCTCACTCCCTTATTTTATTCCATTCTCTGCTCAAATAGTTAAGAGGGGTCTTCCCCACCACCTGAACTTCTCCACCTGAAATAGGTATTCTACCTATTCCATCTTGTGTCATTCTCTTTCCCCTTGAGAATTAGCATTTGTCTACAAAAATTAATATTTACAACTCAGAAAACACAGATTTTTTTTTAAATGACATACGTAGATCCTAACTCACAAAACAACCTCAACCACTTGCTTTCCTAATCCACAAAAGCAGAGTGGTTCAAGGAAAGTACACAATACTGAGCATCGGCTTTATATCTGATCTGGACCTCGTAGCTCTATCTCATTTCTTAAGGCTTAAGTTTCAATATTTTATGGTTTCAAAAATATTTAAGTTATGTAATGATTTCAAATTCAAACATTTTAAGATAATATTTATTGAATAGTCATTGAGGTAACTGATGTTGCTGGTTTCTTGTGTATATTTCCAGAAACTGTCCATATATATAAAGTATATACATGTACGTAATAAATATTTTATTTAGAAAACAATTTTATTCTTAAATTATTTGTAATAATACATATATATCTTTTATCATTAACATTTTAAAATATATGTAATATATTGTTTTCAAGTGGCATAATTAATGGGTTATACAGTAGAAAGTGTCACCTTCACACCTGTTCTTCCAAAGGAAAAACTCTCTTCACTGAAGGCGATCAATATTGTAAGATTAAAAAAAAATTATTCCAGAAATATTTAATGATAATCAGGCACGTATATTATATAATCTTTTATACATATATTGCGGGTTAATAAACACAGGTTTTCATTTTGATTTTTCAAAAATGGATGTTTTTCTGTGCCATTACAAAAAGAGGTCCAACATTATTTCTATGGCTATATGGTCTCCTAGTTTATGATAGCACAATATTTTATTTAACCTTGCTTTTTCTGAGGGATAGTTAGGATTTTTCTGCTTATAATTCTGCAAAGGATAAAATTGTATATACTTTATTTCACACATATGCCAATACATCTGCAGGTTCAATACCTAAGAGAAGAATTGCTGGATTGAATAGTACGCACATTTATCATTTTAATAGATTTGGACAGAATGTGTTTCCTAAAAACTGTACACATTTACATCACAGTGTGTCACTAAGACCTTGAAATTAATTCAGTATGATAGGTAAACAACTGCTATTTCTGTGTAGTTTTCATATTTTTCTTTTATTGTATGTGAGATAGAGTACCATTTCAAATTCTCAAGGATTACTGTATTTCTTTTTTCTGTGATATGTCTTATAAATATACTCATTTGTTAAATTGGGCTATAATTGGCTTTGCCTAATGACAACAGTGAGCTATTTTCATATGAAGTAAATTAGAATATAAGTTGGAATATAAGTTGCTTTATAAGCACTTTGTGGAATATGAGTTTCTTTTGTGCATATTTTTTCTCTAGCTTATCTTCTAGTTGAATCCAAATCTGGGTTCAAAAGAATAATACTCACTATTTAGTACATGTTCAAAACTCTTATATGTTACTTATTTCTAAGATGTCAGTTTTGAGTTGTACAAATTATTTGTGCCAAATATATTACCTTTGAAAATTGTGGAGATTTTGTTCTACGTTTTTCTCCTCTTGAAGGAAGCTGGAACACTCATAAAATTTTATCGCAACCATGTCCTCACTTGTGATGCTTCCTTTGACTCTCAGTCTTAAATGTTTTTCTTTGTGTTAAAAGATGATGTCATACATCTTTCCTGCAGTACATATCTGTCTATTTTCATTTCTGTGATCTTATAAAGGGTCAGTTAAATAAATGATACTCAATAAATTTGGAATAAATTAATGAATTTATCCTATTTTGGATGCACAACACATTTAGAGTTGCCAAATAATAAGTATCCAGAAACTAAATATTATATGTTATTTTTAGTTGGTCACTATTTTTCTGCTACACATATTGAATGACCACTGTGATTTTCAGAACCACTCTGGCTTCACTTTTATGAATAGAGGTGCTTTGATCAAATTGAAAATGAATTATTAACTTTTTGCCTTATTAGCTTCCTTAAAACCTTAACGAAACTAAGACATTTATCTATCCAGAAAAGTGTACATTCATATTAAATTTCACAAATATCAGGGGTTTATAGACCCTGAAAGCTGTCCTTAGCATCACAATGTCCTTAGCATTTGAAACCACAATATAGAAGGAGAAGGATGTAATGATACCAAAAAGATTATGTTCTTATGTTCAATATCAGACTTTTACCAACTATGATTTTGATAAGTATAGGAACAAATGAAGACTCATTTGCTGTCTCCATATTTATCTAATAGTGAGAGGCACTGTTGAGCATAGTACCCAGTGCCTAAGACATAATAAAGTTTCAATCTGTGTTAAGTATTATCATCATACTCATTAGTATACTAGCATTTTGTATGCATATTGAATTATTTGTAATATTAAAAATTTTAGTAAATTAGTATAAAACTTAATTTGTGAATGTTTCCAAGGATATGAACAATCTTTTCACCACAATAAACTCGGTTCAAACATACAGGTTTCAGATAATATCTGAAATATTTGCCTATTTATTTCTTAGTGAAGGCTCATATTTAATGATTTTTTTGTTTGCTTATAGGCCTTGGTCAGTGTAATAATGTATTAAGCTTTAAAAAATATTTTTATAGATATTTTCAAGAGACATAGGCACTTATGTATTTATTTACTGCTGCTATATTTGTGGAAAAAAATTCTGCCTGTGTTGACCTATGTTGTTTTAAATCTAACCAGACTCTACAAATATCTTTCATTACACCTCCATTTATTTATGATTCAACATGATTTTCTGGCTATTCTAATCCAAAGATTATTTTTATACATATTACTTAAGCCAGAAAGCCCCCAATTTTTTAAACTAGTATACATTACACATTATTTAATGTACCTGAAAGTGCATGTATTTGGTAAACTAATATGCAATTTTATATTTCTCTAATTGATATATTATATAATGTGTGATTTAGTGAGGTAAATGTGTGAATTATATGAGAATCACTCCTAAATAGATAACTTGGAAACAAGGTATGCAAAAGTAAGTAAGCAACTGAGTATTTAATTTCATAAATAAGAAAACAAAACAAAAATACTCTAAGAGAAAAAAATACTTGAACTCAACCTCATTGAACTTAATTTAAGAACTCAATGTCAATCAGAATCTTCCCCAGTACTGGAAAAAAAACCTAAAGTAAATACAGTGCTGATCTCATCTACCTAACTAAAATTATAATCAAACCCCCAAACAAGCATATGGCATTCAAATTACATAATCACATTCCAGAATAAAATTCAAGAGTATTTATAGAAAAATAAAATTATCCAGTTTCCAATATAGTAGAATTCACAATGTCTGGCATCCAAAAAAAATTTAGCAGGCATGAAAACAAACAGGAATTTCTCATTATGGGTCATTAAATATGAGACTAAAGAGAGAAAAATTAAATATGAGACTAAAGAGAGAAAAAGGTCAACTAATTGAAACAGACCTGGAAGTCAAATAGATGTTAAAATTAGCAGACAAGGATGTTGAAATAGTTATTATAACACCATTCATAATCTCAAAAAATAGTGCAAAGACATGGAAGATGTAAGAAATTGAAAGTATAGAGGAGAAAAAATTATAATGTATAATATTAAATACGTAATGGATGGTATTAACATCAAATTTAACATTGAGAAGAAATGATTACTGAACACGAGCCTTCATATCGGAAAAAAATTCAAAATAAAAAACAGGAAAAATGAAGAAGAAAATAAATACACAAGACAGCATCACTGAGCTGTGGAAAAATTTTAAGCTACTTCACATATGTGTAATTGGGATGCCTGAAAAAGAGGGAAGGAATGGAGTAAAGAAAAATATATTTAAAGAAATAATGTATGAAAACTTTCTAAGTTTGGTGAAAACTAATAAACCTACAGTTCCAAAGCAAAACATACACAAAGACACTTTAGCATTTGTTGTAGAGCTGGTTTGGTGATGCTGAATTCTCTTAGCTTTTGCTTGTCTGTAAAGCTTTTGATTTCCCCATCAAATCTAAATGAGAGCCTTGCTCGATAGAGTATTCCTGGTTGTAGGTTTTTCCCTTTCATCACTTTAAATATATCATGGCACTCCCGTCTGGCCTGAAGAGGTGGAGAAAAGGGAACCACTTTTCCCTCTTTTCCCAATGTAGGGAACCCTCCTACACTGTTGATGAGACTGTAAATTGGTACAGTCGCTATGGAGAAGAGTGGAGGTTCCTTAAAAACTAAAAGCACTATGGAGGTTCCTTAAAAAACTAAAAATAGGGCTTCCCTGGTGGCGCAGTGGTTGAGAGTCCACCTGCCGATGCAGGGGACACAGGTTCGTGCCCTGGTCCGGGAAGATCCCATATGCCGCGGAGCGGCTGGGCCTGTGAGCCATGGCTGCTGAGCCTGCGCGTCCGGAGCCTGTGCTCCACAACAGGAGAGGTCACAGCAGTGAGAGGCCCGCGTACCGCAAAAAACAAAAAAAACTAAAAATAGAGCTATCATATGATCCAGCAATCCCACTCCTAGGAATATATCCAGAAAATAAAATAATTCGAAAAGATACTTGCACCCCAATGTTCACTGCAGTACTATTTACAATATCCAAGACATGGAACCAACCTAAATGTCCATCAACAGAGGAATGCATATGGTACATATGTACAATGGAATATTACTCAGCCATAAAAAGAAATAATGCCATTTGCAACAACATGGATGGACCTAGAGACTGTCATACTGAGTGATGTAAGTCAGACAGAGAGAGACATATCATATGATATTGCTTATATGTGGAATCTAAAAAAAAGGGTACAAGTGAACTTATCTAGAAAACAGAAATAGAGTTACAGATGTAGAAAACAAACATTGTTTCCAGGGGGTAAGGGGGGTAGGATAAATTGGGTGACTGGGATTGACATATATGCACTATTATATATAAAATAGATAACTAATAAGTACCTACTGTAGAGCACAGGAAACTACTCAATTCTCTCTAATGGCCTATATGGGAAAAGAATCTTAAAAAGAGTGGATATATGTATATGTATAACTGATTCGCTTTGCTGTACACCTGAACACAACATTGTAAATCAACTACACTCCAATAAAAATTATAAAGAAATAAATAAAATTCCTCCAATCTTTAAAAAAAAATCAAGACCTAATTTCATATTGTCTCCAAGTGAAAAACTTAAAACATAAATACACAAATAAGTTAAAAGTAAAATGGTAAAAACATATGTATTATGCTAACCCTTATCAAAGAAAACAATTAAATCAGACAACATGAAAATAGTGATATCAGAACATAGAAAATTAAGAGGAATAAAGAATGTTACTATATAATGATAAAGGTGATAATTCATCAAGAAGAAACAACACATAGCCTGGGAGAACATATTTTCAAATCACATATGTGGCAAAGAATGTCGAGTAGAACATAGAACTCTCTCAACTCAATAATAAGAAAACAAACAATACAAATGGGCTAAAGATTTTAACAGTCTCTTCATCACAGAAGATATGTGAAAGCAAAAAGGATATGAAAGGTTTCTAAATATCATCAGTCATGAGGAAATGAAATTAAAAACACGAGTTTCCACTGTACACCTATTGGCATGGACAAAAGTAAAAATAGGGCTTCCCTGGTGGCGCAGTGGTTGAGAGTCTGCCTGCCGATGCAGGGGACGCGGGTTCGTGCCCCAGTCTGGGAAGATCCCACATGCCGCGGAGCGGCTGGGTCCGTGAGCCATGGCCGCTGAGCCTGCGCGTCTGGAGCCTGTGCTCCGTGGCGGGAGAGGCCACAGTAGTGAGAGGCCCGCGTACCGCAAAAAAAAAAAAAAAAAAGTAAAAATAATGACCATATCAAGGGTAGGTGAGGATGTGGAGGAACTGGAATTCTCATACATTGTTGGTGTGGATGTAAAATAATGCAACTCTTTATAAAAGTGCAGTTTCTTGAAAAGTTTAACATATACATAAAATCACCCAGTTATTTCATGCCAAGGAAAGCATATATCCACACTTGCATATAAATGTCTATCTGCTTTAACCATAATAGCTCCAAACTGGAAACAACTATCCATGAACAGGTGAACAGATAAAAAAGTTATTGTACGCCCATAAAATGGAATATTACTCAGAAATAAAAAGTAATGAACTATTGATATATACATGTGTATAAATCTCAAAATAATTATATTGAATGAGTAGAGACAGACAAAAAATAATACCATAGGATTATATTTATGCAACTTCTGAAAAAAATACAGCTATTCTATAAAGGTAAAAAATAAATAATTGGTTGCCTCTGGACAGAGTGGGAGCAGCAGAGTGGAAAGGCCTGGCAGAAGGATTATAAAGAGGCAGGAAGAAACTTTTGGAAATGATGGATACACTCATTTTCTCAGTTGTGGTAATGGTTTTACGAGTGTACCATATGGCAAAATTTATCATGTTGTGTATTGAATCATATATGGCTTTTTGTATGCTATTTAAACATCAAGAAGAGTATTACTCTGAGATGGTCCCTAAAATAAGTCATGGGGGAAAAAATAAATCAGGTCTTGTGTGAGAGTAAATAAAATCCTGTCCCCTCTTGGGATCTTTCAGAGGTGTGGTAAATTTAGGCAGGATTTAGTAAACTTAAAAGTTACCACAGGTTTGTTGCTTAAGACCTAATTTTTGCATAATATCATAATATATTTGAAACTCAAACTAGAGCTACCAACCTGACCAAAAACCGTGGCAAAAAAGTCTCTGTGTTTATTTTGAGAAATGTCATCATCTGAGAAATTAAATCTGGATAACTGTGATATGCTATTTTTGTGTGTGTGATTTTCTGTAATTTTTAATGTTTTAAAAAACATAAAAATACTATAAATTAGAATATTCTTTGAAAACAAAGCAAGTTTTGTCACTATGGCTATGTTACTGCAAAACCTCTGATAATTTTTAAAAGAAATCCTCTTTGATGGAGGCCCAAGTGTTCTAGTGCTATTTTGACTTCCACTTGATATTAATGTAGCTTTACAGAGTACATTTGCTATAATTTAAACACACAAGCACATACACAGGTGAAGAAATCTACATATAGGATTCCTATATAAAAGTTCCTACAAGCAACTGTATGCCAATAAAATGGACAATGTGGAAGAAATAGACAAATTCTTAGAAAGGTACAGTCTCCCAAGACTGAACCAGGAAGAAATAGAAAATATGAACAGATCAATCACAAGCCCTGAAATTGAAACAGTGATTAAAAACTCCCAACAAACAACAGTCCAAGACCTGATGGCTTCACAGGTGAATTTTATCAAATGTTAAGAGAAGATCTAACACCTATCCTTCTGAAATTGTTCCAAAAAATTGCAGGGGAGGGAAAACTCCCAAACTCATTCTATGAGGCCACCGTCACCCTGATACCAAAACCAGACAAAGATATCACAAAAGAAAGAAAATTACAGGCCAATATCACTGATGAACACAGACGCAAAAATCCTCAACAAAATACTAGCAATCCAAATGCAACAATATATTAAAAGGATCACACACCATGATCAAGTGGGATTTATCCCAGGGATAAAAGGATTTTTCCAATATCCACAAATCAAACAGTGTGATACACCACATCAACAAACTGAAGAAAAAAAACCATATTATTATCTCAATAGATGCAGAAAAAGCTTTTGACAAAATCCAGCACCCATTTATGATAAAAACTCTCCAGAAAGTGGGCATAGAGGCAACCTACCTCAACATAATAAAGGTCATATATGACAAACCTACAGCTAACATCACACTCAATGGTGAAAAGCTGAAAACATTTCCTCTAAGATCAGGAACAAGACAAGGATGTCCACTCTTGCCACTTTTATTCAACATAGTTTTGGAAGCCCTAGCTATGGCAATTAGAGAAGAAAGAGAAATAAAAGGAATACAAATTGGAAAAGAAGTAAAACTGTCACTGTTTGCAGATGACATGATAGTATACATAGAAAATCCTAAAGATGCTACCAGAAAACTACTAGAGCTCATCAATGAATTTGGTAAAGTTTCAGGTTACAAAACTAATACTCAGAAATACGTTGCCTTTCTATACACTAACAATGAAAGATCAGAAAGAAAAATTCAACAAACAATCCCATTTACCATCACATCAAAAAGAATAAAATATCTAGGAATAAACCTACCTAAGCAGACAAAAGACCTGTACTCTGAAATCTATAAGACGCTGATGAAAGAAATTGAAGAAGACACAAACAGATGGAAAGATATACCATATTCGTGGATTGGAAAAATCAATATTGTCAAAAAGACTATAGTACGCAAGGCAATCTACAGATTCAATGCAATCCCTATAAATTACCAATGGCATTTTTCACAAAACCAGAACAAAAAGTCGTAAAACTTGTATGGAGACATAAAAGACCCCGAATAGCCAAAGCAAACTTGAGAAAGAAAAACAGAGCTGGAGGAATCAGGCTCCCTGACTTCAGAGTATACTACAAGCTGTAGGCATCAAAACAGTAAAGTACTGGCTTAAAAATAGAAATATAGATCAATGGAACAGGATAGAAAGCTCAGAAATAAACCCACGCACCTATGTTCAATTAATCTATGACAAAGGATGCAAGACTACACAATAGTGGAAAGACAGTCTCTTCAACAATGGTGCTGGAGCTACAGTAATCAAGACAGTATGGTACTGGCACAAAAACAAACATATAGATCAATGGAACAGGATAGAAAGCCCAGAGATAAACCCACGCACATATGGTCACCTTATCTTTGATAAAGTAGGCAAAAATATACAGTGGAGAAAAGACAGTCTCTTCAATAAGTGGTGCTGGGAAAACTGGACAGGTACATGTAAAAGTATGAAATTAGAACACTCCCTAACACCATACACAAAAATAAGCTCAAAATGGATTAAAGACCTAAATATAAGGCCAGAAACTATCAAACTCATAGAGGAAAACATAGGCAGAACACTCTATGACATAAATCACAGCAAGATCCTTTTTGATCCACCTCCAAGAGAAATGGAAATAAAAACAAAAATAAACAAATGGGACCTAATGAAACTTCAAAGCTTTTGCACAGCAAAGGAAACCATAAACAAGACCAAAAGACAACCCTCAGAATGGGAGAAAATATTTGCAAATGAAGCAAGTGACAAAGGATTGATCTCCAAAATTTACAAGCAGCTCATGCAGCTCAATATCAAAAAAACAAACAACCCTATCCAAAAATGGGCAGAAGACCTAAATAGACATTTCTCCAAAGCAGATATACAGATTGCCAACAAACACATGAAAGAATGCTCAACATCATTAATCATTAGAGAAATGCAAATCCAAACTACAATGAGATATCATCTCACACCAGTCAGAATGGCCATCATCAAAAAATGTAGAAACAATAAATGCTGGAGAGGGTGTGGAGAAAAGGAAACACTCTTACACTGTTGGTGGGAATGTAAATTGATACAGCCACTATGGAGAACAGTATGGAGTTTCTTTAGAAAACTACAGGTAGAACTACCATGCGATCCAGCAATCCCACTACTGGGCATATACCCTGAGAAAACCATAATTCAAAAAGAATCATGTACCAATATGTTCATTGCAGCTCTATTTACAATACCCAGGACATGGAAGCAACCTAAGTGTCCATCAACAGATGAATGGATAAAGAAGATGTGGCACATATATACAATGGAATATTACTCAGCCATAAAAAGAAACGAAATTGAGTTATTTGTAGTGAGGTGGATGGACCTAGAGTCTGTCATACAGAATGAAGTAAGTCAGAAAGAGAAAAACAAATAACGTATGCTAACACATATATATGGAATATAAGAAAATAAAAAAAAGGTCATGAAGAACCTAGGGGTAAGACAGGAATAAAGACACAAACCTACTAGAGAGTGGACTTGAGGATATGGGGAGGGGGAAGGGTAAGCTGTGACAAAGCGAGAGAGTGGCATGGACATATATACACTACCAAACATAAAATAGATAGTTAGTGGGAAGCAGCCACATAGCACAGGGAGATCAGCTCGGTGCTTTGTGACCACCTACAGGGGTGGGATAGGGAGAGTGGGAGGGAGGGAGATGCAAGAGGGAAGACGTATGGGAACATATGTATATGTATAACTGATTCACTTTGTTATAAAGCAGAAACTAACACACCATTGTAAAGCAATTATACTCCAATAAATATGTTAAAAAAAAAACAATGGTTCTGGGAAAATTGGACAGCTACATGTAAAATAATGAAATTAGATCATTCTTTAAAACCATACACAAAAATAAGCTCAAAATGGATTAAAGGCCTAAATGTGAGACTGGACACTATAAAACTCCTAGAGGAAAGCATAGGCAGAACACTTTCTTACATAAATCGCAGCAATATCTTTTTTGATCTGTTTCCCAGAATAATGGAAATAAAAACAAAAATAAACAAATGGGACCTAATTAAGCTCAAAAGCTTTTGTACAGCAAAGGAAACCAAAATGAAAAATCAATTCACAGATTGGGAGACAGAAAATATTTGCAAATGAAGTGACTGAGAAGGGATTAGTCTCCAAAATTTACAAATAGCTCATGAGGCTTAATATCATCAAAACAAACAATCCAATCAAAAAATGGGCAGAAGACCTATATAGACATTGCTCCAACCAAGAAATACAGATAGCCAAAAAGCACATGAAAAGGTATTCAACATCGCTATTAGAGAAATGCAAATCAAAAATACAATGAGATATTACTTCACACCAGTAAAAATGGCTATCATCAACAAATCCACAAGCAATAAATGCTGAAGAGGGTGTGGAGAGAAGGGATCCCTCCTATACTGTTGGTGGGAATGTAAATTGGTATAGCCACTATGGAGGTTCCTTAAAAATCTAAAAATAGAGCTACCATATGGTCCAGCAATCTCACTCCTGGGCATATATCCAGAGAAAAAAGCATGGTCTGAAAGGATACATGCACCCCAATGTTCATTGCAGCACTGTTTAAAATAGCCATGACATGGAAGCAACCTAAACGTCCATCGACAGAGGAATGGATAAAGAAAATGTGGTATGTACATTCAATAGAATATTACTCAGCCATTAAAAATAATGAAATAATGCCACTTGCAGCAACATGGATGAACTTAGAGATTGTAATACTGAGTGAAGTAAGTCAGACAGAGAAAGAGAAATATTATATGATATCCCTTATATACAGAATCTTAAAAAAATGATGCAAATGTACTTATTTACAAAACAGAAACAGACTCGCAGACTTACAGAACAAACTTATGGTTACCGGGGGGAAGGATGGGGGGAAGGGATAGTTAGGGAGTTTGGGATTGACAGGTACACACTGCTATATTTAAAATGGATAACCAACAAGGACCTACTGTATAGTGCAGGGAACTCTGCTCAATGTTATGTGGCAGCCTGGATGGGAGGGGAGCCTGGGGGAGAATAGATATATGTTTATGCATGGCTGAGTCATTTTGCTGTGCACCTGAAACTATCACAACATTGTTAATTGACCATGCTCCAATATAAAATGAAAAGTTTAAGAAAAAATGTTCCTAAGATATTTTTTTATAACTTTCCACTGAAATTCCCATGAAGAAACACCATAAAATGAAAATTCAAAACTAAAAATGCCAGTTGAGCTTACTATCTGAACTATTTCCCTATTTTTGCCACTCTATTGTAAATAGTGAAGAATTACCAAGATGAAAAGCAGTGAAAAGTTGCTATCTCATAGTCTCTAACATGGTTCAAAACACAAAGAATACACGAGTAAGAAAATCATTTCCTTTTTGGCAGGGCTTGGATTATTATTATTTTTTTTTAAAGCAAAGATTATTTTCCTAACTCCTATGAAGACTGCCCTTTTTCTCTTTTTCAAACAGATATATAAACAGAAAAATGGTACAATTTGTATTCTGGAGAAAATACATTGAAATTGGGGAAGCTCGCCTTCTAGAAGTAAAGTATTATTAGGTAAAAGCAAATTAAAAATATGAGATCACAGATTCCCAATCAAACCAGTGTCAGAAGGCCAGAGAATATGAAGAGAAGAAAATCTTATCTGCTAGTGAAGCCACATGAGACTGGTTACAACTCTGCATTGTTAGGAAACAATTGTCCATGGAACTCTCACATTTCTGTCTATCTTGTCAGCAGAGGTACTGATGTTCCTTAGCTACAGACTACTTTTCCAAGAATGTTCATAAAGCAAATAGCTTTGGGAGGGAGAGTTTTCATTGCTACAGAGGGTGGGTTTGTTTACTGTTCGGTACAATAAAGATAATATTTTCTTGCAGAGCAAGGTTGGGCAGGTTTGCTTGCATCCCATTTTAAAGGCTGGAATTTCCTAATTTGGGCATGCAACTGCTATGTCACAAATCAATTGTGTGTACCTGATTCATCCAGGCCCACCAGACTTGGGAGCCATGGGACACTGGCATTAACGTTAGTGTCCTTCTGCTGCTGTATGTGAATATATTTTGTCTCTGACCCAGGAGTGTTCTGTCTCTTGTCAGTTTGCATGAAATTATTCATTAGTTTTAATAAACCATTGGTTTGTTAGCTTGCAAATAGGGTAAAATTCAGACCCTTTGCAGTTTTGACATGGCTAAGATGGGGAAAATAACATTAGACTCTCTTCCATATTGAAGTGGATATGAAAAGGGATCTAATCTACTTTGATAAAAAGAGCAAACCTAGGGCAAAAGGCAATGGCTATGTTCTAGGGTTTATAGTCATTGGTCCTTATTCCAAGAAAAAAAAACAGAAAAGATATATACATGCATATGTAATATACAGAGCTTATAAAATACCTCAGAACAAAGTTAAGGAACATCTTAAAAGATTAAAATAACATTTCTGAAAAATATTACTTCCAGAAAATTCTAAAAAATTATTTTCATATTCTTTTTTTGTCTCAGATAGTATAAAGATATCTTGTATATATAAATACTTTAAATATTTTACACACATGCATTTATTAAATGAATTAATAACAACTAATTGAAGATATGTTCCAAAAATAGAGACTTCATTGTATAAGGCAGGACAGAGTAGAGGTACTGATGCAGTTGTACCTGAAAATCTCAGTCAATTTTCTAGACACACTAATAAATTTATTAGAGCTTAGTATTGTAATACTGGAACAAACAGCTTTATAATTCAAAAAAAACAAACTAGTAAGACAATGGAGAGGTGAGACATTGGAATTAGATCACCTATTTTGAATATCAGAACTTAACAAAATGTGAGACCATGACAAGTTATGTAATCTTCCTGACACTTATTAACTTCAAATATAAAGGCTTGTCTGGGAAACAAATTGGCTATGAACATTACCACAGTTTTTGTTCACTGGAACCATAACTTGAGACAGATTTTAGAATGCATTTTATTTACTAGGAAATAAAACTCTGAAGGGAGTGGGTTTTCCCTTGACAGAGAAAGAAGTCAAACTGTGGTTCCAGAAAGATTCATATAATCATATAGGAAGTTCTGAAATGTTAAAATAATCTTGCATTCCTGGGATAAACCCCAGTTAGTAATGACATATTTTTCTTTTTATATTTTTGGATCAATATGCTAAATTTGGTTAAGAATTTTTGTATCTATATTTATGAGGGATATTTGCCTGTAGTATTCTTTCTTTTATTTCCTTTACTAGTTCTGCTGTAAGGATAATGCTGGCCTTATAGAATATATTACAGATTATTCCCTCTCCTATTTTCTGAAAGAATTTATGTGGAATTGGTATGATTTCTTTCTTTTTTTTATTGGAGTATAGTTGCTTTACAATGTTGTGTTAGTTTCTGCTGTACAGCAAAGTGAATCAGCCTCACGTATACATCTATCCCCTCTTCCTTGGATTTCCTTTCCACTCAGTCACCAAAGAGCATTGTGTAGAGTTCCCTGTGCTATACAGTAGGTTCTCATTAATTATCTATCTCATACATAGTAGTGTATATATGTCAATCCCAATCTGCCAATTTATCCCACCCTCCCCTTTCCCCCTTGGTATCCATATGTTTGGTCTCTATGTCTGTGTCTCTATTTCTGCTTTGCAAATAAGATCATCTATACCACTTTTCGAGATTCTGCATATACGCGTTAATTGAACTCTTTATAGAGATTGGTCTTATGGTCCAGAATGTGGTATTTCTTTGTAAATGATCAAATTGCCCGTTGAATGAGTGTGCATTCTGCTGTTGTTGGGTACAGTGTCCTATAAATTTTAAGAAAAGTTGGTTGTTGGTGTTGCTCAAGTTTACTATATTCTTCATGATTTTCTGTCTGTCTGAACTATCAGTTTTTGAAGGCAAGTATTGAGATCTCTGTTGAAAATTCCAGATTTGCCTAGTTTATCTTTTATGTTGTTTTTTATAACTTTTTACTTCTGTTAGCTCTGTTGGTAGGTGTATAAACAATTTGGTTTTGGTTTTGGTTTACATCCTTTTCAGATTGCATCCTTAATCATTATTATTACAATTATCTCTTTATCCCTAGTAATATTCTTTCTGTGGCTGAAATCCACCTTTCCTGATATTAATATAACCACTCTTCTTTCCTTATTGAGTATTAGCATGGCAGGTATTGTCAGTCTCTTTTCACTGTAAGCTATTGATATCTTTTGTATCTAGTATGGGTTTCTTATGGATGACTTATAGCTGCTTCTTGCTTTATTATTATCCAACCTGGCAATCTTTGATTTTAGTTGGGATTTAGTTTACTTTTAATGTGAATATTGATATGGTTGTGTTTAAATGTACCACATTTCTACTTCTTTTCCCTTCTTTTCCTTTTTTTCTGACTTCCTTTAGATTAAGGGAATATTATTTATGATTCATTTTTATCTTTGTTAGCTTATTATCTTTACCTGCTTTTATTACTTGCTTTAGGGTTTACATGATACATTTTCAACTTATAAAAAACTACATTCAAAGGATATTATAGAATTTTGATATAATATAAAAACCTTACAACTCTGTACTCTTATCCCTCCCCTCCTGGCCTTAGTGCTATTGTTGGCATAATTTTCCTCTAGGTATTTTTTCTCTAGATGAAATTCAGGTAATAAGAAAAGATATTCAACACGTGCCATGTTTTAGACATTTTGTATTCTAGGCATGTACTCTTAGTCCTCACAGTTTTATGAGATAACAATCATTGCCTTCATTTTTCAGATGTGAAACCTGAAGCTCAAAGAGATTATATAACCTACCTTAGTCAGATAACTACTAAGTAAGGGAGTTGAAAATCAAACACAGATCTTTATAATCTGAAACCTATGCTTATTTTTATATACCACCATTTTCAATAAGTATTTATTGAATGAATAAATGAACTTCTAAATTAATGTATTTGAGGGACAAAAAAGGTACTCTGAATTCCAAACTTTTTACATTTGCTTTGCTTTGATAACATCTAAAATGTTCATAAGTGGAATATATCCCCTTAGCTTAAAATGATAAACAGCAAATGTGGCACCCACAATGTTCACTGAGAGTATATCAGTGAACATGGAAGCAGTTAATTAATAAACAAAGAAACTTTGCTGCTCAGAAAATGTTTAGCAGTATTGCACAAAATATGGCATAGCACTATATGATTGAAGTGGCTATTTTCTCTTAAGTTCTAATGAGAAAACTATACTTCCAACCTTAATACTTTAGCCATCCCCATAGGTAAGGCAGAATAATACAACAGGATGCTGAGATTAGATATTTCAGAGATTAACAAGTGAAGCTGAAGGCCGGTACTCCACAGAATAACGTTCAGGAAAGCACAACCTTTTGGAATCAACTGATAAAGACTGCTTATATAAACATATTTATAAGCAGAAACTTCATGTTTTCAAATGAGTTGTGTTCTCTCAATATCTCTCTTTTCAGTGAAATGCTGAAAAGGAGAGAAATGAAGACATGAATCTATATTGCCATATTCTCTTAAATACAGCATGAACTAAGATCATCTTCCTTCAAGGAAAAAAGTGTGAGGAATTCAGAGAAGAGAAGAACAGAAACAGCCACTAAAGAAATATAAACAAAAGGATTTAAGAACATTTTAAGATTATTTTGTGGGATTTGAATACTATTTCATAGGATATCAACTCCATGGCAGTAACCGTTAGCAAGTAAAGTGGCAGGTAAGGCAGGATTATTTGTCGCTGCTTGATGAGTATTGCGATGAAAGAGAAATTAGAGAGTTTCAGGGTAAGGTACAGGGGGTGCTGACTAGAATAATAGAAGGGAGTTGATGAACTGAATGAATTATGAGGGTTTGAATGATCTTGAAGAATTAGGAACTATGGAAATCAAGGGATGTGAAGGGATGAGAATGCCATGAGTATCACCTTGGAAGTAGAACAGTTTTCTACAATGTCAGAGTTTAAGGCTGTGCCCTGAAGATGGATAGTTGATATTTACTGGAAATGGAAGCCATTTAGATGAAGGATTCTGAAGTACAATGACATAAACTGATGGCTCTGGTTATTTGGATAGTGGGGTATCAACTTCAGAAAAAGGTGGTGCAGAACTACTGTCTGTTGTATTTATAACTGGAAACACTGTCTTGTGACTCATAGTATTAATCCCAATCAGAATACTCTATCAGGATAACAGAATTTTTTATGTTACTTTACCAGTTTTTCATAATAATTCATAATAATTCAGACCTAGGGTTCAGATTAGGTATTTCTTTCTACCTACCATATAATTTTGGGTACACAGACAAACAAAGTTCTGTTTATTTCTTATGAAGGTATTATATAATTTCTTCCTATTCTGGGTGTTTATTTGGTTGAAGAGTTCAGATTTACTTTTAGGGCTTTTCTAAGTCTGATACTAAATTATTATACAGTTGTAATTTAACCAATATTTCCCTTGCCTCAGCTTAATGACACTTCCTCCAAAAAAATTTTATGACTTCATATAACTTGGTTAGTTCCATTCTATACACGCTTCTACCATACTGGAGCTGCTCATATTAAAAATGTGTCACATCACATTACAGTTTTATGTTCATTTTGAAGTATACAATGACATACCTTGAAGTCAAAGAGCAAGTCTTATAAATATGCTGTTTATATACCTTGCTTTGCCAGAGACAGTTTTATTTTTTAACTGTCTCTTCAACATCCTGTATATTGCAGTCAAATTGTCCTGGTTTGGATGATAAATTATATGGTCACTCCACTTATAAACCCTATACCCCTAACAACCACCAGAAAGCTAGGTAAATGGTGATCACTCAAAGATTTATGGAATTAATAAATGAATAAACAATTAAGTCAATAAATGAACTGACTCCAGTTATCCTTAATTCTGTTTTTTTAAAGATATTTTAGAATGACCTCTTTTAAAAACTTGATCATTCACTTTGTATCCCCAACAGAAAAGGACAAAGTGAGTAACAGACTAAAATATACTGTGCCAAAACTTGCTAACATTTTAATATATTACTTGTGAGAAAATCATTTCTGCAATTTATGTGGACAGTTATCTGTTTTTCTCTTTAACTCTTTCTCTGCCTCTCTTTCTCTTTTTTGTTTCCCTTTCTGTCTCTCTTTGATTCTTTCTTAGTGGCTTGTTATTTTTCATAATTCTTCATGGTATCAGTGCAGACAAGACTTAAAAGATCTCTATGCAGTGCTTCTGTTAGGTATAAAAATATTTCATTTATAGCTTTCAGTACTTCTTATCTATTTCTTTTTGAAGAATTTAATCGTGAATTATACATACCAGTGCAGCATGAAATATTCAACTCATGTCTTTCACTCCAGTTCAGCCTATGAGACAAAGAAAGAGTGGTTTGAACATAGAAAAGAGAGGGTCTGTGTATAGCAATATCGACAGTACTATTTAATAGCATTTTTCCCATAGCAGGGCCCAGATGAAAAGTCCAGCATAACTAGATTTCATACACTCAGTGCAACTCATATAATTCATTCAATTAACTGAAACAGAGACATAGCTTTAAGCATTTAAAATACAATAGGTGTTTTCCAAAAGTCAGAGAGAAACGATATTACTTCAAAAGTGAATTATCATTATTCAAAGCCATAATCAGGCATATTTTATGAAACACGGAAAAAGTTAATATAGGTTTTTAAGCCAATAACTATTTTTGAATAGTAACAGAAGATGTTCCTATCAATTTTAATTGATAATTGATTGTTCAGTTTGATTCTTTATCATTAGAAGTTTCCTACTTTATATCTTTCTAAATCTAGAAAAAGTAAAGTCCTCTCCATTTACTGAAGAATTCTGAGTCATAACCGTTTGAGAAGAGTGCATGGGCTGAGACCTGATAGTGGGTTCAGGTCACTGTTGGCAACCTCTTCCTTAGGGAAAATTCAAGGTAATAATGTATTTTATTGAGAAAACTTGCCCTTCAGAACGATTCTTCAGTTCTTCTTTTGTAAACCAGTGAATATAGGATTTGTCTTTTTAAATCCAACAGTTAGGGGCCAGTGAATCTTATTCACCAATGAAAAGGAATTTTCCTACCTACTTGATGTACAGAAATAATGGAAGACAATAAAAACAAAGAAATAAAACCAAAAACTTGGTGAGGTCTTCTTATCTACTGACTTCACAATATATAGAATATCAAATTACTCTAGAAAATGTCTAATGTTTGTGTGAAATTTCTAGATTGTTTGTACTAACAACTTTTCTATCAAAGCCTTTATGGTTTGGAAATTATTTGAATTTGAGTTGAGTGGCACAATATGAACGCAATTATCCTGTTCAATGGAAACTTTTTTTCTTTTTAAATATCTGTTTTTGTTTTCTTAAAGTCGTTTTCTCTTCAAGCTAAAGAGTTAATTTATGATTGGGAATCTATAACAACATAATCTTGAATTGTATGCTTAAACCTCAAAGCCATCTTTTAAAATTCCTGTTAAATATGATATACTAAACTCCAAATTTTAAACATCCTTACCTGTATTTCTATTTTTATTACAGTTCATTTAAAAGTCATCTGATTGAATATTAGTTTTGTATTGTGTAAATTGAAGTGTTTTACAAAAACTGTATTAAATATGTTATTCTATCCCTAAACCTCTTAGGTAATCTAATATAAATACAAAAATTAAAATTAGATTTTAAATAATTTACATTCAATTCTAATAAATATAAGAGCACTGATTCTATGCCAGGATTTGTGTTCAGCACTTTTATATAGATGTTTTATTAGTCAACGTTCCCCAGAGAAACATAACCAATAGGATATATACTTATTATAAGAATTGTTTCACAGGATTATGGAGGCATGGAAGTCTGTGCCACCTATAAACTGGAGAATGAGGAAAACCTGTGGTATAATTCAGTCTGCGTCTGAAGGTCTGAGAAACGGGTGAGCTCAAGGTGCAAGTCCAAGTCCAAAAGCCCTAGAATCGAGGGTTGGATTGTGTAAGCCCTGATCTGAGTCCAAAGGCCTGGAAACTAGGAACACTGATGTCTAAGGGCTGGAGGAGATGTATGTCTCAGCTTATGCAAAAAGAGCAAATTCGTCCTTCCTCTGCCTTTTTTGTTCTATTCAAGCCCTCAACAAATTGGGGTGATGTTCACCCCAATTGTTGGGGTGCATTGGTGAGGGTGACCTCCTTTACTCAGTCTACCAATTCAAATGTTAATCTCTTCTGGAAACACCCTCACAGACACAATCAGAAATAATAATCTACCAGCTATGTAGGCATCCCTTAGCCCAGCAAGACTGGCACATAAAATTAACCATCAAAAAATCTACCACATAATCATTATTATTATCTATGTTACAAATGGTGAAACCAAAGTATAGTTTGTTAAATGTCTTAAGACCAAACAGATGCAAAGTGGTGGACTTGGGATTCTATATGGGACATTTGATTCCATAGTTTGTTCTTTCAGTAGCTGACTACCAGTTCCATTCACAGAGACATTGTAAAACATGAACATCCTGCTCTAGTTAAAAAGAGTGGGGAAAAAACACAAAATAATAACGTTTCAACATATACTGGTAAACTATATTTTCTGAACAAGGTAACACAGTAATCAGCACACAAATTAAAGGCAAACTACAATGAATACTTCAAGTACTTTAAGACTATAATTTACTATTTTTAAATTTTTAAAAATTGTTTACTTTCTATTTTACTTAACTTCTTTTAGATTAAGTATTAATTATTACTCAGTTTACCTTCTATTACCTAGTTAGCCATTCTTTTACAATAATTATAACATTTACTTCAGAAATTTGATATGCATTCTTGACAAACTACATTCTAATCTAGATCAGATCTCTTAGTACTTCCCAAATAATGGTCTTAAAACACTTTAGAGTCTCTTCCTATATTCCCAAATTGTGAAATTTTGCTATCACATATTTTAATTCTACATATATTTAAACTCAATTGTGATAACTCTAATAACTAGAATTAACTGTGAATCTGCTTAATTGAATTTTTCTCATAGCCCCATCTCCTGGCATGGCTGGTAAATTTTGAATACATACTAGACATTGTGTTTCAAAAAAATTACCAATTCTATAAGATGTTATCTTTCTATAAGAGTAGTTATTTTTGTTTCTGGTATGCAGTTAAAGAAGGAGCAAACATTTTACTCTCTCCTGGTATGGAGCTAAGCTGAGCTGGATTTTGTTCACTGTTAGAGACCGTTGTGCTCCCAGTGTATATTACACTTGAAGGCAGCTTTTCAAGAATCTCAACTGAATTTTTTCCTTTTTGGAGGGCCCTGAAATCCATTTATTCTCTCTATTGCACAATGAGAATAAAAATTCTTTGCAGTTTCTCAGCTCTGCGCGGCTTACCAATTAAGAAATGCAGATAAAAGATCTCTACACTGAACTACAAGACATTGGTAAAAGAACTGAAGAATACACAAATAAATGTAAAGATACCCTGAGTTCATGGATCAGAAGGATTAATATTGTTAAAATATCTATATTATCCAAAGCTATCTATAAATTCAATGTAAATCGCATCAAAATTCCAATGTCATTGTGTGCAGAAATAGAAAAAACAAACCTTAAATTTGTATGGGAACACAGAAAACCCCAAGTAGCCAAGGCAATCCTGAGAAAGAGCACAGAGCTGAAAGCATCACACTTCCTGACTTAAAATTATATTACAGGGCCGGTCGAGAAGATGGCGGAAGAGTAAGACGCGGAGATCACCTTCCTCCCCACAGATACACCAGAAATATATCTACACGTGAAACAACTCCTACAGAACACCTACTGAACGCTGGCAGAAGACTTCAGACCTCCCCAAAGGCAAGAAACTCCCCATGTACCTGGGTAGGGCAGAACAAACAGAGACAAAAGAATAGAGACGGGACCTGCACCAGTGGGAGGGAGCTGTGAAGGAGGCAACGTTTCCACACACTAGAAGCCCCTTCGCGGGCGGAGACTGTGGGTGGCGGAGGGGAAAAGCGTCGGGCCGCGGAGGAGAGCACAGCAACAGGGGTGCGGGGGGCAAAGCGGGGACATTCCTGCACAGAGGATCGGTGCCGACGGGAACTCACCAGCCCGAGAGGCTTGTCTGCTCACCCGCCGGGGCGGGCGGGGCTGGGAGCTGAGGCTCGGGCTTCGGTCGGAGCGCGGGGAGAGGACTGGGGTTGGCGGCGTGAACACAGCCTGCAGGGGATTAGTGCACCACGGCTAGCCGGGAGGGAGTCGGGGAAAAGTCTGGACACACCAAAGAGGCAAGAGACTTTTTCTTCCCTCTTTGTTTCCTGGTGCACGAGGAGAGGGGATTAAGAGCTCTGCTTAAAGGAGCTCCAGAGACGGGCGCGAGCCGCGGCTAAAAGCGCGGACCCCAGAGACGGGCATGAGACACTAAGGCTGCTGCTGCCGCCACCAAGAAGCCTGTGTGCGAGCACAGGTCACTATCCACACCTCCCTTCCGGGGAGCCTGTGCAGCCCGCCACTGCCAAGGTCCCGGGATCCAGGGACAACTTACCCGGGAGAACGCACGGCGCGCCTCAGGCTGCTGCAACGCCCCGCCGGCCTCTGCCGCCGCAGGTCCGCCCCGCACTCCTTACCCATCCCTCCCCGCGGCCTGAGTGAGCCAGAGCCCCCGAATCAGCGGCTCCTTTAACCCCATCCTGTCTGAGCGAAGAACAGACGCCGTCCGGCGACCTACACGCAGAGGCGGGGCCAAATCCAAAGCTGAGCCCCGGGGGCTGTGCGAACAAAGAAGAAAATCTCTCCCAGCAGCCTCAGGAGCAGCGGATTAAATCTCCACAATCAAGTTGATATACCCTGCATCTGTGGAATACCTGAATAGACAACGAATCATCCCAAATTGAGGCAATGGACTCTGAGAGCAAGATTTGTTATTCTTTCCCCTTTTCCTCTTTTTGTGAGTGTGTATGTATATGCTTCTCTGTGCGATTTTGTCTATATAGCTATGCTTTCACCATTTGACCTAGGGTTCTATCAGTCCTTTTTTTAAAAAATTTTTTTTCTTAATAATTACTTTTGATTTTAATAACTCTTATTTTATCTTACTTTATTTTATTTTATTTTACCCTGTTTCTTTCTTTCTAATTTTTCTCCCTTTTATTCTGAGCCGTGTGGATGAAAGGCTCTTGGTGTTCAAGCCAGGAGTCAGTGCTGTGCCTCTGAGGTGGGAGACCAACTTCAGGACACTGTTCCACAAGAGACCTCCCAGCTCCACATAATATCAAACGGTGAAAATCTCCCAGAGATCTCCATCTCAACTCCAGCACCCAGCTTGACTCAATGACCAGCAAGCTACAGTGCTGGATACCCTATGCCAAACAACTAGCAAGACAGGAACAGAACCACACCCATTAGCAGAGAGGCTGCCTAAAATAATAATAAGTCCACAGACACCCCAAAACACACCACCAGACGTGGCCCTGCCCACCAGAAAGACAAGATCCAGCCTCATCCACCAGAACACAGGCACTAGTCCCCTCCACCAGGAAGCCTGCACAACCCACTGAACCAACTTTAGCCACTGGGGACAGACACCAAAAACAATGGGAACTACGAACCTGCTGCCTGCAAAAAGGAGACCCCAAACACAGTAAGATAAGCAAAATGAGAAGATAGAAAAACACACAGCAGTTGAAGGAACAAGATAAAACCCACCAGACCTAACAAATGAAGAGGAAATAGGCAGTCTACCTGAAAAAGAATTCAGAATAATGATAGTAAAGATGATCCAAAATCTTGGAAATAGAATACACAAAATACAAGAAACATTTAAAAAGGACCTAGAAGAACTAAAGATGAAACAAACAATGATGAACAACACAATAAGTGAAATGAAAAATACTCTAGATGGGATCAATAGCAGAATAACTGAGGCAGAAGGACGGATAAGTGACCTGGAAGATAAAATAGTGGAAATAGCTACTGCAGAGCAGAATAAAGAAAAAAGAATGAAAAGAACTGAGGACAGTCTCAGAGACCTCTGGGACAACATTAAATGCACCAACATTCAAATTATAGGGGTTCCAGAAGAAGAAGAGAAAAAGAAAGGGACTGAGAAAATATTTGAAGAGATTATAGTTGAAAACTTCCCTAATATGGGAAAGGAAATAGTTAATCAAGTCCAGGAAGCACAGAGAGTCCCATACAGGATAACTCCAAGGAGAAATATGCCAAGACACATATTAATCAAACTGTCAAAAATTAAATACAAAGAAAACATATTAAAAGCAGCAAGGGAAAGACAACAAATAACACACAAAGTAATCCCCATAAGGTTAACAGCTGATCTTTCAGCAGAAACTCTGCAAGCCAGAAGGGACTGGCAGGAGATATTTAAAGTGATGAAGGAGAAAAACCTGCAACCAAGATTACTCTACCCAGCAAGGATCTCATTGAGATTTGATGGAGAAATTAAAACCTTTACAGACAAGCAAAAGCTGAGAGAGTTCAGCACCACCAAACCAGCTTCACAACAAATGCTAAAGGAACTTCTCTAGGCAAGAAACACAAGAGAAGGAAAAGACCTACAATAACAAACCCAAAACAATTAAGAAAATGGGAATAGGAACATACATATCGATAATTACTTTAAGTGTAAATGGATTAAATGCTCCCACCAAAAGACACAGATTGGCTGAATGGATACAAAAGCAAGACCCATATATATGCTGTCTACAAGAGACCCACTTCAGACCTAGAGACATATACAGACTGAAAGTAAGGGGATGGAAAAAGATATTCCATGCAAATGGAAACCAAAAGAAAGCTGGAGTAGCAATTCTCGTGTCAGACAAAATAGACTTTAAAATAAAGACTATTAGAAGAGACAAAGAAGGACACTACATAATGATCAAGGGATCGATCCAAGAAGAAGATATAACAATTGTAAATATTTATGCACCCAACATAGGAACACTTCAATACATATCAACAGAGGACAACAGATAGTAGTAGCATAAACAAATAGTTATTATTTGCCAAACTGTTAAATGATCGTGACTTCTCTTTTAAGATGTCCTTTTTAAAAAAGTTTTCATTTTTATACAATTTTTAAAGGTTACTTTCCATTTACAGTTATTACCAAATACTGGCTATATTCCCTGTGTTATACAATACATCCTTGAGCCTATTTCACACCCAATAGTTTGTACCTTCCCCCACTCCCCAATGGTAACTACTAGTTTGTTCTTTATATCTATGAGTCTGTTTCTTTTTTGTTATATTCACTAGCTTGTTGCACTTTTTAGATTCCACATATAAGTGGTATCATACAGTATTTATCTTTGTCTGGCTTGTTTCACTTACCATAACACCCTCCAAGTCCATCTATGTTGCTGCAAATGGCAAAATTTAATTCTGTTGGTGGGCACTTAGGTTGCTTCCATGTCTTAGCAATTGCAAATAATACTGCTATGGGCATTGGGGTGCATGTATCTTTCTGAATTAGTGCATTTGCTTTTTTCAGACATATACCTAGGAGTGGAATTGCTAGGTCATATGGTAGTTCTACTTTCAGTTTTTTGAGAAACCTCCATACTTTTCAACAGTGGCTGCACCAATTTACATTTCTACCAACAGTGTATAAGGGTTCCCTTTTCTCCACATCCTCTCCAGCATTTGTTATTGTGGACTTTTTGATAATAGTCATTTTGACAGGTGTGAGGTGATATCTTATTGTGGTTTTGATTTGCATTTCCCTGATGATTAGCAATGTTGCACATCTTTTCATGTGCCTGTTGGCCATCTGCATTTCTTCTTTGGAAAAATATCTATTCAGTTCTTCTGCCGATTTTTTAATTGGGTTGTTTGTTTTCTTGATGTTGAGTTGTACATTCGCATCCTCTTGATGACCTCCTCTAACATGTCTGTTTAATATGTTAAACATGTTAAACATGTTTAAACATGTTTAACATGTTATGTTAAACATGTCTGTTTAACTCTGGTGAATTATTTTGTTGTTGTTGTTTATTTTTAATAGTGAACTCTTTTACTGCTGTACTTGTTTTCTATAGCTTACAATACCACAAACTTACAAACATAAAACAATAGGTATTATCTCACAGCTGTATAGGTCAGCAGTGTGAACAGGCTCTATTGCATTCTCTGCTTAGGGCTCTGAAGGCTCTGGAGAAAATTCTGTTTCCAACCTCATTCAAGTTTTTGGCAGAATTCAGTCTTTATGAAACTAAGGGCCCCAATTCCTTTATGATCATCAGCTGTGGGCCTTTCTCAGACTCTAGAGGCAGCTCACATTCCTCCTTTCATAATTCTCTACATATTCAACCACTGCGCCTGGTGCCATTGCACCACCAGGGAAGCCCGAAAATTATTGTAATCTTTGACTTTTAGTCACAATTTCACTAAAGATGTTATATTACTAGTAAAGTATCACTCTCAACAAAGAACATTTTAAAAGTATTTTCACCATTGCTGTTATGGACTGAATGTTTGTGTTTCCCAAAATTTATATTTTGAAGTCCAAATCCCCAGTGTGATGGTACTTGGAGGTGGGGCCTTTAGGAGGTTATTAGGTTTAGATAAGATCCCATGATGGGATTAGTGCCCATATAAAAAGAGGAAGAGACCAGAGATCTCTCTCCCACATGTGAGGACACAGCAAGATGGCAGCAATCTGAAAGCCAGGAAGAGAGCCAGGAACCTAACTAGCCTACACCTGACCTTGGACTTCTCATCCTCCAAAACTGGAGAAACAAATGTTTGTTATTTATGGCACCCAGTCCATGATATTTTCTTTTAGCAGCCTGAACAAAGACAATGGCTGAAGTGCTATAAGTTTCTAGTTATAAAAGTAACTTCAGGGCTTTCCTGGTGGCGCAGTGGTTGAGAGTCCGCCTGCTGATGCAGGGGACACGGGTCCGTGCCCCAGTCCGGGAAGATTCCACATGCCGCGGAGTGGCTAGGGCCGTAAGCCATGGCCGCTGAGCCTGCGCGTCCGGAGCCTGTGCTCCATAACGGGAGAGGCCACAACAGAGAGAGGCCCGCGTACCGCAATAACTTTAAATGATTTTCTGTGGATACAGTACTTCATAGATTAAAAACATAAGTTTAGCACAGATTTGCAAATAACCAAAATCTGACAGAAAATAAAAAGTTTTAGAAGCAGGATCTTTCTGATCTTCAAAGAAATGTTAAAGGCAGGGAGCCAGTAAACAAAAATAAACTTAACATCTTTGTGACAGAAAGTAAGATGTAAGGAAATATTGTTTATAAAGAGAAAACAAAAAGAAAACTGCCTTTTGTAATTTAGGGAACACTGTGGTGACATTTTATCTTTTATTCCTGCCTTTCTAACTCTCCTACACTTCTTTTTAGTTCTGAATTCTATTTACAAAACACAAATACATAAGAATATTAAAATGATGGCATAGCTATGTTAGTCAATCATATCCTACATTGTAATTATTGAGAATGTCATATCATATGCAGGATAGAGATCAAGTCTTGTTAACTTCCTCTTGTCTCAGAATTATTTGGACTATACTAACTTTATCATCTATTCTATAAATATGACATTTATAAACTGTCAGTGCATTTAAAATAGTGTATTTGGGCAAATATCTGTCAATATCCTATCAAATAATTGTGGATAACTATTGGTGAGACACTTTTGCTTTAGCAAACTGAATTTTAAACAAGTGTTACGTGATGTATCAATTAGAACAGGAATATCTTACACGAAGAAATCTGTGTCTCTCATCAATCCTTTATTTTGTATTAAATAATAGAAATGCCAGGGGTCCCCAGGAGGCATCTTCCCACTCCCCTTACCAGGCCTACAATTCCTTCAGGTGAGTTGTTCCCTGTGGCTATGTTCCACACAACTCAGAATAATTCATCTTCAGGTGTGCTGCAAACTGCTTGTTTTCAATAAATATACTGATTTTTCTTAAATTGTTTTAAAGCTGATTGACTCATCCCTTGATCAGTACTTTTTCATTTTTAACATAATTGCTATCCATCAACATGGAAGAAACTTTACTCTTAATCATTTGGGAAGAAAGTTGTAACAAGCGGCATAATTTTTCTGTGCTGAGCCACAGCAAATAAAATGATGCAAAGTTTAAAATATAACAATTCCAGAAGTTAGATTATGTCTTTAAGATTATTTTTCCCCTGAAAGATGTACTTCTATGGGACTCATAATTGTCTGGATGTAATTACATACAGTATTTCAGCTGTCCAAGTATAATTAGATAGTACTTTGAAAGAGGTTAATGTATCAGTCAGAACTGTCCTGGATTAAGCATCAATAGTAAACTTCCTCTATCGATGTTGACCTCTATTCAATACTTGTCAAACTGAAAATTTAAAAATACTTTTCTCTGACATGTACTTTATTCTACTCGTATAAATTTTCTTGGTCTGCTCTAACAAATTATTACAATCTGAATGGCTTAAACTCAGAAATTTATTGTTTCACAGTTCTGGAGGCTAGAAATCTGAGATCAAGTTGTCAGCAGGGACATACTCCCTCTGAAGGCATCAAGAAAGAATCTTTTCTTGTCTACCAGCAATGTTTCTTGGCTTGTGGCAGCATAATTCCAGTCTTCACCTGGTATCCCCCCTGCATGTCCAAATTCCCCCTTTCTGTAAGGACATCAGTTATATAGGATTAGGGCACCCCTTTACTCCACTATGACCTCATCTTGACTAATTACATCTGCATGACCCAATTTCCAAATAAGATCAGATTCTGAAGTAATGAGGGTTAGGACTTCAACATATGAATTGGGGATATAATTCACCCATGACACTAATACAAATACTTCTTTAAGCATCTGACAGTATATTTATTTTTAAAACAAATCTCCATTTTAAAATAAAAACAAAAAATTCCCACCATTGAATTTGAAAGCATGTTTTTTTGTAATTTGTTTGTGAATTCTATGTTTTAAATTTTACCATATCAAACAGATACGATTGGATGTAGAGTGACTATTACTGTATTCGAGTTAAACAATATAGTAGGGAAAATGCAATCAGGATTTTTAAACTTAACTTTATATAAGATCCATAAATACTCCTTTAAAATGAAAACAAAGCTAAATGCTTCATATACAAGTACGATTTTGCAAAACTCCATCATCTATTTCAAAAAGAGAGCATTATATTTTTGATAACATAATGAATACATCTTCAATCGTGCATTCCTCACTTTGATGCCTGCCATTCTCAAGATGTATGTGTAACTGTATTTTTTTCTGCTAAAACCCACCTCACCAGGGGATTCCATCTGCCAAATGAAGAGCAAACTTTCACATACAGGGAAAATATTTTTACCCACAACAAAAAGTTAGATCCTGCTGAGTGTTTCCCCAGGCTTCTAAAAATTCACAGGTGAAGCTCTGCCATCTTAATAAGAAACCCAAAACAGCTTTGATCAGCTAAACAGAAATAGTTTTTATTCCAAGTACATTAAAATATACAAAGAAAGCACAGTACAGGCAGTGCTTTTGGCCTTTGTTTCCTTGTTTATGATAGTTTGTAACAGAACTTTGAAATACACTTAAAAGTATTTTCTAACTCTAAAAGCACCATTTGAAACAATTTCATGCTGGGGGTGATAATTAATTCAATTTCCTGCTATTTTACAACCCTGACTCCTATTTCTTAATTTATTTGAGAAATACTTGCATGCTTAATCAAAAAAGCAGAGGTCAGTAACTTTAAAATACTTATTTATGTTTTTCATTATGTAAACAAGCTATTAAATAGTCCTGATTGGTTTGATAATCCTAAAAATATCTCTGTAAAAATATCTATGGCTGTTAATTTCCTTTTTAAAATTCAAATTGTAATTTTTTTGAAATATGTAAGATCTGAGTTTTTTTCTGATTAAAATGTAATACTTGCTCTGTTTATATTGAGAAAGATGGGAAGAATTTAAAATTACAAATGTAAGCCCACAAATATAGAGGCCTGCAACTAATGTAGTTGATATAAAGCTGTTCCTATATGCATATATACTATATATGACAAAATTAAGATCTTATCTTGCAAATAATAAAATTCTATTGCTCTACTCATATGTTATTGTTTTCGATGTTTGTGTCATTTGTCTAACTGAAATGAAAATTACATGACTTCAGTGGCTATGTATTATTCTCTTGTATAGCTGCATCACAGTTGGTTAAAACATTCTTTTTTGTTATTTTTAAAAATTTTGTCTGTATTGCAAATAAATCTGTTATGAAAATTGCTGTTGTATCTTTAATGATATATAAATATTCACCAAAAATTGGTTCATAAAATTACAAAAACCTGATCAAATCTTATAAACCTTTAATGCTTTGAATATATATATTACAAAGTTTTTAAGGGGTCAACCAACAACTATTCCCCAAAATAATGTATAAGAATCATTCATAAGCGTAAGGACAAATTATTATCTTAAAACACATTAATAATTTATAAATGAATTTCATTTTTGTTTAATTTTGAGAATTTTCCAGAACTCTTGAGGTTACTAATAAAAATTACTTATTAGTTACATGTATTTCTGCTTATGTAAATTAACAGCATTTGTCCCTTTATTTTCTTTTTACAAATACCTATTTTTAATTTTTTGTAGAATATCAATGCCTATTTCTGATTTTTATGAATGTTTTCCAGGGGTGTCATTTTGGGGAGAGAATGAGGTACATGGGGACTAGTTGACATTATTAAATGTTATGTAATAAAATCTATCAACATTATCTCATTAATTTTTCAGTGTTCTATGTTAAAAATGATTCCCCTTTGAGGTAGTTTAAATAATGTCATATTTTCAAGTGTCACTTACTAACCTTGGAACTGGTATTCTGCAGAAATTGTTTTTGGAAATGTTTTGTGTTTTGTTATTGATTATGATGTTTTCTTTTGGAGGAAGAGTGACTATTACTAGCTTTTCAAGAGATTTTAGTTTTCCATCTCGATATGTGTGAGTATATGTATGTGTGTGTTTTTTTGTTAATGGTTAATGTCCTAGAAGATAAAATAGGAGAAAACGTAGATGATCTTGGGTATGGTGATGACTTTTTAGATACAACACCAAAGGCCTGATCCAGTAAAGAAATAACTGACCAGTTGGAATTCATTAAAATTAAAAACTTCTGCTCTGGGAAGACAACATTAAGAGAATGAGAAGACAAGCCACAGACTGAAGATAATATTTGCAAAAGACACACTTGATATAGAACTGTTATCCAAAATATACAAAGAACACTTAAAAGAAAATAAACCTTACTAAAAAAAAGGCTAAAGATCTTAACAGAGATCTCACTAAAGAAGACATACAGTTGACAAACAAGCAAATGAAAATTTGCTCCAAATCTTATGTCTCCAGGGAAATGCAAATTAAAACAATGAGATACCACTACACATCTATTAGGATGGCCAAAATCCAGAATACTGACAACACCAACTTAAATGTATATTACAAAGTTGAAAAAAGCCAATCAAAAAGACTACATCTTGTATGATTCCAATTATATGACATTCTGGAAAAGGCAAAAGTATGAAAACCATAAAAATGAATAGACAGAGCACAGAGGATTTTTAGGGCATTGAAGCTATTTTATATGATTATACAATGGTTGATACATGTCATTATACATTTGCCCAAATCCACAGAATGTGCAACACCAAAGAGTTACGTGTAATATAAACTATGGACTTTGGGTGATAATGGTGTTAATGTAGGTCACTAATTGTAACATATGTACTCCTCTGGTGGGGAATGTTGTTAAGAGGGAAGTCGTTGCATATGTAAGGGCAGGGAATGAAATCTTTATATCTTCCTTTTAATTTTTTTGTGAACCTAGAACTTCTCTAAAAAATTTTCTTAAATCTATAAAGAAAGAAAGAAGAGGTTGATTCATTTTACTAAATGTTTTTCACTGTCTATTGAGAAGACTATACATTTTTCTTATTAGGTTTATGAAACATCTTATTAAAAGTATTCTTTTATAAAAGCATATATATATATATATATATATATATATATATATATATATATTCCATTTATATACTGTTGCGGAACAAATTTGCTACAGAACATAGTGTTGTAAAACAACCCACATGGATTATGTGGTTCAGGAATTTGGACAAGACTCCAGGGATTTTTGTCCTTGCTCTACAATATCTAAGGCCTCAACTGGAAAACTCAAAGATTGACAGTGACTCAGTGGATTGAAGACGTGGGCTTGACACATGGCCTGAGCTTTCTTAAAACCCAGTAACTGAGTTGCAAATGTTAGCATCCCAAGATAGAGACAGTCTGGTGGAAGCCCATTGGACTATAGCTTCATAAATCAGTCACTTTGGCCACATTCTATTCATTAGAACCAAGTCACTAAGTCTAATCCATACCTAGGAGAGGGTAGTGAGACTCTTTCTTTGAACTGAAGGAATTTCAAACAATTTACGTACATCTTTTTAAAGTTCTGTAGCCATCAATGCACTTCATGTAGCCCATTAACAATTCCCAGGAAATAAAAATAAAATCTGGGTCATAAAATAAAATCTAACCTTTTCTCTTCCTTTGGACTTAGCCTAATTTCACTTGCTCACAGGGCCTCTTACTCGGCCTTCACACTAGAGTTCCTAGCACCAAAGTGTTGTCATACACGTCAACCCGGTGGGCTGTGTGCAGAGTGCATGACACTCAATTCAAGATGGCGGTGGTGGGCCGTGAGCAGAGATGCTGCACCCGGCACTGTGTGTGATCTGGAGTCTTGAGCAGCGCAACTGCACCCTCCCTGCGAGAACCCAGCCCCCTCTCTGCTGCCAACAACCCTATAGAGCAGCCTCGCTGGTGATTTTTGTTTTTCTGGGAGAGCATGCACTCTAGCCCCAGAGCTCTCACCTCTCCATTCTCTGATCAAAGAATAAAGCTTTCCTTTGCTTCTGAATTGAACTCAGTCTCCTTCTACTGACAAGAGCAACACCGGGCAGAAGGACCTTTGTTGGAGACCAACTCAGGAGGGCCAATACCAAAAGGATCATATTTTTTCTTTTCTCTTGTTTGTCAGGATTATCACCCATCTAAAGATTTTAATGAACTCCTCTAAGAGTGCTCATTCCCACGTCCAAAGTGTGAACTCTTGTTTTCTCCACTTACTAGGGAAGAAAATGAGGAAATTGGCTTGGATGTAGAAAAGTTCTCATCCTCTATCATAGTACTTTTTAAAACAACTTTAGAACCCATATCTCTTTAGAGTCAAAAATTCCATCGAGATACGGTCCCTTAAAGATTAAATGAGAAACAAAACAACAACTATCTAGACACAAACACAGAAGGTGACCTCTCCAAATGTCTTTTGCATTGAGGCTGTCAAAGCAAAAATTGCACCAGACAAACTTAAAGAGGCAAGGAAGATCCAAGGAAGATCCAAGGCCAGATTTCAGACTGTGCTCAACAATTGTGAAATAATTTTTTAAAAAGAAAAGAAAAAAAATGGCAGTGGGGTTTTTAAGAACGGGGTGAGGCAGAGACCTTACGTCATCTGTATTTTTTAATTTTCTTTATCCAAAGGAAAAGTAAATATTCTCCCATCTTCTTAACAGGAAGTAATTTACAACTTGGAGCAAGGTTGCAGACTGAAGTTTGGCTCCTATGTTCCTACAGAAACCGAGAGATAGGGCCTCTATCTTCCTTATGATTACCTTTCAGAGGAATGGTTCTCAGGTCCTGGCCAAAGACAGTCAGGGGTTTTAAAACTGTGAAGAGGCTTTCTAAAAGATTTATATCTCAATGTGGCAGAAAATGGATTTACAATGAAAACTTTTCTAAAGTAAATACACTAAGGATGTCAGTGGCCTAGAATAAGGAATAAACCTGTCTGAAGTTTGGTCTAGCAGAGGGGAACTTTAAGGCCACCTTGGTCAGGACTCTAGGAGAATTTTTTAACAATTGCCATAAGTAGAGTGCTTTCCTAATTTGTCAGTCACTTGTGGAATGCTTCTGAGGGATGCCAGTAATGACTCCTGGCATTTCCTGCATGCCTTGCCTGTCTGCAGAGCAGCCTGTGTCAGCCAGAAGAGCCCAAGGACAAGGGCATGCAGGTGGTGGCAGCTGGAAGTCAAGCAAACATGGTTAGAAATTATGAAGACCAAGACGATATGAGTGGGGCACCAACAGAATCTGCCAGAGGTGGCATCATTGTCTAGAGCACTATTCAGGGCTTTAAAGGTACTGAACAATTTTTAAAAGTCTAAGTAATCAGATAATTTATGCTCAGAGTATGCGTAAGTAACTGGTTCTATCTTATCAAGTCATCAGGTAAAGTGTACTGTGGCAATAACAAATTATAATTTTATGGTTCATTAAAATGCATTTTATATATAATAACACTGTCAATAAACTGTTGATTTTTATTGTTTTCACTCAAGATTGCTTACTGAATGAGAAAAGTTTATTTTTTGGTAAAATAAGGGTAAAAAAATGCCTTAATTCAGTGATTTACATAACGAGTACATTTACCGAATGAGTCCTGGGTAAAAATTTTTGTTATCTGGAAGTGTAATAGAATTTCAAGTGCAGTTAAATTCTTTCTCTAGAAGTTTTTCTCACCCTAGCTTTCTCATACTGAAAACAAACCACAGAGTAATGAATCAATAGCCCTTGATGTTCTGGTCACAAAGACACTAAAAGAAAATAAATCTCACTCATATTTGTTTAGATAAAATAAGCATCAGTCTTCAACTCAGGGGTGTTTTAGGAAACTTTTCAAACTTTCAGTTTCCTACTGAGTATTTAGCTAATAGCCTTTGATTTGATAGCTGTTTGGATGGCAATCTATTGGATTAAATGATGCCCTAAAGCTACCCCTTGGCAAAATTAAAATTCAGTATTTCTGTTGGCAAATTATGCTAGCTTTAATTAGAGATTTCAAGGTGTCTATTTTTTATAACTCCGACATCTATTGAGCTCTGCTCTCGCATGTTATTAATTGCAGGGTTGGAATTGAAAATGTTTTCTTGTGAAGGATATTGAATTCTAGTGATCAGAAGAGGAGAAAAACAGATTCCATACAATAATGTTTAATGAAAGAATTAGAAGTTTCAAGAGTGTATCATTCTAACAATAGCACACAGAAAATTTGCTGTTTTTATACAACATATCGCCTTTATCCATCCCAAGGGATGGACAAAGCTTTATTTTATTTTAAAAGGAGTTGTTTAAGTTGGACTAATAATGCAAAGCCTTCACATGCTAAAGGCACACAATCACATTTTCATCAGACAATGGATAAATTTTATGAATAAGTATTGGAAAGTTTAGAATGCTTATGGTGATGTTGAGAAATAGGAATTCAGTTTCTTGGTAATACAACTGAACAGAGAACATTTTAAGTACTCTATATTTCTTGGTCTTGAAACATTAATAAATTTGGAAATAATCACTGAACTCTTTAAAAAGAAAAGAAAAAAGCAAAACTATATCTAGGTATGTAGTTGCCTACATTAAAGAAAAAATAAAGACTTAAAAGCAAGAAAAAGTATAACACTGAGTTTGTGGTCACTGAGCTATGTACCCAAAAGAATTTTAATTAAAGTAACATTTAAGAGAAAAGGGAACCCTCTTGCACTGTTGGTGGGAATGTAAATTGATACAGCCACTATGGAGAACAGTACGGAAGTTCCTTAGAAAACTAAAAATAGAACTACCATATGACCCAGCAATCCCACTACTGGGCATATACCCTGAGAAAACCATAATTCAAGAAGCGTCATGTACCAAAATGTTCGTTGTAGCTCTATTTACAATAGCCAGGACATGGAAGCAACCTAAGTGTCCATTGACAAATGAATGGATAAAGAAGATGTGGCACATATATACAATGGAATATTACTCAGCCATAAAAAGAAATAAAATTGAGTTATTTGTAGTGAGGTGGACAGACCTAGAGTCTGTCATACAGAGTGAAGTAAGTCAGAAAGACAAAAACAAATACCATATGCTAACACATATATATGGAATCTAAGGGAAAAAAATATAATGAAGAAACTAGGGGCAAGACGGGAATAAAGACACAGACCTACTAGAGAATGGACTTGAGGATATGGGGAGGGGGAAGGGTAAGCTGTGACAAAGTGGGAGAGTGGCATGGACATATATACACTACCAAATATAAAATAGATAGTGGGAAGCAGCCGCATAGCACAGGGAGATCAGCTCGGTGCTTTGTGACCACATAAAGGGGTGGGATAGGGAGGGTGGAGGGAGGGAGACACAAGAGGGAAGAGATATGGGAACATAGGTATAACTGATTCACTTTGTTATAAAGCAGAAACTAGCACACAAATGTAAAGCAATTATACTCCAATAAAGATGTTAAAAAAGTAAAATAAATATTTAAATATGTAACATTTTTTTCAATGACAGTTGTTAATGGCAGTACTTTTTTATTATAGGAGGGAAGGAAATTATATTTATTACCATAAAAAGGAATCAGTATTTTGCACTGTTGTAATAAAAATGTAGTAGAAGTCTTTTTGTTTGTTTGTTTTTTCTGTGTGTGGTACGCGGGCCTCTCAGTGTTGTGGCCTCTCCCCTTGCGGAGCACAGGCTCCGGACGCGCAGGCTCAGCGGCCATGGCTCACGGGCCTAGCCGCTCCGCGGCATGTGGGATCTTCCCGGACCGGGGCATGAACCCGTGTGCCCTGCATTGGCAGGCGGACTCTCAACCACTGTGCCACCAGGGAAGCCCTGTAGTAGAGTTTTAATACTGTGATATATTAATTTATTTTTAGTGGAATATCTCAGTAAGGATAACAATTCACTACAATACTAAAAATATTACATAAGTTAAAATAATTTGCCTAGAGTGGAATATAAATGAATTGAACAAAGATATTTAACTCTCACTCCACATAGCTTTTTCCAGGCTCCAGACATAGTTTAATTTGTGTCTTATACCTCTATATAAATGGCTATGACATTTTTTTTTGGCACTTCGGCAAATCACTTAAACTCTTTGTGCATTAATTTTCTCACCTATGGAATAGATATAATAAGACTACCTCATACATAAGAAACACTTAGAATAGCACCTGGCACAGAGCAAAGGCTTGTCAAATAAAATACATAAATAAAGCATTAGTGTCTATGAAGATAACTAAATTCCCATGAATTCTCTATTATAAAAGGTCTGGGTATCAAAAGAAAATAAAAGTTAATTAAAGCATTTTACGTCATGTAGAAAAATGTGTTTGGCTTTTCAGAAACTGTGTGTCTTTTTAATTTTGCCTGTAATCGCCAGTAATGACTTAAAGGTAGATGGATATTTTCAAATAAGTATACTTCATTCTTCATTAAGGCAGTAATTGTCAGCGAGATGGAAAACATATGGCACAGTGTAAAGAATATGAAGTATTCTTCAAGGAAAGTATATGCACTATCTGCAGCAAAGTTTGTTAGTCCCTTATAGAATGTCATTTACTTTATCCGGATGGCCAGTATGGGAAGTTGGATGTTGGTACCGAAAATAAAAGGGATAGGCTTTAATATAATAAGAAATAAAATATTGCCATTATCTTCATATATTTTCTTGACTAAAAACATTGCTTGCTTTTTCGTTTTATGGAGTACCTTAAGGAATATTTCTTATCAGATCATATTAACCATGCCTTTGGACAACAAAATAGAGAAAATATAAACTAGGTGGTCAGATTTCTTTGGTTTGTCATGTCTACTTCTTAGAATATGAGTTTTATATAAGTTATAGTGTCATTTTTAGTGTAGCATTGAAGGGGCAATATTTAACAGGAATATTTAACAGGAAAATAAAATGTAGAAATAGACCTCTCTAAAGACATAAGTAGACAATGTGACTTGGTTCCATAAATCTAGGAAATTTACTCTGCATTTCCAAATTTGTAACAGTGCATCCTTTTTATTGTAGGTTAAATTTATTTTCAAAATAGCACTGTTTACTCATACCAATGAATATTTAAGTGATGAATGAAGTTTTAAAAGCTATTTATGTCTGAAATTATACCTGGCTGATAATTCATGCAGGTATTTTATTCAATGCAGACATTGAATATTATGCCAGGCATTTTCTGAAGTGATTATTTGGCTTGTAGTGAAGTGTTTCTTATCTGGATATGTCCCTCAATGCACATGAGTGGACCTCCACTGAGCGAGTTTGCACCCATGATTTCGCTTTCCCATGTCCATGGTTGATAGGTCAAGGGGAAAATAGATGTGTGATTCAAGTTTGGTCAATCATAGGCTCTGTCCCAGAATTTTAAAATAGGAAAAAGAGAAACGTAACCCTAGAAGGCTTGAATCTCAATCTTATTATTGAGAGCCCTCTCAAGAGGAGGAGATCCATGGACATTCTTGTTTCTCAGGTCCCAGAATCTTCCCTGGTACTTGCCCTTCTGAAGGTTTAGCTTTCAACTGTTCCTTTGATTCTGTAAATTATGCTATTTTTACTCCAAAAGTTACATTTTTATACTTAAAATGTCCAGACTTAGTTTTGTTGTTTACAACTAAAATAACTTTGATTAATACACAAGTCTAAAAGAAATTGCTAGATGATGTCTACGAGTTAAAAGCTAATTAATGAGAAACTGGTATATGATATGAAGCAATATTAACTGGAATTTTTAAAAATGTGAATATTTTCAACCATAATACTTTAAAATTTTCCATTAAAGCATGGACTAATTCATAAGATTGGTTTGTTGAAATAACACATACAGAAATATCTGGTAGGAGTCAGAAATAAAAGAAGTAATTAACAGTTACTCATATACACACATATATCTATTCATGCCTCTGTATATTATATTAACCTCCTTTGATTCTACTTTTGAATATTTTTTCAATTTCTTTTCTTGAATATGTTTGTTGTAGTCAACATAATGGCCTCCCAAAGATGTCCATGGAATCTGTGAATATGTTGCATTATATGGAATAATGGCATTTTAAATTATGATTATGAACATTGAGGCAGGGAGATTATCCTGTATTATCTGGATTGGTCCAACCTAACTTCATGCACTCTTAAACATGTGGAGAACTTTCTTAGGTTTGATAAAGAGTAGAGTTGAAGCATAAGTTCCCACACAGCAAGGGAAGGAGAACTCTTTTTTTTTTTTGCGGTACGTGGGCCTCTCACTGTTGTGGCCTCTCCCGTTGCAGAGCACAGGCTCCGGACGTGCAGGGTCAGCGGCCATGGCTCACATGGCTCCGCGGCATGTGGGATCTTCCCGGACCGGGGCACGAACCCGCGTCCCCTGCATCGGCAGGCGGACTCTCAACCACTGTGCCACCAGGAAAGCCCCATACCTGCTTTTTAAAAATATTTTACAGCATGAGAATAGTAGGGAAGATGTCAGAGAAAACTTCACTTTCAAAAGTGATTTACCAGGACAGACCAAAGCAAACTTTAGAAAGTAACTATTTTGTTGTTTGCAAAATTACTTCATATTTTTATATCTGTGGTATTCTTTTATAATTGTATCTAAAAATATTCCTAGTCATGTTTGTTGCTCTCTGTTTTGTTGTATACATACAATACGTATTAGAGAATTTCTTTTGGACTAATTTTCAAAAATAAAACAAAAAGAATAAGTAGCTTGCTAAACAAGTAAAACACACATTTCTTTCACAATTATTTTATTTAATATTTCTTCTTCTATGGCCCTTTATCTTACATAATGTAATGAAAACTGGATAAAAAGTGAAGACTGAACACTGAATACAAACTAAACAGTCTAGAATACCTATACCTATAATCTGAAGAAATGACAAAGTGTTATGAGAAAAATAATGAGTCAAAACCAAAGAAATAATAAAGTGTTATGAGAAAAATAATAAGTCAAAAACAATGAAGAAAAACAGGATGAATGGCATCAGCAGAGTCAAATTTTGAGAAATTGTTCAAAAGTAGAAAGTATTGGGGGGTACTTCCCTGGTGGTGCAGTGGTTAAAAATCCTCCTGCCAATGCAGGGGACATGGGTTTGAGCCCTGGTCTGGGAAGACCCAACGTGCTGCAGAGCAACTAAGCCTGTGCACCACAACTACTGAGCCTGCACTCTAGAGACTGCGAGCCACAACTACTGAGCCTGCATACCACAACTAGTGAAGCCCGCGTGCCTAGAGCCTGTGTTCCACACCGAGAAGCCACCGCAATAGGAAGCCCGCGCATCACAACGAAGAGTAGCCCTCTCTCACCGCAGCTAGAGAAAGCCTGCCTGCAGCAATGAAGACCCAATGCAGCCAAAAATAAATAAATAAATTTATATATTAAAAAAGTATTGGGATAAATTTTACAAAGAAAAAAGCAAAACCAAAAAACTCCCTAATATATATGTGTATGTATGTATACTTTATATATATACTGGAAAGAATATAATACAATGAAGTTCACAAAAATGAATCGCTGCAGGTCTTACATTTAAGGCTTTAATCCATTTTGAGTTGACTAGTCACAGAAGGACTAACATTCGAATTACACGTACTGCACCAACATTCGAATTACACGTACTGCACCAACATTCGAATTACACGTACTGCACGATTCCACTTATATGAGATATCTTAAATAAACACACTCATTAAAGCAGAGAATAGAACGGCTGTTTTCAGAGGCCGGGGGATAGTGGAAATAGGAAATTATTATTCTATGCGTATAACTTTTCAGTTGTGCAAGATGAAATAATTTCTAGAGATCTCTTGTATAACACAGCACCTAAAGTTAAAAATACGATTTTGTGCACTTAAACATTTGTTGATGATAGGTTTCATGTTAAATGTTCTCATCTCTCACACACAAAAAGGCAAAAGGAAACTTTTGGAGGTGATGAATATGTCTCTTACCTGATTGTGGTGACAGTTTCACAGGTGTATTCCTATGTCTAACTCATCAAATTTTATGCATTATATATGTGCAGTTTTTTAATAAATCAATTTTACTTCAATAAAGCTGTTAAAAATAAAATAAATGAATATCTGCTATATGTATCAACAAGTAGATATGTCAAAAACATAATCTTGACTAAAAAAAGAAAATGCAAAAAAATTAATTGTTGCAAAACTTCTCTATTCAAGGAAAGCCAAATGACTCCAAAAGAGTGATGGCTAGGGCGAATATTTGGAAAATGGCAAAAAAGAGTAACTCAGCTTATTATGTCACTTCTCTGTCAACACCCTGGCTCAACACCCAGGAGAGTTTTAAAATCATGTAAATACCTGTACCTCACTCCCCCTGAATTAACGATGTAATTGGTTTGGAAGCCCAAGTATCTACGTATCTTGGAAGTCCCTAGCTGATTTTAATATGACACAGGGTTGAGAACTATGTGTTAAAGCTGGGGTCAGCAAATTACAGCCCTGGTGCCAAATCTGGCTAGCCACCTATTTTTACTTGGCTCACAGTCTAAACTGGTTTGATATAATTAAAAGGTTGAAAAACAAAGTAAGGGCTTCCGGGAAGATGGCGGAAGAGTAAGATGCGGAGATCACCTCCCTCCCCACAGATACACCAGAAATACATCTACACGTGGAACAACTCCTACAGAACACCTACCGAACACTGGCAGAAGACCTCAGACCTCCCAAAAGGCAAGAAACTCCCCATGTACCTGGGTAGGGCAAAAGAAAAAAGAATAAACAGAGACAAAAGGATAGGTACGGTACCTGCACCAGCAGGAGGGAGCTGTGAAGGAGGAAAGGTTTCCACACACTAGGAAGCCCCTTCGTGGGCGGAGACTGTGGGTGGCGGAGGGGGAAAGCTTTGGGGCCGCGGAGGAGAGCAAAGCAACAGGGGTGCGGAGGGCAAAGCAGGGAGATTCCCACACAGAGAATCAGGGCCGACCGGCACTCACCAGCGCGAGAAGCTTGTCTGCTCACCCGCTGGGGCGGGCGGGGCTGGGAATTGAGGATTCGGCTTCTGTCGGACCGTTGGGAGAGGACTGGCGTTGGTGGCGTGAACACAGCCTGCAGGGGGTTAGTGCACCATGGAGGGATTCCGGGGAAAAGTCTGGACCTGCCGAAGAGGAAAGAGACTTTTTCTGCCCTCTTTGTTTCCTGGTGCGCAAGGAGAGGGGAATAAGAGCGCTGCTTAAAAGACCTCCAGAGACGGGCGCGAGCCGCTGCTAAAAGCGCGGACCCCAGAGATGGGCATGAGACGCTAAGGCTGCTGCTGCCGCCACCAAGCCGCCTGTGTGCGAACACAGGTCACCATCCACACCCCTCTTCCGGGGAGCCTGTGCAGCCCGCCACTGCCAGGGTCCCAGGATCCAGGGACAACTCCCCCAGGAGAATGCATGGCGCGCCTCAGGCTGCTGCAACGTCATGCCGGCCTCTGCCACCGCAGACTCGCCCCGCACTCCGTGCCCCTCCTTCCCCACGGCCTGAGTGAGCCAGAGACCCGAGTCAGCGGCTCCTTTAACCCCGTCCTGTCTGAGCGAAGCACAGACGCCATCCAGCGACCTACACGCAGAGGCAGGGCCAAATCCAAAGCTGAGCCCCTGGGAGCTGTGAGAACAAAGAAGAGAAAGGGAAATCTCTCCCAGCAGCCTCAGTAGCAGCGGATTAAAGCTCCACAATCAACTTGATGTACTCTGCATCTGTGGAATACACGAATAGACAACGAATCATCCCAAATGGAGGAGGTGGACGTTGATAGCAAGATTTATGATTTTTTTCCCCTTTTCCTCTTTTTGTGAGTGTGTATGTGTATGCTTCTGTGTGAGATTTTGTCTGTATAGCTTTGCTTCCACCATTTGTCCTACGGTTGTATCCGTCCTTTTTTTTTCTTTTTTCTTTTCCTCTTAATAATTATCTTTTATTTTAATAACTTTATTATATTTTATCTTACTTTATTTTTTTTACTTTATATCCTTTCTTTTTTTTCCTTCCATCCCTCCATCCTCCCTCCTTCCGTCCCTTCTTTCTTCCTTTCTTTCTTTCTACTTCTACTAATTCTTTCTTTCTACTCTTTCTCACTTTTATTCTGAGCCGTGTGGATGAAAGGCTCTTGGTGTTGCACCCAGGAGTCAGTGCTGTGCCTCTGAGATGGGAGAGCCAACTTCAGGACACTGGTCCACAAGAGACCTCCCAGCTCCACATAATATAAAATGGTGAAAATCTCCCAGAGATCTCCATCTTAACACCAGAACCCAGATTCACTCAACGACCAGCAAGCTACAGTGCTGGACATACTATGCCAAACAACCAGCAAGACAGGAACACAACCCCACCCATTAGCAGAGAGGCTGCCTAAAATCATAATAAGTCCACAGACACCCCAAAACACACCTCCAGACGTGGACCTTCCCACCAAAAAGACAAGATCCAGCCTCATCCACCAGAACACAGGCACTCGTCCCCTCCACCAGGAAGCCTACACAACCCACTGAACAAACTTTAGCCACTGGGGACAGACACCAAAAACAATGGGAACTACAAACCTGCTGCCTGCAAGAAGGAGACCCCAAACTCAGTAAGATAAGCAAAATGAGAAGACACAAAAAAACATAGCAGATGAAGGAGCAAGATAAGACCCACCAGACCTAACAAATGAAGAGGAAATAGGCAGTCTACCTGAAAAAGAATTCAGAATAATGATAGTAAAGATGATCCAAAATCTTGGAAATAGAATACACAAAATGCAAGAAACATTTAACAAGGACATAGAAGAACTAAAGATGAAACAAACAACAATGAACAACACAATAAATGAAATTAAAAATACTCTAGAAGGGATCAATAGCAGAATAACTGAGGCAGAAGGACGGATAAGTGACCCGGAAGATAAAATAGTGGAAATAACTACTGCAGAAGAGAATGAAGAAAAAAGAAAGAAAAGAACTGAGGACAGTCTCAGAGACCTCTGGGACAACATTAAACGCACCAACATTCGAATTACAGGGGTTCCAGAAGAAGAAGAGAAAAAGAAAGGGACTGAGAAAATATTTGAAGAGATTATAGTTGAAAACTTCCCTAATATGGGAAAGGAAATAGTTAATCAAGTCCAGGAAGCACAGAGTCCCATACAGGATATATCCAAGGAGAAATATGCCAAGACACATATTAATCAAACTGTCAAAAATTAAATACAAACAAAACATATTAAAAGCAGCAAGGGAAAGACAACAAATAACACACAAAGTAATCCCCATAAGGTTAACAGCTGATCTTTCAGCAGAAACTCTGCAAGCCAGAAGGGACTGGCAGGAGATATTTAAAGTGATGAAGGAGAAAAACCTGCAACCAAGATTACTCTACCCAGCAAGGATCTCATTGAGATTTGATGGAGAAATTAAAACCTTTACAGACAAGCAAAAGCTGAGAGAGTTCAGCACCACCAAACCAGCTTTAAATAAATGCTAAAGGAACTTCTCTAGGCAAGAAACACAAGAGAAGGAAAAGACCTACAATAACAAACCCAAAACAATTAAGAAAATGGGAATAGGAACATACATATCGATAATTACCTTAAATGTAAATGGGCTAAATGCTCCCACCCAAAGACACAGATTGGCTGAATGGATACAAAAACAAGACCCATATATTTGCTGTCTACAACAGACCCACTTCAGACCTAGAGACACATACAGACTGAAAGTAAGGGGATGGAAAAAGATATTTCATGCAAATGGAAACCAAAAGAAAGCTGGAGTAGCACTTCTCATATCAGACAAAATAGACTTTAAAATAAAGACTATTAGAAGAGACAAAGAAGGACACTATATAATGATTAAGAGATTGATCCAAGAAGAAGATATAACAATTGTAAATATTTATGCACCCAACATAGGAGCACTTCAATACATAAGACAAATACTAACAGCCATAAAAGGGGAAATCGACAGTAACACATTCATAGTAGGGGACTTTAACACCCCACTGTCACCAATGGACAGATCATCCAAAATAAAAATAAATAAGGAAACACAAGCTTTAAATGATACATTAAACAAGATGGACTTAATTGATATTTATAGGACATTCCAGCCAAAAACAACAGAATACACATTTCTCTCAAGTGCTCATGGAACATTCTCCAGGATAGATCATATCTTGGGTCACAAATCAAGCCTTGCTAAATTTAAGAAAATTGAAATTGTATCACGTATCTTTTCCAACCACAATGCTATGAGACTAGATATCAATTACAGGAAAAGATCTGTAAAAAATACAAACACATGGAGGCTAAACAATACACTACTTAATAACGAAGTAATCACTGAAGAAATCAAAGGGGAAATAAAAAAATACCTAGAAACAAATGACAATGGAGACATGATGACCCAAAATCTATGGGATGCAGCCAAAGCAGTTCTAAGAGGGAAGTTTATAGCAATACAATCCTACCGTAAGAAACAGGAAACATCTCGAATAAACAACCTAAACTTGCACCTAAAGCAATTAGAGAAAGAAGAACAAAAAAACCCCAAAGGTAGCAGAAGGAAAGAAATCATAAAAATCAGATCAGAAATAAATGAAAAAGAAATGAAGGAAATGATAGCAAAGATCAATAAAACTAAAAGCTGGTTCTTTGAGAAGATAAACAAAATTGATAAACCATTAGCCAGACTCATCAAGAAAATAAGGGAGAAGACTCAAATCAATAGAATTAGAAATGAAAAAGGAGAAGTAACAACTGACACAGCAGAAGTACAAAAGATCATGAGAGATTACTACAAGCAACTCTATGCCAATAAAATGGACAACCTGGAACAAATGGACAAATTCTTAAAAATGCACAACCTGCCAAGACTGAATCAGGAAGAAATAGAAAATATGAACAGACCAATCACAAGCACTGAAATTGAAACTGTGATTAAAAATCTTCCGACAAACTAAAGCCCAGGACCAGATGGCTTCACAGGCGAATTCTATCTAACATTTAGAGAAGCGCTAACACCTATCCTTCTCAAACTCTTCCAAAGTATAGCAGAGGGAGGAACACTCCCAAACGCATTCCCGAGGCCACCATCACCCTGATACCAAAACCAGACAAGGATGTCAAAAAGAAAGAAAGCTACAGGCCAATATCACTGATGAACATAGATGCAAAAATCCTCAACAAAATACTAGCAAACAGAATCCAACAGCACATTAAAAGGATCATACACCATGATCAAGGGGGTTTATTCCAGGAATGCAAGGTTTCTTCAGTATACACAAATCAAACAACGTGATACACCATATTGACAAACTGAAGGAGAAAAACCATATGATCATCTCAACAGATGCAGAGAAAGCTTTTGACAAAATTCAACACCCATTTATGATAAAAACCCTGCAGAAAGTAGGCATAGAGGAAAATTTCCTCAACATAATAAAGGCCATATATGACAAACCCACAGCCAACATAGTCCTCAGTGGTGAAAAACTGAAAGCATTTCCACTAAGATCAGGAACAAGACAAGTTTGCCCTCTCTTACCACTCTTATTCAACATAGTTTTGGAAGTTTTAGCCACAGCAATCAGAGAAGAAAAGGAAATAAAAGGAATCCAAAACGGAAAAGAAGAAGTAAAGCTGTCACTGTTTGCAGATGACATGATACTATACATAGAGAATCCTAAAGATGCTACCAGAAAACTGCTAGAGCTAATCAATGAATTTGGTAAAGTAGCAGGATACGAAATTAATGCACAGAAATCTCTGGCATTCCTACATACTAATGATGAAAAATCTGAAAGTGAAATCAAGAAAACACTCCCATTTACCATTGCAAGAAAAAGAATAAAATATCTAGGAATAAACCTACCTAAGGAGACAAAAGACCTGTATGCAGAATATTATAAGACACTGATGAAACAAATTAAAAATGATACAAATAGATGGAGAGATATACCATGTTCTTGGATTGGAAGAATCTACATTGTGAAAATGAGTCTACTACCCAAAGCAATCTACAGATTCAATGCAATCCCTATCAAACTACCACTGGCATTTTTCACAGAACTAGAACAAAAAATTTCACAATTTGTACGGAAACACAAAAGACCCGGAATAGCCAAAGCAATCTTGAGAATGAAAAATGGAGCTGGAGGAATCAGGCTCCCTGACTTCAGACTATACTACAAAGCTACAGTAATCAAGACAGTATGGTACTGGCACAAAAATAGAAATATAGATCCATGGAACAGGATAGAAAGCACAGAGATAAACCCACGCACATATGGTCACCTTATCTTTGATAAAGGAGGCAGGAATGTACAGTGGAGAAAGGACAGCCTCTTCAATAAGTGGTGCTGGGAAAACTGGACAGGTACATGTAAAAGTATGAGATTAGATCACTCCCTAACACCATACACAAAAATAAGCTCAAAATGGTTTAAAGACCTAAATGTAAGGCCAGAAACTATCAAACTAGTAGAGGAAAACATAGGCAGAACAGTCTATGATATAAATCACAGCAAGATCCTTTTTGACCCACCTCCTAGAGAAATGGAAATAAAAACAAAAATAAAAAAATGGGACCTAATGAAACTTCAAAGCTTTTGCAAAGGAAACCATAAACAAGACCAAAAGACAACCCTCAGAATGGGAGAAAATATTTGCCAATGAAGCAACTGACAAAGGATTAATCTCCAAAATTTACAAGTAGCTCATGCAGCTCAATAACAAAAAAACAAATAACCCTATCCAAAAATGGGCAGAAGACCTAAGTGGATATTTCTCCAAAGAAGATATACAGACTGCCAACAAACACATGAAAGAATGCTCAACATCATGAATCATTAGAGAAATGCAAATCCAAACTACAGTGAAATATCATCTCACACCAGTCAGAATGGCCATCATCAAAAAATCTAGAAACAATAAATGCTGGAGAGGGTGTGGAGAAAAGGGAACCCTCTTGCACTGTTGGTGGGAATGTCAATTGTTACAGCCACTGTGGAGAACAGTAGGGAGGTTCCTTAAAAAACTACAAATAGAACTACCGTATGACCCAGCAATCCCACTACTGGGCATATACCCTGAGAAAACCATAATTCAAAAAGAGTCATGTACCAAAATGTTCATTGCAGCTCTATTTACAATAGCCTGGAGATGGAAACAACCTAAGTGTCCATCATCGGATGAATGGATAAAGAAGATGTGGCACATATATACAATGGAATATTACTCACCCATAAAAAGAAACGAAATTTAGCTATTTGTAATGAGGTGGATAGACCTAGAGTCTGTCATACAGAGTGAAGTAAGTCAGAAAGAGAAAGATAAATACCGTATGCTAACACATATATATGGAATTTAAGGGGGGAAAAATGTCTTGGAGAACCTAGGGGTAAGACGGGAATAAAGACACAGACCTTCTAGAGAATGGACTTGAGGATATGGGGAGGGGGAAGGGTAAGCTGTGACAAAGCGCGAGAGAGGCATGGACATGTATACACTATCAAACGTAAGGTAGATAGCTAGTGGGAAGCAGCCACATAGCACAGGGATATCAGCTCGGTGATTTGTGAGCGCCTGGAGGGGTGGGATTGGGAGGGTGGAGGGAGGGAGATGCAAGAGGGAAGAGATATGGGAACATATGTATATGTATAACTGATTCACTTTGTTATAAAGCAGAAACTAACACACCATTGTAAATCAATTATACTCCAATAAAGATGTGAAAAAAAAACAAAGTAAGATTTTATGATGTGAAATTTAAATAATTTTCAAATATCAGGGACAGTATTTAAATTTCAATAAATAAATTCTTATTGGAATACAGCCATGAATAATCATTGACTTACTGTCAAAGGCTGCTTTTCACTACAATGCCAGACTCATATGGTTGTGGTAAAGATATAGATGCTAAACCAAAATATTTAATATCTGGCTCTTTAAAAATAAAAATTTCCAACTCTGGTAAGAGAGTAAAAATGGTTCCATGCTCACAGTTCTCTGGAGCTAGACTGAGATCTGGAATCCGTGGCTCTGATATGTGGCCCCATCCTTTGAAATGTGGGTAAAAGCAGCCATGCCTTCATAGTTTCGCTGGCTGCATTCCAAGTCTCGGCTTCTCTGGATCTCACCTGTGGGGCACCAGGTGGAGCCATCCTGGTCTACCTGAACTGGAGATGCACTCCCTCCTTTGAAACCACCCTGTCCCTCTAAGCCCTTGCACTCTAGACCTATACTTAGAGTGGCAATCTTGATGCTCCCTGAACTGCCTTCAGAGTCACTCTTCCATTGTCTTGGAAAATAGCTCCTGGCTTCTGTTGAGATGGCTGATCCACATTAATCTTTTTATCAAACAGTAGCTTGACCATACCCTTACTGTTCTCATTTTTTCAATATGGATAGGCTGAGAATTTTCCAAATCTTTAGGTTCTACTTCCCTTTTGCTCAGCAACTTCATCATTAAGTCATTTCTCTCTGCTCACTTTTTACTGTGAGCAGCCAGGGGGAGCCAAGTCACCCCTTCAACATTTTGCTTAGAGATCTCCTCAGCTAAATATACAATTTCGTCACTTGCTCACAAGTTCTACCTTCCACAAACACTAGAATATGAACACAATTCAATCAAGTTCTTTGTCACTTTACAACAAGGGTAATGTGTTTTGCAGTTTCAAATAACGTGTTCCCTATTTCCATCTGAGACCTCATCAATGGGGACTTTATGACACACGTTTCTACTAACATTCTGTTTTTGATTACTTAGGTTTTTTCTAAGAAGATTGAGGCTTTCTCTAGAGCTCTGCTTTTTTATTCTTAACCTTTACCAGAATCACTTTTAACTGTCTGTTCAAAGTGCACAGCAATGTAGACTTTCCTAGCCTGCACCTCAAAACTTTTCTAACTTCTATCCATTACTCAGTTCCAAAGGCACTTCCACATTTTTAGTTGTTCGTTACAGCAGCACCTACTTCTGGCAGCAATTACTGTCCTGCCTATTTGGGCTGCTGTAACACAAATACCATAGGCTGGATGGCTTACAAGCCACAGAAATTTATTTCTCACAGTTCTAGGCAGTCTAAGATGAAGGTGCTGAGATTCACTGTCCGGTTAAGACCCACTTCCTAGTTCATAGATGGCCAACTTCTTGCTATGTCCTCACATGGAGGAATGAGTGAAGGAGCTCTCTGGGGTCTCTTTTATAAGACACTAATCTTATTAATCAGAGGCTCCACGTTATCTCCGCCCACCCCAACCCCCTCCAAATGCTATCAAATCAGGAGTTAGGTTTTTAACATATAAATTAGAAGGGGACACAAAAACTCAGTCTATAGTAACTACCATCTGCTAAGCAAACTTGTAGCAAAACTTTTTTTTTTTAATCTGTTATACTAATCTATCTTTCTGCCTGCCTGGGATGAGAACCCAATGCAGAATATTTATGCTCAAGTCTCTGTACTTAAGTTTTGAAAGTGGTGCATTGCTAACCAGAACTAGAAGCCATCTGTCCATGGAGGTTGTAAGAATTCTGATCTTTCTTAATGTAAAAATAACAAAAGGAAGATTTTTACCCTGTGGTCAAAACGCACATTGTTGTATCCTGTGAAGAGAACTTTTTCAAATAAATTTTCCAACTCTAGAATTTCTATATCTGTCTTTTAAAATTTTTTAAATATATATAGATGAATAACAGTGAAATAGAATATTTAAAAGAAACTTATCTGGCATTTAAGTTAAAAATCCTTACCTCTAGAGTACTTAAATCTTTCTAGATACTTATCACTTAACTTGGATTTTTTATGATTCCAAACCTTGTTATCTAGTATGTGCTGCAACTAACATTTTCATAAGAAGAAATTTTTAATACATAAAGACATATTCTATCTGCACAAAACTCCAAAAATATTCTGAGAACAGCAATTTACAGGGTTTTTTTTAATGTAAAGGCACACTATTATTTCAATACTTAAACATAAAAATGTTGGCTTTTTCAAAGACACTGAAAGTTTTATAAAAGAACATCATACCCAGTAATTGTTATTACCATTCCATAAACCTCAGAAAGGAATATTTCCATAAAAAAGGAAGCCATTATATTCAGTAAATTTTCTTGCAGCCAGAGATACATATCATAGAAATAGTCATTACTTTTTTTGCATTATGAAGACAAAAACACATAATAGTATGTGAAGGAAATCATTATGTTAATGAAAGGTTGATTATTAGATGTGTATTGTTTTAAGTACCTTAACGTTAGTTTAAAGTTATTTAAATAAATTAAGGTATTTATGTATGCATAAATATTTTAATATCTTATATATTCAAAATTAGTAGAAAATACATCTTCATGTTTTCTAAATTGTACAGTTTTTTATTCTTAGCTTACTTTATTGGGACCTATTTACTTCCATGCAATATATTAAAAATGATATTAAGTATTGTGTAAATTACTTTTTAAACATTATATGAGACCCAGATAATTAAAGAGGAAAATCAATTTTCTGGTTATTTACCAAGCATATAGCTCTTGGGTTGTCTTCCTCAATAAATTAGGTCCTGCCTGAGTCAAGCCCTGTTAAAGTCACCCTGAAAAAGCAGGGGACACTTCCACTAAAATTTGGTTCAGATGTGGAGAGTGATGATTGCTCCCAGGGCAGGGCTCTCAGGGAGGCCTTAAATGTCTCGAGAGAGCCAAGAAAGAAGACTAGCTCAGGAGTTTTTCTTGTGGTTGGGGTGGGACAGGGGTGAGGTGGGAGCTTGTGTGGTTTGAATTTCCTGCAGGTATCAAAAGACAGAGCACTGAGGATTTCTTATTAGCTTGCCCGGATATGGGCACAGGGAATAGGGGATGCTTAAAAGTCGTTAGCAGGTAAACATCAAAAAATAAAGTCAGACTCCTGCTTGGTCACTCATCTGCAACTAGTTGTGCCTGATAGTTTGAATAATCATCCAATGATTTTGTGAGGCATTATTAAAAATGAAATCATTTCAATAGTGTATCATTTCATTAATAAATTAGGAGGACATAGTGTACATAGTGTTTGAAGAATTCAAAATAGTAATAATACTTAACATTTTTATAATATTTTATGTTTTTCCCAAAGTACTTTTATATTAAAAATCATATTATACTCTTCAGATTTCTTAGGGTACATTATTACTGATATTTCAGAATACTAAATAAATTGTTTCAACAAAGTAGCTTTTTAATGTTGTACTAACTGAAATAGAAATACATTTCTTGTTTCTTGAAAAGTTCTTGATTTGTAACCCAATTTAGTCTCAATTCATATTTTGTTTTCCATCTCTTAAGATAATATGGTAGGGGGAAGAAATGGGTTATATTACGGAGACCTGGAAATATTATGAATTACGGTACCACAACACTAAAATAGTGGAGGACTTATTAAGTTACTTATATCCTAAATTTGATTAGCTCCACTCACAAAATAATCAAACACAACCCAAAAGAATTTTGATCCAGATAAACTTTTACATTGGCTCAGTAGTATTGAAATAATAATGATTACAACAACAACACCAATAAAAACACCAACTATTTCTTTTTCTGGAGCTAGACAAATTTATCCTAAAGCTCATATGGAAAACATACACATTCAATAATAACTGTGAAAATACTATTAAATATGGGGAACTAGAATAACATACTGTAAAGTCTTTACAATTAAAACATTATCATGCTGACCTGTGTAATGTTATATATTTAGAACAGAATAAAACATCAAATAAAAGTACATGGACCTTTACTGTACAATAGAGGTGGCATTTCAAATCACTGGGAAAAATCTTTTTACTAAAAGTTTCGGACAAACTATAGAGCCATTTTGACAATTGGATCAAAATATAACTGCTTACACTGCTAAGTGAAACAAACTTGATCAAAGATCTGAATGTTAAAATATATTTGAAAGTATAGACAAAACCCTGGATATATTTCTTTATATCTTGAATGTTGGGAAAGCTTTAAAGTTCTGGCTCAAAATCTAGGTGTGATTTTTATTGCAGTTTTAGTTTTTATGCCATAAAAAAATAAAACAGAAACTTCTGCATGACCAAAAGCAAAAACAAAAAACTAAAAGAGGCAAAGTTCAAAGAAAATGACTAATTGGGTGAAATTTTTACATTATATATAACAAATAAAGGGTTGATTTTCCCATATAAAAAGAAATCTAAGGGAGACCTCAGCATCTTGACGGCAAATGACACTCCCTTTGTCTCTCCTCTTTAATCTACAACCAGTAAAACATCTATAATTCAACAAACATTCGCCAAACACACCAGGATGCCAGAGAATTGCACACATCTGTGCATCCAAAGGTGTAGGCGGGGGTGGCTAGAACACACAGAGGAGGTAGAACTAGGGGAAAGTGGAGGCGGTGCCTGAAGTCCCAGCCACCCAGCTTCAGCAGCTGAGGGCACAGCCCCAGAGAACCAGGTAGCATCAGGCGAAGTGGTGCATATGACTCCATCCTCCTGGCCACAGGGGCACCCATGCCCACAGAGGACCAGGCAACAGTGAAAGTGGGGCCTGAGACCACATCCCTCCAGCCATGGAGGCACCCACAACACTGGGCCCCCTGCCCACAGCAATGGCACCTGCAAATCTGACAACCCCAGGCATGGCAGAGGCTCCTGTGACCTGGTTCCCTTACCACCCTCTCTTTCTCCCTGCAGCGGTGGAGCCTGAGACCCAGGAGACCCTAGACAGAAGGGAGGTGACCACCCTTCCAATACCCAAGGTGGTGACACTAGTAAAACCAGCAGCAGCAAGGAACCAATGACTGAGAGGCACAAGCAGCAACGGTGAGGGCATCAGGTGACAACTCTGGCAGAGGTAGTGGAGGATGGAAAATGCCCATTCTCAAATAAAACCAGAATTAGCACAAGTGTTGGGGAAACTGGATAGCCACATGCAAATAATGAAATTAGATCACTATCTTACACCATACACAAAAATCAACTCAAAATGAATTAAAGGCTTAGATGTAACACCTGAAACCATAAAACTCCTAGAAGAAAACATAGGCAGTATGCTCTTTGACATATGCTCTTTGTCTTTCTTAGCAGTATCTTTCTGGCAAGGGAAACAAAAGCAAAAATTAATGAACGGGACTACATCAAACTAAAAAGCTTCTGTACCGCAAAGGAAACTATCAACAAAACAAAAAGACAACCTATCAAATGGGAGAAGATAAATATCATATATTTATCATATATCAGATAAGGAGTTACTATACAAAATATATTAAAAACTCATACAATTAAACAACAACAAAAAGCAAACAACCCCATTTAAAAATGGGCAGTGGAGCTGAATAGACATTTTCCTAAAGGCATATAGATATCAACAGGCACAAGAAAATATTTTCAACATCACTAATTATTAGGGAAATGCAAATCAAAAACCATAATTAGATATTACCTCATGCTCATTAGAGCGACTATTATCAAAAAGGCAAGAATAGCAAGTGCTAGAGAGTAAGAAAATGGAATGTTCATAAATTGTAGATGGGAATGTAAATGGGTGCAGCCACCATGGAAAACAACATTAAAATTCCTCAAAAAATTAAAAATTGAACTACCACACTATCCAGCTATTCTACTCTGGGGTCATTCGAAGAATATGAAAACAATGATTTAAAAAGATAAGTGCACCCCCGAGTTCACTGCAGCATTATTTATAAGAGCCAAGATATGGAAACAACCTCAGTGCCCATCAGCATTGACAGATGAGTGGATAAAGGAAATGTGGTGTATGCATATAATGGAATACTTCTCAGTCATAAAAAAACAGATGAAATCTTCTCATTTGTGACAACATGGATAACACTTGAGGGTATTAGGCTAAGTTAAATAAATCAGACAGAGAATGACAAATACCGTAGGATTTAACTCATTTGTGGAATATGTTAAAACAAATAAACAAAAACATACATACAGAGAACAGAGTAGTGGTTACCAGAAGGTAAGAGGGGTGTGGGGAGGTGAAATGCGTAAATGAAGTCAACTGTATGGTAACATTTGTAAACTAAACTTTTGATAGTGAGCATGCTGTAATGTTTGCAGAAGTTGAAATATAACGCACTTCACTACACTCTACCCTCTCTTATCCTTCCCAATCACAGAATCCAGCACTCACTACAACTAACCTGATTCCATACCTTAAGTCTACCTATGGAGACATATTTTTATATTTTGCTATATGTGACTAAACGCACTTTCTTTAAAGACTCCCAAAATCTCTCCTCATTCCCTTTCCTCCTTCTAGGTAGTCCATAAAATGCACTGTGGTCGGCCTCGATTCAAAAAACTTTAATTTGTATTCTTGAATATACTTTCCCCTTTTATCCACTTTTCTAATTTCTTCTCAGAGTTCAAGACCCAAGTAATTTCTACTTTTTCACAAATCTTTTTTCCAAATTCTAATGCCATGTGCTGAAACTTTCAAATGTTGTGACCTGTATTATTCACTTATCTGCTGATTTAAAGTATTATTTAAATGTGTCTTATTGGGTATGATTGTATATTAAATGGAAAAGTGACTTCAGGTGTGCAAAGGACTTTATATCTTTGTGTATACACAGCTATTTGTTGAACAGACAAATGCATAAGTAGAAAAACATGAATGGTTATAGTCATCGCCTTTGTCTAAAAATATACTTTTATCTTCCTTTGTATATCTCTCCTCCATTATTAATTTTAACAGAGGGATTAAGCCAAAATAATGGCACAGTTTTACCAAGATTTATATTCATTCTTTTAATTTCTGCTTTGCTATGACATAACTTGTTCAAGCTATGGACATCTTTATAGTTTAAAATGATGTATAAAGAAAACTATTTGGCACTTTATTAGCTAATCCTATTGCTAAAGAAAAACATTGTGCCACGCAAGGTAACAGAAGTTGATTTTATTTTAATATTGCCAGCAATGGGGAAGAAAGCATAAGCCAGTTGTGGAAATTCAGCTCCACTGAAATAAAGGGTGAGAGAGGATTAAGAGCTGTGGTGGAGGGATCATAGGCCACCTGTGTTTGCTAATTGTCTTTACCCACAATAAAAATAAACTGTCTCGGGCTTCCCTGGTGGCGCAGTGGTTGAGAGTCCGCCTGCCGATGCAGAGGACATGGGTTCATGCCCCGGTCCGGGAAGATCCCACATGCCGCGGAGCGGCTAGGCCCTGTGCTCCGCAACCGGAGAGGCCACAACAGTGAGAGGCCCGCGTACCGAAAAAATAAAAAAAAAACTGTCTCATATTTTCATGATAATTATCTGAAGAAGGAGGTAGTTTTACAGTCTAGAGTGAGACACCCTCTGAAGTTAGGTTCCTATTCTTCCACAGAGACTGAAAGATAGGGCACTACTTCCCTTGAGGATTACTTTTCAAAGGGATGGCTCTAGGATCCTTGAAAAAAACAGTTCTGGGTTATAAAATTGGTAAGAAGTTTTAAAAAGAGTTAAATCACCTAAGGGCAGAGAAAGAACTTGCAACCGCAAGTTTTCTAAAGTAAGGATTTAGGAAAAGTAGGATCAGGGTCCTAGAGTCAGGAAGAAGCCTGTCTAAAGTTTGGTCAAGCTGAAGGGATTGTTAAGGTCTTTATGGTCATTATTCATTAAAAGACAAGATATGTCCTGTAGGCTCAATTCTTTTTCTACAAAAGAAATTCTAGTTTAAGGTCAGAAAACTTTCTATTATTTTACAAAATCATAGCACCTTTTTGGTTTCCAACCAGTCCATTATTTTCTACAATTCAAATGTCCCTATAATGTTTCATTCATTCCACAGGTCTTCATGTGTCACATTGTATAACCTGTCTCTCCCACTGCATAGTGAGTTATTTAGAGTTAGTGACTATATATATATATATATGTATATATATACTAGAAATATGAATGATGTTTCCTGAAGCTGAGTCAGTAAGAATCTAGTGGACTGTAAAAAATGTCAGTTATAATCTTTCTTGAATAACTAAGAATTCCATATATGGATGGTTATATAATTTCAAATAAATTATTTTGATATATAAGTATTTCTTCTAAAAAGTTTGATATTTCTAAATTTTACTTTTGTTATACACCTTTCAAATGATAAATTATTAAAAATCATAGTTACTTCTTTTGGAATAACATTTCTAATTGAAAAACAAAAAAGAAGGGTGAACTTCATCCATAGCTGCTCTAATTGATTATCATTAATTATCTTAGTTTGTAAGGAATTGGTCTTTTCTTTCGAAAATTCTTAGTAATATCAAAGGTACAAAGTTCTGTTTGTGGCACATTGCTGGTATCAGTGCAGAAATTATTAAGAGACATTTCTTATGCTAGTGCCTGATTTTTCTGGCCAACTTTATTACATGCATTTGGTTTTATAAACAAAAGATCACAATATTTTTAATATTTCTGTTTAGAGTTTTATCAAATATATGTTATTTATTCTCCAAAATTTATGTGACAAATTCTTTGAATTTTAATTTTTTTGTATTCAAGTACCATTTATTTTTCAGAGAAAATCTGATAATTCATTGTAAATTGTCCTAAGTATTGAAAACAAAAATTATACAAACTATATGTAAAATATAGTTCAATATTATACAGGCAGCCTTCTGTATCTGCGGGTTCTGCATCTGCAGATTTAACCAGCCATGGATAAAAACAAGAAAAAAATTTTTATTTCAAAAAGTTCCAAAAAGCAATACAAGATGATTTAAAGTATATGGGAGAATATGTGAAGGTTATATGCAAATACTATGCCATTTTATATAAAAGAGTTGAGCTTCAGTGGTTTTTGGTACCTGTGGGAGGTTCTGGAACCAATCCCCTGCAGATACTGAGGGACAACTGTATAGTTTAATTTTACACAGTTTAATACTTCCATGGAAAGCAGCAGAATCTAAGAGAGAGAAAAAAAATACGCTGTTCAGTAGGATAAATTTTTAAAATATAAATAAGTTTCTTTTAAAACTCAAATTCCCATGGCATTTATTTAAAAAGTGGATTATACATTCTGATATCAACTTCAGAACTAATTAAATTACATGAACCCCATTATATGTTTTCCTCAGAGACTTTAAGATCAATGTTCCATCCATAGTGCATTGAGGATAAACGTTTTACACATCTTTTTCAGTAACTGTGTTGGTAGCTGAAGCATGTAAAATTTTTACCACAGGGAGTTTTAAAAGAAAAGGAAAAAAACACATCTACAAAGAAATATTTAAAGGGAAAGTTCCTTCAGACTGGCTCTTTCTACTAGCATAAGTTTATTTTTTCCCCAAAAGCTGTGGGTGCATATATTTAAAACTTGTTATAACTTAGGAGATATTAAAAATGTTAGAAGATAACCAAAATCGTTGAATTTAAAATTACTAATAATTGTGTTAAGCACTGTAAAGTGAAATTTACTTTTTGAAATCTTGAAAATGCCACGATTTTAAATGAAATTTATACTTCTGAGTATTTCTTACTATATTCTCTCTCTCCTTTTGTTCATTTGTATCAGAACTTTTCCCACGCTCATGTTTCGATTGTCTTCACTTTTAAGATGCGCTGGTCATGAGAATTTTTTGCTCGTTTGTTGAAGTATACCCTAGTAAATATCAGTAGGTGAATTTAATGGATAATATGTCTTTTATAAATACATTATAAATTATAGTACGTGTTTCTTGACAGTCTACAAATGAAGAGCTTTATTTCACAAATTATTACTTATAATGTACCTTTTTCCTAAAATGCTTTAAGTGCTTTATGGATATTTGTTCAGTACACAAATCAGGAAAGCAAAATCAAAAAGCAAAAGATGTCTTAGTGTTTTGAAAATTTATAATATAAATACTATGTAATTATAATAAAATTAGAATATAAAATATTTGCATAAGGTTATGTAGCATACAATATTTTAAACTGAATAGTTGAGAGAAGAGTTTCCTGGAACTAGATATATACATTTGAGAGGACAGTCTCTAGAACAAATTGCATAAAATATTAATAATTGGCCAGTTACACTCAGTGCCTACAGAAAAAGATCTAGAAAAGATAATCAGAAGACTAGAAATGATAGAGTCAGAAAGAACACAAGTTTTTAGAAAGGGAGATAGATGATCTAAGTTCATTCTGAAATACAGGAAAGGCTTAGCTAGAATTAGCCAAAAACTTAATATAGTTTTGGAGTTACAGGTTAAGAAGATAATTAAAACATGGGTAATTTCTACCTCCATATTTTCCAAATTATATTCAAAGAACTAGTTCTTGAAACATTTATGGAGGTTCTGTAAGTGTTTGTATTCTGTTTAAACACAATGTTTAAAAAATGAACAGGATTTTTAACATAGATTCTCTGACCTTTCACATGCAAATATAATACATTGCAAATTTCTAATCGGGCGCTACTGCAGGCAGTATATCAAAGTTATTTGACCTTAATTCATCAGTGGGGCAGAAAATCCACAATACATAATTTGGGGAAAATGCTCCAAACTTAACTTAAAATATTTTTGTGTGTTTTCTATTGAAGCAGATAAAATAATTTACCGAAGAAATAGTGTTGATGGATATTTGTCAAATAGTTTCATTATAAGACCAAAAATCTTTTTTATCCTGTAATTGCATGCGAAGCCCCATTTACAGCATATGAGGCTCACAATGTAATAATACAACAATGAAAGCAGAACAAATTCTTAATTTATGACTAACATTGAAAAACTCTATTATTCTTTATATTATTTTTCACCTGTTTCAATTCATACCATTCTTCTACTCATTATGGGTCATAAGTACTTCTGTATGCAGAACATTATTCTTTAACCTTATTTATAATTATATATCTCATTAATTGTTGACAAATACCTTGCATATTTTTATTCTATTATGGTCTGATTTGGGGACACCTATTTTATTAGGCATTTTGTGGACACAGTTTAAAATCCTTCAAAAATATTATATTTTGTACTGAGTCTAGGTAATATTCATGTGTGTTTTTTGTCTCTGACAAGCAGTTTACTTCTAACCTAGAGATATTTATATGACTTTTAGAAATTAAAACTTATTCAACATCAGTGCATTGCAGCAGATGCATAAGAAAAATTTACTCCTGCATCTAGAGGTTCAGCTTCAACGCAATGAATATTATGCAAACAACCTAACGATGCTCTGCCGAAGACTGGTTTATTCAAGTCTCATACTGGATATCAGCCGAGAGACTTTTTGGCTATTCAAGCTACTCCTTCTGCTTTATTTTTCTACATTGTTTTTAAGCCTCACCAACCATTTATTTTTCCTTCATTAAGAAAGGATACTGTATATTTTTCACTTAACAACTTTAGTTTACACTGAAAATTTTGAATAAGTGGATACTTAAATACAACAGATGAAATTAATATGAAATATATAGTTGTTTCAAATCTTTTTATAATACCATTTTCTTTTTATAAACAAATAGTTTTGTGATCTGTATTTTTCATGCTTTGTAGCAGCACTTCAAATTTTAAAAGGTACCATTCATTGAAACAAACCTCATAATTATAGAGCAAGTAGCTGTATATGCAAAAATCATTTGGGAAAATATTCTCAAGGCTCCAGAGAACATTCATGTTAATTAGAAAGCTGACTAATTTTTAGCCTTATATTCTATAAGACAAATATAGTCACAGAAATTTATATAATGTCTTGGATATAGTTACATTATATTTAAATCATGATAAGGCATTATTATTTTATTGATGCCATGGAATTATCATAAATATGTTAGCATAAAAACAAAGTTTTTAAGGTATTAAGTAAAATAATCAGAACATATTTCTAATACAATTGTACCTTAATCTAAACATGTTATACATATTTGCAAGGAACTATAGTTCTGGAATTAAATTTAGGAAGTAAACTAGTAATATATTTAACTGCAAATTTCTATGCAGCATTTATACTCTAAAAGGTACTTTTTAGTCATTGTGCATTTTATGTCTAGGTAACAAACTTCTAATTGTCTCAGCTACAACTTTACACTCCCTGTGAAACATAGGTAAAAAACTTTTTGTGTCATATTCCTTCTGTTTCATTTTGACTTTTTCCAATTATTATGATATATATTACCAAGTTTTCCATATGTGGGTAGGAACAGTTTGTTCTCCATATGAGACTCATGTAGAAACAAAAATAAAGTGAGAACTTTCCTTGTAAAATATGCTCTATAGCATCGTGGATTTTAAGTTCCTTAAATGACTACAAAGGGGATAAATCTCATTTGACAAGTAAATGCTCTATGTTCACATAAGTAAGTACAATATAACTACAATATGATTTTCTGAATATTTCTTCCAAATGGATACAAACACGACTGATACCAAATGGCCACTTGACTTCTATAGACTAAAAATTATTTAAAAATTTATTGTACATTACATTCACACATTGATCGAAATATATTTCAGTCTAATACTTGCTTCCTTCTTTTGCCTTATTTGATTCTATGATACTTTGTTTTTCATTTCTTTCTCTTTTTATGTCTACTCCATGCTCTGAACTATTTTCATTGGCATTCTCTTTAATCTCTTGTATTGATCTCTCCCTTTATGTAAATAAAATGAATTTGTATGTCTCTAGGTCTGACTTTTCTCCAGTCTTATCTTTCATTTTCACAAACCATTAGACAATATGGCAGGTGTAATCACAAAACAAAATAGATTCAAAATTGAATGTTGAATGTATAATATTTTAATTTCAGTAAGTACTGTTTTATGCATTTCTCACTCATTTTCATGTCACCATAATTCTCTCAGTCACCCTATTTTGCAAACTTGAAATTATGTTAGGCAATGTCTCTTTTTTACTATCCACATCTGATAAGTTTCCAAAACCATCTACTCTAACTTTGTGCCTCTTCATTTCTAGCCATCTCTACCCATTTCAAGTTTTTCATCTTTTCATCTAGACAAATCTAGTACCTTTCTAACTGACCTCCACATACTTAGACTTTGACTCTTCCATTTTTTTCCACACACAGTTGTCAGTTCTAAAGACCAATTTCAAGTATATTACTTCCTCAAAAACCTTTCTATGAAGATATTTTCCAGATGAGTTATACATTTTTATAATACTATGCAGTATTCTTCACAATGTACTGCAGTGAAAAAAACAAGATGGAATGTGTAGTATGCTACACAATGTTATATTTAAAAAATAGAAAAATAAATGATAAATATGTTTAAATAATCTTTCTGGGGAAGGAAAAAATAGTAAAGGGTAATGGAAGTTAAACTTCTTATATGTGCCTTTTTTTCTTATCACTGAAAGTTTGTATCCTTTTCCTAACTTCTATTTCCCTCACCCCTCAGTTCTTGTCAACCACTTTTCTACTCTGTTTCTATGAGTTCATCTTTTTAAAAAATACTACGTATAAGTGATACCGTAACTGTTTTGTCTTTATCTGCCTGGCTTATTTCACTTAGCACAATGCCCTCATGGTCCATCCATGTTGTACAAATATATGTAATGTGATACATAATGTTATCTCTTTTCTTTTTGATGACAGCCATTCTAACATCATCTTTATATCTATCTTTAAGAAGATATCTCATTTTGGGTTTGATTTGCATTTCCCTGATTATGAATGATGCTGAGCGCCCTTTCATGTACCTGTTATCCATTTGTATGTCTTATTTGGAAGAAAATGTCTTTTTTTTTTTTGCCACTGAGTTGTATTAGTTCTTTATATATTTTGGATGTGAATCTCTTATCAGATATGTGGTTTGCAAAGATTTTCTCCCAGTTTTGTAAGTTGCCTTTAAATTTTGTTGATTGTTTCCTTTGCTCTTCATTTATTTGTCATTCTGATAGTTCAGAACATAAGGATAAATAAATTTTTGGTCAGTGAAAGTTTCTAATTATAGAAATATTACATAAGTAATCAAATAAGAATTAGAATATCTCTATTTTGCAATCCTTAATTAAGAGATCTAATAATTATCATTAGTGGTAATGTCACAAAAGCAAAGGCAACCAGACATATGTATCCCTGGAGTCAGTCAGGATTCTCTGGAAAAACAGAATCAACATGATATATATATCAACAAAGATTTACTACAAGGAATTAGTTCACATGACTATGGAAGTTGAGAAGTTCCAAGACCTCAGGAGAGAGCTGATGGTTTAGTTCTAGTCTGAGTCCAAAGGTCCAAGAATGAGGAGAGCCAATGGTATAAGTTCCAATCTGAAATCCAGCAAGCTTGGAATACAAAAAAAGTTGATGTTTCAGTTCCAGTCTGAAGACAGAAAAAGATCAATATGCCTGCTCAATCAGTGAGACAAGAAGAATTCTCTCTTACTCATGGAAGGGTCAGCCTTTTTATTCTACTCAGGCTTTAACTGATTAGATAAGGCTCACTCACACTGGGGAGGACAATCCCTTTTACTTAGTCTACCATGATCTCATCCACAAATACTCTCACAGTTACACCCAGATTAATGTTTTATCAAATATCTGGTTACTTTGTGGCCCAGTCATGTTGATGTAAAGTTAACCATCACAATCCTGAATGGAAGTACATAGAATTTTATATGAGGCAGTCTTGTCAAAAATAATTAAATGTGCTGGAAAGGAGATGTTACACCATGAAATGCAAAATGAAGAGTGAAGAGACAGAAAAAGTGATCACTTTGACAACAGCACTGAATGTCATTGGGAAGAAAGGAAATACACAAGCATTGACAGTCAGAATTATCTAGTACTTTGTATTAGTTATTTTCTGATTAAAAAAATCACCACTGGTATTACCACAGGTAAAACCTATACGTGTATAAAAACACAGAAGAGGGCTTCCCTGGTGGCGCAGTGGTTGGGAGTCCGCCTGCCGATGCAGAGGACACGGGTTCGTGCCCCGGTCCAGGAGGATGCCACGTGCTGCGGAGCAGCTGGGCCCGTGAGCCATTGCCGCTGGGCCTGCGCATCCGGGGCCTGTGCTCAGCAACGGGAGGGGTCACGGCAGTGAGAGGCCCGCAGAGCAAATAATGTTAGTATATTTATTCCTGAATATTAATGAGGTACATTTGCAAAGATATTCCACTATAAAGACAACATTAATCATAAACGGTAAAATATTCAAAAATAATTGAAATAAACTCAGTAAGTCAGCTGGCAAAAGATGTTTCACACACATTGTCTTGAATGGTTTAAGTCTCTAAACTTTGTATGGTGAGCTTAGTTTTCTCTTTTCTGTTGTCTCAATAGATTATTCTAATATCTATATTATCTCACAGCTTTCCTACATTTAATGCTTACTGTCCTCTGAAATCATCCCATTCTTTAAACTTCAGAGAATTTTAAAAAGTCAATGAGACAAAAACTTGATTCACAGTCGCAATTACAATTTAATTATACCAATTCACATTATTAAAAAATAACTAAAAACAAAAAGTAAAATCATGACTATATAAGTTGCTCAGTATTGCTAGGAAGATTTTATAAATCATGGAATTTTTAGTGTGTGGATGATGCCTTATGAACTTCACTAATGATTTAGATAATATATTTAAGTTTTAATTCCACTATATTCTGCCTTAAAGATTTTTCTAATGACCTATTCAGGAATAAATTAAATCCATTTACTTTCTCTTGTTAAGGTTAATCAATTAGTATGTTTTTTATTTCCCCATAACTTTATATCTCTTCCTTATATTGAAAAATATGATATAATATTTCAGAGGTAATCATTTTATATTAATTATATTTTATTTCAGAAATGTTATATTATTCAATATTTGTTACCATATTTTAAGTGCTGTAACAATATAATTCTATAATTAGTTAATTTTAGTACTCAGCAAGTCCTTCAATAGAACACAATCCTTATGTACTAATTTTTAAAATGTATCTATCTTTTCTTCTAAGTGTTTTGTAAATCTTCTCTTAACTTTAAAGCTGAATATAATAAGTAAGGAATGCATCAGATCCATGGTATTCCCACAAGAAGAATATAATTTATGAATTGCTTTAGCCTTCAGCAGTTTCTGCTCTATTTTTACAAAAGCCAGTATACCATATGGTCAATTGATTATGGCCTTCCTCCTTCCTGGTACAGGATAAATTTTTTTTCAACTACAAGTTAAAAAAGAAAATAAATCCTTTGAAAAATATCTCTCAGAATTGTACAATTCTCCTAAACTTTGTTGCTTACTGTAGGGTGTAGCCACATATGCCTGGGGTACCTAGTTCCAGTTTTGTTGGTTACCTTCTTAGTAAAACAGGAACAATCATGCCATATTAAGACATTTGCTTTGCAGTGCAGAAATAATTGATCTACCATATATTTTCTGTTCTTTTTGTCTACATGCACAGTAGCAATTGCAGTTTAACTATACCAATTCACATTATTAAAGAATAACTAAAAACAAAAGGTAAAATCATGACTATATAAGTTGCTCAGTATTGCTGCATATGTAACCAATTACCACAAATTTTGTGGCTTAAAATAACACACAGATTTACCATCTTATAGTTTCTGATCTGGAGTCTTGGCATAGTATGGCTGCATCCTCTGCTCAGTGTCTCGCAAGGATTCAATCAAGGTATTGGTCAAACTGAGTTTTCATCTGGAGGCTAGAATGGGGAAGAATAACTTCTAAGCATCCAGATTATTGGGAGAAGTAATTGCTTTGTGTTTGCATGACTGGGTGCTTCAGCTTTTTGCTATCTGTCTGCTAGAGGCCACATTTAGGTCCTAGAGGCCACTCATAGTTCCTTGTGGCCCCACCCAGTTTTTTTGCCACAAAGACTTCCTCAACATAGCTGCTTATTTCCTCAAACGTGCAAGGATAATCTTTCACTGTAGTCTAAGATGAAGTCTTATATATCATGTAATGAAGGGAGTGACATCTCTATATCCCCACAGAAGTGCCACATTCTGTTGGGTAGAAGCAATTTATACATACTGCCTGCACTCAATGTGAGGGTATTACACAATGGTGTGGACCCTAGGAGCTGGGAAATTATGGGAGGGGGGTGCTTACCTTAGAGTCTGTTCATCATAATGATGTTCATACAAATAGGAATGGTTCAAGCATCAAAGATGTATTTAATTCATTAATATTTCAACTGTTTCAGAGGAGAATTCAAAGTACAGTACTTGTACAGTCAGATGAAGAATGCTGGAATGAATTTACAAATAGATGCAAAAATTCATGAAACTGGTCAATATCCACAGGGCATTTGATTAGATACAATTTTAATTTCTATGTAAAGAAATCATTTGCACTACTCTCAGTTTTCTACAACTGGCAGTAGAATAGCTAATAAGACAACTGATAGTGGAATAGCTCAAAAGCAAAGTGCAGAGTCTCCGTGGAATCGGGTGACCCAGAAAAGAAAAAAGCAAGCCCAGAATTTTTTTCTCAGTTTCAAAATCTTAAAAAAAATTTTTCTTTACAGCACCAACTCTTCCCTGTGATTATGATAATTTCTAATAAATAATTTTTTAATCCAAAAATCAGCCTGTCTCATTTGATTTGGACTGATTTTTTACATAAGTTGCTGCAAGAGTGTTGATTAATTGTATAGACTTCCTTGAGACTATATTTTAAGTCTAGAGTTATACAGTATTGAATAATTGTCTGCAAAATTAACTTCTGTCTAGAAGTTTCCATAAAGAATCTAAGATTGAATTTATAAAGTTTATTTTGTTTGAGGCCAGAAAACAAGTCCAATAAACTCTACCAAATTTCACCTAATTTACTCTCAATTTGGGGTGAATCTTTCTATTCTAGGGGTTCGCAAAATATTCTAAATTTCCTGGTCCAAAAGGTGACCTTCCTTACTAACCATCAGGCTAGGACTCCTATAAGCAAGGCACCAGGACAATTTGCAAGGCACCAGGACAATTTTTCTAGGAGGGTTTTGTAGGCATTTACTCTGTAAGTACAGCCGAAGTTAGTTCCTTAAAGTGCTGGTCATAACTGTTTAAATGAACATCATTTAAAATATGATACTCCACTAAGACCTTAGCCACATGATCAATTTGTCCAATTATATCATGGAAAAAAAAAGATGCTTAGTGAACCTAAGCAAATAAATATATTGCCACGAAAAGTAATTAGATTTTATAAGTGTTTATGATTTCTGGGATGTCAGGGTGTGTCATTTCAGTTTACAAAAGCAAAGTCACTTCATTTAATGGGGTAGCTTTAAAAGAGCTTCCTTACATACATGAATAATAGAACATTAAGACAATATAAACAATATTGCAAGCAAATAACCACAATAAATTTTCTTCACCAGTTTAATCAATCCTATGTTTTTAGCTCTTGTTCCTCTCCATCTTGGTTTAGCATGAACCCAACATAAATGTTCTTGATTTAAAGGAATCATGAAAATTCTGATTCGGTCTACTGATATAGTCTAAATATCATCTAAACAATGTCAGCTCAGAAGCTATAAAGAAAAGTCCACATTTGAGTTTAAAGTACCTGCTATTGTTTTTTTCCTTGAGGCTTTGAAATTATTCTTCTTTGTTTAAGATAAAACTCTGATCAGCACATAATAGTATATCCAGCATATATCAGAGTAAAACAAATACTATTTGTGCTACAGACAAAAAGCCTATGGTATTTCTATCATTTTTTTCTAATAATAAATTTCAAATGTGAAAAGTCTAATTAGAATTCACAATAAAATTAGTGCAACTGGGCTTCCCTGGTGGCGCAGTGGTTGAGAGTCCGCCTGCCGATGCAGGGGACACGGGTTCGTGCCCCGGTCCGGGAATATCCCACATGCCGCGGAGCAGCTAGGCCTGTGAGCCATGGCCGCTGAGCCTGCGCGCCCGGAGCCTGTGCTCCACAATGGGAGAGGCCACAACAGTGAGAAGCCGTGTACTGAAAAAAAAAAAAAAATAGTGCAACTGACAAGGAAATAGGGTTTTTTCCATGGCATGAAAAAGGAAGTTAATAAAACTATTCCCAAAAAATTTAGACGAAAAATCTCTAATGATAATAAATATACCTATTTTCAATGAAGTCAAGAAATGTTATGCATCTGATTTATAAGCCTAAATGAACATAATTTTCATAAAGAAAAAATATTAAAATAAAACAGGAAATAATTCTAAGATATACCAAAATATATACAGAGAATATCAGGTGAAGAGATTCAGTAACTCTGGAGAAGGCTTGAGACATCTCTAGTATTATAAAACTTTATGAGAAAGTTGAATGTGCTTTCCAAACTGAAAACCTCTAGCCTAGAATGTGTACATTCAAAGTAAAGAAATAAGGTTATGGCCAAGTAGACATAAATAATAAGAAAAATTATGGCTGAAGACATATATTTTTGTTGCCTAATACCAGGCAAAACATTATTAGGACTCTGACAAGTAAAGGAAAACTCAACATAATTATATCATAAAGTCTTGATCAATATTTTCCTTGAAGATGAAAACATAGTCTGTACAGTGAGAGCACTGGCAAACTTCTAGAAACTTTCCATCAAGCAGATAATTTCTGAAATATTCATATTAATAACTTTACCTATTCAAATTTAAATTTAGGATGTCTATGCCATTCTTCTTACTTGACTCTTTCCATGAAAATAATCCAACAAATCTATTTATGATACCTCTTTCTCTAAGATGCGGGAAAAAACTGTCATTTTCCAGAGACCCTGTGAGAAACTTTTCAAGGATAGTTTTACATGTAAGAGATATCCTGAAAGTTCTGTAGGTTTTTTTTCTCCAAATAAAAGCAGATCTGGAGAAGGCAGAAATTAAAAATTTGTCAAGAGATCTGAATCAAGAGTGACTGAGAAATAATACTTGATTATTTGTTTAAGTGGCAAATGCACACAGAACATAACTTGGTTGTAAAGAACCTCAGCTCTTTTATAAGTGAGGAAACACTGGTTCTTTGTTTTTTTCATTAAATAATCAGTGGTAAAACATCATCAACATAAAGCATAGAATACTGTTCCAATAAAACACAGAATCTCTTCTACCTATTATAGGAAAAGACATTAGTCAATAAACCAAGGAAACAAGCTAATGGAAATAAAGAAAAAATTGCTAATATTTTAACATATTTCATAGTTTCTTTTTAGACTCAGGTATTATAAACCAAAGCAAAAATATCACCTTCTGTGTTTTGTCCTTCATTATTATGCTTTTTCACATTCTGGAACAATCTGACACTTTATTTGATGATAGATCTCAGGGGAACTGTAAGAGCAAAATTAAATTTATATTAATATTTTGATGTTCATCATGTTGACATGCAATGTGTTAATTATTCCTATCTTCAAGTGACTCTACAAATAAGTACATTTAAACGTTTCTCAGCTTTCATGTTTAATATAGTAAATATCAGGATCTTTGGGGTCCTCAATTCTCAATAATTAACAGTTGTAAAAGGTGCCAAAAAAAAAAAAGGCTTAGAAATGCTACCTTATGACAAAACTACTCTTTTTTCCTTGAAAATCTAAACTACATTCACAGGTGTATTTTCTTTCACTATTATTCTAAGCAGCATATCAACCACTAAATTGATTATAACTTTTAATCCGATGAGTAACTTTTATTTCACAGATAAAACTGGGGGATGAATAACTTAGATCTTTCATCATTCCAAGCATTTTGGTTTTCCAGTAGAATTCATAAATATACTTAAAACAACTTTCTACAGCCAAAGACCTCCATATGCAGCTTCTTAAAGCTTTTTTTTTTTTTTTTTGTGGTACGCGGGCCTCTCACTGTTGTGGCCTCTCCCGTTGCGGAGCACAGGCTCCGGACGCGCAGGCTCAGCAGCCATGGCTCACGGGCCCAGACGCTCCGCGGCATGTGAGATCCTCCCGGACCGGGGAATGAACCCATATCCCACCAGGCAGACTCTCAACCACTGCGCCACCAGGGAAGCCCCCTTAAAGCTTTTTAAATGATGATATCCACTGACATGAACCAAAATTACATATCCTCTATAACATATAAATATGTGAAGGAATTACATAACTTTAAAATTATGCTTGTAATTGATGTAATTATTCTATATTAACTAGAATATATACAAGTATCTGATAATCATTCAATATCAGTCCAAAGATTTAAGTTGCCCAAAGATCTTGAAAATTATCTTCAATCTGATATACTCTAAAACATAATTACCTTGAAATAAGAAGTTTGTCAAAATAATGATTTTATTTAATTGAGCACATATTTATGTTAGCTATTTCACCAGTAAACTTCTATATGTTTGGGAAAAGTAAATCAAAGTAGAATAAATTGTAGCTTTTTGACTTGAATTATAATTAACACTGACAAATCAGAGGAAACAAACATTTTTATTAAGGTAAAATTATTAAATTAGTCTCATTTACTTCATATTTATCTAAATATGGATTCTTAGGGCAGTTCTGAGTTTCTGTAGGAATAATTTTTCAAATATATTTAAAGTATTATAAGTTCAATTTCCTTATTTTCTGATAATTTTAGGAGTATTTATCTATAAGCCAACCAGAAAATAATTCCTTTATAATCTAATTTACTGATATTCTCTGAAGATAGGGCAATTTTATATAGTCACAAAATGAGAAGGAAAGGCTTTTTTGAACTACAGACATGTATGCAGACACAGAAATAGCTTGAATTACACAGTTTTGGCCACAGGTCAAGTTCATTGGTCCTGATATTAAAGAGTAATTCTGCTTTCCAGTGGATTGATGTGTACTCAAAATAGACAAATATACAAAAAATAAATAATGACAAAACTAGCAAACCAAATTCACTGTCATCTCTAACCCAACAGAGAATAGATCTCTATAAATCTATTAATCCATTTACAGATCACCACATGATCACATCGTAAAACCAAATTCCCAATCATTACTGGCAAAACTGGGGAATCACTTATTAGATATAAGCAAAGCAGAAACAGGAACAAAACAAAATCAGTAGAGGAGGGTAAAAAGTACTAGAAAACAAAGAATCAGCAGAGTTAAAGTTCTAGCTGTGCTTGAAACTCACCTGTGGAAGCCTGAGCTTAAGCAGCTCATATTGTACATTTGCCCAACAAGACGGTTTACTTGGCTTCAGGTGAATCCACTGGTCATCTCCATTAATAACACCCAAAAATGTTAAAGTATTTTTAAAGAAGGTAATACTATAACTCTCACAGGAATATAAATTACTCACATGCCAAATATTCAACTCATTAATTAATAAGGGAGACTGGAAGTAAAAACTGCAACCAGTTCAAAGGAAATTTTTGAGTAGAATTATAGTTAAATATGAAATGCTGAAGTAAATTTAAAAAGAGAAGTAAAAAATGTTAAAAGCCTTTTTATATCCACATGGCAATAAGCAATTGTCTTCCAACACACAATTTACACATCCATGGAAAAAATAATCTACACTAAGGGCAGGTTATCTACAATTTATAGAGTTGTAAAATATCTCAATGACAATGAAAGGTGCAAAAGCACCTGTAGAATCAGATAACCAAGGAGGAAGATACCCAATAATCTACCAGTGCATTTCAACTCTTTCACAATTGTTCCTGACAACAGCAATTAAACACCTTCAAATGAAAATTTCTATGTTGATTTCCTTACCCTTGTCCTTTCAAGCATGGAGTTTCAATGATACAGAATTATCCACAAACATATTTTCTCAAGGCCTTGTATGTTCCTTGGTCAGTAGAGATTTTTAATCATTTTTGTTCATTTTTTATTAATCTTATCCTATGTATCTCATATATATGAAAAACTTGTTGAAGTTCTTATATTTTAATCTCTTCTTTCCTTAGCATCCAGACATAATCTAATATTTTCGCTGCTATTGCACATCCTTGGTTATGATTTGTCAAATCTCTCTTTCTCTCTCTCTCTCTTTCTCACTCTCTCTCCCACACACAAACACAAAATAAAATAGAAATATACATTCTAAAATATTAACTAGGTACTAGGCTGTGTGATATGGTTTATTTTTTTTCATCTCTTATATTTAAAAAATATTTACAATAAAGTAATACTTTTTCTTTTTAAAATATTAAATAATAAAATATTAAATTTTATTAAACACAAATAATATTCTAAAATCACGCTTTTAAACTTGTAAATAATCATTGCTAATTTGTAGAAAATTATATGTCTATTACCTATTACTATTGAATATATTTCATTTTCTGTAAAAGCTTAAGATGCATTCTATGCATTTACTTTCTCAATGATTCTATATTTCTTTGTAAGGAGATTTTATGTAAGTAACTTCTTTAATAATAGGAATGACAGCTGAGTCTTTAAAACATGCTTGATGCCTTGGAAAATTACTGCTTTTATTTTCCATCTCAAATAAACAATTAGAATATGAAAATAGAAAATCTTGCATACAAAGAATAAACATAACTTTCTATTCTATTCCTTTATTTTTATTCTTTTCTTTCTATTTCTTTTCTATTCTCATCTATACATTAGTTGTTCCACTATCATTCCAAACCTTTTCATTATATTTTAAAGTAACTCCTTGATAAATTTAATTCTTCAAATACATTAACATTTTTTATCCCCCTTCCTGACTCAAAGTCAAGCACATACTTAATATTACTCAACAAATGAATTTTATTCCATGTGTTTAAAGAGAATCCGAGAATCATAGTAATGAAATATGTAACTTAAAAGATAGTCATCATATCATAGGGACTTTGACTTGCTAACTTGTTCACCAAATTTGCCCAGAGTGAAAGCAAATCTAACTTTTCCTTCATCACTTAACAAATTCTGTGAAGAAAAATGAAAGGCTGTTTTGCATTTCTTTTGATAAAAGTGCTTGCTAAGCAGAATTTATAAGACACAGTTTGCAGTTGTATACCTGATTCCTCCCGATGTCATGTTATTAAACTTTTGGGAAAAGATATATCCTCTGATACTTTTGGAAGTTAAATGAAGGATATTTTAAGTAGAATTCTATTGTGTTTTATAAGACAGAGGCTCTTATTCACTTATTTTAAAATGCATTAGATATTAACTTTTTCCCTGAAGATAAATACATATTTTAATAAAAATGGTTCTGAAAAGAGGTAATTTTGGTAACAAGGTAATTTACAGAGCAACTATGAAACTATGTATATATCAGCTTCCCTCTTTCTTCCAGGTCTTCAACATTATGAAAGAGGAAAGAGGATTACTTGTTAGAAGTGCTTTAGAATGATTTTTATATGAAAATAATCTTTTCAAATAAATACATTTTAGTTCTAATATTATATTGCAAATTTTTAATTGTATTCCGCAAAGCCACAAAATGTTAATGATTTAGATAAATATATTGGTCATACTGACCAAAAGCATTACTCCACTAAAATGACAAAATTTTGTTTTAAGGTAATATAAATTTACTTTAAACACTGCTTAAATGTTATCTTTTTGCTTTCCACACTACAAATTTTAAAAGAGAAAACATTAAGAAAATTTAACAACATAGAAATATAGATAAATGAAGTTTAAAAGAGAAATACTAAAGGGTATATTTTGTTATTGCAAAGCAATAAAAATAAATAGATAATAAATGAATAAATTATTTCAGCCATGTAGTAATTTAAAAATATTTCTCAAAGAATTTTTGTTGCCAAAATAAACATCAAGATTGCAATTATAGAATAAAGACAAACTAACAATATTCAAGATGTTATTATTATCATGAAATGTCATCAAAGTTTTATTCACCAATTAATGCTTCCATACCTTTCAATTATTGGATAATTTAATCAAAGAGTTTAAAATAAAAGAGATTTCTGCCATAAGATCACAAATTAAGAATGAAAAATGTGTAATTCACAAATAGGGAGTAGATGAACACATTTAACAGATAAGTATTTAGAATTTCACATGAATATGAAAACACATGGGTAACATTATAAAAAAATTGATGCACATCAAATCTAGGTACAAAATAATCAACATAAAAGAAAAAGATGAAAACAATTTTTATAGAACTATTTACCATAAAATTCAATGCACAAGCTCTTTTGAATTATTTAAGAAACAAATATAGACACTACTACTTAAACATTCTAGATTAAATAAATAACACGGAATTTTTTTCTATCAATTTTAAATATATATTAGAATGTTGATTCAACTCTGAATGAAAATAGCATAAAAATTATAGGCTCATAAAAATTGTATATTTATATAAATTGTAACTAAAATAAAAATTTTAAATCATACACATCAAAATAATTCTATTCACATAAAGTTTAAAACAATCGAAATTAAACTGTATAGTTTAGGAATGCATATATAGCTAATAAAAGTACAAAGGAAAATCACAAAAATAATTGTCACAAAAGTCAGCATGAGCAAGTTGGATCAGAGAAGCAAAAGGCCTCAGCAGTTCCATAAATGTTTAATTAATTGAGCTGTAATGTTTTTCACTATGTAATCCTTCATATACATATATAAAAAGAGTATGTACATTTCTTATGTATTCTATTGCACAATACGAGAGAGAGGGAGAGAGGAAGCAGAGCTCGCTAAGAATCCATCTGTAGGAGCTCCACTCTACACAATTTAGGATATGTTCCCATTCTAACTGTGACTTTTCCCATTACAGCCCTCATTTCACTCTCAGATCTGGCAGACACTAGAGTAGGATGACTAAGAACATGAACTCTTGAGATATATCCTGCCTCTGATATCTCTGATATTTATTTATTGGGGGGGTCAAGAAATAAATAAATACATATATAGAAAAATAATCCATTCATTAAACATAAGATTAAGGCAATAAAAGCAGAGTCTCTGGAGTCGGCCTGTCTGGATCCATTTCTTGGCTTAACTACCTCTCTATGGATCATGTCCACAGAGAAGTTAACGTCTAGTAAGTGCCTCATTTTTCTTATTTTTGAAATAAAAACAATTAAAATACTTACCTTATAGGTTCATTCTGTGGGTTCCAAAAACTAATATATTGAAGCATTTAGAACAGTCCTGGAGACAAAGTAAGTATACAGTAAACATTACTTGCCTTTTTAAACAATAATGTGTGTAGATATTCTATGGAAATGTCTAATTATAGAGATGAAAAACAAAAGAGAGAGAAACTGAAACTCATAGTGCTATAGACATATTTGTTTCTTTTTGTTTTCACATTTCAGGAAATTAAGTAAGCTACTGCTTTTGAAATTGAGATCAGTTGTTGATCTAAATATAATAATTTATATTTATATTTTATAACCTATATATATAAATATAGTTATATGTATAATTTAAATGTTATGGATATGAGTATAGATTTTAGCCAATAAAGGGTACACATACTTACATATATAATGTGTTAAGGGGACTAAATGTGGGTACAATGTACAATGTTTGTTTTGTCCACAAGCAATTATCACAAGGTGATAAAATTGTTCTCTCTGGGTTATTACTAGATAACTTTGACCAAGCTGCCTATGAACATTCCTGTGATTTGAAACTACAGGGAACATAACCTTTGGAGAAAGAATTTTTCTGTTACTCTGAGTAGGAGGACATGGCGTTTATCAAAGTTGTAATTCTGGTGAAAAAAAGATGAAAAGTCATTTCAGATATAGCTTTTCTGGGTCTTCAACTCTAAGCTATATTCAACCTAAAGTTCCCTATAAATAGAAGTTTATCATTACCAATTCAAGTACTTTATATAATATCAAAAATGAGGCAACAATAAAAACAAAAACAAAAGGTGTGTAGCTGAAGACCTCTTATTCATTTTGCCCATCATTTATGCAACACTATTCAATAAGAAATTACCTGGAGTGTTAAATAGCCAGTGTGTAAACAGTGCAGAACCTGTGCAAAAGAGCTCTTTGATATGCAAACTAAAGCCATGTTTCTAGAAAGCCAGCACTAACCAAACTTGGAGATTGGCACATTAAAATGTTCCCTTACTTGCAGCATTTTAATTAAAGCAAGTTCAGGGGAGAAATCTCATTTTCACAGGCATCAGTCATCTGTAAAATCCCTAGCTTCTGCTGATGCAAATTAGTTCTAAAATATACATGCCAAAAGATAGGTAAAGTGTAAGAATTTTCTCACTAGTTATAGAAGAATTCTCTGATGGTTCAGGGATGAGTAATTTTAATTCTTTAAATGTATTTTTCTAAATTACTAATTTATTTCAATCTAATTTCAGAATTAGTGCAAAAGATTGTTTTGTGAATCTCTCCTTCAGTTGCTCAGAAAAACTATGACATTGTAATTAAAAAAAGGCCACCAAGTGATTGCAAAAATTTGGAGTAATAAAAATGGGAAAGAGTTTGGGAGAAGCAGAAGCAAATAAGAAAACACAACTCTCAGGCAATTCAGCTTTTTATTGAACACAAAGTGGGTATCTTTAATTTAGTTCAAATGATCTCAAATCATTTAGAAAAATTAAAAAGGCCTTTACAGAGGCTTAAAAGCAATGCTCTTTACTACAGAATGAAATATAAATATACATCCAATTACTATGGCCTAATTAGAAATTTTTGTCCTAAGGCTAAAGGTGTTAAATGAAAGGCTTAATGCCTTCAGACTTCAGCATCATCAACACTGGTCAGTTAATAAATAAGAGAAAAGTGGACACTTGGAGTCTTCTTGCCTTTATACTAGCAGTATTCTTTACCAGACAGGCTTTCCCTTTCTTTTATTGTATGAATCTTGATAAAATTTTACTCACCCTTTGTGATACTGTGATTTATAATAAGAAATGTATCTTTGGTCTTCCTCCCTTTTCTGGCACAGAAACATTTTCTGGTCCTAAAACCCTTGCAGTTTCCTAAGTGAGGTGACTTTTGGAAAGGCCCCAGGTAACCAAAGGATGGGCTGGTTGCTAGGAGAATCAACCATGTGACTAGAGGGTTGGAACTCTCACTGCCCTGCTACCCTTCCTTCCCCCTGACCTCCTGAGAAGGGAGAGGAGCTGGAGATTGTGGAGACTGAAAAAATCACCAGTAGCCAATGAGTTTATCAGTCAGGACTATGTAATGAAGCCTCCATTAAAAACTCAAAGGACTGAGTTCAGAGAGCTTCCAGATTGGTGAACATAACGAGGTGCTGGGAGCATGGCGTGCCTGGAGAGAGCATGGAAGCCCCAGGTGCCTTTCCCTATACCTTGCCCTATGCATCTCTTCCATCTGGCTGTTCCTGAGTTATAACCTTTTGTAATAAATTGGTAATCTACTAAGTAAAATGTTTCCCTGTATCCTGTGAGCTGCTTTAGCAAATTAATGGAACCCAAGGAGGAGGTCTTAGAACCTCCAATCTATAGCCAGCGGCTCAGAAACACAGGTAACAACCTGGACTTGAAATTAGCATCCAAAGTGGATGGGGAGGGCAGTCTTTTACAACTGAGTCCTTATTTTGTGGGATCTAATGTTATCTCCAGGTAGACAGTGTCAACATTGAGTTAAATTGTGGGACACCCAGATTCTATTGCTGAATTATTAGTGATGTGGCAAAAATCTCCCTCCCTCCATATTAGAATGGGTGTTAGAATCATTAGTTGGTGTCAGAAATGGAATTGATTTTTCGAAGTGCAATACGGTACAGAAATTTACCCTTCAAGGTGCTTATTAGACTGTAGCAAGCTCCATATTTTATGAGTTTTATGAGTTTATTTCTAAAGAAACCATGTGAGCCTAGCACCTAGCACAGTGCCTGTAATATTTTGGACATTCACTATATGTTTGGTGTATGAAGGTTCAACTCAGATATCCTCTTCATTTCTATGCACCATGCTTGCTTTCACCTGCAGGTTACTCCCACCTTTTCTAAACAGATGAAACAATTATGTCTGTCCTAAATTCACTGTAGTAACTCATTAAATTATACTATTCTTAGTGGATAAATGATATGATATCCATCATTTTGCCACATACATGTAGACACTGTATCCTGAGCTACTATTAAACTAGGCTTTAATCCTAGTACCTATCACAGTGCCAGTAACATGCTAGATTTTCAATAAATTTCAAATTAAAATTCAAAAGTAATTAGAAGAGAAGATTCTGGGAAGACGGTAGAGTAGGAAGTACCCAGGATCTGTCTCCACACCTAGACAACAATTGCACTGGCATAATCTCTCTGATACTATTTTGGAGCTCTGGAGTCTACTGAAGGTTTGCAACTTCCAGGGGAAGACTGACAGTTGTAGTTCACTTTGGTCAATTTCAGCTTTTAGCACAGAAGCAGCTACATGTTACCTATCACCAGACCCCTAGCAGGCAGCCAAGCACAGGTTCCTGGTGCAGTGTGCACATACCTTTCAGGAGCCAGAGTGGGCAAAAATAACCCTGTCCTCCAAATAGCAGAGATCTGATAGCTGATTCCTGCTTCTGATCACAGAGGTAGAGACAAAGAAACTAGCGACCATTACTGCTGTACCTCCTCCACTGTTGCAAGTATCTCCCCCGCCAGCTGACAGACTTCCAGGAGATTTAAGGGGCTGAAGTATTTCTTCTCACCCCTTCACTTTATGTTTCTCTTTTTCCCCTTTTCAGAACCAGATTTTAAGGAAGAAAAGACATTTGAAAACATCTTCAGATACGGGGAAAATTAGAAAATGACTGTCCATGCTCCGGGAAAGGCTCAGAAAAGATTTGAGAAGACCTTAAATTTACACCTCAAGCTGACCCTTGACTCAGACAGCCTATGACAATTAAACAAAACAAAACCAGAAAACCCTGGAGAAGGGGGAGAATATGATTTCCAGAGCAACCACTTTATGAGAGTCAAACGCCCAGTTTTCAACAACAACAAAAAATCACAAGGCATATAAAGAAACAAAATAATATGGCTGACTCAAATGAAAAAATTAATTCACAGAAATTGTTTCTGAAAAAGAACTGATGGGTGATCTATCAGACAAAATTTTAAAACAACCATTTTAAAGATGCTCAAAGAACTATTGGAAGATGTAGAGAAATAAAGAAAATAATGTATGAACAAAATGGAAATATCAGTAAAGAGAAAAATCTAAAAAAAAAAAAACAAACGTGAAACTCTAGAGCTGAAACATACAATAAATGAAGCAAAAAATGCACTAAAGGAATTCAAAGCCAAGACTATTCAAGGGAGAAAGGACAATGGTAACAAATGGTGCTAGGAAAACTGAATATCCACATACAAAAGAATGAAGTTGGATTCTTACTTAACATAATATACAAAAATTAACTCAAAATGAATCAAAGACCTAAATATAATATCTGAAACAATAAAACTTATAGAAAAAAACACAGGGCAAAAGCTTCACAACATTGGACTTGGCAATGATATGATATCAAACGTAGAAGTAACAAAAGAAAAAATAGACAAATTGGACTTCATAAAATTAAAATATTCATAAAAATTAAAAGATGATCAACAGAATAAAAAGTACAGAATGGGAGAAAATGAATCATATATCTGAGAGGGAATTAATATCCAAAATATATTAATATCCCAGATGATCTCCCAAAACTCAACAGCAACAAAACAACCTAATTCAAAAATGGGCAAAGAACTTGAATAAACATTTCCCTAAAAAATGATATATGAATGGCCATAAATATATGAAAAGGTTCTCAACATCACTAACTGTTAAAGAAATTCAAATTAAAACTACAATGAGATACCACTTCATACCCAATAGGATGGTTATTATCAAACAAACAACATACAAACAGAAAACAGCAAGCTTTAGTATGGATGTGGGGAAATTGAAACCCATGTGACACTGCTGGTGGGGATGTAAAATGGTACAGCCACTGTGAAAAACAGTATGGTAGTTTTTCCAAAAATTAAAAATAGAATTCCCATATGATCCAGTAATTCTCCTCCTAGGTATACACCCAAAAGATTTGAAAACAGGGTCTCAAGATATTTGTGCACTCATGTTTATATCAGCATTATTCATAATAAATAAAACATGGAAGCAACCCAAGAGGCCACTGACTGATGAATGAATAAGCAAAATATGGTTTATAAATATAATGGAATATTATTGAGCCTTGAAAAAGAAGAATATTCTGTAATATGCTACAACACCGATGAAACTTGAGGACATTATGCTAAATGAAATAAACACAATATCTACAGTGTAGTACTAATAATAGGAGTAGAATTGAATCACTAATATATAAAAATGGACATTTTTGTCAGTGTCTTCTAGATAACATTAAGAAGCATGACTGAATGGCCTACAAAAGTCTGGCATTTCATTAGCATCTAATCATGACTGCCAGCCACAACCAGAATCTGTGTCTCTCCTACCTAGCCAAGGAAACTCAAGTTAAGCAAAACATCATTTACATAGTCTCTTACCCCTTCTGGCCTCCACTTCTCTCAAACCTCCTCCCACACAGATACTTCATTGGTTGTTTCTCTCCCCGTAATCCTACAGCACCTCTACATTTGACATTCTGTTGAAATCCAGTTGGTTCCACTAGAAAGTAATTTCCTATAGGTCAGGACTATATATAATTGTAATTGCATTCCTAATCACCACATAGTCTTGGTCCCATAGTAAACATTCAATAAATGTATGAACTCAAGCGGTCCACTTAACAAAAATAAAAAGTGAAAAAAATCACATGCAGTTTGTGATATTTTCTTCTTAATAGGATGTCTCAAACTGTAGAATCAAACGATTTGAAGACATTGTGAGACGTGATTTCGTGTATGATTTTCAACATGTGCCATTATAGGAGACACAATTTTTTTTGTGCTCACTTTATTCAGATTGTTTAAACCAAGATATTCCATAGTAGATCTAACTCATCACATACATATTAGTAAAGGATATGAAGAGTAGTTTCAAAGTTACTAATAACAAAATGCAGAGAAATACTATTATTATTTGGTAGATCATCTTTTTTACAATCCTCCTAGGATTGCAAGGCTCCCTTCAGCCTTTTAGCCACAGACCATTATCTTGGAGCCTAGGGTTGGCTCTAGCGAAGTCTAAAGAACCACATTCCTCCCTTGAATGGCTGCTATCCATTTCTTAAGCTGGTAGGGTAACATGCATACATGTTGCAATGGTAAATTTTACTCAAGTTTATGTCTGATTTATACTGTGGATAACACTTTTATTGGCTTTTTTTTTCTTTTTTTTTTTTTTTACTGTTGCAAGAACCATTTGACCAGCGCTCCTGTTAGAGCAGAGCTTCCATTGGGACTTTCTTCATGTTCATATAGAGTGGGAAGCAAATATGGGACATTTGTGATTTATATTGAACATTGCAAATGGTTTTTAAGTATAAATGCTTTCAGTTTCCCACAATTGTGCACGAACATATGTTCACTATCTCTTTCAACATACAAACATGAACCTACACTGTCATAGACATCATGACAGAGGGAGCAACTGCTAAACACTGGGAGGTAAATTCAACTTTATCCCTGGTGCTTAACACTTACATACCTCTTTCTTCCAGTCTTGTCCCTCCCCTTTTACATAAAGCTTGCACAAATTCAGTAGACTTTTTCTTATAGTACTTGGAAATTTGAGTTCAGAATTTATAAAATACCCCCAAAATATCTTTAAAATATCTTTAAAATATCATATGGCATATTCTAATGTTTTAGGGAAAGTAGCTTTTAGTCGTTATTCAAAGTTTGCATTTTTCCCTGCACTGAAAGACAGCTATCAATAATTATACAACAAAACAACATATACTTCTATCTTTCAATATTTTAAGAATACTCGCCAAAATTGAGATGAATTAAAACATTAAGTTACTGGCAGCTCATTTTGAGCCCTATATTTTGTACCTCTCATCAGATGAATAGCAGGATTTATCTAACTACCTTTCTAAAAGCAATATTAGAAAAATACGCCTTTGTAAGTAGAAGTAAAACCTTAAATTTGTAAAGAATAATTTTGTTGAACTACTAATGTTTATTATTTTGTAATAGGAAAACTAGATAAATCTAAAGATGTTAAAATAGAAAAACTTGAACAGAGTGAACGTAATTTCCATAGGACAGATTTTCTTTCTCGCATTTATCCGCATAGTATAATGAGACACACAAGTAAAAATAACACTCTGCAATTAATCTGTGATATTAGCAGTTTAGTCTCAGAACAGTAACTTAAATATTTTTTAATTAAATATTAGTGTCAGTTAACATAAATTAAAAATTAATATGCTTTAACAATATAAAACCTTCTTTCTCCTATTATTTTCTAGTGATTATTTACCAAGTGACTTTTGTGAGATTGTTTTCATATGCTAAGAATTTCATGTTGAAAATATATTATCCATGTGCAGCTGATGAAAGTGTATCAGCCCCATTGAGGTTTAAATATCACATGATGATTAATCTTTGCATATAACTGTGATACAGTTTGATTTTAGCAACTGTTAACTTGGCCTCAGGTTCTCTTGAGCAGAGATTACAGCAAACAGATGCTTCTGTTGGTTTACAATATTCACTGAAGGCAGCCAAGTTGATACTTGATTTGAAGCAATATACACATACATACAGAATGCACAAAAAGCATGTATGGGGACTTCCCTGACAGTCCAGTGGTTAAGACTCTGTGCTTCTACTGCAGGGAGCATGGCTTCAATCCCTGGTCGGGGAATTAAGATCCCGCAGGTATGCTATCATGCACACACGTATGCACATTATACATGCATGTCACACAGACAACATATACACATAAATCTATACACACAGTCTTTTCATACTCTACTAGTTTCAAAGAATCTTATGTCAGTTTCAAATAATTAGAGTCATGGATATCCGTGTATCTCCATGTTCTGAGGGAAGCAAATAGGAGGGGAAAATTTGGGGTAGTTGTACTTGGGGGTCTAGATTTTAAATAAAAAGTCCGTCATGATTTCAAATATTTGTAATAGAGGTGGATATCTTACATGTTAACATTGATGTTCACTATATTTGCAACAAATAACTTGAAAATTAAAAACACTATTATTGCAAATTGTCTATAAGTTTATGCAAATATTGTTGGTAATATAAACTAGCTATATTAGTTCATGTCTTTCACAGTTACTTGCAAAAAAAAGTTACTCATGAAGAATGGCAGATTTGGCTGTCATTCTGTATTTGCTGCTATGGCAGAACGGTTTCTGAGTTAGCTAGGGGAATTTTAGACAACATATTTCATTTTTCCCTGTCCATCTGCACACCTGAGGTAACTAGAATGCTGTTGATCATGTACTTAAAAATAAAAAGAGATTAATTAATATGCTGTTGCACACCCAGAAGGAATTTGAATCACTCAACCAATACCCAATTCTCCTACCTCTACCTCTGGGTAAGACTCCTGCACTGTACCTCCCAAGTCAACCTTAGTGTCAGACATGAAGGATTTTAAAATTTAAGGCAGACCCACAGATTTCCTCCTTTTCCTAAAAAGGCCCATCCCTTTCCATCCCACCTTACCACAAGATTACAAGAATAACCCCTGTAAGCAGCCTAAGGGACCTGTACCAAGAAAGAAGCTATAAGAATTGATTTAGGTAGTTCCCTCGTGGCCTAGTGATTACGATTCTAGGCTTTCACTGCCAGGGCCCAGGTTCAATCCCTGGTTGGGGAACTGAGATCCTGCAAGCCACATGGCTGTGGCCAAATAAATAAAAAAATAAATACAATAGTGTTTTTTCCTTTTTTTGTTAAAGGAATTGGCTTATACTTTCCCTCAGAAGGCCCTAAAAGTAATCCCATTGTGTTTTATATATCCCTTATCCTCAGCCCAATGCTAGAAATCTAAACAATGAAGACACTGTTTAAACAGAATATTAAATGATTGCATTGTACTAAGTGATCGCGTTAAATTTTAGTTAAGGTATTTAATTTAATTAATTTAATACTATCTGTGTTAGCTCCAAAGAAAGAGCAGTTAAACCATCAAGAATTAAGTAAATTTTTCTTTGAATAAATAACTGGAGTGTTACTAAATTTGTGAGTCCTTTAAAAAGACAAATGAGAAATTGGCATAAAATATTATTAATATATGTAATAAATGTTAACAACCTTAATCTATAAAGAATTATTACAAATAAACTTGGCAAGGTATATAAAAAAACAATTCATAAAATATTAAATAAAAGAAGATGATGCATATATATATGGAAATAGCCTCCCTCTCCTGCAGGAGAAAAATATACATAGATATGAAATGCTAATTTTTACCTACCAAATTCATGGTAACTTAAAAACTAAAAATATCCTGTCCTGGGAAAATGTAGACAAGAAAACTTTTCATAGTCTATTTTCTCTTAAGTCCATTTATTTAGTATACAAATTTGTCTAGGATTCAGAATTTTTGCATTAATTTCTTATATATCATTTGCTTTTAACATTTCACTTCTCTAGGAAGAGTTATATTCCTTTTACATATACAATATTATTTATGTATGCCTTCTTTCTTTAATATTTGATCATTCTCTGGGTCATTTTGCCTCTTTGGTCTTTCAGTTTCATTGACATTTTGTTTCCTTTTTCCTCTTATTTTAAAAATGTTCTCATAATTTTATAAATTCCCTTTTCTTTTTTTGTATTTGTTGAAGAAAATGGACTATTTTTCTGATACAGTTTCCCATTATGTGGATTTTGCTGATTACTCCCTCTTACTATGATTTTTTTTTTTTTTTTTTTTTTTTTTTTGATTTACGCGGGCCTCTCACTGTTGTGGCCTCTCCCGTTGCGGAGCACAGGCTCCGGACGCGCAGGCTCAGTGGCCATGGTTCACGTGCGCAGCCGCTCCGCGGCATGTGGGATCTTCCCGGACCGGGGCACGAACCCGTGTCCCCTGCATCGGCAGGCGGACTCTCCACCACTGCGCCACCAGGGAAGCCCTCTTACTATGATTTAACCTATTTATCCAACTCCTGTATTTCTTGTAAATTGGTAAGGTAATTAGACTTAAAGCCTTGACCAGATTTAAATTTTATTTTTCTCTTTTGGTGAGATTCTTTTTTCTTCCTTCCTGTCTTATTGAGATATAATTGACATACAGCATTATAGGTATACAGCATAATGATTTGACTTACATACTTCATGAAATGATTACTGCAATAAGGTTAGTTAACATCCATCATCTCATATATATACAAAAGAAAAAAAATTTCCTTTTGATGAGAACTCAGGATTTACTCTGTTCACTACTTTCTTACAACACAGCAATGCTAATTATATTAATCATGTTGTATATTATACCTCTTGTATTTATTTATCTTTTAACTGCAAGTTTGTATTTTTTAACCACCTTCATCCAGTTCCCCCTCTCCCCAGCCCAGGCCTCTGGTAATCACAAATCTGATCTCTTCTCTATGCATTTGTTTCTTTATTATGTTATGTTGTGTATTTCTGTAAGCAGTCCCATAATGTCTGGTGGTCTCTCTCTTTTCATGATATTGCCATCTGTATATAATACTGCCCAGACATATTAAATCATTAGGAGCTTCAATATGCCAATGTTCTAATTCCATTATTTCTTCTTCATTTATATGCCATATTATTTTTATTAAAAAACTTCTCATTATGATTTTTTTTTCCTTTTAATCTCAGGTACCAATTTATAGAAAATGCAGGGATATGTTTTCTTTTTTTTTTTTCTTTTACTAGTTTTGGAATTGTGTAAAGTTTCCCTAGAATCTTCCAAATGAAGTTTTATTTCTTTCACTTTTCTCCCTTTTAGAGTGTCGTGATTAAATCATGGATTAATTTTATGTGTTTCAATCACTTAAATATATATATATATATATATAGAGAGAGAGAGAGAGAGAGAGAGATAGTATATATGTATACATGTATTTGTGTATATATTTATATACAACTAATACATATTTTTATATAAATATTTACATATAAACAGATATTATATATAGAAATATAAGTATATATATATTCATTGCTTAATTTTGGGGAAGCTGGCTCCTGAATCCTTTTGATATGTCTATTAGATTTTATAGTTTTTTGGTTTTTTGATATATTATATTCCAAACTCATCATCTTTATTTCCTACCCCATACCTGTAATTATCAGTTTATTCAAGGAGCCCTGGTTCCTCTTAGTAGAAATTAGTATTTTGAGACACTGAGCACTCAGTGCTATCAAGTTCATCATTGTTTCTAGGTCTTTTTTAGAAAGATCTATGATATACTGTTAAAGATTAAATATATCATGAGTTTATACCAAGACTTACACTACACAAAGTGTAGTGTATATAAACACACTATATAAAGTGTTTGGTTAACTTCATTAATCTTGAATCCCTATCTCCTCTCAAACATGCTGAAAATGCTATTCTCAACACTAACTTAACTAAACACTAACTTAACTAGTCATTAGCTTTATCCCCAAATATATACACTACAGCCTCAAAATAACAGTATCAACAGTCTCACAAACAATATCATTTTTATTAATTATAGGTGAAGTCTTTTTTGCAATTTCTTTTTTACTAGTATATATCCCACTAATAGTTATGTACAGTTTGTTAGTATATTTTAAATCTCTGGGAATAGTTATTTATAAAAATATTGTGCCACCAATTCAATATGAAGTAAGATTCTTTAATTTTAGTTTACTTTCAATTCTTAGGGTTTTTAAGAAGTTCATTTTAGTTTTCTTAATTATGTAAAATACTTATATAATTCCATTCAAATACATAAAATATATTCAGTGATGACTACCTTCTGTTTCTGATCTCCACTATAATCTCCATTATGCAAATAAATATGAAAATCTGCATAAACAACAGATGTCTTAGAAAATGTAATTTAACAAAGTTCACCAAAAACTAATAAAAAGTCTAAGTAGACAATTTTTATAGAATAAGTAGAGTAAGTTTCAAAAATATACTCCCTTAAAGAAATTATATGATCATGAGTTTACCCTGATAAATCTTTAAAAAGCAGATAACCTTAATGCTATTTAAGCATATAAAAGAAGGAAAACTACCAGATTATTGTTTGTGAATTACTATAGCATTTATAAAAATACTAATTTAGAAGTTTACCAAAATAAATCTATAGGCTAATATCACTTGCAACATTTCTCCAAAGAAGATAAGAAACAGCCAATAAGCACATGAAAATGCTCAACATTATTAGTATTAGGGAAATGCAAATCAAAACCACAATGAGATACCATGTTACACCTAGTAGGATGGCTATAACAACAACGAAGGCAGAAAAACAACAAGGATTGACAAAGATGTATTGAAAATAGAAATGTCATATATTGTTAGTGGGAATGTAGAATGGTGCAGCCACTGTGAAAAGAGTTTGAGAGCTCCTCAAAATGTTGAAAGTAGAATTACCATGTGGCTCAGCAAGTCCACTCCTAGGTAAAAATCAAAAGAATTTAAAGCAGGGACTCAAACAGATATTTGTACACCAATGTTCATAGCAGCATTATTCACAGTAGCCAAAGGGTGGAAGCAATCCAAATGTGCATCAATCGATGAATGAATAAATGAATACGGTACAAATAAACAATGGAGTAGTATTCAGCCTAAAAAGGAATGAAATTCTGACACATGCTACAACATGAATGAACCTTGAAAACATCATGCTAAGTGAAATAAGCCAGACACAAAATTGCAAATATTGGATGATTCCATTCCGATTAAAAATCTAGACTAGAAAAAAATGCATTGGTAAACAAAGCAGATTACCAGGAGCCTCCCTCCCAGGAGGAATAAATGGGGAATTTTTGCGTAATGGGTATACAATTATTTTTTGAGCGGTAAAATAATTTTGGAAATACTGGTGACAGTTCCATAACATTGTGAATGTAATCAAGGCCACTGAATTAATACTTTGAATTGTTATAATGTAAATCTTATGCTATGGTCATTCTTGTTCCCCCTCATTTTCAATAAATGCTGTGGACATTTCTTACAAAACATTTTTCCTCTACTTATTTCTTAAGGCCCTGAATAATTGCTACTCTAGCTCAAAAAAATATTTTCTTGCTGCAAAAGTCAGATAGAGTTGTTCCCTCTTCTCTGGTCCAAAATCTCCCTCTATTTGCATCTCTTATTGTATTTATCATACTAAACTGTAAGTTATGTGTGCATACCTTTGCCTTCTCCTCCTAGCTATAAGCTGAGAGAAGGAACAAATATTTCTCAACTTTGTAAACTTAGCATAAAAAAGGAGGGGCATTCAAAAATATTTATCAATTTAATAGACATTTTAAATAAGGCCCAGGTCCAAGACCCATCATTTACTAACAAAATTTTATATAATATTTTAAAAATAAAACATCATGAGTATGGATGCTGTTATCGACATCTAAACACTTCCACTGAAGAACTAGTTTAAGTGAGACAAAGTATATTATGGACTTAGAGTAACATTGATTTTGCAGTAATTTCCATATGTTGGTTACCATTCATACTATAGTTAGTAAAAACATCTGATAGAATACTTCTGTTTTGAACTATAAATACATTTTCTATATGATGATATTATGCATGTTAGATAGTTATGTTCAAACAAAACTTCACAAGTGAAATATTACAGTCAGTTTACCTTTGAATCTGTCCCAAGTAGACATAAACCCATTTCTACTTGTATGGATTTCTATACCTAATTAAGTAAATTAGATAATCATAAAGTTATTCTTACAACCTAGTTGGAAACTTGGGAGAAAAAGAAACAAAATAATAAATGTATACCCTAAAGATCACCCTTGAGGTTATATCTTCATTTCAAGGTTTATTTTTGCCTGATTAGATAGTGAGGCTTTTGGAATCTTCAAATAACAAAGTTTCCGTCTTCTATGAACTTCTATGTACCAGCTTGGCTTAACTCCTGCAGTGCTTCTAGTCTGATTCTCTTCCTAGGAGTAGTGGAAGTCTTGAGGAGTCCTTGCCTCTGTACTCATCAATAATAAGGTCCTACTAGCTTTCAGTTCCTTTGCTGGAATATTTCAAGCCATTCTAAGGGCAGTCTATAATGGGAGTAATACTTCCAGAATGTACATGGACATGCACTTTCAAATCATTAGGCAATCATTGCCTCCTAGAAAAATACTGGTGCCCCTCAATGACCCATAGTTATAATCCCAGTAATGACTTCACAAGTTTGTCTTGGCTAATACCTCTATAGGCAGCAAAGTTGTTACAAAATTTTCAAATAGAACAGTTTAAGAAACTCAGCTAAAATCCTTTAAATAAAGCAGTTTCTTCAGGTGAGAAGAACAACCATGGTGGATACAAATCAAGATTTTCTTAATATTTTTAAGGATTATTTTCACTTGTGTATTTGTTACAGTATGTATTCCCAATAGAACTACTGCAAAATTTTATTTTCTTCAATTTCTTCTAAACTTAAAGCAGTAAAATTTATTAATAGTATTAGTTCAATTTTCAGTGATTAATGGAGTCATTCTTGTTTGTTATTTAAAAAATCACAGTATTAAAATATAGTCTCAAAACGCTTACTGCAATTTTATAACCATAAAACTTGCCATTAGTAATAAATATAGAAGCACTGGCCTATAAACATATGTCATTCTCAGCAAAAGTTTATTACTATGTGAGGTCCAGAGGCACACTATATTTTCAAAGGTGGAATGAATTTCTCTCAATATTCTCTTTGTAAAACCATAGCACTTTGTGTCTTAAGGCACTTAACATAGTCTGTCCTGGATTATGGCTATGTACATATATTTTTCTACCATATTAGATTCTGTCCTCCTTCAGGATATTATTTATTTTCAGAGTTCACTACAAACAGTATACACTGATGTACAGCAGAAGTGTGAAGTTAGAGGGAACAAATAAAGCCAAGTCTGTGTCTGTGCACCAAACAGCCCTGAGTGGGTCACTTCAACTAATTTGTACCAAGTATTAGACTGAACACTGACCATTATAAAAGATACCATGCTACACTGAAAATCCCTTAGACAAAATCATTACCGTGCACATCCGTATTCTAAATGGAGTGCATTGTACATTCACAGATATTACTATTCTGAAACTTGATCCTACTATTTGTCTGTTCTATAATGGCACTCTGTTGTTTTAATATTTCCTTGCTCTATTCCTTTTTTTTCTTTTTAACATTTTTATTGGAGTATAATTGCTTTACAATGGTGTGTTAGTTTCTGCTTTATAACAAAGTGAATCAGTTATACATATACATATATCTCCATATCTCTTCCCTCTTGCATCTCCCTCCCTCCCACCCTCCCTATCCCACCCTTCTAGCTGGTCACAAAGCACTGAGCTGATCTCCCTGTGCTATGCGGCTGCTTCCCACTAGCTATCTATTTTACATTTGGTAGTGTATATATGTCCATACCACTACCACTCTCTCACTTTGTCCCAGCTTACCCTTCCCCACTCCCTGTGTCCTCAAGTCCATTCTCTAGTAGGTCTGCGCCTTTATTCCTGTCCTGCCCCTAGGTTCTTCATGACCATTTTTTTCCATAGATTCCATATATATGTGTTAGCATATGGTATTTGTTTTTCTCTTTCTGACTTTACTTCACTCTGTATGACAGACTCTAGGTCCATCCACCTCACTACAAATAGCTCAATTTCGTTTCCTTTTATGGCTGAGTAATATTCCATTGTATATATGTGCCACATTTTCTTTATCCATTCATTTGTCAATGGACACTTAGGTTGCTTCCATGTCCTGGCTATTGTAAACAGAGCTGCAATGAACATTGTGGTACATGACTCTTTTTGAATTATGGTTTTCTCAGGGTATATGCCCAGTAGTGGGATTGCTGGGTAGTATGGTCGTTCTATTTTTAGTGTTTTAGGGAACCTCCATACTGTTCTCCATAGTGGCTGTATCAATTTACATTCCCACCAACAATGCTCAACATCATTTAATCATAGAGAAATGCATATCAAAACTACAACGAGATATCACCTCACACCAGTCAGAATGGCCATCATCAAAAAATCTACAAACAATAAATGTTGGTGAGGGTGTGGAGAAAAGGGAATCCACTTCATTTTAGTTATCTAATTTACTGACATATATTTTTTAAACAGAATTTTCTATAATGCCTTTTATTTCTCTAAGATTGGTAGTGATGTACCATCTTTCATTCCTGATTTAATAATTTGAGTATTCTCTGATTTTTTCTTCATCAGTCTAGCTAAAGATTTCCCAATTTCATTGATCATTTTAAACACTAAATTTTTATTTTGTTGTTTTTCTCTATTGGTTTTCTATTCTTTATTTCTTTTAATATTATATCCTCTGTAATGTTTATTACTTATTTCCTTCTGCATGCTTTGGGTTTAGCGTGCTCTCTTTTTAAAAGATGGAATGCTAGGTTATTGATTTTATATCTTTTTAAATATTGGTATATACAGCTATAAGTTTATTCTAAGCACTGTTTTAACTGCATCCCATAAGTTTTCTTGTTATACTTTTATTCTTATTTATCTTAAACTACATTCTGTTTTTCCTTTAGTGATTTCTTCTTTGAATCATTGGATATTTAGAAGTGTGTTGTTCAACTTCCACAGATTTGTGAGTTATCCAAATTTTCTTCTATAATTGACTTCTAATTTAACTCCTTTGTCATCATGGAATATATTTTGTATGAGTTCAGTTCACTTATATTTATTAAAACATGTTATGGCCTATCTTGAAGGCCATATGGTCTATCTTGAAGAATGTTTTGTGTTCACTTGGTAATAATGTATATTCATCTGTTATTGGTTAAGTGTTCTATAAATGTCTGTTAGGGCTAGTTGGTTTTTCGTGTTATTCAAATCTTCTATTTCCTGTTGATCTACTGCTTGGTAGTTCTATCCATTGTTGAATGTGGGATATCAAAGCTTCCAACTATTATTGTTGAATTGCCTATTTCTCCTTTCAATTATGTAAAGGTTTGCTTCACGTATTTTGAAGCCCTATTCATATCTTTATCAATCTATATTGATCTATCTACCTATATTCCTTTTATTCTTCAAAATAAAACTGTTTTCCTCTTAAAGTATATTTTAAGAGATGTTCCACTGTTTTTTTTTTCTCTTTGTCTTTCCATGGTATACATATTTTCAAACTTTTAATTTCATCCTATTTGTATCACTGAATCTAAAGTATCTCTTTCAATTTTTACTTTTACAAAAGTGGAAGACATCGAAGGGTTATTAACAGAGCACTGACATGATTTGTCTTACAATTTAAAAGGATCACTCTGATGGCTGTGTTGAGTTAAAAAGATAGTGTAATGGGAGATGAACGGCATTATGCATTTGGCAAAACCATCAAGCTGTACAACATAAATAGTGACACTTCATGTAAACTGTGTACTTCAGTTAATAATAGTGTATCAATATTGGTTCATCAAATGTAACAACATACCACACCAATGCAAGATATCAATGAAAGGGAAAACAGGGTGCAGGAAAGAGAGCAAGTGAGAACTTTGTACTTTCTCCCTAATTTTCCTGTAGATCTGGAACTTGCTCTAAAAAGTAAAGTCTACTAATTTAAAAAATAGGTTACTATAAATGTTCCTTATTTACTTTTACTTCATCAGTTAACATTTCTTAAGAAGAATTTCTTAGGTAATTAGGTCTGTACTGAAAGAGACACATTTTTGAAGAATTATATAATTTTCAAGCTAATGAGTCTTTTAGTATAAACAGTGATTAAACAATCATTGATTGAAAATCATTGTGTTAAACTGTGCTTGTTAAATGGAAAAGATATGTATATATCTTTTATGTATATAATGTACATATGCATATATATATGTATATGCACAGAGAGAGAGATGAATTAAAGTATACAGCTTAGCTGATAAATTGACTATTTAAAGAACTCAGAAATGTTAGAGAATCCTACTTTAACTAAGAAATTTTAAAGCTTTGATCCTACCTCAATAAAAAGGGATATATTTAAACACAATGAAGAGTAAATTAGAGTCATCATGGCAGATATCTTTTATATTAAGTAACATTAAAACATTTTCTGCATACACTCAGTTTATCATTCACTTTACATGCAAAAATTCATTCACTGGGTAGGTAATATATGAGTATTATGGTTATTTTTAGGGTATGATATTTCTCTTGCTTTTTACTAATAAGATTTCTGGAGTAATTTTTCCCAAAATTTGTTTCAGAAAACACTGACCCCACTGGATTTTATCTGGTTTTATGCAAAAAATATATTAAAAATAAGTTGTTAAAATGAGTTGGAGAATCACTGAATAGTAAAATTCATCACAGAGTTTCAAAGCACATTAGCATTTTAAAGACCCTAAAAAGTCATGCACTGAAGAAACCTCTTTTACTCTGTTTAACTCAGCATTTCCAAACTTATTTGACCACAGCACACTTTTTTCTTGCCTGCAGAATACTATTATTATCTCAAGGAGAATATATGTTCCACAAGAACCACTAGGGACATATTCTGGTCTTATCCAACCCTCTCATTTTATGATTGGGGATATTTAGGACCCAGATAAGTTAGATAATAACCCCAGATCAGTTAGATAATTACCCCAAATCATATAGCAAGCTAGTGACAAAAATGAGACAACAATTTAAATCCAATTATTCCCAAGCAACTCCATTTTCTACTAACTCACACTGTGTTTTTCATTTTTAGAACGAATGTTCTAGTCCCCTAACTTCAGTGATTTGAAGGATATCTAAATGTCATTACATTTACTTTTACAGACAAACTATTTTATGTGTATCTCTATATGTATTCTAATGTATATATTTGTTTATGTATATATCTATGTCCCTATGAGTCTTACGTATGTACATACCAGAATATTTATGTTTACTTACTTACTTACACCTTAGCAAGAATTGAGAATGAACAGTGTCATGTATACAAATTACTCTAGGTATGGGGATCATTTCAAACACATTACATTTAGATATTATCTAACAAGAAAATTACATAACTCTACAAAGTGCAGAAATAGCTTCTCTGGAGTGAGCTGGATTACATCATTAAAACCTTGAGGACAAAGTTCAAGTCAACAAAATTGATTCACTCAATGTGTCAGATATTAATTCTATTAAATGTAAACTTAAAGGATAGTAAACAGAATGGAGATGGAACAAAGAGGTTGACACGTGGTTAAGACAATGGCATTCCTTTTTAGTTTAGTAACCAAATTCAGCATTATTCAGCAAGTGGCTCTGGATATCAGATAAAATTCTTCACCTTGGTCCATTCTCAAATCATTCTTATGTTTCTAACTGTCCTTATTTTCCTAGAAAATTTAATGTAATTCACATAATTGCAGGAGCATAGAAGAATGTCTTCCCAAAAAAGAAAATTTCAGTCTCATTTTCTCATTCTATTTTGATAGAAAGAGAAAGTATTTTAATAATGCAAACTACATTTTTCTAATATGAAATATGAAACTGGTTTAATATTAAATCATGTCCTTTCTTATGAAACTTGTATTATTTTTGCTCATGATTTTAGCATAAACTATTTGAATGAGGAAATCTTGAGTTACCAAAATGCCTGACTGAACATTTAATAGCATTTCATATAAATTTTAACTGGACCTGTGTTTCTATCCAAAGAGGAAAATCCATTTTTAGCTTGGTCCACAATGTCTAAGTTATTCTTGTCTGAGCAACACATCTATAAAGACTTCTATCACCACACTAGTATGGCTAGAATACTGAACAGAATCATCTGGCCAAAGACACACAAAGAGAAAGGCTAATTAAGTATGACCATGAAAAGAGAAAGGAATGGCCTCCCTTTGGTAATAACTACAGCAAGGTGTATTTCATGAACCTCATTGGAGAAAACAACTGTTGTTAGAAAAACAGCTGATAAAGATGATAATATTTAAAATCTGAATTACTGATATTCAGTCTGCACAGACTGAAAAATCATCTGCAGTAAAAACATTGCTATACTGTTGATGGGAATGTAAATTGATGCAGCTACTATGGAAAACAGTATGGAGGTTGCTTAAAAAGCTAAAAATTGAACTACCATATGATCCAGCAATTCTAATCCTGGGTATATATCTGGAAAAAACGAAAACACTAATTTGAAAAGATATATGACTCCGATGTTCATAGCACCACTATTTAAAAACAGCCAAGACTTGGGAGCAACCCAAGTGCCCATCAACAGATGAATGGCTTAAGAAGATGTGCTATATATATCTAATGGAATATTAGTCAGCTATAAAAAGAATGAAATAATGTTATTTGCAGCAACATGGATGCAACTAAAGAATATTATGATTAGCGAAATAAGTCAGAGAAAGACATATGCTATATGATTTCATTTATATGTGGAATCTAAAATATACACAAAATGGAAACAGACCCACAGACATAAAAACAAACTTAAGGTTACCAAAGGGAAGAGGAAGTAGGGGAGGGACAAAGTAGGGATATGAGATTAATAGATACAAACCAGGATACATAAAATAGATAGGCAGCAAGGATTTACTGTATAGCATGGGGAATTACACCCAATATCTTTTAATAATCTATAATGCAATATAATTTGCAAAAAACTGAGTCACCATGCTGTACACCTGAAACTGTCATAATATTGTAAATGAACTATACTTCAACAAAAAATATACATATATATATGTATATATATATATATAGTATTAGATATATTAATATTCTATTGCTGCATAGAAGTTGCCATGATTTTAGTTGCTTAAAACATCACAAATTTATGATTTCACAGTTTCTGTGTATCAGAACATTGGTTACATAGGTTCTCTGTTCAGGGTCTTATCAGACTGAAATCAAGATGTCAACTGTGACTATGGTCTTACCTGAGGCTCAGTGTTCTCTTCCAAGGTGAGCTCAGAATTGGAATTGGTTGTTGACAGAATTTAGCTCCTTGTGGTATAGGAATGAGGTCCCTTGTTTCTTGCTGGATGCTGGTCAGGGGTGGTTTTCAGCTCACAGAGGCCATCCCTCAGATCCCAGCCATGTAACTTTAAAGTAGTTAACTTCATTAAAGCCAGTAGGAAAATTTTTCTTCAGTTCACTACAACAAACTCACATAAAATACAATGTAATCATGGGATTGTCTATTGCATTACCTTTGCTATATGATGTAACCTAACCAAGGGAACAAGCGTTCTATTATATTCATGGGTCCTGTCCAGCTTCACGGGGAGAATATTCTACAGTATGAGTACATCAAGACATGGGAATCTTGGGGACCATCTGAGAAGCCTGCCACACTAGAAAACAACCTTCCATTTTACAAGAGGTTGGAATAAGAAAAAGCCTGGGAACAAAGAAAACGTTCAGTAATATCTGTGAAACAACAGAAAGTCAGGATGAAAATAATTCTGATACCCAAATGTAGATAATGGAAGATGTTGGTTTTCAAATTAAGGTTTATTTCATCTTTCATCAAAGACTTAATATTTCCCTCCATACGTATCTTTTCATTTTATAAAATGCATACTTCTTACTTTAAAATTCTAAATACATTAAGCCTTTAAACATTCAAAAATACGTACTGGTATTCATATTAAAAGTCATCTTTATACAATTTTGAATATATTGTTTATAAAATTAGTAGAATTCCATGCTGTTAGTTCAATCTTTCCTAACTAATGATTTGTTTTACTAGAGTCTAACCATGATGGTCTTCATGTTCCCCTCAGCTTAACTAAACTTGAGACAGGTTACCTCCTGACTATAGGCCCAAGACTTCCCTTTTCTTGGAGCATTTACTTTAGAAAACTGGCAATTGTAAATACTTTCTCTGCTCCTTTGATATGTAAATCTTCCAAAACCCAGAAAACATCTTTCTTGAGAACTTGGGAGCACCCCTTTGAAATGTAATCATCAGAGGGGATAGCACTTCTATTTCTCAGTTTCAGTGAGAGGGTAGGAACCTAATTTCAGTGACAATTAGCAAACACAGATGGCTTAATCCCATTTACCATCCTCCTTCTTAATGTCAGTACTTTTCCATTAACTCACCCCAAATATTTAAAAATTCTTCAATTTTTTTGTTTCAGGAAAATCCAGTTCAATCTCTCCTCTATTGCAATAGCTGTGACTCCTACTGCAATAGTCTTGAATAAAGGCTTCCTTGCTTAAAAGTGCCCAGTGTGATTTCTCTTTGACAAGTCTCAAATTAAATAACCATGAAAATTATTGTTACTGCACAAGATAGGTCTCAAATGACTGTTTTATTTGTTTTATTGATACCAGAAAAGACACGTTATGTATGTATGGAGGACTTGTAAAAAGACCCATGTCAGTAAAGATTATTTGTGTCTGATAGTGCCAAAGAGTGCACTGTTATCTACACAATCTGAACTCACATAAATGCTTACAAAGCAGCATCTACATTCTCATCTCATACTAGGCAAGCAGAGTCTCATGGTTTTACAAACTATGTAGCAAAAATCTTTGGGTTATGGAAAAATTAGAATCTTTAAGATTACATCATCTTTCATAAGCTTAAAAATACTGTAGGCTTCTCTTGTAAACTTCCTTTTTCATCTTACAAAGTCTAAAAATGTTATAGCTTGTACATTTAATTTTTACTAATGAAAAGAATGTAAATGTATTTATGCTAATGATGTAACATGAGCAAGATGAAGCACAGAAAGGTTGTTTTTTGGAACACAAAAGAAAAACTGTATTACTTTGTTGCAAGTTTCCTCAAATTTACAACTATCACAGTTTGGGACTAGATAAGTCTTTGTTCTGAGGGGTCATTTTATGCATTGCAGAATGGTTAGCAGCATCCCTGGTCTCTACCCACTGGGTGATAATAGCACACCTATTTCAAGTTGTGAAAACCAACAATGTCTTAAGATACTAACAAGTATCCCTCAGTGAGTGTGAAGGGAGAAGGAGAACAAACTCATCCCTCTTTCGTTAAGAACCACTGCTTGTTGTTAGAAGACAGGAAATAAAGACATTGTTGTCAATCAATATATTGGAATTTATTAAACCTTTGGTTCATAAACCAGCTAATCATCTTCCTTACATTGGGAATTGTAACAAAAGCACAAAATCATTATTTGACATTTACTTACCCATTGATCTCTAGGCATGCCTGGTCTAAAATGAGAACATCCGAACTATTATCAAAGGTAACCTGACACTGTTGTTGGTTAGGTCTCTTGGATATTTAAGAACAATGGGAAAAAATTAACTTGTTAGACTACAATTCATGTAGAGCACACCAAGCAACACTATCTGTATAAGTGAAACAAATTAAGAATTTGAGAATTGAAATGAAATTAAATCAATGTATCATAGGCTCTGAAATCAGTTACTTTCCCCATGTCCCTGATGCCAACAGTGTGAAGTAGAGTCCACCAAGAGGCAATGGCGCTTTATTATGGCACACAAAAGGAGACAAGGTACCAGACAGAAATGATAGGATATATCCAAGCTAGAGTAATAATGTGGTGGTGCTTTACTTATACTACATACAAAGGGTATTTTTTAAACTAAAATATTATGTCATCTTTCAAAATTCAGCCCAAATGTCACCTCTTCCAGGAAATATTCTACAACCTAAAATTTGGATCTACAGGCCCAAATCTATACTATAATAAAACTGTGCATTCCTTGGTCGTAGCACTTACAATATGTTGTAAAGGCTTATTTGTCACTGCCTTTTATTACACTGGAAACACCTTTAAGAGCCAGGACTGTGGCCTTGTTGATTTTATATTCCTAATAACATGGACTGATGCCTAACATGCAGTCACTGTTTGCAGGATGAAGATATAGTAAATTAAATAAAACATTTAATCAAAATAGAACTCCTTATCCAAATAATAAGTTAAACTATACAGCATATGGAGAGGCTGAAACATAAAATCCACTAGGAAACAATCTAATAAAGTTATCACATTCCACTGTATTTGATAGATTGGTATTTACTTACTTATTCTTTCCTATAATATGTTTTCATAAAGTCAGACCTTAAATTCCTTTTCCCTGACATCTCTCTCTCAATTTCTCCTTATTTAGGGTACATAAAAACTAAATCAAAGAACAAAAAGTTTTTGCACTTTCCTTTTTGTTAAGAACCCAGAGTCTCATTTCCAAAACAAAGTATGATCTGAGTGTATCTACCCTTGATGTGTCATATACCTCTCTATCACTGGATTACTCCAAACTTCTATTAGCATTGAGCAAGGCTCTGAAAAGTAGTCGCTACAATGTTTCTTCAAAGTACATGTCTCATCTGCTGCCGGGAAAAAAAAAAAAAAAAAAACTTTAAAAAAAAGTTAAACATTCATAGGGAAAAAAACTTCAAAACCTCAAAACTTTAAAACATAACATATATGACTACAAGAGATTTGTTGAGGTGAGTGATTCAGTCATGTCACTAACAGCCGTTTCTTTGGTACTTGGTGCTAGATATTGTGAATGTGTATTCACGCAAAGCTCAGCCCACAAACTTAAAAGGTTGAGACATAATTTATTAAAAACCATCATGTGCCAGGAAATGTGATTAATAATCAACTCCCCAACTACATGTGAATTATATGCATCCCTTTTCCAGCAGACCGAGACTTCTGCTGAATTGACATTAATGGCCCTTATGTATATTTAATAGAAAAGCAGGTTGCTTCACAAAGATATTCTCTGAATGGAGATAAAATGAATAAAGCAGTAAGGGAATGAAAGATAGCTGTCCAACAGAGTTGACTACAAAGAGATCTACAATGATAAGGGAAGAACAGAATACAATGAGGGAATCTAATCAAGGCAGAGGCAATAAAAGTGTAAATTTTAAAAGTTGGATAGATTTTTCAGAAAAGATGAAGAATAACTTCTGACACAGTGAAACAGGGAAGCTAGGAAAATGTATTTTTGGTGCCAGAGATTGACTAGGAAGCTTTTGCTTCTAGAACAAGTAAGTTAGAGTGTTGTTTCCTCAAACACGAGGAAGTGGCCTATTATGGTACTGAATAAAAAGATAAATATCAACAAGAGAATAGATACCAGAGGTTCAAAAGAAATTCACAGTTATGTAGTATGATAAAATTCACATATCTGCTAATTATTTCTTGAAATTTCCTTTGCAGTAAGGATTTTCTATTGAGAAGGGAGATTATTGGTATACTAAGGGGAGGGCTTCAATTTTTAGGGTAAAAGTCTAACAAGGAGGTCTCCCATAAATTTCCTGGAAGGGGACAGCAAGTATGGCTAGCAGAAATTCAACTTTTTCTATGGATATTACTGCCAGTGTTATCACATACAAAACATCAGAAGATATATCAAAAGTGATTACCACTCAACTGCACATGTATTTATTTACCTCAACTGAATAAAATTACTTTGAAGTCATACCTTCCCAGTGGACAGGGTATTATATCTCAATGTTCAGGAGATGGTGGGACCTCCTCCTACCTAGGATTATTCAATAGCCTCAGCTGTCATAATTATTCAAAAAAGATACCCTGGTCTTGGTCCTCCCTGGCCACGGCTATTGTGCTCATCTTCAAAAGGCAAATATTTTTTGTCAAGGTTTGTTTCAGATCTCCGGGGTCTTTGCTTAGGTGGAACCTGACTCTAATTTCAAGCTTCCCTAATCATACCTTGTAGACATTCTCACTTCCAGTCTTCTACTTCCATGGCACCACACATGGACAGAGAGGTTGTTCTCTGTACTCCAGTATACTGAAAAGCTGAAAAATAAAAATCTGTTCCCCAGAATTAGGAAAAATTCTGAAAACAACAACAGTAAAACTTTATTTTCATTGGTAAACACCACCCAAAACAAACCAACAAAAAATGTGGAAACTTTCATTTGAGTATGTAACAATTTCAGTTTGAATGTCCTAAAATTTAAAACAACACCAAACCAAACAAAAAAACCTCTTAGTCACTTACCAAGCTTAGATGGACTCAGAACATAAAGTTTAACTACCCTCCAAGAATGAAGAAAATAGAATTCCTTTTATTCTTTTTATAAAAATAATAAGAACAAAAACTCTATGTTTTATCCTCCCACAAAGTCTATCTGTAACTGAGTCTAAAAATACAAAGTATTACAAACTTGAGCTTTTAGATAGACATGTTCATTTACTACATGAAGCTTTTAGGTATTTATGTATAAATGTCAAATTCTGACATTATGGCATTTGGTAGATTGATTCTCTTGCACTTAGATTGAATCTAAGAGAAAGAAGAGACCTTATAAACAGTAATTTATGGAAGACTGAAAATAATCCAGATATACTCAGAAACTAATTTACTTTACACAATATAATTTCTGTATTGCACCAAATATTATAATAACATTTCTGTAACAGCAAAAGCTGGAAATGACATAAAATTCAAAAATTTGGTGAAACATTAAATTTATTATTAGTAGAAACTATATTTTAAAATATTTGCCCATAAAAGATCACATTAAAAATATTTAATATGTAGAAAAACAAAATTAAAGAGTTGGTACACTTTAAAATCAGTTCTTTCTTGTAGAAAGAACATAACTATATTTGTACTTAGAGACAAAAGACAGGTAGGAAACAAGAGATGATTTTTGCTTCCTATATAATTTTCTAGAGTTTTCCATTTTTTCAATAGTTTATGCTTATATGAAACAATATGTATCAATAGCAATAAAATAATAAAATATGCCTAAATTACAAGAGATTTATTACGTAAAATTTGAAATAAAATTAATGCAAAACAGATACGTGAAAAGAAATCAACAAGAATAACAACTAAAATTTCTATGGGAAAGTGTAAAAGTTAAAACTGGAAAATAAAAGTTTAAAAATCAATTTAGGAAATGAGTAATAATGACATGTCTCTTTGTATTAACAGGTAATTCTTAAAAGAGAAGTAGTAATTAAAATTTAAAGTACAGAAAATATGAAATACAATATGTTTAATGATTAAGGTGGTATTAAGTAAAGCAGAAATAAAAGTAAAATTATTCACATATATCACAGAAATAACAATTTGAACATGGTATTCTTTTTTTTTTTAACATCTTTATTGGAGTATAATTGCTTTACAATGGTGTGTTAGTTTCTGCTTTATAAAAAAGTGAATCAGTTATACATATACATATGTTCCCATATCTCTTCCCTCTTGCGTCTCCCTCCCTCCCACCCTCCCTATCCCACCCCTCTAGGTGGTCACAAAGCACCGAGCTATCTCCCTGTGCTATGCGGCTGCTTCCCACTAGCTATCTATTTTACGTTTGAAGTGTATATATGTCCATGCCACTCTCTCACTTTGTCACAGCTTACCCTTCCCGCTCCCCGTATCCTCAAGTCCATTCTCTAGTAGGTCTGTGTCTTTATTCCCATCTTATCCCTAGGTTCTTCATGACATTTTTTGTTTTTTTTCTTAGATTCCATATATATGTGTTAGCATACAGTATTTGTCTTTCTCTTTCTGACTTACTTCACACTGTATGACAGACTCTAGGTATATCCACCTCACTACAAATAACTCAATTTTGTTTCTTTTTATGGCTGAGCAATATTCCATTGTATATGTATTATTTTATATTTTGGGCCTATTCTGGAATGATCTAACTTAAATTCTCTGGTCAGTTTATTTTACTGCAATTCCATTTTTGTCAATAAACATTTAGATCCATGAATATTACATTAAGTACATATTCAGTTAATTCAAATTTTCAACTCCAACTTCAAATCTCCTTCTTCCCTTCACAGAGATTACACGTGTGCATAGAGAAATTTTATAGTTACCATGGCATTTGGATGAAGAGAAGACTTCTGGTATTATGCTGCCTTGCAGTAGGGCATCTTGCTTTGGTCCTATAAGTTTTGATTGGTCCTGTTCATATATAACATTCTGGTGTCTACTGCTGTAGTCCATGGTTAGTTAATGATATATTCTCTCAATTGTGTCTTAGTGGTTTAGCTTTGGTCTCCCACAGAGAGAGACCTCCCTACCCCCACACTTAATATCTGGTAATGATTCACATTTAATCCCTGGACCCAGGGTTGGATTCATGTTTTGTGGTTGCAGAGCTTATGCAATTTTAGGTAATTGTTTAGAGAAAAATAAAATAATTTTGGATACAAAATTAGGGCCTTTGAAGGAGCCCATACACTGAGGGTCTCTTAAGTTTCAGTTTCATTAGCCTCATAGTAAATCCACCTCCTCCAGGGCCAATCAGATCACCTAGCACATTCAAAGTTCAAAGTCATTTTATCCCAATGCAGTTCTTCTATTATACTAACTGAAAAGCTAGTCAGTCAGACTCTTAGCTACCACCTGTATCCTTCCTGGGGATATAGAGCAACTTCAGGGTCTCTTCCACATTACATCCAGGCTGTAGGTTCCCAGGAGAACTGCCTTAGGCTATTCTGTTCAGGAACGCTATGTCACTGCTTAACTAACTACTGCCACTAATTGTTGTATGGTTCTCAAACCAAGATTTTAAAAGAAAGGAGGGATAAGTCCTTCTCATAGCTTTCTCCATGACCTATCTAACCTCCATCTAACCTCCACCACTACCAGTATGAAGGTCCAGAGGAAGGGAGGGAGACCAAACACACATTTAAGAACATACTACTTCTTCTCCTGCCAAAAATTTACTTAGGGTGAATGAGTGGAACACACATTTTTTTTTTCCTGTGGCAGAAGCTTTATTTAATTTATATTGCTTCCTTTTCCTTATCTAGGTAGTTATAATCCTTCTCTCATCCATAAAGATGGAGGAGTAAGAAAGGGAATTTTGTCTCCACTCTAATGTTGGAAGGCCCAATAAGAAATACTGTAGAATTATCTTTCCCATTCTACATTAGGTTAGAGTGAAATAGAAAGAAGTAAAATTATGCAAACTCAGAAGCAATGGAGGAAATTGTTTCTTTAGTGTGTGATAAGCTTGCATATGTACAGAGGGTTGGCATTATACCAGTGGAGAAATAGTTGTCCAAGATATAGGAATGAGAGGGAATAATGAAAGGAATAAACCATAGAAAATTGTTCCAAAAAAACAGATACCCAAATTAATCTGTGACCAAAAGAATTCATGTTCCCTTCTGAGTTACATTTGTATTGGTCAGTAAGGAAAGCTCAAAGAGCTGGCACAGGAGAGAAATAGGAATCACCAACAATGGACACTGAGATTAACATAAACCTTCATATTTCACTTCCCCTTTCACAAAGTCAGTGTTTTCTCCCACTGAAAGCTAAAATGGCTAGAGAATGTAGATTAAGTGAGCCGAAATCAAAAGAATGACTGAAAAAATGTAGTTCAATCTTTAGATGAGCACATCTTTCAGTCATATATCTTTTGTCAGTGTGAAACTTGATCTACAAATTCTCATACATGGAAAACTAAAGGCCAGGACTTACAAAAAAATTCACACAAAATCTAGTCTTTTTTAAATTTTTTTTAAATGAGAGTGAACTTTTAAAGAAAATGAACAGCATTAGATTTAGAGGAAGGTATCTTCCATGTGCACATTTTACAATTCCTGCTCACATCCCCTTTGCCTCCTGGTAACATTAACGCTAAGGAAACCCTTGCTTACATATGTAATCATATATAATGATTAAAAGATGGTTGAATTATAAGCATAATCCAAAAATAACCAGAACAATAAAATTTAACCCCAAACTCCCACTAAAGATGACATTCCAGAATAAAATATAAAAAATTTAGATTATTTTGATTTTTAATTATATATTTCAATAGCAAATATATTTGAGATTTGACCATAATATGTATGTCTCACCGTGAATGTCTTCTTCATGTTTCACCACACATTCAGAAACTGTATAGCTCGATCCTACTTAATATTTCAGTTTAATTGCATAGTACAAACTCATATGTGCCTAGCAATGATCATTAAAAATGAAAAAGATCAGTACACAAAACTATAGTCCTACTTAAAATTTTCCAGAGGCATTTGATGCGTAATAACTATAAATATACATGTTCTGTTCTCAAAGATGTCTTATTTAAGTAAACAAAGTACTTCCTATGTTTTTCAGTTAAAAAATCAGAAAAACCTCATGTGAGGTTGAATTATTCCAAATTCTGTTGGAATAAACAACCTGCAAAAGCTTCCGTAAATGTGTAGTCACAAGAGAGCCATCTGGCTCCACGTAATTATACCCATCTTTCATCCAGTTCTGAAGCTAAATATAAAAGTAGATCCAGGAATATCATACAGATTTGTGATATACACTTGGGGATGGTCGATCTATAAACCAATTAACAGATTTTATTCATATGGGTGTGTTCCTGTCTTCATTTATATTACACATCCAAATAGAGTACAGATTCAGAGATTATGGAATGAGTTGCTGCTAGAATGAATTATTTCTGGTGAAGTATTTCAGAGTGAAATTAAACAGAAGTTAAGACATGATAGGGTGTAAGATAAAAAGTAGATGATATCTGACTCTCACTCTTTTTTCATATAAAATCTTTGAGTCAACTTGGTAGATGCCTTGCAAGTACAGAAAAACATTTGTGGTCATTTATTGTGCGAGATCTCTAACTTTTGAAAGCTCACTACAAGGACTGGATTCATTGTTCGCACATTATGGCCAAATTTTCACTTATTAGTTTATATTTTGTCTAGAATACCTTTCTTCAGAATAGTGCATTTCTGAGATAGTGCAAGAACTGCTAAAATAATTTTAACCCTAATACAATAACATTATAGCCATACATATTGTATTGTATCAGTTACATATTTTATCTTTATGTGAATGACATTGTCAGCTGCTCTATCCCATACCTCTACATGTTACACTATAACTCCTCTGTTTTCATAGGTTATGTTAAATATCATCAACTCTAGGTTGATGCCTGTTCATGTGTTATTAACTGTACAGATTATATTATGGCAATTCATGGGTGCCTTAACAACTCTTACTTTACAGCAAATATAAAACTACTTTTCATAACTTTCATTTTATATAATAAAAAATTAAGTTAGAGTGTTGCACTTTGTCAAAGAAAATTATTTTCAGGATTATATCCTCATTATTTATTTCCTTAGTCATGCTGTAGCTGACAATGTGTATCAATTCATTTACTATAAATATATCCTTAGGGAATAATTTGAATAATGTACAAAAATGTATGAATAGTAATATTTGTATATGGTATCACCCTTTCATAGGTAAATATTATATAGGTAACTTAAAACTAACTTAATCATTCTGAAGAATTAAGTGAATAATGAAGATGAATTAAAATCATGATTACATTATATGTATTAGCATGGAAAAATAATAATGTTGAGCAAAAAGCACTTAATAAAAAAATGCATGGAATGTTCTGATTTCTACTGTGAATTTTAATAGGCACAGATGTGTATTATTTTGCATGCATGAACATATGCAGGATACATTATGTGAAAACTGGGGAACCAGTACAAGTATTTTCAAACAGTGAGTTACTAAAAAAAAATACATAACTCAAAGGCTTTACAATTTTAATGAATTAAAAACTTTTTCAGGGATGTCATAAAATTAACTGTTTCCCAAATGAGTTTCAACGATGAAACATTTTTTTGCAAAGCAATAGTGAGACCTTGTTATTAAGCCAAAAATATTACAGATTAAAGAGCAGACTAGATGAAGAAAAAGATGAGGAGAAAAGGGAAGGAAGATGGGGGAGAGAGAGAAGTAGAAGCAGAAACAGGGTGGCAGAGAGAAAAATTAAGAATCAGGTGAAAGACAATGTTACCACTACTTTCCCTCCCAAAAAACACATCATGAAAAAGGCAAGTGAGTGTGTTGCTATGGGTTCTTAGCTGGAGACTTCTCTTCAGCCTGAGACTAACCTAAGAAAACTATAAGAGGCAGCAAAGTCCTTTCTGGGACTGGGAGAAGTGACAAAATCTTTAAGAAAAACAGATTCCATTTGGTTATACTTTGGGATTTTCCAGTGCGGAATATCTCATTCATTTCTAACTTCAGCTTGCCCATAATGGGAAAAAGATCACTAACATTTTCATTTTCTTAAAAACTTTACAATGACCAGTACTCACCAGAAAATATATTTGTCTATAGAAGATAAGGGACTTTAGAAAGGAAGAAAAGTGGTGGCTAAGAAGGAGATTGGTAGAGTACCAGGTGTTGGTGATTAAGGGTATGATGTTTGGAGGTATATAATGCTAAACAAAGACAAGTCACAGGGTAGCCAGGAAGAGGAAATGTAGTATATGTTTAATGGATGATTTGGAAAATTTCACTGGTGAAATACGTATGCTAATATCTGAGCATCTTGGTTCAAAGTTAGAAAATATAATTTTAAATATTAATGAAATATTACTTGTCACCTTTGTCAAAAAGCAACATAATATCAATATTTCTGATATCAGAATATAATTAGCCATTTAAAAATAACATTTAATTGACCCACTTTTTTCTACTATATTAAATTAAAATTTGATTATAAAGAAATATGCAGCTCTCTAATTCTTATTAGTACAGATAAAATAAAATTAAATACTTCCAATTTGGCAATGGCAGACTAGGTTATTTTAATCTACTTACCTAGACAAACAATAATAATTATTAAAATATGAAAATCATTAATTAATTCATTCAAAAAATATTGATTAAGCACTTATTATATTCCAATCACTGATATAGGTATACGGGATACAGTTTGAAGACCCCTGTCCTTGTGGACCTTACATACTAGCAGAAGAAAACTGGCGATATTTAATAGACAGTAAAATAAGTAAATTCTTTAGCATGCTAGAAAAGTAGGAAGTACCATGTACAAAAGTAAAATCTGGGTAGCAAGAGACTAATCTGGAGAGCCAGAAATTTAATATGGACCCAAATTTTTAAGTAAATTGGTCAAAGTAGCCTTCTTTATGGTACTTTGCAAGATGCATCCATTTGTCTTCTGATTTGAAGGACATATTCCCTTAGGCTCCTGACAAATGGATCTCTATGGCACTTCACAGAAATGCCACGTCCCTGAATCCTCATAGATTTACTTTCTTATCTCAGGGGTGAATATGTCTTATCAGGGCCTCCAATGTACGTACCACCTCCTGTTGGTCCTGTCCAATCAGCTTGATATCATCAAGGTGATATTCTGTGGGATGTTCAGATGATCCACTTGTGACAGAGCACCAGATATAACTTATCTCTGAGAAAAACATGTAAATGAATACTTTAATGTTCTAATATAAGTTCAAGCTATTCTGGTCACTTTTTCTAATGCAAATGGGAAATAATAAATTTACCAAATTAATGGCACATCACATACTTAAGTCCTTATTAATCTGTGCTAGCAACAATATCAAGTCCAGCATGGCATCTGCAATCAGGGCCGCTACTTATCTGAGTCTGTGATAGTTTATAGTTCTTCTCTAGGATCCATCCAGTTTCTGCAGAGGTGAATTAAAAGGAAACATAAGAAGAACCTCCATCCTTTAGCTTGGTGCCTGTAATCTCTACCATCAACCCACAGGAAGCAATGTTAGTTTTGATTTACTATTTTGTCTAGGGGGCTCGGGGCAAGCAGGCTCAGAGGCTGTGGCCATTGAATAGAATCTGCCACAAAATCTAAAAAGCTAAGATTGTGGTCAGAGGTCTGACCAGATCCAATGGGAGGAAACTTAGATGCCACCTCTGGATGGGAGGAACATACATCACCTTGTAAGACCATCATATGGCATGGGAGATATTGTTCTGGCCATTGTGGAATGTAAAATCTTGCATGGTAACTGGAAAAGAAAAACAAAGAAAGAACTATAGAGACAAGGCCAAAACCTCAGTAAAGGTTTTGATTTATTTTTCCTGGAAACAATAAATGCCATTTAGCTTAGTCAGGTAAAATTAGACCTGAAGGGTAGAGGTTGGATTGTGGAGACAAGAATATTCAATGATCAAAGGGTATTACAAGAAGTCATCTTGGCTGATTGCACCTTTGGTCTAGGATAGTAAGAGCAGAGGTGAAAATAATTGGATTTGAGGATATTTAGGATCTAAAATAAAATGTGGGAAAAGATTGTCAAGAGCAGGCATGGGACATATAGATAATAATGGCAACTCTTACGTTTCTGGCAATGCAAAAGATGAGTGATGCTGCAATTTGGATGAGAAATATGTTTAGATGAGAAAGATCATAAGTTTTACTTTGTAGATTTCAAATTTGGGATGCCTTGTAACACTTCAGCAGGGGACTGGATAGTCAACTCTATCTTAGCAGAGAGTCTAACATTGGAGATTTAAGTATGTTGGGCAGTTGGAGGTGTTTGAAACTCTGGTGAGATTATATCACTTAGGGAGAGATTGTAGAATGAGTAGAGAAGGTCTTCCAGAGCAGAACTTTGGGATTTCACTATATTTTATCTGATAGATTAAAATAAACCTGCAAGGAGAATAATAATAATGTAATAGCTATAATGTAATTACTGAAGTGAATTAATGCCATGTAGGAAATTTTATCTGTAATCTAAAATACTGAAATAGGTAAACAGGTACTCATGAATACTACTTTTGGAAAATTTAAAAAATAAATGTCAGTGTTGAGCAAACTAGAACCTCTAAAGTATTGTTGGAAAATGAAGCTAGATCTTCCCTCAAATTTTAAAATCCTGAAGCATCCTTCAAACAAAAGCTAAATAATATCTTTGTAAACCTAAGCTGTCCTCTGTATTGTAAGTATAAAAACTTGTACAGGAGGGCTTCCCTGGTGGCGCAGTGGTTGAGAGTCCGCCTGCCGATGCAGGGGACACGGGTTCGTGCCCCGGTCCGGGAAGATCCCACGTGCCGCGAAGCAGCTGGGCCCATGAGCCACGGCCGCTGAGCCTGCACGTCCGGAGCCTGTGCTCTGCAACGGGAGAGGCCACAACAGTGAGATGCCCGCATACCGCAAAAAAAAAAAAAAAAAAAAAAAACTTGTACAGATATAAAGGAGAGGTTGGTTCAATTTGCGCTATTGGATATTTCTAGAAAACTACTGGTAAAACAAATATGTTCAAATTTTAAACATTTTTTTTATCAGAAATCAACATTTTGAGGAATAAGATGAAAAATTTTAAAGTATTATAAACTATGTTTTTGGGCTGGTTTGTCACAAATTTAACTAGATTAATTAAATTTTTTCTGAAAGTCCCAGTGATTTCTTTGGGAGTCATTTGGGACAAATTCTGCTCTTGTTTAATAACTTAATAAGATATTATTAGTAGTGTAAGTTTGCTCAGTTTCCTAAAGTTTATTCTAGACTTTCATCTGACTGTAAGTCATTGTGTCATCAATTAATACTAACGATATCTCTATTATAATCAGAAAATCAAGATCAACTGAAGAGGATATGCAATTTTATATTTTTATGACTAGTTCCACAATTCCATGGGAGGCTTAAATGTATACTTTAAATTTTACCTTAAAAGAGGAAGTTAGGCTAGTTGAATAAATATTAGGAAAAGGAGAAACATGCAGAGGAGAAATATATGCATTTGAGGTGAGAGAGACAAAGAAAAATAGAGAGAGAAATGAGAGAAGTAGAGAGAGCACAAGCATTAAAAAGGTGGATCCACATTTTTGTTCATTTAGTACAAAGAGATCTGGGAGTGATTACCAATAGGAAAATGAAATATCTAAGGTTCTAAACTATTGCTGGCATTTTCTGGCGCTTGTAAGAGTAAATAATGTTTATTAATTCTGATATGCTCATGAATGTTGTGAAGAAAAAACAAAACTGGCAGTCAGAAGGCTTGTTTTCTGTCGGGTTGAGTCACTGATTGTGTTTGTAGCCGATAACTATCTTCTAAAGATGAGATCCATACAACTAACCACCAACACAGAACTTAACCATTCACTGCAGGCCTTGAAATGTGTGTCTGGCTTAATTTCTTTCCTTTATTCTCTCAAATTTTAAGCTAGAGTAATAATGAAATTTAGATTATTTGATCTTCATAATATATTGCATGATTTCAGGCTCAGCAGATAAAAGTTGAGCTTTGTAAGAATAAGGACTTTCTTTATCCTGATTAGCATTCTTTAGCCAGCACCTAGCAAACTCGGCACATAAATAGCATTGTACAATTATAAAAGTTTGATAAGTATTTATAGTTTATTCTCTTTCTCATATCTGAGGTTTCAAAAATGTGATTCTGGGCTTCCCTGGTCGCGCAGTGGTTGAGAGTCCGCCTGCCGATGCAGGGGACACGGGTTCGAGCCCCAGTACGGGAAGATCCCACATGCCGCGGAGTGGCTGGGCCCGTGAGCCATGGCCGTTGGGCCTGCGCGTCCGGAGCCTGTGCTCTGCAACAGGAGAGGCCACAACAGTGAGAGGCCCACGTACAGCAAAAAAAAAAAAAAAAAAAAGTGATTCTTTTTTGCACCCTCTTCCTTTCCTCTGAACTCCTCCCCCTGCGTTTTTCATCTGCTTAATTACATGTGTTTTCATATATAAGGTTCAATGTCTTTTCTGATTCTCCAGGTCTTGGCTATGTGTGTGTGTAATTATAAGACTTTTAGTTGCAAGAAACAGAGAATCAGGTTAAACTGGTTCAGGTAAAATAACTTTTTTTTTTCTAGTAATACAACTAAACACTCAGGTCCAGAGATGGCTTAAAGCACAGCTGAATCTAGTCCTTCAATAGTGTTACCAGGACCTAGTCTCTCTGTTCCTGTTATGCTCATAGCTTTCTTCTGTGTTGGCTGTTCTCCTCTGTAGCTCTCTTGGTATTAAAGACTCCAGCAGTTTCAGCTTGGTTTATCCTCTCATTCTCTGATCCAAAGAAAAAATGAACTTTCCTTTCCTCCTGATTTTCACACTATCCAAAGAGTGCCTTCTTGGCTTGACTTGGTTTACACCTCTGAACTAATTACTGTGACCAGAAGCATGGACTGTTCGAATTGGCCAGACATACTTTACTTGTTTATCCATGATGCTGGAGGATAGGTGTGTTTCAAATCATGTGGGCTGAAAGTAGGAAAAGGGTGGTTCCCCTAAGCAAAGTAAGATGTTGTTACCAAAAGAACAGAAATAGACACACTGAGTCAGCAAAACAAACAAATGTACAGTACAGTTGGGTGCACAGACAATATATTCTACTCCTACTAGCACATTATATTCGCTTTACTACATAAAGGCAAAAGAACCCAAGTTAAACATGTTTATTATTTATATCTAAGCATATATCAAAGTGGCTAATGTATACAATCTGTGAATTAAAATTAAATGCGGGCTTCCCTGGTGGCGCAGTGGTTGAGAGTCCGCCTGCCGATGCAGGGGACATGGGTTCGTGCCCCGGTCCGGAAAGATCCCACATGCCGCAGAGCGGCTGGGCCTGTGAGCCATGACCGCTGAGCCTGCGTTTCCGGAGTCTGTGCTCCGCAACGGGAGAGGCCACAACAGTGAGAGGCCCACGTACCGCAAAAAAAAAAAAAAAAAAAAAAAAATTAAATGCTTGCTGAATAAGTGAATAATTAGTTAGGTCAAGTAACTGTACCTCTTTTCCAATTGCTATTTCCTCTTAAAATTTAATAGTAGTACTATACTAATTAGGATAACTGTATTAATGTTCTAAATAAGTATCATTATTTATAATCAGTACAATAATACTACTGAAATAACAAAGTGTTATAAATCTTACATAAGTTCATACCTATATGTTCTTAGAATGTCCTTGACCCATACTGAGCCCTCAATAAATGTTAGGGGTTACCATTATCTATTATCAACCATATTAAGTTGCATTGGAAGACCTCTGGAATACTATGACTTCATATAGCTCTAAAGTTGTATAAGTCCATGTCAGTAGTTTGATAATTGATCAATACTAAAAGAAATGCTTTTCAATGTGTAGGGTTTTGTTTCTGCTTCTAATGAAATTCCTTTTTAACATGGTTTTCAGGGCATTTCTCCAGAGGAAATAGCATGATGTTTTGCTCTAAATCCATACAGGATAAATGATCTGGAGTCAATAGAATATGGTATTATGCACAAACAACTAGACAGGAATTCTACTACAGATGATTAGTCAACTGTGAATACAGCAGTCAGCAGATGGACAGCTCCAATGTACCACATGAATTCTGTGTGAGAGTGAGTCTCTGGTAAAAACTAAAATGCTTTTGATGAACAGCTGCCTTTTTCTTAGGATTCTAGTAAAGTGATACCAGTTAAGTTTTTTATTGCCATAGCACATGGCATAGAAAGAACTGATTACCTTGAAAAAAGATTGTATAAAAAAGGTTTTATAGTTTGCTGTGTTAATTTTATATTTAAGGGACCTTCTGTATTTACATATTGAGCATCTGCATTGTGTTATCTGATGTGTATTTTATGTGCCTATAATTCAGAATGAACAATTGTAAATTTGCTCAGGCTATTAGCTAATGACGGGAGAATGTGGTTTACATAGGTCTATAAAAAGATAAAAATTAAAATGCTGAGATATTGAGATCTTAAATGGTGAATTCCTTATATTCAGTGACTGAATAAAACCAGTTTGCATATTTTTACTCTTGCTCTTGATTACAGATATTTCTTAATTCAAAGGTAATTTCAAGGATCACTGTTGCAACTTTTCCGCCTCATTAATAAGGCTTCCAACTTCTCTTGTTACATTTGAATATTGAATTAAGAACAGAAGGTCCATATTAGAAGGTCCATATTAGAATTATTTTAAAAATTCATAGTACTAGGCTTAAACATATACTTCATGCTAATATTAATATGTCTATTTTGAGAAGATAATAATGCTTTCATTGAGTACAACTTTACTGCACATGACATTTATTGGCTTTATTTTTATATGTGGTGCTATGTTATTCCATGCATTTTCTAAAAAGATTTTTTTATGGGATAATTTATTTATTTTTTCTGTAGATCCATCCATATACGTAAAGCTTTTAATAAGTATATTCTCATTTGTAAAACTTAGTCATGTTCATAATGTTTAATGAAGAACATTCTTCCTTATTTCACATAATATTAAAGTCTGTCATGAGATAAGAAATGACTACCTATGTATTTAATTTTATGAAGATAAAAGCCATTTGTTTGATGGGGAGAATAGAATAAAAATATTTCCCTCAGAATATAGTCTAGTAAAGTCTCAATAATTTGTACTATAGTAAATCTCATAATAGAAAAATGCTTCAAAATTTTAAGTAACAATAAAAATGTAAAAAGTACAATTTAAATATATTTAATTATTTTTGAAACATATTTTAATACCTTGTCTTCTCTTTATTCTAAATTAGTGATATTTGTGAAACTAAAATACATATACATATTTTGCTAAGTATATATGCTGAATATGTTCATATATATTATTTACTTAAATATTGAATATATATATGTGTGAGTATATATATATATATATATATATCAAACACTGACAACTTTTCAACAATCCTAGGTGTTGGATGTACACAAATGAAAAAGGATATCCTATACTACCTCAAGGAATTTATTACTCAAACAAGAAAACAGATAATCAATAATACATAGCACAGAATAAAACTAAAATGAAAACTATTCTACAAAGTGTATGATTAAAATACAGAGGTACAAAAATAGGGGTAATTAATTTTGCCAAGGAATGCCAGGAGGAATCCTTGATCAGTGACTGGTAAAGCAAGTATAAGCAAGTATACAACTCTTTCTCTGGAAACCATCCTCATACCTAATGCATAGAATATACTAATCCCCCTTCATTTGTACCACCACTGCCCTCTGGGTATAGCCTTATGATTTCAATTCTATATTTGTAAATTATTTCTTACATGTATATTTCAGCTAAATTATGATTTTTTTAATCTAAGAATGTATTCATATTTATTGTTATATTCTCAGGAGATAATGCCATGCCTGACATTTATAAATTTCTCCATATTTTCAAAATAATTTAATTGGCATAAAATGCACGCATATGTACAAATTTTAGGATTATTATAAACTTCTTGGTTTTTTTAATTTTTTAGAGTTATGATCATCATTCAACTAAAGGATGAATCAAAGTTAATCAAAGAGTAGCCTTACAAAATATAGAAATATCATCATGCTTGTTTAACGAGTTGATATTTTAACTATGCTTTACATTTAATTAAAAATGAATATTTGTGCACACTTATGAATACATATATGTGAAAAAACAATTAGTCAAAATACTTGCTATTGCAGGTTATTTTTCTTATGCTTTTAAAATATATTTTAGGGTATCTAGTAGCTTATATTTGCAATTTTTGATATCTCATAAACACTTAAAATTGTATTTTCAAAATTAATATTTACATTAATTTATCCTGCTATTACTATGATACTCTTTTTACTCACATTAGGTGTTGTTTTAATTCATTAAGTAATGTTAAAATTTTTCTCTTTTTATACATTAAATTTCATATTTAGTCTGTATTCCTATATTTATATATATGTATATCTGGTATATTGACGTTGGTCAGAGAATGAATTGAGTGTACTGTCCAACAGGGTAGCCACGCAAAACTATTTAAACTTAGATTTAAATTACACAAAATTGAAATTCCTTTTGTAAACCCATTCCAAGTGTTCAGTAGCTATATGTGGCTAGTGGTTATCCCCTTGGACAGTGCAGATACAAAACATTTCCATCATCATGTAAGTTCAATTGGGCAGTGATGATACGGACAAGGATTTAGTGCTAGAATATCTATTCAGGTCTAGTTTAGATAGTGTCTTAGTTAAAGGAGGTACTTGTTATGGTACTGTATGTATCCCCAAAATTCATGTCAAAGCCCTATTCCCCGATATTTGGAGATGGGGCCTTTGGGAGGTAATCAGGGTTAGATGAGTTTATGAGAATAGGACCTTCATAATGGGATTAGTGTTCTTATAAAAAGCAATACCAGAGAACTTGCTCTCTTTCTCAACCATGTGAGGATACTGTGAAAAAGTGGCCATCTGCGAGCCAGGAAGAGAGCCCTCACCATAATCTGACCCTGCTGACACTCTGATCTTGGATTTTCAGGCTCCAAAATTGTGAGAAAATAAAAGTCTGTTGTTTAAGTCTCCCAGTCTATGATATTTTGTTTTAGCTCTGGCTGCCATAATGACTAATATAGTATACTGAACAGCACATATACCAGACAGTAAAGAAACTTCGCATGTTAGAAGACAAAGAGGATTTTCCAAAGACTATTTCTAAAACTTAGCATAAAAGATACCAAATATGGAAGGAACTGCATGTGCGTGTATGTACGCATGTGTATGTATTTGTGTGTATGATTTTACTGATTCTGGGTTTAAAAAACAAGTGTACTTCTTTGGGATGAGCATAAGAAATCAGGAAACTTGCTTTCTATGAAGCTCATTACCTATGGAAATAATGAAATCTCCTAAGTTACAACAAGCCATTCTGATCTTTTCCTTCGTTAATTAACTTGTCAACTCCAGGGACCATAAATAGTGAGAGGTTGTCCTGGTAACAGTACCAAATATAAGGCAGCTTTTCAAAATGCCAAAATGTTTTCGACCAGCCTAACGGCAATCACCAGTTTAAGAATACATTAGTCAATTAATATTTTGGTACAAAATAGTTGCCAATATGATGAAGTTTTCAGGATTGGTGAGCTGAGACACTCTTAGATCTAGTTAACTTAGCAAAACCCAATTATTCAAGCCAATTCATAGAAAACCAACTGCCAAATAGCCAATTCAATTAACTTACTTGTTACTTTTAATTATTTATAAGGTGTTCTGTAACTCATATTAAGTATAAAGTGTACCATAGTTCACATTAACTAACATAATAATTCAGTGGGATACTGGAGGCTTTATTGTGAAGTTTTAGTTGACCTTATGTTTTTTCCTCTTTAAGTATATAGGTATTGATTCCAAAAGACTGAAGATCAAAGGGCAGATAGAGAAGCTGTTGTCATATATACAAATTGCCCTATAAATATTTAATGGTATAATATTGGTGACTCAATAGTTAAATTTAGCAAATTGATTTTATCAAAAGATGAAGCAGCCGTTCAGGAAACTGACTTTTAGGAGATGAATTCTGAGGAATCAGTCTCCTTCCAGCTACTATCATTGATTGCCAAGTGCCCACAGCAGGCCAATTTCTAGGTTTGTCAGGATATAAGACCAGGTTCCTTAGAGCAAACACTGACTTAAACAGGGAGGCAAATGCTCAGCTGAGGGCTAGAGGTGCTTCAAGTTTGCCTTAAAGTGGCAAAAACATTTAGTTTAACTTGATCTTTGTAGCCGAAATTAAATCACAGGGTCTTTTCTTAAAACCCAACCTTAATGTACTCTTTTATTTGTTTGGGAGATTTAGACGGATCTTTACCTGTACAAAGAGTTATTGATTTTTTAGCAATACTGCTAAATACCAGAAACTTAGCTGGATATATCATCCATCAATCTTATCAGAGGTTCTAAGGGAATCTGCAAGTATTTGTATGTAATAGAAAGGATAGAAAGAAAATGCAGACACGTCCAAGTTAAGCTTGTAAATATTCTTCATTAAAATATGAGTTTTTAACAAGACAATTAGAATGGCTTATAAATATCATTCAAAGCACTAGAAAAAATGAAAAATGGCCCGAATATTATGAGGAAAGCATGGTTCTAAAATAAATGAACTACACATATATGAAAAAATTGTCTTCTCAGTAAAATACAAAATAATATTTTCCTTATTAAAAAGAGAACAGATAATAAATGTGTTGGGATAAATTATTAAAAGATATACTAGACAAAATAAAGTTTACATTTTCTGTAATTTTTGATTATTATATTTACATTGAGAAGTAATCACTGAGGAAAAATTCGATTAATACAGTCATGTATTTATCAACTACATGTAAATAATGAGGTTAAGATAACTTGCACAGAACTTATTTTTAAAGTTCCACAGATGTTTCCCAAAAGAACATAGGCTAAATGGATCAAATGCTTCCAAATAAAGCATAATCATAATGTCATGTTAGCTAGTTGCTATTGACTAACTTGTCAACATTGTCCAAATTTTCTTTTTAAAAACTTACAAAATTTTAAAATATATATAAAGCTTGATTTAAAGACTATAGGAGATCAAAGTCCAGAGACTCCAGGCACAATGTCCACTAACTTGTAGGTCTTAGAGAGTTCAATGAGGAACACAGTAAAGGCTTCTGAATTTAGTATAAGTCTGCCAACCAAGAAGATGTAGGAAAAAAATATTTAGATTTAGATTTTGCTTCACCATCTATCTCTAGATACATATTCCAATGTAGATATTCCAATAATTGATAATTAACTAGCCTTCTTTTGTTTCTACAGATTCTGTTCTGAGGTGTCCAAAGTCATTTTTTCCTTCCTGTTGTCAAGTGGACCTTCTAATTTAAGGTGTATTCAGAGACTGAAACTCTCAGCATACAACATAGACAGGATAAAGAAGAGATGGTTGGAAAAACATCACAAGCTAAGATATAAAATTGCATATACTGGGACAAAACAAAAGAAGAGTACTAAGAAAAATTCATGTTGGGTATGCCTTGTGTGAGAGCACTGCCTTTTGTGTATTGTTTCTGGACATAGAATAAGTGTAGACAGCACTATTCTTTCCAGTAAACACAAAGAACTGGGCAGCTCTAACTGAAGATTCTACTTTAGTTAATAGTGTCACACAAGATAACTGTGATGCTGGTCTCTGGATAAAAAGCTAGTGTGTATGACCAATAATTTGCCCTTCAGCTTTATATCCTTTATAGGATATAAAAGCCACATATATGTAGGTAAACACTAAGAGGGTCAATGATTCTGTCTGTTGGAAGAAGACTCTAAAAGGATTATTCTCCATTGATGAGAAAAAGGGGAGCAAAATGAAAACTTATTTTTTCTAAATTTTTAAGGAAAATCATGACTCTAACTTAATAGAGATTAAAAGAAATTTTTTTTTGTTTCATTTTCCTGTATTCCCAGTATAATTAAAACAGTAATGGCCTCTATACGATAGGAATATGGTAAGAGGAAGGATGCAATGTAGAATTTGACTGAAATAGGAAATCCAGAAAACAAAAATCATAACAGCAAATTTAAAATCTGACGAGAAAATGTTGGCAAATGAAAACTGAATCACTGAAAATTTTTTCTATTATAAAATTGAGAATATTTCTCAGAATATGAGGAAAAACCAAAGAGTGCTAAAAATATAATGAGGGATAAAAGATTAGTTTAGAAAAAAATATTCAAGTTGAATAGTTTTCCCAAAGAAAAAGCCAGAATAATTTAAACAAATTTGATGATCAAAGCAAAAATAGAAGAAAATCCTTCTGCACTGGACAATTATGATTTCAGGGCTAAACAACAAAATTTATATCTAACCTCAAAAAGTATATGCACAATGCAAATGTAGAATCATAATAGCTTCAGAATTTTTATCTACACCATCAAATTCCAGAAGATATTCAAGCAGTATCATCAGTACCTTGTTTAGAGTAGAAAGGGTTCCAAGGAGTCTATACCTAAATAAGTTGTTGTGTCTGTGAGCAGACAAAGGAAAAACAATAACATACAAGATTTTAGAAAATTATACTACCATTTCTCCCAAAATAAAAGAGTAAATATTTAATAGTGTTCTCTATTGAACACATGAATTAACCAAATCAAAATTAAGATTGGAAATGCATGTGTCTGAGCAAATACAGTGGCGGATGAGAGCCTTTGTGTGGTTCTTTGTGGTTGGCAGCAAGCAGAATGCTGGGGTAAGGTGCTGTGCAGATTATAGCTAAAAGAGTCTTTGTTGATTGTATCAAGTGAATGAGAGGAAAAAACGTAGGCTTCCATGGGTTGCCAATATTCTGTCACTTAAGGCTAATATTCAGGTATGTCTCTTGGGTCCTTTTAACAAAGCCATATCTATGAAGAATGTGTACACATATTGCACAGACACAACTGGATTCCAGCTCAACCCAACAACCATCTACAACTGTACACTTGCTCCTTTGATTTCAAAATTAAACTTCCTATGTTAAAGGAAGAAATTACCAGTATAAAAAGCCACTAACAGAGTCATAGATAGAGAGGCATCTATAAATAGCATCTCCCCTCAAAAAAATTCATTGGATGTTGCTGTTCCTGAGAAGAGAGGAAGGTGGTTGAGATGTTTGAACAGTGTAATAACAGAAATAAGCATAGAGCATAGCTGCAGATTGTATTAAAATATTACCCCTTTCTCTGGCCCACTGACATCAAGCTTAGCTATGTAAATTGCTTTGGACAATAAAAATAAATAGAAATGATGTGTGAAAGCCATCACAAGGTGCTGCTATGAAGATGATGTGGGGCAGGGCATCAGCACAGTGCATGAGCAAGAAATAAACATTTTCTCTTTAAGTAACTGATATTTGGATGTTATTTGTTACAGCAACATAATTTAGCCTACATGATATTGTGTATCACTTTTTGCTAAACAGTTCTGAAAAAGACTCCATATAGCACTATAGCTCACCTTATGAACAGGAGAAGCACATCAGGGAAAATATTAATCAGTACATTGGGACAAATACCCTTTCTTATCAAAATTATAAAGAGGATCCCAAGGAAGCACTATTTACAGAATGAAAGGAAACAAATACCTTCGTAAATGAAACGCAAACAATGTGGTCCTTAATGGAGGGCAAAGAAGGAAATCACACAATATGACAGGCAACAAATGGGAAAGGATATACGGAATGGGAGGGAGCAGTAACTCTGATTTTTATAAATCCAGTGTGTGTTCCAATTTGTGATTCATTTATCAATGGGGTCTATATTTAGTTTTATTTTTTCTTGTTCTGTATACCCTTTCACAACACACAATATTTAACTGCTACTACCCACAGGTGAAGGGTTATCAAAGCTGGTTTCTATCTTAAAATCTGCCCTTACATTTCAGACCCATATAACCAACCAGGAAATATCTCTACATGACAGTCTATAGGCACCTTCCCATCTTTCCTCATTATTTCACCTGGAATGTTACAATCATGTCATAGTTTCTTTACCTTCTGGCTCACTACAAGCATATTAGTCCTCAACATTACCATCTTAAGAGCTATCAAAACTGTAAATTTGACCATATAAGTGCCTCTTCTATTTTTAAACTCTTCAGTGAATCTCCACTTGCTTAAAAAAAAAATGATAAAACTTTGTAGCACATAATTCCAGGCTCTTCATAACCTTCTACTGTTTCTTCTCCGAAATAATTTTCTACCACTTCCTTCATACAACCGACACACAAAACTTATTAACCTCTTTCACTTGCAAAGTATTCCTTCATCATAAAACACACATGTAGGTATGGAAAAAGAATACATAAATACACTAAAAATGGCATTTGCTCTGTATTTATCCGATAAAGCTTTTCACCTCCCATCTTCAGCAAAGCTGTTTCAATTATTTCTTTGTTTTTTCATGCCATTGGTGTACATGGTATCTGGACAAAGAATGTTAAGTATTGATAGTGCCTGACAACATGCAAAATCATCTCAACCACAAATAATCAGTCAATTCTCATCGCACATCTAAGCAGATCTCAGAAGCACATTTTCACATAGTGTCCATACAGCCACAAAAATAAGTTGTTATTTCATACTGTGTGTATATACAGCTTGAGGAATATGGTGTTTTTAAGGCAGATTCCATTCGTATTTGATTCAGGGAACTAATTTAAACTGACAAAATATTTTTAAGTGAATCATTCAAGTTGTGCTCAAATAAAAAATTTAGGGCAAGTAATTTATATGTGTGCCTCAAGCTTAAGAAACACCTGCCTCTTCTCACTGTATGTCACAACAGAGGGGTTCAATGGATGAATGGATCTGAGATCACATTAAATGCCTTGCAGCTTATCCAGATGCCAGAATAAAAATGTAGAAAACAAATATACCTTTATGGAAATCAGCCCTTTACAAATTTTAAAAAACTTTTTATTGAAATGCGATACCTCCAGAAAAGTGCACGTGTCACAAATGTACAGCTGGATACACTTTTCACAGTCAGGAACCCATGCAACCAACCTCAGATTGAGAAAAAGAACATCACCAAGCATCCCAGAAGCCCTCTCTGCCTCCTCCTGACCTGTCATGGCAGAAACTAGTCTCACCTGTTCTTGTACTTTATATAAATGGAAGCAAATAGGAAAAAATGCAAAAACAAATCTAGGTGCAAAGATCCACTGCAGGGTATTTAAAAAATGCAGGGCCACTAGACCAAGCAAGGATACCTCACTCTTCTTAATCAGAATTTCAATCATTGTAAGAGTAGGATAAAGTCAGAATTTAGACAACAGTATAGGGAAATGACTGCACTTGATCATTTTTCAGTCTTCTGGTTTCTGACATATATAGTTGAGATAAATGCAATTCTTACTTCTCCACAAACATTACCATTGAAAGCAAGTGATTACATTAGTTTTACCTATGATGAGAAATACAAGAAATACTTAAAACTTACCAAGGTCAGAGCACCTTTTGCTATATACCTTATATTAATAAATCATTTTTTAAAGTTTTGAATTCTATCTTTTATAACATGTAAAGCTAAATTTATCTGGTTTCCAGCATTTCCTGGATATATATTTTACGGGAAATATTTTATACTTGACTTTCCTAATAATTCTAAGCACAATTAAATTTATTTTTACTCTTCCCTTACCATTATTGAACCTATGCCCAGGTGACAAGAATTAGTTTTATATAAATCTAGGAAGATCATATTTTGGAGAATAACTGTTTCATTGAGCAACATCATAGACATGTGCCGAAAGCAAACAAATGATTTTTTCTTAACTGCACTAATGCTTCCCCCTCAATTCAGTTGAATAATTAACTTTATGGTGCAATACCTCACTGTCACTTAAGATTACCTCTCCTTGCAGAGAGGCTGTTGACTCTGAATCCCCGGATAGCATGCTAATAGTGAAGAGAGCAAGAAAGAAAGAGAAAGAAAGGCAATCAATCAAACAAACAAAAAGGGAAAAAAAGTTTGCATAGCCTGTATAGATAGGAGTAGACAGGGAAGATAAAAGCTACGTCAAGAATTTTCTGTAATTGTTAATCAACTATATCCTAATATAAATTTAAAAAGTTAAAAAAAAAAAGAAGAATTTTCTGTAAAGAGTACTTTGCACTATCTTCTCTCAGGGTCCTTTTTCTTCGATTCATTCTACCACCTACTAAAACCTGAGTTTCCTTCTCACCAAATTCCTTCTAGTTTTTAAAAAGTGTAGTGCTTAAGCATGAAATTCCTCATATTTCCGACCTCCCTCACAAATTTACTTACATTCACACCCGTCTACATATATTATTTTATTCTCCTGCTCATACAGTGTTTTTGTAGCTTCCTGTAGCCTTCAACAGCTTAACCTCTCAGTTTCAGTTAGTAACTTAGTAATTCAGTTAGTAATTTCTCTAAAATTAGTAATATATGTTCATGTCTCTAAAGAAAAAGTAGATTTAAAAAGTGGAAGTCTCAGATCTCCTTCCCCTCAAATGAAACAAAGTTAGTTAAGTAAAAGACTAAAAAGAAATAGAAAATGTCTATATCAACAGCTACCAAATCAAAATTTTAAAAAAAGAAAGGAAAAGAAAAAAAAGTACAAAGTATAATTTATTTAACTTCAAAAAGTGGAGATCAAAGAAGTGAGGAAAGGATTTTGGATTGGCACAAAGAACCAGAGAAAGATTTCACCTCTACATGCATGGACTCCCCAGAATCCACACTGTTGAGATGACCAAATCTGCAAAGTTTCAGAAAAATGCCTAAGTTTTCAATTAAATGGAAGTCTATGTATGTTTGGACTATTGAAACTGGCTGTTGGGGAGAAAACCGCAGTCAAGAAAAGCAAATAATGAGTTTGATTCTCTAAGAAGGAAATAAAATCTCCTTGGCAAAACAATCCATACCATAAGAGTATGGTATATAACAAGTGAATTTGTGCCATCCACCACTGTGTAAAAAAATTAACTTTGTAAGACCAGAGAGCAGAGTTCAAGTGTTGTAACAAAGCCTGAATACAACCTTACTAAACAAAGCCCTCCAACTTTACCATTTTCTTTACCTACAGAAACGTCAGAGAATGCAAAATTCCTAGCCCTCACAATATATTTGTGGGAAAAAATCAAACTGCTCTGAGATATAATGGAAAAAGAATCCGAAGGTTTTGAAAAATTATATATGGGCAGAAACACCCAAGCACAAGAAAGATATAAAGTAGAAAATATTTAAAACACTACAGAGTGAAAGAAAAGAAGAAAGAAACAAAAGATATACAAAGAAAACCACCATAAGACGAAATTTTAAGGAACCCCCCCAAAATGCTGTAGATCAATGAAATAAAAGCAAAAGATCTTAAAGATGAGATGACAAAACAACAACAAAAATAAGTGAAATTCCAAACCTGAGAAAACATAGAGAACCTAGGAAACATCACTAAAGACTTAATATATTAATTAGACATAGCAAGTATTAATACAATAGTATAGAAACCTGAATTGTTGTAAAAAGGGCTTTAAAAAACCAAAGTGAATACTCATGAAAAACAATTCGATTAAGTAGCTACACATAAAGAAATACATACAGAAGGCAAAGGAAAAACAAGATAAAATGTAATATGTATTTCTGAAGCAGAAAAGTCAACAGATGGTAAAGATCTATTCAACAATATACTCCAAAGGAATTTCTATTAAATTGGGGGTATTTAAAATGGAGTTTTGATAATATGAAGCACTCTGCTCCAGCGACATTTGATACAGAATGTTCAGTACGTGATATGTCGTACGTAAGGTATTGTTCCTTGACTATAAAGAAATCAGTGAGTAAAACAGAAAAAAAAAAAATCCCTTATTTCACAGAGCTTTCATTCTTTTGGAAATATGGCATGGAATGTGCCAAGTCAGTGACAGAGCCAATTCTAGATGAATTGAGCAAGGTATTTTCTATGTTCTTCTTTGAACTTCTCAGTATTTCTAGTTTCTGGAAAGAACAAAAAAACCCATGAGCCGGTATTCACTTTTACTAATTTCCTTATCACCCAAACTTTTGTTTCTCCCAAGACCACTTTTCTATTTACTGTAAATATGCTGGAACAAGTTATTAAATATTTTCGTAGAATTTCCAAAATCTTATGTGGGGAAAAGAATAACACTTCAAATATCTATAATTTTTTTAAACAATTATAAGAATAAATTGTAGAGTAAAGCAATTCCTATCTGGCTATAGATAGAGAGACAATTTTAGTATATGGAATGTGGAGTCAGACAAATTCTGGTGCAAATTGAGCCTGTGCTGCCGAACACCTGGATGATTTTGAGAAATCGACTTGGACACTAATGTCTACCTATAAGAGTAGTGTGGTATAAAATATGCATTGAGCTTCATATTCTTCCTATAATGACTATAGGATACAAGTTGGTTCTTAATGCTATTTTCATTTTCCATATACTTTTTTGTTTTGTAAGTCAAAAGCACATCTGGAAAATGACTTAAACAACAGTGGTGCTCAATACTGCATACACATTGGAATCACTAGGGAAGCTCTTTAAAAATACAGATGCCTGAATCCCATCACTGGGGATTCTTATATAATTGGTCTTGGGAGGGAATGAAGCTTCATCTTTTTTTAATCTCCCCTGGTGATTCTTATGTGCAGCCAGGTTTGAGACCTACTTATCTAGAAACACTTCAAATGTTTTCATCGGACTAGATTATTTTTAATTCCTTTAAGTCCTTTCACTTACATTTTGTTGAGTTGTGTCTTCCCTATAAAACTACTATCAAACAAATTCAAATCCTTGTCAATTTTACCTCCTAAATACTTCTCAAGCTCATCTCCTACTCACTTTCCCTCATATTAGCAGTCTGGCCTTCATCATGTTCCCCCTGGGTTATTAAATAGGTTCCTGACTGCTATCTCTCTATGATTTTTCTTCTCAAATTATTTTTCAGGCCAGCAATAGAATCTCATTCACTTCCTGAATCTTTTCAATTCTTACTTAGCATGTAAGATGGAGCACAAGTCTTGCCCTTCAATGTCCTCCCCCACTTTTCTCCTGCTTAACAATGAGCATATCTCTGCCACTTCCACTACACAATCTGTGTTCAAGTACCATCAAACTGATTGTAGTGTCATACCACTACATGAAACATTGTATTACTTTGCTTATTGCCATTCTGTTTCTTCTCCTTGAAATGCCATCCTTTTTTTTTTTTCTTTTCCAGGATCATCCTTTGAGATTTCTCAGAAATTTATCCCCCTGAAAAACTTTTAAGCTCTTTGTTCGAGGCAAAGAACAACTGCCCTATATTCATAAAGCTCTTGGTGCATTAATCACTCTACCAAAATTCTTCCATTAAATTGTAAGTTCCTCAATGAAGGTACTGTGTTGATCTTATCTTTGTATCCCCAAAGGTTAGTATTTTTACCTGTGGTGATCAGTAAATATGATTTGATTAAATTGGTCCAAGGAGCAGAAAAATGTATCAGTAGATATTCTGTGCTTTCTAGAGTAGAAAAATGTCTCACTGGAAGTGGCAATTAAGAATATTTTTACTGAGTTTTTAAGAACCTTTTAGAGTTACTGATGGCTAAAACTAACTAGGGTTACCACATACTGTGATGGAAAAATTGTACTATATATTTTATGGGGTCATGATTTTTGTCTTGGAATATATGGAATAAATTAATGGGATCCCATCCCCTTGGATTGTGCAAATCATACATGGTACCCTAGGCTAACGCTAATCAAATATGCTAATGCCTTGAAACAGCAACTTTTAAATTTATGGCATTATGCTTATAAATTAATAAAAATATTCATCTCAAAATAAATCAAAAAATTTTTAAATCAGCAGACGTGAAAGTATCATTTAAAAAATTTTGTATTCCCTTAATCTTTTTCAGAACAAAGGAATTTCAACGAGAAGCTTCCATTTAAAAATGGATCACTTTTTTTAAAAAGTAGCCTTTTTGTTTAAAATATTTTTGTTTAATTATTTTATTCATGAGAAATAAATTTGTAAAATGACAAGTTATTAGAAGGCAAAAATTAAAAGTTAACCAGATTTTCTTAAAGATTTACATGGTCTACTAGAAAAACCTAGTTCTGGGACCTTTCTTTCATAACTGATTTACCCTGTTGTGACAGATGTGCATATACTATTCAGTTTTCTTCTTGAAAAGAGTTTTTGATTTTGCCTTACACTTCTGCCCTGGCTAGATGTCACCCATAGCTTTAGTTTACCTCATACAATGACTAGCCAAGCATTACAAGGAAATAGAATCTAAGAAATATTCTACAAGCATGAACTTGATAGGATCATGTCAGAAATGGAAGATCACCAAATTTTAAGAATTGGAGGCTGTCTTCTAGTTCTCATTAAGATGGTAATTAATACCATCTTCAGTTTGGTACATTTGCAAGCAACATGAACAATCTGAGATCCCATGTAGATGCCACGCCTGAAATATGACTTGGATGGTTTGGGATGATGACCTGTTCGGGGCATCCAGCACTTCCATTGTAGGGTAAGTTTTGTTGTCACAAGTCAGTGTCCAGGCAGATGATGCATTCTTGACAATGAAGTCCCATAATTAACTGGTATATTCCAAAGGCTGTTACCATTTTTTCAGGCTGTAAAAATGTTCTTAATGCTAGTACTGATCAGTTGATAGTTTCCCCACATCTTTTACGGCTGTAAACTGGGGAAATTTTTTGATAGTACAATCAGATATTTTGCTTCCAGTATCTAAAAGAAAGGTATTGTAAAAATAACTGCCAATTTCCTTAGAATCCACTTTCAAATTCAACAACCCAGTTTGAACACCAGTTATAAAATACCCTGGATCCTTGTTATGACAGTCCCCTTTTTGTTAGGACACATAGCTCTTTCTGTTCGCAAATTACCACAAAGAGATATCAATAGAGACAAGTTTAATTTTGGACTTCAGCTTATCCAAGAACCAAGCACATTTAAGGAACCACTTTGTCATTTTACCAGCTTCCTCCTGAAATTCGATCATTCTCCAAGAGAATCTTGGGATTTCTACCACATTCGTAGACCAGATGAATACTAAAAGTGGACTTAGCTCAGTAGAGTACACTTATGACTAAGAGATTGAAGAAAGACCACTTGAATCACTATTTGACTCATAATTTATTCTAATGGAATAATTTGATATCTGAACTAAGAGGTAGGCACAAAGCTTTTATTACATGTAATAGATTAGAATAAAACTTTATATGCCCCAAAATAGGAATAATCAAATAAATCATGATGCATTTTTATTATGAAATGTGTGTTTTCATTTAAATGTTGTTTATGAAAGATATTCAAAACAACATAAAATGCCTTTGATACAGCATTACATAAGAAAAAACAGGACACAAAATTGTATATCATATATGATTTAAAATATGTGATAATATATGCATAGAAAAAAAATAGAAAATAACACAATAATGTTATGTAGTGATTATCTCTATCAAGTAATTATTGATGGTTTATTTTACCTTTACCTGAAATTGCTCTGCATTTTCTTTTTTTAACTATAAATCACTTTTGTAATAAAAACTTTAGAAAAAAATTAATTCAGATCACATTAGATATTGATGAACAGAAATATGCTCAAATTTTTATGTTTTAAATTATTTTATGGTGTTTTTGAGGATAGATTATATATCTGAGTAATACACTTTAAAATATTAACTCATTTAATCCTAATAACAACCCTACTGAGGCAAGTTCTATTATCATGCCTGTTTTACAGATGAGGAAACTGAGGCACAGGACACCAAATAACTAAGTAACTTAACCAAATACATACATTCTTGGTGATGGAGCTGGGATTCTAGAATATGTGCTATTAGCTGTTATGTTATACTTCCATTTATAATGACTATATAAATTTTATATGCTTTTTTAAATTGGCTGGTGGATTATAATTTACTAAATATTAAAATAGGTTTTGCTCAAAAAACAAATTAGCATTTATAAAACCAACAAACCAACAATAAAATTATTCTGTTACTTTCATTCACGGTATCCACACCTAATGAGCCATTTTACTTTAATAAACTTGAGGACAGATGCCTCTCAAGAAGCACTGTCTCACAATGCATGGCCATGTCATTGGCTTTAAAATGTTTACAGGCCTATTTAATTTTTTAGATTTCCCTAAAATTCTGCAAAATGTTCATTTTCATAGCCAGCATTTTGTAGCATCTATGGAAGGAATTTCTTTTACATTGGCCTCATAAGCATTTTTTGATTGAATATAAAGTTTTTAGAGAGACTGCTGAGCTTGAGTTATAAATGATAAGTCCTTTTTTATCACGGCTGGTTCCATTAATCACTCAGAATGGAAAACACTGTGCTGAAATGTACCTTTTCTCAGTGCATATTACTAAGCATTATTGTTGGGATATGTTTGGGTTTGCACTTTGCAGCTGCCAGATATGCCTTGTTACATATTGCTTAAACATGAGTTTCCAAGAACATGAATAAACAGTGTTTTTAATAACAATAGCTATCACTCACAAAGTAGTCTGTAATTTAGCAAGTTTTCAATTGAAAATGTAAAGAAACTATGCTAAATAAGCCCCATAACAGAACAGATGTTCTCCTGCTTGGTTTCCAAAAAGTTTACATAATTTAAGTGATGCAAAGTTTTCAATTAACATATTTCCATAAACATAGATTATTTTCATTCTCAACAGCAAACATTTACTACGTCTTGATATGTGCTGCAAATTCTGCAAGATATTATAATGCAAAGATACAGTGCCTGTTCTCAAAATTGTGTTTGGGACAGGATAAATCATGGAAAAAACTGGATGGCTGAATGAGTAGGTAGGAAAATAATTAATAGCCAGGTAAACAGCATAGGAATTTGGAATCTGCAATTTTAGTTGAATCCTTCTTGACAAGGGTAACTTTCCTAACTTCACAAATTCTATAATTGCACATTTGCACATTTGTAAAATTAGGCTAAATGGGAATAAAATAAAATATGTAAAACATATCACAGTAAATAATAATAATGGTAGACGTCATCACTGTATGAGGTGAAGAGCAAAAGATCTGCATCTACTGTTGTGTTCACTGGCTCTTGGTTAATTATTGGCTTTTAGCAGGTTTATGATAAATACATGTTTCAGAAGGATGATAACAGGAAATAATTCCTTCAGGAAATCAAGAGCAATATTAAGCGCTAAAACCTCAAAGAAAATTTTCCCAACATGATATAACTTGAGCTATACATAGGGAAACACTCTAGAAAATATATAATTATTGAAAAAGTAAAAAGGGCAATCCAGAAAAAGCCAATTTTGGAAGCAGATATACAAAGGTTGAAACCTTAACAACTGAATATATAAACTTACTTGTATAGGAAATGTGTACAGAAATAAAATTGGAGAAATAGCTAGGGTGATCTCATTATAAAGATTCTTATAAGTTAACATAATGCTTTCCAGGTTCATCCACGTTGTTGCAAATAGCAGGATGTCCTTCATTTTATGGCTGAATCATATTCCATTGTGTGTGTGTGTGTGTGTGTGTATAATATTTTTTATCCATTCATCCATGATGGACACTTAGGTAGCTTCCACTTCTTCATATTATGAATAATGCTGCAATGAACATAGGATTGCAAATATCTCTGAGATGCTGATTTCACTTCTTTCATATATATTCCCAGAAATGGGATTAATGGATCATATGGCAGTTTTATTTTTAATTTTTTGAGGAATCTTCATACTGTTTTCCATTACTGCTGCAGCAATTTGCATTACAGCCAATAATGTACAAAGATTCCTTTATATCCACACCCTTGCCAACATTCATTATCTCTTGTCTTTTTGTTAATAGCCATCTCAAATTGTCTGAAGTGATATCTCACTGTGGTTTCGATTTGCATTTCCCTGAGGATTAGTGATGCTAAGCATCTTTTCACGTACTAGTGGGTCTTAATATATCTTCTTTAGAAAAATATCTATTCTGGTTCTTTGCTTATTTTTAATCAGGTTATTCATTTTTTGCTATTAAGTTGTATGAGTTCCTTATGCATTTTAGATATTAACTCCTTATCATACATATGGTTTGCAAAAATTTCCTCCCATTCTGTAGGTTGCTTTTTCATTTTTTTGGATTATTTTCCTTGCTACACAAAAGTTTTCAGTTAATGAATGGACTTGGAGGGCATTACGCTAAGTGAAGTAAGCCAGGCAGAGAAAGATAAATACTGTATGATATCACTTACATGTGGAATCTTAAAAAAAAAAAGGCAAACTAATAGAGAGTAAAATGATAGTTGCCATGGGCTGGACACGGTGGAGCTAAGGAAAAAGGGGGAGTTATTGGTCAAAGTGTACAAACTTTTATTTATAAGATGAATAAGTTCTAATGATCTAATGTATAGCATGGTGACTACAGTTAATAATATTACATTGTATGTTTGAAATTTGCTAAGAGTAGAATTTAAGCATTCTCATAAATAAGATAATTTAATGAAGTGATGGATATGGTAATCATTTCACAGTGTATATATATATAAAATCATCACATTGTATACTTTAAAAATATAAAATTTTATAAAGCAGAAATAAATGAGACAGGAAATAAGCATACAGTAAATAGAAAGAAAAAGCACAGGAAAAATTCAACTATCTTGTTGGAGTATGCAAACTTAGGTGTTTATATTATAAGCATAAGCCAGAAAGTTAGTACCATGAAAAGTCAGAATAGAGGTTACTTTTAGGGAAAAGAGTAATTTTGAATGGGATGAGGCAGGCAGAGGGCTTCTGAGATGCTAGCCAACTATACAGGGTGGTTACACAGTTGTTTGCTTCATAATAATACTTTATTAAAATTTTTATTTTAGACCAAAAAAATACAATTTTGTTTGTCAATTATACCTCAATTAAAAAACAGTTAACATAAAAAAGAAAATAACACAATATACCAATAAAATAAGAAGTCATTAAGGTTCTGTGAATGGAAATATAAAGTGTAGAAACAGTATTTTAGAAGTACAAAATAAGTGTACAGAAAAAATTAGAATTCATGAGAAAATACTGAGGCAAAAAGAAATAATTATCCTAAACATGCAGAGAAGAGCTGTACCTTTAAAAGTTACTCATTCAACAGACTGAGAAGAAATAGTTCAAATATGGAGAGAATCCTTAATGAAATTTATTTATGTTTTTAAAATTTTAATTTTATATTGAAGTATCATTGATTAAAAATGTTGTATTAGTTTCAAGTGTACAGCAAAGTGATTCAGTTATACATATACATGTATCTATTCTTTTTCAAATTATTTTCCTATTTAGGTTATTACAAATATTGAGCAGAGTTCCCTGGGCTACACAGTAAGTCCATGTTGGTTAATATATTTTAAATATAGTCGTGTGTATGTGTCAATTGTAAACTCTCAATTAGAGACATATTTTTTCCTAAATATGGCTAAAAAATTAGAAGTTAGAATAATATGAAATACAAGCAAAAATGGCAAGATAAAAGGGGAAAAATTTTTAAAACGCTGTAATTTGCTAGAAAATTAAAAATGCATTAAATTCAGTAAATTAAATGACTAGTAAATTTGATAAGTGCTCACAGAATTAGGGAAGGCAAAAAGAGATGAAAACAATGAATAAAGATCTTGACTAACAAGGACAGAGAAGAATAAACCAAGACGAGAAATAGTCGTCTATTGTATGATTCTAAAAAGAAAAAGAGAAACAATAATCAAGAGATTTAGAAATAAAAGTTACTGAGATTAACATTTATAGATCTAATTATAGATCTATAGATCTAACATTTTATAGATCTAAGTTTTATTGGATCAAAGCCCTATCCATCCCGCTCCATATTGTTTATGTCTACTTTTATACTATGCTAGATTTGAGTAGTTGCAACAAGGACGATATGACCCATGAAGCCTAAGATATTTCATCTCTAACCCTTTAAAGTTTGTAATCCCTGATGTATACCAAACCACACCTGATAAATAGTAGCTACTTGTCATTATTATTACCTTATTATTATTTGAAGTATTTTTCAATTGTGTCCAGCTCATTTGAAAATAAAAAAATCCATAGCAGCATCATAAATATGGAAGTAATAAATATTTCAACAAAAGTCATAAAAATGTGCAGTGTTTTACAAAAATTTAGACATTTACTACTTCACATGCCATAATAAAGGTGAAAGTTCATCTTAGTTCAAAATTTTTTAAAAGCAATATGAGAGCAGGCAATAAGAAATGTTTGTCCTTTCAACAAAGAAATGTCAATTTCTGAAATCTACAGGATGATTTTGGAAATAAGAAACATAAATAAAGATTTACTCTGTGAAAAATTTTTAAAAATGGAAGAAAGCAAAGTTGAAGTTCATTTTTTACAGAGTATTACAAACACATTAAAATGTTTTACTAAGGTTTTTAATAAAAATACTTAACATATTATATCTCTCATTTTTTTCAGTCATCCATCCATTCATTCCCCCCAACAAATAAATATTTATTGAATGTCTAGATACAATGCTAAATGCTATATACATAACGGTAAGAAAAGAATACACTATCCCTGCCTTCTTGGAGCTTATAATCAATCTATTAGGGGAGAAATGACATCAAATAGTCATGCAGATATAAAATTGCAAAATGTGCTAAGTGACATGAAGAAACAATGTTGAGAAATATAGTGCATTTAACAAGGAGTGTATCTAGTCTTCTGAAATTGAGTTAAGGGAGCAGTAAGAGAGGCACAGCATAAGAGAATTGGAGGTTCTAGACAGTGCAATAAAGGAATAAAATGTTCAAGGACTGAAAAAATTTTTAACTATCATTATTTGCCAAATACAGGATTGTGAATATAGAAAAAAATCTGCACACACTATTGGAATTAATAAATTAATAGCGAGTTTGCTGGAAGCATGGTCAGTAAACAAAAATCCATTATATTTCTCTATGTCAGTAGTAATAGAAAATATAATTTAACATGGGAGCCATTTTCAGCAGCATAATAAATCAGATAACCAAGAAAAAATGCAACAAACAGTATGTGAGACTTCTACTTAGAAAACTAAAATGAATGACTGAGAGAAATTAAAGAACTAATTATGGAAGAATAGACCATAAGCATGATTATAAACTGTCAATTCTCTCTAAGCTGATCTATAAGATTTATTTGATTTGATTTGATTTGATTCTTGAAATCAAAATTTCAAGAATGGTTTGGGGTAGGTTATTGATAAGTTGATCTCAAAACTTACATGACATGCAAAGTTTAGAGAATGGCCAAGTTAATCTTGAAGAAGAAAGAGAACAGTAGGACTATATGACCAGATCTAAAGATTTATTAACACACTATGGTAAATAAGAAGGTGAGGTACTGGCCCCAAAATAGTTCAGTAGACCTACAGAACAAAGTAGAGCCTGGACTCATATCCAGTTGTATGATTTATGACAAAGTTTATGCTGAACAAATATGGGAGAAGGGTGGGATTTTCAACAGAAGTTGTTGAATCAATTGGATTCTCACATGCAAAAAATTAATTGTGAGCCTCACTATAAACAGAAACATCCCAGGTGAATTGTAAATCTAAATGTGGGAGGCTAAATCAACAATATTTTTAAAGATAATATATATATATAATATCTTTATGACCTTGCCCATAGTCATTTCTTAAACAGGGTATCAAAAGCATTAATAACAAAGCGAAGAATTGATAAATTGGGCCACAAGAAATGAAGAACTTCTGTTTATCAAAAAATCCACTGAAAAGTGTGAAAAGGCAAGCCACAGAGCAGATGTTTGCCCAAAATATACCTGAGAAAGTAGTTTTACACAGAATATGTTTAAAACTTCTATGCACCAATAAGAAAAAGGCACACATTCCAATTTTTTTAAAGGATCAAAATAACTGAACAGACAATTCACAAAGAATGGCCAAAAAAAAGACTGGTGAACATATTAAAAGATGCTCAACTTCACTAGTCTTCATCAGGGAAATGGAAATCAGTATAATTCTATGCAGAAGGTCTAACATATAAAAAACAGGTAATAACTAATTGCTGGTAAAGATGTGAAACATATGGATTGTCAATGAACTTTAGTTTTCTGATTACTATTTTTTCTTCCACTAGTTTGGGAATTTTGTACCCATTTTCTATTACCTCAGTAATGACTCTTGAAAGTTTTTAATTTAAGAAGTTAATTTAATTTCTTATCTAGAAGGGGTAAAGGCAAGAAAGAGCAAAGACACTCCTGAATAAAAATAAGGTGAGGGAAATCATTCTGCAAAACAGTAAAATTTTGTAAGAGCTACAGCAATTAATACACTGTGGTATTTGCACAAGAATGGGCAAATAGAACAGAATAGATTATGCAGAAGTAAACATTTCTATTTAAAACATTAGATGTGAAAGAGTTGGAAAGAAAAATATCTATTCAACAATATTATTATTGTTATTATTATTAATTGGTTATCTATATATATTTATTAAAAAACATGAAATTTGATTTTTTACTAAATATTGCATGCCCCCCAAATCAAAATGAATCAATTAGAGTCTTAAACCTGGAAGACAAAATCTTAAAACTCATAAGAACTATAAAAGAATAGCTTAATAATCTCTGGATAAGAAAATATTTATTAAGTAATTTTTTAAGTTTACTGAATGTAATAGAAGGGAATAATACACTTGATTTAGTCAATAACTTCTGTTGATAAGAATAAACTATAATGAAGCAAAATGCAAGCAACAGCACACATAAGTGGCAATAATAGGTATTCAGATTATATAAAGAACCCCTGAAAATCCATAGGTAAAAAACATAATCTAATAGAAAAATACTAAAAGAGACATTTCATAGAAGAAAACAAATCATTTTAAAATGGTAAACACATGAAAAAAGATGTTCAACTTCATCAGTAATAAGGAAATGAAATTAAAACTCCCAATGACATGCCATATTACACATATATGTTGGACAAAAATTTGCTGACAGCAACTAATGTTGGTGAGGATTTTGAAAAATATGGGACTCATTCTTAACAGAAAAATAAAATGAGATGACAATTTTGGAAACTATATACCATTATCATGTGAAACTACATGCTACTGCATTGTACTTCAAGATATATGCACTATAAAATCTCTGCCATATGTTAACTGAGATATGTACAAGAATATTCTCCATAGCATAGTTTTTTAAAGGAAAAAATACTGGAAACTATCCAAATGTCTATGGATTAATAAATAAATTATTGTTTACTTAAACAAAGGATTTTTAAACAATGGAAATTAATGTATAAGATGCAGCTGACAAAAATGATACGAGTGATGAATACAAATAGAGCCAAACACAAACAAGAAAAGTTCACATTTAGAATAAATTCAAAATTCTTTACCCTGACTTTCAATTTCTACACATTCTGGTTCCATCTGATACTATTCTTATGAATAATTTATTTGTTGATTGATTTACTTTCTGTCTTCCCTCTGCTGAAACTGACATTCCACGAAAATGGAGATTTTTATCTATGTTGTTCAGTAGAAGTGTGACTGACATTGAATGAGTCAGTACACTATTACACTTAAGTAATTATAGTTCATTTTTGCATTATTGAAATCTATTTACTGTCCCTGAAACTTTGGATTTTCGATGGTGATTGCAGCTTCCTTGGGTACAAAATAAATTTCACTATGGTATACAATGTTGATGATTTACCTTGTTATCTACTCTGTCCTTCCTGTTTACTAAGATAAAAATTAATTCTGTTTAGGGCTCTACTGTATGCAGAAAAGTTCTAAATATATGAGCTCCGTTACAGAAATATGAACAAATGTCACACTTTTGGCCAATGATTTGTGTAGAATTTCAGATAAGCATTTTAAAGAGAAGCAGACCCTATGGCACATCACATGTCTTCTTCATGTTCTCTTCATTTTCCTACCTGGAATATAGCAGGAATCCAGACCTAGACTTCCTATCCTTTTGTAATATAAGAAAATTTAACTGCTGGAAATTTATATTTCTTTGGAAAACAAAAATATGTGTGTCAAAATTGGGAAAAAAGTGAAAAAAAAAAGGATTGAAAGGTAAATTGATAAAATCACCAAGAAAACAGAACTAAAAGATATAAAGAGAAAGATCAGAAAGGAAAAAAAGAGAGAAATAGAGGATAATTCTAAGAAGTTCAATATGTGACTATTAGGATTTCAAGAAGAAAACCTAGATGTGGGGAATAATCAGAAGAAATACAAATTGCCTAGATTTGAAGGACTTATATGTTTTTTAGTAATAAATGAATGGAAATCTAAATCAATACACATTTATTTTTTAATTTTATTTATTATTATTATTATGATGTTTTTGGCTGCACTGTGTGGCATGTGGGATCTTAGTTCCCCGACCAGGGATGGAATCCATGCCCCCTGAAGTGGAAGCATGGAGTCTTAACCACTGGACTGCCAGGGAAGTCCAATACACGTTCATTTTAAACTTCAGAAGACTGAACTTCTATCACCCTAAGTTTTGACATGTGAGCTCACATTCAGCCATTCTCCTCATCCACTCACATCTCCATTCCAGTAGCTTCTCTTTTCTTTATTTGATCAGGTCTTGACCAAATAGACTCACAGCATAAATAAATATAAAAGCTTCATATTTTTTTATAATCATGAGGCTTCAAGCACAGCATTGTAAATTCTTCGTTTTAAACCATTTGTTTCTGAGCCAGGTACCTGAAAAGCTCAGCACAGTGTCCTGTGTGTATTATGTATGTGAGTATATATACACAAACATATATAGGCATGTTCGTATATATGTGTGCATGTACATATATCTTTGTGTGTGCATATTACATATATGTACACACATATATAGTACTTATGTATGCAGATATGTGTGTGTAAATATACATATATGTATATTTACACACTATTCTGTGTAGAAGTCTTATAATTTATACCATTTTCGCTTTGTTTTTTAAACTATTTTATTTATAGTCCTATAAAAAATTTTAACCTTTTATTTTTTTGGAAAAATCTCCCTTATATGGAATCTCAGTGAAGAGTATCTTGAAGAAGACATATCAATAATTTAACTAGGTGCGAAATTAAAGAAATGCACTTGCCAGAAACTTTTATTTTTTTGAGTGTTTGAGTTTTGAGTTGATGCAGCATCCTTAGCCTACTTCTCTGGTTCTCAATTTTGGCACCCCAGTACAATCATCTGAGAGCTTTTAAAAATCCTGATGCCCAGACTTACTGGCAGATCAATTAAGTATGAATCTCTGGGTGAGGGAACCAGGCATCAGTATTTGTTAAAACTCACCAGCTGATTCCAGTGTGCCACCATGATTGAGAACTAGAAGGCCTGAAGGGGATGGAATGAAGTACAGGAGGTGATTTATGTGTATTTAGGGTAGGAGCTCTTCATGGGTAATTTAGTAAAATGCATGGTAAGCCTGCAAATTTTTCATTCATAAATAAATAATAGATAAATTCTCTCTCTCACACACACACACCTTTGACTTGTATTTTGTGAAAATAAAATAAATATCCCTATTTCACTAAAATTCCAGCTCATTTTGTTGTGCAAAATTAATAACTGAAAAGTGATTTTCAGAGACTGGTGGTTCCTTACAGATGTACCATAAATACTTCATATGTTGATGTTCCCTGTATTTCCTATCATCAACTCTATAGAAAAATTAAGTAGGTTATATATCTCCATTAAAGATAACTGTAAACAATAAAATGTCTCTCCCTAAAATATAAAAGGGTGCTAAATAGGATTGATTCTGAATATAAATATATGAGAAGATTTTTAGTAAAAAATAAGAATGTAAATTTACATGTCAATTTCTCAATATTTTGAATTAGTATTTACCTAACAGTGATTCTATACGTCATAGACTTCATCCTGGGTTATTTTAATACAGAGATAAAAGGCAGGAAAAATAAATGGTTCCACCTTATTTTTTTAATATAAATTTATTTATTTTATTTGTTTATTTTTGGCTGCATTGGGTCTTCCTTGCTGCGCGCGGGCTTTCTCTAGTTGCTACGAGCTGGGGCTACTCTTCGTTGTGGTGCATGGGCTTCTCATTGCAGTGGCTTCTCATTGCAGTAGCTTCTCTTGTTGCGGAGCACAGGCCCTAGGCGCATGGGCTTCAGTAGTTGTGGCTTGCAGGCTCTAGAGCGCAGGCTCAGTAGTTGCGGCGGCGCACAGGCTTAGTTGCTCCGCGGCATGTGGTATCCTCCCGGACCAGAGCTTGAACCCATGACCCCTTCATTGGCAGGCGGACTCTCAACCACTGAGCCATCAGGGAAGCCCCTACAGTTCTACTTTATTATAAGTTTCTCACAATAAAGAAAAATCGTGTTTTTGACTAATTTGGCTGAGAATATGAAGTTCAAATAAGAGATATATCAATTTTATTCCCTAGAAATCTTTTAAAATATGCAGCTTCTTTGAAGACAAGGACAGTGACAAAATGCCTAGCAGTAATATAAATCATGTTCCACGTTGAAATCAACAAGTGAACTTTAAAAAAACTAACTCCTTCTTCTACACCCAGAAAATCTGACTTGATCCTTTGGGGTGAAGTCTAGACATTGTAACTTTAAAAAATTCCTCAGTATTTTACCCATTACCATAGAGTTAGTACACACAGATTATATGTCTTAAAATATGATAGTTGAACGTTTGGTGTTAATTTCATAAAAAATTACACTTTCCTCCTTTTTGGAACCATGAACTTCACATACCTGCATAGGAGTTATCAAGAGAAATCCTTAAGAATATATAAAGTGTTTCTGCTGAAATCACAAAAAGCAAGAAAGGGACTTTGGCAACTATTTATTACATGATTTCCTGCCGTCTGAAAAATCTCAGATGTGGCAAATCTACCTCCCCAACTCTGTAGTTCTAGCTTTATGAGGTACTTATATGGTGAGGTTAAATTTACTATTTAGCACGAAAATGGGAAAGAGAATTTGTATCACATGACAAGAAAAAATATATCAGGATATCTCCTTTTAAATATATCTGTCCTTACCCCCAAAGTTTTCATTTTAGTATCAGCCACTTAACTCTATGTCTATCTATCTCCATTTTTTCCCTTAAGGTCACCATTATTAACCCACAATCTTTATTTTTAATAAAGCTCCAAAGCCCAGGAATTAGCTCCTCCTACCCCTCTTAGAATCAAGGACCATCTATTATACTTGAGTATATGCTTAATGAATCTCCTTGCCTGCCACCATCTGTATAACTCCAAACAGCTTGTTGAAATATTCTCTCAAGAAAATTACATCTTATTAAAGAGGAAGAGGAGGAAAGAATGGATCATTTCCAGCTACTAAGAAAATAAAACTTTCTCCACATTGTTATACTGGTATGAAGAATGTCTAAAACCACCCTTTGTTCCCCCTCCTAATGCTTCCATCAATCTGAGATGTTCAACCCCATTTTAGTTGACATAGTGAAAACCCTAAGACTTGCTCAAAAGAGACAATGTAGCACTGCTGCCACTCCTGATTCATGTAGAATTCCTGTGACTAAGAATGGAAGTTTGGATAGAAACTACAGTGCCCATTAATTTCAGAACCTTCAGGAAACTATGCTTTTGGAGAACCCCTTCCAATATGCTCCCAAGTTAAGAAAGAAATGACAAGGACTTTCCCACTGGCCACTGCTGAAGCCTGCTGTATCTTAAAAGGCGTGAACATTCAGTTAATTCAGTTTCAATTAATTGAATTCAGTTAATTGGATTCAGTTAGTTTTGTTTGTTATATTCCAGGCACTTCTTTAATTGATTTACAGAGTTTGAATCTTATGTCTCAGATCAAGCCTATAAGGTACTGATATTATCTTCATTTTCAGAGAAGGAAACTAATGGTCATAGAAGTCAAGAAATAAATATGCAATTCCAGAACAGGAAGCTTCTTCAGCGTTGTGGCACGTAGTGTTGCCCAGTAAGCCTAGACGCATGATTTGTGACCAGGATATTGTGATATTGCACTAGCAGACACAATTCTCTGGCCATAATTCTGGGATGCTTCTGACCTACACCATCCTGATTGCTTCTAAGTTCCTCCAAACTGCCATCCATGCATAAATAAACTTTTCTACTATGCCAGAGATCTGAAATAAACAATCCTAGAAGGTCAATCACTGAACCATAAAGGGAGAAAGGGGACAAGAGAGCAGGCTGCCCTCTCCCTGTAATCTTGGCACTGCATACTTCTTATTTATGCCTCAGTTTTAACCAGACAGTGCTGGATTAAGTGGATAAAGGATATTTTGTTTCCTCAATTCATTTTTAAAAAACCACTTCCAGTACATATCAAATCTTAACAAATATGTAAATTCTTTGTAATTGGCATAATTGGCCCAAATAGTGATAATAAAAATGATCATGCTGATAACAACTGGTCTCAGCCCTTAAAAATTATCTAATTTGGGCTTCCCTGGTGGCACAGTTGGTTGAGAGTCCGCCTGCCGATGCAGGGGACACGGGTTCATGCCCTGGTCCTGGAAGATCCCACATGCCACGGAGCAGCTGGGCCCGTGAGCCATGGCCACTGAGCCTGCGCGTCCGGAGCCTGTGCTCCGCAATGGGAGAGGCCACAGCAGTGAGAGGCCCGCGTACCGAAAAAAATAAAATAAAATAATCTCATTTAATTACAGTAACCCTAAATATGTTTTATTACAATACTTATTTTACAGATAAAGATTTTGAGGCACTAATATGTTAAATAATTCATCTAATTTCACACAGAGATCTCTTTTTATGGTCTGTTTTCCCCCAATCTGTGATACTATGTGTTTCAATTATTTTAGTGATTCAGCAGAACTGGTATTTGCTAAGTAACAATTCATGCCTAAATTTTTCAGACTGTTGAGTATTTTGAGTATGTCATTATTCACAGAACTCAAAATATCATCTATATAAAGTAGCCATTCTGAACAGTACATATTTAAAATTACAGACTCTTGGAAGACAGAAGGATCATTAACCTCCATGGGAAAAGCTTTCCAAATGACAACTTGTTCTTTTAACATATGGATGCCATATTTTCTCTTTCCTCTCTAACCAAAAGGATTTGATTTCAAACACTTCTGAAATCCAGCACCAAAAAACATTGTTCCTAGAAAATAATCTTCATGATTCTTGGTTCCCATATTTACCACATGCCAATGAAACATAAAGATTTTATCAGAAATACAGAATCCTAAATCCCATTCTAAACCTAATGAATCTGAATCTACAAGTTTAAGGCCTAAAACTGTATTTTAACAAGCTTTTCAAGTGATTACAAGCCACACAGTCCAGCACTGATCTTCTTATTGGATGGAAAGAAACCAAAACTTTAATGGTTATCAAAATGTGATCTCCAGGCCTGCAATGTCGGCATCGCCTAAACTTGAACTTCAATTCATAACTTCTGAATCAGAAATCTAGGGATAGAGCCCAGCAACCTCTGTTTCAACAAGACTTCATATGATTCTGATGCATGATTAAGCTTGAGAGCCATTGTTTGACCAGTATTTCTCAAATAGTAATGTGCATATGGGTCACATGGAGATTCTGTTAAAAGGTAGATTCTGATAATGCTGGTCTGAAGTGGACTATGAAATTCCTCATTTTTAATATGTGCTTTGGTGATTCTAATCACCATACTCTCTCTTCGTGTGACTATTTAAATTTAGTATAGTTCACACAAGGCAAAAAAAAGAAATCAGTTCTTCAGCAACACATGGCTGGATGCTACCAGATTAGATAGCACAGGTATAGAACATACACACCACTGTAGAAAGCCTATTCAACAGCATTGCACTAGAGCTTCTTGAGCATGTAGCTGAAGGTGACACTGTGTATCTATTCAGAGGACAGAAATCCATGCACATCTACATTTTCCCAATGTCTTCTCACCACTAGAATGACGAAAATGTCTCTGTTAAGTGATTCAGTGAAAATATTGTTAAAAGTGAGTCTTTTAAAATGATCACTAAATCATTAATTTGAGAAAGCTGAGCATAGTTCATATTTAACATATAATGAGTGAAAAACACTCCTGGTTACAGCAATTACAATATCTCTTTTCACTTTTCAGGTACTAAAGGATGCCCCAATCAAAGCAATGGGGATTGAATTGAAAACCCATTTGGGACAGTCTCAGGAATGAAAGAATGAGATTAGAGTATTTGGATTTTTTTCTACCTCTGTTTTGTTCTCTTTTTCGTAGGCTTCTGGATGCAATCATTGGATGGTAAAAATATCAAGATGTTCTGTTAAAGTATGTTGGTTGTGACTTAGAACACAAACTTTGAAAATATACTATTGGCCCAATCAAGAGTCATCTTCACTATAGCTCTTCTGCAGAAGGAAAACAAAAAACAACCAAAAATTCAAGCCTTTGTTAAACGACTAACAAGAACAGCTCTAAAATGACAGTTATAGGGGAAGCAAGAATCTGGCAGAATTTATAGGGGATGGTAACTCAAAATTCACCTTGTTCTGGGAATTTTGTATTGTTAAGATTCTCAGAAAGTATGGGGAAACTGAAGTTGCATTCACCATTAGATGGGATGTAGAAAAAGATAGGGGTCATAGTTTTTCAGTTGTTAGTTGGGAAATTTTGGTTTAATAAAAAGTGTATACAGAAAGAGTTGGGGCTAAGTTCTTACTTAGTGTCAGTGAAAAAGTATGTCATGTTCATCATTTTTCACATTACTGCCCTGAACTCCATATACCTTAAAAAAACTCTTATAATCACATATTCAAGACAGTAATAACCATCAATATGCAAAGCACGCATTGTTTCACTCAATTTACTAAAATGTTGATCAGTTTTGTTCTTTAAACTACTTTAAACTTTTGAATATTGTAATGGATATTGCCTTTGCCTGTCATGTATTCCCTTCATCTCTCCGTAAACAGGACACATCAAAGATAAAATACCACATTCTCCTGGCCAAAGGATTTAATTCATCCATTCATTTTTTCATTTAATATACCAAATATTCAAGTATTTATTCAACATATAATACATCCACTGTTCTAGATGGTAGAGATACAGTAATAAACAATCCATTAAGATTTCTGACCACACGATATTTATTTTCTATTAAGTGGAGAAACACAATAAACAAAAATAAACAAGAAAAACTCTGTAGCGATCAGTGCTATGATTTTTAAAAGAGTCAACATAAGTAACACCCATTGGCACTATCACCAGCTCCGCGTGTCTGCATATGGTTTCCTAACCCACTTTTCTGGGCTTAAAACTAGTTAGATCATATTTCTTTTACATTTTTATTTTCTTCTCTGAGGACCCAGACCAACACAATCTCAATGGGTACCTGTGTCAACAAGAGTTGAACATAACTTACAAAGAAAGAATTAAGTACTCTACTGGGGGAGGAAGCAATTTGAAGGAGTAAACTTCAGAGGTTAAACTATTTTCATTGTTCTGTTTCCTTATTTTTTTAGTGCTCGTGAGAGTATTTCTTGAGGGTGGTATTTTATGCAAAAGATTCAGATTAATATTTCAGTTTAAGAGACTAAGCCAAAAATTAAACTGATCACACACTCTTTGGAGGGGTGGTCCACTCTGGGTCCCAGGTGTCCCTACACATTTTTGCTGAATGTGCCCCAGTGCAAGACTTCTCCCAATACTGAGTGGTTTCCATAGTTAGTTACAGAAGCAACGAAGTAGGTCAAGACTGAGAATAAATGCCCTCTCCTTGCCGGGAAGAGAATTGTCTTGTTTGCTGCTTATAAGAATGTTTACGCTAGCTCAAAAACATTGATGAACCTGCAGGGCAGTATGCTAAGTGAAATAAACCAGGCACAGAAAGACAAATACTGCATGATCTCACTTAGATGTGGAATCTAAAAAAATCAAACTCATAGAAACGGATAGTTGGAATGAAGGTTGCCAGGGGCCTGGTGGTGGGGGAAATGAGGAGATATCGGTCAAAGAATACAAAGTTTCAGTTATGCAGGATGAATAAGTTCTGAAGATCTAGTGTATGATGACTATAGTTAATAATATTGGATTATATACTTGAAATTTGTTAATAGAATAGATTTTAAATGGTCTCACGCCACACACAAAACACTATGTGAGGTGATGTGTTAATTTGTTTATAGTAATCATTCACAATGTATACATAGATCAAAATATCACATTGTACACGATAAATATTTACAATTTTTATTTGTCAATTATTTCCCAGTAAGGCTGGAAAAAAGAACTGGGCCCTTGACCCTGGGTCCCTCTCCTGTTAGGCAACCCACTGCATGTGTAGGTGTCATCTGTCCCTCCATGCTGCTCAGCCAGACTTGGGGGGTCAGAGAGCAAAGACAAATTTACTGACCCTGGTTACTGCTCTGCGGTGGGTAACAACTCTTCTGTCTCTGTTTCAGGAGTCGCCTGTCTTCTGTCACCATCTACACACTGTGGCAGATTGAATTGTTACCTTGCAAGTGGAGTAAAATTTTATACCTTGTCAGTTGATGACATTCACAATGTCTCTCTTTGCAAACCTGCTTCTCCATGTTCCCTTTTTTAGTGAATGTGGGTCCTATTCATCCTACAAAGAAAATTTCTCAAGTATCTAAGAACAATAATTGAAGTCCAGTGTAATGCATAAAAGAAATTAATTAAACATTCTTTCTCTTCAATCAGAAAATACTGTTCTAATTAACTTAATATAACTACTACTATTCACTGAAGATGCATCCTATAGGATTTAATGAGACACCATTCATGTTCCGGTTGTGGTTAGGAGAATATAATCACACATTTAAAAAATATATTGGCTTGAGTATAAGATCAGTTAATGAGCTGTCTTTTTCATCCCAATGCTTCATTTGAATCTTACAATTTACCTTAATTAAGTATTTGAGACAAATGATCATATAAAGGGTTTGCACAAACCCAATTTAACTGCTCAGCTCTTGAGTATGTTTCGTTCGAGCATAGAATCCTATTTATGTGTGCATAAATTCCTATACAATAAATTCACAAAATGAATTGCATTATATAATTATACTCTTCCTACTGGCTTTTGGCCCACCTTCATTAAGCATCCAAGTGTCCAGATGTTTCAGGAAATGCTCAGATAACTAGAGATTACATATAAAAAGTCTGTGCCAAATGAAAAATTAATGTTTCTTCCAATATCTTCACAGTAGAATCTAACTCTGGATGAGAAATGAAACTATGAGGGATGAAGAATTTTAATTCTTTTAAGATCTAGTCATATAAATTTATAAAACCAAAACTTCACTATTGAAAGTATATGTTTTTTTTAAAAGTATATAAATAGTAGATCGTGTTGAGGAATTATTCTGTTTTCCTTTTATATCACCTTCAGTTTAAACATACTATGAGGACTTCCTTGGTGGTGCAGTGATTAAGAATCTGCCTGCCAACTCAGGGGACACGGGTCTGATCCCTGGTCCAGGAAGATCCCACATGCCACGGAGCAACTAAAGCCGTGAGCCACAACTACTGAGCTTGTGCTCTAGAGCCCGCGAACCACAACTACTGAGCTCGCGTGCCACAGCTACTGAAGCCCGCCTGCCTATAGCCTGTGCTCTGCAACAAGAGAAGCCACCGCAATGAGAAGCCCGTGCACCGCAACCAAGAGTAGCCCCTGCGCAGCAACGAAGACCCAATGCAGCCAAAAATAAATGAATAAATAAATTTATAAATAATAAATAAATAAACATACCATGACATAACAAACGCCTCATGTATCCCAGATGTTCACCTCATACGTTATTAGTGATTAGTAGCATTCAGCTATGCATACTGCACAACACATATTCTGAAGAAATGATTCAGTGTTTTAGAACTCAATATTTATTCAAGGGGGAAGGAGGTAAAATGACTGTCATATTTTCTCTTCCCTATCACTTATTGTTCTTTATATGCAAATATTTGATTCCTAAAATATGTCAGAGAATAAAATGTATGAACCTTACCGAATGGTACCTTAAAGTGCTCTTTTTAATGACTACACTCTTGTTAATGGATTAGTAGCAAAGGTCCTATTACCATCAATACCAAAATTACTGTCACAAATAAAAATGAAAGAATCAGGAAAATTTATTTTGAATGATGTGGCCAAAATTATTAGCTAATTGTTTTAAAATTTTCAAAATGGAAATCATTAGTTTTATAGCTAATATTTGCCAGTTTTGTTGGCTGTGCCTCATCTCATAAACAGCACACTGGTTTTGTTGACATGAACTAATTGCCATTTGATGTATGCTTGTCACTATTCACGTTCCTGATGGTGCTTTTCTGGTACTGGCATACTTCACATTATATAAATGTGAATCTGAAATTACAATTTAAATTTAGTAAATGTATGTACATATTGAAGTGAAGAGGTAATAGAGAAACAAAAGGACTCAGAGGTTTGAAATTAGTTAAACCTGTATTTGAACCTCCTGATATGCCACTTAAGAACTACTATGTTAATTTAGGCAAAGTACATGGCTTCTCTCATTCCCCATCTCCCTCAGGTGTAAACTGAGGTTACTGAATGCTTCCTAGTATTGTAGTGAGGATTAGAGATACTCTGAATAATGTGTCTGTAATGTGCAAAGAACATCATAGGGTCTCAAAAAATGATTACTGTTGTTACGAATTTATTTGATAAACTACATCCCCTCTATGTTATTGAAATTTTTTCATAGATAAATTATCAATTTATTTCTTGAAAAAAGTAAAAATAATTTGGTAATATGAATAGTAACTCCTATTATCACAACTGAGTTTTCTTTCAGAGTGTTCTTGTTTTAATATAATTACATCTATATGTATGTTAAATTATTGTCTTTTTCCTTCTAATCATCTCTATAAATACATTTTTGTATTCAGACTGAAATTCTAATTTTGATTTTACAGACCATATTCACATGAATGAAAATATTTAGGGTTCTAGTTAGGAAAAACGGTGAAAGACATGATTATTTTGCTACTCTCACACATTCATACCTGTTGATGTACTACAGTTTCCTTTTTTGTATAACCACATTTTGCAACTCAGGCTTGAAAAGTTCAGATAAGCCACTGATACTCTCAACAGATTTTTCAACTCAACTCTGTTTCTGAAAACTCTTATTATTTCTGTTTTTCATTCCAAATTTATCAAGACAATAAATACTTAGGTAGAAACCATAGATAGATTGAAAGAGAAACCAAGAATACCTGGGAAGGTAGAACACCTTCATCAGAAAGTTGTTTCTTAGGTGGTTGACCTGAGACAAACTGCCCTGAGCAAGAGGCCACACCAGTGTTTCCTGTGGGTATGGCAGCAAAGGAATACCAAGAAGACTGTGGTCTTTATCTGTCAAGTTTGAGGCTCACTTGATCTGAAGTACAAGAAAAATCCCCAGTCTTCTGGGCACCATCCCTGAGAATGAGCCCAGATCAGAGAAACTGCAGTGGGTGCCAACAGAGGAAAGCAAGGGTAAGATGAGAGAAGCCACAGTAGATGGATCACCTGATGCCCAGAGAACAGCCCAGGAGCCAATGACTCTCCCTGGCTGCCGTAAATATATGTAAACCATGCTGCATACAGATGTCAATGAGAGAGTAATTAAGGAGATACAACAAGGAGAATTTAAACACTCAGTGCATAGCAGTACACAATTTTAAAGTAATTATTTATGCATTTAAATACAAAAATAAAATTCTCAAAGTTATCAGTGTATTTCACAGCACTCATGCTTTTGTTAATTATATCTTAAACAAATTTGCATGTAATTAGAGAATATATATCCAAACTTGCCCAAAATAGTCCCATTTTATGCCTCTTGTCTCAAGATAAATAATCATTCCTATTTTATAATCGAAGTATTCCATTTTGGACTATAATTATAATAGGTTATTTAATTTAATCATATTTTCTTTGTATTGTGCTTTTATAGTATCCAGATTATACTTTTATAAGTAATATATAATACATCATTAATGCATGATGAATATATCATACATGTCATTCTTGACCTTTAAAATACGTGAAAAATTATTTTGTTGTAAGTTCATTTATCATTTTACTTAAAGCCATTCTCTATATCAGTTTTTGAATTAAAGCTATCATAGCATCATACAGAGGATTCTAGCATAATTACTACAAAGAATGAAGTAGTCTCCTGAAGATGAAACAAACAGTTCTAACCCATTAAATGCTGACCCACTTGTATTCCTATTGATCTAGCATCTATTCAGAGTAACCCTGTAACTGGAGAAGAAAATACCAAGCTAGTTGCAGTAGATTTCCCTTTTAGCAGTTCTGAAATTTCAGGTGTTCACCTATGCTCCCGTAATGACTCCTGTGCCCAGCTATTTCTCACTTCAGCAAATAACAATAAACAAATTCCACTACACAAGTATTTTATTTTATGGCAATTGGAACAGAATAACCAAAGCATTTTAATAACTTGAAGATTTCATTATAATAAAACTCAGTTATTGTTTCCCAAAATGATTCTCTTACCTAATATGAATGTTCAAAGTTGAAAGCAAAGAATAGACAACTTTAACTATCCATGTTGCTTGGCATCTCTGGTAATGCCATTTGCCAGGAATTTTTCACAGGGCTATAATGAATATTGTCATATGGAACCAAATTGTGTCAACCACAGTGTGCCCCGTAATTAAGAAGACTGATCACAGGAGTAAATTGGAGTACACAAGAAAAACCATGTTTTTAATCATTAAAGCAGTGGCGCAAAGGATAGAATTTGGGTGGGCACACGTTACAAAGGAAAAACAGCTGCACACCTGCTTCATGTTTTATGAACATCATGAGTATATTTAATACTCAATTAAATAATCATAATTATAATTTAGGGGCTGCCCTCAAGAAAGAATATCTTAACTTTAATTATCTGTCCAGGAGTTACAACTCTGTTTTGCATATATATATATATGAGCAATTATGTTTAATCATAACACAATAAACCAAATTTTAAAACTACCTTGAAGGCATTTTCTAAAATAAGTAATAGACACATTCATGAAATGTAATGTTTATCTACCTTTATTTTTATAGGAAGCTCTTACATTGATTATATATATATATTAGTCAAATTATATCAGTTGTAATCAATGACTAGAAGTGGCCCACCATTGTGGAAATTTTCATTTCATTAAAAAAAGGAATTTGAACAGTGTATAAAGGAAGTATGTTATTACTGCTAACTTTCACACTTTGTTAGAGGCTTTGTGTGATTTATAACTTTTTGAACATTTCTCCCAAAATTAAATGTTTCCTTTCTCTAGGCCCTCACCATAAAATAGTTATGTAACTCTGGCTAAGTTCCTGAATGTCTGTTTTCTCAATTTCTCATCCATAAAATGAGAATGATAGTGATATCTATTTATCAGGATAATTTTAAGAAGTAAATTAGTTAATAAATATAAATTTCCTAGAGTAATACTTAGCATATAGTAAGAGATCAATAAATGTAGCTACGGTTTTGAAGATAAAACCAAGAAATGGAAAGGCTAAATCATTTATCCAAGGTACATGCTAGAACAAGATAGTTTAAAAGCAGTAATCAAATTTAAATTTATAACTTATAGGCTGATTATGCTAAAACTCATTATATGATGCTGTGTTTTTGTTTTTTAAATGCTTCCTCAATGTTTTTAAAAATGAATTATTCATAAGAGCATGTATTAACAAAAAAAGACAATTGTTAACAAACAGAGAAAACAGACTAACATATGAAAAACAGTGAATAGTCTAATGATACCTTTGGTTATTTGACTTTCTATTAGTAGGGTTTTGGGTAATTTAATCACCACAGAGATCGTGGAAAGAGGAAATTAGGATTCAAAAAGCTTAATGAGTTTGCAAAGTCTTCCTGATAGTGCAAACTTGGATCTAGATACATGTTTCTGATGTCAACTTCTGTGTTTTTTTCTATTTAACTACAGATTTCTCTATCAACCTATACCATGTCCCCACTAATATCCAATAACAAGGCACATACACACCAGGTGCACACACACACACATACATACATGCACATATACAAGCATAGATGTGCCCCCCCACATCCATATCTGCATTTATGGTGTTGGAGTTTCATACCTTTATGTCCTGAACCATCCATTATTTCCTTTTGTGACTAGTGATGTAGCTAGCAGCCAAATTGGTGGCTGAATCAGCACCAAAACAGACTCCCCAGTGACTACTAAAATGTGCTTTTAAAGCAACTTCTTACAGTCTCCGTTCCATAATGGAGATCAAAGATCAATGACAAGACCTCATTTCAGGTGACAAAGACATGAGCTGATTTATTCTCTATTCAAAGTGAGAGTTCTTTCCTCACTTCAAAATATTTAATCCTGTACATCAGAGATCCTCTTTAATTTTACACTAACATTAAAGCATGTCTTTCAAAAGCTAACATCAAATTATTCATTTTTTCTCAGATTATTTAACCCTCTCCATCATAAAATGCTGTCCCTACTGTAATCTATATTTGCTTACACCAAAGATCTATGATGCTTCACTATGTTTGTTTAGATGTCTATCTCCCATTCCTAAATAGTAATCTCCCTTTATGGACTGTCTGACTTGATATAACCAGCATGCAGTATAGGGAGTGGTGCATAAAAGATGTTTTTGAGTGAAGGAACAAATGCATGAAAATGTAAATATGATGTTAAAGAAACTACTTGATATCAAAAAGTATATGGTTATAAAAACTTTCCTGAAGACATTACACAACGATTTAGCCTTCATATGTAAACTGAACATTATGCAAACATGAGTTATTATTTGTATATCTACTTTCTATTAAACTTTTGATGAAGAGGGTTTTTTTCCCTTTAAAATACAGCTCTAATTAATTCTACTTCTTTTGACCTCCACTGACCCCACCCTAGTCCAAGAGTCATCAACTCTCTAATTATTGAGCATAACTAGTCAGTCACAGATTGTTATATATACTTTAATTGAGTTGCGAATACCAGAAATTCTGGATATATGGCTCTCTCTCACCAGAAATATTTTTAGTCACATTTACTTTCCAATCTCTTCCCTCTTTTTATATTACCTCATACAAGTCTATAATTAGTATTTACCAAATAAATCAGGTGCATTACACTAAACTAAATTGTCTTAATCTCTTTTATAAAATTCTTGTTGCAGTCAAAAACTAGATACTCCCCATGTTTCCTTGGATGAATGATTAACTTATCCACTCTGCTTCCTTCATTGATACCCCTCCCCAGGTGTGAGCTTCTCTATACTCTCCAGGAAGACTTTATACTTTGGAAGCAACAAAGCTTACTCCCCTGATGCCTGATATTGTAATGAAGACATTTGAAGAAAGTCTTCCAAGGGAAGATGAAGAATTATTTATGTAACTATATGCCCTCCCTTCTGAAGCCCTCAGGAATATCTAAAATAGCATAATGTTGTCTCACAATCTAAGTGGATTAATTAAATTTGAAAGACTTGATGATGACAATAATTATACTTGAATCAATGTTTCTTCTATCATCTTATCCCAGGGGTTCACAGAGACTACATCACGCAACTTCTTCTGGGATATTTAGCAGCAATGGAGCAGATCAAAATAATTCCTTTCCTTTACTTAATTAAAAAAAAAATGTGGCCTCCATCTTTTTTAAATAATCTTAAAATATTTAACTTAGATTATACACATACATACACATACATAAATATGGTAGAATTCCTAGAAATAGACATAACTTCTTTGGGGATTAACTTAGCTAATTTATTAAAAGTATTTGCATTTGCTCATTAAACAAGAAGTACAAATATACGAGTTAAATTTTTTTGAAGACATGCAGTTCTATTTGAGAAACAGACATCAAATGAAAGCTCTAAAGGGGGTGGTTAGTGTAATTTATCTGTAGATAAAACTCATTCAGTGTTTCAGTGCCTATACTTACCCTGAGGCACTGGTCTCATTAGGGCGGGAGAAAATAGTGCCCTGTATCTCAAGTTAATCCTTTGAAAGTACAAGATTCTCAGAGGGAGTAATTGAAAGTTCTTTATATCATTTTTGTCCCATGGATAGAAAATAATAAATGAAATTTTATACTCAAAGTTTAATTTCTATTTGAATATTTTTAATTTGTCAGTATCTTCAATTAAGTCAAATAAAACTGGGTCTCACAGGAACTGTTGTCATAGTTTCTATATTTTAAAAAAGTATCATTAAAAATAATCGCATAACAAAAGCAAATCTGTGACTATGTTATTACCGAATATGAATGAATTCAGGATAATTATAAATTACAGTCAACCCCAACTATTTATTATATTTCAGCAATTCACAATTATAAAATTCAAATTAAGTATTTGTTAATTCATTAAGTCAAAATGCAAGAAAATTTTGATATTTCATTTCCATACGGAACACCAGCTACTGAAAATGAGCAAAATATTGACATATCAGGCTAATAATTCCTATTTGGTTAAGTTTATACAAAAGGTGACACTTAACTAGTTGTTTAAAAAAGTTCTAAAAATCTTCCCTCTCCTTTGGAAACAAAAGCCAAGTTGAAATTTCTTTTGTTTTCCCTTCTAGGCTCATAAAAACTTATCCTTTAACCCTCTAACTCCCTCCCTCCACACACCCCTAACAAATGCAAGTACAGTTAGTCACCTTTGAATTATGCCTAAATGCTTCTGGCTTGTTCAATACGGTTTAGTCATCACAATATGCACTAAATCATAATAATGACCATTCTAGTAATAATAAGCTAACATTTAATGAATATTAAGCTCTAGGCACTGTGTGAACTGCTACATATTCATCACTCAATTTTAATACTCATAACAACCCTGTGAGCTAATATCATCATCTCTCTTTTACAAATAAGTAGACAAGGCTTAGAGAAGTGGAGTAACTTGCTTAAGGTCACAAAATTAATAATTGACAGCTTTGGTATTCAAAGCTGGGTCTATCTTAACTACTACGTTATATTGCCTTTCTACATTACTTAACAGTAAAGCCTGTTGCTAAATTGAAACTTATAAGAACTTAGATCTTGTGTCTACTTCATCATTGTATTTCCCATGCCCTAGAACAGAGTGCTCAATAAACATCTGTAGAATGCATGAGAGTATCCATTATACCGAGTCTAAAATATTCTATAATTGAAAAGCCAAAGTTACTATGTCCTATAAATTCAAAAGCCGAAATCATGGTGTTGTGGTATCAATCTTTTTTTTTTTTCCCCTCTAACTCATCCCCCTTAACTAACCTTCCTCCAATATAATAACATTTTCTCCTATGAATCATCTTGCTTTGGTTGTACTGTTTTTTTCACTTTTGAGCAGATCTTCATTGCCTCATGCTTACTAAATAGTCACTCTGATTTCATTTTCTGGCAATTTATTCACATTCTCTGTAATCTTTGGTAAGTCAGTTAACATTTAGCTTTCTTTGTTAGAGGAAAACAGAAAATAATATATCTATTAAATTTTTTTTTTCACCTGAAGGAAATTTCTGTGTTCACTGAAGAATGGACCAGCTAAGCCCCTCATCATCCATCATCTACAACTAAAGAACCGTGCCTTGAATTCCTTCATAGGAAGAGAGAAATTAGTAGAGGGAACATGCTGGAGAAGACAAGATTTTCCAATGTAGTGAGAATGCTGTGGGAGAATGCAGGGCCTTTGATCATGCTTATCCTTTATAAGGATCAGGAACCTTGTCTGCAAGATCTTGTTTTTTTATCTTTATCTTTTCTCTACTTTCCTTTCTTCCTTCTTTCCTTCCTCCCTTGCTTCTAAATAGTTTCTTTCTTTATTCTGACTCCCTAAGGTGGTAACCACAGGTTTCTCTCTCTTTCTCTCTCTCTCTTTTGAGCACACATGCTGAACTACTTTACTTTTAGTCTATGTTCACCAACTTTCAGACTTACAAAAACAAAAATCCAAGTCCCACACACATAAAAAATCATGCTCATCTTTCTACTTAGCTTTATGAGTCATAATTGTATGTATCCCATAAAGGAAAAAAATCCATGTAAGAGAATGACAACATTTTTTTCACTATATATCAGTAATTAAGATCAAAGTTTAAATATAGTTGCATCACTAAGTTACTAAACTTCATTTAGGATTATTTGTTAAATAAGATTTAGCAAAAATATTTATTTTTCTACTGGTCTATTAGTTCTACAACAATCTTCAAAATTATGTTCCAGAACTTAATAATGATTCCTATACCCTACACTTTTAATGGATTCTCCTCTCCTTATCAAGTTACCCTCTGAGAATCCATTGATAATTCATATTTTCTAACCCACCAATATTTATAACATTGTGGGAAAAAAACCCTACCTGAGTTGGACTTATGTCCAGCTCCTCCCAAATATCTGTTCCCACCAGTGGTAGTAAAAGATACTTTGGGGAAGGAAATGATTTTGTCTTTTAAAATAGCTTCCTTGTCGAGGTATATACACAAATATTCTTATGCTACCTTAAATATTGTAATCTAGTGTTATTATCCTTGAATAATATTTTGTGATTTTTTCCATTGATTCCTTATAGAATTTTGTTAGATGTATCCATAGGTTTCTTATCTTTAATATTTATCTTATATAAGGGCTCTTTTCTCTGTTATATTCTCTGTAAGTTTATAAAAATATAATTCCTTTTCTTACTGTGCTTGTAATTAGCAAAATTGCTATGCTCTCAGTAATTCTAACAGCTGGTTTTGTCTACAAATTCCCTTGGATTTTCTACATAGATACTCAAATCATCTAAAATGAGATTAGTTCTTTCTTTCCCACTCTTAACCTCCTATTTGCTTGGCTAAGTCCAATCTGCTTGTTTGCTCTTAGATCCACTTGCTGGTTCCTCTTGTTTTCTGCTCTGTACACAGGAAACTCTGCAAACTACATGTCACAGGCTTCTTTGCCAACTGGCTAATACCTTGCTTGAGCCAAAGTCAGACACTGAGATGAGATTAAACAGTAATAGAGAATATAGAACATATATACCCTCTCTCTGGTTTGTACTGTGTTTCCAGCAGCACTGCCTCTCCTCTGTAATCCCAGCTTCTACAAGATAGCCCCTCTCTCTGTGGCGATAGCTCCCACAGATGCTACCTTGGGCCTAGGTTTCACTAGATGGCCCCAGATCTTTGTCTTGAATAACACCATTTGTCCATCAAGTCTTAGCCTTAGGAATGGTAGCCTCTCCATACTGTTGCTACCTCTGGTTTGCTTCACCATGTTTTCTTCTTTTTTTTTTTAATTTGCTTGCTTATTTTGTTCTGTTTCAATTCTTTCTACAACTTTGTGACTATTTAACCTTTTAAAATGTTCTCCAAAGAACTAACCATTATATAGATAGAGTTTGTTTTTCCTACTAAATCTTGACTGAATCAGAGGGCACCTGTTTCCTTGTTGTCTTAGCTTGGATTCCTAAAATGCAGAGCATAAGACAAGAACTTCCACAGCTGTTTTATTTGAGAGGTAACCCCAGGAAGCTAGTAAGAGACTGTGGGGAGTAAAAAGGGAAGGAAAAGAGTCAAAATAAAGGTTAAGTTTTGAGGTCACCTCTGTAGGCAATGAGACTCAATTTTTCTAGGACCTCCAGAAGCTTATAGAATGTCTTCAATAGTTATCTGACCCTCATCTCCCTTTGGTCATGGATTGCCCCAGGGATGTTAAATCTGTCATCAATCTGCACCAGTGCAAGGGCTGTGCACATTCTCACTAGCATATGTAATTTTAGAGGAAGCCTGAGCAGAAAATTAAGACATCAGGCGTGTGCTTGAGGCGAGATATGAGAGCACAAAAAGTCAAAACCAACACAGAACTGTCTACCCCATTTCCGGTCAGTATTAGGGTTGTGGTCATGGGAATGTAAGGCAGAGCACCAGAGGTATCTGGTACATTTATAACAAGATTTTTGGTAAACTTGCTATAAAAATAAAATTCCCTTCTATTCTTGGTTTACCAAGAGTGATTTTCTTTTTGAAAAAAAATTATTGTTGATTTAAAAACAATTCTGTGCTAGTTAAGATCATTATTTATGTTTTTTTTCCTTAGTCTACTGGTGTGATGCATTATAATTATAGGTTTTCTCATGTCATACTATGCTTTCATTCCCAGGTTGAACCCAATATGTTTGTGATACACACACATGCACACAGAGTTGGATAAGGACTGATGAAATTTTAAGAAGATTTTTGAACACCAACATTCAAAACTTAGATTGTGGTAGGCAGAATCATGTCCACCCTTACCTCAAGATATCCACATCCTGTCCTCAGAATCTCTGAATATGTTGTTTCAAATGTCAGAGACTTTGTAGGTGTGATTAGGTTAGGGATCTTGAAATGGGGAGAGTATCCTGGATTATCCAGGTGGGCTCAATCTAATTAAATGGGTCCTTAAATGTGAAAAACTTTCCCAGCTCCTGTCAGAGGGAAATGTGACTATGGGAGAATGGTCAGAAAGAAGAAATGTGCTGGCTTTGTAAATGGAGCAGGGAACTAGGAGCCAAAGTGTATGGGTGACCTCTAGAAGCCGAAAAAGGCAAGGAAAGCGATTCTCTTCTACAGCCTCCAAAATGGAAGGCAGTCCTGAGACACTTTGATTTTATCCCAGTGAGACCCATGTTGGATTTGTGACCCACAAAACTGTTAGAAACTACATTATATGAAACTGCTAAATTGGTGGTAATTTGTTAGAGCAGCATATAATACTAACACTGAGATTGATCTAAAAGATTCCTATTTGGTATGTCCTCTCCTTATTTTGATAGTTTGATAGTTTTGATAAAGTTTACTCTGGCCTTAAGTATTGTGTTGGAGAGCTTTCTTTTTTAATACCAGTCTTAGATTTTGTATTACTTGGAGGTTATTTTTTCCTTAACAACTCTGTAAACCCACCTGTAATACCAGCTGAAACGTGAGTCATTGGTGCAGGTAGGTTTATTTACTAGCTCAATTTCTTCTATGATTATTTGTTTAGTAAGAAATTATATTTTCTTATGATTTATTTTTCTTAAAAGATCATTCCATCTTTTTAAATATGATTTTTTTCATAATTATTTTTCTCATTTTTCTCTTGATTATTCTTACTAGAAGCATATCAATTTTCTTACTCTTTTTGTTAAGAACCAGCTCTTGATTTTGATTATCCTCTCCAATGATTCTGGTTTTCAGATCATTAAGAATTTTTTTTCTTTCTACTTTCTTTGGTTTATTCTATTAAAATATGTCTAGTTTTTGAGATGAATGCTGAATTTATTTATTTTCAAACTTTTTAAAACTAAATCATGTTAATGCTATAAATTTATTTCTAATTATTACTTTCATTCCATTCTGGAATTTTGATATGTGGTAAGTTTATTTTCATTCAGTCATAATGACTGTATTATTTTCACCATAATTTCTTCTTTTTTATTTATTGAGGTATAATTAATACATAAGATTATATTAGTATCAGACATAAAACAGAATGATTTGATATATTTGTATATATTGTAAAACAATCGCCACAGAAGACTAGTTTAGATCTGCTCATTACGTACTTACAATTTTTTTTCTTATGATGAGGTCTTTTAAGATCTACTCTCTTAGCAATTTTCAAATAGGCAATACAGTAGTAACTATAGTCATCATACTGTACCTTACATCCTTATGACTTATTTATTTTATAACTGGAAGTCTATACCTTTTGACCCTCTTTACCCATTTCACCTACCCCCCCTTCCAACCTCTCCTAACCATCAATCTGTTCTCTGTATATATAAGCTAGTTTTTTTTTGTTTCTTTAAGATTTCACATATAAATGAAATAATACAATATCTGTCTTTCTCTGTCTGACTTAGTTTACTTAGCATAATGCCTTCAAGATCCATCCATGTTGCTGCCAGATGACAAGATTGCATTCTCTTTTATGGCTGAATAGTTGTATATATCCATCTTCTTTATCCATTCATTCACAGATGCACATTTAGGTTGTTTCCATATCTTGGCTATTGTAAATAATGTTGCAATGAATGAGGGGGAGCATGTATCTTTTCAAATTAATGTTTTCATTTTCTTCAAATAAATACCAAGAAGTGGAATTACTGGATCATATGCTAGTTCTATTTTTAATTATTTGTGAAATCTCCATAATGTTTTTAATAGTGGCTGCACCATAATTTCTTTTTAACCCATGAGTTTTTGGTGATGGATAGACAGATAGATAGATATGAGATTTTATAGCTATTTTTAAAATATTTCTTGCATTTTGGCCAGAGATTAGGACTGTTATACACGTTATTTGAAATTTGTTGAAACTTCCTTTGCAACCTACTGTATGATCAATTTGGGTAAATGTTGAATAATGTTTTGTAAATTTAAATGTTCAAATCAATGTATATTCTGTATTTATTGCAGGCAGAGTCCTCTATACATTGTTTAGATAAAATTTGTCAACATATTCCATATTCTTATTAGTTTTCGTCTTCCAAATCCTTCATTTTATGAAAAAATATGTATTGAAACTTCTACTATAGTTATGCATTTTTTCAATTTCTCTTTGTAATTCTCCTCATTTTTTTTTTTTATAATGTGAAGTTATACAGTTCACAAGGGTCCCATGTTCCTGTAGGTAGTGTTCATTATTGCACTGTGTTCTATTTATAATTATACTTTTTACTCTCAATATTATTTTGTAAATATTAATATTGCTGATCCAATATTATTTTTGTTGTCAATATTTTGACCTTTTTAGACTCAATTTCTCTATTTAAACCTCCAAAGAATAATGATATTTTAGCGACTATTCTCAGCATTTGAGGAGTGAGTTCTGGAATATCCTGCAGACTTGAGCCAGCCGACACCATAGCCGTGGGCAAGATTGAAACTGTGAAACTCTTATAACAACTCTTCTTAAACTACCTAGTGGAAGAATGTGTTTCAGATTTCACTGAAAACAGACTGTAAGATGCAGATTTCCTCAATCACTCATTTTGCGTATATACCAACATATTTACATCTCTATCCATCATCGTTTCTTCCTCTGAACACCAAGAAAACCTGTCTTCTAAGGTCAACCCTTCTACCTGTGTTCCTGATAAAAATCTGCATCACAGGAACATGCTCCCTTAGCTACCCACCCTGCTTTCTCTTGTATGTTTAACTTCTCCCTCTCTAACTCACTTCTTCCCCAGTGTGATAAGAAAATTTATTGATATCACAGGTCCTCTACAACTCTCCAGTGAACCCCAAATCTCCCACCATCTGCTCTCCTCTACTCCCTAATACCTTCTCTCCTTTTATAGACAAGCTCCTTCGCTATCTACAGGATATCACCTCTCAATCCTCCAGAATCTAAGCTTAAATTTCAAAAAAAAAAAAAAACTAACACTGAAATTGTTTAGCTCAATTTACCTATACTTCTCTACTTTCAAATCTGATGCACTGCTAGGTTCTCAACAAGAAAGCCCTCTGAAATATTGATATCTTGATATTCTCACTTCACCTAGCTTTTGAAATAATATTTTCCTAGTTTCCTACTTCTTTCCTTTCCCTCAGCAGCACCACCACCATTATAACCCCTCAATCAAATGTTATTCCACCATGTTCTGTCTTAGAGCTCTTTTCTCATATTATATACACATTTTGTTGATATAGTTTTACTATGTTAACTTTTATATCTATATTCTATCTATACATATTCTTCCTATGTTCTCTCTATAGAATATAGAGATATTCGATATTTTGATGACTTCTAAATCCACACTTCTGGGTTCGTTCTCGCTTCCAAGTTTCTGGGGAAATATATGGCTTTTTGACAAAAAAAAATAATAGCCCACATTTACTGGACTATTTTATATTTGTGATGAGGATAAATTTGAAAGAAAAATAAGGAAATGACGTTTGACCTCAGATTTTGGCAGACTGTGCCAGTCAACCAATTCAAACTCTACTTAATAGGTAATGAAAACTGATCCAGTGTTCTCTGAAAATGATACTGACTTGATGGATAATACACTTTAGAGAAAGTCCTGTATCACTGTATGGTAAACAAATTAGAGAAAGAAACGTCAAGATATGAAATGGGCATAAGGAATCAAAGGCCTAAAGTTGGATGGCAAGAGTAGAAATGTAAAGAGAGGGAAAGCTTCTAAAGAGTTTATAAAACTCAATATATGGTAATAATATGACTATTGGAGTCTGAGAAAAAAGGAAAGAAGCACTAAGTAAAATGCTTAATATTCACTCTGGCTTAATAAGAAAAGAACACACCAATAAGAAGAAGGATTAGTTCATTTTTGTCTCAAATTTAAGGTATCAATGAGACATCTCAGTGAAAAAATTCTGCAGGCAATTAGAAAAGTAGTTCTGATATTCAAGTAAGAAGTCATGCAAACACAAAAATTAGGAAGGTACTAAAGCTGTTGGTGGATGTTCCATAAATGGAAAAGGTCCTCTAGAGAGACTATATTAGAGCAAGCGCATTGAAAGTAGATTCCTGGAGAGTGACTGCATTTGTATATAAAAAAGAGGAGCCAATATATGTGAAAACACGGCAGCAATCACAGCAAAAGAGAACACAGCATTAGGCAAGCTAAGTGAAGAGAGTGCTCCAAGAAGGAGCTTATGATCAACAGAGATAAAGGTTGTAGAAAAATCAATGCATAGGAGGTTTGAAAAAGGGCTTTGGATATAAAACTTATTAGAGCAACACTGAATACCACAGGGTACGTATTTTTTCATTTATTCGAAACTCATCTATTGAAGTTCCATGAGAGTACGGCAGCAGCTTTTCCTGATTGAAGGTTAGCACCGTGGCATGCAGAGGGCACTCAAAAAGTACTATGCCTTCTATTTGAAAGACACAGTAGGCCCTGGAAATAAAGCAAGTTTACTAACCTCAAGGGTATCCTAACTGGAGAGAAACAGCTATTCTTATTTTAGGTAGAAAGAGCAATGTAAGTGAATCAGTGCACTAAATGTACACTTCACTGTAAAAAAGGCACTGTAGGTATTGTGGAAAAAAACTATTTTCAGTAATAAAAAGTCTACATTGAGACACTGATATTAGACCTGAGTCTCAAAAATAAGTAGAATGAAACCTAGGAACTGCTTAGGTATGAGGAGAGATAACGCTGAATAGGTAAGTAGAGGCCAGAACATGAAAAGCATTGTACACTCTGCCATGTGGACCATAGTAGCACCTTAAGAAGGGGAACCATTTTCCAGAGAATGTTTTAAAATATTAACAATTTTCCCCAATGAGCTTTTTTCCCAATAGCCTTGTCCCCATCCAAGCAGAAAGCTATTCTGTACAAATTGCCAAGATAAAGGAAGGTAAACCTACATCCTGGGTAGAGAACCAGGGAAGCAGCAATATTCCAGAAACAGAAGATGCTGCTTAGTGTGTTTATAAGATAGGACCTCAGATGTCTTACTGAGATCCTCTGTGCTCCTGCATGACAGAAGAGCAGCAACATGATTGCTGAGCATGCAAGAATAGGCAAAACATGTAGAGTTCTGCTAGACCTAAAAGGACCTTGTGGACAGGGTTTTGAGGCATCTCCAAAGACACCTATCTGGACAGATAACAAAGAAGACAAGATGCCCCCCACCTTTAATAGACTTGACTGTACATAAGTAATATCAGCTTCTACAACTCAACTTGCTCTTTTCATTCAGATTACAAACAACTTCAGTCCTTTCAAATAGTAAAACTCCAACAATAACACACAAACCCTCCCACTGATTCTACATTTTCTTGAAAGAATGGCTATATTTATTTTCTCACCACTCACTCAACTCACTAATGTGTTATACAGATGTTCCTTAGTACTAGAAACAAGAAGGAAGTCTCTTCATAGAGAACAAAGTGGTGGTTGCCAGAGGGAAGAGGGTGGGAGGATGAGTGAAATAGTTGAGGGAGATTAAAAAGTTCAAATTTCCAATTATAAAACAAACAGGTCATGGGGATGTAATGTACAGCACAGGGAATATAGTAAATAATATTGTGATAAATTTGACAAAGAGTAATTAGACTTATTGAGGTGATCATTTTTTGTAATGTTTAAAAATACTGAATCACTATGCTGTACATATGAAACTAATACAATACAATATTGTAAATACTGTAAATCAATCATACTTCAAAAAGAAGAAAGAAAGAAAAGCTGTTTCCCCTGGGGTAGGTAAACTGAGAATGAGGTAGCAGCTGCCTGAAGCCATTTTTCTTCTTCATGTGAAGAGCAAGAATGAAATGAACACAAAGAGTAGAACCAGCCACTAGAGAGAGTAAAAAAAGAGACAAAATTTATATGGGCACCTAGATTCATCCACACCTCCATACCTTAAGCTAGTAGCCCTGGAAACTTTTTTTTTTCAAATCTACTAACCAGTAAATTATTTTTGCTTAAAAAAAAGAAGGAAGTCTTTCATGAAGAGGAACTATTTTAGCCGAGCTTAATTGGCTAAGTCAGATTATGTTTTGACCTACTGAAAGGAGGAATGGATATTAAAATATCCCCAAGGAGATTATATTGTATATATCCTTCTATACTGTTTCTCAGTACAATGATCAAGTACTTATGTGCGAAATTATGTATTATAAGAGTTCACTGATTAAAAGCCAAATTAGGGCTTCCCTGGCGGCGCAGTGGTTGAGAGTCCACCTGCCGATGCAGGGAACACGGGAAGATCCCACATGCCGCAGAGCGGCTGGGCCCGTGAGCCATGGCCGCTGAGCCTGTGCATCCAGAGCCTGTGCTCTGCAACGGGAGAGGCCACAACAGTGAGAGGCCCGCGTACCACAAAAAAAAAAAAAAAAAAAAAGCCAAATTAGACATCTCAGAGTTAATATTGAAGAGGCACTCTCTGTAAAAGATGGTCTAATACTGTATCGAAATAAAAATGTCTTTGACGTATTAGGAAAATTGTGATCATTCTTTTCCTTTTTATGTCTCCCTTCACGTTTGAATATACCATGTAAATTGATAATACATTATAAAATGACCTTCACAAATCTATAATAATGGCTGCCTAGAACAGATCATGGTATTATGGATTACCAAATGAATAATGATCAGGTTTAATGTAAAGGTATAGTGAAACTTATTTGACCCTGCCACTTATATCTGTCCTTCCAAAGAGTCACAGTAATATCTCAGTCCATTAATTCCCCACAACTTAATGACTTCTGATTTAGCACGTCTGTATCAGCAGGGGGAAAAAATCTCTGTAAAATTTAATCCTCGTTAATAAAATTAAGCTAAATGGTAAGATAAAGCAGTAAAATTTCAGTGACAATATTTAATGTAGAACCTGATTTATCTGCCATACCAACCACAGATGGAAAGTGAGAGCATACCTGTGTATTTTAACCAAAAGGAACATGTTAAAGAAAAAAATTAATCTTTATCAAAATAATTAAAATAACTTTCTTTTCCCTAGAACACATTTTTAAGTGGAATTTAAGCATAGGGAAGTTCTGACATCTGGAAAAAATTTAGTCTGTTTGAAAAAGATATATTTCTAGGGCTAAATAATCAGTGGACATTTGACTGTTTCAATTTACTAAAGCATCTATTCAAGTGAATTCACTATAGTTTGAGATTGAGGAATCAGGTAGGTTTTGCCATAGTCAAAGATATTAATGAACTCTAGAACTGAAGCAATGATACCACCAAAATAAAAATTAGTAAAACAAGATCAGGATATTTCACATTAATAGTTTTTATATAGTGTCCTAAAAGTTAACAAACTATATCAGACAAATTCCACATGTATGATTTGCCTCAATTAAAGTGCTAAAGTAGACTGAAGCTAAATTTCCTCTTTGAAAGGAATTAATATTTTTTCATTTCTGCTGCAGTAAAGAATGATTCATATTTTAGCTTTCTATGTCATATTGCCAAAACCCAATTTTTATTGTCTCCTCTACTATAAAGCATGTCCTCTTCTTGTCAAGTTCAAAAGGGCACCATGATGAACCTTGCATTGCTTCAGCTCATGATCATTTTCCTATCAACCATCTATCACAATACCACAGAAAGAGTGTCTTTCCTATGGTTACCACAATGAGGTTATTATATAATCAGCACTTAAACATGCTTAAACATCACTGCTCAAAACTGCATTTAACAGGAAAATTTTTAAAAGAGTCTTGCCTGTTCTGATTAATGATGTGCAATAAGATGTATATATACATCTTACTGAAGTGGGTCAACTTCAAACCTGAATCTAAATGTTGCTTTATAGTTTTATAAAACCAGTGAGATTTTATGCCTTCAGAGTAAGCTGATGTTCTGAGTAATTTAATGGGGAAATTGATGGAGAAAAATCAACAACTTTATGAACTGCAAATAGACCAGATGAACTATTAAGAGATTATCCTCTAAAGACACTTAAAGACTAGTCTATGAAACATAGTCAGCTTGCCAAGTGAATATCCTGTCGCCGAGATATGGAAAATCAGGGTTATTCTCTCGTTTTTTAGGGTGACCTGAAAAGGCTCAGTCTTGAAATTGGACTGCCCTGGGTTCAGTTTTGTGCTCTGCTGCTTTCTTACTAGCAATGTGACACTGTGACTATAATTTATATTGCTTGTCCTTTAGATTCATCACTCTTTAAAACATGCAAGCTTGATGGGTGGATTAGACCTTTTTTTAAAAAATATATAACTCACTTCTGGTGATTTTTAATCTGATGATAAAATTGGACAAGAAGATAGTTTAAATAATGATATTAGTGAGGCTAGTTTGGCAATTCCAGCCTCTTGTCAGAGAACCCTCTTTGATGTTAAATGTACATCAAAACATAAAGAATCATTTTGAGATACTCTCTAAGGTTATCCTGGGTGAGGAGCTTTCTAAACTGTCTATTTCCTAAATGAAAACTATTCCTTCAAGATTAGATAAAAATGTTTCTTATATGCATGTAGAGAGAAATTTTTTTCTTTTACGTTTATGTACAGGTTGTGTTTCCCACGTAAGAATGAGAACAATTTCAGCCTCATAAAGCAAAGAAAAAGACCAGACAACTAAAAAAGAAACAATTCCAACTAAAGAAACAGGAGTTGGTTTTGTCTTAAGCAACTAAAACCCAACTGAAGTAACTTTGGCATTGCCTATTTCAAAAGAGTCTAGTGGCAGCTACCACTAAAGAGGGAGACATGAACACTATCAAGCCTCCTTTTCTGTTTTTGTTTGTGATCCATATATCTCGTCTCTCAGTTTGTCAATCTCATATTTTAAATTTGGTTTTCTCCATAGAACTGGAACCACGTTCACAAACATCCCTGGGATCAAATATTTCTAGCAACATTACACAGGAGAAAAACCCACCTTCCAGTATTAAAACTCCTAAGGACAGTTTCTAACTGCCCTAAGTTAGATTAATTTACCAGCCATGGGAGAATTATCAAAACCAAGTATTTGAAACACCAGAAATGTTCCAGAGTTGGATCATTTGATTATAACCGTCAGTGATTAGGAATCTGTTTTTCACCCTTCTCTGATAGAAGAAAATTTTAATCTGAAAAAAACTCAGTTTCCTGGGGTATAAAGTACTGGTACCAATAAGCAAGGGAAAATATATACTATAATAAGAGCATAAAATGTTGTATATTATGTATACATAAGCATATATTAATGTAAATGTATATATTAGAGTGAAAATCCCTTTTACGCTAATGTTCATCAATAGATATATTCCTGTCCTTCAAATCATATCAGTGAAAAATAATATAACTTATAAAAATAATGATCATGAAAGGAAAGACAGTGGGAGCAATAAACAAAGTGGGTTAAGGCAGAAAAGAAACAAGACTGATATACTGACTTTTAGATTCAAGGTAGACTTTTTTCCTAACAACTACACATATCTGTATGCATTTACATATGTATATAGATTATAAATTGTCGAAATTACTCTTTCAATACATCTATATATGTAGCCCTTAAATCAAACTGAAATTCATTTGTTCCTAAAGGACAAATTTAATAACCTTTTCATAAACTGCCTTAAAGAATGGTTCCCTGTACATGTTTATTCTCATAGGGTCAATGACGTATTATTACCTAGTCAGATGCTATGCTACATAAACATTATTATTAATTAAGGTATGTCAGCCACAAATAGAAAACAGTGGCTTAGAAAAAATGAGTTTATTTGTCTTGCATAACAAGAAGGCAATGGTTAGACAGTCCACATTGGTATTGAAGCCCTAGCCATGTCACCAGGCATCCATGCCCCTTCCATGGTCCCACTCTGTCACTTTTGGCTGTGGCTTTCATTCCAATGTTCATAAGAGGCAGTTATACTTCCAGGTATTCAGTCATCATATTGAAAAAGAAAGGGGAAAAAAGGGAAAGGGTAAAGACCAAATAAAGACAGAGCAAACAAGCTGCATTTCCTTTTATAAAGGATTTCCACTTCCTTGGAAGTCTAACTCAGATACTTCTTTAAGTCCATTGGCCAAAACTGCATCAAACTCACTTTCCATGGCCTCAAATTAACATGAGAGGATAAATATTTTTAATTAGTATATTTCACCCAAGGATAATTAGAGTTCTTATTAGTCAAGGAAAGTGTCAACTGGATAAGCAACTACATATATTGAGAGTGCTATCATGACATAAATATGTCACCTATAATTTACATCCCACAGAGGCATTAAACACATCTGGTATTACAAGTAAAAACAATAATCAAAAACCATGGTAGCTACAGCCAGCTAATGCCTAAACTTTTTTTAATAAAAAATAACTTGCCAGTCCATGGGCAAAGTTGGCAGTCTGAAGAAGTTTTCAACATTCCACCCGTCTTTTAAAAATTCCATATACGTAATTTATGATGGAAGCATACCTATTTTATAGATTAGAAAGCCTACTTTCATAGAGTTCAAGTAATTTCCCCAAGTCTCACAGCTAGAAAATATTAGGGTCAAGAATTGAACCCAGATATTTTAGTGTTCACACCTCTCTTTTGTTTATCATGCTTTCCTTTCCATTCATACCTTTAGGCTGAACTATTTTTGTCATTTGTTTCTCTCTCAGGTGCACACTGATGTTCATTTCAACCAAACCCAAACCTTTATAAAAGAAGTACAGTTTTGGGTGTATCTCATTGTGTAATTGGTTTTAGCCCTCCTCTATTGGGGTGTGCAATCCCGAAGAACAAAAATGAGAAAAAAAGGGAAGCAGAACAGAAAAGAGGAAAAGGCAACACAAGAGAGTTTTACCAAGTTGGAAATTGTTCAGTTATCAAATGCAACCAATTGCTTAAATTTTAGAACCATCGTCCTTTAAGCTATATAAATGGTTGCTTCTCCAGACCGTTTATTGGATGAAGGGGTGAAAGACTTTTATCTACTTAGCTCTCATTTCCTGTTGATCAGTGGTTTGCTCCTTGGAGCACTAATTCCCCTGTATTTTCTGATATTGTGAAACCAGTAGATTTCATAGTGTCCTAGCACTTGATATCAGCAGGAGGGCCTGGAGCAGGAAGCAAGAAGTGTGTCATGGGTATGAAGTGAACTATTACAGGATTGTGTCTTTACATATTTATTTGGAGCATTTGCAGATTTTGTAAGTGCAGTATTACAGGGATAGAACATGTTACCTAATGTCCTGGACAGAGGTGAAACCAAAAGTACCTGAAATGGAGCACAAGAGTTGTGTAATACCCAAGAAGTTAGTGTTGAAGAAATCAGCTAAACAAAAATGACTGCTACCTCCCAGCTTCTAGGCCTGCTTTCTTTTCACAAAACTTAGGTCTATTTGTAGAGTTTTGTACAAAATAATTAAAGAAACAAATAAATCTATCAGTAAATTATGGGATATTTTGATGAAGAAAATAATGTAGTCTATCTGGTAAGGTATCCAACCTCCAAAGCCAAACAAATGATTAGATAATCAGATTTAAAATTTTAAGCTAAAAACATATTACTTATATACAACATTATTCCACGTAATCTACAATTTTTTCCATGTAAACTGTGTAAATTTTTTAAAAAGCAATAGTTGATTTTTTTAAAATAAAGTGAGCATTCTCAAAGAGATTTGCCTCAACACTAAAGTTATTCCATAAACTGGTGAATATTTTCATTTAATTATGTTTGCTTTTATATATTGATTTTACTCTATGTATTTGTGTGTGTGTGTTGTTGGTCAGCCTGATAGGCTGATTTTGATCTTCATAATTGCACTTAAATTATGTAATTTGTATCTATAGTAGTCTCTTAGTTATGTTACCCTTACTTGCACATCAAATCAAATTCTTTTTTTTAAATTATTTACTTGACTTACTTACACATCTCTGTCCCCTCCCCCAAGCTTATAGATATGCTCCTATTCTGTGCTAATAATTTTCATTTCAGCTATTTTTAATTTCTCTTTTAGAATAATAAACCATGATATATATGTTTGACAACAGGATTTGTAGTATGTCTGAATACTGATGCTCTAAAATGTCCAATTAAAGATAAGCATGTTGGGCTTCCCTGGTGGCACAGTGGTTGAGAGTCCGCCTCCCGATGCAGGGGACACGGGTTCGTGCCCCGGTCTGGGAAGATCCCACATGCCGCGGAGTGGCTGGGCCCGTGACCCATGGCCGCTGAGCCTGTGCGTCCGGAGCCTGTGCTCCGCAACGGGAGAGGCCACAACAGTGGGAGGCCCGCATACCGCAAAGAAAAAAAAAAAAAAAAAGATAAGCATGTTCTTAGTAGTCTTCAGTAGAAATTTTAGTTGTTTAGAGAATGTAATTAATGCTTAATAGGTGAGGATTTTGGGTTTTTTTAGGCAACTGTTTCCTGTCACAACTGACAGTAGTCTATTTAAATATGAGTCTGTATGGTAAAACACTTAATATATTTTTAATATATTTTTCTTCTATTAATAGTCTTAACTTATTCCTTTAAAATATTTAGATAGAATATAACTGACCATCCATATGCAGTTCCATAGATATTTAAATCTCATTGTATTGCCTTTTACTGAACCACTTTTGCAAGCAATATTTCATAACAAATATTTCATGCTCTTTTTAATATGAAATTTCATAGTATGACTGCATTGCTTGATATGGAAATGGTGTTTTATTTTTAAATATTCTTTAATATTCCTTTTAGAGGAGTAAAAGGAAATGATTTTTATGTCAAAAAAAAATTCTTAATACTAGGACAAGCATTTACCTTAGGCTATCATAGTTTCAATAGGTACCTAATCCTTTTATTTATTCATTTTTAAAATATTAATTGAATATAAACTATGTAGCTGACATTAATATGGCAGCTGAGCAATACCATCCATAGAGATATGCATTCCTACCTCACCCTGCTACTTCCAAGAGCCTCTTTTGGCTCTGAATTTAAGCTCACCCCAAAAAACTTTTGGTTGAAATGGGCTCTTTTCACAGCTTTTAGATATCTTTAAGTTATCATTTATTCCCACCTGAATTTGTTAATGTATGTTTCTATTTATAGAGTCCTAAAGAGGTAGAGCTGATTTTAGCTAAAGATGATAAATAATTCTTCTCATGCAATTATAGAGACAGACTCTTTTGATAAAAAATACCCAAATTTAAATGGTTAATTGATGAGGTTCACAAAGAAATAGCCAGCACTAGTGAATTCACAGCAGATAGCAACATTAAGACTCATTCTCTAAAAAAATAGTAAGGGCTGATTGGCAGGTAGCAGGTCTTTTTAATATGATAGCTATAGATGTTTGCAGTCTATTATTTTGTAGAGATTTTGTGTTTTTGCTAATGAGGGATATAACTATTGGCTCTATTTGTGTTTGCTTTATTTTAGGACCAAAAAAAATAAATAAACCTAAAAAAGAAAAAGAAACAAACAAACCCCACAAAGGGAGAGGTTAAGGAACAATGGAGTTAATGGAGCACCCAATCCTCCTCTTCCCAAACACAACCAGCATAGTAGTTCTATATCACTAAAGGAGAAAGGCTGGAAGAAAATATCTGAAAAAGTTTGCCGATTTCCTGGGTATCAAGGTGGTTAATTAAGACAATTAGGACAATCCAAAAACTAAAAGTAACAATGAAGCCCTCACGCACTTTCTGTGATGGTGTGGGTAAGAGGCAAGGAAATAAAATGTTTCATTTTTCCCCACAGAACAGCATCAGGTGTGGGTCAATTGAATGACATGTAGTGCTGGAATGGAAAATGTACTATTGCAGAAGAGTCCTGAACAAGCTTATGGCTGTTTTGTGGATCTGGAGAGGCTGAAGAGATGGCAAGGGGGAGGCCTAAGAGTGGAAAACTACTAAGTCAAGCTGGAGGAAAATATCTTAAGGCCACCCAATAAGGAGATCTAGGCAGAGTTCCTGAAAAGTGCCTTAGTCAAGGCCTTCAGATGAAGAAGGCTTTCAGAATGAGGTGCTTGAGGTAGAGGTACATATATATGTATGAGCATGCCTGGCCCAAAGTGGGGCAGGTAGCCTGACCCTTTGACTGCAATTTCCACTACAGACAGCGATATACTTGCTGTGTACCAAGTGTGGTCATGGGGAAGGCAGCTTTCCCTCATGAGGCCTGTCAGGCATGCTCTGTAATTATGTATGGTCAGCCCTGAAAGATCATACATGGGATTTTTGCCTGAAGCCAGATTCAAGAGAGTTCTTTCTGGTTACCAAAGATTATGTGATGCCTTCGTAACAATAATTATGCTTCATGTTCTGGGAGACAAGTGAATCAGATATGAAAGGGTTATTTTTTATCACCTACAATCTGACAAATGATATAATGAAGATAGATGGTCATCAAACTAGGACCCAGAGGAACATTATTCTTATTAAGGGCCCCAAGAAAGGTCATATTGGTGCAGCAGATTATCACAGGAAGCCCACAAACAGCAGCTGAAAACCTTGAGTAAAAATGTTCTGCACACAGGTGAGAATCTGGAGATATTTTGAAACAAATTTGAGGAAAAGTTTGTATAGCCTATGGTGATTCCCAGCATGGTAAGATTTATATACTGTAGGACTCAAAAAAATGGTTTGGGGAAATAGGTCTCTGTGTGAACTGAAAGAGCTGTTTCTATTACTAGGTGCAACATTTAAAGCCACAGCTACTTGATTATGATACATTCTTCAATTGATAACTGGGGATGGAAGAGACTGTCCTCCTCATTTCAGGGAGCCAGCTACTACCTAGGCAAATCAACTGAAATCCACAGTTACACTAAAGCCAGTAGGTATGAGAAATTGACCAAAAATAGTTTCTTTTTAGGTCCCTTTCAGTTTAATCCATAAAATCTTGGACTATAAGGCATAAACCTTGACAAATTTGTTGCTCTGTTTCTGGTATGGCCGAAGAAGTAGTGGCATCTGATCTCAAACTCTCTGCCTGAACCACAGGTGTCAGCGTGCTTGACAATCCCAAATCAAAAAAAGGTGGAGATGAATAGATTGAGATATCTCACCCTTAAGACTTACAGAAGGGCAGAAGTTGCAGAATCTGCTCCCGAGGATTCCTAGCTCATCAGATGTGGTTAGATACAACCAGAATGGATACAAAAGATGTATAAAACTCTAGACATGCTTGGAAGTCCTAGAAAATGTCTGGAATTCCTGTTGGTCAAGATGGGGGACTTGGAATATTCACGAGTTAGAATAACCTAGAAGATATGCTGAGATAGCAAACAACCCCCAAAATCTTAGGCGTTACTACAATAAAAGTTTATTTTTAGTTTATGCAAAATTGGCTGAGGCTCTGTGCAACTCCTCAGGGCAACTGTTCTCTGTAGTAACTCAGCGATCCAAGCTAGAGAAGTCCTCACCACTCTCTAGGCATTCTATCTAGAACACATGGTCTCCCAGTCAGTCAATGTGGAATAGAAGGTCAGTGAGGAAACGCCTCCGTCCAGTCATTAAAGACTTTGGCCCTGAAATGATACATCACTTCCACTCACCAAGCCTTTGCCAATTCTGGTCACATGACACCACCTAACTACAATGAGAAGTCATGGGTGAGCAGTGGAAGTCTTTAAGGCAGATTATCAAGCTTGTGAGATATTGTAAATGTGACCTAATTTGTACTCAGGACAATAGAGCTTGGAAATACTAATAGTAGATATAACCTCCACATTAAAAAGATTGCGGGGGGGGGGGGGCTTCCCTGGTGGCGCAGTGGTTGAGAGTCCGCCTGCCGATGCAGGGGACATGGGTTCCTGCCCCGGTCTGGGAAGATCCCACATGCCGCGGAGCGGCTAGGCCCGTGAGCCATGGCCGCTGAGCCTGCGCGTCCAGAGCCTGTGCTCTGCCACCGGAGAGGCCACAACAGTGAGAGGCCCGCGTACCGCAAAAAAAAAAGAAAAAAAAAGATTGGGGGATGGGGTGGAGTAGGGATGATTCAACTGCTCTCAGAGTTCTTCACTAAATGAAGAACTTTTTTCTCTTGTTCACATAGATTAGTATTTCTTACAGTTTAAGGTTATGGTACTAATGATTCCAATTTGATATCCACTGCCCTAGGAGTCATTATTCAAGCAGAAATAAAAATATATTTATGACTACAGCTAATCTCTAGTGAATTCTTTGACAAAAATCATAATTAGATTCTAGATGTTAACTTCCCTCCCCAACAAATATAAAAGTTTAAGTTTAGAATATTTTAAAGTTTTAATAACTATCACTTTAACATCTGATAAGCCAGTAATCATTTTATATCCAAAATTTCTACTATTACTCACCTTTTTTATTTTTATTAATACAGGGAAGGTAATATGAATGAAAAAACTGGAAAAAATTATGTTCAGTTTAAAGTCACCTGGTGTCAAGACTGTTAAACAAGTCATATTAACTTAAATGCGTCTCCTCCTAATTATTTTTTGATAGATCATCATCCTTCCTTTCTTTTTTTTGTATTAGTTTTTTTTAATTTTTTAATTTTATTTATTTTTTATACAGCAGGTTCTTATTAGTCATCAATTTTATACACATCAGTGTATACATGTCAATCCCAATCACCCAATTCAGCACACCACCATCTCCACAGCCCCGCGGCTTTCCCCTCTTGGTGTCCATACGTTTGTTCTCTACTATATGTCTATATGTTCTCTACTATTTGTCTATACGTTTGTCTCAACTTCTGCCCTGCAAACTGGTTCATCTGTACCATTTTTCTAGGTTCCACATACATGCGTTAATATATGGTATTTGTTTTTCTCTTTCTGACTTACTTCACTCTGTATGACAGTCTCTAGATCTATCCACGTCTCAACAAATGACTCAATTTCATTCCTTTTTAAGGCTGAGTAATATTCCATTGTATATATGTACCACATCTTCTTTATCCATTCGTCGATTGGCATTTAGGTTGCTTCCATGACCTGGCTATTGTAAATACTGCTGCAATGAACATTGGGGTGCATGTGTCTTTTTGAATTATGGTTTTCTCTGGGTATATGCCCAGTAGTGGGATTGCTGGATCATATGGTAATTAAATTTTTAGTTTTTTAAGGAACCTCCATACTGTTCTCCATAGTGGCTGTATCAATTGACATTCCCACCAACAGTGCAAGAGGGTTCCCTTTTCTCCATACCCTCTCCAGCATTTGTTGTTTGTAGATTTCCTGATGATGCCCATTCTAACTGGTGTGCTTCCTTTCTTTTTTGAGGGGGAAACTTTCATGGAAGTTGTTACTGCACAGCTGTTATTTCTTCTAACTAATAATTAGCTCATTGTAAAATTCAATCTGTTGTTATGTTAAGATCAGGTATTTCACTAAGCTGCCAAAAGCATTATGTAACTTACTTATTCATGTTCATTTTTTGAAAACTGTGTGGAAATATATTCTGCCTGATATCAGCGCAGTTCACTTTTATATTTAATGATTTTTATTTACCTGTCTTTTGCCTCACTCTAACTCCTATCCTCATGGTATATCACTCTCGTTCAGTACTTTGGGGGACTTTATTAGTTTTGTGCTTTAAATATTAAATGTCTTCCTATTCCTCAGCTCTCTGTTCTAATCCGTTAGTATAGTGTGGTGAGATAGAATAAAATGAATCCAGTGTATCCAGGGGAAAGAATGGCTTGGGACATGACTGGACTTTAAGACATAAATAAGCATCCTTCTACCACGCAAAAGAGAGGCAATAATGTGTTATTTACATTTCATCTTTATCTCCAACTCAAATCTTCCTCTGTAATTATTTTCTTTCCATCACAGACATGTATGTAACATAGTAATATTTTATCAAAGGTGACAAATAGCCAAGGATATGAAGTACACTACAGGATGCAGTGTATATAGAGGATACGTGTGTGTACACAATAACACAGCATGCCCATGTTAGTTACATGATACACACATAACAGACACATAAAACCATCACATCCACATGTATCAAACACGCCCACATACACACACTATCCACACCCACAACATACCATATATTTACCCATATCACAAACATACACACAACAGGAATCACATTACACACATCACTCACCACACCCACATATGCAGCACCTATCCCACCCTCACACACAACACTCTCACTCAGAATCCTGAAATCCACAGACTTTACATTACTAGCACAGACATGTATAAGGTATCATGGATCTTTACCATTCTTTATTTGTTGCACATTTGTGTTAAAAGGAAACTTTTATTGTTTCCTAATAATACCTAAAAATATTCTAATCTATATGTTTTCATATTGTTTTGTATGCCTTTGTTTTAAAAAAAAATGATCTTTCAGTATTCACTTTGGAGTATCCCAAGAGTACAATATTTGTTTATAAGATTTTGTAAAGAAAAAGTTAATTTTCTTTCTCAAAAAAAGCAGCTAATTATTTCTAACATTGTTAAAAGTGTTACAATAAAATAATGAAAGTGTTAAATTAGTTCTTAACCTCATAAATGACTTTTATCATAATACACTTTAGTATTAAGAGTTATTGCAAAAATGAAAGTTGAGTCTTAAGATGAAATTATTCCAAATATTAAGTTTAAAATATTAACCCATTTATTAGATATTTGCTTCTGTAGGTTTATGGACACATAGTTATAAAAATGTAATCATGGACTTTTGGACATATGCATCTTTATTCTGAAGATGTTTAGTAAAATCATAAAATTATATATACCAGTTGACCAAAGAGTCAGAAAATATTAAAGAAAAAATGCTGTGAGGGCTATGGTCATTGAACCAACTATATATTTTGCTCAACCTTTAATACTTATCATCTGCCCTCCCTCAGGAAGGTATGGATGGTCAGAGAGAAAGAGAAGAAAGCAAGCAAAAGGACATTAAGAAGTCTGCTGGGATAAAGGACATGACAGATATAATTTTTAATAAAAGCATAAAAGGCTTAGACTAAATTAGGAGGCCTATATTTGCACCATTGTATCATAGCAGATTGTCTAGCAAAACAAAATGCTTAAAATTATAGATTATTAACTGATACAGCAGTTCCCCTGGCTCAGACATCCGTCTTTGTACACATGCACACATCTACACACACACAGATACATCTACACACACACAGATACTTCCAGATATAAGTAGAGAAGCAAAGAAGTGTGATAGGCATGGTATAAGGGAACATGAGAGAATAACTTAAAACATATTTGTCTAAGGCTATTCATGACTATGATTCAGGTTCTCTTCTACTGTGAAAAAACAAATCCTGTTTTCTGAGTGTATACAATACTCCTAACATGTTTTTCTATTTTTATGTTCTTGATGAAGCATTTTCTCTGGTGTCCTACAGGATGACTTGTCAGAACAGCACGATTAATCCTGATGATCAAAGAGGTGAAGATATCTATGACAATCTATTCCTGGAGCTCACAGCAACCCAAAATATTATTGAATTAGATGATAGAATGCCTGTGTTGTGTAGTCTTGAAGTCTTTTATCTGAATATGTCAGAATATACAGATGGACCATGAATCTCCCAAGTATGCCAGATACAGTTGTAAGGAAAGTGGCCCCAACAATTTTATTTCAGTTACTGTCATTGTTTCATCTCCACTCCTTCATAAAGTTTCTATTTCTTATTCTGTATGCTTTGCTTGGCAAATAAAGCCTTTTGCTACAAAAGCTACAGAGGTCTGTACTGGGGAATGTTGTACTAGCTGGAAAGTAAACACGTAATAGCAAGGCTCGGGAGAGATTCCTAAATTCTGAAATAGATGATAAGAACCCGAAAAAAAAAAGACATACTATTCAGATTAGCATCAAATTAAACCAATTTAAATCTCTTTTTTAATATAAATTTAAGAAGATCAGAGAGAAGGGCAAATCGCTCAGCTCAAACTGATGACTGAGCAACATTTCCCAAGCATCTGATTTCCTTATGGAGTTCAATACCTATCTCAGAATTGGAAGAACAGTAGACTAAGATAACTGCATGGCCAGTAGAGCAAATCCCAATTCTAACTCAAATTTCTATAGAGGTTCACAATAAACTACTAGCACTGTAAGAAAAGTGGGGGGAAGTAACTGCTATTTTAAAACACTAGCTAAACCATTCAGCATTCTGTAATGGGGAGGATTTTGTCTCATTGCACAACACCCTTAAGAGGACAAGTTGACTGAGCTGGATTGACCTATGCATTAGCGGAAAGGAATTCTGAGCTCTATGTTTATGTTTTCTAGTTTGTTGTCTTCGAGAGATCTGAATGGATAAAAGGATTCAGGGATGCAGAGAGAGTGTTTGGCAAGATTTTCATAGGGCCAGAAAATAAGGTAGGGTCACAGATAATTGGCAACCAGTAAAGATGTATGTGCCCCCAAAATTTTAGTAAGAGTAGTGACTATGCTCATTCAAACTGGTTACTGTTCTGTGCTCTAATATCCTTCCATTGTAGCCAAGATTTCATGAAAATTTTGTACCATATAACACATTGTTTAATAATGACTTGGAAGATAGCACAGTCCTTATTCACACCCAGGTAAAGGGGACAAGACAGAGTAAGAGAATTCAAAGTGATTGATAAATGAACCTGAAGTAAACTTGCAGAACAAGATGTGATAGGTGGCCAACAAGAGAGGGTAAGCATTTACAAAATAAGAATGTGTGAATTCTAGGAACCATTAGGGGAGGCCTGGGTTTTAAGCAAGCATGTGGGATAGAAACCAATGTTATTTTACATGCAGAGTAAAAGAAAGGGCCAATCCCAGAAGAGTAGGGTATCTGGGTACTAACAGTTGGTCCTCTTGTGAGAGAGAGCTATGTCATCCATGGAAATCCATCTCCAATCCTAGACACACTGCTAGAATTTTACCAGCCTCCTTTGCAGTTAGGTATGACTATATGGAATTATTTCCAAGGGAATGTTATTTGTAGTGAAGTCAAATTCAGGCACATTAAAATCTAAAACATGGCTCCTCCATCCCTTTCCCCTTCCACCAGCTGCATGCAAATAATTATGTGTTCCTAGGGGATGACACAGTCACAAAATATAAGGAGCTTTAGTTTCCAAATCACCACATGAAGGAAAGCCATATCTGATGTATAGGAAGTTCCTCTGATTTTGTGGTTTTGACGTATTTCCAGAAGTCTTGTATATTCATATATCTCTGTATTTATTTATTTATTTATTTATTTAAATTTATTTATTTATTTATTTTTGCTGTGTTGGGTCTTCTGTGCGAGAGCTCCCTCTAGTTATGGCAAGCGGGGTGGAGGGGCACTCTTCATCGCGGTGCGCGGGCCTCTCACTATCGCGGCCTCTCTTGTTGTGGAGCACAGGCTCCAGACACGCAGGCTCAGTAATTGTGGCTCATGGGCCCAGTTGCTCTGAGGCATGTGGGATCCTCCCAGACCAGGGCTCGAACCTGTGTCCCCTGCATTGGCAGGCAGATTCTCAACCACTGCGCCACCAGGGAAGCCCATATATATCTCTTTATTAATCCCAAAATAAATGAATAAAATGAGCCTCATACTTTCCTGAGACTGAAGATAAAACTGTCACAAAGATCACACAGTCAAACTAAATAGGCAGAAAGGTAATTAAACAGGTAAATACAATATATTGTGATAAGTAAACCTTATCACATGATAGGAAAAGTAAACCTTAGGGAAGAGTAAAGTTTAAAATAAGGGAGAGGTGATATCAAAGATGAATTTGGAGGGCTTGGATGGAAAGGGCATTCCAGGCAGTGCCTACGCAAATATGAAGGTCCAAAAAAAGAGAGAAAAGAAAAAAGAAAAATAGTAAGGTATTTTCCAAACACTGACAGTAATTGAAGAACTTCAAGAATACATGTACTGTGGTCAGAGAGTGATCCATTAGGTTTACTTTGTGAGCTAAGGATTGCGTAACATGCCTAAGCGTCTGCACTCTTATCTTAAAGGCACTGCAGAATTTTAAGCAAAGTGATGTCGTTGCATTTCCTGAGTAAGGTGACTGGTGACCATAAAGTCAGTAAATTAGAGGAGGAGGGACAAGATTGATGACAGGGAATGCCAATTAGGAAGTTGTTGCATTAATCCAGATAAGAAATAACGAGGCCTGAGTTATGTCATGGCAGTGGGGATGGGGGCGAGCAGTTCGGAGAGATGTTGAGGTATTTCCAGTAATTAGATACATCAGACTTGAACACTGTTACTTTTACTCTTTAGATGCTACCTTATTTACTTGCCATCACAATCTTCCCTGAGTCATTACTGGAGGAAAACCACATCTGAGATGTAGGATCATTTGGCTGTCAAGCCAACTTCTGCTGGCTTTAAACACTAGATGATGATAATTAATCGGATTCATTACTTTACTATCTTAGTGATCCCAAAAGAAAGTTACAGTTAGTACGTAGAAGCTACTATCTGTTGTTCCCTTTAAAGAAATAGAAAATAAAGGAAGTAAAATTGCCCTGAGAGTTAAAATATAGAATTATCATGAAAATGCTAAGACAAAGTCACCTTGAAAAGACATCTCAAGCCAACAAGATTTGACTGAAACCAGACTAGTATTTCTTTCTGTACACCTCTGGTAACAAAGATTTGTGTTTATGTTTTAAAATCAGTTGTATGAAGCTGCTAAGTATGCATTTGCATCTAAACAGGCAATGCATTCTCATTTTAACAGTTTAACAATTGTTAACAAGTTAACAATTTAACAGAGAGGTTTGATCTGCGGTTACACCCAAGGTTAGTTGATGGAGGGTTGGCTCTATTTTTTGCTTGGTCTTCAGAATTTTTCTTCTTTGTCATCCCAAATAAACATAAAATCTAAGTAAAGTCAGTGTTTTTGTTATGTAAACCTCAGCTTAAAGGTAAGTCCTATAGGCTCCACCGGCCCACCAGAGATTGCTCCCTCAAAACCCCTCTTTTAGAGAAATATAGAATAGCCAAATTAATTCAGCTGGTAATGCTTATGACCAGAATCCCTTCCTTGGGAAGTTCAGTAAGATAAGGACACCAGTGAGACTCCTGAGGATACAGCCAGCTTGTTTTTCCTGTTGGTTACCTTCTTTCATGTTCAACTATCTTCAAATGTCTGCATAATTTAATAAAAGTAATTGCTCTCTAATTTGTATATGCATAACCTGTCAGCCCCTTTTAATACAGGAGATAAAACTGGAGCGGGGAGGAACATTGGAAGTGAACACTTAATGTAAGTGGCTATTACCATGACCTCACCATGTTTTCTTTACACTGCATTCCTGGCAAACCACAATGTAAAGGTAATATACAAAAAGTAAATTTATAAAGAGCAGAGCCTAAAGAGTGAGCAACATCTTCTGTGATGCTAATCCCAGGCTTCTAAGGTAGCATTGGGTTTGTTTTAGTAAAAATGTGGAACAGAAAGAGCATTTAAATAATTCTGATTCTTGTCAATTCGGAAAGTGATTACTCTTATGAATCCTTATCAGTACTAAGTGCTAAATACTGTGTTCTTTTTTTAAAATACCTTGAATTATCAAATATAAAATAGGAAAGGATGACAAACAAACATAACTCACAAATATGACTGGTAAGAAATTTATCATTCCCAATAGAGCAAAGGCTAAGTTGAACACATGGACAGACACAATTCAACCACTCACTGAATGAAAAACATTAGAGTTCTATCAAGAAGGCTGTATAAGTTTCCTATTGCTATTGCAACAAATTACCAAAAATGTAGTGACCTAAAACAACTCCAATTTACTACCACATACTCTGGAAGTCAGAGGTCCAAAATGGTCTTGCTAGACTAAAAGTAAACAGTCAGCAGAGCTGTATTCCTTGTGGAGGCTCTACAGGAGAATTGGTTTCTTTGTCTTTTCCAGCTTCTAGATGCTGCCAACTTTACTTGGTTCAAGGCCCCCTTCCAGACATAATTGCATCACTCCAACCTCTGCTTCCATCATCACATCTCTTTCCCTTATTCTGATTTTCCTTTCCCTTGTAAGGACTCTTGTGATTACATTGGGTCCCCAGCAGGATAATTTAGAGTAAACTCCCCATCTCAAGATCCTTAACTTAATCATATCTGGAAAGTCCCTTTTGTCACGTAAAGTAACATTCACAGGTCTAAGAGATAAAGACCTGAGCCTTTTTGGAAAGCAGTTATTCAGCCTACCACAAAGACGATACTATGTGCTTAGTTAAACACTAGCCAGTGAGAAATTGACTTCTTGCTGTTGCTGTTACTCCTAGATGAAAAGAAACATTATTGTCATATAACCTCAAGTCTCAGATTATGGCACTTTTCCAATTATCATTATGAGATTTACATATTTGTCATAGGACACTCCAGAGCTAGTTTCCATTTTGTCTTCATACTTGCACAAAATTCAGTGAGGAAAAAAGGGAGACTATGACTCTATGCTAACAAATGCTCAAGACTGGTCATCCTTTTTGGAAATGATAAATGAATTATAATGTTAGTTCCAAATGTCACAAGACACTGTATCATTCTATATTCAGTATAAAATAAGATGGAAAAATTTTCCCCCGAGGAGATGTTTATGTATAGAATATGGACAGATTCTAATATCCCTGCTCCAATGCATTTGCAAGCAAGTAACCTAAGCTAGATGATACCAGTAGCCAATCCAGATAGACACTAGCCTCTGTCCCCAGATACATTTCAAGATGGCCTCTTTCAGTATTCCTTTTTCTTGTTTTCTTACTCTCATAAGATGGTTCTCTATTTATATAAAACACTAAAAAATATAGTCTCTGAGATATTTTCTTGACTGTGCCAGTTGAGCAAAATTATGTAGGTTTAGCCAAGTTAATTTGACATGGGTTTGGATAACTAAACAATCAAGGCAGTGAAAACAACCAATTTATTGTGTTTGTCTAGAAGTACAAAGTTCTGAAAATAAAATCAGGATCGAAATAATATAGTTAAGAAATGTTCTCTGTGGGGGTTAATATAATTGTTAATAAATATTCTCTTTTCACTGACCATCAATTATACCTTTAATTTTGACAGTGATCTCCCAAATGTGACTCACAGCCTCTAGATTTTTTTTTTTACATGACATAATGGTATTTGTACACATGGATCACTTTTGTTTGAAAACAATTAGAAAAGTATGAGAGAGAGTTTGTATTACCAACTTCATGTAACAAGAAGAGAACCAAATAGTAATAATAATAACAATATGCTAATTGAATACCTACAAATGCCTGGTTCTGAACTGACAATTTTAAATGCATGATTTATTTAATATTTGTAACAAACTTACAAGTTAAGTATCATTTTGCACTTATAGCTTAGAAAATTAATGTTTAAAGAAATGAGATAAGTTTTCCAGGGATGCCCAATTGGTAAACTGAAAATCCTGGATGAGGACCGCAAGGTGGAGCCAGAACATCTAACCCTGCTGTGGGCTGTCTCCAGTTTAAAGATCAACTTGAAATAGTGAGTGGAAACAAAAGGCTTACCACCAGGATTGATTTCAAGTGGGTTATCTATTTCAAAAAGAAATTTAAAAGGGGAAAAATAACCCTAATTATCATGTGGTTTAGTCTAACATTATCCTTAGGTTAATCATTTAATCTCTAGCACTCCTGCTTGGTCAGAGCCACGTGAGGTTTCTAGACAAGAGACACAGTTTACTGACCTCTGACAGGTGAAATTGAAAACCATTACAACTATCCTAGTAAATTAAGCATTTAATGGGTAGCTTTTGTTGTATCATTTGTCTTGAGTATACTGACATAGTTTTCTAAGGACCCATAAAAGGGATAAGTACATTTACTGTCACAGTAATACTAGTAGTTTAGTAGTTGAGTTTCAAAATCAAGATCAGTTGATTGGTTTCCCTGTTTTGCCCCAACATTTCCTGAATTTGAGAGGTTGCCTATGTAAAATAAAGACTAATCAAATGATAGGTCATACATCAGTCATTTAAATTTAATTCCTCCTAGTGGTTTTAATTTTTAAAACTTAATTTGAAAGTTAGTTTACTTTGGGATTTGGAATTTCTAAGATGTCTGTGTGTATATTTACACATAAACACATTTATATAATATACATATTATGAAATATAAAATGTAACATCACAGATATGATTGATGTCAATTTAGATTTTAAAATAGATCACAACATTTATCATTTTTTACATCAGTGTGCCTTATTAAAAAGTTTCTACCAATGCCTAAATAAGTTTATGATTTTAAGTACTTAAGATAGGTACATTTTGGCAACTATTTAGAAGTTACATCAGTGCTTTTACATGATTATTATAAAGGCTTAATCTCAAAAGATTTCTAACTTACATAGAAGCTTATAGGTGTTCCTCACTACAAGCAGTTTTTTTTTATTTATCTGAAAATACAAATTCTTGAAGCACAAACATCAGTTCAAAATTTTTTGATCTCTATAACGATTATTCATTTCACCCCAAAATTCACTCTAATAGGCACATAATTAATGAGTTTCAAAGAGCATTTGAAAGATAACATTTCTGAAAGTTAATTTAGTTTTTAGAAACATTCATTTTATAAAATGTTATATTTATATAGAGAGAAGAAAACACGTAGAATTCTAATACCACTATGAAGATGTATTTGACATAAAAGGGTATCTTCAATATTTAGTTATTTATAACTGTCATTATAAATTCAGTAAAAGATTAAAATAACTATATATACATATATATAAAATCACCTATTTAAAAGATTTTGTATATACATTCATTACATAAAGTGTGATATAAAGTGTCCATGATTCCTACTTCATTTCTTGGAATCAGAAGCTGTATATGAAACGTAAGAGACTATCCTATAGTTAGATAGGAAGGAAATAAGTTGACCCTTGGTATCCTCGGGGGATGGGTCCAGGACCACCTGCTTATGACAAAATTTGCAATGCTCAAGTCCCCTATATAAAATGGCTCAGTATTTTCATGTAACCTACACATATCCTCCTATACTTTAAATCATCTCTAGATTACTTATACTGTAACACCTAACACAGTGTAAATTCTATGTAAATAGTTGTAAATACAATGTAAATGCTATATAGATAGTTGTCAGAGTGCAGTAAATTCAAGTTTTGCTTTTCCAAACTTTCTGGATATTTTTTGGAATATTTTTAATACAGTTGGTTGAATCCCTGGAAGCTGAACCTGAGGACACGTAGGGCCAGTTGTATTCTCAAGACCAAAAAAATAATAATGATGATGATGGTGATGGAAATGATAAAGACAACAGAGCGTACTAGTTTAATAAAGGTAGTGAGCTGCTTTTAAGAGTGTGAAAAGGTAGAAATATCTTCTTTTGAAAGTGGACATTTATGAAAGAAAACTGAATCTGATTTTTTTCTTTCTCAAAGGTCTGTTGAAAAAGACATATTTATAACTGTACTAATCAGAAAATTACCATAGTATAAAGGTAATTCAAATGTTCTGTCTTATTCCTTTAAACATTTAGCTTACTGTCGTGTCTGAGCAGAAGAAATTATTTCCTTGCATATTATCACATGATAAAAATACAGAGCAAAGCCGCATTTTGAACCATTCATGATTTTAAACTGCTTTGTGTTAATGGAAATGACTTTCCTTTTTTCCTCCTTCCACAGACAAAACAAAATAAACACATTTTCTGCATCTGTTACAATTTTGTTGTCTTACTTAAAAGTGGCTTTAATAAAGAATTAGTCTGGGGCTTCCCTGGTGGCCCAGTGGTTGAGAGTCCGCCTGCCGCTGCAGGGGACACGGGTTCGTGCCTCGGACCGGGAAGATCCCACATGCTGTGGAGCGGCTGGGCCCGTGAGCCATGGCCGCTGAGCCTGCGCGTCCGGAGCCCGCGCGTCCGGAGCCTGTGCTCCGCAACGGGAGAGGCCACAACAGTGAGAGGCCCTCGTACCGCAAAAAAAAAAAAAAAAAAAAAAAAAAAAAAATTAGTCTGAAACTAGGTCAACAGGCATCATTTACGAGCATTCACTCTTAAACTAAAATCAATGTTTTTGATACATGCTTTCTAAAATTTAATTGACTTAACATCAAAAACTTTGTTTTAATACGTCTTTATTGGAATGTAATTGCTTCACAATGCTGTGTTAGTTTCTGCTGTATAACAAAGTGAATCAGCTATACATATACATATATCCCCATATCCCCTCCCTCTTGAGCCTCCCTCCCACCCTCCCTAACCCACCGCTCTAGGTGATTACAAAGCACCAAGCTGATCTCCCTGTGCTATGCTGCTGCTTCCCACTAGCTATCTATTTTACATTTTGTAGTGTATATATGTCGATGCTTCTCTCACTTAGCCCCAGCTTCCCCCTCCCCCCGCCGTGTCCTCAAGTCCATTCTCTATGTCTGCGTCTTTATTCCTGCCCTGCCAATAGGTTCATCAGTGACATTTTTTTTTAAGATTCCATATATATTCATTAGCACACGGTATTTGTTTTTCTCTTTCTGACTGACTTCACTCTGTATGACAGACTCTAGGTCCATCCACCTCACTACAAATAACTCAATTTTGTTTCTTTTTATGGCTGAGTAATATTCCATTGTATATATGTGCCACATCTTCTTTATCCATTCATCTGTCGATGGACACTTAGTTGCTTCCATGTCCTGGCTATTGTAAATAGAGCTGCAATGAACATTGTGGTACATGTCTCTTTCTGAATTATGGTTTTCTCAGGGTATATGCCCAGTAGTGGGATTGCTGGGTCATATGGTAGTTCTATTTTTAGTTTTGTAAGGAACCTCCATACTGTTCTTATTAGTGGTTGTATCAATTTACATTCCCACCAACAGTGCCGGAGGGTTCCTTTTTCACCACACCCTGTCCAGCATTGATTGTTTCTAGATTTTTTAATAATGGCCATTCTGACGGGTGTGAGGTGATACCTCATTGTAGTTTTGATTTACATTTCTCTAATAATTAGTGATGTTGAGCATAGTTTCATGGGATTTTTGAATATCTGTATGTCTTCTTTGGTGAAATGTCTATTTAGGTCTTCCACCCATTTTTTAATTGGGTTGTTTTTTTGATATTGAGCTCCATGAGCTGTTTGTACATTTTGTCCATTGTTTCATTTGCAAATATTTTCTCCCATTCTGAGGGTTGTCTTTTCGTCTTTTTTTTGGTTTCCTTTGCTGTGGAAAAACTCTGAAGTTTAATTAGGTCCCATTTGTTTATTTTTGTTTTTATTTTCATTGCTCTAGGAGGTGGGTCTAAAAAGATCTTGCTGTGGTTTATGTCAGAGTTTTTTTCCTATGTTTTCCTCTAAGAGTTTTATAGTGTCTGGTCTTACATTTAGGTCTTTAATCCATTTTAAGTTTATTTTTGGTATGGTGTTAGGTAGTGTTCTAATTTCATTCTTTTACATGTAGCTGTCCAGTTTTCCCAGCACAATTTATTGAAGAGGATGTCTTTTCTCCATTTTATGTTGCCTCCTTTCTCATAAATTAGGTGACCATATGTTCATGGGTTTATCTCTGGGCTTTCTATCCTGTACCATTGATCTATATTTCTGTTTTTGTGCCAGTACCATACTGTCTTGATTACTGTAGCTTTGTAGTACAGTATGAAGTCAGGGAGCCTGATTCCTCCAGCTCCATTTTTCTTTCTCAAGATTGCTTTGGCATTTGGGGTCTTTTGTGTTTCCATACAAATTGTGAAATTTTTTGTTCTAGTTCTGTGAAAAATGCCATTGGTGGTTTGAGAGGGATTGCATTGAATCTGTAGATTGCTTTGGGTAGTACAGTCATTTTCACAATATTGATTCTTCCAATCTAAGAACATGGTATATTTCTCCATCTGTTTATGTCATCTTTGATTTCTTTCATCAGTGTTTTATAGTTTTCCAAGTACAAATCTTTCACCTCCTTAGGTAGGTTTATTCCTATGTACTTTATTGTTTTTGTTGTGATGGTAGATGGGATTGTTTCCTTAATTTCTCTTTCTGATTTTTCATTGTTAGTGTACAGGAATGCCAGAGATTTCTGTGCACTAGTTTTGTATCCTGCAACCTTACCAAATTCATTGATTTGTTCTAGTAGTTTTCTGGTGGCATCTTTAGGATTTTCTATGTATAGTATCATGTCATCTGCAAACAATGACAGCTCTACTTCTTCTTTTCCAATTTGTATTCCTTTTATTTCTTTTTCTTCTCTGACTGCCATGGCTCGGACTTCCAAAACTATGTTGAATAAGAATGGCGAAAGAGGACATCCTTGTCTTGGTTCCTGAGAACCAAGAGTTGGTCAAATCTCACACAACTTCTAATGAGTTAATTAGGTAATTCTGTGGGGAGTCAGGGGGAGATAAGTTTACTGAGCATGTTAGTATTTAGTGGGAATACTACTGATAGAATTTTTTTATTACTATGTGGTAATTTTATTTACCTGCTCTAAAATATAGTTTATACTTGGCTCAATATGGTAAATTAGGCTGGCATGGAAAGACCATTTTTAACTCCATATTTCTTTTAAAAGTGCTTCAAAAAAACACTTCTAAGGAATTAAGTGCTAGCTTTATCCCCTTCTTTAAGTTTAAGGATAACAAATAGTTATACTCAATTTTAAAAAGGCTGAAAAATAGTTATACTTACTTTATCTTTAGTATAGGTAGATATTTGAAGAAATTTTCTACTATGTTAACAATTGTTTATGACATCATACTGCCATCAATGTCCATCTGTTCTCAAACTACTATTCTAGAAACCTCAATGTTTCCCTCATATTGACTTCACTTACACAATTATATGTTCAATATTCAACTAAAGTGTATTTAGATGTAACTCGCTGCTAGCCAGTGTACTAGCATTTTTACCTGTGTTATTATTGCACTTAGTACTTGCTGACACACACCTAACAACTCTGATTCAAATGCAAATCTAACTGGAAAAATCTGAGGCTCTAAACTAATTTTTGTGTTGTATGTTTTCTTGTTGACTAAAATGTGTAATAATGGGTTATAAATAAATCATTAAATGAGCTATTTATTTCATTTTTGTGGACTCATTTCTCTCAAATAATAAAAATATTTCATTGTGGAAAACAACTGGACCAAATACTTTAAACTGTTGACATTTCAAAGAATAAACTCCTGGATACAAGATTTGGGTTGACATTGCTTAGATGACACTCAGTCCATACCAGTATGATGAGTAAGGGTTTCCAGGACCCTTTTATTTATTTATTTATTTATTCACGAGACAGCTTACTATCCTCTTGGACTTAGCTTCCTAGCCTCAGGATATCAAATAGTGGAGGCTTTCGACAGTCCAATCTTAAATTCCTTATGAAAACTTACAGAGATTAACTTTGCGTTCTTAGTAACTGTTTAATACTGTTTGGCTCTAGATTTCACAAAGCAAACTTAAGGAGGCCTATGTAGTAAATTAACACTCTTTCTATACCTATGTAATTAATCAGGCCAAACCTAATGTGATCAGCCTTATTTTGTGATTAAGAATTATATTTTGGAGGGATTATTATCATCACAATTTGAAGATGAATGGGTTCTGAAGGACTCTGAAATGCGTAAAGTAAGACTACTAGGTATACTGTCCAGATCACCTTTTCATTATCTCTGTGCTTCATTGTCAAGCTATTTTATAACTCTACAATGTAGCAAACTGATAATAATGCAAAGTATTATTGGTTATAGAACTTCAAATTAATTGTGTCTTGTGCAATGCACTTGACTATTGCCCTGTGGATATCCATTCTGCATTTATTAGTAAACTTATTTCAAAATTCCCTATCTCTAATATATGTTTCTACTCTTCAAAGTCTTCTTAGTACCAGCTGTGTAAGCAGCTTTTGGCAGGGAAGAGCTCTCTGCAGTAGGCCCCTTCTGTCTTGTCACTTTAGCAAAGCTATACTGTAACTAACCTTAAACCAGGCACCCCCATGCTCTACTCATCTCTGGCCCAAGCACACCTTTCAAATCTTTTGATGACACAATACCTTGCCTAACTTGTCAGTTCTTTTTGTAGATCAAAGAAGTAGAAATGAATAAGTAATTAACAGATGAGCAGATCTCTTCCCTAGCTTCCCCTTCAATAATCTTGAGAACAAACTGTGTGAACAAGATAGCATCTAAAGAAAGAAAGTGAGGAGTCAGTCAACCTGCACACAATGAAAAATGATGCAGAGCTTGACCTCCTGCCTCAATGATTAACTGAGATTTAAAACTTTCATGGCTGAGCAAGATCTGAGTTGGTTTTGGGACATGGCTCTCCCTTATCCCCAGATTGCTGACTTTTGTGATTAAAGCAACTTTCCTTTCTACCAACACTTGCCTTTCGGGTATTGACTTTTGACCAGTGAGCAGTGAGCAAGCAAACCTGAGTTCGGTAATAGCTGTATGTAATATGTTACCAGTTTGCTTCTTAATAAATAAGTTAAATAAAAATTTTGGCATGTGTTCATTTTATGTAGGCACGAGAATCACAATTAAACACTATTTTAATAATTTTTCTTTAATGTTATAAATGTATTCAAATAGAAATTATATATTAGACATTGTATTTTGAATATGACTTAGTTAATGATAACTTTATTATAATAAAACTTCTATTTTACTCAAATGCACAGAGAATAAGCTCATACACTATTGAGAATGTATAGCCTACCTAATGAATAATCTTCAGTATTTCAAAAATAATCACTTTTGCAACAAAACAAACTCTCAAAGATCAGATGGATGACAACATCTGTTGGGGTGATATGATCCTTAATATCAAGTGAATAGTCTCTTGAATTGAATAAAACAAAACTGCAGATGCAAACAGGCAGAAGAGAACCCTGATTTTTTTTTTTTTTTTTTCATTTTCTGTTTTTATCGTAAGAGGCATATCAGGCCAGAAAGTCTGAAAAGGTAGTTAGGTCATTCTACTCACTACAAAGTCCTAGTTTCCCTGGAATTACTGCAAAGATGCTTAGAGGTTTCCAGAGCTAATTAAAGATACCAAGAAGCAAATTAACACTTTCTCTCTAATAAACTGCAAACACATAGTTAAGTCCCTTTAATAATGCTCCAAAGCCCTCCAAACAGCAGGAGCAAGCCCAAACTGACTGAAGTAGACAAAGCAGGAAATGCAAAATAAAGGCAAAATGCCTGGGGAATATGGTGGCCTAAGACTGAATGGGAGAAAGTTAAAGGTCCATCCAGATTGACGGTATGAAGAAGCTGGACTAGACCAAACAAATATCTTTGTATATTTGATCGACACCATTTTTTGATTTGCATCATTATAGTTCTTTTCATTGTTACTATAACTGACTATCATTTTCTCTATGTAAAACATATCTCTCTTGCTTTTTCTTTTTATTTTCTAGCATCCAGTATAGTGTAAGACCAGAATAGAGTTCAATATTTTTTAATAAATAAAAACATAAGTTAAAGAATGAATATATTGATGAATGGAAATGTGTTAGAAAAGGCTTAGAAATATCAAGAAATTATTTATAATTTAATTAAAAATAAAATATTTTTACTTGTAATAATTCATTCATTTATATAAAAATGAGCTTGTTTGTGTATCTCCTTTTCCTAACTGTCATCTATTTTTCAGAGTCACGTTTTCTTTTTTAAACAACATACAGATCACATCCCTCCCCCATTCAAAAATCCCCAAACGTCTCTATGACAGTCAAGCTAACATTGAGACTTGACCCTCCACCACCAAGTCCCTACTCCTCCTTGTCTTTTACCTTGCTCACTTTTACTCCACTCAGTTACTTGTCTGTAGCCCACTAGCCACCCTGTATGTCTCTGGGTCATAACCAACTATTTTTCCCTCAAAGTCTTTAATTTTCCTTTTTCTTCCACATGGAATTAGCTTCTTCCCTGAGTTCATTCAGAACTCTGATTAAATGCCAATTTATTAGAAAGACCATCCCCAAGCATAATACCTACAAAGGCACTTGTCCATCACTATCCATTTACCTTGCTCTATTTTTCTTCAAAGCTGTAATTCATTTCCTGAAATTATTTTATAATTTATGTGTTTACTGTACCTTCCTGCCAATAATGAGCACTCAATTTGTTCTGTTCACCTCTTTATTCCCAGCGTATAGACGGTGCCTTAAAAATACTACATATACAATATACAGTATTTTAAAAACTAATGAACATTCAGATGTAGATATCTATACATACATATAGATAAATGTACACTTTATAAGTAATAATGTTTATAGATGGTAAGATTCACCTATAAGTAAAAATGTTTATAGATGGTAAGATTCAACATCATAAAGGTTGAATTAATTTACAAGTTTCATGTGGTAATCAGGAGTTAGTTGGTTTTTCAAGCTAATTAGTAAATTCAATATAATTCCACCACACACACATACAGACAAGATTTTTTGAGGTTGACAACTGAATCTAAATTTCATAAAGAAAATTAAATATACATAAATAGTTAAAACAATTTTGAAAAAGAACAGAGTGGGTCAATCATTCTATCACATATCAAGATATGTTATATTTAATTGTGTCAAATTTAAACTGATTAAATCAGTTTGACGTTGGTGCAGAAATAGAAAAGTAGATATTGAAGCAGAATACAAGGTCTGGAAAGAGACCACAGCCAGAGTCTGAAAACCTTTGAGGTCTGAGGGTGCAGTCCCGACAAAACTGTCCTCACTTCTGACACTAATGGCAAGTTTGAGGACTCATCAAAACTACCCTCCAGTTAGGTAATTTACTGGAAGATTTCAAAGAACTTATTGAAAGCTATTATACTCACAGTTACAGTGTTTATTACGGGGAGAGGACACAAATTAGAGCCAGCCAAAGGAAAAGGTGTATCTGGCAGAGTCTAGAAGGGGGTTCAAGTGCATAACTGCAGGTCACCCTCTTCCCACATGGTCAAGAAGGGCTTTCCTTCCTCCTGGCCAGGATGTGTGATGATACTCATGAAGTACTGACAAACAAGGAAGCTCATGTGAGGTTAGGTGTCTGGAGATTTTATTGAGCACTCATTATGTAAGCACTGTTGATTAATTGATCACCCATGGGCTGAACTCAGTCTCCAGCAGTCCCCCACCTCAGTGGTCAGATCAACATCAGACGGGGACTCAACATCTCATCAGCATAAGCTATCAGGTATGATCAGAGGGGTCCACCATGAATGCACTCCTATCACCGGGGTTTAGTGGTTACGAAAGACAAAGATCTCTTTGGCCAAGGCTGAATTCTTTACTACATAGACCTGTGTGTCTGTAGATTTTTTTTAATTGACCATAATGGAGGAAGGGTGACTTAAACGTAATTTCCTATCTGTGAAGGAATAGTTTGCCTATGTGTTAAATGGAAGAGACCATATTCTCACAAAATCTCAATAACTCTCCCTAGCCTGAAAAACAAAAACAAAATGTGGAGCAGTCAGAAGGTGTATTTGGGAAGAGCCAGTTATTCTAGAAAGGGTATCATAAGTTAAAGGCCACTGGTTTAGATGGATGTGCAAAGCACAAAACATTACTATTGCTGACTTATAATGAGGGAGGCTATGGTAGGCAAGCAACTGCTTATTACTACTTGAAACAGAGAAAGAACATTTCTTCACTGCAGTGCCAAAACTAAGTGGTATGATTGCCTCCCCTTGGGTACATTCCTTCTCTGCTAGGGCTGCTCTTAGTGCTGAATCAGCAAAGTCATACAAGAACAAATCTAAACTCGTTTCCCCTTCATTGTAGCCTCTTCTCCTTCACTGATTAGGATATACAAACTCTTATTCCAGTACTGGATAAGCCTAGTCTTTCCACTGTAAGGATGAGCAGGAAAAATATATTTAAATTTAAGGAGTATTTATGAATAACCAGAGAAAGCTCTTTCCAGTGTAATAGAATTATTGAGAAGTTGTAGGAAAAGATTATATAAAATATTTAACTTGCAGTCTCAACAAGATAAGAGGGCATGTCATCTATGGCACAACTGTTTAAATTTGTTAAGGATTTAGAATAGAATTGCTAAATCAAGGAAGGTTATTTTGCATGTTGGCAACATTCAATGTGGAATATACAGAGAGTAATGGTGATAACTCAACACATCCTGCTGTGAATTTTTAATTTGGGGGTTTAAAAAAACTTCTATGAAAAGCCAGAAAAACAAAAACAAAACAAAAAAATATTTTGCCCTCATTCTTCTCAACAAGTATAAAGGTCATAATAAAGAAGAGTATATAATAATAAAAACAACCTGCATAATAATCTTTTGCCTCTGTTATCTCTGGGAATAACTGCTACTCAAAGGTAGGGCATATTTTCCAGAGTTACAGCTTCTGAGTGGCAGAGCCAGGATTAAGCCCATATCTTCAAAGTAAGGACTGTTGATGAGTGCCTCTAGATAGTTTCGTGTGAAAAATGTGGAGACTCAAAATCCTATCTTCAGCAAGTTGTTCTTCCTAATAAACCACAGGAAAAGGTATTTACATATATCTGTATTTCAAAAAATAAACCTTCCATGCAGAATTGCACGTGAAAAAAAATGCTCGAAAGTATACTCCTTTCAGTCAGATAAACAATTCAAGAATAGAGAAATCAGGGTACAAAAGTAGTAGTAATTAACAAACAGTATATTTTTAAAAAATCATAAAACATAGAATCAATTCTAAAATTATGTTTTAATATAATATCAAAGCAACTTCTTTGAGAAAAATTGCAGAATCAAAATTAATAAAATTATTCTACATCTTATAAAATTGAGATATTTTTAACAGGAAAATTAAAAAAATAAAAATAAAAGGAGGAAGAAAAAAATTGCACTACATTTTTGATGTAAAAATGATACTGTTTCAATCTTAATACAGTTAATTAGAAAAATGTAGGTCTAAATATATTTTTATTCTTAATTTTAAGTAATCACAGGTAGATTAAAATGGGATGTATCTGCAAAAAACCCGAGTTGTATTTACCTCCCCATCTTCAGAAATTTAGGAGTACAGTTGTCCCTCAGTAACTGCCATGGGTTGATTCCAGGACACCTGCGGATACCAAAACCTGTGGATGCTCAAGTCCCTTACATAAAATGCCATAGTATTTGTATGCACATCATCCCATATATTTTAAGTCATCTCTAGATTACTTGTAATACCTAATACAATGTAAATGCTACATAAATAGCTTTCAGTGAGTAGTAAATTCAAGTTTTGCTTTTGGAACTTTCTGGAAATGTTTTTATCTTTTCAACATTTTTGATTTGCGGTTGATTGAATCATGCGGAACCCACAGATATGGGGCCACCTGTACAAGCTCTTTGGCAATCAGGGAAAAACAATGTCCCAGTTCAACTTCTACTGACTTCCCTTATCTCTCTTAGCCTGATCCTCTCCTCAAATAAGAATCTCGTTCTTCTATTTTGATTCAGAGACCTAGCAATAATTTATTTTGACTTACTGCATGCGTTTTCTTCTGCAAGTTGTATTTATTTTGTTTACACACATACATAGGCTCATTTTGTGAAAATTTGAAATACATTAATTCTAAGTATCCCATGGAAGAACTAAACGTTTGTAGTTATTTACTCAAATGCTTATTGCAGTTGTTGACAAATGAGAAGTTTGCTTGGCCCTCAAAGAGCATATATTCATCTGAAGTAAAAATACTGCAGAAAACTACTAAAAAGTAGAACTTGGTAACACTGATTATTAGCATGTTTATAAAGCCACTCCTCAATCCAAACTGGGGGCCCATATCGTAGATTATCATTTTCAGTGGTCACCCACCATCGTCTCCTTTTCTCTAGGCACCAACCATTCCTAGAATCAGTGTTCCGGATATGATGGAAATTCATTGCTCTTAATACTTAACCCGAGAATATATTGCAGAATACAGAACTAATCAGGAGAATATGGGGACCTGTGAAAGTTAACGTGCACTGAAGTACATCCAATCTGTATTATCATTACTGAGAACTACCAAACACCCTGTTGCAGGTGTCTTTCAAGACACAGTCCTCACTCCCAGTAGATCAAGCATAACTTAATGCCAGTAGTATTAATGAAATTTCACAGAAAATATAGTCCTCATTTGTTTGGTATTAGAACATCAGATATCCAAAACCCACAGTAAATTTAGTGAGTTATTACAAGATTTATATGTGACAACCTCTGATCTATTAATCATAAAACTATGGTTTTGTTAGTGACAAATTAGGAAAACATTAAATCCCTCACATGGAAATGCTGGGGGGAATGTATGTGTATGAGTATGTCCATTTATGTGTGTGTGTATTTGAGCCCATAATAAAAATAATTTCCTGGTGTGTAAGACAAAGAACAAACCAATAGAATAGGACACGACCAGAAGAGGACCCAGTGAGTCACCTGACTACCAAGAATATCCCTCCCTGGCTTCATTATGAGGCAACATCTTACCTCTCATGATGACCAGAGTCAATTATCTCTGACAGTGTAATAACTCCTTCTGTGCCTGATGGTCTACTGCCACAAGAAGTCCTATGAACAGATGGGAGCTCAGGCTATATGTTTAGTGGGATTCTTACTTTCTCTCCTTACCCCTGGGAAAACTATCACCCCTTTGGGACCCAGCACAACTAGAGCCAGGAGTCTAAAGATTCAGGGACAGGAGTACAAATCACCCGGTCTTTGGAAGTAAGGATGAGTAGGGAAGCTTCTACTTCTACCACCTCATTTTCAGACCCAGGAAACCATTCTACTTAGGAACAGAAACAACAACAACAAAATGATCACTGCTTAAGACATACACCAAATCTTAAAGGATAATTCCCCGTTCTCACAGGGTATCATCTTCAAGCTGGTGCCTCAGCTACACATAAAAGTGGTAGTTCAAGTGCACTATTTGATGGCAGTTTCAGAATGGTGCAGTACATGGCAGAACCAATGTTTCCCACTGCCATTACAGAGGGAAGTACCAGAGTTTCCACTTGGCCTTTCCTATTACATTAGTATTTACTCTACTAGTTAAAAAAACAATGCAAGAGGGGAGACCTTCAAGATGGCACAGGAGTGAGACATGGAGATTGCCTTCCTCACCACAAATATATCAGAAATACATCTACATGTGGAAGAACTCCTACAGAACAACTACTGAACACTGGCAGAAGACCTCAGACCTCCCAAAAGGCAAGAAACTCCCCACATACCTGGGTAGGGCAAAAGAAAAAAAAAAAAAAAAAGACAAAAGAATAAGGAATGGACCTGCACCAGTGGAAGGGAGCTGTGAAGAAGGAAAAGTTTCCACACACTAGGAAGCTCCTTCACTGGCGGAGACGGTGGGGGTGGGTTGGGGGGTTGGGGGAGTGGCGGCAGGCGGGGAGCTTCGGAGCCACGGAGAAGCCAAGAGGCTTGTCTGCTAACCCGTCGGCTGGGACAGGTGGGGGCTGGGAGCTGAGGCTCGGGCTTCAGAGATCAGATCCCAGGGAGAGGACTGGGGTTGGCTGCATGAACACAGCCTGCAGGGGGCTAGTGCGCCACAGCTAGCCGGGAGGGAGTCCAGGAATAAGTCTGGAATTGCCTAAGAGTCAAAAGGCCATTGTTTCAGGGTGCGTGCGCAAGGAGAGGGGATTCAGAGCACCGCCTGAACAAGCTCCAGAGATGGGTTCGAGCCTCAGCTATCAACGTGAACACGAGAGACGGGCATGAGACGCTAAGGCTGCTGCTACAGCCACCAAGAAGCCTGTGTGCGAGCACAGGTCACTATGCACACTTCCCCTCCCAGGAGTCTGTGCAGCCTACCACTGTCAGGGTCCCATGATCCACGGACAACCTCCCTGGGAGAACACACAGTGAGCCTCAGGCTGTTGCAATGTCACGCCGCCCTTTGCCGCCGCAGGCTCACACCGCATTCCATACCCCTCCCTCCCCCCAGCCTGAGTGAGCCAGAGCCCCCGAATCAGCTGCTCCTTTAACCCCATCCTGCTTGAGCGGGAAACAGACGCCCTCAGGCGACCTACACGCAGAGACAGGGGCAAATCCAAAGCTGAACCCCAGGAGCTGTGCGAACACAGAAGAGAAAGGGAAATCTCTCCCAGCAGCCTCAAGAGCAACAGACAATCAACTTGATATACCTTGTATCTGTGGAATACCTGAACAGACAACGAATCATCCCAAAATTGAGACATTGGACTTTGGGAAAAACAATATACATTTTTTTCCTTTTTCTCTTTTGGTGAGTGTGTATGTGTATGCTTCTTTGTGCGATTTTGTCTGTAGAGCTTTGCTTTTACCATTTCTCCTACGTTCTGTCTGTCCATGTTTTGTTTTTTGTTTTAGTATCGTTAGTTTTTAGTGGTTGTTATCATTGGTGGATTTGTTTTTTGGGTTCGTTGCTCTCCTTTCTGTCTTTTTTTTTTTCTTTTTTAATTACTTTTTAAATTTTTTTTACTAATTATTTTTTAATTTAATAACTTTCTTTCTTTCTTTCATTTTTTCTCCTTTTCTTCTGAGCCGTGTGGATAACAGGGTCTTGGTGCTCAGGCCGGGTGTCAGGCCTGTGCCTCTGAGGTGGGAGAGCCGAGCTCAGGACATTGGTCCACCAGAGCCCTACTAGCTGCATGTAATATTAAACGGTGAAAGGTCTCCCAGAGATCGCCTTCTAACCACTAAGACCCAGCTCCATTTAACGACCAGCAAGCTACAGTGTTGGACACCCTATGCCAAACAACTAGCAAGACAGGAACACAACAACACCCATTAGCAGAGAGGCTGCCTACAATCATAATAAGGTCACAGAGACCCCAAACACACTACCGGATGCAGTCCTGCCCACCAGAAAGACAATATCCAGCCTCATCCTCCAGAACACAGGTAACAGTCCCCTCCACAAGGAAGCCTACACAACCCTCTGAACCAACATTAGCCACTGGGGCAGACACCAAAAACAACAGGAACTACGAACCTGCAGCCTGTGAAAAGGAGACCACAAACAGAGAAAGTTAAACAAAATGAGAAGACAGAGAAACAAACAGTAGATGAAGGAGCAAGGTAAAAACCCAGCAGACCAAACAGATAAAGAGGAAATAGGCAGTCTACCTGAAAAAGAATTCAGAGTAATGTTAGTAAAAATTATCCAAATCTTGGAAATAGAATGGAGAAAATACAAGAAACGTTTAACAAAGACCTAGAACTAAAGAGCAAACAAACAATGATGAACAACACAATAAATAAAATTTAAAATTCTCTACAAGGAATCAATAGCAAAATAACTGAGGCAGAAGAACAGATAAGTGACCTGGAAGATAAAATAGTGGAAATAACAACTGCAGAGCAGAATAAAGAAAAAAGAATGAAAAGAATTGAGGACAGTCTCAGAGACTGCTGGGACAACATTAAATGCACAAACATTCAAATTACAGGGGTCCAGAAAAAGAAGAGAAAAAGAAAGTGACTGAGAAAATATTTGAATAGATTATAGCTGAAAACTTCCCTAATATGGGAAAGGAAATAGTTATTCAAGTCCAGGAAGCACAGAGTCCCATACAGGATAAATCCAAGGAGAAACATGCCAAGACACATATTAATCAAACTACCAAGGCTTCCCTGGTGGTGCAGTCATTGAGAGTCTGCCTGCTGATGCAGGGGACACGGGTTCGTGCCCTGGTTCGGGAAGATCCCACATGCCGCAGAGCGGCTAGGCCCATGAGCCATGGCCACTGAGCCTGCGCGTCCAGAGCCTGTGCTCCGCAATGGGAGAGGTCACAACAGTGAGAGGCCCACGTACCGCAAAAAAAAAAAAAAAAAACTATCAAAAATTAAATACAAAGAAAAATATTAAAAGCAGCAAGGGAAAAACAACAAATAATATACAAGGGAATCCCCATAAGGTTAACAGCTGATCTTTCAGCAGAAACTCTGAACAGCAGAAACTCTGCAAGCCAGAAGGGAGTGGCAGGACACATTTAAAGTGATGAAAGGGAAAAACCTACAAGCAAGATTGCTCTACCAACCAAGGATCTCATTCAGATTCGATGGAGAAATTAAAAGTTTTAGAGACAAGCAAAAGCTAAGAGATTTCAGCACCACCAAACCAACTTTACAACAAATGCTAAAGGAACTTCTCTAGGCAGGAAACACAAGATAAGGAAAGACCTACAATAACAAACCCAAAACAATTAAGAAAATGGTTATAGAAACATACATATTGATAATTACCTTAAATGTAAATGGATTAAATGCTCCAACCAAAAGACACAGACTGGCTGAATGGATACAAAAACAAGACCCATATATATGCTGTCTACAAGAGACCCACTTCAGACCTAGGGACACATATAGACTGAAAATGAGGGGATTGAAAAAGATATTCCATGCAAATGGAAATCAAAAGAAAGCTGGAGTAGCAATTCTCATATCAGACAAAATAGACTTTAAAACAAAGACTATTACAACAGACAAAGAAGGACACTACATAATGATCAAGGGACCAATCCAAGAAGAAGATATAACAATTGAAAATATTGATGCACCCAACATAGGAGCACCTCAATACATAAGGCAAATGCTACCAGCCATAACAGGGGAAATCGACAGTAACACAGTCACCAATGGACAGATCAAACAAAATGAAAATAAATAAAGAAACATAAGTTTTAAATGATACATTAAACAAGATGGAGTTAATTAATATTTATAAGACATTCCATCCAAAAAAAACAGAATAAACTTTCTCTCACATGCTCATGGAACATTCTCCAGGATAGATCATACCATGGGTCACAAATCATGCCTTGGTAAATGTAAGAAAATTGAAACTGTATCAAGTATCTTTTCCAACCACAACACTATGAGACTAGATATCAATTACTGGAAAAAATCTGTAAAAAATACAAATACATGGAGGCTACACAATACACTACCTAAAAACCAACAGATCACTGAGGAAATCAAAGAGGAAATCAAAAAATACCTAGAAACAATGACAATGAAAACATGACAAACCAAAACCTATGGGATGCAACAAAATCAGTTCTAAGAGGGAAGTTTATAGCAATACAATCCTACCTCAAGAAACAAGAAAAATCTCAAATAAATAACCTAACCTTACACCTAAAGCAATTAGAGAAAGAAGAACAAAAAAACCCAATGTTAGCAGAAGGAAGGAACTCATACAGATCAGATCAGAAATAAATGAAACAGAAATGAAAGAAACGATAGCAAAGATCAATAATATTAAAAGCTGGTTCTTGGAGAAGATAAACAAAATTGATAAACCATTAGCCAGACTCATCAAGAAAAAAAGGGAGAAGACTCAAATCAACAGAATTAGAAATGAAAAAGGAGAATTAACAACTGACACTGCAGAAATACAAAGGATCATGAGAGATTATTACAAGCAACTCTATGCCAATAAAATGGACAACCTGGAAGAAATAGACACATTCTTAGAAAAGCAGACCCTTCTGAGACTGAGGCAGGAAGAAACAGAAAATATAAACAGACCAATCACAAGCACTGAAATTGAGATTGTGATTAAAAATATTCCAACAAACAGAAGCCCAGGACCCGATGGCTTCACAGGCAAATTCTATCAAAAAAACCTATCCTTCTCAAACTCTTCCAAAATACAGCAGAGGGAGGAACACTCCCAAACTCATTCTACGAGGCCACCATCACACTCATACCAAAACTCTTGTCATCACAACGTTGTCACAAAGAAAGAAAACTACAGGTCAATATCACTGATGAACATAGATGCAAAAATCCTCAACAAAATACTAGCAAACAGAATCCAACAGCACATTAAAGGATCATACACCATGATCAAGTGGGGTTTATCCCAGGAATGCAAGGATTCTTCAATATACGCAAATCAATCAACATGATACACCATATTGACAAACTGAAGGAGAAAAACCATATGATCGTCTCAATAGATGCAGAGAAAGCTTTCAACAAAATTCAACATCCATGTATGATAAAAATCCTCCAGAAAGTAGGCACAGAGGGAACTTATCTCAACATAATAAAGGCCATATATGAAAAACTCACAGCCAACATCATCCTCAATGGTGAAAAACTGAAACCACTTCCACTAAGATCAGGAACAATACAACGTTGCACACTCTCACCAGTATTATCCAACACAGTTTTGGAAGTTTTAGCCACAGCAATCAGAGAAGAAAAAGAAATAAAAGGAATCCAAATCGGAAAAGAAGACATAAAACTGTCACTGTTTGCAGATGACATAATACTATACATTGAGAATCCTAAAGACGTTACCAGAAAACTACGAGAGCTAATCAATTAATTTGGTAAAGTAGCAGGATACAAAATTAATGCACAGAAATCTCTTGCATTCCTATACACTAATGATGAAAAATCTGAAAGAGAAATTAAGGAAACACTCCCATTTACCATCGCAACAAAAAGAATAAAATACCTAGGAATAAACCTGCCTAAGGAGACAAAAGATCTGTATGCAGAAAACTATACGACACTGATGAAAGAAATTAAAGATGATACAAACAGATGGAGAGATATCCCATGTTCTTGGATTGGAACAATCAACACTGTGAAAATGACTATACTATCCAAAGCAATCTACAGATTCAATGCAATGCCTATCAAACTACCAATGGCATTTATCACAGAACTAAAACAAAAAGTTTCACAATTTGTATGGAAACACAAAAGACCCCGAATAGCCAAAGCAATCTTGAGAAAGAAAAACGGAGCTGGAGGAATCAGGCTCCCAGACTTCAGACTGTACTACAAAGCTACAGTAATCAAGACAGTATGGTACTGGCACAAAAACAAAATATAGATCAATGGAACAGGATAGAAAGCCCAGAGATAAACCCACACACATATGGTCACCTTATCTTTGATAAAGGAGGCAAGAATATACAATGGAGAAAAGACAGCCTCTTCAAAAAGTGCTGCTGGGAAAACTGGACAGCTACATGTAAAAGAATGAAATTAGAACACTCCCTTACACCATACACAGAAATAAACTCAAAATGAATTAAAGACCTAAGTGTAAGGTCAGACACTATCAAACTCTTAGAGGAAAACATAGGCAGAACACTCTATGACATAAATCATAGCAAGATCCTTTTTGACCCACCTCCTAGCAAAATGGAAATAAAAACAAAAATAAACAAATGGGGCCTAATGAAACTTAAAAGCTTTTGAACAGCAAAGGAAACCATAAACAAGATGAAAATGCAACCCTCAGAATGGGAGAAAATATTTGCAAATGAAGCAACTGACAAAGGATTAATCGCCAAAATTTACAAACAACCCATGCAGCTCAATATCAAAAAAAACAAACAACCCAATCCAAAACTCGGCAGAAGACCTAAATAGACATTTCTCCAAAGAAGATATACAGATTGCCAACAAACACATGAAAGGATGCTCAACATCACTAATCATTAGAGAAATGCAAATCAAAAATACAGTAAGGTATCACCTCACACCAGTCAGAGTGGCCATCATCAAAATATCTACAATCAATATATGCTGGAGAGGGTGTGGAGAAAAGGGAACCCTCTTGCACTGTTGGTGGGAATGTAAATTGATATAGCCACTATGGAGAACAGTATGGAGGTTCCTTAAAAAACTAAAAATAGAACTACCATGCGATCCAGCAATCCCACTACTGGGCATATACCCTGAGAAAACCGTAATTCAAAAAGAGTCCTGTACCAAAATGTTCATTGCAGCTCTATTTACAATAACCAGGACATGGAAGCAACCCACGTGTCCATCGATAAATGAATGGATAAAGAAGATGTGGCACATATATACAACGGAATATTACTCAGCCATAAAGGGAAACGAAATTGAGTTTTTTATAGTGAGATGGATGGACCTAGAGTCTGTCATACAGAGTGAAGTAAGTCAGAAAGAGAGAAACAAATACCGTATTCTAACACATATATACGGAAACTTAAAAAAACAACAAAAAAGTTTCTGAACAACCTAGGGACAGGAGAGGAATAAAGACGCAGACATAAAGAATGGACTTGAGGATATGGGGAGGGGGAAGTGTAAGCTGGGACGAAATGAGAGAGTGGCATGGACATATATACACTACCAAATGTAAAATAGATAGCTAGTGGGAAGCAGCCACATAGCACAGGGAGATCAGCTCGGTGCTTTGTGTCCACGTAGAGGGGTGGGATGTAGAGGGTGGGAGGGATACACAATAGGGAGGAGATATGGGGATATATGTATATGTTATAGCTGATTTACTTTGTTATACAGCAGAAACTAACACACCACTGTAAAGCAATAATACTCCAATAAAGATGTTAAAAAAAATGTGAAATCTCTGCCAAATGCTGAGTATATCCATTACAATTATACCATTGCAACCTGAAGAAAATACAACTGGCATGCCAAAGATACAATGGATCTGAGATGGACTTCGTTAGAACTCCATATATTACCTGACCTCTGAATACCCCCTAGCCTAACATGGCATTATAATTATACTAATTACCTGTGTATCAATAGCAACTCAGATCTTGTATCCAATAACCTTAAAAAATCTAGGAGTTATCTTTTCCATCCATTCTTGATTTTTTCTGTATATATAGAACATATATAGTGAATATATATGCAGAACATATATATTCCATATGTAAGGAAAAGATCAAACATGAATGAGCTGAAGGTTGAGGTTAGCTTTCTCTTTGTGTGTGCATACACACACATCGATATATGTTCATATATAATGTGTATATAATATAAAATATCAAGAATATATGTATATATATGCATGTAGATCTATAAATATAGGGAGATATGGAAAAATATTGTTATCTAGATAAAGATAGATATGGATGCAGATATATTTACAGACACAGATATAGATATACAGATACAGTCCTTGCTGGCTGCCGCCAATTTTTACCCCTATAAATACCAAATTCTCTTAGCCAGCTCCAAAGATCCCACATAGATCAGGGCTCCCTTGCTACCATTCAGCCTTGCTACATATTCGAGTCCCAATCTTTTTCTCATAAAACTCTCTAGAGGCACTCATCAGCAATCCTTACTTTGAAGATAGACATGGGCTTAATCCTGGCTCTGCCACTCAGAAGCTATAACATACCCACAACGCTTCTAACAGTTAAGTTCTTCCACTAAGCCCCCACAATTCTGGAATCCTATTATCCCTATTACTAAAAAGCCCAATTCTTTAATAGCATTTAATAGCATTTCCTACCATCACCTTGGCCTCCAGAGGGCAACAATTAATGAGCTTCTCAATAATACTTGTGCTCCTCTCTTATCAGGGCATTCCATATTGACTTGGTAATGTTCCCAAGCTCTCCTATGGAACATAATCAGCTGGGGAGTTTGGGGTCCTATGGAGTATATCCATTCTAGCATGCCTACTCTAATCCTTTTACCTTTTCCTCTAAAGTCTATCACAGCAGTTCTGGCATCATTTCATGTGTGTCATCACTTTTATAAAGCCTCCAAGATCCATCTAAGCAGTGTATTAGAACAATCTCCTGGGTCCTTGATAGGATTTAAATCCTATGTCACAGGAAAGAGTTCCCATATGAACAAACTCACAATTTGGGGAAAATCTCTACATAATCTCCAGCTGGGCTTATAAATAAACAAACTACCTCCCCTTTAGCTAGTTTCTTTTTTTTTTTTTTTTTCTTTTCTCTTTTTTCTATTTGGTCTAGGCCTCTCAAGATCGACTTTCAAATTCTCAGGCACATTCTCCCAGTTCTTGCCAGTTAGGTTAGCTAGATCCTACAGCTTCTTTAGCACATAACCCTGCTCTTCCTATGATAGGCCCAGAAATACTCCATTTGAATTCTGATGAGATTTTCCCCAATTGTGGGACTCTGTGGGTTCAAGGTTTTTAACTGCATATATCCAGGATACCTATCCCAAATCTCACATCTGACCACTTTCCTTTTAGGTCCCTGACTTGCCAAGGCCAAATAATAAGGCTTCTTTGAAATTCGCCATTCCTAAAATTAATATTCAGCTCTATCTGCTATCCAGATGCCGAGAGGGATCTCTTGCAATGCTGCCAAGGAGGCCCTCTCACTCTCACACTTCCCATGAAAATGTGCAAACTGAAATAATGGCATTACCTAATGACAAAATATGAGTGAAAATTAAAATACTTCTAACATTTATTATTGGCACAGACATAAGCAAAAGGAACTCATATGTATCGCTACTATAAATCATATATTGAGAATGTAAATTGGTATATTCACATTCATTTGAATAGAAACATGGGACTAATGTGATAAATTCGATTATTGTTCAGCAAATAGTTATTCCCCCTTCTCCTCCAACCTCCACAAAAGAAGCATGTTTCACCATAACTTTGATATTGGGTTTGGCCAGTGATCTGCTATAGTCAATGAGAGGTTAGCAAATGTGACATGAGCAGAGACTTCAAATATGCTTAAAAATCTGTAAAAGGGAAATGAATAGGATCAAGTAGCTAAGTCACACTGCACATTCTGAAGAATTCTGTAATGTGTTAAAAATGAATGTTAACCTAATTTTCAACTTGCTGTAGTTATAATTGTGTTAAACTCTGCTACTCTTTACAGAGCTTTGTAACCTATTCAAATGCTTTTTCGGAATAAGATAAAATTAAAATTCTTTGAAGATATTGTTGTTATCCCCAAATATTGCCACCAACTATTACAGGCTCCTATCTAGTGCAGTAGAAAAAGAGTACGCTTTGGAAACTGAAAGGCCTTGGGTTCATATACAAACAGCTCATGGAGCTCAATATAAAAAAAACACACAACCCAATCGAAAAATGGGTGGAAGGTCTAAATAGACATTTCTCCAAAGAATACATACAGATGGCCAAAAAGCACATGAAAAGATGCTCAACATGACTAATTATTAGAGCAATGCAAATCAAAACTACAATGAGGTATCAACTCACACTGGTCAGAATGGCCATCGTCAAAAAAATCTACAAATAATAAATGCTGGAGAGGGTGTGAAGAAGAGGGAACCCTCCTACACTGTTGGTGAGAATGTAAATTGGTACAGCCACTATGGAGAAGAGTATGGAGGCTCCTTAAAAAACTAAAAATAGGGCTTCCCTGGGGGCACAGTGGTTGAGAGTCCGCCTGCTGATGCAGGGAACACGGGCTCATGCCCCAGTCCGGGAAGATCCCACATGCCGCGGAGCGGCTGGGCCCGTGAGCCATGGCCGTTGAGCCTGCGCGTCCGGAGCCTGTGCTCCACAACGGGAGAGGCCACAACAGTGAGAGGCCCGCGTACCGCAAAAAAAATCACAAAAAAACTAAAAGTAGAACTACCATATGACCCACCAATTCCACTCCTAGGCATATACCTGGAGAAAACCATAATTTGAAAAGATACATGCACCCCATGTTCGTTGCAGCACTGTTTACAATAGCCAGGACATGGAAGCAACCTAAATGTCCATCAACAGAGGAATGGATAAAGAAGATGTGGTACATATATACAATGGAATATTATTCAGCCATAAAAAAGAACAAAATAATGCCATTTGCAGCAACATGGACCTAGAGATTGTCATACTGAGTGAAATAAGTCAGACAGAGAAAGACAAATATCATATGATGCTGCTTATATGTGGAATCTAAAAAAAGGGTACAAATGAACTCATTTACAAAACAGAAGTACAGTCACCAATGTAGAAAACAAACTTATGGTTACCAGGGGATAAGGGGTGGGGGGTAAATTGGGAGACTGGGATTGACATATACACACTACACTATATAAAATAGATAACAGGGCTTCCCTGGTGGCGCAGTGGTTGAGAGTCCCCCTGCCGATGCAGGGGATGCGGGTTCGTGCCCCGGTCCAGGAAGATCCCACTTGCCACGGAGCGGCTAGGCCCGTGAGCCATGGCCGCTGAGCCTGCGCATCCGGAGCCTGTGCTCCGCAACGGGAAAGCCCACAACAGTGAGAGGCCCGTGTACCCCAAAAAAAAAAAAAAAAAAGATAACAAATAAGAACCTACTGTACAGTACACAGAACTCTACCCAATACTCTGTAATGGCCTATAGGGGAAAAGAATCTAAAACAAGAGTGCATATATGTATATGTATAACTAATTCACTTTGCTGTACACCTGAAACTAACTCAACATTGTAATCAACTATACTCCAATAAAAATTGTAAAAATAAATAAATGAGACAATAAACTGTAAAATGCAAAAAAAAAAAAGAAATATGCTTGTCCTCTAGGGTTCCTACATCGTATTACAAGAAGAATATGTACACGGTAGCCACTGATCCAAGAATGATAAAAAATATTTGGGGAGGACTTTGACCAAACCTTCAGCTTAGAGCAAAGCCCTGCCAAGTGTAGCCTGGATCAGCTGAAGGGCAACCAACTTGCAGACACATAAGTGAAAAATAAATATCTTCTGTCCTTATGTCACTGAATTCTGCAGTGATTTATCACACATCATTATTGTGAAAATAAGTGATTAATATAACTTATACTATGTGGCCTGGAAAGTCCACTTATGTCTAATCCCCACACATGTGTATAAGGAGATATGTAAAATGATGTTCGTGGCTGTACTATTTGTTCTACAGAACCTCCCTCACCTGCAAGTTTACCATTCTTTATGTTATATTGACTTTTGAAACATGTGAGCCAGCCAGCACTATCTGAGAAGGGTTTATCATTTTTCTGACCCTGGGTAATGTGACTGTAAATTTCTTTGGCTTTCAGCCTCACAACAATGCTGTCCACTACCCTTTTTAAAAAATTGGTTGCCATCTTATGAATCCATAAATTTAGCCACATTTCAGTCTTTTCCGTAGCTTCATAACACACAGTAGACGTTACAAAGTGGTCTCATGTACAGTCAGCAAGTTTCCTCTTCCCTTTTCTTGATATACCACATTTTTGCTTCATTAACATTGACTTTATGGCCCACAGCACTCAGCTCATGCCTGAATGAAAATAACTCATGCCTGAATGAAACCCATCAAACATATTTTCTCCATACGGCACATCACAGCATACTTGCACTTGAGAACACTAGACAGCACTTCAGTACTACACTGGGAACCATTTTAAATGGCACACTCACCAAAAATGTGAAAAGAAGCAAGCACATTGTTTAAAAAGTGGCACTAAATAAACTACAAAAGGACACTTGTTTACAGAGTACGAGAGCTGAAACAAGAGGGCGGAGCATCGCCTTATTCAACCGCAGCTGAAAACAGGTGTAATGGGCAACTCAAAAATTTTGTGCCTCTGTGCAAGTCAGTAAATGACCATGAAATTGCCATGAGTATTGATTTTGGTATTACAAATAGATTTCGGCGTGTAGGCAAATTTGCAAATACATACACCATGTATAATGAGGAGTGACTAAATTTAGTTTTAGTAAAATGTAAAAATATGCACAGGAATGAAATTACCAAATCAGGATAGTTCCTATGTCTTGCAAGAAAGAGACAAAAGATACTTATGTGGGTCTTATTTTTATCTTTAATATTTTATTTTTAATAGAAAAAAGATTTTAAACAGATATTGCTGGTGTCTCTATCATCTCTAATAAGCATAACTGCCTCTAAGTTTTGGAATATTTGAAACGTTTTCTAACTTTACATATTAAATTTTAAGTATATTTACAAATTCTCTTTGAAGAAAAAAATTCATGGGAACTGGGAACTAGAGCTGGACAATTAGACTTGACACAGAGGGCAGATTCTGAGCTCTCAGCTAGTCAAAGCACAAATCTGGTAAATGAAGCCACAGAGGCACAGATCTCCATTGATTCCTGAAAGGGTCTCTTACCTTTCATTTAGAAACCATTCAACTGTTGTTTCAAAGAATATTTTGATTGTGGGTTACTAATATTTTCAGTGTTCAGTTCATTTAAAAACTTAAATCCATTAAAGTATCCTGAGAAGGCAAGCAAGCACTGAATTACTGATACCATATTCTCCACATATACCTCCTACAGTTTGGACCAGCTCCAAAATGGTGACCCTCCCCTCCTTACAAAACATCGACTTATTTCTTACCTGAATATTCCATCCAAATAGAATGCCTGCTATTTTCCTGGTCAAGGGGTAACCTGGAATTACTGGTTGAATATTCTGACTGAAGAACAGGATGTCTTTAGTTACTGCTTTTTCACACTGATTACTGTTATATTTTTCTATCGTACATATTGACCCTTTCCAAATCTTGGTCATTGAGGCTAGAAATAATACTTAGAGCAATCTGAACAAGCTCAAAAAAGACCATGATTATTGTCAACATTCAGAAACTGAATCATATACTCTAGTGCAGAATCAGATTCGATAGGAACGTTGCATAGATGGAACAGCTAGAAATTTCAAGAGGTGTAGACCTTTTTTTTTTTTTTTTAACTGTAACCCTCAATTAAAACACGTTGAATAGGTTCCAGCTTTTGTTCCCACGCAAAAGCTCCACCCACTTGGCATCCCAGGAAGCCCTTTGAGTTCATGGCTCTTTTAGTTTTAACCATTTAACTTAGATACAAACAGAACCATTTCTGAAAACAAAAAAATGGGTATTTTATAGTCAGATATGTTGTGTTTGAACCCCAGTGCCCAACTTGTGAGCTGGCTATTTAACTTCTCTGAACCTGTTTCTTTATTTGAAAAATGCTGATACAATACCCTCCTTGTTAGGTTTTTATGAAAATTAAGTGACATAATACACACCAAATGTGTATTATGCATACACAGAGTGTCAGTTATAATGCCAGGCACATAAATAGGAGCTAAAAAAAATTACTTCTTTTCTTTTCTTTTTTAATTTTTGAATTTTATTTTTTTCTACAGCAGGTTCTTATTAGTCATCCATTTTATATACATCAGTGTATATATGTCAGTCCCAATCTCCCAATTCATCACACCACACCCCCCCCCGCTGCTTTCCCCCCTTGGTGTCTATACGTTTGTTCTCTACATCTGTGTCTCAGTTTCTACCCTGCAAACCGGTTCATCTGTATTCTCTTCCTTTTTTTGTAAAATATTTATTAACCATCTTTTGCATAATTTGTATAAGGCTCTCCTGTTATAGGTAACAGATCAAGCTATAGTCATTTACATGTAGGTCATTATGTACAGATAACTGTACAGTAAAATCAAGTTTTTTTCCTGAATCCTGGGAGGTAACTTCTAAACCTTTGGAATTTCTCCAGTGATAGGAGTGTCTTTTTCTTCATGGTGGGCCCCTCAGACCACACCTGATATTTTATGCTAATGAGATGACTAGACCAGGCCCATCTGATAGTCTTAGGATGGAAGCTAGTCATACTAGAATAACCAACCATATGATTTAGGGTGGGGGCTCTGGGTTATGCAACATCGTCTCACCTCTGGAGAGTGAGGGGACTACAGACTGAATTCAACCATGTGGGTAATTAATCAATCAAGCATGCCTCAGTAATGAAGCCTCAATAAAAACTTTGGAGATTGGAGCTCAGTGAGCGTCAGCTTCCTGACTCTGATGATATTCTGTGTGTATTATCACTTGCAAATACCAACGGAAATCCATACTGAGGATAAAGAACGCTTGACATCTGGAACTTCCTAAACTCTCTCCTATACATCTCTACCCTTAGCTGATTTTAATGTATCCTTTTCCATGAGTATAATCATCTTCACAGAGTTCTGTGAGATTTTCTAGTAAACTGTTGAAACTGAGGGTGGTTTTAGGAAACCCCTGAACTTCTATCTTGAACAGACTTGGCAGTCTGGAGGACTGTGTCCTCAACCTCAAAGTCTGACTAACTTGGTAATAATAAAAATTATTTTCTATAAGTAGATGCAATTGGAAAGGAAAACTAACAATTTGTTTTCTAACAATTGTCAGAAAAAGGCTATAGATCAACTATTACAGAACCAAAATAAATATTATTACATATTTAAAAATAGTTAATGGGTTTATAAATACCACATTCTATTATAATCAGATAGCTCATTTGCTTGGTATACATGTCCCAAAATATACCCAGAGTTGTAAAATAATATTGTCCAAAGTGATATACTCTCTACATGCATACTTTATGTAGATTTTTTTAGGCTCAGATGGTATTGGATCACCATGACTTAAAAAATCTTTCTGAACAAAAATATTTCAGCAATGCTGAGTCAAAAGGAACTTTAGAGTATCAATTGCTCATTCTTTTATATATAAACTGGAACAAAATCAAAACAATTATCTAAATGGAATCAAGGTTCTTTCTGTTACTAAGCTCACCTAAGACCAAAGAAGAAATAAATACTATTCTGGTACCTATATTAGCACGGTGTCTTGTATTCGTTTTAAAAACAAAACAAAACAAATACAATGACATTAACCTACTTTTAGCTTGACTGTTTGTCCAAGTATACATTATCTGTATAACTAGTAACACAGAACAACTCTTTCCAGGTATCTGTTAGTGAGTATGCTTTTGAGCTCACTAACTATCAAAACCTTAGTTAACAGAAACAATAATCATGTTATATAGAATATATGTACCATATCTGTCTTTTTGGTATTCTAAATTACATCCTAGATCAAGCCATACCCACAAAGAATAGGATACTATGACAGTGATCAGGCATTCTCTGCTAATCATTCTACCCAACCACACACACACACACATCACTCCGACCAGTATAAATACTGCATTTTCTATTCCCTTGGCTCTAGGTGTGCCTACATGATAGAGGCTTTCTTACTGGTAGCCTTAGAAGAACAAAACAGTTACCTTGGCACCTAAGGATACAAGCCCAAAGTCGAAGATGGAAATAACATGGTACCATCTCACCCAAGCCTTTTTAATCAGATGGCTTCCAAACAGCTGTTACTATCAATATTTGGGGGAAGAGGAAAGACTGGGATGGAGGGGAGTAGATGGAGTACAATCAGTAAAAAAAAAAAAAAAAAAAAAAGATCACAGTTTTTAGACTCAGATGCTATCTAGGCAAGATCACCAGTTTTGCTTATTGACATATAGTCCTAAAACTAAGTTTTCAGAGAATTACTTTGACAGAGAATCAATCTTGGCTTGCAAAGGATGGTGGCTGTTCAGCTCCAAGAGTAACAGCTCTCCATCCCTCCACCTACAGCAAGTACACACACACCCCAGCTGGATCACAAGGATGCTGGCTCTGAAATTGTGTAGTCCTCAAAGAGAACATTTTGACAATGTTCACTTAAGATATGACCCAAGAAGAAAATAGTCAAAGAAGAACTTCCCAGAGAGCTATGGATTACCAGGTGGACTGGCCAAAGGACTTGTACTTTATAATTTACATACAGCAGGATTTGATCATTGCTATAGACCTATAATCACTATTTCTCATTCTCCTTTTCCCCAAATGAGAATTTCATGCTTATTTTGTGTATATGCTGGGGTGGGAAAACTATGATCCACAGGCCAAATCCAGTTTGCCTGTTTGTGTAACTAAAGCTTTTATTGGAACACAGCCATGCCTATCTGGTTTTATATCTGGTTGCCTTCACCCTTCAGTGGCAGCTGAATAGTTGTAACAGAGACAGTATGGTCTATAAAGCTGAAAATACATACCATCTGGCCCATTACAAAAAAAAGTTTGCTGACCCCTGGTTTATGTCATCATTTTATATTGAGCATGCATGCTAAGAGCAAATGCCTGTTTCTAAACTAAAGATAACTATATCAGACTTAAGGGAAAAGATTGTACATCTACTAGAGATCCTGGGCTTTCAGCTGGATACAGCAACTGAACGGAATTCTGCCTTACAGAAGGGATGACACAGAAGGAAGTACATGGAGAGCTGGGTGTTCTAAAGGACAGATTGTATCAGAGAAAACATCTGTTCTTTCTTTTCCCTATAGAAAGTAGAAACTTCATGAATACCAAAACTGCGTGTTTTTGGCCCCGTGAAAGATAGTTTTTAACTGTCCTTTAAAATAATGATATCTGCTTATATTGAAGATTTCTGTAAGAAATAATCATATGAGATTTTTAATTTGGGTCTATTATAAAGATATTGTTGAAGGTGTTTATCCATTATGTCATTATCATACTATGCACTCATCTCTCCCAAGAGAAATGACCATGGTACCTAGTGATGTTTATGTCATTTTTGTAAGTATCCTAACTCCATTTCACTACAACTGTGTTTCTCCCTCTTCTTTTCACTCTATTTTTAATTATCCTAGACAGTTTATGTAGCACTATAAGCCACATAACTTCTTTGCTAGACCAAGCAGATAGAAAAATATACAATCCATCAATCTAAAAAATAAAGCATTAACTCATTTAACCCTAAATATAACTCTTTTAATTCATTATTTACATTTTACAGGGAAAAGACAAATTAAGTAACATGTAAAGGCAATCAAAAAATAAGTAAAGAATGTATAATTTAAACACATACCTAACCCTAGAAATGATACCTTTTTCCACTTTATCATGTTTTCTTTAGGAATAAAGGTGGTAATAGAGGGGCTTCCCTGGTGGCACAGTGGTTGCGAGTCCGCCTGCCGATGCAGGGAACACAGGTTTGCGCCCCGGTCCGGGAAGATCCCACATGCCGCGGAGCGGCTAGGCCCGTGAGCCATGGCCGCTGAGCCTGCGCGTCTGGAGCCTGTGCTCTGCAACGGGAGAGGCCACAACAGTGAGAGGCCCGCATACCGGGAAAAAAAAAAAAGGTGGTAATAGAGCAATGTTTTTCTAAAGCCTAGATCAAATTAAATTAAAAATTGAAACAGGCCTGAGGATGAGTTCTAAAGCCTTGAATTTAAAGAGTCTCATTTTTATGGCTGACAATGTTGAAGAGATTAGCATGTGTATTGGGGGCTCTAAAAACCTTTTAGAAAACTTAGCAGAAACTAACACAACATTGTAAATCAACTATAGTCAAATTTAAAAAATTAATTTAAAAAAAAGAATTGCTGGATGTAGGAAAATGCAAACCACTCCAAAAGTCCATTACATGTAATGATTTTCAATACTGCTAAAACTGCTGAAACTTATGAATAATTAGGCTAATATGGAATAGAGGCCCATAGCTAAAGAGCAAGCCTGGCCTACCATCCAGTATTCAGCTTTCAATCTGGTTTCCTCATTCTCTTCTTATCTTTATGCAGTCAGTAACTCATGAAAATAAAAATAGTCTTATTTTCACAGGCTAAAAAGTAAACAATAATGTTTTGAATATAAGGTTAAGAAACCTAAAATATTTCTTATCCAAGAAAGAATTTTGAATAGAATAGCAATTTCTCAAAGGATCCAGATCTATGACATTCAAAATCATCATATATATATTCACTCAGTAAAAATAGTTTATGAAGTTTTACCCCCACTGCAAAAGTTGCACAATAATAGTGATAGAAGTTAAGTGAAACTTTAAATAGCAGGTACTTTGTCCTTTGAAGTAATATAGTCCCAGGAAACATGGGACTATTTCAAAGAGTTCTTTGCATCTGTGACAGTATGAGAAAGAAGAGAGCGTGCTTCTTTCTGAGGGACCTGCGTTCCGGATGGGGAGTCGGGGGTCTCAGAAAGGAAGGGATATAAGCAGGAATAAGAGTTCAACACTGATGAAATTCAGCTAACAAAATTTGTAGGAAAGAGGAGTACCATGGTTAAATGAAGCAAAGCACATATTGATTCCTATATCATTGAAATGTGGAATGTTTGGGGCTATGTCTATTCTAAAGTTGTGTTACTCTCAATTCAAAACAAAAAAAAAGAAAAATCTCATTCTTCCGTTCAGATAGCCCCTTAAAACATTCACACACTCATATCATGGTACAATTTATCATTTAACATGATTTCACAACTATATTTGTGCTTAAGTGGTAATTCACAAATGTGAGGTCTAAAAAACATTATAAGTGATTTTTCTTATGAATGTCAGGATTCTACTCAGGTTTCTTTTGGCAAACCCACTTAAATTGAAATGATCCCTAGCTAGCTGACATCTTCTATATAACCAGTCTTCAAACTGCTGCATTTCAACAATCTAACTGAAATCCAGTTGGCTCATACTCAAAATTATGATAAAAATCCAAAGTGTTGCTAAGCGACTAGGGAACAGAATTTAAAAACCTGACAAGAAATATTTCCTCACCCTTGATTGAGGGAAGCAGTGCACAGATGGTCAAGGTGACGCAGATTCTTGGGACGTTCAAAGATTAATTCCTTCTCAATCCCTACATAGAAAGTGATTAATTTTTTTAAAAGTATCATTTTTAATCTCTGCTTTAAAGTGTCCATTGTTAACCCCCACTGTAATTTTAGTTTTAACTGCTGCATTCAGCATTGCTTCTGGTTTAGATTACTGCATGTAATTCCAATCCTACTACAAGCAGAAGTTTCTGTGGCAATTATAGTTCTTTCAGAAGAGAAGAACACTGAGGTCATATCACATCAGTACTTCCTGCCCTGTACTGATACCGATCAAATTCTGAAAACAATTTAAGGTTTTGGTCCTTAGCTTTAGGGCACAAAACTCGACAGAATCTAGCAATTTGAGAAACTTTATCATGCTCGACGTCACATTACTCGTAGCAACTACTTTCAACAAGCAGTCTGTAGTATTGATCCTAAAACTGAAATGGACAAGATTCTAGGTCAGAATACTCCTTTAAAATCAATGAAATTGTGGAAATTAGTTTGAAAACTTCTACCAGGACATTAAAACATTTTCAAAGAACTTGGCAACAATTTAGCAGGTTCATTCTTTCATGTACTTACCAAAATGTCAATCTTCAAGCCATAGCTTTATTCAGTTCCCTTTCCCATTTCCAACAAGTTTCCAACATGGTTTCTCGAAAGCCCCTCCTCCATGTATGCAGCCGTAATTCTCCACCTCTACCACATACTTGACTGGGAAAACATAAAATCAGGAACACCCTCAACTTCGGCGCTCTATTCCACCCAATTATTTTTATATCCAAGTGTCTGTCAAGATTGACGTTTATAAATAATGACCCATTTAAAACAGTTTTGAAACCATGAGTGATTAGTCAATCCATTTCACCTGGCTTCCCTAATCAAGGTCGTTTTAAGGCTTGCGTGTTCTCCACGCGGCACATAGCTTAAAGGATAAGATGTATAAGATACCTGCCTGGGGGCTTCCCTGGTGGCGCAGTGGTTGAGAGTCCGCCTGCCGATGCAGAGGACACGGATTGGTGCCCCGATCCGGGAAGATCCCACATGCCGCGGAGCGGCTGGGCCCGTGAGCCATGGCCGCTGAGCCTGCGCGTCCGGAGCCTGTGCTCCACAACGGGAGAGGGCACAACAGTGAGAGGCCCCCGTACCGCACAAAAAAAAAAAAAAAAAAAAAAAAAAAAAGATGCCTGCCTGAGTTGTTTTCCAGGAACCCGGAGTCACCTGCGTCTGGTTCAAGCTGAGCTGAGAGTTATCTGTGTCTAGCTTGAGCCGAGCTGGTTAAGACTGGATAGGACCACTGACCCTCCAACTGAGCATGTGCGAGTGTCTGGCGATCTTTAGAACATGCAGAGCCCCGTAGCTTGGTTAGGCTTGCGCAGAATGGTGATTATCACACGTTTTTCCAATCACCTTTCCCCATGCTTCCTATGCACCATGCCTCAAGACCACCCTGCTTCTTTATTCATAATCCCATAAATACCCAAGACCCCTGCCTAAAGGGAGGTGGATTTGAGGTTTTTCTTCTATCACCATGCTTGGCTGCCTTGAAAATAAACCCTCTCTTTGCTGCCAACTGGGTCTCTCAGCATTTTGGCTTGCTGTGTTTCAGGCAAGACCAACCTGGTTCTGTAACAGTTTAAGCAGCAAAGCTATTTGTTAAAGAGATATTAAGTCAATTTCTCTCTCTCTCTCTTCCCATGCCTCATTTTCTTTTTCCCCTCTTTCACCAGTTAAACAAGAAAAAGGAAGCATGTAACCCTACTAGTCACTGGCAGCTATCTTTTAATTGCAAAGTGAAGCTAGACTTAGGCTAAAACCAAAAATAAGGACAGCAAAGAATCAGAAAGAATCTTTCAGAGATGGCTGCCTGGATCTCAGAATCATTACCCTCGGTAATAGGTATCCACTGTAACTCCGAGAAGTCATGTGTCCAGACCAAACTGATCCCATTCCACAGAGTGGATTTTGATGAATTGTAAGCAATATCCTGAGACATTACTAGGAAAAGTATGCTAGCTGGGGTGGCTCTTGGAAAGGTCTACTCATTCTTAAAGACAAAGAAAGTACAAAAGAGTCACATCTGCTTCTATCAGTGAGAATACAGTCAGAGAAGCAGAACTACACTTATTCTTAATTTGTCTAAATGGGGGAAAAATACTCTCAACAAACTAGGAATAGAAGGAAACTCCTTAAACCTGATAAAAAAATATCTACAAACAACCTACATGTCACATCATACCCAACCATAAAAGAATGAATGCTTTCTCCCTAAAATTGAGAGTGAGGCAATATGTCCATTTTTACCACTTTAATTCTTTATTGTACTGGAGATTCTATCCAGGCAATCAGACAAGAAAAATATATAAAAGTAATGTAGATTATAAAAGAAGGATTAAATGTCTTTTTATTCACAGATGTCATGGTTATGTAGAAAATCCAAAGGAGTATGCATGCACACACTGGTGCACACACTCGAACTAATAAACAAGCCTAGGGAGGTTGCAGGATACAAGACAATATACAAAAGAAGTGAAAATTTGTACACTGAAAACTAAAATCATTGCTGAGAGGGGAAATAAAAAGAATCTAAAGGAAAGGAGAATCATTCCATGATGATGGATTGGAAGACTCAATATTATTAAGATGGTAATCCTTCCCCAAATTATTCAGTGCAGTTCCTATCAAAATTATTGAAGATATTGCTACCAAAATTGACAGTCTGATACTCAACTGTATAGGGAAATGTAGAGGACCCAGAAAAGTCAAAACAATCTTGAAAAAAAAAACAAAGTTGGAGGATTTGCACTTCTTGACTTCAGGCTTACTACAAAGCTACAGAAATGAAGACCATGTGATACTGGCCTAAGGATGAATATACAGATCAGTGGAATAGAATTGGTATTCCTGAAATAGACACTTAAATTTATTGTTAATTGATTTTTCACAAAGTTTCCAATATTTCATTGAGGAAAAGATGGTATTTTCAACAAATGGTACATTTCCATCTCTCTACTGATTTGGAAGTTGTCAGTTCTAGTTTATATCTTAATGATAGCTCTGAATATTTTACTAAATTTGCCAGAAATAGAGACTGCTAGATTTCTAACCAATAATTTTTTTTTCATTTTCTGTTTCTAAAACAACCTTCATCTAGTTGGGGCCATTTGAAAACTCTACTCTTCAATTTCCTGTGAAGTTTCAGCAAATGTTAAGTATACAGCCAATATAATACAGGTTGAGATTTGGGGTTGCGGTTTCCATGAAAGCTTTCTTTAAAGAGGGATCAGAGTTAACTGGGAGACCATTTGCCTTTGACAGACTCTTACTACCTTATGTCTTTCTTGGTGCCTGCCAATTGGCCACAATGGGAGAAAGTACAGTCACTGACTTCTAAACAAATTCAAAAGACAGCAGGGCAGAGAGTCTGGATTTCTAAAACAATATGGAGCAGCCATCCCTGCCTCAGACTGCCTACCTTTTGCCTTATTTTATAGAAAATAAAATTCCTAAGCTGATAGAAAATAAATCCCTAAGCTGTTTAAGGCAGTCATTTTTGGATTTTTGGATTTCTGTTACAGGAAGCCAAACACAATTTCTAATAACACTAAACAGATATTTAATTACTATTCTAACACCCCTCTCCAAAACAGCAACTTAAAACACATTAAATATAATCATCCCCATCTGTTAATGTAGGCTATGGTAATGGTCAGCTATAATTTTAATTCAGCATCTTTTTTAGGTGTTTTTGTTTATAAACCCACAAATTAGATATCTAATTATTGCTTTATAATTTAATATTTATTTGGATTTGTTTGCATGTGTTAACAAAATGTTTTGTTTATCATTCCTTCTCGACCTCAGACATAACTTACAGTTAATTTCCTTTATTCCTGAAGTATATTTTTCATACTTTTGTGCTATGCATCTGTTGATGGTGCTCTCAGTTTTTGTTTACCTGAAAATGTTGATCTTTTCGTGAAAGATTTGCTTGGGACTTGACTCAAGGTTTAACTTTATTTTGTACTTTTACAATATTATGTTACTTATCTAGCTTCCATTGTTTCATTTGAGAAGTCTACTGCAGTATAATTGTCTTTCCTTTGGAGATGATCTGTTTATTCTCTCTTGATTAGTGAATTCATATCTTTAATTAATTTTGGAAAATTCTCAACCATTTTCTATATTTTCTACTCCTGAAAATGGCTATTTAAGTCTATCCATCAAATCCATTAACCTGTCCTATTTTACATTTTATTGTCTCTCTGGTATGCATTCCCAGGAGATTCCTCATGTAGTTCTTTCTTCTACCTTATAAATTCTATTTCATCTATAAGCAACCTATCAATTAACCCACTCATTGTGCTATCCTTAGTTTCAATTTCTATGTTATTTAAATTTAGAAGTTTTGTTTTGTTCTTTTTCAAGTCTTCCTAGTAATTTGGATAAACATTTGTCTATTGCTTACTGCTTTTAGGTTTACCTCTCAATTTTCTGAACATTTCATATAATATATCTAATTCTATTTTGGTTTTTCCAGTTTTATTGCAATATAATTGATATATAATTTGCATTAGTTTAAGGTGTACAACATAGTGATTTGATATATGTATATATTGCAATACATACATATACATCTATTACCTCATACAGTTACATTATTTTCCTGTGATGAGAACCTTTAAGTTCTACTCTCTTAGCAACTTTCAAATATACGGTAGAGTATTGGTAACTATAGTCAGCATGCTATATGTTACATCCCCAGTACTTATTTATTCTTATAATTGGAAGTTTTTTCCTTTTGACTACCTTCATCCATTTCCTCTAACCACCCCGCTCCCAGAACCTTTAGGAAACATCAATCTGTACTGTGTTCCTATGAATTCAGTGTTCTTAGATTCCACATACAGTATTTGTCTCTCTCTGTCTGACTTATTTCACTTAGCATAATGCCCTCAAAGTCCATCCATGTTGTCACAAATAGCAGGATTTCCTTCTTTTTATGGCTGCTTAATACTTCATTGTCTGTGTGTGGTGTGTGTATCATATTTTCTTTATCCATTTATCCTCTGATGAACACTTAAGTTGTTTCTGTTCTTGACTATTCTAAATAATGCTGCAATAAACATGGAGTGCAGATATCTTTTTGAGATAATGATTTCATTTCCTTTGGGTATATACCCAGAATTAGAATTGCTGGATCATATGGTAGTTTTATTCTTAATTTTTTGAGGAACCCCCATACATTTTTCCATAATGGCTGTACCCATTTACAGTCCCACCAACAGCACACAAGGGTTTCCTTTTCTTTACATCCTCAGTAACACTTGTGATCTCTTGTCTTTTTGATGATGCCATTCTAACAGGTGTGCACTGATAGCTCATTGTGGTTTTGATTTGCATTTCCCTGATGATTAGTGATGTTGAGCATCTTTTCACATACCTATGGCCATTTGTAAGTCGTCTTTGGAAAAATGGTCTATTCAGTTCCTCTGCCCATTTTCTGATCAGGTTATTTGCTTGTTTGTTGAGTTATATGAGTTCTTTTTATATTTTGGATATTACCCCATTACCAAATATATAATTTGCAAATATTTTCTTCCATTCTGTAAGTTACCTGTTCATTTTCTTTATGGATTCCTTTGCTGTGCAAAGCTTTTTAGTTTGTTGTAGCTCTGCTTCTTTATTTTTGCTCTTTTTTGTCTTTCCTTTTGGTATCAAATCTAAAAAATTATTGCCAAGACCCTGGTCAGGGAGCTTCTTCCCTATATGTTTTCTTCTAGAAGTTTTATGGCTGTATGATTTCAGGTCTTAATTTATGTCTTTCATCCATTTTGAGTTGATTTTAGTATATGATATAAGATAGTGGTCAAGTTTTACTCTTTTGCAACTGGCTGTCCAGTTTTCTCAGCACCATTTATTGAAGAAACTATCCTTTTCCCTATAGTATATTCTTGGCTCTTTGTTGTGAATTAATTGACCATACATGCATGGGTTTATGTCTGGCCTCTCTGTTCTAGTGCATTGATCTACTTTTCTGTTTTTGTGCCAGTATCATACTGTTTTGGTTACTACAGTTTTGTAGTAAAGTTTGAAATCAGGAAGTGTGATGCTGACAGCTTTGTTCTACTTTCTCAAGATTGCTTTACCTATTTGGGGTCTTCTGTGGTTCCATACAAATTTTAGGATTATCTTTTCTATTGCTGTGAACACTGCCATTGGAATTTTGATAGGGATTACACTGAATCTGTTGATTGCTTTGGGTAGTATAAACATTTCAACAATAATAATTCTTTCAAACCATTAGCATGGGATATCTTTCCATTGATTTGGGTCTTCAATTTCTTTCATCAATGTCTTATACTTTTTAGCGTACAGGTCTTTCACTTCCTTGGTTAAATTTATTGCATGGTTTTTTGTTCTTTTTGTTGCAGTTGTAATGGGATTTATTTCTTAATTTCTGTTGCTGATAGTTGGTTATTATTGTATAGAAACACCACTGATTTTGTATATTGTTTGTATCCTGAAACCTTACTGAATTCCTCTATTAATTCTAATAGTTCTTGGTGAAGTTTTTAGGGTTTTCTATATGCAATCTTATGTCATGTGTAAATAGAGAAAGTTTTACTTCTTCCTTTCCAATTCGAATGCCTTTTATTTCTTATTCTTGCCTAATTGCTCTGGTTAAGACTTGCAATACTATGTTGAATAAAATGATTAAGGTAGGCACATTGTCTTGTTCTTAATCTTAAAGGAAAATATTTTTTTTACCTCATTTTATTTTTTGAAGACAATATCAAAGATTGGAGTGAAAATAAAAATACAGACAAGAAAGACAATAGAAAAAAATCAAAGAAGCTAAGAGATATTTTTTTAAGTAAACAAAATGGACGAGCCTTTACTTAGACTTACAAATAAAAACAGAGTGAGGACTCAAATAAATAAAATCAGAAATAAAAGAAGAGACGTTAAAACTAACACCACAGAAATACAGAATATCGTAGGAGACTAAAATAAAAAATTATATACCAACAAATTGGACAACCTAGAAGAAATGCATATATTCCTAGAAATATACAACCTGCCAAGACCAAATCATGAAGAAATAGAAAATATCTATTTTCTATCAACAAGTAAAAGCCCATGAATAGATGGCTTCACTGGTGAATTCTACCAAATATTTAAAGAATAATTAATACCATCCCTTTTCAAATGTTTCCAAAAAGTTGAAAAAAAGGAAAGAACTTCCAAACTCATTTCATGAGTCCAGAATTACCCTGTTACCAAAACCAGATAGGGGCACCACAAATAAAGAAAACTACAGACCAATATCCCTGATAAACATACATGCAAAAGTCCTTAACAAAATATTAGCAAACTGAATTTAATAAATTAAAAGAATTATATACCCTGATCAAATAAAATTTATTCAAGGAATGCAAAGACAGTTCAACATCTGCAAATTAATCAATGTGATACAGCACATTAATAAAATGAAGAATAGAAATCATACGATCATCTCAATAGATGCAGAAAACACATTTGACAAAATTTAATGTCTATTCATGATAAAAATTCTCAATGAAGTGGGTATAGAGGAAACACACCTCAACCTAATAAAGGCCATATATGACAAGCCCAAAGCTAACATCATACTCAATGATAAAAAGCTGAAACCTTTTCTTCTAAGATCAGGAAAAGACAAGGACGTCCACTCTCTCCACTTTAATTCTATTTTCTTAAATTATTGGAGATAGTAAATCGCTGTGTTTTTGCTCTTTTTGTTGTTGCTGTACTGTTGTTTCTGCTGACTTTTATACATGGTTGTTGTTTCTTTACATGTTATATCCAACTGTACTTCAAAAGGATGGAGAGTTTTGAGGCAGGTGAGTAGAGAATGGTCTACACATGACCATGAGGGAGAAATGTAACCTTTATCTATACTTCTAGGTCCAGTTTACTTTGAGTATGGGAAAAAATATTAAACCAGTTGCTATTTGAGATGACTAAATGGAGAAGTGTCCCTAGGGGATATCTACGTTTCATTTAGAGAAAAGAATTAGGTGAATATTTAAAAAAATGAGGGTACAGAAAAACTTTTGAACATATCATTAGGTCCAAGAGTCACAGCAGAAACATTTATTGGGGGATGAAGACAGCTTGGTGAGAGACTGAATCAGATCGGGGCTATATAGTGCAATATAAGCATAAGTCAGAGTAATGAATGCCTAAGGGCATGGTGCTTCTGCTAGGCCTAAGGTAAAGAGGCATGTAATACACGATGAGATATTTCTTGCTTGTCACTTAGTATAAATTCTTTTTAAAAAATCATTCTTAGAACAACACTCCTAGGGAATATAAAACTTGAGCAAAATACCTTGCTGTGGAGTTCAGCAGGTCTTGCTTAAGTTCTGCTAAGGGTAGAACCCAAAGTCTTAACAGGTGTTAATAATAACACATGTGTGTTAAATTTTATTAATAGCAGTAGAAAATAACTAAAAATAGACACCTAATATCTCCTTTCAAATTTCTATATTACCTGAAATAAACCTCTCAACTCTTTGGGCCCTAGCTTCCTTCTCTTTAAATGAGGAAAATAGACAAAAGTATATAGTCACTTACAGCTACTTTAGTGATTTTTCTAAAACATTTTTAAGAATGCATAACAGAAACTAATCACAGTACATTAATTTGGATTTTACAGCTCAATATATCTGAAGTATATTTTTTACACGTTTTTGTTGAAAGAATAGAAATGGATTTCAGATTGAAGCCTTAGAATTCTCTAGACAACTGACAATTGAGTGGAGGGAAATATGTATTATAAAATTAATATACTTTTCAGAAATAACAAATTTTTAAAATAATGCAAAGCTTTCTTTTTAACTTTTATATCAATTTTATTTTTTCAGCAAAAGGTCAACTTAGCAAATGTTAACCAGTTGTAAGAACTTGCTATTTGCCAGCCGTGGTCATATTTATTTCTTGTAACAACTTTATGAGACAGATATCTTTGCCCCGTTTTACACATGAAGATGTAAAGCAATGAAGTTTAATTGTCTAGTTATGAATCAGTTGGTCCTATCCCTATTCTGCCTTATATATGGTCTTTCCTTCCTCATGCTTTCTACCAGCCCGTGAAGCAAAGATCCAAGTAATACAGGACTTATGCTCTAGTTACCCAAAGTGTGATTAAATAGTTAATCATGGTTCCTGAGGTAGATATTTTGACTTTTTAAATAACACTAGTACAACAGATGCTGCATGTGCCCTACCCTTTTTTTCTCAGCATTCAGTGTTACTATAAGCATATGGGTCTTTGCCCAAGAGCTTTCCTTGGTCACAACAGCATGCTTAGCTTAATGCAGAACAGGCTGGAATTGCCAAGAATTAACACTCTCAAGAAGAACCCTCAACCAACGAAGAACAGAAATTGGTAGATAAATACTACTGCTCTGTCCTTATTAATGGAACAAAATAGCCCCCAGAGGCCCCAATGGGAATTAGCCCCAGTTGGACCTAGTGGCAGTCTACTCATTAATATGCCTTGAATGGCTTCTGTACCCTTCTAATCTCACTTTTTGTTCAAGGAATCACTCCAAATAATTTACTAAAATTCTTAATTTAGGGCCTGTTTATGGTGCAACTCAGCCTAAGTCAAATACTATATAAGGTTTTATTTAATTTGTGGGTGGCTACTGAGGTTGAAGATTATTCTCCACAGGTAGATTTTATTATTTATAATGAACTATTAAGCTCTTTCCCCATACACGGGATATTTCCAAATGACCATGATTTTAGGAGCCTAAAAGTTATGTGTTTTAAATGGTTGTCTATAGAAGCAGAGCTACCCACCTTCAGATGGGCTATTTGGACTGAATAATGAGTATCTCAGCATTGACCATAATAATAAAGATCACAGGTGGCCCTTCTTCAGATTGTCTGTTCTACATAGGTCTTCAGAGACCTTTGAATGAACTATGTGTTCAGTAATAGCTTCTTGAATTGATGAATAACTCCTTTTCTCCTTCACTGGATTTTGATAGTCTTACTGTAGATATAGATACAGATAAATAGTTTTGAGTCATTGGAAAAAGCAGTAGGGAAGTTAATAAAGAGAAAAGCCATATTTAATTTGGTTTATTTTAGAATAATTAGGTGATATAATGTTTACTGCATTCAAATATACTTCAGATTTTCAAATAATTCATGAACATTATATATTGACATATTCAAGTATTTCCATGTTTGTTATAATCAAAAACTACATATTTTAGAAATGAATATGGATATGATGACTTTAAGAATTAAGTATTTTCCCTTATCCTAAGAAAAGTAATGTGTCTAGAGTCATGCATCAGAAAAGCTGCAACAAAATAAATTTAATCAACATAATTTTGAATGAAATATCTTCTCTCTGTTCTAATTTAATTGTACAAAGCCACTAGAATAACTTTAAAAAAAAACATATACCCCAAGATTAATGTCTTTACTCTCCAATGACTTCCCACTGTACTTAAAATGAAAGCAAAACTTCCTAATAGCTTGCAAGACTTTTCATAATCTTGCTGCTCTTAGAGCCTCAAGATTATTTCAATCCATTCTCCACACCCTAACCCTACTCTACCCATTGACCTTCTCTCAGCTCCTTTAATATTGAAGCCCTTACCTACCTCAGTTTAGATCTGCATGTAGTATTTTCTTAGCGTATGGTCCTATTATAAAATTTGAAAAAATTCTAAGTTTTCTAACAAAAAGTAAGGCGAATTGGTGTTAAATTAGTCATCAGCATTTATTCTCTACTGATCAATATGTATCTCAACAAAGAAGCTTTTGGTTTATTAAGATCTGAAGATAAAAGTGTAAAAGACACTTGTGCCTTCATTTGGGAAATATCTACAATTTTTCTTTGCAAGTCTTGCCACGTATTTTTAATTCTCCAAAGGAAGAACAGGTTCAGATTTATGCAATTTATATAACAGATTAATTTTAAATAATTTATTTGCCCCATTTCAATTATTTTCCTATTTCATGGATAATCAGGCTAATGAAGTGCCTACCAATTCCCTAAATTTAACACCAGTCCATCCCATACGAAGCAGAACTACAGTGATTGTTTATATCATCATCGTAACCACTGCCAAGTTACCTGTGGTGGTAGGATGCATTATCACCTCGGCAAAATATGCTAGCAATATTTCACTTCGTATTAATTTCAATTTATATTACATTTAAGACTTTCACCTGTAAAAACAGACCCTGAGATACAATGTCTTACTGGTGTGTCTTGCTGTAATACATTATATTTTGAACAAGCCTTGATTTTTGTGATCCTATGCTAGAAAGGATAATGAATATTTTAAACTGTAACAGTGGCAGCACTAGGGTAAAGTCAAGACTAGATATGTGAATTTGGCTGCTGATACCTATTAATGCACTTTATCTATTGGTCTCAAATGATTACATGGGAATAGGTTGCATCTTGTAAAAAGAACTCAAATGGACAATGATTGATGTTGAAGCTGTGTCTGAAAAGAAAAAGAAACTGAATTGGTGTTGGGTGGCAAGAAGCATGGAGAGATTAAGATCCAGCAGTACCACCGGGCAAAGAGTAACTTCAAAAGTTGGGTATGTATGTACATGTGTATATATATAAAGAAATATTTATATCATATATAATATATATATAATATATATATGATATATACAATATATTATGTATATATCATATATATATATAAAGAACACCTGAACCTTAACATACTTATACACACAGAGACGGAGAGAGACATCCATAGGGAATTTAAGTAGTCCTGACAGTCTAGTAAACAGTGAAGTGGATAGGAAAGTATTTTCCCTTGTCAATGAAGCTTTGACTTTAAAATGGTTTGGAGAGAACCTTAGCTGTGTTAAGGAAAATAAAGAAAATAGACCTATGTTCATAAGCAGGACAAAGTGGTACTGAGTTGAGCAGCATCAGTCCAAGGGAAGCAGTTGCAGATACTGTCTTAAGTGTTCTCTTTCTAGGAAGAGGTCAAACAAGAAAGGAGCTGAATTCGGAATATTGTAGTCAGCTGGCATGCTAATGCAATGATCAAAAGACAGAATGGGTCAAAGAATTTATAGGCATTCCTTAACGTAATGGTTTTCAAAGTGTGAGCCCTGAAATAGGAGCACGAGCGTCAACTTGGAACATTAGAAATGCAAAGTCTTGACCCAGACTTAACAAAATGAAACTCTGGGAATAGGACTCAGCAATCTAGCTCTTGGGGTGATGTACATGCATGCTAAATTTGAGAAACACTGCCCCAGAGGTTTCCCAAATATTTTCCAAAAAAGATTATGTATCTGGAAAAAAGATTGGATTTTAAGCAGCTAAATAAATTGGTAGCTTTAAAGTGAAAGTCAGTGAAACTCAGTTTTGAAGTAGCAGATTGATAAGGTTTGGGCATAAAAATTATATATATTAGTACGACTACATTTAAATCCATGTCTGATTAGTCGTGATGATATTTTGGTTGCAGAAAGTTATGAAATTTTTTCAATTTAAGAAATTACTTACTAAAATTCCTTTTTAAAATACAAAGCAATGATTTTAAGGAATGTAAAGTTTTATTATGGTAAAAGTTCAAAACTAGTCAAATAGAGACAGACTTCTAAAGTCTAACTTTACATTTCTACAAATGAATTCAGCATCTCCCAAAATTTATTTAAATTCTATTTCTGAAATAAATGTAGGCACCATAAAATCATGGCAGTTTGATCATTAACTATTCACTCAACTCAATTTAATTGCTGTTCAGAATAAAGACAACATCTACCAACAAATGCATGTTTTTAAACAGCTTCACAAATTAGCATTGCATTCATTGGTCACATGAGACATCTTCAAAACAGACTGTAGGAATAAGTAGCTAAGTTTGAATCTCTTAAAATTATATGCCTTTACAAAAGATTAAAATGTGAAACTTGATGTTAATATAGTAAAATCAGAGTCAGCTTCTTGGTTTTATTACACTTGCCAAGTTATCTTAGTTGTACTCATTTCATGAGTTGTACTCATTTCAGGTCTCATTTGGATAAAATAGTGGTAGCTACTCTTTCTTCTGTGTACCAACAGATAATCCAGCTAGAAACCTTTCATCTTCTCCATTTGCATCCTTTTTTCAATGTGACTTCTGTCCTAAATAATATTTCAACTATGCAAATAGCTTTATCCCAAATACTGCTACACTTTTCCTTTTATGTAGAGTGGCTATTATAGAAGTTATTTAGTTTAATAAAACTAAATCCAAAACTATTAATTTAAATATTCCTAAAACTAGGTTTTTAGGTAATGCAAAGTATTTGATAGAATATAATTAATCCTTCTTTTTCCCATATGAAATTATTAATACATTCTAATCGGGTTTGGAGGTTTTATAGTTTTCTGTTTTAATAACAATACAATTTTATTATATTATCTGCATTAAAAATTTTAGATGGCATGGCTAAGCTTGTTATTTTTAAGTCTTAGGTTTTTTTAAAGATAGTAATCACTTTTTTAAAAACTCAAATACAATTTTTCATTTTCTGTTATGGCCCAAAACCCATATCTTGTGCAAAATCATTCTTGGCTGAATTCATTTAAAATTTAATGCAATCAAGCATGAATGAAAAATGACATACTGCATGCATCAAAAATGGGCCATCATAATTACTTTGAATCTTACACGCTGACTCTCAATCTTGGGTTAGTAACAAGGTAATAGTTTGCATTGGCATCAATACCTAAAAGGATAGGATCACAAAAACATCACAAATGACAAAGGAGCACATTCTATTAGTTTCTTCTGTAAGTAGCCATTTTTATCATCCAATCTCATAATACATGAATACTAAGAGCCTGGTTTGCTAAGTTATCTGGAAAGGTGTAATTCATTTGTAGACAGTAAAGTAGAAAAAGGCACATGAAAGTGATACACCAAATGCTAGCTCAGTAATACCATTAATTTGCTAAACTATGCCTATATTAACTCATCATAAATGAAATAAGGATAATATCAGTGAAGACAAAGGCAGATGAGGATCAGAAACTTCCTTGTCTTTTCATTAAATTCACTGTCCACTTGTGAGTTGGATTAGAAACACATCTGAAAGTTCTTTCGTTGTTCTCCGATGTCGTGAAATGAAGTAAATATATCTGTACAATTCTGCATCCAACACAGAGCCAGGATGTTCCACTTAACTTCCCTGGAACATATATAATCTGATAGGTTGCACTGTATTTTCAGGTCATCTTGGAGCCTCTGATGTATCTAAAGAATGAACAAACATTCAATGCAGAAGACTTTTCTTCATTCTGTCTTCTGCCTGACACAAGGGAATGCTATGCAGAAACTTAATATGGCATGAAAGGGATGTTAAAATAATGTCCTGATTGCTGAATTCATATTATCATCTCACTAGGGAGCCATCAGCCTCACAGATTAAATAAAAATAAATAAGAGAAAGAATCCATTCTTGTGGTTGCCAGCTGAAAACAAATTAAAAGCTGCTTCCTTCTTAACTATGGACAATTGTCCCTGTCCACAGGAACCATGATTTGGAAATATAAAAGAATATATTTAGTTCTTGATGAAAGAATAATTTGGTAATATCTCCTAGAAAAAAAGCATTAAAGTTGTGGTTAAACAAAACCATTTTCCTGTCTATAAAAATTTTCAAATTTAAGACTAAAATGCTTCAGAAAAAAATTATCTCAACATCCCAGGGGAACAATGTTTTAATTACCTCATTTAGAAAGGGGAAACCAGGGGGACAAGGGGAAGATGGCGGAAGAGTAAGACGCGGAGATCACCTTCCTCCCCACAGATACACTAGAAATACATCTACACGTGTAACACCTCCTATAGAACACCTACCGACGCTGGAAGAAGACCTCAGACCTCCCAAAAGGCAAGAAACTCCCCACATACGTAGGTAGGGCAAAAGAAAAAAGAGTAAACAGAGACAAAAGGATAAGGACGGGACCTGCACCAGTGGGAGGGAGCTGTGAAGAAGGAAAGGTTTCCATACACTAGGAAGCCCCTTCGCGGACGGAGACTGCAGGTGGCAGAGGGGAAAGCTTCGGCGCCGGGGAGGAAAGCACAGCCACAGGGGTGCGGAAGGCAAAGCGGAGAGATTCCCGCACTGAGGATCGGTGCAGGCCGGCACTCACCAGTCCGAGAGGCTTGTCTGCTCACCCGCCGGGGCGGGCGGGGCTGGGAGATGAGGCTCGGCCTTCGGTCGGAGCTAGGAAGAGGGCTGGGTTTGGCGGCGTGAACACAGCCTGCAGGGTGTTAGTGCTCCACGACTAGCCGGGAGGGAGTCCGGGGAAAAGTCTGGAGCTGCCGAAGAGGCAAGAGACTTTTTCTTCCCTCTTTGTTTCCTGGTGCGCGAGGAGAGGGGATTAAGAGCGCTGCTTAAAGGAGCTCCAGAGACGGGCACGAGCCGCGGCTAAAAGCGCGGACCCCAGAGACGGGCATGAGACGCTAAGGCTGCTGCTGCCGCCACCAAGAAGCCTGTGTGCGAGCACAGGCCACTATCCACACCCCACTTCCGGGGAGCCTGTGCAGCCCGCCACTGCCAGGGTCCCGGGATCCAGGGACAACTTCCCGCGAGAACGCATGGCGTGCCTCAGGCTGGTGCAACGTCACGCACGCCTTGCCACCGCAGGCCCGCCCCGCACTCCGTGCCCCTCCCTCCCCGCTGGCCTGAGTGAGCCAGAGTCCCCGAAGCGGCTGCTCCTTTAACCCCATCCTGATCTGAGCGAAGAACAGATGCCCTCCGGCGACCTACACGCAGAGGCGGGGCCAAATCCAAAACTGAGCCCCGGTGAGCTGTGAGAACAAAGAAGAGAAAGGGAAATCTCTCCCAGCAGCCTCAGAAGCAGCGGATTAAAGCTCCACAATCAACTTGATGTACACTGCAGCTGTGGAATACATGAAGAGACAACGAATCAACCCAAATTGAGGGGGTGGACTTTGAGAGCAAGATTCATGATTTTTTCCCCTTCTCCTCTTTTAGTGAGTGTGTATGTGTATGCTTCTGTGTGAGATTTTGTCTGTATAGCTTTGCTTCCACCATTTGTCCTAGGGTTCTACCCATCCGGGTTTATTTTTTTCTTAATAATTATTTTTTATTTTAATAACTTTATTGTATGTTACTTTATCTTTTTTCTTTCTTGCTTGCTTGCTTGCTTGCTTTCCTTCCTTCCTTCTCTCCTTTAGACAACGAATCATCCCAAATGGAGGAGGTGGACTTTGAGAGCAAGATTTATGATTTTTTTCCCTTTTCCTCTTTTTTTTAATTTTTTTATTTTTTATTTTTTACTTCTTTGTGGTACACGGGCCTCTCACTGTTATGGCCTCTCCCGTTGCGGAGCACAGGCTCCGGACGCACAGGCTCAGCGGCCATGGCTCATGGGCCCAGCCACTCCACGGCACGTGGGATCTTCCCAGACCGGAGCACGAACCCATGTCCCCTGCATCGGCAGGCGGACTCTCAACCACTGCGCCACCAGGGAAGCCCATCCCTTTTCCTCTTTTTGTGAGTGTGTATGTGTATGCTTCTGTGTGAGATTTTGTCTGTATAGCTTTGCTTCTACCATTTGTCCTAGGGTTCTATGCATCTGGGGTTTTTTCCTTTCTTTTTGTTTTTAATTTTTTTTCTTAATAATTATTTTTTATTTTAATAACTTTATTATATTTTATCTTACTTTATTTTATTGTACTTTATCTTCTTTCTTTCTTTCTTTTTTCCTTCCTTCCCTCCTTCCTTCCTTCCTTCCTCCCTCCCTCCCTCCTTTCTTTCTTTCTTTCTTTCTACTTCTATTAATTCTTTCTTTCTACTTTTTCTCCCTTTTATTCTGAGCCATGTGGATGAAAGGGTCTTGGTGCTGCAGCCAGGAGTCAGTGCTGTGCCTCTGAGGTGGGAGAGCCAACTTCAGGACACTGATCCACAAGAGACCTCCCAGCTCCACATAATATCAAATGGCGAAAATCACCCAGAGGTCTCCATCTCAACACCAGCACCCAGCTTCACCCAACGACCAGCAAGCTACAGTGCAGGACACCCTATGCCAAACAACTAGAAAGACAGGAATACAACCCCACCCATTAGCAGAGAGGCTGCCTAAAATCATAATAATCATAATAAGTCCACAGACAGCCCAAAACACACCATCGGATGCAGTCCTGCCCACCAGAAAGACATTATCCAGCCTCATCCTCCAGAACACAGGTAACAGGTAACAGTCCCGTCCACCAGGAAGCCTACACAACCCACTGAACCAACCTTAGCCACCGGGGACAGACACCAAAAACAACAGAAACTACGAACCTGCAGCCTACAAAAAGGAGACCCCAAACACAGTAAGATAAGCAAAATGAGAAGACAGAAAAACACACAGCAGATGAAGGAGCAAGATAAAAACCCACCAGACCTAACAAATGAAGAGGAAATAGGCAGTCTACCTGAAAAAGAATTCAGAATAATGATAGTAAAGATGATCCAAAATCTTGGAAATAGAATAGACAAAATTCAAGAAACATTTAACAAGGACCTAGAAGAACTAAAGATGAAACAAACAACGATGAACCACACAATAAATGAAATTTAAAATACTCTAGATGGGATCAATAGCAGAATAACTGAGGCAGAAGAACGGATAAGTGACCTGGAAGATAAAAGAGTGGAAATAGCTACTGCAGAGCAGAATAAAGAAAAAAGAATGAAAAGAACTGAGGACAGTCTCAGAGACCTCTGGGACAACATTAAACACACCAACATTCGAATTATAGGGGTTCCAGAAGAAGAAGAGAAAAAGAAAGGGACTGAGAAAATATTTGAAAATATTATAGTTGATAACTTCCCTAATATGGGAAAGGAAATAGTTAATCAAGTCCAGGAAACACAGAGAGTCCCATACAGGATAAATCCAAGGAGAAATACGCCAAGACACATATTAATCAAACTGTCAAAAATTAAATACAAAGAAAACATATTAAAAGCAGCAAGGGAAAAACAACAAATAACACACAAGGGAATCCCCATAAGGTTAACAGCTGATCTTTCAGCAGAAACTCTGCAAGCCAGGAGGGATGGGCAGGACATATTTAAAGTGTTGAAGGAGAAAAACCTGCAACCAAGATTACTCTACCCAGCAAGGATCTCATTCAGATTTGATGGAGAAATTAAAACCTTTACAGACAAGCAAAAGCTGAGAGAGTTCAGCACCACCAAACCAGCTTTACAACAAATGCTAAAGGAAATTCTCTAGGCAAGAAACACAAGAGAAGAAAAGGCCTACAATAATGAACCCAAAACAATTAAGAAAATGGGAATAGGAATATACATATTGATAATTACCTTAGATGTAAATGGACTAAATGCTCCCACCAAAAGACACAGATTGGCTGAATGGATACAAAAACAAGACCCATATATATGCTGTCTACAAGAGACCCACTTCAGACCTAGAGACACATACAGACTGAAAGTAAGGGGATGGAAAAAGATATTCCATGCAAATGGAAACCAAAAGAAAGCTGGAGTAGCAATTCTCTTATCAGACAAAATAGAATTTAAAATAAAGACTATTAGAAGAGACAAAGAAGGACACTACATAATGATCAAGGGATTGATCCAAGAAGAAGATATAACAATTGTAAATATTTATGCACCCAATATAGGAGCACCTCAATACATAAGGCAAATACTAACAGCCATAAAAGGGGAATTTGACAGTAACACATTCATAGTAGGGGACTTCTTTAACACCCCACTTTCACCAATGGAGAGATCATCCAAAATGAAAATAAATAAGGAAACACAAGCTTTAAATGATACATTAAACAAGATGGACTTAATTGATATTTATAGGACATTCCATCCAAAAACAACAGAATACACATTTTTCTCAAGTGCTCATGCAACATTCTCCAGGATAGATCATATCTTGGGTCACAAATCAAGCCTTGGTAAATGTAAGAAAATTGAAATTGTATCAAGTATCTTTTCCAACCACAATGCTATGAGACTAGATATCAATTACAGGAAAATATCTGTAAGAAATACAAACACATGGAGGCTAAACAATAATAATGAAGTGATCACTGAAGAAATCAAAGAGGAAATTAAAAAAACCTAGAAACAAATGACAATGGAGACACAACGACCCAAAACCTATGGGATGCAGCAAAAGCAGTTCTAAGAGGGAAGTTTATAGCAATACAATCTACCTTAAGAAACAGGAAACATCTCGAATAAACAACCTAAACTTGCACCTAAAGCAATTAGAGAAAGAAGAACAAAAATACCCCAAAGTTAGCAGAAGGAAAGAAATCATAAAGATCAGATCAGAAATAAATGAAAAAGAAATGACGGAAATGGTAGCAAAAATCAATAAAACTAAAAGCTCGTTCTTTGAGAAGATAAACAAAATTGATAAACCATTAGCCAGACTCATCAAGAAAAAAAGGGAGAAGACTCAAATCAATAGAATGAGAAATGAAAAAGAAGTAACAACTGACACTGCAGAAATACAAAAGATCATGAGAGATTACTACAAGCAACTCTATGCCAATAAAATGGACAGCCTGGAAGAAATGGACAAATTCTTAGAAAGGCACAACCTGCCAAGACTGAATCAGGAAGAAATAGAAAATATGAACAGACCAATCACAAGCACTGAAATTGAAACTGTGATTAAAAATCTTCCAACAAACAAAAGCCCAGGACCAGATGGCTTCACAGGTGAATTCTATCAAACATTTAGAGAAGCGCTAACACCTATCCTTCTCAAACTCTTCCAAAATACAGCAGAGGGAGGAACACTCCCAAACGCATTCTACGAAGCCACCATCACCTCGATACCAAAACCAGACAAGGATGTCACAAAGAAAGAAAACTACAGGCCAATATCACTGATGAACATAGATGCAAAAATCCTCAACAAAATACTAGCAAACAGAATCCAACAGCACATTAAAAGGATCATACACCACGATCAAGTGGGGTTTATTCCAGGAATGCAAGGATTCTTCAATATATGCAAATCAATCAAAGTGATACACCATATTAACAAATTGAAGGAGAAAAACCATATGATCATCTCAATAGATGCAGAGAAAGCTTTTGACGAAATTCAACACCCATTTATGATAAAAACCCTGCAAAAAGTAGGCATAGAGGGAACATTCCTCAACATAATAAAGGCCATATATGACAAACCGACAGTCAACCTCGTCTTCAATGGTGAAAAACTGAAAGCATTTCCACTAAGATCAGGAACAAGACAAGGTTGCCCACTCTCACCACTCTTATTCAACATAGTTTTGGAAGTTTTAGCCACAGCAGTCAGAGAAGAAAAAGAAATAAAAGGAATCCAAATCGGAAAAGAAGAATTAAAGCTGTCGCTGTTTGCAGATAACATGATACTATACATAGAGAACTCTAAAGATGCTATCAGAAAACTACTAGAGCTAATCAATGAATTTGGTAATGTAGCAGGATAGAAAATTAATGCACAGAAATATCCTGCATTCCTATACACTAATGATGAAATATCTGAAAATGAAATTAAGAAAACACTCCCACTTACCATTGCAACAAAAAGAATAAAATACCTAGGAATAAACCTAACTAAGGAGACAAAAGACCTGTATGCAGAAAATTATAAGAAACTGGTGAAAGATTGCAGATAATATAAATAGATGGAGAGATATACCATGTTCTTGGATTGGAAGAATCAACATTATGAAAATGACTCTACTACCCAAAGGAATCTACAGATTCAATGCAATCCCTATCAAACCACCACTAGCATTCTTCACACAACAAGAACAAAAAGCTTTCACAATTTGTATGGAAACACAAAAGAACCCGAATAGCCCAAGCAATCTTGAGAAAGAAAAACAGAGCTGGAGTTTCAGCCTCCCGGACTTCAGACTATACTACAAATCTACAGTAATCAAGAGAGTATGGTACTGGCACAAAAACAGAAATATACATTAATGGAACAGGATAGGAAGCCCAGAGATAAACCCACGCACATATGGTCACCTTATCTTTGATAAAGGAGGCAAGAATATACAGTGGATAAAAGACAGCCTCTTCAATAAGTGGTGCTGTGAAAACTGGACAGCTACATGTAAAAGAATGAAATTAGAACACCCCCTAACACCATACACAAAAATAAAGTCAAAATGGATTAAAAACCTAAATGTAAGGCCAGACACTATCCAACTCTTAGAGGAAAACATAGGCAGAACACTCTATGACATAAATCACAGCAAGATCCTTTTTTGACCCCCCTCCTAGATAAATGCAAATATAAGCCAAAATAAGCAAATGGGACCTAATGAAACTTAAAAGCTTTTTCACAGCAAAGGAAGCCATAAACAAGATGAAAATGCAACCCTCAGAATGGGAGAAAATATTTGCAAATGCAGCAATTGACAAAGGATTAATCTCCAAAATTTACAAGTAGCTCATGCAGCTCAATATCAAAAAAACAAACAAACCAATCCAAAAATGGGCAGAACACCTAAGGAGACATATCTCCAAAGAAGATATACAGATTGCCAAGAAACACATGAAGGAATGCTGAACATCATTAATCATTAGAGAAATGCAAATCAAAACTACAATGAGATATCATCTCACACTGGTCAGAATGGCCATAATCAAAAAATCTACAAACAATAATTGCTGGAGAGAGTGTGGAGAAAAGGGAACCCTCATACGCTTTTGGTGGGAATGTAAATTGATGCAGCCACTATGGAGAACAGTATGGAGGTTCCTTAAGAAACTACAAATAGAACTACCATATGACCCAGCAATCCCACTACTGGGCATATACCATGAGAAAACCGTGCTTCAAAATGTGTCATGTACCACAATGTTCATTGCAGCTCTATTTACTATAGCCAGGACTTGGAAGCAATCTAAGTGTCCATCGACAGGTGAATGGATAACGAAGATGTGGCACATTTATACAATGGAATATTACTCAGCCATAAAAAGAAATGAAATTGAGTTATTTGTAGTGAGGTGGATGGACCTAGAAAGTGTCATACAGAGTGAAGTAAGTCAGAAAGAGAAAAACAAATACCGTATGCTAACACATATATATGGAATCTAAAAAAAAAAAAAAAAAAAGGTCATGAAGAACCTAGGCTCAAGGCGGGAATAAAGACACAGACCTACTAGAGAATGGACTTGAGGACACGGGGAGGGGGAAGGGTAAGCTGGGACAAAATGAGAGAGTGGTAGTGTATATACGGACATATATACACTACCGAATGTGAAATAGATTGTTAGTCGGAAGCAGTCGCATAGCACAGGGAGATCAGCTCAGTGCTTTTTGACCAGCTAGATGGGTGGGATGGGGAGGGTAGGAGAGAGGGAGACACAAGAGGGAAGAGATATGGGGATATATGTATATGTATAACTGACTCACTTTCTTATAAAGCAGAAACTAACACACCATTTTAAAGCAATTATATTCCAATAAAAATGTTTAAAAAAAAGAAGAAATTAATGATGATACCAACAGATGGAGAGATATACCATGTTCTTGGATTGGAAGAATCAATACTGTGAAAATGACTCTACTACCCAAAGCAATCTACAGATTCAATGCAATCCCTATCAAATTACCTATGACATTTTTTACAGACCTAGAACAAAAAAATCTTAAAATTTGTATGGAGACACAACAAAAGACCCCAAACAGCCAAAGCACTTATGAGGGAAAAAAAAGGAGCTGGAGGAATCAGACTCTCTGACTTCAGACTATACTACAAAGCTACAGTAATCAAGACAATATGGTAGTGGCCCCAAAACAGAAATATAGAGCAATGGAGCAAGATAGAAAGCCCGGAGATAAACCCATGCACTTATTGTCAACTATTCTATGACAAAGGAGGCTAGGATATACAATGGAGAAAAGACAGTCTCTTCAATAAGTGGTGTTGGGAAAACTGGACAGCTACATGTAAGAGAATGAAATTAGAACACTCTCTAACACGATAAACAAAAATAAACTCAAAATGGATTAGAGACCTAAATGTAAGACTAGACACTATAAAACTCTTAGAGGAAAATATAGGTAGAATACTCTTAAATCACAGCAAGATCTTTATGATCCACCTCCTAGAGTAATGGAAATAAAAACAGAAATAAACAAATGGGACGTAATGAAACTTAAATGCTTTTGCACAGCATAGGAAACCAGAAACATGATGAAAAGACAGCCCTCAGAATGGGAGAAAGTATTTGCAAACGAATCATAGGACAAAGGATTAATCTCCAAAATATGTAAATAGCTCATGCAGCTCAATGTTAAAAAAACAAACAACCCAATCAAAAAATGGGCAGAAGACCTAAATAGACATTTCTCCAAAGAAGATATACAGATGGCCAAGAAACATATGAAAAGCTGCTCAACATCACTAATTATTAGAGAAATGTAAATCAAAAGTACAATGAGGTATCACCTCACAGCAGTTAGAATGGGCATCATCAGAAAATCTAAAAACAACAAATGCTGGAGAGGGTGTGGAGAAAAGGGAACCCTCTTGCACTGTTGGTGGGAATGTCAATTGATACAGCCACTATGGAGAACAGTGTGGAGGTTACTTAAAGAACTAAAAATAGAATTACCATATGACCCAGCAATCCCACTCCTGGTCATATACCCAGAGAAAACCATAATTCAAAAAGACACATGCACCCCAATGTTCATTGCAGTGTATTTACAATCCCAGGTCATGGAAGCAACCTAAATGCCCATCAACAGAAGAACGGATAAAGAAGATGTGGTACATATATACAATGGAATATTACTCAGCCATAAAAATGATATTCAGTCATTTGTAGAGACCTGGATGCATCTAGAAACTGTCATACAGAGTGAAGTAAGTCAGAAAGAGAAAAACAAATATTGTATATTACCACATATATGTGGAACCTAGAAAATGGTACAGATGAACTGGTTTGCAGGGCAGAAATTGAGACACAGATGTAGAGAACAAATGTATGGACACCAAGGGGGGAAGCGGCAAGGGGTGGGGGTGGCAGTGTGATGAACTGGGAGATTGGGGTTGACCTGTATACACTGATGTGTATAAAATGGATGTCTAATATGAACCTGCTGTATAAAAAAAAGTAAAATTTAAATTAAAAAAACGTGATATAAATTTCAGTGAAACAAATGCTATAGTATTTGGTCAAAAAGCACAATGGTCTACACTGGAATCTGTAGTTCTTTTGTTATCATCCACATCATATACGTATCTTCACATAAAAGTATTTTAAAAGAATAATAGAACATAAAAAATGAGCTTTAATTGTGTGAGTAATATAAAAATCAAATTTTCCTCTTATACTGAAGTAATGCTGGACCAGCTTCTGTGGTTTATTGGTAACCATATTTTGCTGAAGTGATTTTGAAAGATGAGAGGTAATATAACGTGATCACACTTTCTAAATTTGATGATGATCTTAAAAATACAACAGGGAATAATAAGGAACTCTGGTGATGGGGTCATTCATGTAAGTATCAGGTGTTAGTATTTCTTGTAGATTTAATAAATATCGTATACATATAGTGTAACCATATTGTCAAGCTTCTGGCTAAAAAATCATAAAGTTGAATTGCTTTGAAAGGCAAGGCAGAAAAATGAATACTTAGAAGAAAAAGAGGACTCTATTTGTCCATAGTAGAAAGTGAGCTTTTATTTCTTTTTCAAGTGTGACTTAACACAAGAACTCATTTTAAATCTTCAAGTAGATCTCTTGGCATATACTTATGTTTAATAACCACCTAGCCAAGAGGCATCTTTTAAAAACAAAAATTAGATACATTTTTTAGCAAACAGAGAAAAGGTTCAGTTCAGTACACACCATTGAACAGACCTCAATCTCTCAGAGAAAAATTGAAAAGCAAAAGTGCATGAACCATAGCTATTAGGCTTTCATGAACCCTGTAAGTGCCATTATTGGGCTATTTTGGTGGGTTTCTTTGTAATATTTCAAATATTGTAATTCAAAAAGTAAAAGACAGATAACCCTACCCATTTTCCCTTAGCATGATATAAAATAATAATCTGAGGTTTTTCTTTGCCATAATCAAACTATTAAAGGATTGACTGTGTGAATGTCAGTGAATAGTGAAAGGTCAGGGAATGGTGAAAAACATATTCATATAAATGGGTGGAAAAATCTGCTTAAATAAAATATTAACAAATAAACCTAAAATATTTTGTCTTTGTACACAAAATGCACTTTTTATTAAATTATATAAATTAGGTTTTTAAAAGTAAGCACATAATTTTAAATTCATTAGAGGAGATGGCTTTGTAAAATAATACCAGTCTGAAAAACTTGTAAAATATTAACATCTTTTCATAAGCAAATGTGCTGAGTCTTCCTAGCTCATCTATAGTTTATGTGCATTCTAAGCAAAGGATATTTTTAAAAGGAAGCCACCAAGAACAATAATAGTATTTGCAAAACAGAAAAAGTATGAATATTCTTTCATAAAAATTTTTCATAGGATTCCTTAAATAATTACTTGTTAGCAAATATTTTATTTACAAACTATATTTTTAGGAGTGTTAAATTAATTAAACAAGGAAGCCATTAGACTGAGGTGGCCTTAAAGACCTGGAGCCTACATAAGCAAACCAAAATCTAAGCCTGTAAACATCTCAAAGTTATGGAATTGAAACCTAAGGATAACCAATCACAAACAGCCAAGTAGGCTCTAAGCTATACCCAATCAATAATTTCCTTATTTTGCTTCCACATTTTCTCTATAAAAGTCCCTCCCCAGCTCCTGTGGGTGGAGTTCTCCAAACCATTTCCTGACTGGTGCTGCCCAATTCAAATAGCTTTTTGCTCAAATGAACTTAAAAATTGTAATGTGCTTCAGTTTATCTTTTAACAGAGTGTGTATTTTGTGACAAAGCATGCTTGTATGTAGTTTTGTAAAAGTAAAACTTTTTATTTCACAAAATTTAGTAGGTGCCTTGTGTGTCCATAATATCTAGACGAATGAGATGGAAAACTCCATTATCAGAAAGTATTATCATTAAAAAATTACTAAATGTATTTTAAAAACACACTTCATGTATAGAAGGTGTTCCATGTCTGTTCCTTAATTTTTCTATCAAGTCAACCTAAAATGGCTATCCTTCTGGTCCCTATCTCTATATCTCCATGAAATTATTTGTTCATTTTACAAATCCCCACTGAACACATTGTATCGTAACTATCAGAAAATAGGTTCAATTTGGGTCAATAGAATGGGTGTTAGTCTTTCTCACTCTTCCAGGTAGAATATCTCCAAGACAAATAAACCTTTTGCTTGTTAATATAGACCACATCTGAATCTGATGTGTAATTTTTTTTTCATTTTTGTTATTTTAACATTGAGACGAAAGTGGTAACAATAGCAAAGCAAAAAATAATAATAAAAAAGACCAATATTTAACTTTCCCATCCACCCAAGTCTCACACTGAAGTTCTATTCCCGTTTCCCCCATAAGCACCACTGAACTAAAAAATCTATTTTAAAGCACCCAAACCAATCCAGACCCTCTCGAAACCAAGAGCCCCAGCCAGAGCTGTCGCCTCTCTTGGGTCCAAGCGAGAGGATGGTTCCGGGAACGCTGCGCAACGCCGGGGACGGGCTCGGGCACTGGGCACTTGGCGAGGAGCCGGGGTGGCAGTCACAGCCTCTGTGCGCTGACACGCAGGGAAGGGGACTTCTTCCGTGATCCCAACAATTTGGTTACACAGCCAAGCAAACGTGACTAGAGAGTTGGGTTAGCGGAATGGGAATCCGGATCTCAGAAACAGACCGGGTCCCTTCCAGCAGGATCTAGCAGGGGGTCGGGGGTCGGAATAAAGACAGAAGCACAAAGGAGATAAGGGCTGGTACACAAAGGGCTGATCTTTCTTTGCAAGGACTCCAGAATGCACTTTTTACTGCTGGCTGGTCAATCTCTAATGGCGAGTGCTGGCGAGTTGGCCCCGGCTCAGAGAAGCCTTCGAGCCGGATCTGGAACCAGATACACTGTCCCCACATCTGCCCACCCCCCAAGTCCCTACTGGTTCCACAATCACCTGATTTTCATTTGGACTTCTTTTACAGCTAAAGTAGATATAAATGGCTAAACACAGATCCGAGAGCCCCCACCAGGGGGGAAAACGGCAGATTCTATTGATGTCGCTGCCAAAAGGTGTTGGGAGGCTTAGAAGCAGCTAAGGGGAGAAGCAGAACACACATGGCCTGAGCTGGGCTAGAAGGAAAAGCAGGGGAGAAGTGACCCAGATGTATCCGAGCACGCAGGCGCCATTTTGGATGGAGACGGACCACCAGGGACGGTCTTTGCCTAGATGCTGCCAGCTCCCACAAGGGAAATTTTGTTCTGAGCGCCTGGTGACTCCTCTCCCAGGTAGCACCCACTGGGCTCACAATGCTAATCACAACCGGAAAGGGGTGTTTTTGAGAAGTGTATGTAGGTTTCCTTAGAATGGGGAAGGAATAAAGGTCATATACAGGAATTGGAAAAATTGATCTTGCCACTTAATTGTGGTCACTGTGTACATTGTGATGACTTGAAGTGGGATACGGGAGAGAGACTAAAAGATAATCAAAATAAAATTTGGCCCCAAGAAGACCATAGACAGGTCAGTAAGCAAAAAATTAAAGTTCAAATTCACAAATGGTTACATGAGAGGCAGTGAGATGCACAGTCACTCCTACTGTGAAAGACTCATGAAAATTTTGAAGAAGATAATAGATGTAAATTAAGGGTTTAATAGATGTAAATTAAGGATAATAGATGTAAGTTAAGGGTTCTGGAACCAGTCATAAAGCACCCATGATTTAAGACAGGGAAAAGCAAAATTACAGCATTACTATTGTATATAGGCCATACATAATATAATTAGAGGAAATTTTAATATGTTCTGAAATTAAATAGCAGATACAGAAAGCAATAAATGTGAAAGAAACATCCATGTCTCCTACATAGGTCCTTACCAAACAGAAGATCCATAACCAGCCCTGATGCATGAGAACTGCTCAGTACACTGAAGACACCTAGTGACTCCAATTCTCATCATTAGCTCCTTTTCTATGTCCCTTTAAAGCTAAACTTTATACAAAATAGGCATGAATGCATAGATATGATAATTAGGATGTTTTGTCATTAAAACTACCAATGTAAAAAATGACTCATATTTCTATTCTCAACTGCAAGAGAACAAACATTTTTAAAAATGGCTGTAAATCATTAAGATAAAAATCTAAGAGAAAATGATCCAAAACACTATTCCTAAAGTGACACAACTGACATTGCTCTCTGATCTGTCAGAACACTGTACCTATACTTCACTTTCTGGAGGACTCTCTAGAAGTAACAGGGGTTTCCTTGATGAGCTCACTCATCTTAGCTCATGTCTAGTTTCGGCCCACAGATTCTAAGTCAATACAAGCTACAAAAAATATTATGCTACTCTTAGTACATTTTATACAATGTAGAGAGTACAACAGTCAGCTGTGTAATAATCAAACCTAAAAACGTCTGCTAGTCTATTATATTAATAGTGTGAGAAATCCATGAAAACAATTTGACAAGGAGAAAATTGACAAAGAGTTCAGAAATAATGGTCAATGAACTAATGGAAATGTGTTTTGTGAGGGGAAATGTGTAACTTGCTCTTTAAGGGAATGGCATATATTAAACTGTAGATCAATGTTTGGACCATCCAAGCAAAATGACAAAGTAGGAGAGCCCCATTCAAAGGAGATATATTAAATATATAAAGTAAACTTCACAGTCAATGGTGTGTGGCAGGAATTTTTTAAAACTATTATCCCCCATGTAATTAATACTTGTAATCTCACTTTTGATCATTCAAAACGTGAAGTCTTAGGCATAGCAAAGATTTATTAATGGATCCTAAAATATATGATTCAGAAATGACTAACAAAAATCTTTGCTTAGTAGGAAAGTTTCTATCATCTTGCTTATATACTGAAGGTGGAGGGAAGGAAGGGGACAGTTCTGCCAGCTGGAAGTAGTTGTACTTCCATGTCTGTATGTAAGGAATCAACCATTGCTCAAAAGCAGAAAAAAGAGACCTAAAATAAATGAGATGTCCAATGTTATACTCCCCATTATATTTACATAGTAAAGAAATTTCTAAAATGTAAAATTTATCATTTTATCCATTCACAGAAAATGTTTATTGTCCATCTGCTATATGCCATGGACTCTGCTGGACGCTGATGATACAAAGGCAAGATTTAAAAAACCCTAACTTCTTGGAGCACGTAGTTTATAGTTTATGAAATAGATAAAAATAAAAATGTAATCAAATGTAAAAGTGCTGATTTTATGAGTATGACAGAGGAGAATCAAGTGACACCATTAGTATTTCTAATAATAAGATGTAGTGTACAGAGGTATATTGCTGCTGTAACAAATTACCAGAAATTTAGTGGCTGAAAACAACAAACATTTATTCTCCTACAGTTCAGGAGGTCAGAAGTCCCAAATCAGTTGCACTTGGACTAAATTCACCGTTTCAGCAGGGTCGTTTCCTTCTGGAAGTTCTAAGGGGGGAATTCATTTTCTTGCCTTTAGCTTCTCATGGCCTCCTATATTCCTTGGATATGGCCCCTTCCTCCCTTTTCAAAGAAAATCACTCCAATCTCTACTTCTGTCACCACATTCCCTTCCCCTGTGACCCTGACTGACTCCTTTCCTTCTTAGAAGGATCATTGGTATTTAATTGGGCTCACATGAACAATCCAGGATAACCTCCCCATTTCATGATCTTCAATTTATTCATATTTAAATTCACTTTTGATAGATAAGGTAACATTCATAGGTTCTGGAGATTAGGCTGTGGATGTACTTGGAGGATTATTATTCAGCCAACCACAGGAGGCAATAGACAGTTTCCTGTGGGAATAAGCCTTGATCTTAGATCTGATAGATAAGATGTTAATCAGAGCAAGAGGAAAGAGAGAGAATGTGAAAATACTGTCGTATGGGAGAGAGTACTTTGCACTTGATGAAAAGAAAATATATTAATATTAATATATTATATATATTAATTCAGATAATGCTAGCATAGAGTACAGGGAGAGGTTTTTTAGATAAACAAGAAGAGATCCTTAACCAGACTTGTAATCTGAACAGAAGTCTGGATGCAGTATAGATAAGGTATTCCTTATTGTGGGATAGAGCACATGTTGATGGGGGTGGGGACAGGAAGGGGGAGCAGTAAAGTAACCAGATAAGAGTTTATTTCAGTGTCCTGTGGTATGATAAATTTGATGTGATAAGTTGGTGTGATAAAGAAAAAGAGAACTAGACAGTAGATTGGGAATTATTTAAATCAGAGGTAGAGAGAATGGTCCTATATTTTATTATTCAAATTAGGAAACTTTTGAGAGTGAAAGAGAGAGCTAAACATAACTCACGTTTTATATATATATTATATATATATATACATATATATATATATATACACACACACACACACATATATATATATAGAGAGAGAGAGTGAGACAGACAGACAGAGAGAGAGAGACAGAGAGAGAGACAGAGAGAGAGAGAGATTAGGAAGGTTCTAAGCATGACATAAAAGGTAACAAATGTAAACAAAACCAGAAGGGTTTAGAAAAGCTATAGACTTTAGGTGAGTTCTTTTGGAGGCTAAACCCAAAGATATCCCTGTGATTACATTACATTTCAAAACAGTTGAAAGAAGAATTAAAAAAAAAAGGATTAACCCACTGGAGAATTAAAGGATATAGGATAGATTATTGAGCACATTTTGCAGAACTCAGGTGTACATCCTGAAGCAAATGTGATCTTGGTTCTCGCCTCACTTTCTGTAAATTGTCTAAAGCTAAAACGAAGCAATTTAATAGGCAAAGACTGGAATAAGGAACAGCCTCATGGAAGACTGCACTGAACGTTTTGAAACAAAAACAGATTAAGACCCAGAAAACACTAATGCTGAGCAAATAAAATAAATAGTGCTCCAATGTCATCAGAAGAAAAGGGCACCTATAAATATAATAAGCTTAAAGGACACTGTAATAACAGCCCATGCTAGCTAGCTATGTGACTAACATATATAATACTATATATGTGTGTGAATATATGTGTATATATATCTTTATTTTTCTCACAATATGGCATATTATATAATATAGTATAATGGTTATTATATATATTATATATAATATGATACATCTATACATACAACAAATATTTATTGTGGAGGAAACAATAAAAATACTCTGAGGGGAAACCCTGTACCTAAGTTCCAACTTTGCCTTTGAACTAATGAGGAGAAATACCTCTAAATACTGAAGAAGATATTTTAAATTTTAATTGTATTGTTAATGGGACTACAATATCATCTTTAAATAATTCCATTGCCGTACAAACTCTCTCTCTCTCAGACAGATGGACATTAAACAGCTTTGTAATGACTTGCCACTAATTCAGAAAGTTCACTCCCACATCACCCCCGATCAGTGGAAATGATAAAAGAATAAATAAACTTCTCAAACTAAAATTACCAAGCTCAGAGACACGTAAACTTCCATGGCATAAGGTAATGCCATTGGCTTTAATGACAAGCTCAACTTGTCTGGGATTCATAGACTCTCTCAAGGTTAAGTACTAAGTCAGACCATGAAACAGACAAGGTTGAATACTGCAAGGTAATATACTGCATATATTGACATTGGCTGTCATATTGGTATGTTAGTATTATGCAATATACCGTGTCTGATCATCAGCCTTTCTTCAACATCCTGCCAAACAACATTTAAATGATGTAAATCTCAAAGATCTAGTCTTCTGGAAGATATACCAGATAAAGACAACTCTTAAACCACAGTTGAAAGGACAGAAAGTTCATCTTTGGGTCCATGATTTTCCATAAAATAGATATAAGTTATCCTTACATCACTGGAAGAGTATCTCAGTTAGACACCTTAAGCTGAAAATTTTTAGGAATCAGAAGCAGACGATCTTTGGCAAACAGAAAACTTACACCAAAGACCTATAGAATAAGATAGACATGAATGGAACCACGGGTTCTGATAAGTATGTATGTTTATTTTTATAGCTATTTTCTTGCCTCTTTATTGGTTTAATACCCTGGAGACAGATATTTTTTGATCAGCTAAAGAACACAATCAAACAAAAAAATGGATTTGTGCTTAATTTCTTTTAGGCTCCACCTACCTCCTTTTAGTACAAGTCCCTTTTAATAAGTGAGTTTTCCCCTAGGCAATTGGATTTACCTCAAATGTGATTTTTATGAGAAAACACCACAAGAGGCCATATATCCAAAATCCTAAAATCCCTTATCATGTAACACCAAAAGAGTGGTTGATGGCTCTACTCAAATCATACTTGGGTACCTTTCAGACTTTGTTGACTTTATAACTGACTTTCACAGAAATAGAGATTAGAAAGTGTCCTTAGGAAAATGGTATATATGTGGAAGCTATCTCACTTTACAGACTTTACAAAGAAGTCTCCTGTTCTGAATGATCTACCTGTTAATCTCTGTACTATAAATCTTACCACTTGTGTATGAGTTCACTCTTCAATGGCACCCTATCTGTATAATATGATTCAGAAACTCCATAAAGGTATTTTTGGCTGAAATCAGATGATTGGGTGCCCACACCCCATTAAGTGGTATTAGATTTGTTCCACAAAAGCCTATTGTTCTACAGAAACCTACAAAGAGGTCAGTGACTTGTCTTCTCAGTATATTGATGTATGCATTCAGTTCAATGTTTGATTTTACCTAGAGCCCAGTTTGGCTCATCAACTTTTCCTCTTAGCAAAAAAGATCTTAAGACAATTTAATTGAAGAAAGAGAAAAATTGGTCTCAAATTGAAGAAAGAGAAAAATTGGTCTCAGTTTAAGACTCCAAACCATAGTTACTGGAAAGGTATGTGGTGTCAATTTCTTTTGTCTTCCAGACCACTTAATGCTTATATAAGGCCTGAAAACTGTGGGGGAAAAATCCAAAGTGAAATATGCATGGAATATAGACAATGCCAGTAAGACCATAAATTTCCTTACCCTTAAAACTCACTAAGTTGGGCATGCTGTGTTTCAAGAGAGGAGTCCTAAATATAACATTGTTCTTTAAAGGTAAAATGCATGTGATCTTAGGCAAAGAATGTTGTACCTAATTCTTAGAGATATTCTGGTATCTTTACTACTAATAAAAAGATCCAGAAAACAAACAAAGAAATCAGGGAAATAGATAATTTGGCTAATATCCCCAAATTGTTTTCCTCCACACTGTCCAAACTGGGAATTTGATCCATTGCCTTGGGTTAATTTGGGCACTTTAGTGTGCTAATAGAAAGTACACAACAAACTGTAGTCATAACACTTTTCTTAGAATTTGTCAATGTTATTGTCTTAGCTCAGGCTGCTATAACAAAATACCATAGACTGGATAGCTTAAACAACATTTATTTCTCCCAGTTCTGGAGACTGTGTAGTCCAAGATCAAGGTGCTTGCAGATTTATTAATCCCATCATGAGGGTCCCACCCTCAAAATTTTATCTAAATCTAACTATCACCCAAAATCCAGATACCATCAAATTGTGGGTTAGGGCTTCAACATATGAGTTTGGGGAGGGTACAAACATTCAGTCCATAATATTTACAGTGATCAAAATGTTGCAAAGAAGTTGTCCCATCAAATGACTGAAACAGAGAGAGAAAGAGAGAACAGAAATACTTGATAATAGATAGTAAAACAACCACTCTGCAAAACATGATACATGATAATAATGCCTCACACATCAGTACAGATTTAGATTAATCATGTCCCATATGGTAATTATATCCCCAGCTCAGTCTAGAGAAGGATTACAATTGTCACCAGCAAAGCCCATTAACAATTCCTGAGAAATCAAAATAGAATCGGGGTAATTAAAATAAAACCTAAACTTTTTTTTTCCTTTGTACTTCATCTAGTTTCACCTGCTCTCAGGTTGCAGCGGGCAGAGGCTTTGTGCCCAGCTCTTCAGACTAGAGTTTCTAGTGTGAAATGGCTGCGCCCAAATGCTTCAGCACAGCAGACCACATGCAGAGGTGCTGCACCTGGCGCTTGGATCTGCAGACATGAGCAGCACGCCTGTGCCTGACCAGCAAGAACTCCACCTCCTCACCTCCAGGCTGAGGCAATCTCTATAAAGCAGCTCTGCCCAGCATGTCAGGGAGAGCATGTGCTCTAGAGCCGGAGCTGTCACGTCTCTGTTCTTTGATCAAAGAAAAAAACTTCCCTTTGTTTCTAAACTGAACTCAGTCTCATTCTTATTCTGTTGGCTCCAATGACACCACTGGGCACGCTGGGTTGGAGGACCCTTGCCCAGGGACCTACTCAAAAGAGTTGGTAACAAAATGAAGGTCTGGAAATTGAGACAATTTGTATCAACATAGCCAAATTGGTGGGACCAAAAACTGAGACTACCTATATCAATACAACTTAATTTGCAGCAGTAAATTCTTATGTGGGAAGATGAGACTTCAAACCTATAAATAACTTTACGATTTACATTAGGAAATTATTGGAAATCAGTATACCTGACAAAGAGTTTGCTCATTTCAGGGAACGGCACCCTCTTTTTTTTTTTTTTTTAGTTAATTTTTATTGGAGTATAGTTGATACAATGTTGTGTTAGTTTCTGCTGTACAACAAAGTGAATCAGTTATGCATATACATATATCCACTCTTTTTTAGATTCTATTCTCATATAGGTCATTACAGAGTATTGAGTAGAGGTACCTGTGCCATACAGCAGGTTCTTATTCTTTAGCTATTTTATGTATAGTAGTGTGTATGTGTCAATCCCAATCTTCCAATTTATCAGCTCTCTTTTCAATCAAACAATTTATTCATCAAGACCCACCTTAAGACCTTCTCCTCCCTATTCTCCAGTCCTGAACTGTTTTATGTGAACTTTACCCAGTCCTAATCAATCCCCTACTTTAAAAGACCCACCTTAACTTCTTGAGCCTAAGCAAGAAAATTCTGAAGATAAATTGACCTAACTTGTATCTGTTGAGTTACGTACTATGAAAGTGGTATTCTTTCTTGCTGCAGTAAATTTAGTGAAGTAAACTTTTCTTGACCAACAGATTTTTCTGGGGGCAGAATACAATAGTACCTATTTCAGTGGTACTCAGATGGGACATTTAGCAGTGTACGGAGTCATTTTTGATTGTCACAACTTGGGAGGGGGTTCTATAGGCATTTATGGCATCTAGTGGGTAGAGACCATGGATATTGTTAAACATCTTAATGAACCCTTTCTTCCCCAACCCAACAAATGAGCCCTTAATGAGCCCTTTCTTCCCCAACCCAACAAAGATTTATCTGGTCCAAAATGTCAAAAGTGCTGAAGTTGAGAAACCCAGATCTGCTTCATTTGATTGCTGTAAAGATTAAATAAGACTTTTAATGTTTTGGCATAAACCCAACATTAAATATGTTAGTCATTATTATTAGTCTTATTGGTATGTTTATCAGAGCATTTAAGAAGATTCTTGGGCTTCCCTGGTGGCGCAGTGGTTAAGAATCCACCTGTCAATGCAGGGGACATGGGTTCGAGCCCTGGTCCAGGAAGATCCCACATGCCTCGGAGCAACTAAGCCTGTGCACCACAACTACTGAGCCTGTGCTCCAGAGCCCGCGAGGCACAACTCCTGAAGCCCTGGCACCTAGAGCCTGTGCTCTGCAACAAGAGAAGCCACTGCAATGAGAAGTCCGTGCACCTCAACAAAGACCCAACACAGCCAAAAATAAATAAATAAAATTAATAAATAAGAAGATTCTTTACAGACATTTAACATCTATAAAAATGAAGAAGAAAAAATCTTTTAATTCAGCAGCATAACACTACATATGTTCTCATCACTAAAAAATACGGTGAGTCACAGTGGAAAGATATACCATTTCCATGACTGCAATGGCACAAATGCCCACTGTGTAGCACTTCCCAGTTTTAAATGAGAAATGTCAAAACACATACAGCTTTGTCTGTAAAAATTTTAAGAATCAAATAGTTTATTTGCCCACAATGTTTAAGCATTTTCAATATGATATATATTAAGTATCACTATATTGGAGAATGTTATTATTCAGCAGAGGCTCTCAAAACCCTTTTAGTTTTCTTATATATTTATCCCTAATTGTCAAAAACCAGTTAAGTACTTGTTCACTCTATAATTTAAGTGCATTTTACTTCCTTACCCATGTAGAAGAGAGCTCTTTTCTAGATTTAGTAGTATTTTTGGTTAGATTAGGTCCAATTTCTGATATGTTTTGGAGAGTCCATAGAAACCAGGATCCAAAAATAAATCTTAAATAATTGATCATAATATCCAAAGAGCAGTAACAATAGTGTAATAAGACCAATTGCCCACTGATCATACCTTCTATTTTCTTTCAGTATCAATCAATCCTGAGTTACCACCCTTCACAGTTCCACAGTGTTCTGGTGGAGCTGTCATTCACCATGGCTCCAAACCAGTCAATCAAATTCTCTCCTTCCCTAGAATTTGAATCTCAGACATCTTTGCAAAAAGACAGGAGGCCCTTCAAAATCTGTCTTTCCAACATCAATGGGAAAGAGACTAGTCATCAGTTCTTGACTTTCAATCTGGGTTATCCTCATCATTATATAGGTTATTCAGACTTAAAAAAAAAATACTTTGTGAGTCCTAGTGTCCTGATAATAAATTTATCTTCACTTAGACTGAGTCATATTCTGTTACCAGAGGCTTCTCAATGATACGTTATTAGCATGTATGCCCCAACATATGCTCATTCCAAAAGGCTTCTATGTTCTGAATTAATTTCTGAAAAAGAAATAGGAAACAGCTCAAGCTGCATCAGGCTTAGTGAATTGTATCAGCAGCTGCAGACTAAAGGGTGCTCTTTAACATTCTAAGAGCATAGAAAAAGCTGCTACAGAAGGCTCTGGGTGTTCAACCACACCCAAAACCTGGAATGATACCAGTTACAATATCATCCTCAAATATGAAGAAGACAATGTATTTCACTATTAATGTCTTTCTCACATCCTATTCTTAAAGAAAGTCTATGAATAAAAACTCTTGGCAGAGCAAAACCTAATCTGATCTACTCCTCACCCTCTAAAGCTGTACCTTGCAATAAAATGAAGATTGAAAATTGAATCTCATCAGAGCACTCATACCACCAGAGCTATAAATAGCAATTCCAGAGGTGACTACAAGTAAATGGAGGAAGAGGAAAAAAATCAGTGACTAGCAATGGAGAGAAAAGGCCAGCTCTGGCAAGCTGGCTAAAATGGCTAAACTGCTTAAATGATGTATTTACATAAAAAAAGCAATGACAGAAAGGTTAAGAAGGCTTTAGGCTAGGTATTTAGATAAGATTACATATTATTTTTTAATCCTCTCTCAGTTGACAACCTTCTGTAACTATTTCTATGCAGAAACATGACCAGAATGAGTCAGTACAGTGAAAGCCAGTTGAAGGCATGAGTATAGATTAGTGCTATGACTTGACTTTATGCTTCTTATCTCTCCACAGCCTGGTGCTTTAAGTCTGGCCTAACTTTTTTCAAATTTTGGGCCTCAGGACCTTTACTAATTTACATAAGGATCTGCAGAAGAAACACTTCATAAAATTTCCATGTATAAATTGAAAGACTTCTATGAAATGCACTAGTTAAACTTGATGATAAATTTCTTTTACCAGCCATCTGGTTTAACTTTGTGAAATGCAATGCAGTCTCCATGACAAAAAGAAATGCAAAGTTCCAGAGGGGATTTTTTTTTTTAACTTGGAAAATATAAAAAGTTGACATATTTTGCAGAGTTCCTTATAAAAGATCCCTTGGTATTTTTCACTAACAGATTTGCTTACGTTAAAGAAGTTTGACTATATGAATGAGTAGTAAAATACTGGTAGATGTTAGAGCCAATCTGACTTTACTGAATGATTATTTCCTTAATCACAGTTGGAAAGATTAAGTTCTTATTATCTTCCCATTTAAAAGCAATTAGTGATACATCATATGCAAAAAAAATTCAGAACAATGATGTCTACCTTGCAATGCTTCAAGAAAAAGTAAAACTCATTTTTTTGCTTTCAGCTTTTGAAAGGTAAGTTATTATTAAAATGTATATTCTCTTAAGTCTAACAGAAACAGAATAATAGTCAAAACTATTAAGTTCTGTTGCTGCTTTGCTTTTGAGGCCCTCTTTCTCATTGAATCTAAACAGTATGATATGCATAGTCAATATGAAATTATTTAAACTGTTGATTTGCAGATTCAATATCACCAGATAATATATTAGAAGGAACTAACATCCTAAGAAAACCAGAAAATTCATTTTGGTTGACTGGAGTTTTGAATTTCTTTCTTTCTCTGAGTTTATTTCTATTTTATTGTTTACCATAGTAAATAATAGGCAAACAAAAAAAAAAAAAAAAAGAGAAAGCCATAGCTTTGACTAAATGTTTCCCCCTGAACAAGTTCATATACAAGTAGCTTACTTATGTAGTTGGAATGAAAGGGAATATTTCTTACAGTTGACAATGTATTTCTTCATGATTTTTCACATAGTTCTAGTTAATCTAGTAAATAATAAAATAATTACATTGGAAGTTACATTATTTTGTTTTCTTTTGTTGTTTCCTTGATAGCATGAACTCCTTCCAGTAGAATGCTATAGTTTTCAATACACTAAGATAATGTTTTACATTGTTCAGTCATAAAATATTTAGACAGCACAGAATTGTCTGGCTTCCATTAGCCAATATGTTTTTAATCAGATTCAAATTAATCCAACTAGTTTATCTCACCATAATCATTGACAAAACTTCTTCCTCAACCAAACTTTAGTTAGGCACCTCTGATCCCTCTTCTCATCCAGGCTTCTACCTTGGACAGCCTTCAGCAAAGAATACTGCTTAGTTGGTTTAGCAAGAATCCCTCAACCCTTAATATCTGGTCAAGTTTCTCATCCTCTATCCTTGATATTTGGTCATTTTGGCCTGACTTCAGCAAGAATCCTGTTGTCAGTTTAGCAAAAATCCCTTGAAGTCTTCTCTTAGTTATTTTCCATTCACTGACCCCCTTACTCTGCTCCTTGGCTATAAATCTCTAGTTATCTTTGCTATATTTGGAGTTGAGCACAATCCCTCTTCCTTATTGCCATAGAATTGACCCCTATTGCAATAGTCTTGAATAAAGTCTTTCTTACTATTTTAACAAGTGTCAGAGTAATTTTTTCTTTAACATCATGGATGCCTGAATTCTGTTATAATGAATAATTGGGTTATATAATGTAGTCAGGTGGGAAAAAGGAGATATTGGTTTCCACAGTTGTAAATGATAGAATTTGTAGAAGAATTGTAGAATCTCTCTTCTCTCCTGTCTTTTCTGGCTTAGAATGGCAATTTAGGACTACTTCACCAAAAATTTGGAGGAAACAAATACATTATTAAACTGATCCAGCATAGGATTATCAAGCAAGCTCAAAGGGATAGTAAAGAACAGGGGAAAAAATGAAAGTCAAAATAGAGACCAATAACCTGGAAAGAAACCAACAGTCACCTAATATATGTACTCTGAATCAAAGGTCCAAACAGAGTCAGTATATATGCTTCTTCAAAGTGGAAAGTAGGAAAGTCATCTAACAGTTCCATGTCTTATACCTCAAAACCTTCCTTCTGTTTTTCTTTTTCTCATCTATCTTTTAGGCATACTTATATGTATTTATAGGGGAGCAGAATTTGCCATCCCAAAATATGCCTCTTTGGCATAAGTATTATTTTAGGTTGATAATTTTTAAGAAACAGAAGACACAGGGACAACTCTGAAAATGGAGTAGAAGTTACCCTTTTGTAAGAGGCATTTACTTTTATAAGGGAAATCTCCATTTGTAAGAGTTTCTCTCTCACTCTGTCCCAGGAAGAAAAGGATGACTAAATCTCTAGAATCTCTTATTATATGGAGAAGGCAAAGATTCAGATCTGCATAACCTCACTTTTATTTACTGAGCATTTCCTAGCAGTCTCCCGTAACTGGTTCCTCCACACTCCAAACTCTTTTACTTTTAGCTGACGATGGTATTTAATATGGTGGCTTGGGAGATTTTGGGTTGTTACTCAGCTTTTCCTGGGTATCTCCTATACAGAAAGTGTACATGTTTTTAAACTTCTGTTTGTTTTTCTCTTGTAATCTGTCTTCTATTACCAAGGAGTCTCATCCAAGAACCTAGAAGGGTAGAGGGAAGTTATTTTTCCTCCCCCACATATTCCTTGTTCTCTCCCCAACCCCAGTAAATCTTCTAATCATCTGTTCTCCTCTCCTTCACAAACAAGATTTATGAAATCTTTTATTTCTTCACCATCTATTTGCTCCTGATTCAAAACTATTGATACCTGTATTCTGCTACCCCTAGTACATTGAAATCATTCTTACCAAGTTCATTAATTCTTCCATACTTCTAAATGTATTGAATATCTTTGGGTTCTTATGTTACTTGATCTTACATCATTTCATAACGTTGACAGCTCTTAGTTTAGAAATGTTCCCTGGCATCTATGAACACTGGTTCTTGTTCTACACTGACCATGTCTTTTTAATCTCCTTTGCCATTAAAAAGGAGACTGTCACTTAAACACCCCATGAGTTTTCCCCCAAGGAAATGCACCAGCCCTCTTCTCTTCTCATTGTGTACACTTTCTACAAGTATCCTCCATCACCCTGTATGACTTGAGCTATCATCATTAAACTGATCATGCTCATATCTTTTTCTATATAGTTCTTATATCATATCTGAGATTCAAAGCCATATATCCAGCTACCTGCTTAATATAGTCACATTCAAATTCAACATATCCCAATGGAAATAATTTTCTGAAGGAACTAGTTACCATAGTTACTCAGTGAGACAACAGTAGCTATAGTAGCCATGCTCTTCAATAGAGGAAAGCAGCCACTGCTTACTTGAGGAAAGAGAAGGAGCTGGAGGAGTAAACACAGATTCAGGGAAATAAATACCTAAACTTCACTCTCTTGCCACCCTCTGATTTTCTACTGGTGCTTGGGATGCATAGGACAAGGTAGTTTTTTTCCATGAAGTCCCTAAAGTTGAGCCTTCCCAGGCACAAAGCAGGGTGGAACAAGGCGAAGTGTGGATCTAGAGAGACAGAGAGTAGCGGAGTCCAACACTTTTTCTGTCAGTACCTAATCTTGTCATTTGTCTGAATGAAAATACCAACCTCCACAGTGAGAAAAAATGCATGACCCAGCTATCTACTGTCCCACTAGCCTTCTACTCTGAGGTAGAATTGGAGCACAATGTCTGGCATCACCGGCTTTCTTTTGCTGGCACTTTGAACAGTAAGCCATGATGACATTTTGTCTTTCTTAGGATTAGCAGTAGTTCAGAATCAGTACCTAATATCCTTCAGAAAGTCTCAGCATTTCCACTTCTCCACTGCATAGCCAGTCTTGTGAATGGTAATGGCTTGAGAAAAAGTCACAGTATATCCTTTTGGGTGTGTCTCAGTGTCCTTACTCAAAGTACGCTGACCTCCCCACCATTTCCAAGTCTGTGAAAAAACATTTATGTGCACAAAACTCAGCAAAAATCTTTGAATCTTCACTATGGTGATTCAAGTTAGGTATCTTCTAGCAAATAAATGTACAAGTACTCCCTTCAAGAGGTGAAATCTAATTCTCCTCCCCTTAGGTGTGGGCTGCATTTAGTGACTTAACTTTGAGTGAAAAGAATGTGGCAGAAATGATATTGTATGACTTCTGTAACTATATGAAAAAAGCGATCTGGGTTTCCTCCTTGCTCACATTCTTCCTGGGGGGAGCTCAGTTGCCATGTCATGAAAGAAACACAAGCAGTCCTATGAAGAGATTTGTGTAGCAAGAAATTTAGACCTTCTGCCAATAGCCATGTAAGTGGATTTTCCAGCCTCAGTCAAGCCTTCAGATGAATGAAGCTCTGGCTAACATATTTATTGTAACCTCATGAGAAACCCGGTAACCAGAACCACCAAGCTAAGTTTCTCCCAAATTCCTGATTCTCAGAAATTGTGAGTTAATAAATGCATGTTGTTTTAAGCTGCTAAATGTTGGGGTAATTCGTTATGCAGCAAAAAGTAATTAACATAGCACTTATGTATGTCAAGTATCATCTATTCTATTTTGAGATCTATTTGGGATCAATGTACCATTGCCCAAAATTCCAACAGGTCAGAAGTGTATTTATTATTCTGTTCCTGTAGCTTACTTTTATCATTGTGCCTCCATTTAATTCTATCCCTATGGGGCTCATGATTTCCATCAAGGTTAGGTCATCTACCACAGTTAACTCTAGCTTCCCATGACAGCCTCCACAACTCATCAAAGCCCCTTCATGATTGTGATTCTTTATGTCTTGGCAAAGAGCATATCCTCTGGGCCTTAGTGAAGAGGATGCTGAGGGAGTAGTTGAGCAATTAGTTTATAACCTATTCCAAAATTATCATCTTCCCAAGCATTCATACTCCGTTTTCAGCATGCCAATGAAAGTCTAGCATTTCACGCTCATTAACTATAAAGCCATCAATGAGTCCAAACATTAATTAACCAATTTAATGAATTATTAATACCAGTCCCAAATGCTCAAGCTACCATGTTAAATCCTGAATCTCAGGTGAGTGCACCCATGAATTTGACTCTAACTAATCTGATATTTTAATTTCCCTCATTTAATGACCGTTGAATCCACCCACTGTTTTAGTCTTCTATGACTGCTATGACAAAGTACCAAAAATTGAGTGGCTTAAAATAACAGAATTCACTTTCTCATAGATCTGGAGCCTAAAAGCCCAAAATCAAGGTGTTGGCTGAGCTGTAATCTCTGATGGTTCTAGGGCATAGTCCTTCCTTGTGTTTTCTAGCTTCTGGTGTTTGCCTGCAATTTTTGGTGTTCCTTGGCTTTTAGCTGCACCATATCAGCAACATAGCCATCCTTCCCTGTGTGTCATCACATCATCTTTTCTCTATACATGTCTGTTTCTATGTCCACATTTCCCCTTTTTATAAAGATACCAGTCAGATTAAGACCTACCCTAATGACCTTAATTTAAATTGATTACTCTGTAAAGACTATTTCCAAATAAGATCACATTCTGAGGTACTGCAGGTAGGACTTCAATATATCTTTTTGGGAGGACACAATTCAACCCATAACACTCCCCAGCCTCCTACCAATACTAATTGGTAAAGCCCCACACTTCTCTCAGTATATAGACTATATTTTCCCATACAATTCTGGTACTTTGCCTTTGTCTATGCTGGGATTTCACTCTGATGGACCTGGAGAAGATGGAGATCGGTTACAAGGAGAATTGGCATCCCTTTGTGAGACAACAACGGGTAGCCGAAATCTTTAATGAGGCAAAAGGGTGTGTTACTGCTTCAATTAGCAAGGTTCAGGGATTTGAGATTTCAAAATTCTCAACCTTTTCTGTGACTGTGCATTCTCTCCCATCTACCATGTACACTTTACTCTTCCATCAGTAGTGTGAGAGAGTTCCTGTTGCTCCATTTACTCACTAAAACTGTACACTGTTCTCATTAAATGTGAACCATTTTGGTGGGTTGATAGTGGTTTCACACTATAATTTTAATTTCCAGTTCCTTTATTGCTAAGGAAGTTTAGTGCCTTTTTTAAAAAATGTTTATTGACCACTTGAATACCTTTTTTAATGCCTGTTTAGAGTTTCTGTCAATATTTTCTTTTGTAATTTTTGACTTTCCCTTATTAATTATAGTTCTTAATAAGTGTTTCAAATGTAATTTCCCACACTATAGCTTAAATTTTCAATTTTTAAATGATGTCTTCTGAGACACAGAAGTTCTTATTTCAATTATAGTCTGATTTATAACATTTTTGTGGTTAGTTTTTTTTTATAAAGTGCTATGTAAGTTTTTATCTATACTAAGGTCATTAAGTGTATAATATTATATTCTAAGAAATTTATATTTTAACATATGGAAGGAGTTTGGGGGTGGTGTGATGTAAGATCAAGTTTTAAATTTTTCCAGATGCAATTGCCCTGCACTAGCACAATTTTCATAAATCAAGGGTCCAGATATACATAGGGTAAATTTTCAAACTCACTCTTCTGTTCCATTCTATTAGGCTGCCCTTGCATAAATATCATATTGTCTAATTGCCAGACTTTTATACATAGTGTTAGTCAAGAATAAAAATTGTTCCAGTTTGTTTTTCTTTTTCAAGAAAGCCTGCACTTTTCTGGAAATTTTTATTTTGGAGAATGCTTACCAATATCAAAATTTTTATTGAAATGTTAACTGGGATGGCATTGGATATATAGATCATTTTGACTAGAATTGGCATCTTTAATTGTAATGATCAAGTCATACAAATCATGAGCATAGCCTGACAATCATTTAGGTCTACAATAATATCTTTCAATTCTTTTTTTTTCTGTTTAGAGATTTTATATGAAATTTCTTAAGCTTATTCTCAGTTGTTTGTTGTTTTCTGTGGCTATTATAAAGAGCTTCCTTTTGTAAAAATTTTATTTCTCATATATATGTTCATGTTATAGGGACTTACAGTTGACTTTTACCCAAACATATCTAGTAAATTTGCTGAACGCATTTTTTATGGTCCCTGTTTCTGTCAGACTTTTAGAAAGTATAAAAAGGTAAAAGGGAACGGGAATTTTAAGATTTAAAAGAATGGAAAATCCAAATTAGCCAAATATATACATTTTAATGTCTGTTTTTGTCAGTGTCAGTTACCAGATATTAAATTAACTTCTTAACTGGTTTGACTACAATCGTTCCTAATTAAAGTAAAAATATTTTAATTCATATCATTATTCTCCAAAAATATTTTTATTATTATTATTTTTAATACATTTATTTATTTTATTTATTTATTTTTGGCTGCATTGGGTCTTCATTGCTACGTGTGGGCTTTCTCTAGTTGCAGAGAGCAGGGGCTACTCTTCGTTGTGGTGTGTGGGCTTCTCACTGCAGTGGCTTCTTGTCACAGAGCATGGACTCTAGGCATGTGGGCTTCAGTAGTTGTGGCTCACAGGCTCTTGAGAGCAGGTTCAGTAGTTGTGGCACACGGGCTTAGTTGCTTCGCAGCATGTGAGATCTTCCTGGACCAGGGCTCGAACCCGTGTCCCCTGCATTGGCAGGCAGATTCTTAACCACTGCATTACCAGGGAAGACCCTCCAAAAGTATTTTAAATGAAGCATCTGAAACATTGTGAGAAGATGTTTCTGTGCTAATCTTTTCTCTCTAAAAATATTTAAAACTTAGAGGTCCACCTAACCACATCTGAAAAAAGATATTCTAAAATGTTATCTCATTTCTGATGGACCATTGTATTTTAAGTAGTTTCCATTTTTATAATTTTATATACTTTCCAAAGTTTCTAAAATAAATATATATTGCCTTATAATCAGAAAAATGACAATTTTTAAAAGTAAATCATTTTAGACATTTAAAACACTGTACAGTGGGTAATAATGGAGTAACACATATTACTGCTTTAAGCATATGAAATGAGTAACCCACTATATTTGACTTGATTGCATCTAATTGTTTAGGATGAACTCACTTATTAATTCTAATATGTCTGAATAGTCTTTAGATCTATGTACATAAACATAAAATAATGATAGTTTTATTTCTTCTTTCTAATGCTTATAACCTGTAGTTTCTGTTTGTTGCTTTAATGAATTTCCAAGGGTCTCTAGTGTAATGTTGACTGTAAAGGGTGATAGCAGGTACCCTTGTCTTGATTCTGACCTCTAAAGGAACACTTTAAAATTTCATTACTGTGATGTGTACTCTATGATTTTTGTAGACACCTGTTATTATATGATGTATGAAGGTCTCATCTATTCCTAATTTGCAGAGATTTTATCATAAATAAATTTGAAATTGCACCAAACACTTTTTATTTATCTATTGAAATAAACATATGATTTTTCTTTATTCTGTTGGTGTAGTAAAATATATTTATTTTTAATCCATGATATATATTTTAATGCATTGCTGGACTAAGAACATTGTTAGTATAATCCATTTTTACTTATTTATCTTCTTGTTGTTTCAGTTGCTGAGAGACGTCTATTAAAACTCTCCCTCAGTGATTGTGGATTTGTTCTTTTGTCTTTGTACTTGTGTTAATTTCCATTTTATAAATTTTGAACCTATGTTACCTGAACACAGATTTAGAATTTTATATTTCCTGGTAATTTGATTATTATTTTTTTTTATTATTGTGTTGTGTCCTCTTTGTTTCTTAAACTGTACTTTGCTTGACATAAATATGGTTACTCTGGCTCTCTTTTGTTAATTGTTTACATGGTACACTGTTCTCTCACCATTTGCTTTCAAATTTTCTATAAACTTGTATGTTAGATGTGTCTTGTGTAAGTAGCATATTTTGGAATTTTAAAAATACAGTCTGATAAAGCTTGTCCTTTATTGGTCTTTAACCAATATGCAACATGATAACAGATGTATTTGGGTTTAAATCTAACATCTTATTAGTTGCTTTCTTTTTGTACCCCCCATTTTAAATTTCTCTTTTTTCTTACCACATTTTGTATTATTTTTTCTTTTCCCATTTTTTCCCTAATGTTAGCTTGGTATACACTTTTTATAATTTATTTTAGTAATTTCCTTTGCAGTTACAAACTGCCTCCTTGACTTATCAAAATCTAATATTACTTAGTACTTTACTCTCTTCCCAGATAATGCAAGGAACATTAAAACAATGTAACTCAATTTACCTCCTTTCGAATTATTTGACATTATTTCCACATATTTCAATTTTATGAATGATTAAAACTCAAGATATTTTATTATTATTTATTCAATATTCATTCAGATTTACCTGTTTTATTTCATACATTCTGAACTTCTGAACTTTCATCTGTGCTTATCTTCCTTCTACCTGAGGAACATCATTGAATTTTTTTTTTTTTCCCCCTGCGGTACGCGAGCCTCTCACTGTTGTGGCCTCTCCCATTGCAGAGCACAGGCTCTGGACGCGCAGGCTCAGCAGCCATGGCTCACGGGCCCAGCCGCTCTGTGGCATGTGGGATCTTCCCGGACCGGGGCACGAACCCGTGTCCCCTACTTCGGCAGGCGGACTCTCAACCACTGCGCCACAAGGGAAGCCCCATTGCATATTTTTGTATTATATGTTTGATAGTGATGGTGATACATTTTCTCAGTTTTAACTTGTCTGAAATTATCTTTATTTCAATTATAATTCCCAAAGGATATTTTCACATAGTATAGAATTCTGGGTTGAGCAGTTTTTGGAAGATACTTTGATTTTTTTCCCACTCTTTGGCTGCTTTTAATAGTTTCTTTTTGTCTTCTTTTTTTCCCTCAATAGTTTTAGTGTGTATGGCAAGCAGAATCCTAAGATTACCCCCATGATTTCTGGCCCCTGATGAACACACACCTTCTCCCAATTATTCAATTAAATACTAAACTAGGTACTCCTGTGAGGGACTTTGCAAATGTAATTTAAGATCTCATTAGTTGATCTCTAGGTAAGGAGCTCATCCAGGTGAGCCTAATATAATCACATGAACCCTTTCAAAGCAGAGCGTGGTCTCCAAAGAGTAACAGAACAGAAAGTCAGGGACTTGAAGCAGTAAAAGGGTTTGATGCACCAGTTGCTTGCTTGCAAATGGAGGGGGGACCATGTTGCAAGAAATGCAGGTGGCCTCTTGAGAGCCTCCCCAACTTCTAGTGGCAAGGAAACAAAAATCTCAGTCCTACAAACACAAGAAAACCAAAACAAGAATGAGATTTCAGTCTTTGATGCCCTGAGAACCCAGCTAAGCAATGCTGGACTTCAGATCTACAGAAATGTGAGTCAGCAAATGGATGCTATTTTACACTGTTTGTAGTCATTTGTTATGCCACAATAGAAAGTTAATACAGTGTGATGTTCCTAGGTTAGGTTTTCTTCATAATTTTATTGCTTGGAGCTTGTAGAGGTTCAGGATCTGATATACAATGTCTTTTAACGGTTTAGGAAAATGATAAGACATTATCTTTTTCAAATATTGTTTCATCTGCCCTTTTCTCCTTTTTTCTCTTTATGGTACTCTGAATAACATATATTAGACCTTTCCCTTGCATCCTCTATGACTCCTATTTTTTTCCTTCTAGTTTTTATATCTTTTCCTCCATTCTGCTTCATTAAATCTATTTTCTTCAGAATTATTTCCTCTCCATTTATCCAATATTTTGTTTAATCAACTGTTTTGATTCTTCATTTGGTTATTGAATTTGTCAAGTCTCAGATTTCTATTTACTTTTTACATATTCCAGTTTTCTGCTTAAATTCTGTTCTTGTCCTTTATTGCATTCAATATAGAAACTACCACAATCTTAAATGTATGTGAGTATCCAGTATCTCTTCACTTTATAGGACTATTTCATAACAATTGTTGTTTTCTATTTAATGTCTACTGTTTTCTGTTGTTTCTTTTGGTTTTGTTGTTGTTGTTGTCCCTTCTCTCTTTTCTCTTTGTGGGCCTGATAATTTTAATATCTGTGTCCAACATTTATTGGAAAATATTTGTAGAAGTAACTTTGAGAACTAGGATAGTATTATCTTCTTCCATGAGTATTTTGGTGTGCTTCCTCCAGGTGCCTCTTGGCACCTAAAATCTAGGATCACCTATATCTAATTTTATAGATTTACATTTTCCAATACGAGTTACAGGCCATGGAAAACCTTTTCTGGTTGACCATTATTCCTAGATTGCAACTCTTAGGTTCTAACCTAAAACAAGAAGGGTATACCAGGGATTTTTTCCATCCTTGATAGGTCCTGGATATCAATTTCTGACACTTTACCTTTACAAAAATCCTCAAAAGATTCTCTCAGCCTCTTCCCCTCTCAATTACCCCTTCTAGCAACATGCAGAAACCCCCAAATCTGAGTTAAATTTTCTGATCCTCCCCCTTTCACCCAGTTCTGATGTAATTCTTTACTACTTACTGGTTCTTCAACAGCATGAAACAGATGATTTTAATAATTGTATTAATCAGGGTTCTTGAGAGAAACAAACCAATAGAATATATACATTCTTGAGGGAGGCAGGGGGTGGATATTGATTGATTAGTGTAAGGAATTGGCTCATGTATTGTGGGGACTGACAAACTGACAAGTCTCAAGATCTTCAGAGTGAGTTGGCTGGCTGGAGATCCAGGAGTGCTGTTGATGTGGTTGCAGTCTGAAGGCTGGCAGGCTCCAGACGTAGGAAGATCTGCTGTAACGGTTCATGTCTGAAGGCAGAAAGAAGGCCAAAGTCTTAGTTTGAAGGTAATCAGACAGGAGGAATTTATTCAGACAGGAGGAGTTTTCTCTTACCCAGGTGAGGCTCAGCCTTTTTTTCTATTCAGGACTTCAGCTGATTGGGTGAGGTTCACCAAAATAGAGAGAACAAACTGCTCTACTCAGTCTATTGATTCAAATGTCGGTCTCATCCAGAAACACCCTCACAGGAATACCCAGAATAATGTTTGATCAAATACCTGGACATGCTATGGCCTAATCAAATTGTTATATAAAATTAATCATCACAAGAATTTCCCCAGCTTTTCTTCCTATATCTGAATATGAAAGTGCACTTGATTTAAATTTAAGCTAATGTTCTCATGCTTATGCAGTGAAATCCAATTTCTTTAACATAAAATGTTAGAATCAAAATCTGACCCTAGTACTTACTGTATAGCACAGGTAACTATAATGAATATCATGTAATAACCTAAAATGGAAAAGAATCTGAAAAAGAACATATATATACATATATATATATGTAAAACTAAATCACTTTGCTGTACAGCTGAAACTAACACAACATTGTAAATCAACTATACTTCAATTTAAAAAAAGTAACTTAAGAAAAAAAAATTTGACCCTAGTGAGTTTTGCAGACTTTATATTATTAATCACTAACTTACACCATAGCCATCATGAATGCTTGGCTTTTCTGCACATTCCAGACAGTTTTACAACTTCTTGTCCTTGTTAAATACTCTCTTCCCAGAATGCCTTTTTCCCCTCTCTTAACCTGACAAAATGCTACTTACCCTGCAAATTCTCTCCCAATTGTCGCCCCCTTTTTGGAATGTTCCTTAGCACACTTAAAGCCAGAGAATTAATTGTTATTAACCCAGAGAATTAATCATTTTCCTCCTTTCATGTTGCATATTTAATATCTATGTGTGTGTATAAAATGATATCACACATAAATATGTTTTGAAATATAAAAATAATAAAATGAACACTTGATACTTCAGCACTCAACTTACAGACTAGACCATTTTCAATCCATTGAAGCTAACAATTGCTCCTCTCCTTTTTCAAATCACTTTGGCCCCCAAGAGATAATCACCGTGAATTTTTGTTCATCTTTTTCTTGTTTATTTTCAGTTTTTCTAAGTCTCTAGATTTATCCCACATATTTATTTTAAACTATTTCATTTAATATTGATTCTAATGTGTTTGCATACTGTTGCATGTAGCTGTAGTTGATTTATTTTCTCTGCCATTTAGTTTTTCATGGTGGTCTTAGAATACAATTAATTTAACCTTTTGTCAATGAAGAAATTGCTCATACCCTCTGGGTTTTTAATATTACAAACACAGGTGCCACAATAATTCTTATGCATGTCTCTAGGTATAGGATATTCTGTGCACAGGATATTGTCATAGGCAGGATTTTCTTTAGAGTATATGGTAAGAAGTAAATTTGCTGAGTCTTAGTGTGTGTCCATGTTTAACTTTAGGTAATGGCTAATTGTCTTAGAATGTTATTGACCTAATTCAACTTACACATCAAATAAGTTCTCATTACTTTATATCATTACCACCAGTTGGTATTTTCAGACTTCTAAATTTTTGCGAATTTGGATGATGGAATAGGAACCTGTCACATTCTTTTACATTTATCTGATTACTAACAAGACTAAATATCTTTTCATATGTTCACTAAGCAGTTATTTCCTTTTCTATGAAATACCTCTTCGTGTCTTTGCTGATTTTTCTACAGGTTTGTTTAAATTTTATTTTCTGTTGATTTATGAGTTATTTATATATCTTGGTATCAAACATTTATCAATTTTATGCATTGCAGATATTTTCTTGTTTTGTGGCTTATGTTTTCAGTGTCTTTGTTGTGCTCTATGGAAAATAGCAGTTTAAATTTTTAATGTGTTCTACTTTAACCATCTGTTCTTTCTATTGTTAGTATCTGTTGTAATTAATAAATTCTTACCCACCCTGAGGTCATGAAGTTATTCTTTATCATTTTCTTCTATTTGTTTTAATTTCCATCTATCCTTAAATGCATAATAAATCTAGATTTTTGTGCATTTTCATTTTTAATTAAGAAACACATTTTTTTTCTGTATAGTTTGGCTATTTTCTCAGCACCATTTAATGAACAGACCTTTCTTTCCTCACTCGTCTTGTTACTGAACTGAACTTCAGTTCCCTTGCCTGTGCGCAGTAAAGCCAATCTACTGACACAGAGTTGTGGTGAAGGAAGGTGCAGTATTTATTGTAGGTGCCAAACAAGAAATCCAGGCAGCTCATGCTCAAAATAACCCAAATTCCTTGATGAGTTTCAGGGAAGAGATTTTAAGGGCAAAGGGAAAGAGAGGAATTACAGGATATGTGATCAGCTCCTGCATAATTCTCTGATTGGTTGATGGTGAGGTAACAGGGTGGTGTCACAGTGGTTGACATTATCAATCCTCGGACAATCCTGGGGCTATCTGCTCATGGTCATCATGTAGTTAGCTTCTTCTATTTGGTGGGAACTTTAGATTCTGTAAAACAACTCAGAAATGTGCATCAGATACTGTTATCTATGTACTTCAGGAAGGAACTAAAGATTCTGTGACTGCTAAATGGATGACTTACAGTTTAAATTGTTACCAGTTCTCCTGGCCCAACTGCTATTTTTGTTGCTGTTTTTGTTCACATCCTTTCAATCATTAATTCTTGAGCTAGGCTTTTGTGACTCAGGATAGGCTGGGACACTAAAGATTTTCTACAAACATGAGACAGGCAGAGGACATGGGGGTCTGTTCCAGGAAAGTCCCACAGGGTCCTGCTTGGTTACAGTCTGTTGTATACCAAGTTTCTATATCTGCATAGATATCTCTGGGGTCTCTATTTCATCCTATTTATGCTAAAATTTAGTGGTTTTTATTTTAGGTTTTATTAGGTCTGAATATATGGTGACAAAATATGGCAGATCTATCTTACTCTTCTTCAGGAGTATCTTGGTTCTGCTTAGGCTTTTACTTTTCCATTAATATTCAAAATCAGCTAATAGTTCTTTTAAAATTTTGTGCAATATTGATTTGAAATTTGGCAGATGCCATATGTTTGCCAAATAGTCCATATACCTCCATTTTGAGGGGTTTTGTCTACAGAATGGACTATGAGAGAGAGTACTGCTTGATACTACTGAAATTAAGCATTTGGGGATGGGTGTGATTTCTCCATATACCCTCTTCCCCTGATTTGGTGACAAGATCATGTGTGAGAGACAGAAGAGAATCTGAATCCTTAAGGATGGGATGAGAAGAATGGTTTTACTGTCTTGGGAGACAGTTCTTCATTGGTTTCTTGTACTTCTGCACGTTTACCAGCAAAGGCAGTGACTGTCTGTCTGGACTATCTTTTCAAGAGTGTTTGTATAACAAACAACATTGGAGGATAGAAATAGTCTCACACTGTTGCAAAGGGCAGACATGTTACTCTCTAGTATAAAACATTCAGGTTCTCAGGCTCAGGGTTCCTCTCCTGTAATGCAGTCCCTTGACTGTGAGATGTAACCTGACCGTCTTTGAGTTGTCCTGTAGAGACTAGATAATAGGAACAAAGCAAACATGATCCACACGCTGCTTGCTGCTATGGGTAATAAAGTCAGTTACCTCTGATGCATCAGGCTGATTTATAGCTTGTAAGTAGGGTAAAATATCAGATCCTTCACAGCTCTTGACATACTGAATCCAATATTATATTATTGAGAAGTTTTGTGTTAACCCCCTGGAATTTTGATGTTTTTATGTTACCTTAGAAAGCTTAGTCCAATCTGATACAGAATAGCCCTGAACCCTGTTTTTTCTCCTCCCTATTGCTGTGGAATTTAATTGTTTTTCTTATTTTCCTATACTGGTTGGATTCTCAGTGTGGTACTAAAAAAAAAAAAAAGTGAGACAGTGGGCACCTTCTTCTTTTTCCTGAGTCTAAAGGGAATGCTTCTAAAATTCTCCCATTAAAAACAATACATGCTGTAGGTTTTGGTAGATATTTCTTAGCAAATAAAAGGAATTTTCTTCTTTTTTTACTCAATTAGTGATTTTTAATCATGAAGGAGCATTGAAATTTATCAGATTCTTTTTTAAGTTCCCACTGAGATGATTATATGTTTTCCCCTTTAATCCATTACATATTTTCTAATGTTAACTGACCTTTGAATTCCTATGACAAAACCAACGAGGTCATGATGTGCTATCATTATTGTACATCAATGGATTTGTTTTGCTAATACTCTGTTTGGATTGTTTCATAAATATTCATGAGCAAAATTTGCTTGCATATAATTGTTTATTTGTCAATCTCTTGCAGAATAATTATGGCTTCTGAAGCAAGGACCATATCTTATTCATGTTTATATCTTTAATACTTAGTAAAATGCCTGGCACAATGCTTTGCTAATAAATGTTTTGAATAAATGCACAATTGAGTAATCATACTCTAAGAAAGAAATGAACTTATGTGTAAGTTTTAAGTATTCTTAACTTTAAATGAGATAACACATATTCATCAAATTTCTATATTGGCTTATCCTCAAGCCATAGATATGAAAGAGAGTTTTGACAACTCACCATCAGCAGACACTACAATTTTACTCCCAAAAGGTCATTCTGATATCTGCATTTTGTCAATTTCCATTCCCACTAACATAGAACCACTCACTATCACCTTCTGTCTGAGTTACTGTAAATGTCTGCTGATTGGCTTCCCTAACTACAATCCCCCACCCCACCTCTCTATTTATCAAACAGAAAACAAAGTGATCTTTTTAAAAAATTAGTAAAATTGTTATCCATCTCATGCTCTAAACCTTTCAATTGCTTTTCACTATGCTTGGGATAACATCTTAAATTCTTACAATAGCCTATATGCCACTACACACCTGCATCTCATCTTGCCCACCTCTTCTCACACCTCTATTTCCTAGTTCACTACCAAAGAACCACAGTGACCCTCATTCTGTTAAAATGCAGCAGTTATCCCTTGGTTCTTGGTTTGGAAGATAGATGATTCAAATATTGAATCATCTATAGATGATAGATTAGAGAACTTCCTGGAATGCCTGTCTAAATTATCACTCTCCCTGTTTTTTTACCTTTGTAACTCTATTACACTATTTAATTATTTGCATCTGTATATCTAATTGTTCAATGATTTTCTGCACTTACATCGTTGGTACCATAAATGTATGGAGTATGTCTATTTTGTCTACCATATATATGGCCAGTCCATAATTGAATGCCTTGAAGTTAGATATTGCTCAATAAATTTTTGAATGAACAAAAAAGGAAGAATATGTGAGTTATAAAACTATTCATAAGTTTTACTCTAGTCTCTCCACTTTGGAGATAGTTCACCAAATAATCAACTAAAAAATGTGTGTTGCTACTTATAAAGAAGCAATCTGTAAATATCAATTTATCAGCACTCAAAAACTAAATGGAGAAACATGTAGGTGATTGGTGACATCTGAAATAGCTACTAAATATTGTGGCCATGTGAATTATGTCAATAAATGCTATGTGTTCATACAATACAAATGTAACAGATGTCTCTCTTATGGTCTAAGCTTTATTTGCAGTTCATTCCAGGCATATTTGGGAATAACTTGTGCAGGCCCCACAGAAGCCTATTTACAGAAATTCTTTAGAATTCCTGGAAAGACAACACAGTATAAAAAAAGAAAAATACTACAAATGACTTTGTATCATTTGTAGCCTAATATCAGAATTTTAGGCTTAAGGAGGATGAGATAATTTTGAGGGAACATCGTGCTTGTTTCTCAGTTTTGTCTCCTAGTCCCAGGTGCTTGAGCTGATGATATATCAGCCCTACATTGCTATGTTTGAAATTTAAAGAGTCTTTTTATCAAAAATCCAGTATTTCTATTTAAACACTGATTTGATTATCTTCTTGTAGAATGTGTTAACAAATGGACTATCAGCCCAGGAGAGGTAAGCCTGGATGGGCAAGGATATGAGACAGAGAAGGCAAAGGAACTAGACGGACAGGACAGCAGAGTGAGCACAAAATGTCCAGCAGGAAAACCTACTCTGTCATCTCCCATGGTCCAAGGCTTATTTGCAGATCAGTTCCCCAGAGACTAAACAGATGCACAGTTTTGACAGAGGTAACCTGGTCTCCCTTTTTGAGCTTTAGCTTAACACATCAAAGCACCACCTCCTACCAACAATTTTTATGAAACGCAACTGCTTAAGCACAACACCTCTCTTCTGACCATGGTTCCCATTTCCAAGCCTCTGACTTGAGCAGTCATCATCAGATCTCCAAGTTTCCACAAATCAGCAGCCATCCACACCTCACTCATTCATGGTTGGTCATTTTCTCCTCTTATATGATAAAGTTGTAGATTCTTCATCACTATGAACTTCTCCTAACTCAGAGGCCACACATTTAACCACATAAACTATACTAGAGACACTCAAAATTTTAACTGCCAGTAGAATTAGCTGATATGCCTACTTGTTGCAGTAACATAAAAGGAGAAAGAGGCATTCTCCCCCACTTGATAGATTTGTCTCTGGTGTCTCTGGAATGAAGGCAGAAGACCACATAGCCTACCTGAAAAATTGAATGATGTGTGGGAAACACAGTGGATCCAAAAAAATGCACCAGGGAGAAAATAAGAGCCATAGCAGAGGGGAAGAGGGCCAGTGGTGCCCAAAGCACCTGTCTGTCCATTCAAAGGAGGTTGAGGGAAAGGATAGAAATAAAACTAGAGTTGCCACATTATTACTGAGAATAGTCTGTGAGCATATGTGAAACAGCCTTCAGAGCGTCCTGAAACTATTAAAGACTGAATGAGGGAGAAAAATACAAAAATATATAATATATATACACAAAATAAAATACAAAATACATTTTTTTAACATCTTTATTGGAGTATAATTGCTTTACAATGGTGTGTTAGTTTCTGCTTTACAACAAAATGAATCAGTTATATATATACATATATTCCCATATCTCTTCCCTCTTGCGCCTCCCTCCCTCCCACCCTCCCTATCCCACCCCTCTAGGCGGTCACAAAGTACCGAGCTGATCTCCCTGTGCTATGTGGCTGCTTCCCACTAGCTACCTACCTTACGTTTGGTAGTGCATATATGTCCATGCCTCTCTCTTGCTTTGTCACAGTTTACCCTTCCCCCTCTCCATATCCTCAAGTCCATTCTCTAGTAGGTCTGTGTCTTTATTCCTGTCTTACCCCTAGGTTCTTCATGACATTTTTTTTCTTAAATTCCATATATATGTGTTAGCATATGGTATTTGTCTCTCTTTCTGACTTACTTCACTCTGTATGACAGACTCTAGGTCTATCCACCTCATTACAAATAGCTCAATTTCGTTTATTTTTATGGCTGAGTAATATTCCATCGTATATATGTGCCACATCTTTATCCATTCATCCGATGCTGGACACTTAGGTTGTTTCCATCTCCAGGCTATTGTAAATAGAGCTGCAATGAACATTTTGGTACATGACTCTTTTTGACTTATGGTTTTCTCAGTGTATATGCCCAGTAGTGGGATTGCTGGGTCATATGGTAGTTCTATTTGTAGTTTCTTAAGGAACCTCTATACTGTTCTCCACAGTGGCTGTATCAATTTACATTCCCATCAACAGTGCAAGAGTGTTCCCTTTTCTCCACACCCTCTCCAGCATTGATTGTTTCTAGATTTTTTGATGATGGCCATTCTGACTTGTGTGAGATGATATCTCATTGTAGTTTTGATTTGCATTTCTCTAATGATTAATGATGTTGAGCATTCTTTCATGTGTTTGTTGGCAGTGTGTATATCTTTTTTGGAGAAATGTCTATTTAGGTCTTCTGCCCATTTTTGGATTGGGTTGTTTGTTTTTTTGTTATTAAGCTGCATGAGCTGTTTATAAATTTTGGAGATTAATCCTTTGTCAGTTGCTTCATTAGCAAATATTTTCTCCCATTCTGAGGGTTGTCTTTTGGTCTTGTTTATGGTTTCCTTTGCTGTGCAAAAGCTTTTAAGTTTCATTGGGTCCCATTTGTTTATTTTTGTTTTTATCTATACACATATATGTATATGTTTATATGAATCAACCAGGGTTATAAAATAACTGAGTAATATAATTAACTATAGTTTCATATAGAGTAGGCTATAATGAGGTTATATATTATTATTTTCAAGTTTAATCTGGTTGTAGCTGTTTTAATTTTATGTGGTAAGATTTGTTATATTATTAAAAAAGGACATACACAAGTTACTATAAAACACTGTAAATCCCCCCATACACAACTTTGAATGGATATTTCTCCACTTTGGAGATAAAAAGGAAAGCGTGTCACTGCTGCTGGGAAAAGGAGTTAATCAGGTAGAAAACATCTAAGCAGCTGACGCTATGGAAGGCCTTTTACTGAGGTGAAAGCAGTGTTATCAAGGAGTAACACTCTGGTGACATTCAGTCTGAAAGACTATTAGGACACTGACAGTTGGTACTAGAGACGAAATATCTCAGCTGGCTAGGCTGGATTCAAGCAGAGAGCATATCTCTAAACTGGTTACATTAAATGGAGTCTTTATCTAAAGTAAGGAGCTTGAGGGTTTGTTATAGAGGAGAAGGAAAAAAGGACAGCTGAACATGTGCTGTGAAGAGAGGGACCGAATAAAATTCTGTAAAAGCATTATATACTGTCTAACTTTGTCAAGTAAACCAGATTTTGTGGACAAATATTTAATAGAGACTACTTGTTAACATTTAATAATGCTCTTCCTGCAAATTCAGCAAAATAGGTACTATTTTATGCATTATTTTTATTACACATAAATAAAATATATTATGTCTCCATCTTGTTAGGCATAATTACTTAACCAGACCACTTAATTCATTTGGATTATACTCTGTCCTTCCTAATCAGTGTCATGGTAATGAGCTGGAAACAGAGCAACAGTCTCCAAAAATGTTGAAAGCACACATAAGTGTTTGGGAACATACCAACAATTCCCAAGAGATTTTTGTTACAGAATTAATTTGCTCTAATAGTGTTCCATTAGTAATTGAGATAAATGAGCATTGAACTTGGAGCTTTGCCCTGCAAAGTAATAGTGGATAACAGGAAGTCTGAGATATGGTATCTTCCTTTCACCTTCTCTATAAGGAAAACCTCTGTACATAGTATCATCTGGCCTTTCTGAAAGTATAAATAGAGATGTGCTCAATTGTTCCATTTTCGAGGAAGCAAAATGATTCCTTAAGGTCTCATGGTAATAAATGGTGAGCTGAATCAGAAGACAGAAGCACAGATAAAGAATGAAGTCTTGATGAGACTATAAAGAATTTTTAGGTAGAAATAGAATATAGGTCTATCTGAAGTGCAAGGTAGAATGCATTTCTATGCCAGATGTGTGAAACACATGGAAGAGTAATATGCATCCTAAACTGAAATGTAGGAATTCCCAAACAAATTCTAATTAATTAAAAAAAATAAACAGATCTCCATATTTTAACCAAACTCAGACAGAAACCAGAATCCACGGATGGAATGCATATGTAAAGAGGCTTCTCTTTTGTGCATACCAGGAGTACTAATATTCCTGAAAGATAACAAGACAGCTTCTTCTCAGATGCTGAAACAGTGTTTCTCACTTTAGGGGAACAGCATTCCTTGAAGTTCCTTCAAAAATTATCCCAAATAAAAGGGGTGCCAGTGGGACATTTACCTTATGCCTGATTAGCGATTAGGTCCATCCATCCAAATAACCTAAATTGGAACCATTTATCAAGACATTGTTCAAACCAACATCACTCCTAGGATGTTTCACAGCTTGTTTTGTGTGGAAACAGACATGTAAACTCAACAAAGTAGCTGTAACAGCAGAAATATTTCAATAACTGCAAGGAATCCACCTAAGAAAATCTCTTCTGAAAAATATTAATAAGATACTTAATACTTTGTGCACAACCTGCTAAATTTCCTCCCATAATTCAAAATCATTCATTTAAAAAATGTTCAGGACTTCCCTGGTGGCACAGTGGTTAAGAATCCACCTGCCAATGCAGGGGACAAAGTTCGAGCCCTGGTCCAGGAAGATCCCACATGCCATGGAACAACTAAGCCCGTGCCCCACAACTACTGAGCCTGTGCTCCAGAGCACGCGAGCCACAACTACTGAGCCTGTGTGCCACAACTACTGAAGACCAGGTGCCTAGAGCTCGTGCTCCACAACAAGAGAAGCCACTGCAGCGAGAAGCCCACAAACCGCAAAGAAACGTATCCTCCCCTCACCACAGCTAGAGAAAGCCTGAGCCCCTGCTCGCTGCAACTAGAGAAAGCCTGCAGCAACAAAGACCCAACGCAGACAAAGAAAAAGAAGTCCAGGTGTTATCCATTGAACTCATTTAACAGTTGATATTTTGTCTTTTTTACTGCCAGCCACTTTGTAAGACACATTTGGTAAAGAAAAGACAGACTAGTCATAATAAAAAGGATAAACACAAGATAGGAACATCTGGAATTATCTGACATATTACAGTAAGCACTTTATGATCTGAATTTGGTTTTCTCAAAAACACTTCTGCCCCTCAAGTTTCTGATTGTATAAATTCCTCCCCTTAAGCTGTGAAGATCCATAAATGTTTTTGTCTCACTGTGTGTGTCCTTTATACAGTCAAAGAACACACAAAGTAACAAGAGTAAGAATTATAAATGTTAAGAATAAAAATAGTTATGTTAAAATTTCATCAGTTAAGATTTAAATTAGAAGGACTACTTTAAAATAAGAAGTATTTCAGGGATAGTAAACAAAAGTCAAAGGGAAAATACTCAAGAAGACCACAAATGAATGAAAACTCTACCAGGTCCAAAGTGCAAATGCTTTAAGAGCAACAGATAACATACAAAGGAAGGAAACAGGGAGGAGAGGCTGGAAATTGGGACATACAGAAGGGGCTGGCTATGGTGAATTTGAATTTACCTCATTAAAAGGAGGAATATTGGCTCCGCTGAATTTCAGCCATGCAGAAATGAGAACTCACGGTTAAAACCCTTCTCATTTTTAATTTTTCAATAGAATTTAGTGATAGGAATTTTTATGTAAAATATCCAGATTTTAAATATTGGGTTAAAGAAAGTGAGCACTATGCAACCCACATCAAAAATCCTTCTGGGCCAGATTCTGCCCTTGGGCCACTAGTTTGTTACCTCTGGAAGAAAATGGAGATAGGTAAAAAATACTTAGAGTAAGAATCGCAATGTGTAGATGAGCTAAACATTGTGAGACAAACAGAAATACTGGATGTACACAGTCAAGAATCTGCAATTAACTTGGAATTGAATAACATAAATTATAAACTATAGCTATCAGGAGTGAATATTCTTGGTTAGTATTCCCATTCCTCTTGTTCTATTTAGTACAAATATTTCTTTGATATTAAAAATGTTTCCTATGCACATAACAATTTTATTTACTATCAGCAAGTCATAAGAATAGATTATAGAATCTGCTTATACTTTTTAAAAACTGTTATTTGTCAGGGACAGCTATATGCTATTATCTCCAGAGTCTGATAATAGTGTCATATTTGAAAGGAAGGTTTTAAATTGTCTAACATGATACATACATGCTTAAAATATTATCATAATGATGACAATTAACATCTTCTAGAAGGGAATATATGGTCACCTCCCCCATAACCACCAAAGACTTGAGGCAATATCGTAAAATTGCAACTCTTAGAGATATACTTTATTATGTTAGTGGTTTAGTTGTAATTTTTCATAGTAATTTTGAATTTCTTTTACATAAGTTATCTTATTTGATCCTCATAACCTTCATAATTTATAGATATAATTAAACATAAATTGAGTTATATATAAATGAGTTTTCCAGAGTCACAAGCTGGGACTTAAAGTCAAGTCTCTGATGACAAGTCTCTTTGTCTTTATAACATACCTCATTACCATAGAGCCCACTTGGAAAACTGATGTTACAAATGAAGTAACGTAAGAGAAAAAGAATGTATTCATAAGCAACTTAGAATGTATTGTCTGGCATAGTATTTAAACAGCAACAGAATCCTTTCTAAACTTAGGTAAAGTGTAAATAATAAATAAATCTATTAATAAATAGTATCCTATAACAAAAAAGGAAAGGTAAATTTCATGTGAAAGGATTTCATGAGGTGAAAAAAACACATGGTGTCTATCACAGATAAAGGCCTTTTGGTGAGGAAAAACCATTATTGGAATGCAATTGCTATTTTGGCTTTGTAATCCCTTATTCCCCATCACCGTGATACCAAAGACAAAATTCCTGAAGAAATAACAAGGAATAGAATACTCTAGGTAATTTTATTTGGCAAATCAAATGTCTTTACTACTGATAAAGATTGTGACTTTTATTTGAAGGTAATTGGATTTCCAAATACAAAAGAAAAAAGAAGAACTAGGCTAAACTTACCCCCTAAACCCAGCAGTACCAGTTCAGACTAGAGCTAGCTTCTGTTCATGAGCCCTGTCCCTAAAATTCTTTCAAACCTAGAGGAAAACATATTTTCCACAGGCAGCTCACTCCAAGAGAAAGGGGAGAGATTATATCAATCTTCCTCCCCTGAGGAGGAAAGAGTGAGGTGGGTGAGAGAGGCCAATCGTGATAGATTAAGTCTCCCACTGGAAGAAGTAAAGGATAAATTTGGGAAGAAATTCTGAAAGACCCATGTGGGGTCTGAGGTACAAATTCTAATGAAGCCATGAAAAGTGGGAAAGAGTGGAGCAGAGCATAGGATTTATACACAGCGCATAGAGGGAACATCGAGGTGTCTCCTATCATTTCTGATGAGATTTTTCTCTAAGCATTAAACTATAATAGGCAATTGGTCAAATAAAGGTATTCAGCTGGCCTTAATTGAACAGAATATCTCCCAAGAAAAGGTTTGAATGAAGAAAAGAGGTGCCATTCACATAGGGTCAGTCATTGTTGAAAAGAGATTTTTGAAGAGTGACAGAAACAAATGCTGACAAATCCCATCCCGGAACAGCTAGTGAGTGCGTAGTTGGCTTTGGCTCACGGATTTTAATCTGGACAGGTATAACTGCAACTGCAAAACTGAAAGTATCAGGTTATTACTGCCTGATGCAACTAAATATTCTAATCTTCCACCTAATTTTCCTTATTCTAAATGCATAATCAGCAAGCTGCATTTCAATTATTATTAAAGTTCACCTTTGGAAATACTATGAAAAACAGAATGCAGTGATCACACTAACAAAACCATAGTGATCCTTTTCCAAATGTTGTATTTCACATTGCACATTAAGTAATTGATTTTCTCTTCCATTTAATGTTCACTCCCTTATGAAGTTGGTTAGGGTGTTAGCCAGTCCCCCCTCAAAGGTCCCTGGGGACCCTTACCTCCTGGCATCACTGGCCTTGTGTAGACCCTCTCATCTTGACACAGTGCTAGACTGAGCAACAGATAGAATACAGTGCAAATAACAGTATATGGCTTTCAATGCTAGGTCTTAGAAGGCATTGCAGCTTCCATCTTGGTTTTTTGGATCTCTCTCTCTGGGGAAAGCTAGCCACCTGCTGCCAGAACACTCAAGCAGTACCACTGAGAGACGGGCATGGAAATGAAAAGAAGACCCCAGCCAACAGCCAGCACCAACTTCCCAGTCATACGTATAAGCCACATTGGAAATGGATCTTCCAACTCCATTCCAACCTTAAGATGACTATAGCATCAGTTGACATTAGACTGCAATCTCACAAGAGATTCCAAGCCAGAATCTCTCAGCTGAGCCATTCTTAAGTTTCACAGGAACCATGAGAAATAATAAATGATTATTATTGTATTAAACCATTGAATTATAGAATGACTTCAAATGCAGCATTAGGTAACTAACATGGTTGATATACTGTCTTCTGATATGAATCCCTCGTAGTTACAGCTAGCTATCACTTACCAGCTATTTTTAAATGGTATTAACTCTATATAGAAAATATTCTAAGCTGTTAGAGATATATAGATATAGAATTTAGTTTATTTACTCCTAAAAACAAACCTATTATCCTCATTTTAAAAATATGGAATCTGGAAAACAGAGTACTTTGGAAAAGGTCACACAGCTAGAAAATATCAGAATGGAATTCAAACTCAAGGAAGCCTGGATTGAGAGTATATGTTCTTAACCACTAAACTATAGCACCACTCTGTCTGCAAAAATGAAGAAAGAAGTCAAAAGTTTCTGAGCCTCCCATACAGTGGAGAACTCACTATGCTGCAAGCTCTCTTTCTACTATCTTTGTATCTGGCTAGCTGAGCTTGCCAGCAACACCCAGACCATCCTCAAAATGCACAGAAATTGTGATGTGCCAGGACTGACAGAGAAGGTACAAAGTGGAGGGAGAGAACTAATTATTCTTAATTATACCAGACAGCTGCAGGGATATGAACAAGAAGGATAGGAAAGGTGGTGACAAACTTATTCTTCACAGTGTTGCAATGTGTTCTTGGCACATGAAAGAGAATGTTATTCTACTGACTTTTATTATCTCCAATTTCTAACCTCATGATTCCTACACACTTGGTCACTCAGTGCTTCAGCAAGAGATTGGCTTCTTGAAATGGGTGGTTAATCCTTTCAAGCTTTGTATTTTGCATCCCATTTATAGATCTGGCATACAGCTTTCTGACAGCCATAGTCCAGGAAACAAAGAGAAAACCTTGATTTAATTATTGGGTAATGTTCTCAGGCATAGTTGGCTATTATGACAAAAATAGAACCTTTGTTAAATTAGCAAACTGTGAAAAGAACTGTCATATTAACCACTTACTGTTTTCTAAACATCTTCTTTGATGTCATGTGAAATGTGCAAATACAATTTCTGCCAAAACAGAAAAAGTAAAGTAAATGATTCATTACGGAAAACCAATATTGGAATTTATAATTAAATGTGGGCATGTCCCCTATGATAATTGAAATTCCACCTCTGTCCATTTAATCATAAGAACAAATAATATACATAATTTATAATGTTATTTTAATCTGTAAAATAAGCTATCTTTGAAAGGCCAATATGATTGTGAAGTCTGTAGGCCTAGATTGAAAGTCCAATTCTGTCACTTATTAATTTGTGTTAAACACTATGTGTAGATATGATTGTTCACAATTTTTTACTTCCCTACTGTAAAATTTCCTACTGTAAGAGGATTACATTCCCTGGAGTTGTAGTGACTGCTGTAGGAGAAGGATAAACCTCTGCCTGTTGATGTTGGGCTTGGCCATGTGACTTTCCCTGACCAGTGGAATGTGAGCAGATGTTCCATCGGCAGAAGATTTAAAAGTCACTGTGTTTCACGAGACAACTTGCTCTTTCTCCTCTGAAATGAGAATTTCATGTTCCAAATAGGGGCTGCTCCTTCACACCGAGTATTTGAATAAGTCATTGACTTATACCCATAAACATATAATGTGAGGAAGAAAATATTTCTTATTGTAAATCACTGAGATTTGAGATTTAAAAAAATTTTTTAAATGCACAAAGAAGCTAAGAATTATACAGTCTTATTTTCTTATGTAACACCTATGAAGAATATTTTTACCCTTATAGCATCACTTTGAGCAATATATACATTTTTAGGAAATAGTAGATTATGTACCTAAAATTTTTTTATATAGCCTTCAGGGGAAATATAATAACTCAAGTAAAGAGTCATCATTTTATGTAACATGATATTGGTATGTTTTTGAAAGATAGCTTGAGCTTAGAGAAGTAAATTCTAATTCTGGTCTTGCCACTAACTTCTCTCATTGACCCTCTAGGTGGTGCCTCAGTTGTCAAATTTATGAGATGGAGTCAATAATACCAATCCTACCTTCCCATCAGTATTGGTAAACAGTTTCAGTGAGAGGGCAGATGAACTTCTGTGAACAGCTCTTGATATAGAGGAGAAAGCATGTATCTAGGCAATGGTCTTCTTAAGTTTGAGTCCTGATTCAAGTTTTTACCAGTGACATGAAAATAAGTACACCACAGCATCGATGAGTCAATTTCTTTGCCTTAACCCAGGGTTGTTGTAAGATTCAAGTGAGATGATATGATTGATCGTATAAATGTGATTAATTGCTCTTATCACCAATACAATACTCCATTTGTAGTGTCTTAAAAAATATATATATATATATTAATAATATCAGTTTACATGGTAGAGTAATAGGGAAGAACACTGCTTTTAAAAACTGAATCCAACCCTTTTTTTTTTTTTTTTGCTACTTTTAGTTACATGGCTTTGGAATGTTTCTAACTATTGTTGTATATCAGGTTTACCATCTATGAATTGAGAATAGGGCTGTTTGTTTTCATAAATATATAATTTCATGTATTTAACTGCTTGGGATCTAGTGGCACTCCTGACTTTATCAATATAACACCACTGTGCTAGGATCACATTTTCGATGATACAATGTGTCCTAAGTACAAAGGAGAACAATGCAGATAAAACATTCATCAGAATTCAGTACAATATACAATATTCCTAAAGGAATACTTGCTTTTATATCTCAATTTCTATGTATTCAATATAATTTTAATTTATATGATTTCATCTTCCTATTCAGAAGAATAGGAAGATGAAATAACAAATGAAATACAGAGTACATTTGAAACAATTCATTAAACAAATGGAAAACATCTTTGCCAAAATAAGATATATCAGTAGACAATATAGAAAGTAGTATGCAGATTAAATTCTTATAATAATGATAATGTGTCTATTAGTCATCCAATACCCACCTACATGTGGGATACTGAACTGTGTGTTCTCATATCATTCAAGTAGTTATCTCATTAATACAAGCTGTGAAAAAGTCCTAACTTACACATTTGACTCCATATCATTAAAAACATCAAAAACGCATGAGTGAATGGGGGCTTATAGTCCTTGGAAGCAGAAAGTTACTCTCAAATTAGTTTTTGCCACTTATTACTTAGGTTAATGTAGTAAAAGTGATTATATGAAAGTCAGTTATAATTCATATGGATTTTTTTGAAAACACAATTTTAGAATAATATATAATTCAGCAATGAACACAAAAAAACAAACAAGAAAGATTTACTTGTTTATACATGAGAATTTAATTTAAGGAAGAAAACATGAAGCTTGTCATTAAATACTATGAGGAAGAGTTTGGAGAAATATAAATGAGAAACAATATAAAAGGACAATGATATAAAGTTATAGGCCTGATATATATTTTATATATATATATATATATGTATTAGGATAGGTGCAGAAGCAAATTGCTATCTTTTCCAATGAATTAAAAGTAATATGAGTAACTAATCCTTCAATATGTAGGGACAGTTGATTTAAAGACATTCTATTCCACTTTGCAAACTTAGTTATAGTGAAAGAAGGGAGAAGAAGGAGGAAGCCAGGGCTTTCCAAAGAGTCCCTAAGTTTTGATTCTTGCTTGAGGTTTTGCAATTTCAATGTACAGAGAATTCTCTCTGTTGAGAGTCTGAAGACAAAAAAAGTATAACTAACTGTTCCCTCAAACTGTCAAAGTGTTTTGCAACATAGTTAACATCATTATTATATCAAAATAATAAATATCTTTAATGTTTATACTATTTTTAAGAGAAAACTTGAAAGCACTGAAATATTTTTGTTACCAAACCACATTTTTTCTTTTTTTAAACGAAGTCCAGAAAATGATATAACATGAATCTACACAGTCAACAATTGAAAATTGGTAACATTTTATCAGGTGTGCTTCTTATAAAATATAATAAATGATATAAAAATTTCAGATAAAGTTTCAGTATTCATTGTTACTCATCCCAAAGAATTTTAAAAACTGAGAAAAAAATAATTTGAAGGATTAGAGTTGGTACATATGCCCAATCAAGCATGTTAATTGATTTGTAATTAATATTGCTAACATCCTGATATCATCTTTTTTGTTGTTTTTTTGAATTTTATTTTATTTAGTTTTTTATACAGCAGGTTCTTATTAGTCATCCATTTTATATACATCAGTGTATACATATCAAATCCAATCTCCCAAATCATCACACCACCACCACCACCCCCCGCTGCTTTCCCCCCTTGGTGTTCATATGTTTGTTCTCTACATCTGTGTCACAATTTCTGCCCTGCACACCGGTTCATCTGTACCATTTTTTCTAGGTTCCACATATATGCATTAATATACAATACTTGTTTTTCTCTTTCTGACTTACCACTCTGTATGACAATCTCTAGATTCATCCATGTCTCTACAAATGACCCAATTTCATTCCTTTTTATGGATAAGTAATATTCCATTGTATATATGTACCACATCTTCTTTATCCATTCATCTCTCAAAGGGCATTTAGGTGGCTTCCATGACCTGGCTATTGTAAATAGCACAGCAATGAACATTAGGGTGCATGTGTCTTTTTGAATTATGGTTTTCTCTGGGTATATGCCCAGTAGCGGGATTGCTGGGTCATATGGTAATTCTATTTTTAGTTCTTTAAGGACCCTCCATACTGTTCTCCATAGTGGCTGTATCAATTGACATTCCCACAAACAGTGCAAGAGGGTTCCCTTTTCTCCACACCCTCTCCAAAATTTGTTGTTTGTAGATTTTCTGATGATGCCCATCCTAACTAGTGTGAGGTGATACCTCATTGTAGTTTTGATTTGCATTTCTCTAATAATTAGTGATGTTGAGCAGCTTTTCATGTGCTCTTAGCCATCTGTATGTCCTCTTTGGAGAAATGTCTATTTAGGTCTTCTGCCCATTTTTTGATTGGTTTGTTTGTTTTTTTAATATTGAGCTGCATGAGCTGTTTATATATTTTAGAGATTAATCCCTTGTCCATTGATTCATTTGCAAATACTTCTTCCCATTCTGAGGGTTGTCTTTTCGTCTTGTTGGTAGTTTCCTTTGCTTTGCAAAAGCTTTTAAGTTTCATTAGGTCCCATTTGTTTATTTTTGTTTTTATTTCCATTACTCTAGGTGGTGGATCAAAAAAGATCTTCTTGTGATTTATGTCAAAGAGTGTTCTTCCTATGTTTTCCTCTAAGAGTTTTATAGCATCCGGTCTTACATTTAGGTCTTTAATCCATTTTGAGTTTATTTTTGTGTATGGTGTTAGGGAGTGTTCTAATTTCATTCTTTTACATGTACCTGTCCAGTTTTCCCAGCACCACTTATTGAAAAGACTGTCTTTTCTCCATTGTATATCCTTGTCTCCTTTGTCATAGATTAGTTGACCATAGGTGTGTGGGTTTATCTCTGGGCTTTCTATCCTGTTCCATTGATCTATATTTCTGTTCTTGTGCCAGTACTATATTGCCTTGATTACTGTAGCTTTGTAGTATAGTCTGAAGTCAGGGAGTCTGATTCCTCCAGCCCCATTTTTTTCCCTGAAGACTGCTTTTGCTATTTGGGGTCTGTTGTGTCTCCATACAATTTTAAGATTTTTTGTTCTAATTCTGTAAAAAATGCCATTGGTAATTTGATAGGGATTGCATTGAATCTGTAGATTGCTTTGGGTAGTATAGTCATTTTCACAATATTGATTCTTCCAATCCAAGAACATGGTATATCTCTCCATCTGTTGGTATCATTTTTAATTTCTTTCATTAGTGTCTTATAGTTTTCTGCATACAGGTCTTTTGTCTCTGTAGGTAGGTGTATTCTTAGGTATTTTATTCTTTTTGTTGCAATGGTAAATGGGAGTGTTTCCTTAATTTCTCTTTCAGATTTTTCATCATTAGCATATAGGAATGCAAGAGAGTTCTGTGCATTAATTTTGTATCCTGCAACTTTACCAAATTCACTGATTATCTCTAGTAGTTTTCTGGTGGCATCTTTAGGGTTCTCTATGTATAGTATCATGTCAACTGCAAACAGTGACAGTTTTACTTCTTCATTTCCAACTTGTGTTCCTTTTGTGTCTTTTTCTTCTCTGACTGCCATGGCTAGGACTTCCAAAACTATATTGAGTAATAGTGGCGAGAGTGGACATCCTTGTCTTGTTCCTAATCTTAGAGGAAATGCTTTCATTTTTTCACCATTGAGAATGATGTTTGCTGTGGGTTTGTCATGTATGGCCTTTATTATGTTGAGGTAGGTTCCCTCTATGCCCACTTTCTGGAGCATTTTTATCATAAATGGGTATTGAATTTTGTCCAAAGCTTTTTCTGCATCTATTGAGATGATCATATGGTTTTTATTCTTCAATTTGTTAATATGGATGGTGTATCACATTGACTGATTTGCATATATTGAAGAATCCTTGCATCACTGGGATAAATTCCACTTGATCATGGTGTATGATCCTTTTAATGTGTTGTTGGATTCTGTTTGCTAGTATTTTGTTGAGGATTTTCGCATCTATATTCATCAGTGATATTGGTCTGTAATTTTCCATTTTTGTAGTATCTTTGTCTGATTTTGGTATCAGGGTGATGGTGGCCTTATAGAATGAGTTTGACTGTGTTCCTTTCTCTCCAATTTTTTGGAAGAGTTTCAGAAGGATGGGTGTTAGCTCTTCTCTAAATGTTTGAGGGAATTCACCTGTGAAACCATCTGGTCCTGGAGTTTTGTTTGTTGGAAGATTTTTAATCACAGTTTCAATTTCATTACTTGTGATTGGTCTGTTTATATTTTCTATTTCTTCCTGGTTTAGTCTTGGAAGATTATACCTTTCTAAGAATTTGTCTATTTCTTCCAGGTTGTCCATTTTATTGGCACAGAGTTGCTTGTAGTAGTCTCTTAGGATGCTTTGTATTTCTCTGGTTTCTGCTGTAACTTCTCCTTTTCATTTCTAATTTTAATTTGTATCCTCTCCCTCTTTCTTGATGAGTCTGGCTAATGGTTTATCAATTTTGTTTATCTTCTCAAAGAACCATCTTTTAGTTTTATTGATCTTGCTATTGTTTTCTTTGTTTCTATTTCATTTATTTCTGCTCTGATCTTTATGATTTCTTTCCTTCTCTTAACTTTGGGTTTTGTTTATTCTTCTTTCTCTGGTTCCTTTAGGTGTAAGGTTAGATTGTTATTTGAGATTTTTCTTGTTTCTTGAGGTAGGCTTGTATAGCTATAAACTTCCCTCTTAGAACTGCTTTTGCTGCAACCCATAGGTTTTGGATCGTCGTGTTTTCATTGCCATTTTTCTCTTGGTATCTTTTTATTTCCTCTTTGACTTCTTCAGTGATCTGTTGGTTATTTAGTAACATTGTTTAGCCTCCATGTGTTTGTGTTTTTTACGTTTTTTTCCCTGTAAGTGATTTCTAATCTCATAGCATTGTGGTCAGAAAAGATGCTTGATGTGAGTTCAGTTTTCTTAAATTTACTGAGGCTTGATTTGTGATCCAAGATGTGATACTATCCTGGAGAATGTTCCATGTGCATTTGAGAAGAAAGTGTAATCTGCTGTTTTGGGATGGAATGTCCTTTAAATACCAATTAAATCTATCTGGTCTATTGTGTCATTTAAAGCTTGTGTTTCCTTATTAATTTTCTGTTTGGATGATCTGTCCATTGGTGTAAGTGAGGTGTTAAGTTGCCACACTATTATTGTGTTACTGTTGATTTCCTCTTTTATGGCTGTTAGCAGTTGCCTTATGTATTGAGGTGCTCCTATGTTGGGTGCACATGTATTTATCATTGTTATATCTTCTTCTTGGATTGATTCCTTGATCATTATGTAGTATCCTTCCTTGTCTCTTGTAACATTCTTTATTTTAAAGTCAATTTTATCTGATATGAATATTGCTACTCCAGCTTTCTTCTGATTTCCATTTGCATGGAATATCTTTTTCCAACCCCTCACTTTCAGTCTGTATGTGTCCCTAGGTCTGATGTGGTTCTCTTGTAGACAGCATATATATGGGTCTTGTTTTTGTATCCATTCAGGAAGCCTGTGTTTTTTGGTTGGAGCATTTAATCCATTCACATTTAAGGTAATTATTGATATGTATGTTCCTATTACCATCTTCTTAATTGTTTTGGGTTTGTTTTTGTAAGTCCTTTTCTTCTCTTGTGTTTCCCACTTAGAGAAGTTCCTTTAGCATTTGTTGTGCAGCTGGTTTGGTGGTGCTGAATTCTCTTAGCTTTTGCTTCTCTGTAAAGCTTTTGATTTCTCTATCGAATCTGAATGAGATCCTTGCTGGGTAGATTAATCTTGGTTGTAAGTCCTTCCCTTTCATCACTTTAAGTATATCATACCACTCCCTTCTGGCTTGTGGAGTTTCTGCTGAGAAATCAGCTCTTAACCTTATGGGAGTTCCCTTGTATGTTATTTGTCGTTTTTCCCTTGTTGCTTTCAATAATTTTTCTTCGTCTTTACTTTTTGCCAGTTTGATTACTATGTGACTTTGTGTGTTTCTCCTTGTGTGTATCTTGTATGGGACTCTGCACTTCCTGGACTTGGGTGGCTATTTCCTTTCCCATGTTAGGGAAGTTTTCGACACTAACTTCTTCAAAGATTTTCTCAGGTCCTTTCTCTCTCTCTTCTCCTTCTGGGACCCCTATGATGCAAATGTTGGTGCATTTAATGTTGTCCCAGAGGTCTCTTAGGCTGTCTTCATTTCTTTTCATTCTTTTTTCTTTATTCTATTCTGCAGCAGTGAATTCCACCATTCTGTCTTCCAGGTCACTTGTCCGTTCTTCTGCCTCAGTTTTTCTGCTACTGATTCCTTCTAGTGTATTTTTCATTTCAGTGATTGTATTGTTCACCTCTGTTTGCTCTTTAATTCTTCTAGGTCTTTGTTAAACATTTCTTGCATCTTCTCGATCTTTGCCTCCATTCTTCTTCCAAGGTCCTGGATCATCTTCATTATCATTATTCTGAAGTCTTTTTCTGGAAGGTTGCCTATATCCACTTCAATTGGTTGTTTTTCTGGGGTTCTATCTTGTTCCTTCATCTGGTACATAGCCCTCTGCCTTTTCATGTTGTCTGTCTTTCTGTGAGTGTGGTTTTTGTTCCACAATTTGCAGGATTGTAGTTCTTTTTGCTTCTGCTGTCTGCCCTCTGGTGGATGAGGCTATCTAAGAGGCTTGTGCAAGTTTCCTGATGGGAGGGACTGGTGATGGGTAGAGCTGGTTGTTGCTTTGGTGGGCAGAGCTCAGTAAAACTTTAATCCACTTGTCTGCGGATGGGTGGGGCTTCTTTCCCTCCCCCTGGTCGTTTGGCCTGAGGTGACCCAACACTGGAGCCTACTCAGGCTCTTTGGTGGGGCTAATGGCAGACTCTGGGAGGGCTCATGTAAAGGAGAACTTCCAAGAACTTCTGCTGCCTGTGCCCTTGTCCTCACTGTGACACACAGCCACGCCCTGCCTCTGCAGGAGACCCTCCAACACTAGCAGGTAGGTCTGGTTCAGTCTCCTATGGGGTCACTGCTCCTTCCCCTGGGTCATTATGAGCACACTACTTTGTGTGTGCCCTTCACGAGTGGAGTCTCTGTTTCCCTCAGTCCTGTCGAAGTCCTGCAATCAAATCCCACTAGCCTTCAAATTCTGATTCTCTAGGAATTCATCCTCCCATTGCTTGACCCCCAGACTGGGAAGCCTGATGTGGAGCTCAGAACCTTCACTCCAGTGAGTGGACTTCTGTGGTATAAGTGTTCTCCAGTTTGTGAGTCACCCACCCAGCAGTTATGGGATTGATTTTATTGTGATTGCACCCCTCCTACTGTCTCATTGTGGCTTCTACTTTGTATTTGGATGTGGGGTATCTTTTTTAGTGAGTTCCAGTGTCTTCCTGTCGATGATTCTTCAGCAGTTAGTTGTGATTCTGGTGTTCTTGCAAGACAGAGTGAGAGCATGTCCTTCTACTCCGCCATCTTTCCTCATATCATCTTGAAGATGTTTCATATGTCAATCTTTATGTTCATGAAAATTGTACATATATTAAGTATGGAAAATAAACATCTGCTTAACATTTCCAGCCATCTAATGTCTTTATCTATTCATCCACCTGTAATGGCCCTCATCAAACTTGAAAATCAAACTAGACCTGGATCCAGGTGATTTGTATTATTTTCCCCCCATTACAGAGCTCTAATTCTCTAGTGGATTTCAATAAGAGATTTTTTTTTTTTGGCATAGAAAGGAAGCACCTGCTGATTTGAGCAATTCCATTAATCCTAGCAAAGCAAAAATACTCTGTAGGGGATTGTGGACCTAGTATCAGAATAAAACCAATAATTTTATCATCTTATTCCTAATTTGTAATTGGCAACTTTATCCAATGTTTAGCTGTAGGGAGAGAAGATCAGTGTTCATAATGATTTCCAAATGCTATTTGAAATATTATGGAATTTTGAGTAATTTCTACTCACAGTTTGAACTATGTAAAGTTGCAATAAAATTACTTGACTATTTTGGATCATGTACACATTGTCAATACAACTGATTAAAAAGTAAAAATTCAGATAACAAAACCTGTGTTTATCAACAGCAATCATTAAGAAAAAAGTAATTTAATAACTGGTCTTTCTTTATATTTACCTTTTTGTTGCCACAAACTTCAGATATAAAAAGTATGTACTTAGCATAAGCTTAAAACTGCAGTATTTTGTACTTTTTAACACCGTTCTCCACCCCATCTCTCACATACATATATACACACCCATTAGGCACTCTTGAGAAATCTGTGGGCCTCTAAAAATTGCAAAGTTTAGTTAAGTGATAATCATTCCTATTTTCAAAGAAATATACTTTTATTTGACCAAAGATAGTGTGTTGTTCCTTTTTACTGCTGTTTTATCAAAAGTGGATACAGATAAGCTGCAGTTTATATCTGATGAGCAGTGTACCCCTGGCAGCCATTTAGGAATTTCTTCTTCACTTATCCATAAATCCATTCATATATTCAATAAGTATATATTAAGTATCCAAGAGAAAAATGTACTGCATACTGAAGTATTTAATGAAACATAAGGCCACTCACAGCTTCAGCAAATCCAATGAATATTAGAAGGACTTTTTATTTCTAAAATGTTGGGTGGATAGGAACAGCAATTTGAACAACATATAGTTCTTTCTTTTAAATGGTTTACACTCTAGTGTTGATGTAGTTGTGTGGAAATAAAAGCCAGGACAAGGTGTAAGACAGGTCAATAATAAGCCTAACTGGAGAAATGTGTGTAACACTAAAGAAAATGTTAAAAAAATAAATATAATAGCACAGAAAGAGGCAAGGGTATTTTTTTCTTTGATTTGATGATCACTATTATACTTTTAAAAGATCAGGGAGACAGCAGTAAGTAAGATAAATTAGAAGTGGGGAAGAGATCAGCAGAGGAGGAAAAGTATAGGTAAGATGTAGAAAGAGTATGAATTACAGCATTGAGAATAGAAGCTGATGAAATTCTGCTGATATATGCACTGTCATGAGTTTGTATGAGCACACGGGCATCTATGCTCTCTGGTCCTCAGGAGTATGGCTTAGCAGAGTGATTACTGGCTCTAACAGATGTGAGTTCAAATCTCAGCTCCTTCCCTCATTGGCTGTATGACCTTAGCAAGTATTTGCCATCCTTTTGGCTCTTATTCCTCTTACACAATCTCTAATTCAGAGGAATGTTATAATAACTAAATAACACAAGGCACAAAAGTGTTAGATTCAGTCTGTCAGGTAGTAAGTATTCAAAAAGTCTTTAAAAAAACAGTTTCAAAATCAAGAGAAAAGAATACAAACTTTAAAGAAATAGTTATTGATATGATTATTGTATCATTCTAGTATTGTCTTACTGTGTTTACTGAATAGATGGAGTAGGAAAGATTTTGAACTCTTCTCATTATCAAAACAATAAAAATACTTCTAAAATAAGGATTTGCATGAATCTAATTAGATATAACATACTCTTTCTGTAAAAATATCTTGCTTAAAATTTCTATCTACCATAAATTTATATTCCCTGGGAGTTACGTGGGCAAGATCTCCAATAACAACCTAATGACTAAAATCCCGTGCTCAGTCATACTGCTTGCAATATCTCTGTGGCATTGGGCACAATTCAGCTTTCTCTTTTGAAGCCTCATTCACAGTTAGTTCTCAGGAGACTGTATTAGTTCATTTTCTGCCTCCTTGATCATCATTTTTCTGTCTCCTTTGATGAGGTTTCTTCTCCTCTCCTGCCTTCAGGCAGAACTTTCTTCAGTTTTTTTCCTTACACTTTCTTTCTCTCTTTCCCTCTCTCTCTCTCTTTCCCACTTCTCTTCCTCTCTCTCAGATAGACCTTGGCAAGTAGTTTGTCATCTTTCTGCCTCTTATTTCTCTTAGCTGTCTCCAATTCAGAGGAATTTGAAAAAGAGAAAAATATATATATATTTATATTAGAAAACTAGATTATATTTATATATGATCTATTGTATATTACATATATTTATAATAGAAAACTCATTTCTTCCCATAAATTAAATAATCATGCCTTTTGATAATGATTTCCAAATCTTATCCCCAGCTCTTATTTTTTCCCCAGTACCTCTGTCTCATTTTTCAATGCTTATTAGACTTTACAATCTGAAGTTCCTTCCTATCAGCACCTCAAATTTAACATGCCTAAAAGGTAATGTATTGCCCTCCTCTGAAACAAAGTTTCTCTTGAATCTCCTTTGATTTATTGTTCCACCTTTTTCTATGCTAAAAATTCCAAAATTATATTCACCACCCATTTTTAATGTTTTCAGATCTTATCACATAGACATCATTCCTACTGCTTGTACCTGAATATTGCCTGAGTTGAATGAGTGTTCTGTCTCTAGACTGTCTGTAAAATCATATTTGGTTAGGAATTCTTTTTCATGCCTACCTCAATGTCAATACTCTCTTTGAGGCTTTTGATACATATCCTGGTCACCCATAAAATGCAAAATTGGGAATAGAATAAATATAGTATTCTGCCTTGCCTTTATTTTATTTTTAAAGGAAAATGGTTCTTCAAGGGTAGGGGTGGTTGTGAAAACAACATTGCTGATGGAGAGAGTTTACTTGATCTGATGCAGAAGATGTAAAATATAGCAGTTTTCAGTGAGTGATCTTAGTGGGAAGAAAATGGGGAAGGACAAATTGTTAAAGAGAAATCCTGGGTATGAGAAAGCCATAGAGGGTTTTGATACTCTCTCCATATGTCCCGGGACCTACTGTGAGGCTACATGCATCCCAAGGGATACCAAAGAGGGTCCATTATTTCCATTCATTCCTGATTGACCAGGAAACTGCACATGTGTGCAGAGGAAACACAGGAGGGGATAGCAGAAAATAAAAGCCAAGGTAGATTCAAAAAATGCCTGAACTTTGAAATGTGCTCTTAACCTATGCTAAGATCTATTGGTAAAAGAAGAAAGCCTTCCATTTTTCAGGTGTTTGAAGACAACATATGGTTATGTACTAGGTGATCACTAAGCTGTGCAGAGACAGGAATGATCGGTAGGCAGCTAAGCAAAATAGATTAAAATAATTCAAAAATATTGAGCAAATGTGTCAGTAAATACCAGCTAAAAGAGATAATCAAGGAGTACCTGTCACAATTCAGCTTTACTATAGCTGCTTTCACCCTGGTTCTAGATACTTTCAGCAGAGGTCTGCTTGCTCCTTTAGACCTGTACTGTCTTGCAGCGTGACTTTTTAATTTTGTTGATTTAATTTAATTTTTAAGTAAAAGTTGCATGTATTTAAGATGTACTACATGATAAATTAATATATGTACATATAGTGAAATGATTACTACAAGCTAATTAACATATCTTCTACTCACAGTTAACCATTTGTGTGTGTGTGTGTGTGTGTGTGATGAGAGCACCTAAAATCTACTCTTTTAGCAAATTTCCAGTATTCAGTACAGTATTATTAACTACAGTCATCATGCTGTATATCAGAAGGACTTTTCAGATCATCTAAACAGGGCAGAAACTGTCTTCCTCAGTATAGAAGAAGGAAAGTGAGATTTACATGTTCATAAAACTTGAAAACAATATTGCTTTCAGTACCCTATGAATTCAGAACCAAATATTTTGATTAGCTCCAACAAAATTAGCTGATACTGATGGTCCCTTATGGCAGCATGTTAGATTGGTTCGCGGCATTACCAGGTACTTCCAATTTAGATGGTTAAGGGTTAGTCTCCTGAATTCAGATATTCACACCCCACCTATTTGCATTTCTGCCTCCCAACCAGCCCTGTTTTACTGCTTATGAGCCAGGAGGCATCCCAAATTTTTCATATTCTAAATTATATTCTAATATCTAAGATGAACTCCTAATTTATCTATTGTCAAATATTTTGCCTCGTAATGAATGCAGAGAACCTATTACCCAAGTTCTCAAATCCACTTTGGTCTAATGGTGCTTGTAAATAATGCATTTACATAATGAGCGATATTTATAAAAACTAATCACTGCTAATATGGATGACCTTTTGGCACCAAATAAGCTAATAACCTTTGAAATGTAGACTAGACTACATAGTGCTAAAACAAAACTTAGGTAAAATAGAAACTAGGCTTCCTTAAGGATGAAAGTTATTTTCTATTTTGGCTGCACTTTTAAAGATCTATTAATTAGATATGAGATTTGAATTAAAAATCAATGCCAGCTCATTTTCCAATAGACAATGTTAAAAAGAAATGCAAGAGCTTTCTTTATACAAAATAATTTGTAATGAAACAGAATTAACCTTAACATTAAATACCATGATTCAGGCATTTTCAAAATATTCTTTTGCTAAAGGTCATATACATTTTATATCTATAGCCAGCTATAAGATTTTGAGGTTTTTATTGATTCAGTAATAATAATGATTAATCAGGTAGAAATTTTACTTATCTTTTAAGAAGGCCAAAATATAGTGTCACCAAATATTTAATCCACTGTTTTTCATGTGTTATAAAACTAATCTATTTCACCTAATGCTAGTGGAACAATAGTTCATTTTATTAAGGCACTTTCATTTCTGTGCATTACATTTTAAATGGCTTATTTACTATTATATATGATCTAATATTGCAGTCTAGCCATGATGTAATAGTGTAATAGAACTACAGAACCGCTGTGTATTTTAGCAGTAAAGTACTAATGCAACGTGTACTGAAATCTGATTTTGGCTTCACTAGCTGTATTCTATTCTACTTGAATTAGGAATCAAAATTTGATTATCCAAAAACATTCACTTACATATCTAATAATTTTCAGCATTGATAACATTACCACAGGTTTGCTTTCTCCTTTAAAATCTAACCATAGTGAAATTGCCTAAGTAAAGTTAGTTATTTTGAGTAATCCACCCACTAAGGTTTTCTGCTTTATCTTCACCTCTTTGTGACCCTGTATACAGGTGACCAGAACTTTCACAATTATTCAGTGATTCCTCAGGCCCACCCCCTGACATGGCAGAACATGCTGCTATTTCATCCCCTATTCATCATCCTGTTATGTAACTTTTCAAAATTTTCTCCTTAGAAAAGTCACATATATAAAATTTTCTCAACACTTAATTTTGATAACAGTTACCTAATATGGCAAATTAATTGCAATAATTCAATTTTCAAATATATAACTATCTGCAAGCCTACTGGGAAATACCTAGATGATTTGGAATTTTACCTTCTCAAGAGGCATGAAGTCTAGTGGTAGAGGCACAAATATATAAGGCAAAATATAATGTTTTCAGCATCAAAGTTGATGATGGTGATGATGTTGGGCTTTATTTATTGATTCCTAACTTAGTGACAATCACTGCTCAAATATTTTTACATGGGAACAGGTATAAAAATAATTTTTATCTGAGTCATCTGGAAAGTTATCATGAATAAATTATAATTTACTCTGATAAATATAATATAATTTATTAAATATAAATATAATTTATATTTATAATATAAATATAATATAAATTTATATATTATAAATTTAATATAATTTAATTTATTAAATATAATATAATTTATATTATATAATATAAATATAATATAATTTATATTTAATTTATAAAAATAAAATATAATTTATTCTGAAGAAAGACTAAGATTTTCACAATTAGAAATGAAATGTGAAAGATTTCAGAGTAAGTTAGAGTAGGTCCAAGAAGGTTACTTGAAAGCAACCATTAATAAAATAACAAACTTCTGATAAGATTATAAAATGTCTGCATTGGAAAATAAGTCCCAGAAATAAGTTCAATACTGTTCTGGACCTTGACACATGAGAATGTGTACTCAAGGAGAGCTAGTTGAGTCCATGGAGAGAAAGAGAAACTTATCTTAAAACAATTACTACTATAAGCATATAATATTAGTGAAAATGCTGTTTCATAAACTAGCATGATAATCATGACACAGTCAATCTTAAGAGGAAGGAAGACAAAGTATGACAACTAATACTCAACATTTACATATAGCTATGTTTGTATTAATGATCCAGGTTTTCAGTTTTAAAGGTATAGTTTAAATATTGTCATGGGCACACTCCTTCACCACGAGTGATAGGAACCTTTGGAAGATAATTATTAAAAGTGAAAAACTGGGGGCAAGACATGGTGTCAGGGCAATAATTGTTCAGGTAAATAGGCTTTTTCAATAGTTTTAAAATAGCCTCAGATAGTTGTCTTCCATGTAATACATGTATATATAGCATCAAAACTATTCCTTTTGTAGATTGTTCTCCACAGACTGACTTTTTAGCAAGGCTTTGTTTTTATTGTTAAAAAAACAAAACTCTGTAGAATGTGCTGAAAATATATACAACTATCTAAATTGAATATAACAAGTGATGATATTAGTAATTTCATTTTCACCCCTAACCTTTCTTTCGTGCTCATTTCTCAATTTTGTAACTTTTCAGATTGCTTTCCTAACTTTTGAGGTCAGTAGGCTGAAATGCTGCAGAGATAGCTAACTTATAACTCAAAGCCTGAAGACTATATCATACTCTCAGCGGGATCAAGCATCTTTAAAAACCTTGCTGAAGGGAAAAGGGGAAAAATGGGTCAAAATTTTGTGTTTGTGCTATTTTCAGTGAAAACATCTCTATTATCTAAGACCTCTGAAACCAGTTAGTTATCAATCCAATGAGAGTCGCAAAAGTAAAACTTAAGGGTCATCCCACAGCAAAGGAAGCTTTATGAATTGGTGTTAGTGAACACGCATAGCTAATATGACATTAGGCTCTAAACACCATACTCTGTGCTGCAAACCCCTCCCTAATCTCCTTGTAGCTATCCTCGTTCTTTACAGCTTCCTCCTACATGTATCAGCACACAAAGTCTTTTCTCTATACCTTTAAAAAAAAAATTATCGAACTATAACACATATAGAAAACTTATAAGTAAACTTAGAATTGCAGCTTATAGGTAAATTGCTCCGTTTTCAAAAACTAAATACTCTCTTGTAACAACATCTAAATAAGGAACAGATTAGTCCAATATTCCAGGAAAGGAAAGAATAGGAACACATTGAAAAGAAAACATTCTCCAATCTTGTTTCTAAGAGTAATAACAGTGAGATTTTAGGATTTGTTAGCTACCTTTTTTTCTTCCCAGTTAGTTCAGAAATTGGGCTAGAAAGATTCTATTATTTTAGGACCCTCAGATTCTAATCTGCCTATAGAAAGCTCCACAGATGCATCTGATTTCCAACCTATCTTGGAACTAGAGTATATGCATAACTGATGAAACTTGAATGAACTCTGTGGTGGATTGTATTATGGGGGAACAAATCTTGCCACCCCAAAATATATCTTTGGGATACAGATTAATTCAAGCTGAAAACAATCAAGCCCAAAACACTCAGGGGAAAACTTTGACCTTCCCCATAACTGCCTAAAGAATTTAGATAGAGGGCCTGTTCCCAGAATAGAGCTATCATCAGATATCTGCAAGGAATATGGGCTGTATATCGTTGGGGGAACTGTTAGAGATCAGAGTCCACTCTGTGTCCCATTGTCTCTATATGGCCCAGCAAACATTTATTTACCCAACATTTGTTTTTCTATCTCTATATCAATTGCCTCCCTACCCTTTGAAGTCCCAAACCATTATCCCCAAACATCCTCTTTTGTCTTTAGCTGAATATGGTATAGTGAGAGTTTCAGCTATTTTGGTGAGTTACTCAGTTTTCCTGTGTCTCTCCCATGTGTACATGTTATTAAACTTTTGCCTGACTTTCTCCTGTTAATCTGTCTCATGTGAATTTAATTCTTAGGGCAGCCAGAAGAACCTAGAAGAGTAGAGGAAAATTTCTTTCTCCCCAATAGTACCAGTGTCAATTTCCTGGTGTTGATATTATACTATGAGGAAAGTGTGCATGAGACTTCCCAGTCTCATTATTTTGCAACTTCCTATGAGTCTACAATTATTTCAAAATAAAAAGTAAAAAGAATAATTCCAAATTTATAAATGTTATCTTAATGAAACTGTTCTAGATTGGTTATTGCCTGAACATGATAATGCTAATAATATTTAAATTACAAATAACAGATAATAGTTATCAATACTATGTTTACTATGTGCTAAATATTATGCTAAGGGTCCTCCACAGGTGATTTTATTAAATACTCACAAGACTCTTTGAGTTAAGTGTCATTACAGAACTGAGGTGAAGAGAAGTTTAGTAGCATTCCTCAGATCACCAACTAGAAAATTGTAGAGCCTGGATTGAAACTCATTTAGACAAAGCACCATTATGTCTTAGGTAACATTTATCCCATTCATAGGGTTTTTGGGGTTGTTTTGTTGTTTGTTTGTTTTTAGTTAGATCAAAGAAACCACCCTGTAGATAGGCAAAGACATCCAAACAGTATTTCTTTTTAATCCAAGAATATTAAATTGAAGTACTGTGTAGTTGATTTATAATGTTTCAGGTGTACAGTAAAAAGAGTCAGTTATTTATATATATATATATGTGTTTTCAGATTCATTTCCATTTTATGTTATAACAAGATATTGAATATAGTTCCCTGTACTATACAGTAGGCCCTTGTTTTTTGAATCTATTTTATATATGATAGTGCATATCTGTTAATCCCAAATTTCTAATTTATCCCTCCCTTCTTTTCCCCTTTGGTAATCATAAGTTTGTTTTCGAAGTCTGTGAGTCAGTTTCTGTTTTGCAAATAAGTTCATTTGTATCATTTTTTTTTTTTAGATTCCACATACGAGTGGTATCATATGATACTTGTCTTTGTCTTACTTTGCTTAGTATGATAATCTCTAGGTCCATCCATGTTGCTGAAAATGGCATTATTTCACTCTTTTTATGGCTGAGTAATATTCCATTATATATATATACATATATATATATGTATACATATATATACATATACGTACACACACACATATATATGCCACATATTCTTTATCCATTCATCTTTTTTTTTTTTTTTTTTTGCCGTACGCAGGCCTCTCACTGTTGTGGCCTCTCCCGTTGCGGAGCATAGGCTCCGGACTCGCAGGCTCAGCAGCCATGTCTCACGGGTGCAGCTGCTCCGTGGCATGTGGGATCCTCCCGGACCGGGGAACGAACTCTTGTCCCCTGCATCAGCAGGCGGACTCTCAACTACTGCGCCACCAGGGAAGCCCCCATTCATCTATTGATGGACATTTATGTTCCTTCCATGTCTTGGCTATTGTAAATAGTGCTGCTATGAACATTGGGATGCATATATCTTTTTGAACTACAGTTGTAATCTTTTCTGGATATATGCCCAGGGGTGGGATTGCTGGAACATATAGTAACTATTTTTAGGTTTGTAAGGAAACTCCATATTTTAAACAGTATGGTTTCGTGATCATGGTTTCCATCTTATTCATAGGACTGCACCTGCTGATCATAACCTAAATTTCAATTAAATTTTGGTTTTAGCTTGGCATGTCAACTAATATCTATTATGATTTTAATCATGATCTCTGTCAAAGGTTATGGCACTTTATGCTCCACTGACTCTGATTTCAGAGAAAAATAAATAATTTTAGTTTAAAAAGTAAAGGATGGGGTTGGGGGAATGAGAACTTGAAGCCAAGAATTTCTTAAATATATGAAGACAGTGATTTTAATGTCGCTTTATGTTTTATTATCACTTAAAATATAAGCAATAAATAAAATTTCTAAAATATAATACAAAATTTCCTATAAAATATAACTACTCTATATTGCTCAAAATATTCCCTTTTTAATTTGCCAATTGTATAGACATTAATTTCAGTCATTGTTTCTGAACGTTTATGAATAACACAAGTAACTGCTTTTAATCCATGTTTATTTGCCAAGAAAATGTTTAAAAAAATACTTTGAATGCTTACATATTCAAATACATACATTTTTATTATGGGAAAAATCCAAAAGTACAGTGTTCCCACTAAATCCTGTATTTTACAGAATTGAAAAAATTATCAATGATTACTATATTATGTGTGGGTTTATGCATATGTTTTTGTGTCTGAGTATGTTACTTTCGAAACATTATAATTTTGGAACAAATCATTTCATGGGAATTCCCTGGTGGTCCAGTGGTTAGAAAGCTGTACTTTCACTGCCTAAGGTGTAGGTTTGATCCCTGGTCGGGGAACTAGGATCCCGCAAGACACGCAGCATGGCCTAAAATAAAAAAATTAAAAAGAACTTTGAGCATAGTACGGGTAATGCTCAAGTAGTAGATGTTCAGTAAAGATTTTAGTAAATACATGAGTTACAGAGAAACAAACTACAGTATTTGGGGCTACCAAAGGAGATAAGCAACTACTATAATTTTATACCCAGTGAATGGAACAATATTACAAAATAAGTTTTGTTTTCAGTGACTGAAGAGAATTAGTAATTATAGACTTCAGGGTAAAATTGATCTGTTAATTCCATGCTAAGCTACACATCAGCACATTTTCCCAAAGCTCCAAAATCACTTTGATTAAATTGCAACCATCTTCCAGGAATATGAAATTCCAATTATAACATCAGTATTAGCAACTTCCTTTGGTTTATATAGAACATCTCACTGACTCATGAAATCCAGTATTTAGATAAATGTTTCTTTCTTAAAGCAAAATAACCAATCACTGTATCCAGTAAAGGCAACTCTTTAGAGAATGGAATTTTGGAAAACTAATGTCAAAGTCAATGACCTAGTAATTATTTTAAAATATTATTCCATGAGGTATGAATTTATACACTTAGCAATGAATAAAATGTCAATTGTTAGGTCATGGTACACATTTATACATGTGGGAAAACTGAGATGGTTTACAAGAAGTCAATTTTGCACTTGATATTTAGAGAAAAATCTTCATTAGCAAGTATAGGAATTCAGATTATGCAGTGATCAAATATACTTTTAATTTTTACTAAAATGTGCAATTGTTATTACCAGTCAAGCTACATTCTTTCTACTAATTCAAGACCTACTATTATATTCCATGCCCACCCTATTCATAAATGATTTCTTAATACTTCCCCCACACATACTTCAAATAAACCCCCTCAGTATTTTTCCATGTTATTTCCACTGCAGTGATTTGGCTCATGACACTCACTCTAACTAGGATACCTTTATCTCTCCTTTACCCCAGCAAAATCTCCCAATGCTTAAAAGTTCAACTCAACAATAACAGTTCATAGGTATCATCATTTATGCTCAAGACATTGTGACAAACATTTATCCAAATTACCACTTACAATATTCTAATGTAGGTACAATTATTAACCTTACTTTACAGATGAGATTTGGCGTTTGGAAAGGTTAAATAACTTGCCCCAAACCTCACCAGTACGAATTTGTGGGGCCAGACTATGTAAGAATTCTGACAATCAGTTCCAGAGAGACTGGAGGGGCCCTGAGGTGACATGGAAAGGGAGAGGAGCTCAGTCATCCTTACAAGGGCATCAGATATGTGCGTAAAGCCAAGTTAGTTTTTCACGACCAGAGCAGCAGCTCACCAAATCAGCAAAGAACCACAGTCAGTGTCACATGGAGATGAGTAATTTTCTAGCTGAGCCCTTTTCAAATTCCTGACTCATAAAATTATGAAAGTGAAGAAAATATAAACTCCAAGAGAGTTCAACATCAGGCCAATCCTCTAAACTAATATGCTAGACAGTAGTCACACACAAGGCCCACTTTCTTAATTTTTTGCTTTGTTCATTCAACAAGTACAGCAAATGCCAACACTTCTCTGGAACTGGGGATCCAATAATGAGCAGAGAAAATTTTCTGCTTTCATTTGCCTTTCATGGGAGCGGTAGAGTAAAGATTAGACAATTAACAATAACCTAAGTGACAAATGATCTTATATTTTGGTAAAATATTTCAGTATATTGAATTATGTATCTTTCTGTAATTCTATTTTTATTGTATTCCAGAGTGTACAATTCTATACTTAGTAGTTTTAATCCATCATTGTTAAATGGTTTCATAACTAAGAGTATCCCTTTACTTCTGTCTATCTTCAGTATCCCTAAAAAGCACTTTGAATATAACCTGCATTCTTTCATACATTTGAGACCCAACACCATATTGACTCCCCTGATAGATTATCTTATAAATGGTGTTATTCAGACCATTAAAGTTATGCATTTTGATGCCCCTCAGATGCAAACTTCCACAGCAAAAGTCAAATTTAGAAGGCAAATTTCAAAGACATCAATATCCCAAACTAGCTCCTAGTTTATTTTTTATTTTCTCATTTTCTACTTACATTCATTTTCACCTTCCTTTTTCCTCAAGAATATATCTTATTATCCAGTTAAAAAAACAAACAACCAAAAAACAAAACAAACAAAATTGCTTTTACCATGAAAAAGGTATTGAAATACCAAGTTGCATATTATTATGTCCGAAGTACACAGATGGTTTTAGGAATCAAAGGAGTACCTGGTGCCTATGTATAAATAACAGCCAGGCGCCAAATTTTCTTTATTTCTGTCTATCTCAGAGGCTGAATACATTATGGAGTTGATTTTTTTTTAATTCCTGAAGGCCAGTTAAGCACCAAGAATTTCCAAGTAAAAATTAAGTAGTCATTTTTTTCTGGTGATAAAAACATTTAATTTCTCCAAACCCATCTGATGATATGAAGAGGAAAGTTTATGAGTTGAAAGACAGTGCTAGGTAGGGTTGAGAAATAGGAGTGTGGAGTTATTTGCTGCTGGTAGAACTTCCTTAACTACCAGGAATATTGGTCTACATCTCAAGTTTTAGATAACTGAGAAAATAACCACCCACATATCAAGATGTTCTTGTTATTCTAAATTCAAAAATAAGACTAAGTTGTCTAAACCATTATTAATGACAAGGTTGACTAGCAGCTAAGATCATGGACTTTGAAATCAGACTGGCTTATGTTGGAATCCCAGTTTTGTTACTCATTTTAATTCTGAACCCAGTTTTCTCAGTTGTAAAATGATAACAATGATCATTGGACCCACTATTAATTTATTTCCCAAAAACTTGTTTATTGAACAAATGCTAGACATTATTCCATGTGTGGGAGATACAGTAGTAAACACAGCAGACAAAACACATGGAACTTACATTCTTTTAGGGGAAACAGACAATATAAAAAAGGCAAGAAGTGCTATGGGGGAAAATAAGCAGAAACTAAGGTTGAAGACTTCTGGGAGTATAGAGAAATTTTATGAGGGTATTTAAGGAAGCACATATTGAGAATGTGACATTTGAACAATGTATAAAAGGAGGTGAGAAAATGTACCATTGGGTTTCTATTTTAATAAATACATCCTAGCTGGAAAGCACAGTTTTAAGTGTGACAATCCAGAGGTAGGAAGTGAGCACTCTAGTACTGGGCACTGGCACCAGGTGTACAGTGAATAGAGGCCAGGGAGAGCTGCATACTCTTGTTGTCAAACAGAGTTCCCATAAATTTTATTTTTCAAAATAAGTAAAAACAAATAATACATGGGTCTTAGAAAAAATTTGGGAAAAACTCAGGAATAATATACTGAAGTTTCAGAGGAATAATATCTTTTATTTATCCTAATCATATTATTTTGATATATTTTGACACATCTGACATTGGGATTCAGATAACAATCAATGTGTTTAAAAATTTTATGATTTAATGGTCATTTTTTTCTTAGTTGTACAAAAATCAATGATGCATCTTTTAATTGTTGGCATTATAGACTCGATGAAATATGGTAGCTATGTAAATTACTTGAAAAAATAATGGGGATGAAAAAATTAGAAAACTTTTGCATCCTTCACAGAAGGTAAGAGTTCTTAATTTCTCGGGAAAAAAAAGAAACAAGCAAAAGGACATAACAGGTCTAGGTTTAAAAGGTGATAGGAAAAGACACACCAAAATGAAAAAAAGGGTCAAATGAAACACAATGATAATACAGAAAACCATATTTCATTTTGAGAATTAAATGTTGCTGTGGAGATTGTAAATGTTGAGATGCCTATGGAGCAGTAATGAATAAGATAAACTTAAGAAGTTTTCCTTTTCCTAGAACTAAGCAGAAAAGTGCAAAGGGGTAAAATTGATAAGTGAGAAGGTGATAGTGATAGATTTGCCTCCAACAAAATGGAGGCCTCATACCAGGACTGAGGAAAAAATGCTGGACAGGAATACAAACAGTCATTAAAGACAAAACAAAATAAATATTCTTGATCTGAAAGTGACACAAGTATATAGAACAAACTAATTTGACATTTTGCCAGTACATACAACAACTTTTTTGAGGCAAAGAACTGTAAACATTTAGTGAGAAAAAAGTGAAGAAAGATAGATTATTCATAAATGAGCACAAACCAGGACAAACTCTGGCTTTCTTCTGCATCAGTAAATGCTTAAAAAATAAAACAACAGTGAATACAAAGAAGTAAGGAAAAAATATGTTCTCCTAAGAATTTTGTACTCAGACAAATTATGTTTCCAGTGTGAGGGCTACAACCCCCCTTCCAATTAGGTGGTGTCTGTGCTGGGTGCTCTCTTGTCATAAGGAAAATTAATCCTAACTTCAGCTGAGTAGCTACATTTGAAGACTTCACCAAAATATAATCTTGAACTTGCTTCTATTTAAGAAATTTCAAAAACTTGACTGTGAGCAACAATATTTATGAGGATTTTCTGTAGAGTACTACTGACATCCAATTTCACAGACAGGTATTCATCAACTGTGTTCATGTGAACATAAATATTCCCAGAATTATTTGTAAAAACACAAAAAAATTTCTGTGATGAATATGCCAGGAACATGCTGAGCTAAACTAAGTTAAACAGAATTCTCTTCTATAGTATTCCGCAGAGCTTGTAAGAAGCAAACATGCTTTATAAATCTTTAAGAGTAGTATATAGTGTACAGTATTCAAACATATCCATTTCCATTGCATCCCTAAAACACACGGAAATCCCTTATCATTATTTCACATAGTACTAATACTCTGTAGACCATTCTTTGGGAAATGGACTTGAGATAGTTTTATAATGTATCCCTGTAAATGCCGTGTTTGTTTTGATCTGTTCAGCCTGCATTGGGAGAGGTTATAAGAGATTTATCTATAAAACTCTTGATCATATCAACTACATTGCATAGTGGTGTTGTCTTTACATGAACCAACAGGAGAAATATTCCACTGGTCTTAATACTGAGAGTGGTTGTGATTCTCCTAAGAAACAAATATATTTGTTACTATGAACCTCCTAACTTATTGAGTTTTTCTTTTTACATTGTCTGCTAAAAAACCTACAGAAAAAACAAAATTGTGGTCAACTTCCCTGGAATGTGTAAAAGAGAAAGATGCAAACAGGGAAGAGAACAGCAGTACAATGATGGGCTTGGCAGTGTCTGTCCCACCACCCAGATCTAGCCTTCACAGTGGACTTGACCCCATGAGTCCTTCCAGAGTTGTGAGCAAAAGCTACAGAAACTGCTTTTCATGAGAGACATTATGAGACTCGGTATAAGCAATGCTGCTCTGGACACAGGTGAATACATGGCAGGAGAGAGCATTTCCCTTCCCATTTGTGCTCTGACACAAGTAGGACTGAGTTATTGTTTTGGCACCTTAGGAGTTTGGCAGTTAGAGGAAAGTAGGGTTTACGCTAAAGAAGGACTTGTTCTTCCCAGAGGGGCAGTGGCACCTAGGACAGCAGAGTCTCAGTGAAGACAGCCAAGAATGGCTGCAGACTGATACTGAGACACACGGAAATTTCAGAAATGCTTGAGGAGAAATTCTCAGGCATGAGTTCCTGCACTTATAAGGATGAGGGCTAAACAATGTGTGGAATTTAGGTACAAATGCTAATATTAGTGCATTATTTCCTTAGGATGGTGGGGCCTGGGATTATCTGGGCTTCTTGTTTTGATACTAGCTCCAATTACTTACTCTTATTTTCTTTAATCTTACTTTTTTAACATTAAAAAGTTTTATATTATGGTATATCTCTTATTAATGCACATTAGATAATGACTTAAATAATTAGATAAAACTAATTATTAAATACATGATTAACTAATTGATATTTCACAGTAGAAGAAACTCAAATGATCAATAAACATGTGATGCCAGTAGGAGCTTGTGGTGGACAGAATAAGGATCCCTCGGAGATGTTCACCACTTACTCAGCAGTACCTTTGAATGTGTTGTCTTATATGGCAAAAGGGACTTGATATGGTTAAGGATTTTAAAATAAGGAGAGCAACCTGGATTAACTAGGTGGGTCCAGTATAATCACAAGGATGCTTATAAAGCAGAAGGTGGAGGCAGAAGAGTCAGAGGAGATGGTGCAGTGCAATCAGAGGTCAGAGGGACACAGCCGTGAGTCAAGGAATGTGGGCAGGCACTAGAAGCTGGAAAGGGCAAGGAACAGATTCTTCCCTAGAGTGTCCAGAAGAAATGCAACTCTGTAAGTATCTTGATTTTAGCACTGTAAGACCCATTTAGGACTTCTGACCTCAAGAACTGTAGGAAAATAAATGTGTTATTACAAGCTATTAAATTGGTAGTAATCTGCTACAGCAGCAATAGAAAACCCATATAAAACTTCAATGAGATACACTTTATTCCTACTAAATTTTCTTTTGTGGATAGCACTAAATTTTTAGAGAGTTTAGGAAATATAGAGCTCATATACCACTAGTATAATATAAATTGGTACATTTCCAGAAGGTAAGCTACATGGACCAAGTTCTAAGTCCTTAAAATAATTTTAGCATTTTGACCCACTAAACTAAACTTCAGGAATTTATAGTGAGAAAATAATCAGACACATGAACAAATATTTTTGCATAGTGATTTGTATTTAGATATTACATATGCCAGAACTGGAACCAAATTAACGATCCAATTATATGGAAATGGTTTGGACAAACTTCACTATATCCATGCCAAGAAGTATTATACAGTGGCCAACTCCATAAAATGCTAAGGGAAAGAAGCAGACATCCAAACTTATGTAAATTACAACTCTAATATTGTAAAGGTAGACATAAATAAAGTTATATACAGGAAAAAATTAATTAAAATACACTAAAATAACTGATTATTTTTGTATTATAAGATTTTGTGTGATTTTTATTTTCTCCCTTATATAGTACTGATTTTTAAATGTATTTCCCACAGAATTAATGCATTACTTTTATATTCATAAAAATTAAATATGAAATGTATATTTAATATACTGTTATGAGGAAACTCAATACATAAAACATATCATTGTTGCTATGTCAGGAGTGGATGTGGCAAGCTCAGAATCCTCACAGTTCTCCTTTTTGTACCATTGTCCTGCAGCCCTCCTTTTCCCCCTCCCCCCTTTCCTGGATTCCCACGGACCTCTGAGCTTCTAGGGAGCATAGTGTGAAAATCACTGATCTAATCCAGTTCACTCATTTTGCTGAAATCCAAGAAACCTAAGTGAAAAACTGTTATTGTAAAGCTAGATCTAGAAGAAATGTTTTCTAGCTCCTAAGGCAGTGTGCTTCCAGTTATATTAAACTGCACTTCACATTTCCCCCAGACTGGTTTGAAAAAAGTATGAGTATCTGAATGTCTCCTTTTCTACCGAGACATCTTGCTATAGAAAAAGAAAAAAAATAAAAATAAAAAGAGGAATCCAGCTCATGCTTAGCAACTCAAATAAGAGGAATGTTTAGTCCACAAATCCATTTGGAATCTTGAAAATCTTAGCCTTTTGCCCTGTAATCCTTTATGGGAGAAAACATATGTATTATGTTTGTCAATAAAAGAGTTGTAGTGTTTTGTTTTTTTTTTAATTGGGCCCCAAATACACAGAACTTACTGTAGAGTTGCTCATTCTTTCCACGGTGTGTTCACTGGCAATGTTGAGCTATGTCCTGCAATTGCTGCGTAGCGAAAGTGGATAAGTTGTGCTGCACCTCAGTTCCTCTCATAGAGCAGGAACACCAAATTGTGTGGCTGTCTTTGTTGTGTTGTACTGATAGTGATGTTCTGGGCTAGGAATGCCTGAGGCAGTCACCTGGCCCATATTTCTCATAGGGAGCTCCCATGGACATTTTCCCCACTGGGGCCAAAGTTGTGGGTGGACTGACCCTCATGGTTCTGATGACTGCAGGATGTACTTCAGCAAAAAGGAAATTTTGACAAGATGTATCACTCTTGTGATATCACAAGTCCTGGAGGGTAATAGGCAGGGGTCCCCTGTTAGTAATCAGGCCACACAGCAGGAGGTGAGTGGCGGGGAAGTGAGCGAAGCTTCATCTGTATTTCCAGCAGCTCCCTCCCCATCGCTGGCATTACTGCCTGAGCTCCGGCTCCTGTCAGATAAGCAGCTGTACTAGATTCTCATAGGAGCGTGAACCCTACTGTGAACTGCGCATGCAAGGGATCTAGGTTGTGCGCTCCATATGAGAATCTAATGCCTGATGATCTGAGGTGGAGCTGAGGCGGTGATGCTAGCACAGGGGAGCGGCTGCAAATACAGATTATCATTAGCAGAGAGGTTTGACTGCACAGAGACCATAGTAAATCAATTGCTTGCAGACTCATATCAAAACCCAGTCAGTGAGTGGTAAGTGACATTTAAGCTGCATCTGGTGGCAGGCTTTATAGTGGCAAGTGAGTTGATGTACTGCAATTGTACAGCTGCATCTGGTGGCAGGCTTTAAGTCAGAATCCGACACTTACTTTAGTCTGAGTGTGGCCGGCACATTATTTCATTTACATGAAATAATGTAAATCATCCACGCCTCTTTCCCACACTGAGCACTGTCTCAGTCATCGTTTTGGTAAGCTAACCCTAGCCAAAATGAGTGAAAAACAAACGTCGCTGGAGAGCTTCTTTGAAAAGGGGGAAAGACCCAATGATGAGACAGCAGAAGACTCTCTAAGACTGCCAACAAAAAGAAACCTGCATTAAAAGAAAATATTGAGTCCTATTAAATTACAACAGGGTTCATTGGAACACGTGATTCACATTCTTCAAGCCTGCTTTGTATAATATGTGGCAAGTGGCTATCCAGCGAAGCCATGAAACCTTCAAAACTGCTTCACCACATGGAGAAGCATGTTGCATTAAAAGACAAGGCTTTCTTTGTAGAACAGAAGCAATTACTGAAGTGTTGAAGCAATTATTGAAGACACATCAAGTGTGTCTGCACTGAGAACATCATTCTTAGTGGCTAACCACATTGCTAAAGCTAAGAAGCCCTTTACTATTGGTGAAGAATTGATCCCGCCTGCTGCTAAGGACATTTGTCATGAACTTCTAGGAGAGGCTGCAGTTTAAAAGGTGGCACGTGTTCCTCTTTTGGCTAGCACCATGACTAGATGCATTGATGAAATAGCAGAGGATATTGAGACAATTGTTAGAGAGGATTAATAAGTCACCGTGGTACACAATACAAGTTGACAAGTCTACCGATGTTGACAATAAGGCAACAGCGCTTGTTTTCGTGCGATATATTTTTCAGGAGGATGTGCATGAGGATATGTTATGTGCACTTTTTTTGCCAACCAATACCACAGCTGCAGGCCTATTCAAGTCTTTGAGAATGAATACATATCAGGAAAACTGAATTGGTCATTTTGTTTCGGTATATGCACAGACGGAGCGGCTGCCATGACTGGACGTCTTTCTGGTTTCACTACTCAGGTCAAAGAGGTCACTGCTGAATGTGAGTCTACGCACTGCGTCATCCATAGAGAAATGCTGGCTAGCCGAAAAATGTCACCCGAGCTTAACAATGTTTTTCAGGATATGATTAAAATTATCAACCACATTAACTCATGTTAATGAGTTAACTCATGTCATTAACTCATGTCCTCATGTCTGTTCATGCAGCTCTGTGAGGAGATGGACACACGTCTTCTCTTATACACAGAAGTGAGATGGCTTTCTAAACGTAGATCACTGGCCAGAGTTTTTGAGTTATGGGAGCCGCTCCAGAGATTCCTTTTAGGAGAACAGTCACCACTGGCAGCACATTTCAGTGACACAGAATGGGTTGCAAAACTTGCTTACTTGTGTGACATATTCAACCTGCTCAACAAAACTCAATCTGTCACTTCAAGGGAGAATGACAACTGTGCTCGAGTCGGCAGATAAAGTGGCTGCATTCAAAGCCAAACTGGAATTATGGGGGTGACGAGTGAACATTGGGATTTTTGACATGTTTCAAACATTAGCAGAGATTTTGAAAGAGACTGAGCCAGGGGCTTCTTTCTCCCAGCTGGTGCATGATCACCTATCTCAGCTTTCTAAAGAGTTTGAGAATTACTTCCCAACCACACCCCCAGATGGGACCATCTAGTTGCAGGAAAACAAGCTCAGGGCTCCCACTGATTCTGCATTATGGTGAGTTGTATAATTAATTCATTATATATTACAATGTAATACTAATAGAACTAAAGCACACAATAAATGTAATGCACTTGAATCGTGCCGAAAGCAATCCCCACCCACAGTCCGTGGAAAAATTGTCTTCCACAAAACCGGTCCCTGGTGACAAAAACCTTGGGGACCGCTGGTATATGGTATGCTCATGGGTCACACAGCGAGTTCTCAGGTAAAGAGAGTGAGAGAGCATGAGAGCAGATCTGGGGCTCTACCTTTGTTAGTGTCCAAAGGTGGGGTGCCTAGAGTTACCTAGAAATCATTTTGTTCTCAAATATTTATCATTTACCTTCCATTCCCATTGCTGCCACTTTTCAGAACCAATTCCCTAGGAGTTTGGTTAATCTCTCTGCTTCCAATCTCTGCTTCACACTTGAACCTGACTTCCTATCCCTGCCTCACCAACACCATCACCAGTCTCTCCTGAAAAGCTCTCAAAAAATCATCTTTCAAATCACATATTTCCATATCAAGGAGTGCTCAATAAGAGCTAGTTCTTCTATCCACAAATCCAAAATCTTTAGTTATATTTGTAAAGACTTTTACATTCTCTGAGTACATATTTCACCCAAACTTATTTCTCAAAACTTCTCAGCATAGATACTCCATTTCAACCAAGTTTACCTCTTTATTGTTTCTTACACATCCTTGATCATTTCATTAGCATATGTGTCTTTGCTCAGCTTTTTCCCCAAAACCATTTCCCCCAGTTCTTTGGAAAGTCTCTCTTTGTCCTTCCTATGTAACCAAACAATATTTATCGTGTAAAACCTAAATCAATTTCCATTAATTAAGCTTATAATCAGTTTCCTAGAATTCTGGATGCCTAGAATTCAATTCTAGCATATTGAATTCCATTAAGTCTGGTACTTTGTTATTTTCCGATTTGATAAGTATACAACACCAACACATTCTATTGTATTTGAAGTACATATACTCATCCAAATTATGTATGCATTATACTTGATGAATGGTTAACCCACGTAAACTCATGAGATGTGCTTATAGAGATAGGCTCTATTAATCAAGAGTGAAGTCAAGGTTTCTCCTCCAGTTGTCATTCTCATATCACCCAGTCTCTGTACCCTTTTTCACCTAACCCATGTGTCTCTGCCATCTTAATGACACCACATTCTCCTGCATATCATTTCTCTAAAACCTTGTATGTTTCTCTTGAGTGAGTCGTTTCCTCTGAAAAATACCTCTGAACCAACATATTCTATCTCCCTTCTTCATTATCTCATTCTTCACTTTCTCTCTCCTTCTCTTTCTTTTTCCCTCTTTATATAGTGGGCTCATCTTTTCTCATAACTTTGCCCATGTCCTCCAGGTGAATAAATCATATATCCTCATTTCCTTTCTGATGTCTCTCCTAAATTTCATCCTCATATTTCTAGTAGTTTCATGCATATTTTTATTTGTATTCATCTTTTGTATATTATTTATAATAGTTAAACCTCTTGATTTTTTTTTCAAAATTCATGTTTTTGAAATCTTCTCTCTACTAATGTAATTACCATCTTCTCAGTAATTCTTACCAAATGTCTCAGCTGTGTTTTCTATTTCTGCTTTCCCAAAGGTCTGGTGTCTTCCTGAGCAGCATGATTCAATAATTGATATAGAACTTGTCAAGTGAACCACATTTTTTGCTGTGTTTGGAATAAAAGTGCATGAAAATTCTTTTTTTTACTTGGGTAATGTTTCAAAATTTATGGGGGTTATTCCACTAAAATAAAATACATCCCCCTCACCACTTCATTTCAACATTGTACTGGAAATCTTACCTAATGCAATAAGACAATAAAAAGAAATAAAAGATATGCAAATGGTAGAGGAAGAAATAAAACTATCTTTGTTTGCAGACGACATGATTGTCTAAAAGTCCAAACAAATTGACAAAAAAATTCCTGGAACTAGTAAGTAATTATAGCAAGGTTTCAGAATACAAAGTTAATTTACCAATGTCAATCACTTTCCTCTACACCAGAAATGACCGAGTGCAATTTGAAATTAGAAACCCAATACCATTTAGGTTAGCAACCAGAAAAACAAAATATTTAGGTATAAATCTAATAAAGTATGTACAATATTGATATGAAGAAAATTATAAAACCCTGATAAAAAAATAAAAAAACTAAATAAATGGAAATATAGTCCATGTTCATGGATAAAAAGACTCAACAAGATGTCAAGCTGATCTACAGATTCAATACAATCTCAGTCAAAATCCCAGCAAGTTGTTTTGTGGATATTGACAAACTGATTCTAAAGTTTTATATGGAGAGGCAAAAACCCCAGAATAGCCAACACAGTATTTAAGGAGAAGAACAAAGTTGGAGGACTGACACTACTTCATTTCAAGACTCACTCTAAAGATACAATAATCAAGACACTGTAGCATTGGTGAGAAAAAAAATAGACAAGAAGATCAGTGGAACAGAAAAGAGTGACCAGAAACAGACCCCCACGAATATAGTCAACTGATCTTTGACAAAGGAGCAAAGTTAATACAATAAAGAAAAAAAGTTTTTCAACAAATGGTTCTGGAACAACGGGGCATCCACATGCAAAAAATGGATCTTACTCAGAATTTACACCCTTCACAGAAGTTTACTAAAAATGGATCATAAACCTAAATGTAAGATAGAATATTATAAAACTCCTAGAAGATAACTTAGAAGAAAACCTACATGACCTTGGGTATGACAATGACTTTTTAGATAAAACACCAAAGGGATAGTCCATGAAAGTAATAGTAAACTGGACTCCATTAAAATTAAAAACTTCTGCTCTGCAAAGGATAGTGTCTAGAAGATCAGAAGACAAGCCACAGACTAGGAGGAAGTATTATAAAAACACATCTAATAAAGGATTATTACCCCAAATGTACAAAAAACCCTTAAAACTCATCTATAAAAAAACAAACAACCCAATTTAAAAATGGGCCAAAGACCTGACCAATGTATATCAAGAAGATATACAGATGACAAGTAAGCACATAAAAAGTTGTTCAACATCATATGTCATTGGGAAATTGCAAATTAAAACAGCAAGGAGATACCATTACACTCCTATTAAGATGGCCAAAGATGAAAACACTGACAACACCAAATGTTGATAAGGATGTGGAGCAAAAAGAACTCTCATTCATTACTAGTGGAATGCAAAATGGTACAGGCACTTTGGAAGACAGTTTGGCAGTCTCTTACAAAACTAAACACACTCTTACTGTGCAATCCAGCAATCAATCTCCTTGACATTTACTCAAATTAATTGAAAACTTATGTCCACACAAAAACCTTCACATGGATGTCTATAGCCTTTTTACTTATAATTGCCAAAGCTTTGAAGCAACCAATTTGTTCAGTAGGTTAATAGATAAATAAACAATGGTATAGCCACATAATGAAATATTACTCAGTGCTGAAAAGAAATGAGCTATCAAACCATGAAAAAGCATGGAGGACATTTAAAGCCATATTACTAAATGAAAGAAGCCAATCTAAAAAGGGTACATATTATGAATCCAATTATATGACATTCTAGAAAATGCAAAACTATGGTGATAGTAAAAAGTTCAGAGGTTGCAAGGGCTTGAGGGAAGGAAGGATTAAATAGGTGGAGCACAGAGGATTTTTAGGACAGTGAAACTATTCTGTATGATACAGTAATGGTGGATACATATCATTATACATTTTTTGTCAAAACCCAGAGAATGTACAACACCAAGAGTGACCCCAATGTGAACTATAGACTTCCTGTGATAATGATGTGTCAATGTAGATTTATCCATTGTACCAGGGGCAGAGCTTTATGGGAAATCATTCTACCTTCCACAAAATTTTGCTGTGAACCTAAAACTGCTCTCAAAATATAAAGTCTACTTATATGCCAAAAAAATTTTTAAAGACACAAAAGAAAAAGTAAGAATACATTTTCTTTCAAAGGCAAGATAACAATGTTTTAATTTCTTAAAAAGTACAACATTGGTATTTTCTACTTGTAGATCACACAATAAGTTTGAAGTTGCATGAGAAATTATCACAGATACTTAGGGAACTACATTTCTAGAAACACACTTGCATTTCTTGTCCTTGTCCTCTTCCTTTGTAATAGGAATAGCCCAAGTTTAGCTTGCATAAATTTAGGGGGAATGACTTTTTTTTTTTTTTTTTTTTGCTGTACGCGGGCCTCTCACCGTTGTGGCCTCTCCCGTTGCGGAGCACAGGCTCTGGACGCGCAGGCCCAGCGGCTATGGCTCACGGGCCCAGCCGCTCTGCGGCACGTGGGATCCTCCCGGACCGGAGCACGAACCCGCATCTCCCGCATCGGCAGGCGGACTCCCAACCACTGCGCCACCAGGGAAGCCCAGGAATGATTTCTTTACATGAGTGAGAGGATGTAGAAATTAAAAACTCTAAAAAGAGTCTGGAGAATAAAAACCTAGGGAAAGCATACCTTGAATATTCTAGACCACTAAGCAGAGTTTTCAGGATAGGTGGATAGCTTTCATTTCCTAATTACACAAGTAATATACAATAAAATTCTACACAAGTGAGATAAATGCCTAATTGAGGTCAGCCCAGCTAACACTGAAGTCTGGTTGTCAATGTCTCCCAGGATTCTTGTCTATTTTCCTCTTTACTTCTGTCTTTGCTCTGATACTGATTATTTTCTGCTCTTTGCCTATCATTCTATTTTTGAACAACTACCCTGAGATAGAAACCAGTAATGCAAGAGGAACTGTAAAAGCTGCTTTCAACTTTCAGATGAACGGCTTTCCTGTCTGAAAGTTACCACAATTGCTTTCACTGAATAACCAGCTCTCATTGTTTTATGAAAGGTTTTCATCTGCTATGCCATGCACCTAAAGACTAAGGCTTGCAACACATTATTTTTTCATGCTGTACCCTGATGCCTATTGTAAAGCTTCTGAATGATTGACAGGTGCCAGCTAGACAAGTTTCCATGTGGTAAATCTTAAAACATATTTAGAAGGCAGTAAAAAAACCACTGCTAAAAATGTTTTGCCACTTTTAAGACTGATCAAGCAGTTTAACTGATAAATCCCCCCTTAACATAAAAGAACAAAAACTGTTAAACTACTACATATAATTTTTATTATTAAGCAGTAATGTTATCTATTTTTTGAAAAAACACTTTACTTCCTTGCAAAGTAGGAGAACACCCTAAATCAAAATGTTTATTTTATAGAAGTAATGCCACTCAGTTGACTAATATCCAGCCACTGACTAAGGGTAAAATATTGAAGAGTGATACACTCAGCTTCTTAAACATCTAAACAGTAACTAAACTGAAGAATGTGAGGTGACAAATTTTATTTCTCATAATTTCTATGTATTCAGTTTCATAAAGAAGAAAAAATATATTCTCTGGCAATGGTATCTTTTACAAATAGAAAGTATAAAACTACTTTTGTAGAGGAGTAACAAAGAATTTGTGTTCATCTTCATATTATCACATTAGTATCTATTGAATTCCTACCAATACAAGGGACTGTGAGTAATGTAATCTTCAGACCCTGTTAGCTAGACAAACTGATAATGTAGTTGTACTCTTTTTGATCCTAGTTCTCCCCAAGATTAAGATCATGGGGTAAGAAATGTACTCAGTATAGTTAACTTATTCTGCAACCAAAAATGTATGGATAGGGCTTCCCTGGTGGCACAGTGGTTGAGAATCTGCCTGCCAATGCAGGGGACACGGGTTCGAACCCTGGTCTGGGAAGATCCCAGATGCCGCGGAGCAACTAGGCCCGTGAGCCACAACTACTGAGCCTGCGCGTCTGGAGCCTGTGCTCCACAACAAGAGAGGCCGTGACAGTGAGAGGCCCGCGCGCCGCGATGAAGAGTGGCCCCCGCTCGCCACAGCTAGAGAAAGCCCTAGCACAGAAACGAGGACCCAACGCAGCCAAAAATAAATAAATAAATTAATTTAATTTAATTAAAAAAATGTATGGATAGAACTTGGAATTTCTTGAGTGTATAAGTAAATTTTAATTATTTATGCTATGTTTCCCTTCCAATGACATAATATAATTTTTATGCTAAAAATCAAAATCTCTCCAAGTCAGACCTCTATAGCTTTTCCACTAACTGTAATATTTTAAATGTATATTTTCTGAGAAAATAAGGTTTTGAAATAGCATTGAAATAACATTTCTTGTGATTTTGGGTTATACTAATGTTGTGTAATGCGATAAATAAACATGTGTAAGTTTGTTGTGGTATATTATTTTATTTTGTTGATTTTTCAAAGAATATGAGAAGTATGGCATAAAACATATATATATTAAACATTCAACCAATACATAAAATGACAAAGAATAAGAATCAAGTCCCAAAACAGAGAGGAGGAAATAATGTGTGTGTGTGAGTGTGTGTGTGTGTGTGTGTGTGTGTGTGTATGTATGAAAGTACTCTCATAAATAAAATTTTCTGTCCTGTCATGAGAATTTTTTTCTAGATGAAAATACTAACAAGAATATCTCATATTTCTTCTTATTTAAAGAACACTGACCTATGTACTGGATAGTCTTTCAACAAGATATTTATAAAATGATATTCCATATTATCCATATAGATATTTTCATATAACCTTCAAAGAAACTAAGGCATAATGTTAAATCACAGCCCTAAGGAAATTTCTATGGAGCGTTAAAGAAATTGAAATAGGGTTGAAGATTTCTGGTAATATGACTTGCCACAGGTGCAGAACCTAAGGAAACTAAAGCAGTGATTCTCAAGGTGTGGTCTCCAGATCAGAAGTGTTAGCATCAGAGAGGATCTTATTCATGTGACTATTCAGGTCCTACATCAATTCTATTGAATCAGAAACTTCTAGGGCAGGGAAGGAAATCTTTATTTTATCAAAGCTCTTCTGATGATTCTGAATCACACTAAAGGCTGAGAACTACTAATCCAGTGCGACATTTCTCAGAATGTGTTTCATGGAACATTAGCTCCAGGAAGTATTCCAGGGAGGAAAAAATAATTGTTCTAGTTAAAAAACAAAACAAGACTTTGTGTGAAAGTTAAACAGATTTCTTTAAGCTTTCCTCAGGGTTTAATGTGATACACTTGCCTTAATACCACAGAGTTGGTTCTCCAACCAATAGCATTAGTATCACAGGGGAGCCTGTTAGAAATGTATATATCAAATCCCATCCTGAAACTACTGAATTTGAATCTGCATTTTACTGCACATTAAGTTTGCAGAGCACTGTGCTGAAGTGTGAACTAGGGGATATGACAGAGTGCAGATATGATATGCAATCTGTTAAAAATGCAGTGGAGCCAGTAATGGGAAAATCTGATCCAGAGATGTGTGTCCAACATATGGTTAGAAATCATTCATGTCTAGGATGACCTGGGTTGCAAAAGGCAGAAGAAAAGCATCCCCTTATACAGTATTCTTTTTCACTGTGAGTCGGGGGGCAGGTGGCAGAGCTGGGGTTAGATGAAGAGGATGTCTTAGAAATAACCAGAACACTTGTTTTCAAATGTTTAATGTTGTTTTCAAGGTACTGTCAACCAGAGAAACAGAAAGTAAAAATATTAGTCTATGAACATAGGAAAAGGAGATGTGTACAAAGATAGTTGATTTAACAGAGTATATTTAAAATCTCTTTTTACTAAACGGATTTGACTTTAAATGGCAAAACCTGATAGTAGTTCACATTGAAAGAATGGTTCCAAGAAAGATTTAAATAGCTTTGGAATTAATGCAAAATGAGAAAAGTCTTCCAATAATAACATGGTCATATCCAGTGGTTTCTTCCTTAAAGCCACATAATATTTTCCTCACATTTCCAACAGAGCATCAGCTGGATGGTCTAAAATTACCAACAACTATAAATAGCTAAGGTATTAAAGCTATCATTAAGAAATCAGAAGTAAGATATAATAATGTGTTTTCTGCTATACACTCTAGCAATATACATAATTTATGATAAAATTAGAAGCAAAAATGTAAAAGAAGATAATTCATCTAATTTTTATAAAATGTCTGTATGAGATTAAAAGTAATTGCAGTTTGGAAGTTTTGCCTACTTGGGTAAAAATACTAGGTATTATTTCACTATAGTTAAAGTGACTCACAACTGTGAACCCAGTAAGATGCAATTTTATTGAACTATTAATTTTAAAAATAATAATTTTCTGAAAAACAGAAATATCTAGAAAGTGATCATTCTTCTTACTATTATTAGAACATAATGATGATGCTATTTGATGCTATCTCATATAGCACTGTTGTAAATATACCAAAATATTTTCAACTAGAATTATATTATAATAAAAACATATAATTAATGGAAAATGGTATTTTTCTTCTTACTATCTTGTGAAAATTATAACACTTAATTTTCACATATTAACTGTGTATTTAATTAAAGCTAGATAACTAGTCAGGCAAAGAAATAACCAGTACTAGAATTTGTAATACTTGGGTCCAGATAACAAAAGAGAAATCCTATTTTGGAATGTAGTGGAAATTCTAATCATGCTTAAATTTATTATACATAGAAGAACCATTTAAAAGCTACCATTTTGCCGTGAAAAAAGAGTATTTATTAAACACTTACCTTTTAAAAGAGTTATTGAAGGAAAGGACTATGATTTTGGGAAGCTGGTGCCTGTTAAGGAAAAACAGATGCTTTGATGCATTCATGCCCTCTACTGTCCCCTTTTGGCTTGAGAATCTTTCTTATATTTCCAAAGACGAAGATTTCTTTCAGGCCCACTTGTGAAAATATCACTTATATGGAACCCCTGCTGCATGAAGCAAAAAAAAAAAAAAAAAAAAAATCACTAACTGTGGAAGAGATGTGTTTTGTCCTCCTCACTGCAAATGCATTTTCCTATGTTGCTTTCTTAATGACCTTGGAAACTTCTAAATAATAATTACAGGATCACAGGGATCTTGTGGCCATATATACATGGTTTTTTGGTCCATGTATAAACTTTGGCAAGACCAGTGTCTTTTTATCTTTATATCCCCAGCACCAACAACACTCCTCCTCAAGAAGATACTCGTGTATTTCTTGAACGCATGAATAGCCAGGTCAGTAAATATCAGAGTGTCAAAGCAGAAGGACCCTTCTGCTTTCTGAAATACAGAAATTTTAGAAAGGTATTGGACTACACTGGGATTCATGAGTCTAAATAAAATCAATTATTTATTTAGTAGAATTATTGAACTTGAGGTCATTTAGTACTGCAGTGTCTTGTTTGGGATTTGTGGACTCAATTTAGCTGCCATTGTATTGGAAGTATCTGCATTAGTTTTAATATTTCAAAAGGCCTAAACATTTGCACAGAGTAAGTAAAATTCTAAGATTCTTTGCTTTAGCTGAATTTATACCAATTATGATGAGTTTGTAGAGGCAAGTATATATGACATTAAATAATTTAATATATGTAATTTAAATGTGTGTACATGCATATATGTATAGGATTTATATAAAGAAAAGTTAAAAGATAGGTTAAAAAATTAGAAATAATTTCTCCCTTGCCAAATGATTCATCTAAGTCAAATGTCTACTTGGTAAACAGGCCAAGACAAACATCTGACTTTACTTCCTAATCTAGTATTCAGTTTCTGGAATAATAGGGAAGTTTATTTCACTACGAGGTAGGAACTACATTAAAGGAGAAAATGTAACAGCATTACCTTTCAAATTTAATAAAGCAACAAAGATAAAAATTATGAATTTATATTCCATAAATAGTAACTAGGCTGTAGAAATACATGATAAGGCAATTATCTTTAATTGCCTTAGAGGAAAAGGATTTAGGTTGATAGAATAGGTTATAAGCCTAAGGCAAACAATGCATTCCTGTTTAGAAGACCATTATGTTTTTTTTTTATTTTAGAATAATTTTAAATTTACAGAAAAATTGTGAATGCAGAAGTTTTCCTGTACTGCACATCCAGTTCCCCCTATTATTAACAACTTATATTAGTATGGTACATTTGTTATGCTTAACTAATTTTGATACTTTATTATTAATTAAAATTCCATAGTTTATTCAGATTTCCTTAGTTTTTACATAATGTCCTTTCTCTATTCTAGGATCCCACCCAGATATTACAGTGTACCTATCATGTCTCCTTAAGCTCCTCTTGGCTCTAGTAATTTCTCAGAATATCCTTATTATTAATAATTTTTACAGTTTTTAGAAGTACTGATCAAGAATTTTGTAGAATTTGCCTCAGTTAGGGTTTTATCATGATTTTGTTGTTTTTATCATGATTCAGCTGGGCTTATGTGTTTTGGAGAGGACTGCAGAGATAAAATGCCATTTTCATCATACCATATTAAGGGTGTATAGCATATGTGACTTACTGTGTTAACCTTTATCACCAGGCTGAGATGGTGTTTATCAGTTTTCTCCACTTTTAAGATATTTCCCCTTTCCATGCTGTACTGTTTAAAATAAAATCATTACAAATAATTCACACTTAAGAAATGAGGTATGCTTGACCTCCTTGAGGGAGGAGTATACCTGTAACCATTTGCATGTATGTTTAGATAAAAAAGAGTTCATACTGTTTCCAATAATCCCCCTTGGATCCTTCTGGTCTCCTCCCCTTGTCTCAGAATGTGATCTTATGTGGAAATAGGGTTGTTACAGATATAGTTAAGATGAGGTCATATTGGAGTACAACAGATCCCCTAATCCATTATGACTGGGATTCTTATAAAAAGGGGAAATTTGGGCACAGATAAACACACGACGAAAACACTGTTGGTTCAAAACCTCAGGAATTCCCAGGTAAAATCTGAAACTGGCCCCCATCACACAAGGCAAGGACAGAGCAAAGAAAGAGGCAGATCACTGCAGACTTGTAGGTGGCAATTTTAAAAAGCAAGGGAACTTAATTTGCAAGGTTTGTCTTGGACAGTGATAAGTTGAGTAGATCTCCACACCTGCCTGCCAAAATCTTAAGTGTTTACATAGAAAGGTTTGATTGGGTTCAGTCACATATACCATCCAAATGGTGTCAATAACATATTACTTTCTCAAGGCTATATCCTTGTGAATGGTTCCCACTGTGGGAATGCTGGGCAGAATGTACATTCCAAGGACAAGTGAGGAATGAGGAGCCTCAGATGGCCTGGGTCCAACTCCTGGGTCCACTGGCAGTCTCATCTTCTTGTTGACCTCCTCTAACACACACCATGTTAAGATTAGAGTAAACATCTCCCAGCTACAAGCCAAGGAACTACCAGAATCTAGAAGAGAGACCTGGAGCAGGAACTTCCCTATTGACTTCAGAGAAAGTCAATGACCCTAAGTACACTTTGATCTCAGATTTCTGGTCTTCAGAACTGTGAGATAATACATTTCTGTAAGGTAAGCTACCTAGTTAATAGTACATGTTATGGCAGCCCCTAGAAACTAATACGAGCAGTATCATAATTGCTAGCCTGTACCCTGAGGAGAACGGTTGATCCATTAGAGTACAGTGTTATTGTACAGCTTTTCTTGCATTGAGTCATTTTAAAATCCACTCCTTTCCAACGTTATTAGGTCAGCAGCCTATTCCTCACGTCTCTTCATTGAGGCTGTTTCATATGATTGATTCACATATTAAGGTGTTCCATCACATTCTGCATTCTATCCTTGTGTCATTCAATTTTCTAAATGATTTTTTTATCTGCATAAAGTGAGGTTCTCATTTTGTGCTATAAAACTCTAAAGAGTTTGACAAATGCATAGTGTTATTTATTCAACTTTACAGTATCATACAGAATAGTTTCACCATCTGAAATAATCCCCTGTGTTTCACTTATTCAAACTACCCTACCTGTCCAACAAGCAAACTCCTGGAGAATATGAATCTGCTTATTGTCTCTATTTTTGCTGATTTGGAATGTCATATAATCGGAATCATACATTAAGCCTGTCCATACTGACCTCTTTCACTAAACAATATGCATTTAAGATTCACCCATGTCTTTTTGTGGAATAATAGCTCATTTTTTATCACAATAATATTTCACTGTGTGAATGTATGACAGTTTGGTAATCCAGTCACCTACTGAAGGACATCTTAATTACTTCCAGTTTTGGGCAGTTTTGAATGTCTGATATGAACATTTGTGTGCAGGTTTTTGTGTAGAAATAAGTTTTCAAATAATTTGAGTAAATACCTAGGAATGAAATTACTAGATCATAAGACTCTATTTAACTTTCTAAAAAAGTGCCAGACTGTTTTCCGAAGTGGCTGTACTATTTTGTATTCCCATTAGCAATGAAAGAGCATTTGTTGTTGCTCTAATCCTTGCCAGTAATTGGTATTGCTAGGGCTTGGAATTTTAGCTATTCTAACAATGGTCTCTGACTCTTTTGAATTCTGACAACAAATGATGTTGATCATATTTTCGCATGTTTTTTTCCCCACCTATATATTTTTAAATTGAGGTAACTGTTCAGATTTGGGGATAATTTTTTATCAATTTCCTTATTGTTGAGTTTTAACAGTTAATTTGTATTTTTTGAACATAAGTCCTTTATCATATATGTGTTTTACAGATATTTATTTCCAGTCTGTGTCTTGTCTTTTCGTTCTCTTGGTAGTGTCTCTTATAGAATAGAAGTTCTTAATTTTAATAAAGTTTAACTTATCAGTTTTTCTTTCAAAGATAGTAGATTTAATATCCAAAATATACGAAGAATGCATATAGCTCAACGGTAAACACACACACAATCCTATTAAAAATAGGCAGAGGATCTGAATAGACATTTTTCCAAAGACATACAAATGGTGAACAGGTACATGAAAAGATGCTGAATATCACTCATCCTTAGGGAAATGCAAATAAAAACCACAATGAGATAACACCTCACATCTGTTAGAATGGCTATAATCAAAAAGACAAGAGACAAGTGTTGGAAACTGTATAGAGGTTTCTCAAAAAATTAAAAATTGAACTATCATATGATCCAGCAATTCCATTTCTGGGTATATATTCAAAAGAATTGAAATCATGATCTCAAAGAGATATCTGCACTCTCATGTTCATTACAGCATTATTAAAATAGCCAAGTTATAGATATAACCCAAATGTTCATGGGTAGATGAATGGACAAAGAAGATGTGGTATATACATACAATGGAATATTATTTAGCCTTTTTAAAAAAGAAGGAAATTCTATCATATGTGACATCATGGATGGATCTGAAAGACATTATGCAAAGTGAAATGTCACAGAAGGATGCATAATTCCACTTAAATGAGGTATCTAAAATAGTCAAAATTAGAGAAGCAGAAAATAGAATCGTAGTCACCATGGTTTGGGGGAGGGGGAAATGGGGATTTATTGTTCAATGAGTAAAAAGTTACTATTATACAAGATGAATCATTTCTAGAGATCTGCTGTATAACATAGTATCTGTAGTTAACAGTAAGGTATTTTACACTTAATTTATTAGGAGGGTAGATATCATATTAAATGTTCTTACCACAAGAAAACAAGCAAAATAAACAAAGGGCTCAAGGAAACTTTTGGATGTGATGGATATGTTTATTACTTGGATTGTGGTGATGTATCAAGGGTGTATGCATGTGTCCAAACACATCAATTTGTATAAATTAAATATGAGAAATTTAAAAATATTAATTATACCCCAATAAAGCTGTTTAAAAAAATACAAAGAAATTTGTAATCCTCTAACCACAAAAAGTCACAAACAAGTAAATTTAAGATGAGGAGATTATCCTATATTATCTGGATGCACCTAATATTACTATAATAATGGTTCTTATAAGTAAAAGAGGGAGACTGAAGTGTTAGTATCAGAGTGATGCAATATGTAAATAACTTGACAAAAAATTGCTGGCTTTGAAAAAGGAAGGAGTCATGATCCAAGGATGTAAGCATTCTCTAGAAGCTGGAAAAGACAAAGAAATGAATTCTTCCCTAGAGCCTTCAAAAGAAGCATGGCCCTGCAGACACTTTGATCTTAGCCCAGCAAGACCCATTTAAGACTACTAAACTCTAGAACTCTAAGACAATAGAAATACATTGTGTTAAGTCCCCCAGATTTTGGTAATTTGTTATAGAGGCAAGAGAAATCTAGTGCAGGTAGTGTGAGTCATCCAAATTTATTCCTCTTCAGTATTCTGCTGGCTATTCTAGGTATTTTCTTTTAACATATAAATGTTAAAACAATTTGTTGATATCTATAATATAGATTGCTTGGATTTTGTATGGATTGAATCAATAGATCATGTTGAGAAGAGTTACATGTTAACTATATTGAATCCTTTAATCCACACACATGAAATGTCTCTCAATTTATTGAGATCCTCTTTAATTTCTTTCATCAATGTTTTCTAGTTTTCAGCATATTGATCCTGTTTATACTTTATTAGATGTATACCTGTTTCATTTTCTTCTTGTCATTTTGTTTTGTATTCAATTTTTAATTATTCACTGCTACTAGTTTATAACAAAGCAATTGACTTTTATATAATAACCTTGCATCCTGCAAAATTTGCTAAAGTCATTTATTAATTCTAGAATGTTTTTGTTGATTGTTTTGGAGTTTCTACATAAATAATTTTCATCTGTGAAAAAACACAGCTGTATTTCTTCCTTTCCAATCTTTATTTCATTTTCTTGTGTTATTGCACTAGTTAGCACTTCATGTACAATGTTCAACAGGAGTGGTAAGTGAGGACATCAACCTTTTTCCTAGTCTTAGGAGGAAAGTGTTTACTCACCATTAAGTATGATATTATTTGTAGGTGTTCTCTATCAACTTGTTGCCATCTATTCCTAGTTTTCTAAGAGTTAATATCATGAATAAGTGTTGGGTCTTTTAATATTTTTCTGCATGAATTGCTATGATCTATGGTTTTTCTTCTTCAGCCTGCTGATGTGGTGGTTTACAATGATTGATTTTCTACTATTAAACCAACCTTACATCACTGGAGTAAATTCCACTTGGTCATGAGTATAATTCTTTTTTATAAATAGTTCTATTCTAGTTGCTAATTATTGCTGAGGATTTTTGTCTCTATATTCGTGAGAGATATTGTCTGTAGCTTTCAAATAATGACTTTATTTGATTTTGGTAATAATAATGACTTCACAGAATGAGTTAGGAAATGTTATCTCTGTTTCTATTTTTTGGAAGAGATTTAGAAAATTGGTATAATTTCTTCAATTGTTTGGTAGAATTCACTAGTGGAATTACATGGGCCTAGTGCATATATTTTGGAAAGTTAATAATTATTTATTCAATTTCTTTAATAGATATGGGCCTATTCAGATGATCTGTATTTTCTTGTATGAGTTTTGCTAGTTCGTTTCTTTTAAGAAATTAGTGCATTTAAAGCAGTGTTGGTGGTTTAGTGGTAAGCATAGCTGCCTTCCAAGAAATTAGTTCATTTAACCTAAGTTATCAAATTTATGAGAATAAAGTTGTTCATGTATTATTTTGTAGTCTTTAATGTACATGGGATGAATAGTAACAAAGCTCCTTTCATTACTAATTTTGGTAATGTGTGTCTTCTCTCTTCTTTCCATGGTTTGATATAGCTCATTTGTTTTTAGCACTGAATAGTAGTTCATTGTTTGGATGTACTACAGATTATCAATTCGTCTACTGAAGGACATCTTGGTTGCTTCCAATTTTTGGCAATTATGAATAAATATCCATATTCAGGTTTTTCTGTGGATATAATTTTTAACTCCTTTGGGTAAATACTGAGGAGTACAATTGCTGGATAATATGGTAACAGTATGTCTAGTTTTGTAAGAAATTGCCAAACGGACTTCCAAAGTGGCTGTACCATTTTGCATTTTGCAATGAATAAGAGTTCTTGTTGCTCTGTTTCCTTTTAAAATTTTTATTGATTTCTACTCTAATTTTTTAAATTTTTTTCTGCTTGCTTTATGCTTAAATCTCTTTTTTTCTCTAGTTTCCTAAACAGGAAACTTAAGCCATTGTGCTCACATCTTTCTTTTTTACTAAATTACACTTAGCACTATATATTTCCCCCTAAGGAATCCTTTTACAAGGTGTATTTTTATTTTTGTTTGGTTCATAATGTATCTTCTCTTGAGACTTTCTGACTCATGTATTATTTAGAAATGTGCTTTTTAAAATTTTAATACTTGGGGAATTTCCGGATATCTTTCTGTTGTTGATAATCTATTTTCATCAACAGAAATCATAGTTTCATTATGGTCTCAAAACATACTTTGTACAATTTCTATTTTTTTTAATTTGTTAAGGTACATGTTATTATTAAGTATGTGGTCTATCTTGGTGAATATTCCACGTGAGTTTGAGAAGAATGTGTAATCTGCTTTTGTTGGATGGAGTATTCCATAAATGTCAGTTAGATCAAGTTGACAGATAATACTAATTAGGTCAGTTATATCCTTAACTGATTTTCCACTTGCTTGGTCTAATAACTTTGGAAAGAGATTTGTTGAGGTATCCAACTATAATAGTTGTTTTACCTATTTCTCCTTTCAGTTTTATCAGTTTTTACTTCATATATTTTGACACTCTTGTTAGGAACGTATACTTTTAGGATTGTTTTGTCTTCTTGGAGGACTGACCCATTTTTTATTGCATAATACCTCCATTTATTCCTGATAAAGTTCCTTATTCTCAATTCTGCTTTGTCTGAAATTAATATTGCTACTTCAGGATTCTATTGTTTAGTTTTAGCATGGTGTATATCTTTTTCTATCATTTTACTTTTAATTTATCACAGGCTTTATATTGAAAGTAGGTTGGGGTTTTTTAGTTGTTGATTTTTTGTTTTGTTTTGTTTTTTTGTATACAACATGTAGTTGGGTCTTGTTTTATTACAGACTCTGACAATCTCTGTTGTTTAATTGGCATATTTAGACCCTTCACATTTTAAGTGTTTATTGACAGAGTCAGATTAACATCTATCATGTTTTTAACTGTTCTCTATTTATTACATTTCCTCTTTGTTTCATCTCTCTACCCTCTCTTTTTTTGCCTTCTCTGATTCTAACTGAATATTTTATATAATTCCATTTATCTTATCTCTTATCAAATATACTTTAAAAGAAACTTTTAGTTTTTTCACTAAATTTTTCATTATAATGTATCTACTAGTCTAACTAAGCCTACCTTCAGATAATGCTAGAATCCATTGTTTGTGGTGCAGGCACCTTATAACAGAATATTCCTAATTTTTCCCTCCCATCCTTCTTGACATTGCTGTACTTATCCATATGCTGTACTCATTGATAACAATGTAACAATTAATAATAATTAATAACAATGTAATACATTGTTATTATTATTACTTTGAATAAAAATATCTATTATTATTTTTAAAGGAATTAAAGTTTATTTTAACAAAAGCTCCATAAGCAAATCTGTGTCAACAAAAGGCAGAGATTTGTACTGATTACAGTATAGACACTGTTATAGTATATCTGGTCCTTGACCACTTTGCAACTTAATTAATTTAAGAATGAGAAAAATAAAAGATTTCATTTTACCTTCATATATTCCTTTTTGATTTTCTTCCTTTCTTTGTGCAGAACCAAGTTTGTGACCTATATCATTTCTTTCTCCCTGAAGAATTTTTCTTTAACATTTCTTGCAGGACTGGTCTGATGTCACAGTTTTTATTTATCTTAGCCTTTTTCTCCTTCACTTGAAGGATTATTTCACTGGATATATAATTCTGTGTTGTTGGTGGTGGGGGGTTCCTTTAACACTTTAAATATTTCACTTTACTCTCTTATTGTTTGCATCATTTTTGATTGTAAGTCTTCTGTAATTCTTATCCTCTTTTCTATATAGAGAAGATATTTTATTTTGCTGGCTTTTTTTAAGATTTTCCATTTGTCTATGGTTTTCTGCAGTATGAATACAATATGTGTGTACAGATTTTTTGGTATTTATCCTGGTAGGTGTTCATTTTTGGCTATTATTATTTCAAATGTTTTTTCTACTTCATTGCCTCTTTCTTCTTCCAACTACACATATGTTACATCCTTTGAAATGGCATGTGGTTGAATATTGTGTTATGATTTAAAAATTTTTTTTTCTCACTGCATGTCAGTGTGGGAAGTTTCTATTGACGCACCATCAACCTCACTGTTTTCTTTCCTTAGCCTTGAACAGCCTGAAGAATCCGCATCAAAGGTATTTTTCTTTTGTTATGTTTTTAAAATCTAGAGTTTCCTTTTGATAATTTCTTAGTTTACATCTTTCTGCTTACATGAACCATGATTTCTTTCATACTGTCTACTTTTTCCATTACAGCCCTTAACATATTAATTGTGATTATTTTAAGTTCCCTGTCTGATAATTACAATATCTGTGTCATATCTTAGTCTAATTTTGATGCTTCCAGTGTCTCTTCAGACTGTATTTTCCTTGCATTTCTTTCAAAGCCTTTCTTTGGCATGCTTTGTAATTGTTTTTTTGTTGATGAAATAAAGATGTATTTAGTAATAGAAACTGAAGTAAAAAAGACCATTAATATAAGCATTTATATTGACCTGACTAGGAGTCGTGCTGTGTTTAATGTTTAATATAGCTAGCTCTAGGGGCCAGCATCTTTCAATTATTGTAGTGCTCTTGTTTGTGTCCCTTCCTGACTTTGTGCTTCCTTGTATACTCCTCAGGGAAGGTCTATGTCTTGCAGTTCTTTCATCCATAATCCACTCTTACACTGGTGTCCTGTTGATATGGTATTACAATGTGGGACAGGCAAAGCTTTCTACATAACCTTATGGTTAAATCTCAGTATTTTATTTGGCCTATGTGTCTTGGCTTTGACCTTAGCTGGTATTTTTGTGATGATATAGGTTTATTTTCCCTTAGGTGAGGCACAAGAAGCCTAGAGGAGGCTGAAGTGGGTGGGAATTCCTGTCCCCTCTCCCAACTGAGATAGGGCTCTGATAAAGTCTTTTTCCCTGGAAAGTAGAACACTTCGGGTGTATTTCACCATGATTACACTTTCCTTTCCCCTGCCAGAACCAAGAAGATACCTTTGTCAGATCCTTACCATAAAAACATTGTAGGATTTCTAATGAAAAGGCCATGAAAATGTGAGAGACCCTGTAAGACTGTAGTCCCCAGGAGTTTCTAACTATCATGCTAGTCCACACTCAGCCTCCAGCGATATAGCAAGATTACCATTTAAGTGTTCCTGCCTGTTTTATTTTTTTCCCAAGTGTATATTGACTGTGATTCTCCATATCCACCTGTCTGTCCAGATTCAAGATGGCAGTTTGTCCTGAAACCTCATATCTCTGTTGCATCCAAGAAAAGTTGTTGATTTTCAGTTCGTACAGGTTTTTCTTGTTGTAAAGATTAGGGTAATGACATGTAGGACCTGAAACTGTAAGTTTCATTCCTTTTTCAGTTACACAAATAGCTTCCATCTTCACATTGCTATTGAAAACTTTGTTCTTACTTTGATAAACTTCACCTTCAGAAGGCTATTTTCTTAATAAAAGAGAAACCCTATATTTCCTATTACAGTTTAGAAAAATTCTAGAAAAACACCATCAATTTTAAGATCATATTGTAGACTTCAGTTTACCTGATGTGGCTAAACATTTATATTGCCTTTTATGCCAGTAGACAGAGCATTTGTTTTATAAAGGAATACATAATTTTCCCACAAGGGAAAGCAAATTTCATGCTAAACTCTATCTCCTAGATTTCTTCCCTTACATGGCAGAATTGTAGGTGATGATACATTCTGCTCTGCTCTCATCAAAGACTTCTTGCCTCAACCATGGATATTCTTTGAATCAGACCATCCCACCAACACACCATGTAGCCAACATCCAACAATCTGACCATTGTTTTCTCTGGCTATTTCAAAAATAAACTAGGCTAAGGCAATATTTTGTTAGAAATGTTGTTCTAGGGCACTAGAATCATGAAATGCAGTTATAGTTATCACCATTTGGGCATGATTATATTTTACCACCTTCAGGCCCAGTTCAGTGTGAAAAATAAAAAATAGAAACCACATTTATTCTGTGTTTCAGTCTTCCCAATTGCCTTTCTTTTTCCTGACTCGAAACAGGATTGGTTTCTTCAGCTGCTATCTTCTTTTTATTCTTGCGTGACTATTGTGATTCTCCCTGAGAGATGAGCCTCCTCACATTACTTTCATAAAAGTGAAACACTACTGCTACTTGAAGGGCAAGACTTCTCCACATGAAGCCTTCCCAGGCTTTGTGCGGAGATGTGGGCTGAGAGCTTCCAGAAGGAGGCGTGATTATGTTCCAGAAAACAGCACGTGGTTTTACCACATTTCCACTGTGCTCACTTTTGGCTTCTCCAAATGTTAATCTTAGCTGTTTACCACTGAGCCTGGGACAAACAGCTCCTATATGGGATGCTTAAGAACAGGTCAGTGGAAGAGGTCAGTCCCCCACTTGAGTCTCTTTTCCTATCCACACTCAGGAGCAGAAGCAATTTTTGAGGAGTTAAACTGTTTGGTGCAGACCATCAGGACAATCCATATCCTATTCCACTATAATGTTTCCTTGATTTTAGTCTCAGACATTGTTATTGTTGTTGTTCTTCCCAGACATTGTTTACTACTAGGATAAGAAGTCAAAAACCTTCGCTATGTCTGATACTGAACCACTCCAAGGTTGCGGCATGCTGTCTTGAGAACAGCTCCTATCTTTAGAAGTATTCAGCAGTTCCTTCTCCTCCAAGTGTCTCCAACCATTCAATATGTCTTGTTTTTTCCATGGAAATGTTTCTTATGTTTCTTTGTAAGATAAAAGGAAAAGTCTAGATGATCCCTGGGTTCCCTTTGAGTTCTTACATTTTGTAATGAATACAAGTGTCTTCACGAGGATGTAGTTATAGAGAATCTGCTCATTATCTCTCATTTTATGTAATTTTCTTATAACTTACATTTTACGTATATTTTCCAAGTAATTAGTGTCATAGATAGAATACAACCATTTTTTGTTAACTCCTGGGATACAACGAACTGAAATTCTGACCATACTTCTAAATAGGAATTCAGTGGCACAACTAACAATGACATACTGTCACATGAAAAATAAAAGCCACACAATGATATTTGACTTTTTTTCAGTCTTTGGATGTTTAACTCTCATCCAGGCTTGGAAGGGTGGGGTAACTTCTTAGGTATCTCTCAAGTTCAATCTCCAGTATCTCCGAAGACTGCAAAACTCTAACCATGACTTTATTCATTTATTCTTTATTGTTTCTTTGATCCATTTGTTCAGAAAGTAATTGCTTAGGCACTGAGGGAAAGACACAGAGGGGATCAACAAGTAAACATTCATAATTAATTGTGTTCTGTGCTCTGTTAGGACCAAGCACAGAGGGCTAAGGGAGTGCACTTGAATCTCCTTTGGGAGGTGTGGGCAATCAGGAAAGGCTTCTAGAGGTAAGAGGATAAGGCGGGGGGGGGGGGGGGAATGGACAAACAAACAACAGTAAAAAAGATATTCTAGTAAAAAGAAGCAGCATGTACCAAGGCCAGAGGAGAAATAGAGTAAAATCATGGGAAACAAATCCTACGTTCAGAAAACTTGAAACATAGGATAGAAAAGACTTGATGTACCATGACAGGTGTGGGCAGGGAGCTTAGAGGAGCAAGTGTAAGTGAGAGCAATAATGAAAGCCTTCTCCTTCCCTTTTTTCTCCTGCTTATTTCACCAGGTCAGAAATACAGTCTCTGTCCCACAGTCTTCTTGCTCTAATCTTATTCTCTGGTTTATTCCTCTAGACTCGTCTTGTTAAAACATTTTATATTTTTATTTCAAAACCTTTTAATGTTACATTCAAAAATTTTTTAATCTGGTAAATCTTCAAAAAACTAAAGTAAATGAAACTATTGATCTAAAAGAAACAAGTAAAGCTGGAGGTTGTCTTCTATGATGGAAACAACCAGGTGAGACATGAAGCCGAAAAGGCTGTAGAAAAGACAGTTACAAGTTTTTATTTGTTTGTTTAATGTAGGCCAGTGTAATATAAAACTGTGTGATCTTTCCATAATTTTCATTCTTTCTTTTCTACTCTTAAGCTGGCAAAGGCATGGGAGGGCAAGAGAAATCTGGAAACTTAGATTTTTAAGTCCTGATAAGTCCTGTTAAAATGAAGATGATAGTAATTAAAATTTATAACATAAAAAAACCTAAACATAATGCTAGCATTTAGCAAAACTATTCAGATATCTCAAATATGATAAACCTATTACGTATGAATTGAAATAGAGTAAAAACACATGTGCGCATATCCTGAAGCAGAATTTATTATCCTTGGCACTATTAAAATTTGGGCCAGATAATTCTTTGTTGTGGTAGTTGTCCTGTGCAATGTAGAATGTTTAGCAGCATCATTGGCCTCTACACACTAAATGCCAGAATCAACCCACTGCACAAGCCAAGATATATAAAAACATCCCCAGACATTGCCAGAAGTTTTCTGGGGGACAAAATCACCCCTAGCTGAGGCTGCAAAGATAGATTGAGGGCATGTTTTAAAAGATCTTCCATGCTGTGTTCAGAAATTGGGGACATTTTTCCATCAAGTGCTAAAGGACTAATTAATATGTTAGAGTACATTGGCACAATATTTGTGTTATGAATGTAATTTTTGAGCTTTATTTTTAAATAGTTTAAAATAATATTATAAAACAATAGTCTACTATCCATTACTTAGATAACAAGACTAGGAAGAAGTCTAAGTTCTGCATCTTCAAAGCCTTATCTCAGATTAGTGATGGTTTATCAAATTACAGATCACATATCTCCAATGAGATGGGTAAATTCAGGAAGATTAGCCTCACAAGCAATCTTCTCTGTTTTGCTAATGAATAGATGACTACTTTAAACAACAAAGTCTGAAAATTATTTAAGAGATTTTTATGACATGTTGTAACAAGTAAACCAAAATATAAATATACACTGAAATAAAGACTTTGATTGCATTAGACTACATTAGGAATATTTTGAGGTGATGAATGCAGCCAACAACTAGATTAAGGTTGGCCCGTGTCCATGAATAGAGTTGAGAGCCACTTGGATCCTCCCAGAAAGGACTCCAGTTCTTAATTAGCATAGACAATATTTTGGCTGTGTGCACAGTGCTCGAATTTTGATAATATTTTGATAATCAAATAATCAGAAAGATTATATTCAGCACTATTCTGCTGTTTTTAAAAAGCCAAGTAAAACATGTTTGTTAATGAAGAATTATTGTTCACAAGTGATCCCAAATAAGCCCCACAGTATTTTGTTGTCTTAATATTGGTGAAAATGGTATATAAACAAAATAACATATATTTAAATGAAAGAAGTTGTAATAAATATAACCTTATACCTGTGTTATTTATTACCCTGGTTTAAAATATAGCTTATATTTATTCTTCCTTTCTCTATTCTATTGTATTTTAGTGCCATAAAATTTTTGATATAGTCTAATAGGTAGAAATATGAAATAATTGACTAAACAATGAAATGCAAATCATGTCAGTTAGTGATAAATGGTATGAAGAAAAACAAAGAAGGGTTATGATTGTAGGGTATACTTCTATGGGATGGAAAGGAAGAAGTGAGATGAATGTAGTCTTTACTACAGCAGAGACCAGAGGAGAGAAAGTAGCCATCCATGTAGACATATGGTGAAGAGTATTCCAGACAGAACTAACAAATGCAAAGCTCCTGGTAATGTGTATATTAGCTCTGAGGAAATGCAAGGAAGCCCCCAGAAGTTGTTTACTGCTTTGTCCATAGTATCTCAAAAGTGCTCACCTCATTGTAGGAACTCAATAAATAACATGCTGAATCAGTCCAGCATTCTAGAGTTGAAGGAGTGAGGGGAAGAGTATAGGAGATTGAGTACAGAAGTTCCAGAAGGCACTTGTAGGCTAGTCTAGCAAAACCTATGGCTTAGTCTGAGAGAAATGGGAAGTCATTAGGGGATTTGGAAAATACAGGTGATATCAACGTACATATGCTTCAATAGGACCTCTGGTGTTGTGCTTTTAGAAACTTAAGAAGAAAAGTGAAGAAGCAAGGAGAGAAATGATAGCATTTTGGACCAAGATAGTCACAGTGGATGTTGTAGAAATGGTCAGATTCTATATATGGTTTGAAGATGTAAATTGTAGCATTTGTTAACAGATTTATGAGTGTGATTTTTAAAAAAAGATTCAAATAGGACCCTAAGATTGTAAGTTATATCTGTAAGAATGTTGTAAGGCATCTGTAAGAGTTATATTTACTGAGATAAAGAAGACTGTGGGAAGAACACAAGGGGAAAAGTTGTGGAACAAGGAGTTTGGGAATACACTGAGTTTGAAATGTGCATTAGACAACTCTATGAAGTTGAATGGACAACTAGAAGTACAATGCTGAAGTTCAGGCTACAGTTCTAGACTTGGGAGTTCTTAACATACGTGGTATTTAAAGCCATATGATGAGATCATCAAGAGAGTGAGGGTGTGAAGGAAATATCCACAACTGAACTCTGGGGCACAGCAATATTCAAAAGATAGGGAGATGAGAAGGAACCCATAGATGAGATTAAGAAGGAATGTCAAGTGAAGTAGGAAGAAAATAGAAAAGAATCTCGGCAGGATCATGTATTAAGGAGAAAGTGATGAAGTCAAGACATCCATAAGATGAGAACCTGTATATCAAATGAGTTGAAAGCTGAAAATTAATATGACAGTCTTTGGTGATATGGACAAAATCTGCAAAAGAGAAGTGGAAACAAAAGTCTAATTAAGAAGTTTCAATTTAGAAAGGAATTATAAATAGCAAATGTAGACAAGTCTTTGGATAAATTTTTCTTTAAAGTTAACAGAGAGATTGAGTGGTATCCGGAGGGATATGTGTGCTCAAGGTTTTTGTTTGTTTTAAAAAGGATAGTATTACATGATATTTGCATGATCACAAGAATGACTCAACAGAGTGGAAAAGTTGACAATGCAGGAGAGGGAGCACTTTGATACAATGATGTACTTTGATACAGTGTTGTACTTAAATGGATGAGAGCCAGTATGATGAAATGAGTGGTTGTTCATACATATGAATCGGCAATTTATCCATAATTCCAGAAAAGAAGGCAAAAGAGAATATGGGTAGATCGGTAATATGTAGAAATCATTCCCTTTCTTTCATTTTTCTCACTGAAGCAGAAAGGAAGATCACCTACAGGGGGTGAAGGAGGAGGAAAGAGGTGCTAGAAAATTAAATAGAGGAGAAAAGAGGCAACCATGGTTGTCTAAGATTGGGAGCATGAACTAGGAAACGTATGTATTAGATTTACTAGGTAGTACTAGAGGCTCATGTAGGCTTGTGGTCATTAAGTTAAAGTGAGGTCAGTGGACATAGTTATGTCCTTTTCCCCAAACATGTTCAGTCACCTGCTATGGACATGGAGAAGGTGTAGAGCTGCGTATAACTAGGATTGGGTGTGAGATTAGTCACAAGTAAATAATATATGCCATATGACATGCATTCACATATAAATAACTTCACGCTAAAAAAAAAAAAAATTCCCGGCCATATGAACATATACATAAAAAACATGATCCTATTTTTGTCTACTAGTCTTAAACTTAGAAACAACAAATGAACTACTCTTGTTTTGGCTGTATAATCTTCAAGTAATCTTATTTAAAACAACAACAACAAAAAATAACATATACTTTATTTCCTTGTAGACACTGATATTTAAATTAATGTACTTTTAGCACAGGTCAAATATCAATCTCTCTGCCTCTCTCTCCTCCTTCCTCTTCACCACTAAACCCCACAAAAGCACTTTAATGTGTTTTTATGTGTTAGGGAAATAAATGGTGCCTAGACCTGGTCAGGCATCAATATAACTTCAGCTCGAAAGTCACCCTCGTATCTTCATATCTGAGAACTACAGCTCCTTCTAGTGGAAGTGAGTGCTTTCTTTCACCTAGAGAGCGATGAAAAATGTACCGTTATCTTTCACTGGGGGCATGGTCATTGTTCATACACAATTTAAAACAATGCTTTTCCTATCTCCTAATAGGTATTTTGACAAAATAGACTGAAGGCTTCATTAAAAATATAAGACTAATCCTGGAAAACAAAACAAAAAATTTAAAATGGCCTTTTTTCACAGTAGGTTCTCATTGACTGGTAAAAAAGCAATTTCATGAAACTTGTGACTGATTCCTTTCTAATAATGTGAGCGTGGCTGGAACCTGGCAGTAATTCTCCTCATTTGGAGCAATAATGTCTTAGAAATAAAAACAGAATTTGCTCTTAGAAATATATTTTTTGAAAGGACTCTTTTAATAGGAAGTTTTTAAAATATATTAGAGGCAATTGAATATTTGTGTGGTAGAAGACTTCATTATTATTCTCATCACAATCATTAATATAACAATAAAGAAAGCAGTCAGCCATGAGCTGTATGATATTTAAAGTGATTTACATAGTTCAAGTTCATGCTTTTCAGTACCAAACATTTTTGAGGGTCTACCTTCTTTCACAAACCATTTTGACAAATTTCAGAGGAAGAATTATTTTAAGAAAAATGAATTGAATGACTTGCATGTCTACAACCTGTATTCAAAAATGGACTTCCAAGTTTTACTAGACAGTCAGGAGAGCTGAGTTATCCTTTGAGCTTACCGTTAACTGACAGTTCAAAACAGGAACAAGATAATGTGTTGGTGTCTCTTTCTACCTCTGTACTTCATCTGTAAAATGAGAGATGGAGTCCAATGGATTTGTAGAGGGGGGAAAAGGAAATTAAATATATAAGTTCTTTCCCCCTGTTTTTAATTTTTAAAAAATATGAACTTGTGTCCTTTTGTGTATTCTTTTCTGAATATTCAGCTCTTGCATGATGTTATTGGTAATCCAAGGGTATACCTCTCTGACTGTCAGTTACCGCATCTGTAAATGAGAATAATAAACCCAGACTGCTGATCTCAATGGATTGCTGCCAGACACCAATAAAACTACCTATAAAACTATCTTTTAAATGCTTAAGGACCATTTAAATATAAAGTATCAATATTCATCTTTAGGTCCTCTTAATTAGACATTCTATTTACAGCAAACTGGATATATAATATTTTGGCAGAAATATTTGAAGAAAATCTTTTACAAATGATCAGAAAATTATTCCTTAAAGGAAAATTGTACTATACTCACATTCTCTTGCTATTTCTGTTAATAAGAAATTATAAACCTCTAGGAGAAAATTCATGTAGATTTGATTCCAATGGGAAATAATTTCTGGGAAAAAACTGTTAAAAATAAACAAGAAAAAATTTAGAAAGCTTAAAAATGAAATTAGCTTTTGAATACTTTTCTGATTGATTTTGTGGTTTTTAGTTTTTTTCTTTATTTCCCCTTTATTTTTTAACTACGGGGGACAAGAACAATTTTTTAGTTCATCCAGGCTTTTGCCAAATAGCTTGCATTATCTTTGTCAGCATTTGTTGTTACTTATCTATCCTCTGCCTTATGTTATTTTTAAAGAATTTTGTCTTACCTTTTCTACTCTGTGTTATTATATTATTTTATCACTATTAGAAGGTGAACTGAGTAAATATATATATTGTCCTATGCAAAGTATATCAGAATGAAATACACATGGTGGTTATGGTCAGGAATCCAGAGTAGAAAAATGAGCTAAATGAAATTTATCAACTGGTTTACCGATGGATTGCCAAGTGAAAGGGAAGAATCACAGGGATGAGTTCTCAAGTGGATAAACCACCAGGTAGAGTTTGGAAGACTGGACAAACAGCCAGATGACCAAGAGGGTCAGATATGTGGTATGACCCCAGTAATAAGGGTAATGATTATATTAGGGGTTATTGTATTATGTCATAGTGTGATATTATGTGATAAATTACAGACAGGAGATAAAGAACATATCCATAACCTTAAAAGGAGACAGATTTTTTTCAGAGTATAAGTAGAAACAATCTGCTTGTCTTGCACAATAGAGTGCTTTCTGAAAAAAATATTTTTATAGAATACAGTGATACCAATTCCATGCATCATCTGGTAGTTAGGGAAAATAACACCATTCTGTTTTCAAATTCAGTCATTATAACATTACAAAAGCTAATTAATAATAATATCTAACAACTATTGAGTACTTACAATGTGACAGGTAATGATCTGGCAATTTTAATCCATACAACAACCTATGAGAGTTAATACTTTTCCCTATTTTATAAATGAGGAAACTCTAGCATGAAATAGTTATGTAAATTAAGCAAGGCCACTTAGCTAGGGAGTTTTGGAGTGGGCTTTCACACCTACATGGTGTGAAAGCAAGGCCACTTAGCTAGGGAGTTTTGGAGTGGGCTTTCACACCTACATGGTGTGGGTGATTCTAGAACCCACACACTTACAGGAAAAAAGAATAGTGAACCTGGGAATCATCAGCCATTCATCAGGTCTTACTGAAATCCATATGTGCCTCCACCATGTAAAGAGGATGATGAGAGATAAGAAATCAAAAGTTTTCCCAAGAAGCTTATGATCTAGTTGAGAAGTCATGAAAGAAAAAAATGGGGAGTCACAATTTTAACTGTCCATAATTTAAACTAGAGTTTGGTTTATATAAACTAGAATAGCTTTTTTGTTTTTTGTTTTTTAGAAGGCCTGATGGAGGACACAGACCTTTTAAAAGGAATTAAGATGTTTATGGGTAGAAGGGAGAGAGGACAATACTTCTAGTGACAGCATTACATTTTACCTACCTGTTATGACTGTTAAGAAAACCGCCACTCTTTCCTAGGAAACAGTTTACTTCAAAGAATCACCTTCCCCATACAACTTGGATAATACTCACGCATGCTCTCCTGTTCACCTATGGCAAAGCCAGACACAGACCCTCTGAATTATTCTTTCATAAATGATCAGCTGAGTTGTTTGCTTCATTGACCAATCTGGACAAAATGTCCACAAACTTGACTTGTCCAAACTTACGTTCCTCTCCTTCCTCAAGATTCCAGAACATTGATCCCCCTTCAGCATGAACTAGCATACAACCCCTCTGTAAGGGACTCTCCTAAGAATCAGCTAACTCAAGGGAAGATATTCTTTAACCAACTATGTGATCATGCCACTCACGCATTCCACTATTCAGGGTCTTTCAAATTTTCTTTACCCCTCCCTATAAAAGAAAAGCCTTTTTCTGCCCAAACACTGCACATCTCATGGTTAGAGTGTTCTATTGCAATAGTTCCCCTCATCCTATTGCAATCATCCCTTTCCCACTCTTGCATTAGTCTCCAAATAAAGTCTCCTTACTTAAGTCCCAATTTGTTATTTGACACTAGGTAAAGAACGATATAAGGGGGAAAAAAAACTCACAGAGGAAAAAACCAAGGATTTTATTATGTATCGAACAGTGAGGGACTAGCCTAAAAAGAGCAAAAAGAAAGACATAATTTTCAGAGTACAGGGAAAATATTGTGTGAGCAACCCAGAGTAACATAAGACTTTGATTTGTTGTTTATCTGAATAATCATAACCAAAGCTGTAATAAAGACATTGCCATCTAAAATGAATTGAGTGCTTATATCATACCAAGTGCTTTACAGGGTTAGCTTCTTTAAGGCTCATGGGGGCCCTATGAATTAGAAATTGCTTGTAAGCACTGAATTGTGTCCCCCAAAATTCATATGTTGAAGCCCTAACCCCCAGTGTGACAGTATTTGGAGATAGGCCTTATACGGATGTAAGAAATGCTAAGGGAGGTCATAAGGATGAAGTCTTATTCTGATAGGACTGGTGTCCTTATAAGAAGAGAATGAGAGACCAGAGATCTCTCTCTCTCTCTCTCTCTCTCTCTGAGTATGCACAGCAGAAAGGCCATGTGAGGGGACAGCAAGAAGTTGGCCATCTGCAAGTCAAGAAGAGAGGTCTTACCATTAACCAACCCTGACAGCAACTTGATCTTGGACTTCCAAGCCTAGCAATGTGTGGAGTTGCACCAGTTTTAGTGAGGTCTCAATGGAGGGCTTCAAGTATAAACTGGTCAATAATTTGGCAGGAAGTTTCAAGTCTTAGAAAGCAGGATAAATAAGGTAAACTTAGAGACTTTCACCTCCAGATTCTTTCCTTCTCTAATCTGGGTTAAGGTGACCAGACAACAGACAGGGTGATGACAGTGGACACACAGAGGCAGGCAGCAAAATATTGTCTTTCAAAATATTAATTATAAAAACAATGCACAGCACTCACTGCCCTTGAGGCAATGATGCCTTAAATTCAGTACAATTCCATAATATTTTCACTAATTGTTTCTACTAAATCAGGTTCCATTTGCTTTATTCACACAATAATATATTATGGACATTATTTCAGGGTAGTATGTACAATCTACCTATTTTGTTAGCTGTTGTCTTGTATTTATTGCATTTGTGCCATAACTTACTTAACTCTATTAATGGGCCTTCATATTGTTTTCAGTTTTTCCTTTTCACAATTGATAAGACCAAACTCTGATAAGTGCTTTTGAGAATATGTGTATAAATCCATACAGATGTTTGTAAAATTTATAAGGATTTATCCCAGGATTTCTAGGTATAGACAGGCTGGGTCAGATGTTATACATATTTTAAATTGTGAAAAAATTGCCAAATTATCTTCTAAAACTGAATGGACTTTATGGTTCACTAGCAAGGAACTAAGTGACTATATTCCTTGCCAACCCTAAACTTTATTTAATCTTTTGCAATTTAGTCTTCCCATTCAGTAATAAGAAAAGTATCATTTGTAAGAACACATGATTAAAATAAAATACGACTTTTTTGTTAGAACTGTTTAACTGAACTTCTTTATAAAAAAAGAGGGGGGAGCATGAAGTGAAATGTAAGTGTTCTGAACCTAGTCTCAGAGTTAATCTCTGTTAATGGTTTTGGCACTCCTCACGTAACAGTGTTCTGCCACTTGTTTTCTTTTTTCTTTTAACAGAGTTTATACTTCAGAGCAGTTTTAGCTTCACAGCAAAATTGAAAGGAAGGTACAAAGATCTTCTGTATATCCCCTGTCCCCACACATGCATAGCCTCCCCAACGGTCAGCATTCCCTACCAGAGTGGTACCTTTATTAAAACTGAAGAACCTATGCAGACACATCATAATCACTCAGAGTCCATAGTTTACATGAGGTTTCACTCTTGGTGGTGTGCATTCTGTGTATCTGGACAATTTTATAATGACATGTATTCCCCATGATAGTATCATACAGAGTAGTTCCACTACCCTAAAAATCCTCTGTGCTCCACCTGTTTTATTTACTATATCCTGGATATTCCTACATATTATTAGTATACCTTTTTAACAGGAAGTTTTCTACTGAAGACACTTACAATACTTTATTAAACCAGCTTCATACTGATAAATAAACATTTAATTGTTTTTAGGTGTTTGCTATTATTTACAAAAAACATAATAAGCATTCTTGATATAAAGTTGTTATTGCACTTTTGTGAATATATCTGTAGGATAATGAAAGATTTTAAATGAGGAGGAAAAATGAATGAGTCAGCAACTATGAACATAGTCATGCACAGGGCAACAATGAGACCATCCAAATTTAATGTTAGAGAATAAATGAGAGACAGGAAAGGATGGGAAACTAACATTTGTTTGGTGCATACTATGTACCATAGGTATAATCACATATTTCCTGTGAACAAGATTTCAAGTTAGCAAACATCATCCCCACATTTTAGAGGGCTGAACTTAAGTTCAGAAAAGAACAAATGTCTTTATGTGGTCATTCATATTGGGAGGTAGGACTGTCCTTCAGACCAAAAGGCATATTCCTGTATAGGCTTCCTGAGGCCAAGGGACTCACCTTGGACCACGTGCAGGCTTTGTGGTAGAACAGGTTTTGAACCCCAGAATCGGCCCTCTTTGCTATTATACTATGCTGCCCCAAGAGGAAAAGTTGTCAGAAACAAAGTAGACACTATTCCTCAAAGGCCTAATGTTCTGTCTCAGTTACCAAGACAAGGATACCAGAACTGAGATAAAGGCAGATGTCCAGGTATGACAACCTGGGGAGATTGTTCTTAGCCAGCCTGGTAGCATTTATTCCTTGTTGAGAATATCAGAGAACTGGACCTGCATGTGAAGGTCAAGGGGCCTGTGAAAATATAAATGTCACAGTTGCTGAATACTGGAAAGCTTTGAAAGTGCTGTTCTGATCTGGAGAAAAATTGGCATTATAAAAATGTTAAGTAAATGGAGCAAGAAGCTATTGTAAGTAAAATTGCCCAAGCAATATCAGTCATAATGTAGGCACTAAATAAATATTCATTGAAATTTTGTTTTATTATTTTAAAATGTGCATATTTAATAACAACCTATATTAGAAGTAGGTTTTGAATACATTTTACTAATTCAATGGAAACTTTACAATTTCTACAATTCCCACATTAAATACTAATAAATAAAAACATGAAAATAACAGATAACTATTGTTAGACCCAGAAAGAGTTAGAAACTTTAAATGCTGCCCTTATTGAGAAAACTAAACCAAGCTATGTCACCTAATAAAAATAGATTTCTCTTAATGTATGTAAAGTCCTGAACAATTACAGAATTTTTTAAAAAAATCTATTCAATCAAACCAATTTCTAAATTATTTTGCTTTAAGAGCTTCACTGTATGTTAGAGATGCATATTATTTAAGAGAAAATGCAACAATTAAAATGTCAAGTATGGCTGAATTCCATTAATGGAGGAGAAGAGAGATAACATCACCCATCACAGTTTGTCACAATGAGAGAATGTACTTTATCCCACCAAATACATACAAACATGACTTGAGACTTAATAAAGCCAATCAGTGATATAATCATGCCTAAGTTTAGCAAAATGTAATATGTGACTAGTTCTACAAAACAGTTCATAATATGATGCCAGATATCTTGTTTTACAAATAAATTTATCATAAAACTTCTTAAATGTGTTCTCTAATGCACCTTAAACATTTTTTTTCAGGCATGTAAAAAGTAAGCACAGTTGAATGAGGCATTTGAAAGCAAGTTATGGTAAAATATAATGATCTTTACTACAGACACCAAACCAATTCTACAAACTGCCAGTCAAGAATCCGATTTTCATAAGCCTATAGATGAAAGTCTATAATTTCAAGAGAAAAAAGAAATTAATACCTTCTCCTCCTATAAAATAAACAGAAGGAAAGAGAAGTTTCTCCAAGTGGTAGCTCCAAAATTATTCCTCTGGATCCAGAAGCAAAGATTTCTGCAAACTATAATCAGGAAATACTAAGTTACATATTTTGGTTCAACCAAAATTAAACGAACCACTAAGAAGCAGGCACTGAATTTTGCACTGGTTCAGAACACAGATGACAGGGCTGTACCAGCTGGGTTCTGACACTTAATCAGCTGTGAGCCTTTAGCAAATTCCTTGGAATCTAGTTCCTTCATCTGTGCTTCAGTTCCCTCATCAGTAACACATTAGCTGATGCTAATAGTAATAAAAATGCCTTCAAAGCATCATGAGGATTTTGAGTTAACATATGCAAGGCACCTAGAATAGTGTCTAGAACATAGCAGATGAGCAGCTGCCATGTAAAGTTCAGCTGTTATTGTTAGTTTTTTTAAATAGATAAAAATTTTTCTGCTCAAGTATCTCACAGTCTAGGCCTCGTTAAACTAGAGAGTACCAGGAAGAAGTGTTATTGCAATGTGGTAAGTATTAAGATTGTTACCTGAAGAGTGCTTCATATCTTACAAGTAGAGTGCTAGGCACTCTATTAAATCATCAGGGGTATGATTTAATACTTACATGTATATATTTAGGTTTATATCATGTCAATATGAGCTTCACAAAATTATAAAACTCCTGGCAAATATACTTGATTGAAATTCCATTTGAAATATTACTTATGAAAGGGTATCTTTATCAAAATTATTTTCCATTTAACATTTTCTTTGACTCAATTATGACTGAATTTTCCTTTTGCAAGGCTTTGGGAAGTTCCACATAAAAAAGCATTTATAGAATATACATAGGAACTAGTATAACCCATTGCTATATAGCTAATTTAACAAAAGAGGAGAACACTGGAGATTGATGCAGTCTATGGCCTTCAAATATTAAAATGTTATTTAATTATTGCTGCCATCCATCTACAGCCCATATAATATTTAATGTTGGTGACAACATCCATAAAAGCCAAATAAACTAAATGACATTTTCCAAGTTTTTATTGTTAAGGTCATAAATATGCTTGGCACAATTAAACTAGCTCCAAGACTTGTCAGATGTTTTAACTTTATACGGCAGTTGGTTGGATATTTAGGGGTAGGCTGGCCTCTAGATAAGTCTCTCTGCAATTACTCTTAAGCTTCTTTGGGGGAAAAAATGGAAATGTATTGTTGTTTTAAAATACATAAGGTTTTTTACTTTATAACTGACAATCTGTGGTATCAATCAGGATTCTTAGGAGTCTAGGTTAGCTATTAGGTGTATTTGAATATCTCAATTAAAAATTATAAAGCACAGATGTTATTTTTGTCAAGTACTTTATCCCTAAACTTTTACAATCAAGCATCATTTTTAAACATTCAGTTATTTATCTCTTCATTAAACTGTAGTGTTATTTCTCTTGGTAATACAACCAACTCAGACTTTGGTCATCAGGCTCTTACAACACTCAAGACTGCCCTGGAGACTTGACATCTATTAATCCCTGGACAAGGTCTGTGTTTAGAATATAGCAAATATCTACATCCATATAAATCATGATATTGCAGATAAAACCAGAATCATGGCCTAGAAATTCAGTCAACAAGTATCCAAACCATATCTTTGGACAAATACAAAGAAGTGACTTTTTAAAAAATTCTCAAAGAATCATAATAGACTAGCTAGAAAACAACTCAAGAAACACAAAGATGTGGAGCCCTATTCTGAAGAGGTTACAGGAAATGAAAGCAGACGGACTGAAATTACAAAAGATGCCTACTGAAGATTGGTTACTCAGATTGCTAAAAAGCAGCTACTCACGGGGCTGTAAAGGGAAGAGGTGAACAGTAATTAAAAGAAAGCTCTAGAAGGAGAGATATCATTCTGCATTTTATGTTCTCTTGATCTAAGTATAAATATCATATATGTGAAGGGTCCCAACTTTGGAACTCTTAGAGATAGATTTATTTCACAATTAATCACTTCTAAACTTCTCAAAATATCATTATTAGAAGAAATATTGTAAGGTAAAAGATGTATCCAAATGGAGTTTCAGGAATTGCATTATCATTATTTTGTGATGAAAATTATCTCACATAGACTCATAACCTGGCCATAGAGACGTCAGGTTTATCACCAGTTTGTGTTTCCCATAAGAGCTAAGGAAAATGATAGGGATTTCAGAAGGCAACAGAAGATAAATAGACATTTTCTACTGGGGGTTGAAAAGAATCCTTTCTTCTTAGGGAATCTAAATCTGAACAAATCTAAATTTAGTTGTGTGTGTGTGTGTGTGTAGTTACACAAAGTTAGTTCTCAAATGGTTATATTTTTCCAAATATGTTGTTTAAATATAATGCTTCTACTAGCCCAAAGTTCACAGTTAATTATACATAATTATGTATCTTTATATATTCTCCTTTTTACTTGGAAAAAAAGATGATATTACAGAAATAATATTCTTGGGAGTCAAGACAGATATGTGTTCTTCCATATTTATTTAACTTTCTGAATAACATCTTTAGTCATTATATGTGTATTACATTGATTGAGCACTAAATATGCCAAGCACTATAGCAAATGCTTTAGAGACATTATTTAATTTTCACAATAATTCTAAGAGGTAGATACTATTATTATAACCATTTTTCAAGCACAGAGGGTTAGATTATGTAACTTGCTTAAGAACATGTCACAACAGCAGTGAATATGGAACCAGGACTCATCCTAGGCAGGTTGACATCAGAGTCCACATGATTAATCAATGTGAGAGTCTGCCTTCTTGGAACATAAAAGAATGGTCTTGGATATATAGGTTCCCTATATTCTGGAGTCTTGCTGAGTTCAAACCCCATTCTACTACATATAACTCTGTTTATTTAATTCTTAAAATGGGTATGTAAACCAGGAGTTTTTTTCCTATAATTTTAAACAGATAGATAAACTGAGGCTTAGGGAAGTTAAGTAACTAAGTTCCCTGAGGGAACATGACTAGGAAGTGGAAAAGCCAGTATTTGACATAAATTGTTTTGACTCCAAAGCCTATGCTCTTCCCAATACACTGCGCTGCCATTCATTTCATTCTTATGTAATCTTCCCCAACAACACTGCAAGGTAAGTCAGTCCTATTATCTACCTTATTATAAACAATGGAACACGTCAAATGACTTGCCTAAGTTCATCCAGTTATTAGCTATTGGAGCTAGGGTTCTAGGCCAAGTCTGTGTGACTCAACAGTTCATTCTCTATGATAAAGCTTTGTCACTGAACAATTCTTATGATCAAGCCGCCCATCATATAGAGGTTTTTGACAGATTAAGAGCTTGTTCATCCTAGCCTTTGCTATAAGATCCTGTGTGTTGGTAAATGAATCTCAAGCACAGACTTGACCATTTTATAGCAGTCATTTGTTTTCCTAATCTGATCCAAATGATGCTTGGAAAATATAAAAGACTTAGAAAGGCAATACACTAAGAAGACGATATTGCCATACAATATTTAGAAAGTTTATTTTTGGAAATGAGTTTACAGTATTTGGACTATTTTAAGTGAGTTTATTTAAATATTCATTTAAATAATTGAAAATGCCTATTTTATTTATTTATATACTTCCTCATTTTACCAACAAATTATTTAAGGAGGCTTTAGAATCGTATTTTATTTTTGTTAATAGATGATCTCTAGAATAGATCTTCTTTCAAAAATGGAATTAATAATGATAAAAGTCATTCTTGATTTAGAGATTACATTATGCTTGGCACTTACAGCAAATAGATGGCACATTCAAATTAGGATCATCTGGGGAGGGTTTATTGGTAAAGCAACTAGCTGCAAAAGCATGGGAAAAGGTGGGGGAACCACAAGGACTAGAGTATATGTCTCAAGCTGTTACAACCCCTCCTCCTGTGTGGATGAAGGAAGGGAGAGGTTGCTGGAATCAGGAAGGATTGAGCATTGAGTAGAAAAGGCCAGTCTGAGTAAGAAGTAACCTTCTGTCACTAGACATACCAGCCTAAGGTAATTGTAGAGGATGCGAAAAAGAGAGAACTACTGACCCTATATTTCTATCCTCCTGCCTTTTAATGTTATTTCTTGTGCCTCAGATTGGCCTAACTCAACTGTAAGTCAGAGGGTGGGAACCTATCGATGTTAGCTATACAGGTTGGTCTCCTGGGACAGAAAGTAGGGTGGAGAGGGCAGAGAGCAGAACTGGAGGGACAAATGGAAGTATCCAATACAGAAATTAATACTCATGTTAACTAATTATATACTCATGTATTCATATGTATTTTATGTAATCAACCAAGTTGCATACATATGCTGCTGCAGTATATCAAAACTTTAGAATAATAATAATTGTGATTAATAATGTCTAATTATAAATACATAAATATTTGTAATCTATCTCTTAACAAGAAAACAAAGAGGGCCAGAGTAATATTTTAGAAAACTCAAAAGGGCAATGAGTTAGAATTCCTACACTTAAGTCATTTATTGAAGGTGTGATCTTGAACAAATCAGTTAACCTCTCAATATTTCAGTTTCTGTTCTGTTAAATAGAAATAATAAAGGCCCTATCTCTCTCCTGAGGATGGGGTGATAGTCTATTGGTTACAGTGAATGAGACAGTATTTTGAAAATTTAAAGTATTATTTATTTTCAAGAAGAAAGTATCATATTGAATTAGATCATCTGGAAAACAATCTTAAATTCTGTTTTATTTGATTTTTTAAAATGAAAACTCATATTAAGAAGTTATGTCTACACACTATTTATATATATATATATATATATATTCAATTTAGCTTAACCTGAATATCCTAATTTCTGTCTTTAAGCACAATTGCCTTTTAAGCACAATTTCTGAATAATTGACAAATATAATCCTCACCATATGCTCACCTTACATAAGCCTGGAATACATGTAAAAGGAACAAATGTAGCAAGTATACTTTGCCATTCTGAAAATCTCAAGCCTATATTAGCAGTTGTGCTTATTTAGATAAGAATATTAAAACACTCCAGAAACATAAAATAATTTATGTAAGTTCTTAAACATGAATTTAATGGTTAGTTAACCTTCCTATTTTCATTCTATATACTCTTCCTGACATATTGCACAACATGGTTCAGTCTATCAGCTATAAGGCAACAACTTCCAGGTCGTTATTATCATTATTATTAATTATTATTCATTGTAGGCATCTCTACTTTTATAAATCATAGGTACCTGAAGCTCAATATGATAAAATGCAATGAGATTATTTTTTATCCAAAATGATACTGCACCTTTATTCAACATCTCATTATCTATCCAGACACCCAGAAATTTGGATACTAGCCAAGTAGTCACCACCTCCTAATCACCTACAACTAATTCATCACAAAACACACAATTTGGCGGCCCTTGTCTCTAGGCTAACCTTTTCAGTCTACTGTTCACAGTGTTGTTGGAGTGATCTTCTAAAATACAAATGTGAATAGTTACTTTTCTGCCTAAAACCTTTTCATATCTTCATAACAGCGAAGTACCTGACGATGGGAGACCATTATTTGAGCTTTGTCCAGTTACCTCTACTTTACCATCACTGCCACCCTACGCTAGTCCCCAACAGATACAGATATCTCCCACCCTCAATCTTTTTCCTAATGATCCATGGTGTTTCAGGTCTCCATGTCTTTTGGTCACACTATGCTCTTCCCATAGAGTAGTCTTCTTATTCTTCACCCCATCACCACCACCAGTCTGGCAGATACTCATTATCAAAATATGCTCAGTGTTACCACCTCTATGTGTGCTCCTCACCTTTCCCAAAGAATAGACCACATCGTCTTTTGTGGTCTCTTATCATAACACCCTTAGTTTTTTATCCATTCCTTTCCCCTGACTGGAATGTAAAACTCCTTAAGTTCAGCAGTGCTGACTTGGTATTTATAATGATTAGAAAAAGCAGAGGGTTAAAAATTACATATTGAATGAAAGAATGACCAGAAGGACACAATTATATGAGAATAATTTTCTACTTTTACCATTTTATCTCTGGATTCCCCAACTGTCCTTGATGAACCTAAAAATAATGATTGTTTTTGATACAGTAAGAGGAGTGTACTAAAAATGTATAAAAGAAATGGTTGGATAACTAATAGTTATAGTAGCATAGTTCTCATATAATATTTCCCAACAGAATAAACATGAAAAATAACAGTAAATCTGTTATATTTCACTGTTTCTTTTCAGACTAAGCTCAGGATTTTATTCATAGTTTTATCACATAACTATTCTTTCACACTGAACTTTTGCCTCAAAAGAATTAGATACTAAGGGAGATAAATTCCCTGTATTTTTTGCCAAGATGGAAGAATTCTCTACTAAATTTGTCCTATCTTAAAATAAGATAAGAATTAAAACACATAAATTTGCATTCTCAATATAAAAGTTTACATGTAAAAAATCAAAATGTGAGTTAGTCATGTCTTTTTTTTTTTTTTTTTTCCCTGTACGCGGGCCTCTCACTGCTGCGGCCTCTCCCCTTGCGGAAAACAGGCTCCGGACGCGCAGGCTCAGCGGCCATGGCTCACGGGCCCAGCCGCTCCACGGCATGTGGGATCTTCCTGGACCGGGGCACGAACCCGTGTCCCCTGCATCGGCAGGCGGACTCTCAACCACTGCGCCACCAGGGAAGCCCTCGTCATGTCTTTTAAGTATAGAAACATTTTAAAATTAGAGCTGTACTTATGGGCACTTGAAAAAGAGACATTATCAACTTCAAGTCACAATTCTTTTCCACTTGAAAATTTTTTCAGATCAAATTTCTCTGCCTACACTTATGTTGAACTGATATAATTTTGGACTATTTAACGATAGAAATATATGAACCTTATGTTAATTAATCTATGGTATTTTATTGAGTCCATCTTTTTCCAACCATATATTTTGTTAAAAGTAAGATTAGAAATCTATGTTCTTATTGTGTTTTTTCTAAAGTAAAACAGAAAACATTATCATAGCTAGCATCTACTTTACCCCAGGGGAAAGATTTTATAATAAGAAATACAGCATACATATTTTCAGTATGTTTCATATAGTGTAAAGGAAATGGAATTTCTTAAAGTTCAAGTATTTGCAACAAATTTAAAAAGAAGCAAACTTTTGAAGAGAAATTTCTAGAAATTCTTGTCACGAGATTTACAGAAATCTTGTTAGAAGGCCGTATTGTAAGCCAGAGTAGGGAGGCCTTCTAACAGAAACTGTGAATTATTTTCATTTATCACACAGCCCTATGGAAAGCAATGACCTGACAAATAAGTCATAGCACAGTTCAGTTAAGGGTATGTGACAGCAGGAGCCACAAAGAGGTAAATGAACTAAGGCAACTAAACAGGCAGAAAGCCCTGGATGGAGCATGAAGGGTATTCCTCTCAGCCATGACTTGTTACAGCTCAGAGGAATCAGACTGGCACAGTCTGATGTGTTAATTTTTTTCCTTTCAATGCATTTTTTTACTGAGATATAATTGACATATAACATTGTGTAAGTTAAGGCATACAATATGTTGACTTGACACATTCATATATTCAGTGTGATCAGTACCACAGAGGTAGGTAGCAGCTCTATCACATCACATAATTATCATTTATTTTTTGTGATTAGAACATTTAAGGTCTGGTCACTTAGCAACCTTGAATCATATAATACAGTACGGTGGTGTGTTAATTTTTGAGACAAAGAAACAAAGGTAAATCAAGTTTAAATTACCAGTCCCATATTACATAGCCAACATCGATCAATTCAGAAGTAGTTATATCTCCTTACAGCCCTTCTCTCCTAACACATCACATATTTCTATTCATAAGATGTTTCCTGAGAAAAAATGCCTGGAGCTGAAGTAGAAAAGATCCCAAACCCCATCAAATATGAAAGTAGAGACATACACAATTGTGTCCGCAGTTGCTTGTGATTCTGGGATTAGCGTGAACAAGAGGGCAGAAGCATAGTTAGCTGTAGAAAATATTTTGTAGTACAAGTCTCACTTCTGGGCCTCATGCTTAAGTCTATTTCTTTTTCCAGTGTCAATCATAATTCCACATAGCCTCTATTTTCATAAAACACTATAAAAAGATATATTATGTAATGACTTAAAGTATAATGTAAATTTTCCAAGTCAAGACTGAATTTTGTGAAAAAGTGATGGTGTTTGACTGCTTAGGTTCAAATTTTAGCCCTAGTTTGAGCACATGTGGGCAAGTTGTTTAATCTCTTCATGCCTCAGTTGCCCTAATTATCAAAAGGCAAAACTAACAGTATCTTAGTGTTGTGAGGCGTATATAAGTAAAAATGCCTAAAGCCTTTAAACAGTGACTGGCACACAGTGAACCCCATGCTTAAATTTTGGTCATTATTGTTATTTTATTACTAAACTTTAACAAAGGCATTCACCTCTAAATAACAATATGGACAATTTTTTTCCTTGAGTTTTTATGATATATTTAAAACCTATGAACTATATGTGTTAGTATTTTACATTAAAATATTTTTTCTATTTCAATTCCCTCTATATTGTTTTAAAGTCTTTCCCCTTTCAAAGCTGACAATATTTCACCCCTTATTGAATATTTTGAAATTGAATATTTCCTTATTCAATCTCATTTCTTTTTTATTCCTCTTCTTACTGTTTTCCAACCTGACTTAAAGAACCTGAAGGGAATTCCTTCACTCCTTGGATGAGTCTTATCCCTAGTAAGGGAATATTAAGAAGGTAAAGAAGCCAGTACATCAGTGGATCAGCAAGAAAGTGGCTCTATACTCAAGCTATCCCTCCCCAGAAAGGAATCTTGTATGTTTATTTTTTCATATATTCATTTATTTATTCATTTAAGAAACATTTATTGAAATCTGTTCTGTGCCAGGCATTGTGTTGGGCATTCAACATACATTATCTCTTAGCCCTCACAATAACACCATCTATCTATCTATTGTTAGCAGTACTATTATTATCAGTTAGCAGTACTATTATTATCAACTAGCAACGATTGTGCCTTGGATAAACCTGTGTATGATACTGCTACTGCACAAAGCTGGCAGTACTGTTTTTATCAATCTCAATTTATACATGAAGAAACTAAAGTTCAGAAGTTTTAAGTAACTGATCCCAAATGGCAAGTGTTAGACACATCTTGCTGACTTTCTCTACAAATAAGTCAGTCAGATAATATTCATACAAAACTAGAGCAGGCCATCATTCACTCATTTATTCATATAAGCATTCATTTTTTTTTCTACAAAAGGTAATTGTGTGCCCAGCTTTGTGCTAGGTATTAGGATAAAGTCTACTTTTAGGGAAAAATTCAGTGATACTTACCAGTGCTGATGCTTTATGTATGTTAACTAACCTACTTCTAGAATGGTCTGGCCAAGTTTTGGTCCAGAGGACTAAATAAAATTGTTCTGCCAACCTGGCTCAAGGGTATTATTCTGTACAATTTGGACCTGATTGCCAAGATTTGGTTATTCTTTTTGAATAACGCTCCTTGAATTGTTGCAAGCCTTTGATTAATTTTCAGAGTTCTGAAAAGGCTGACTTTGACAGCTTTTGCTATTGTTCTCATTGGTTTATTGAAATGCAGATTTTTAGGGTCCTTACTCCATCATTCCAGAATTCCCTCCCTGCTGTGGTTTTAAACTCACTTCTAGCATCGCATTCCTGTCTCATTCTTTGTGATCAAATTCATTGGTATCCTTCAGTGGCAGTAACTGAGTCTTGGCTGTGATTTGTTTTGTAATAGCTCAATATCTCCATTGCTGAGGTGGTGCTACCTAGTTTAATCCATCTTCTTAGAAATCATGTTGCTGAATCCCAGTATTGATCCCCACTCTCTGCTTAAAGACTATTTTAGAAAGGTGATCCCCTTGCTACTCTCTGTGTATATATCTGACATAGAACTTAGAAAGGGGATGAAGTCACTTCTAATATTCTTTTGTATTGGTCCTGGTATTAATCCTTGTGTATGGTGTAATTTATATAGAAAAGAAAGTCACCTTTCTCTCTCTGGGCCTTATGCTTTGGACTTAGATTTGCAGAGGAAAAGTTATCCTAGATGCAAGTGTTTAAAAGATGGTCCTTGCCATATGAAGACAAAAGTCCCAAGCTGAAGATGAGAAAGCTATATTTTAAAACCAGCTGTCTTTGTTGACTGCTACTCTGAGTTTATTTTCCTTTTATTTTAATAAATTTCTTAGTAAATTCCTGTGTAGAGATTTTAGCTCTGTCTACAGCATACTAGGAGCATGTGAAGGGTATTTTGATATCAAGGGAGGACCATAAGCCCTAAGGTCAATATGGTAGAGAAAACTACAATTAGTGAGAGACCTCCAAGAGAAATGTTTATCTTTTTACAGGGTGAAAATAAGGTTAGAAGGGCCACTACACCTCAACATAGATAATTCCCTTAGTAACCTTGGAACACTGAAAGTTATATTAAGGAAACCTAGATTTTCCCTTACATAGATATTATCTGCTAACTACCCATATCCCTGAACTTCTTGAGAGAAGTCCTCCATGAAGATCTAAGTATTTATATCCAGAAATCTGCCATGACCTCCCTCCCCAACTGCAGCCTGGATTAGATCCCCCCATGTCCCCCCACCTCACTCTGTACCTAACCATGCCTCCTCTATCAGCCTTTCCTTAATCTATGGACCTACAAGAATTTTGACCTGCCTTGGAATTTCAATGTCTAGAACAGGACTTGGTGCTATTAGATGCTCAATAAATTGCTTGTGGGACTTTTATTTAACATTCCTCTTGCTAGTTCAGACTCCTTTTCATTACTTCCAAAAAGTCTGCCAAGCCGAGCTATTTGTTCCAGAAGGATTTTCTTACCCTTTGAAGTTCGACCCATCTGACTTCAAGAGTTACTATACTGTCTGGGGCTTCCCTGGTGGCGCAGTGGTTGAGAGTCTGCCTGCCGATGCAGGGAACAAGGGTTCGTGCCTGGTCTGGGAAGATCCCACATGCCGTGGAGCAGCTGGGCCTGTGAGCCATGGCCGCTGAGCCTGTGCGTCTGGAGCCTGTGCTCAGCAATGGGAGAGGTCACAACAGTGAGAGGCCCGCGTACAGCAAAAAAAAAAAAAAGAGTTACTATACTATCATCTAATTCTCTTTTCCCACTGGCATTTTATCTTGCCTCTGCTTCCCTATAAAACACACTAGTATTATTTTTCCTTTCTTTTACTGGCAAGGATCATATTGGGGAATTTAGCTTCCTGAATTAATTTCCTCTTCCTTAATTTCCTTCTACTTGCTTTCACTCCCTTTAATATGTTGAAACTATATGTATGTTGAAACTATACAGTAGGTATCACAAACTTCTAGTCTCTAAATAAATAGTGTTTTCTTCATCTCCCATAATTCTAAACATTGTTTCACATTACTGATCTCACTTTCTTAAAGCTGCTTGCAAAACTCTTGAATTGCTACCTGTTTTGTGAGAGCTCCTTTTTCAGTGCCCTCCAGAGTCTAGACCCTTCTCACTGGAGCATCCATGACACTAATCAGCTATGAACGAAATACTGCTTAAATCAGGTTAGAAGGCAGTTGTCCCTCTCCTGTGATTTACTCATCTGCAGATGGTTTGGATCAAGAAATACTTCTCTATCTCTCAATGCAAATTCCATTCCTTACCAACCACATTGTGTCTGATTTGAGCCCTGTGTTGTTATTGTATACAATATTGTTATTTTATACAGCGACCTCAATTCTGCTTGTGATCACTGTCGATCAGGGGGCTGCACAGAAACTCCACTCCTGCTCAAACTCTGTGTGCTGCCCCACCCAGAGGGGATTTCAGCCTCAGTTCTGCTGGGAGGACTCAGGAACCACACCCATGCTTTCCCTTTCCCTCTCCGTCTCCCTCCCTTTCTCCCATTCTTCTGACATGGTTGTCCCTTTTCTGTCTTCCCTCACTCGCCTTATCACTCACAAGTCTTAACATGACTTCCCCCATTTTCTTCCTTGGAGGGTACTCAGCCTCCCATCGTTTTTCATTACCACAGATCACTTTAAAATTTATATTCTTTGCTGCTTTCTCTTAAAACAGTACCTGACCCTGCAATACCATTCAATAAAAATCAGCTTCTATTACTATTTTACTTATACCCATTCCACACCCTGGGAAGGCCCAGGGGCTAGGATTTTCTCGGACATATAATTGCCTGTGCTGTGTAGTTTAGCTCAAGGGATTTCTCCATCTCTCACCAAAATGTGTGTGTGTTGAGGGTGGAGGGATGGGGGAGTTGACTTAGAGCTTTTATAAGACCTCCAGTTATTTGAGACTTGTGTAAAACTATTTACTGGCATGTCGAGATGACATATAAATTCCTGCCAAGGCTTCTTTGGTCTTTTTGTGCTCATCTTTTCGGTTCAATACACAGAGGCTACCTCTTTCATGTATCTTTCCTACCCATTCCAAGCCATTGTGTTGTTTTCCTTTGGTATCCTAAAAATGTTCCACCCATGTAGTCTCTCGCATGATTGTCACTTTTTTGTATGCCTTTGACCCCAGTTTTATTAGGTCCCTTGAGAACCCACCCTACTTTATGGGCTGAGTGTGCACAGGCACGCACACACAAATACATGGTCAGGTATGTGACCACATCGTGGTATGTGACCACGTTCATGGTCACACACCCAAGAATGAAAAATTTGCCTTCAATCCAGAATAACTAGTTGGAATCTAAGACCTTATAGCAAGTTAAATCAGAAGGGACAAACACAGCACAAACTTACAACTGTATCATAATAAAACCTTGCATGTTCATAAAAAATTCTTCCAGCATGAGGACTGTTGAATTAAACTCTTTGATGGTAAAATTTATTCTAAGTAAAACCTCACCTCCATGCTGTGCCCTTTCTACATAAGAATTGGAACGAACTATGCATATCCTGCACCTGTTGAGTTATACAGAAAACCTGCAGGAGACCAAGAGTATGAGTACGTGTCATTAAATACAAAAGATTAGAATAAAAACCTTAGGTGGCTATGGTTTCTGGTGTTATTTTAACTCTCCATGCTCTTGTACATTGTATAACATTAGTGGGCAAAATCTCACATAATAAATTACTAGCCTTATGCTTAAAGTTCTTAGACAATGCATATTATGTGAACATCTATGGCTGTTCTGAGCATACAAAATGATTAAGCCAAACAGAAAGGTTATCACGTTGCGTTTATGAATTTTGATAACCGTGGCCTTGTGTTCTGCATGTCTGTGACTCTGAAGAGCAGATTTGGGTTCAGCTTTGTGACAGCTCCTGTAGGGGCTAATCAGGAGAGCTGCTGTGACTAAAACTGAAGTGGAAGTTGCAGCTGCCTGGGAGATGATTTTCATTAAAGCTGCCTGGCAGTGTCAACACAGAATCCAGACTGGATTTTAGAAATGAAACGTGGCACTTGCAAGGCACTCGGGCAGAGTATTCATAATTTTCTAATGGTGGGATTGCATCTTTTCACTTAGAATGGAAATAAAATCACTAAACAACTAGTGACATAAAATTCACTAAACTGGCTAACTGTGAACATTTCCTTCTAACTAATAATTAAAATATATATGGAGGTTTTGTCATTAAATATACATGTCTTCAGCATTTGAAAATGAATTATAGCTACGGGCAGAGATTAGAGTATAATCCTGAGTTGTGTTAAAGTAATGAAATTGTGAGTATCTTTCTTCTTTTTTCTATTACACTTATTGTCATGTTGCTTTATCGCAATGAGATAAATGTAAAAATTTTGGTAACAAATTTTGGTTCATTTAAGGAAAAAGGTTAATCTTGAGTTAAAATTATATTTATAGTACTATACTTTTATCCTTGGTTTCAAAAAGTAGCTCTATTTACAGAAATTTTTCTAGTAAGATAACAGATATTTAAGGAAAAAAAACATGACTTTCAGGAAACCTCTAATAGATATCAGAGTTTCTATGGCCATTAAGATATAGGTTTAATAAATAGTATTATCTTCATTATTTCAGTGTTAGTCTACAGATTTCAGATGATAAAATGATCCTATAAGATGATATAATCCTTTGTTAAAATAAATTTAGTGCTTAGAAACTAGGCTGATAACATAAAAACAGGGAGTATTATTTTCCAAGGGAAATAAATAATGTGAAGAGGAGTCACATAAATGCTGTATTAAAATAATGGTATTTGGCTTCAGGCTAGAAAAAAATCCTCCCTTCCATTGCTTTACCTCAATAAATATATTATTTCTTTAGTCACGTGCACATTATATTTGATTTTTTTTAATATGTTAAAATTTATTTGAGAAATAATGAGGAAGTATCTTAATTCAAGACTATTTCCTGACACGTGCCTCCAAGTACCATCCTAGCCTACTAGACATTCCTCCTGTGCCTTTGAGACTGGCTCACAGGAGTCCATGATTGAGCCACATCTTTGACACACACCTTGTGCTCAATAAATATTAGTTTACTAAATGAATTTTTCTGGTTTCTACTACTTCAACTGAAAGGATTCAACCTCTGAATCCTGTGCTCCAGAGCACAGAAAATCTGAATGTCTGGAAGATTCTGTACCAGTGGTAGATAAGAAACACACCTGAAAATTCATGATTGCTTACCAAAAAAATTTAGATGGTTGTTAAGAGCATACATGTATAATTGTATCCTTTTAGATAAGTGCAATAAAATGCTTCTTGTTTTAGTTATTAGGGTCTAAACTGTTTTGTTTTGTTTTGTTTAACAACCAAAAAAAAGAAATAAAATCTCAGAATCCAAGAACGGAAGAAGTAATTGTTTTGCTTGGGACCTTACTATCTTAGAACAAATGAGCACCTTCACAGTTTCTTCAGACACAGAACTGCAATGGTGTTTACCACAAAATCTTTCAAGGTAATATAAATCCTAGGGGAGACATAAATTTCTCAAAGAGGAAGAGAAAGAAATGGTACGGCTTGGTAAAATGAAGTTGCCAAAACACTGTAGAACTTGCCTATCTCCATGCATGAGGTTGACCCCTTTGCTTGCAAAAGTCAAATGATAACTTCTTGATGCATGTTATTTGAATGTGTGTGCATAAGTAAATGTAAACACAAAAGTTTTTCAATTCAAGTGCTGTTTAAGTCTCAATAGAATGCTAGTCATTTCAGTCTGAGAATAATTTGTTTCTGCTTAGTAATACTTGGTACATGATAATCACCCCCATCAGTTGATCTCTCCAGCTCCAGGAATCTACTTGTATTACTTAAACCAGGGTTTCCTAATTCAGGCTCTTACTCCAGTTTGCCCTTCTCACTAATACCTTTGCTCTACATTTTATTCCTCCTGTTTCCCTTCTTAACATGCTGGGTTGGGTTCACTACTGATGCATAATTGTATAATCTGAAACAGAATTTTGGTTTCTGAAACAGAAATAAGATTTCATAGTTTAAAATCTCTCTACTCTCAGCTAAGCCTAAGGGAGTGAGTAATGTGAAAACATCAGATACTATCACAGGGTCAGTTTGTGCACAATCTCCTAAGATCTACCTGATACATGTACATGCGCATTTTCTACACATCCTGAAGACTGGCTCTGTATGAATATCCACACTTACAATTAATGTCCTTATATAGCTTAGAGTTTCTCTATGTATCCCTTATATAAACACATATAAGGGACTTCCCTGGTGGTCCAGTGGCTAAGACTCCATGCTCCCAATGCAGGGGCCCGGGTTCGATCCCTGGTCAGGGAACTAGATCCCACATGATGCAACTAAAGATCCTGCACAACAACTAAGACCCTGTATGCTGCAACTAAGACCCGGCGCAGACAAATAAATAAATAAATATTTTAAAATACACACATACATATAAGAATGTAAATAGACTTTTCATACCTATACTCAAATTATATTTTGAACTGTATGAAAAGAAGTCTTTTCCTAACCTGAGTGAACTTGTGTCAAATTTTTAGACATTATAATTAGAAATCTTCCATTAGGATTAGTAGTAACAAGAGCCTGTGGAATTTGTAGAAATAGATAGATGCCCAAGCCCCACCACTATGGATTCTAATTTAGTGTTGAAAAGGGCCAAACCATGTAGTTTTTAATGATCAAAAGTTACTAGTTATTACATAAATTATTAAGTTATTTAAATTTCAAAATCTATTAGATTTAGAAATATTGCTTTAAGTGTGATCTCCTAAGTGCATATTGATATGTCAAATTCTATATCTCAGGACTCATGGTGAAATAAATAGCAGTCACAAAATTCAAAGTTTTTGCTGATATATCTCTTAACATTTTATTTAAAAGAAAAGCAACATGGGATATTACTCAGCCATAAAAAGAAACAAAATTGAGTTATTTGTAGTGAGGTGGACGGGTCTAGAGTCTGTCATACAGAGTGAAGTAAATCAGAAAGAGAAAACAAATACTGTATGCTAACACATATATACGGAATCTAAAAAAAAAAAATGTATCTGAAGAACCTAGAGGCAGGACAGGAATAAAGACACACGTACAGAATGGACTTGAGGACATGCGGAGTGGGAAGGGTAAGCTGAGACGAAGTGAGAGAGTAGCATTGACATATATACACTACCAAACGTAAAATAGATAGCTAGTGGGAAGCAGCCGCATAGCACAGGGAGATCAGCTCAGTGCTTTGTGACCACCTAGAAGGGTGGGAGGGAGATGCAAGAGGGAGGGGATATGGGGATATACGTATATGTATAGCTGATTCACTTTGTTATAAAGCAGAAACTAACACACCATTGTAAAGCAATTATACTCCAATAAAGATGTTAAATAAAACTAATAAATAAATAAATATCAGCAAGTGAATTTTTAAAATGACTAACGCTGCAGATATGCAGTAATGTCCCCCATTCTCTATTTCTCTCTCTCTCACACACACACATCACTACAGTTGGAAGCATTTTTTGAAAAAACAGCCTAACCATTTTATCTTAGGCATAATATATTTTTTAAATAATAAAACTGTAGTTGTTAGACAATATCACTTTGCTGATATTTATACTACAAAGTTTTAAGCAAAATTAAAATATTAACCCTCTGTTTCCTCAAAAATAGACAAATCTTAGAAACTTTACCAAATTTCTCAATTTAGTAATGAGTGATATACTGTATTTTATGTAGAATTATAGATATTGCCATGTAGATTATACATAAAACCTCCACAAATAGAATGGTGGAAAAATGAGATAAGAAGAAACAGGGAAACTAGCCAAAATATTAAAAAAATCAAATATACATAGCTGATAAGTCCAGTGCCTTATCTTCTGCAACTGAATACAAGACTGGGATGGCTATTTGTTGTCTTTCTTTCTTTTTTTTTTTTTTTTTTAACCAGCTATTCAAAATTCCCCTTCTTTATGCAATGCTTCAGTTCTCACAGCTTTAGGATGGAGATTTGGTGATTCAAACCTTCGTTCCTAAGGAATCAGAATCCTTTGTAGTCCTGACTATATTCTTCTTCTAATATTTACCACTGATGGTGATGTAAACATGGGACTTCAGGGATGCCCTAGATTCTGTTCACACTTTTCCTGGCCCAGTTTTATAGCACCATATCATTTCCTCTTGATGGGAAAGACTTTAACCCCAGTCAACACCTAAAACCCCTATTGTACCTATTCATTCAGGGCCATGCAGAGCACAGTAGGAGCATTTTTCCATGGACATTAAAATCTGTACACCAGCAGACCACAAATTAATAGGGATGGGAAGCAATTTTTTTGCCAAGAGATCACCACATATTTGAGTGAGAGTTACCATCTCCATTTCTATCCCTTTGTTCTCAAACATATACTCTAGTTATGGGGAGAAAATATTTTATATCATTCACTGGCTTAGTGCATACATCACAGGCTGCCAGAGTGTAACTCAACACTGACAAGGCACTGTCTCTTAACTATTACCATAACTGTCTTATTTTCTTTTTACAGTCAAATGAAATTATTTTAAAAAGTGATAGTTTGTGATGTAACATGGTGTTGTACAAGTCAGTTAGAAATTCCTCAGAGGATGATTCTGGCAGAGACGTGATGAAGAGAAATAAATTCTAATCCAGGATACATCTATTTACATGTGAGAACAAAAGGCCAACTCAAGGGAATGCGTCCATGTAATAAAACTTCCTTAGGTAGTGTGCCGTGCAGGTCCCTTCAAGGTAACATTCCCCACTGGGGCCCAGTATTGATTGTTCCTCGTAGAAAGGTAAGACTTAACTGGGGCAGTAGCCAAGTTAGCTTTGTCAAGGTGAAAGTTTTAGTAGCATGAATAGCCTCTATCTTTAGCGCGGTCATTTGTATGACCCTACAGAGAAAGCACTGAGTAGGCAATTTTCCTTGTTTATTTTGGAGACCTTATGTGTGAGTATTTATATGGTCAAATAGTATCAGGTTCTTGGCCTATGCCCATTGTGAGCGATCCATCTACTTGTAACTTCCACGAACCTCCTTCTCACTAATGTTAGTTCTAAGTCCTACACCACCTAATCATCCTCACAAAGCAATGTAGGTGCTAACTTCAAGCCATCTTTGCTTTTAAACAAAATAGACAACAAGGTGTACTACTGGATGTCCTGCCCACTGGGAGGATTTCTCTCCTGAATGCTTTTCCAGGGCCACACCTCAGTGAGACACAAGTGCCTTTCTGGCCTGTGCAAGCATGTCATGTCGAACATTCTGCGGCCCATCCACCAATAGTTTACTCCTTTATCAACAAGTCTTGGGGACTCTGTATGAGACCCCAGTTTCAGAATAAGGGAGAGAACAGAGTATGCAGAATCAGGCATCCTTGGAATGTGATGGTAAAGAAGAAATAAAAAGTGAAAATTACATTGCTTAAGTATGAATTGTCATTCTCATGTCCAGAATGGCTGCTATAGTGTGGGCATCTCAATATGGAATCCAAGAAAAGATTATTTTTTCAGAGACATACTTAGACAGGTGGGTAGGCAGTTGTCATGACATTGTTTGGGGGGAGGAAGTTATCCAAATAAACACCATGTAGTGGAGAAAAATGGTATTTTCAGACAATGCGTGGATTTAGATTCAGGAAATCCAGGTTACAATTCTGGTTCCTAAGAGGGCCAATGCTGAAATGGCAGAATATAGACCTTCAAAAATCCATTCCTGCATGTGACTGGAGGAATGGAAAAATCTGGAAAAAATTTCAAAATCAACAAATTTTGAAATCAACATTTTCAGAACTTTGGAAATCAGCTAAAGACCTGCAACAATCTAAAGTGTGTTTATTCAAGAAAAATGGCTGAATCTCAATACAAGCAGCAAGGTATGTTTACTGCCTTAATCTCATTCCTTGCCTCTCCAGCTCTGCAGTAGCCTTGAAAACTAACAGTGTGGCAGTTATAACTGCTGTGAAAACCAGCCACTTGGAAGCTACTGGATGAGACAAAATAGGATTGGAATGCCCCAAAACCTCCAGAGAATTGTCACTATTTGACCTATCTGGCAGCTACTAAGAAGCTCCGTTCACAAGGGATGTCTTTGTTTGATGTGATTTAGGCCCGCCTCTGCGAAACAGCCATCCTCTGAACATTTGTCAAAAACAATTACAGACGTCTTTTTGTATTTGCAGGCGATTAATTCCAGGACCCACCATGGATACCAAAATTTGCAGATGCTCAAGTCTCTTAGTATTGGCGGTTCCACATCCGTAGATTCAAACAACCTCAGGTCATGTAGTACTGTATGTATTTATTGAAAAAAATTCACATATAAGTGGACATGGCAGTTCAAACCCATGTTGTTCAAGGGTCAACTGTAGTCATCATAGCTGCCTAGGTAGCATTTCAAGTTGGGGCCAATAAGAGGCTGATCAAAAAAAGTAAAAGGGAAAACTGGGGAATGATATGTCATTTAAAAACTCCAACACATTCCTGGGAATCTAGAAAGCTGTATCTATGTGCAAGATCGTGCTCATGCTAAGGAAAGACTTGAGAATGTTCTAATCTCTGATCTCTAGTTGACCTTAAGGATCTACACAAGCAAAAAGTGAATACTAAGAGAGACTGATGGACTGTTTGACAGAGTATTTATGGTATGTCCCAGTATAAACACAGCACCCCTCAGCAATATCTAGGAGATTCACTGGTTCAAAGCATTGAAGGAAATCTCTGTTCAATCATTAGTTGACCACTAACTGAAACAAGCAGAGACATTAGTAGCATATATTACAAAGTATACATACTCTACAGTATACGCTCAGAAAGTAACCAAACAAACACAGCAAAAATAACAAACCCCAGGAAAGGGGAACATTCTGATTTCCAGATCTGGAATATTTTATTATTTAAAGTGTCCACTTTTAGCAAAAAATATGATCCATGCAAAGAGGAAAGTATGAACCATATACAGGAATAAAAGCAGTCAATAGATAATGCCTCTGAGGAATCCCAGATGTCGAACTTACTAAACAGAATTTAAATCAGCTATTTTAAACATTGTCCAGGAACTAAAGGAAATCATGTCTGAAGAACGAAAGGAAAGTATGAGAAAGATTTCTTACCAAATAGAAGATATCAATAAAAGGATTATAAAAAAGAATCAAATAGAATTCTGGAGTTGAAACTATAATAACTGAAATAAAAAATTCACTAGAGAATAACAATAGCAGATTTGAGCAGGCAGCATCAGTGTATTTGAAAATAGGTCAATTGAGATTATCTATTTTAAGGAACTAGAAAGAAAAAGAATGAAAAAAATGAAAAGAGCTTCAGAGACCTATGGGACAGCATCAAGCATACCAATATACATTTAATGAAAGATCCTGAAGAAGAAGAGAGACAGAAGGAATATTTGAAAAAATACTGGCTGAAAATGGCCCAAATTTAATGGAAAACATTAATCTGTGCATCTAAGAAGATTAGTGAACTCTAAGTAAGATAAATTCAAAGAAATCTACGTGTAAATATATCATAATCAAATCTTTGAAGGACAAGTACAAAGAGAGTACTTGGAAAGTAGCAGGAAAAAAAGTGACTCATCACATACAAAGGATTTTCAATAATATTGATAGCTGACTTCTCAGAAATCAAAGAGGCTAGAAGCCAGTGGAATGATGTACTAAAAGTGCTGAAAGATAAGACTGTCAGTTCAAAAATTCTATATTCTGCAAAACTATTCTTCAAAAATTAGGGAGAAATTTAAACATTCCAAGATAAAAACTGAGAGTTTATTGCTAGCAGACATGCCCTGGAAGGGAGTTCTTCAGGCTGTAATGAAAGTAAGCTAGATATTAATTTGAATGTGCACACAAAAAATTAAATGCAATGGTAAAGGGACTATACAGAAAAACATAAGAGACACTATAAATGTAGTTTTTGTTTGCAACTCTTTTATTCTGCTATCTGATTTAAAATACAGTTGCTTAAAGCAATGTTTTAAAAACTGTGTTGATGGGCTTATAATGCATGAAGATGTAATTTGTGTGACAATAATTGTACAAAGAGGGAGGAGAGATGGAACTACATTGGAGCAATTTTTTATATCTTTGAAACTGACTCAATATTAATATGATTTAAATTATTTTCAATTAAGATGTAAATTGTAATCACCAGGGTAACCATTAAGAATATAACTCAAAAGCAAATAGTAAAAGAAACAACTAGAGCATTAAAATATAAAATATAAAAATGAGACAATTTAAACCACCAGATCAGTAAAAATTAGTTTAAAAATCCACCATAATTAACAATACTCTTAAATAATTACTATTTTGGTGTTTACTTTTCTAATCTTAAAAAAGAAAGTTCACATATATTTGTATACACATATATATCTTCATTTAACATGATATTGTAAACCTTTTTTGGTCTCAAATTTGGATTTGAAATATATATTGGGGAATTTTAAATTAATTTTTCTGTATATTGTAGAATCTGTACTTGTACACAAGTAACCTGATATTTTTTGTTATATATAATTAAAATATATATGGATTCACGACATGTTCATTTCTGTTAAACATATGAAATATTTTTAAATAATTGATTATAATTTCATAATCAATTTAAAGTTAAAATCAAATCCAGTCATAATTCTTTGCATACTCACATGGTATAAGGAGCTACCAGTAATATACACGCTAATACTTATCCTTTCTCTGAAAGATTTTTATTAATCTGAAAACAGTTTAAAGAATTCTTTAACCACAAAGTGTTTTAATAAGCAAAAGTTGATAACATTTAAAATAAGTTGCGTGCCCCATTCAAATGCTTTTGGTTTGTGGGCACATGCAAATTTGCTCAGTGTTCCTTTCACGTGGGGATTTCTGTGATGTTTGTTTTCACTAAGAAGAAGAAAATGGAAAAGCTATTTCAGAACCTGATTTGATTGCTTTGAAAACAAACAAACAAAAATACTTTTTTCTTGTGGCTTTGGGCTAATTGCGCTTCCCTTCAAACCTCTGTTTTCTTGGTGTGTGGGTTTTTTTCCCCATTTATCTATTTTCAGGTAGATTTAATGGCTTATGGGAAAAACTTTAATTTACTTCTTCCTTTTGGAAAAGTTTTCTTCTGTATCTTTTCTTGCCTTACTCTGTAAAGTCTCATTTTAGCCTTAGCATGTTAAGGAATTAATAATGCATGTGACAGATATTTTTCCGATATTTTTCAGCTTTTAAGAGGTTGTGCATAATGATCTGATCCCAGAAATGATATATCCTCATTTCAATTCTGCCTCTGAGCAAAACTATATTATCTCCAGAGAGCCATGATATAACCTTATCCACCTATCAATCGCCTTACCTATACAATAGAAAGGGAGAGAAGCCCATTTTAGATGAAAGCACTTTGAGTTAAAAAAAAAAAAAGGAAATTTACATAATTAATTTTAATGATGTGAAAATCTAACGTAGATACGCTCATACCCTCAGTAATTGCTGACTAACCTTAACTTCAAAACTTGCTCTTGAAATCTCTGTACCCAACTGATTTCTTATGTGTTATTTTCTTACACAAAAATAATAGCTACTGTTAATTGAACACTTACTATTTACCAAGCACTATTCTAGGCTCTTGGTATGTGTCACTTCATTCAATAATCATAACAGCCTGTTAAGTAGATACTATTATTATTGCAGAGGATTCTGAGGTAGAAAGAGGTTGAATAACCTGTCCCAGGATTTGACTTTCAGTAACGTTATAGTACAACCTGCAATTTTAACCTCTATCCATTGTTAACTATGGAAAAGTTATCGACAGGAGAATTTCATTTAGGATCAAAAATAGCTAATGTCTTTCCTACTGCACAAAATATAGACACATATGTGGAGTTATAAATAAAAGTAAAGATGTCAGAGATCCTCCAATGATTAAAGCTCTATTCACCATAAAGTAGCAAGTTGGGGCAAGATTTGGAGGTAGACATTTGTCAAACATATTTTTGAGGCTGGTTTATCTAAAATGGATGCCAGATATTTATATCTGAATTTTTTAAAGTATTTTCTTGCTGATTCAACAAAATGCAAGGTAATCTAGTCTTAAACAAACAAAAAAAAGTAATGTTTTTAAAGACCTCAAGAAAATACTAGTAGTAGCATTCACTTTCATATTTTTTATTAAAGAATGAAAATTATGGTTCCGTCAGATATACACTAAATTAATATTTGTGGTTGGGTCAGAGACCTTTCTGACTAAAGCATTAATTTATGGGTTTAGAATAAAGTTATAATTTTTCTAAAGTCTGAATGAAAACAACAACAAAAAGCAAAACCATATACATTTGAGCTTAATATTAAAATTTTTTTAAAATAATAGTTTATTTTTTAAATTAATTATTTATTTTTGGCTGCATTGGGTCTTTGTTGCTGTGTGCGGGCTTTCTCTAGTTGTGGTGAGTGGGGGCTACTCTTCATTACGGTGCATGTTCTTCTCATTGCGGTGGCTTCTCTTGTTGCAGAGAAGCTTCAGGAGTTGTGGCTCATGGGCTCTAGAGCGCAGGGTCAGTAGTTGTGGCACACGGGCTTAGTTGCTCAGCGGCATGTAGGATCTTCCCAGACCAGGCTCGAACCCAGGTCCCCTGCATTGGCAGGCAGGTTCTTAACCACTGCGCCACCAGGGAAGCCCTAAAAATGTTAAATGTCTTAACATTAAAAAAAATGTTTTAATGTACTTTTATGTTATGCACATATTTTATGCCAGGTGCTCCTCTATGTGTTCCACAGATGTTACTTCATTTCATCTTTCTACCTACTGTGTGCAGTGACTATTGTCACCTAAATTTTACAGATTAAGAAACTCAGAAAAGTTAAACAGCTTGCCCAAAGTTATACAGTTGAGATGTGGCAGACATAGTAAATAAAACTTCAGGTCTGATTTCTAAACTCGTGATTATACCACTATCCTATACTGTGTATCTTGGGCTTTTAAAATTGACACCAGTTCTCTCTCTCTCTCTCTCTCTCTCTCTCTCTCACACACACACATACAGACACACACACACAAAGTAAAACAATCCAAGTCTCTAAATATGTCTAACATTTTATCAATGGGTCAGATCATCCAGGGGAATTATTGTAAGGATTAGTTAATGTATGTTTTATGGAAAATTATATTACTCTATAGTCTGAGTATATACATATACATACACACACACACATACACATTCACACATTGTGAGAAGTGGTGGCCCTACATGTAAGCTTGAATTATCTATTTAGTTATACTCCTAAAATCAGCCCATATATTTCATGATGAGTATTCAGGTGTTTTTATTACTAAAATTATTTCCAGTAGCTTTCTTTGCATTAATTGGTAGTGAAGTTTTAGTCACGGTTAACAATGAAGAAGCAGTTATTCCTTTTCAAATAGAGTTGGATAAATGTAATTTTAAATTAAAAGCTTGAGATTCTGAAATGAATAACTATTATCATTTTTTTCACCATGCACCATTCTGAGAAGATACTCATTAACCATTTCTGTTAGAAAAAACAGTGACCCTACCTTGAAAGCACCTACCACTGGAAGTTTTATTTTCTTCTGTGTATAGGCATACCTCAGAGATATTGTGGGTTCAGTTCCAGACCACCACAATAAAGTATCTATCACAATAAAGCAAGCCACATGAATTTTTTGGTTTTCAATGCATATGAAAGTTATGTTTACACTATACTGCAGTCTATTAAGGGTGCAATAGCACTATATCTAAAAAACCAATGTAGACACCTTAATTTTGAAATACTTTGGGGATTTTCCTGCTGGTGCAGTGTTTAAGAATCCACCTGCCAATGCAGGGGACATGGGTTCGATCCCTGGTCCTGGAAGATCCCACATGCCGCGGAGCAACTAAGCCCGTGAGCCACAACTACTGAGACCGTGTGCCACAACTACTGAAGTCTGCATGCCTAGAGGCTGTGCTCTGCGACAAGAGAAGACACCACAGTGAGAAGCCTGTGCACCGTAAGGAAGAGCAGCCCCCACTTGCCGCAACTAGAAAAAGCCCGTGTGCAGCAACGAAGACCCAATGCAGCCAAAAAAATTAATTAATTAATTAATTAATAAAATACTTTATTACTAAAAAATGCTAACCATCATCTGAGCTTTCAGCTAGTCATAATCTTTATGCTGGTGGTGTCTTGCCTTGATATTGATGTTGCTGACTGAGCAGGGTGTTAGTTGCTGAAGCCTGGGGCAGCTGTGGCAGTTTCTTAAAGTAAGACAGCAATGCAGTTTGCCACAATGATTGACTCTGTCTTTCACAAACAATTTCTCTGGGCATGCAATGCTGTGTGATAACATTTTACCTATAGTAGAAATTCTTTCAGAATTGGAATCAATCCTCTCAAAACCTGCCACTGCTTTATCAACTAAGTTTATGTAATATTCTAAATCCTGTGTTGTCATTTCAACAATCTTCACAGCATCTTCACCAGGAGTAGATTCCATCTCAAGAAACCACGTTCTTTGCTCACTCATAAGGAGCAGCTCCTCATCCATTAAAGTTTTTAAAATTATTTTTATTTTTATACAATTTTTAAAGGATATACTCCATTTACCAAATACTCCACTGCAGAATATTGGCTCTATTTCCCATGTTGTATAAAATATCCCTGTAAAGTTTTATCATGAGATTGTAGCAATTCAGTCACATCTTCAGGCTCCACTTCTAATTTTAGTTCTCTTGCTGTATCTACCGCATCTGCAGTTACTTCCTGCACTGAAGTCTTGAACCTCTCCAAGTCATCCATAAAGGTTGGAATCAACTTCATCCAGACTCCCGTGAATGTTGATATTTTGACCTCTTCCCATGAATCATGAATGTTCTTAATGGTGTCTAGAATGGTGAATACTTTCCAGAAGGTTTTCAATTGCTTTTGCCAATATCCATCAAACTAATTACTGTCTATGGCAGTTATAGCCTTCCAAAATGTATTTCTTAAAGAATGACTTGAAAGTTGAAATTACTCCTTGATCCATGGCCTGTAGAACGGATGCTGTGTTTGCAGGCATGAAAACAACAGTAATCTAGTTGTACCTGTCCATCAGAGCTCTTGGGTGACGAGGTGCACTCTCAGTGAGCAGTAATAGTTTGAAAGAAATCTTTTCTGAGCAGTCTCAACAGCAAGCTTAAAATATTCAGTAAACCACATTCTAAACAGATGTGCTGTCATCCAGGCTGTGTCATTCCACTGGTAGGGCACAGGCAGAGTAGATTTAGAAGAATTCTAAACGGCCCTAGGATTTTCAAAATAGTAAAGGATGATTAGCTCTTTTAAAGTCACCAGCTGCATTAGCCCCTAATAAGAAAGACAGCCAGTTCCTCTGAAGCTTTGAAGTCAGGCATTGATTTCTCTTCTCTAGCTATGAAATTCCTAGATGGCATCTTCTTGCAATACAAGGCTCTGTTGTCTAAGTTGGAACCCGTTGTTTAGTGTAGCTGCCTTCATTAATTATCTTAGCTAGATCTTCTGGACAACTTGATGCAGCTTCTACATCAGCACTTGTTGCTTCACCGGACACTTTGATGTTGTGGAGACAGCTTCTTTCCTTAACCTCTTGAACCAAGCTCTGCTAGCTTCAAACTTTTCTTCTGAAACTTCCTCCCCTCTCCCAGCCTTCATAAAATTGAAGAGAGTTAGGGTCTTGCTCTGGATTAGGCTTTGGCTTAAGGGAGTGTTGCGGCTGGTTTGATCTTCTATCCAGAACACTAAAGCTTTCTCCATATCAGCAATAACACTCTTTCATTTTCTTATCATCCATGGGTTCACTGGATTAGTACTTTCAATTTTCTTTAAGAAACTTTCCTTTGCATTCACAACTTGGCTAACTGCTGGGCACATGAGTCCCAGCTTTCCACCTGTCCTGGCTTTCCACAAGCCTTCTTCACTAAGCTTAATCATTTCTAACTTTTTTTTTTATTAAAGGGGTTGCATTTATTCTATGAAATTTTATTTTTTGGGCCACACTGCATGGCTTATGGGATCTTGGGATTGGTTCCCTGACCAGGGATTGAACCTGGGCCCTCAGGAGTGAGAGCATGGAGTCTTAACCACTGGACTTTCAGGGAGTTCCTGTTTCTAGCTTTTGATTTAAATGGAAAGATGTGTGACTCTTCCTTTCACTTGAACACTTAGAGGCTATAGTAGGGTTATCAATTCTCCTGATTTCAGTATTGTTTTGTCTCAGGGGAAAGGGAGGTTCAAGGAGAAGGAGAGAGACTGGAGAACAGCCTGTGAGTGGAACAGTCGGAACACACACAGCATTTATAAAGTTCTCCATCTTATATGGGTGCAGTTTGTGACATCAAAGCAATTGCAGTAGTAATATCAAAGATCACTGATCACCACGACAAATATAATAATGAAAAATTTTGCAATTTCGCAAGATTTACCAGTATGTAACACAGAGACATGGACTGATTAAAGGCTGTTGAAAAAATGGCACCAATAGACTTGATTGATGCCGGGTTACCACAAACCTTCAATCTGTAAAAAACAAAATATCTGTGCAGAGCAATAAAGCAAAGCACAATAAAACAAGGTATACCTATACTCAGAGTTGCAGTGGAAGATTTTAAAACTTAAATAAATTATACATAAAATATACATGATGATCAGCCACTTATCGTGGCAATGAGAAACCAAGAACTAACAATTTTTAATCACATTTCATAACTAGAAGTTAATTTCATACACATTATCTTTAAGAATCTTAAGTTAGATAGGCAGGTATTATATATTCCCCATATTTTTGAATAAAGATAAAAGAATCAATATTCATAGAGCATCGTGATTGCTGATAATTAACTGGGTAACTTTAAGAAAATAATAATTCTTCTGCACCTCAGTTTTTTAACCTACAGAACAGGGCTGCTAATATACACTTGTCTTACTTCAAGGGGTTTCTACTAGAACCAAGATAAGGCAGGAGAAAAGTAACTGCATACTGCAAAGAGTTTTCCTTTGCCTCCATTTTCTCATGTGTACAACGTGAGCTAATGTTAAGGCCATAAAGTAACATGAAAATTCTTTCTGTAACAAAAAATTCCGTTATGTAAGTGTGAGATATTATTGGTCGCTCATGTCTAGGTTTTCAACTTAATTTAGCAAGACTTTAGGTTATTAGTGTTAATATTTTTCTTCCTCTCAACATTCATATTGTACAATTAAGATTTTTAAGACATTCTACTTCTGTTTTCCTGACCTGGATTCACTCAAGGTTAAGTTTGTAATGCATTCCTCTTCTTCCTTCTTACCCTTAAGGGGATTAAGAGACTTGCCAGGTCTATCAGTGTTTTAAGGGGAAGCATAACAAAAGAACAGCAGAGCACTTACTTTTGATGATAAACAGTCTCTTCCATGTAAAGCCTAATAAGTGTTAGTCCAAAACTGGGATATTAACCAATGCATATTGGTGTTATAGAAAGACTTGATGCCTCACTTTAAATGCATTACTAGTAGGCTACTATTTTATAAGTCTAGCAATTGAAACCCCTTTGAAGATACAATTTCATTACACCATAACCCCATAACCATATCATTTACAAAGGCTTGGGTCATCATTTACTACAAATGGTTTTAATCAAAGGAAAACGCTTAGAGGAACAGAACTGGCAGAATTGGCTCCCCCATCTTACAGACTGAAGAATATAGACTGGAATTCTTCTTTTGATAAATAATATTAATGACATCTGTATTTTATTTTGTTAATTCTGTTTTCTTAACTCTTTCAAAGAAGAGAAACCTTATCATTGATATAACTGTTCCAAAAGTATTCATTATTTCTACATGATCTTTGAGAAAATAAAATCCTTACAGGACACTCAGTGACCATGATATTTAAAAGTTATCTCGTAAAGATTAATAAATATCATGGATATCTTATGTCCTTTTAACATGTTCTAGGAAAATATAATTTTATCTTCTTATATGCTTAAAAGTGATGTTTGTACTTGATAAGTCTTTTTTAAAGGTTTCTTACATTTTGATAACTTAATAACAATATTCAGGTTTTCTCTCCAAATTAGTTTGACTCAATACTTAAACAAATATTTATTCAACATTTTCAGTCTTGCAAAGTAGCTGAAGTAATTACTAAGTAACTTACTTCAGGTATCCTTAATAATGATTACATAGATAATTCAATTAAAAATCCTAAAAATTACTTACTTAAGACAACACAGGTAAAAGGATTTTCTTTCTGAAATTCATAAAAAATTGCATCTACATATATAAAATTAATATATGTAAATTATTTTATATATGAATTAAAATATTCAACTTTCAAAGTTTTATCAGGCCCTATATACTGTAGAATTCTCCTATATTTAGCAGTATGAAGCAAACACAAATTTTATGAGAGCCAGAAAAAAAAAAAGCTCACCACATAAAAAAACTCATAATAATGAATAGAATAAAAGAGAATTGCAGGTACTTTTCATTTTATAAAGTAGGTATTCAACAGCCTATTAAATGTAAAACAGATTTTTAAAAAAAAATCAACATCAAAGACATGATTCCATTTGGGGAAAATCACTCCCCCACTCCCAAAGACACCACCACCCAGATTTCTTGAGACCATTTGGCAGAAAATATACTGGTTACAGCAATTGAATATTTAACAATGGAGCCATGTGAGGACACTTTTAGAACACTGTAGCCAGTTGTATGCTGTCACCAGTTCATTGGCTAGCTGAAGCTAAGTGTGTGTATCTCTTCCCAAATCTGTGGTCACTGATCTCATATGGTAGCTTGAAATCAAGCTTGAATCATTTAAACCAAAGATTGATAAAGATTGTGTATCAGACCTTTTCTCCTCCTTTCCCCAAATCCTCCTTGGTTGTTAAACATTTACCAGCACACTTTAGCCAGCAGTAATTCCAAACCTATAAAGTATTTTTCAGCATCAAGATTTCCTTTTTTTGCTGTGCACTCTGTGAAACATTTCCCAAATTCCTGAAATTTCTCGTACTGTCAATTATCTGGGTCTGTGATGCAAGTACAGAATATAGAACTTTTTTTTTTTTTTAAAGAAGTTGGAAATCTGATCAGGGTGCCAGCATGGTCAGGTTCTGGTGAGGACTCTTCCTGGATTGCAGATAGCTACCTTCTCACTATGTCCTCACATGGCTGACAGAGACCTCTGTGGTTTCTTCCTCTTATAAGGTCACCAGTTGTTTTCCAGCTTCTAGAGATTGCATTCCTTGGCTTGTGGTCCTTTTCCATCTTCAAAGCTATCAATGTTGCATCTCTCTGACCCTTCTTCCATGGACATATCTCCTTCTCTAGAACATCTGTTTTTGCTTTTATACTCATATCGTCTAAATTGTTACAGAACTACATTTGGTAAATGAGAACCATTATCTAATACATGAATTTTAATCTGAAAATTCCATGATTTGTCATCTTCCATGAAATTAAACGTTGCCATACATAATTGATTCCATAGATTCTGCAGTCTTGTGAAATTAGTTCTCAAGAGAAAGTAAGAAAAATTTAAAATTAATGTAATAACTAATTACTAATTTAATATAGTTGTTAAAGCTACAACTTTTTTTTTGCCGTATGAGGGCCTCTCACTGTTGTGGCCTCTCCCGTTGCGGAGCACAGGCTCCGGACGTGCAGTCCCAGCGCCCGTGGCTCACGGGCCCAGCCGCTCCGCGGCACGTGGGATCTTCCCGGACTGGGGCACGAACCCACGTCCCCTGCATTGGCAGGCGGACTCTCAACCACTGCGCCACCAGGGAAGCCCTACAACTTTATTTTTGATGCAAATATATATTTGTGAATATACACAGAGTATTAGAATTTTTTGCATACTTCAAGCATTTTTGCTAAACATCAACAACTAATGTAAGCTAAAGGCACAAGTACAATTAGAATGGAGAAAAGAGAGAACTCAAATAAAATAAAATTAAATAAAATACAGGTTTATTAAAGTGATTTTCTTGTGTTTTTTAATTCAAATATGCAGTGAAGTAATAGATGGACTTTAGTATTTAAATAAAACATGTTTTGTAATTTAAACAGAATTAATAAAAACTGTTTAATATTTAAATAAAATTAACATAAAATTGGAATATCTGTTTTGCATCTATAATAGTTATTATAGATAAATAACCACCTTAAACAGTGGTTCTCAAAAGACAAGGAGCACAGAATCACCCAGAAGACTTGTTAAAAGATTCCTGGGACCCAGCCCAGAGTTTCTGTTTCAGTAGATATGGGACTAGAATTTGCATTTCTAACAAGATGCTGGTCCAGGGACCACACTATGAGAAGTACTGCTCTAAAAGTGAAAGTCTTCTAAATACTGACTTTGTCAAGGCTAACCACAGTGACACGGACAAATTACTCAGATCTTTGAAAAGTGAATTGAGCTGTTATCTATTTAATAAACCATAGCACCTTTGCTTTTAGAAATATAATAAAAATAGTTTTGAGATTATTATCCTATAATTTTAAGTTTCTTCATAAAGTATTGTTTTGGAAAAATCAACATTTTTCTGTGTGCTTTTAGAAGAAAAACTTTTACCTATCTGAATTCTCGTAAAAGTTGTGATAATTGGTGACAGAAAAACTAACGTGTCTTTGAACAGTTTTCGTTTTTCTGATGTTTTTGTTTAAGTAAAACTTTATGTTGTCTTTGGTCATTTATTTAGTTTTTTAAAATATCTAAATGCTGGAGAGGGTGAGGAGAAAAGGGAACCCTCTTGCACTGTTGGTGGGAATGTAAATTGATACAGCCACTATGGAGAACAGTATGGAAGGCCCTTAAAAAACTAAAAATAGAACTACCATATGACCCAGCAATCCCACTACTGGGCATATACCCTGAGAAAACCATAATTCAAAAAGAGTCATGGACCACAATGTTCATTGCAGCTCTATTTACAATAGCCAGGACATGGAAGCTAAGTGTCCATCGACAGATGAATGGATAAAGAAGATATGGCACATATATACAATGGAATATTACTCAGCCATAAAAGGAAACAAAATTGAGTTATTTGTAGTGATATGGATGGACCTAGAGTCTGTCATACAGAGTAAAGTAAGTCAGAAAGAGAAAAACAAATACCATATGCTAACACATATATATGTAATCAAAAAAAAAAAAAGGTTCTGAAGAACCTAGGGACAGGACTGGAATAAAGATGCAGACGTAGAGAATGGACTTGAGGACACGGGGAGGGGGAAGGGTAAGCTGGGACAAAGTGAGAGTGGCATGGACATATATACACTACCAAATGTAAAATAGATAGCTAGTGGGAAGCAGCCACATAGCACAGGGAGATCAGCTCAGTGCTTTGTGACCACCTAGAAGGGTGGGATAGGGAGGCTGGGAGGGAGACGCAAGAGGGAGAAGAAATGGGAATATATGTATATGTATAGCTGATTCACTTTGTTATACAGCAGAAACTAACACACCATTGTAAAGCAATTATACTCCAATAAAGATGTTAAAAAAATAAATAAATAATATAAAATATCAGTTGGCTACTAGTTTGTTTACAGATATTTATTTTATAGCATTTTATAATACATCTATCATAGAACATTTGCGTCTCAAACGACAGATATTTCAGTATTTTTACTCTATACCATCATCCTCAATTTAATTAAAAATATCAGTAAGAAAAGTCATGCAACAATTAAGGTAAATATTTATAGAAGAACTTAGACAAGGCAATATGAACCAGCTTCCATCATGGTCCTAGAAAGAAGTTTCTTCTACATGGGGCTAATCCCTCATGGATAGGATCTTCTACTAGCTCCTTGGGTATCTTGCTCTAGCATTTTTAACTCTTTTCCTTGTATTTTAATTTTTATTTCTTAACGGAATCTGACTTTAACCCCCTCCATCTGCGCTTAACTCTTCTCATGTGAATGAATGATCCAAAATCCTGTCTTAGATTTCTTATTTACCATTTTCTCCTTGACCCACTGAAAGAAGAGGCTGCTCTGCTCTATCACTTCACTGAAAATATTCTTGCTGACATCACCAGTGATGCACCATAAATCTCCTCTGACTTCACTCTCTGTTATTAGTCTCTGCAACATTTGCTACTGTTCTCCAATCTATTTCCTGAAATTCTTGTGTCCTTACTTTTCCTGATAGCATTCTCTCCAACTCGCTATTAAGATATATTCCTTTTCAACTTCTTCTGATCTCTTTTTTCATCAATTCCTTGGCTATTCCTATAGTACTGGGGTCCATCTTTAGTCAGATGTTCTCATTCATGTATTCTCAATTAATCCCATGATTTTGACGGTCACCTATAAGTTAATGCCTTTCAAATTGTATCTACATCCTAGATTGCTCCTCTGAACTCAATTTGCATATCCAAATACCTCCTGAGAATTTCTTTCAACCGTCTTATTCTCATATGTAAAAACCGAATTAATTATTCCCACCCAAACTGGCTTTCTTTCTACATCCATATATTGGAGGACTAGAGACTTCAATATGTTCTTTCCTGTATCTAGACCCACTTCTCAGAAGACCCAGAATATCTCTTCTTAGAGTCTGGCTCCCATGGTTGTTTGCTGAGTAAGTAGCAGGCGTATTACCCCATCCCCTGAGCATAGCTGGACCAGTCTTATCTCTCTTCTGGGGACTAAAGTTGAGACAGACAGAATGTGGTATTAGCAGTGGGTGAGATGATCACGTGTGGGCAATGTTCTCTAATTATCAAGCAGGAAAAAAAGCTGGTCTGAAGAGAAAGGTTCATTAAAGCGCAGGTGAAGAGAGCAGTAGAAATGAGAAAGTGTTACACTAGTAAGTGAAAAAGATGGATAGGGTAGCCGCACTGTTTTCTTATAACTCCTGAGTTCTTCTGTACGTTCTTTTCTTGGGATAATAGAGATGTTCCTGTATGGATACAGTAAAGTTTGATTGAGTCTAAGAGTCAACCTAGTCTACTCTGACAGCGATCAAATTGGCCATTAGGCCACATGAGTATTAACTTCTTAACAACTTTTGAATCCAATCTTCTTTCCCCCACTCATAGCCATACCCTCTTCTCACCTAAAGTACTACAGTTTTCCATTAGAGCTTTTCTTTTTCCTCCATCTCCTTCAGTCGTCTATCCCTCTATCTTTCATACTGTTGCAGGACCAATCTTTACAAAATAGGAATCCATATTTATTATTCTTCTGCATGTGCCATTTCATGGCTCCTTGCTGACTACCAGAGGAGGTAAATGCCTTTAAGCAGAGCATGCTAACTGCTCTCTGTCCAGAACCTGGCCAACTTTAATTCATCTTGAGGGTTTGCTGTCCTCTAACTTTTATTTGACTCATGTTATTCTTGCTGCCTAGAATACCCTTCTCTAACTTGTTGCCTGACCATTCCTACTTATCTTTTCAGACCCAACTCCACTGTCTACATTTGCAAATCTCCCCTGATCTAGCAAGTAGAGCTGATTATTCCCTTCTTTGGAATATACACACATACACATTTATCCACTCTGTATCATTTACTTATCTAAATGCCTTTCCTTCATTTTAGAACATGAATTCATTGTTGATGGAGAGCAGTATTTCATAATTTATGCAGCATTTATTTATTTATTATGATCTGACTAAACTTAAGAGATTACTGGTATAATCCAAAGTAGATCTGGGTTCCTGGATCCTAATGATTGACTACTGGTCTATGTGTTAATCCATAATCTAATTCACTTTCTCTTCGAGAAAGAGGGCAACTTTAGAATTATTATAGCTCATACTACAAAATTCAATTTTAAATATCAAGGAGCTCATGTTAAAAGATAAACTGAGGCACATTAAACTTTTCAAGAGTTTATTTGAGCATGCATCATTCAAATTGGGCAGCACTAAACCAGAGGCGGTTAGGGGTACTCCACGCACAGGAGGTAGGGAGATTTACTTACAGAGAAGATGTGGAAGCAAACTACAGAAATTATCTGATTGGCTACAGTTTTAAGCAGTTGCCTTATTTGGGAAAGCCTAGTTGGGTGTTGGTGACTGGTTGTTCTTAAGTTTCATTTTCTTAGATTGGAGGACATTGGCTCTGTTTTAGGTTTTGGTTTGCTTGTGTAGGCTATCAAGGCATTAGAGTCACCTTAGGCTAATGGTCTTCTTGTTTAATTAATTTAACACCCATATTTAAATTAATGGTTTTCTTCACAGCACTTCAAATTGTGACATATATTGCTATGATTTCTTAGAATCACAGTTTACATTTTCCTACTCAAATTCCACACTTTTTTTTAACATCTTTATTGGAGTACAATTGCTTTACAGTGGTGTGTTAGTTTCTGCTGTATAACAAATTGAAACAGCTATACATATACATATATCCCCATTTCTTCTCCCTCTTGCGTCTCCCTCCCAGCCTCCCTATCCTACCCCTCTATGTGGACACAAAGCACCGAGCTGATCTCCCTGTGCTATGTGGTTGCTTCCCACTAGCTATCTATTTTACATTTGATAGTATATAAAAGTCCATGCCACTCTCTCACCTTGTCCCAGTTTACCCTTCCCCCTCCCCGTGTCTTCAAGTCCATTCTCTACGTCTGCGTCTTTATTCCTGTCTTGTCCCTAGGTTCTTCAGATCCATTTTTTTTTTTTTTTTACATTCCATATATATGTGTTAGCATATGGTATTTGTTTTTCTCTTTCTGACTTACTTCACTCTGTATGACAGACTCTAGGTCCAACCACATCACGACAAATAACTCAGTTTTGTTTCCTTTTATGGCTGAGTAATATTCCATTGTATATATGTGCCATAACTTCTTTATCCATTCATCTGTCGACGGATACTTAGGTTGCTTCTATGTTCTGGCTATTGTAAATAGCACTGCAATGAACATTTTGGTACATGACTCTTTTTGAATTATGGTTTTCTCAGGGTATATGCCCAGAAGTGGGATTGCTGGGTCATACGGTAGTTCTATTCTTAGTTTTTAAGGAACCTCTATACTGTTCTCCATAGTGGCTGTATCAATATACATTCCCACTAACAGTGCAAGAGGGTTCCCTTTTCTCCACACTCTCTCCAGCATTTATTGTTTGTAGATTTTTTGATGATGGCCATTCTGACTGGTGTGAGGTGATACCTCATTGTATTTTTGATTTGCATTTCTCTAATGATTAGTGATGTTGAGCATCCTTTCATGTGTTTGTTGGCAATCTGTGTATCTTCTTTGGAGAAAGGTCCATTTAGGTCTTCTGCCCATTTTTGGATTGGGTTGTTTGTTTTGTTGATATTGAGCTGCATGAGCTGCTTGTAAATTTTGGAGATTATTCCTTTGTCAGTTGCTTCATTTACAAATATTTTCTCCCATTCTGAGGGTTGTCTTTTGGTCTTGTTTATGGTTTCCTTTGCTGTGCAAAAGCTTTTAAGTTTCATTGGGTCCCATTAGTTTACTTTTGTTTTTATTTCCATTTCTCTAGGATGTGGGTCAAAAAGGATATTGCTGTGATTTATGTCATAGAGTGTTCTGCCTGTGTTTTCCTCTAAGAGTTTTATAGTGTCTGGCCTTACATTTAGGTCTTTAATCCATTTTGAGCTTATTTGTGTGTATGGTGTTAGGGAGTGATCTAATCTCATACTTTTACATGTATCTGTCCAGTTTTCCCAGCATCACTTATTGAAGAGGCTGTCCTTTCTCCACTGTACATTCCTGTCACCTTTATCAAAGATAAGGTGTCCATATGTGCGTGGATTTATCTCTGGGCTTTCTATCCTGTTCCATTGATCTATATTTCTGTTTTTCCACAAGTATTTTTAAACCAACTCCTTTTATCCAAATGTGGGGAGACTTACTAATAAGATATGAGAGTGGGAGAAGGAGGCAGTAAGATCACTAGATCATACTCTATGAAGCTTGAAAAGTTAGCTTAAGATCTCTATCTTTCAGGGTTTTTTTAACTTAAAATTAGCAGTTGAAATAGCTAATCTATAAATCCCCTCGTAACTCTAAATTTCTGTTCTTGGAAAATCAAAACATTTATAAATATTAATAAAAAGAATAATTTGGAAAGTAATCATTAGTGGCCAGCATGCTTACTTATATTATTAAAGGCATCTACTACTGCTTATATAAACATAAATTAAAATATATTAATGCATTTCTCCATTCCTAGGTAGAAATATCACAAAACATTTTGATTATAGTAACATACCTATAAAAGTATAGGGGCTATATATTAATGTAAATTTTAAATATTTGATTTTTATCTTTAGTAAATGAGAGATATAGTACAACAGAATCTCAGATGAGATAGAAAACGTGTTTATTCATTTGAAGGTAACCTCCAATAGGTTGTGTTCCGGGAATGTTTCATCATCAGTTGATGCAGTTAAAAGCCTGAAAAAAAAAAACACTACCAGAAACAGAAAATGGAGCAAAGCGTCAATTGCTTTTGCATTGTGACTGCTAAATATAAAGGATTTGTTATTTTCATGGACTACAGTTTCTTAAAGTCAGATATTCTGTTTCACCCATTACAGAGTTACTAGCTTAGAAAAAAATAAAACAAAAATACATTTAAAAATAAATATGTTATACCTTTATTGAACAGTCTGTTCCATGTAAATTTTATGTATATGGCTCTTTTTAACATGAAAATAACAGAGGATCTGTTTGAACTCACCAAATAAATGGTTTTAAGAAAGCCTGGCACATTATCTTATGCATATGTACATTATCTTCCTAAACACTTATGTGATACGGGAATGAATATTAAATTTGAAAAGATAAAAGACAAAAATTAAGGAAGTCTCTGTATTCACTATATTTAAAAAATAGTTATCACCTTGTGTAAATGTGATCTACATAGAATGTGAAACACTGAATTTGCTGTCTGGATCATGGTTGAACAATTGGGAACACTGTGATGGTGTTCAGTCACTTTCTTTTGCAAAATTTAACAACTTTCCTCAAATCCAGGATTTATTCTCTTGGGCTCCTCACTGCTGTTGCCTTTCAGTTCCAGCATTTGCTTCTTAGTGCAGCCATGGCACAGATCCATTGCACCAAAGCACAAAATAGGAAATGAACCCCAGTGGGAGAGATTTTATACATAAAAGTCAAAGCAAAACCCCATAAAGAAAGTAACTACGTGTTTATACATTTCACAAAACAGAAAAATGTTCAAAGGAAAGTAAAATTAGCTTTCAAAATAGTTGCCTCTTGAACTGGATATCTGTTACATGACTGTAAACTTACCTTGCATATTTTTATAAAGAAGAATATTTTCACATTTACAGAAGGTAGCCTAGGTATAGCCAGTCTACACATATTGTTGTTGTTCTTTAACATTTTAAGAGTCATTGTAATTTCCAATTTGGGTATTTTCTGCAAAATTTTCAAGAAGCCTCTTTCCTAACTATTCAAAGAAGTACTCAGAAATTCTCCAATTCTAAGCAGAATATTCCCATGTTGCTTGGTGTTAGAAAACAGACATACATTTTACCTACAAAATGGTATTCTCTTGTCAAGAATAGATCAGAAGTGATTAAATAACAAAAGCAGGAAAGAGAAGCTAGTGGCATAGTATAAAGACAGAATACAATAGGCAGAAATGAGTTCAGGAGGTTGAGGAATCCATCTCATAGCTCACTGGCAATTTTCTAAATGAATGAGTAAGTATAGTACTACTGAATCCAATCAAGGTCTCCAAGATGAGGTCACTAGAAAAAGAAACTGTCTTACTCTAGTTCACTGCCTCAAACAAATGTCCGTCTTTCAAAATTAATACACTTTCTTTTTTTGCATTATGAGCATTTTCTCATTTAAAACAAAGTTAAGATTTAAAACTGCATTTCAAACTCTCTACTCACAAAGTGAAAAATAAAACCTTTAACATGTTATAAAGATCCATTATATGTGGCTAAGGATATGTGCATATTTGACATAATTCTACTTGTCTTTCTTATAAATCTTACATTTATCTGCATCTTATTTCAAGTCTATAAAATAAATGTCTCAATGGGATAGTATGAAAATGCTTTTGGAAATAGGGAATTAATGTCTGAACTGAGAAAAAGCATTTCTAGACAACATATAGGGAATTATTTTTGTAGTTCTAAATATTATTAGCTTTACAACTTGCCCTCATTCTTTGCTTCCCCCTCTCCTTTTTTTTTTCTTTCAAGATATATTGTCCCTTTTAGTATGAATAAAAACTGGAGAACAATAACATCTCTTAGTACATGGAGTCAAGGACAGGAAGAGCCTAATCTTGAAGTATAACATATAGAAAATGAGTGAATGAATGTATGAATGAATTCAATGCCGAAGATTTTACACTTTTGGCTACATTTATTAGTAATACTGGAAATCAAGAGAGTCTTGAAAAATTTCTACCAGAAAATGTAGCAAATTACCAAATTTGTAAAATGATAAAAGCTAAGTATAATCAATGCTGATTACGTTTTGAAAACCATATAGAAAGAATGCAATCTCACATAATTTTTCACAATGATTTACCATCTAACTTTTTGTTAGCTCCTAAATTCTGTTGCTAATAAAACCAATATAAAATATCTGATATGTCCCAACAATCACTAAGTTATCATGTTAATTGTTCAACAGTGTATTCTTTTGGAATTTTAAAAAGGCTCTAATTTTATAATATTACCAAAAGGTTAAAACATGCCAATCTAACACAAAATAAGACAATATTTTGCTTATGTTTTTGGCATATCCATTCAGGAACAAAAGATACAACAGATGGATAATAGTTAATGTTGCCAATATACAAATTCACTTTAGAGAAACTGGGACAATCCCACTGCATAGCAATATAGTGCAATAAAAAGAAAATGGGTTTCTGTAGCTCTCTTAAAGAGGAGGGAATTTAAGGAACTAATACTAAACTTATAAAATACATTTTGAAGCTGAATAGTATCTAAAGAGAGCAACTTGAGTATTCAAGATTTTGGTAAATAATGTCACGAAAATTACAGAATATTTAATATGAAGGAAAATAATATTAGCAGAATGTTCTAGGCATCTTCCTGAGGATTTTTATCTCACTTTTATGAGGAAATTTTCTTGACTAAAAAAACACAGATTATTCTGAGAATCTAGATTATTTATAATATCCTTTCAGTGAAATTGGCTATTCATTACATAATTTGAAATAAACTAATGGCAAAGAACAGAAATGATACATATGCAGTACTTGCTTGTACTGGGTAGTTTTTACAGGTGAAGTTATTAAAATCTCTCAATCAATCCCAAATCTAAGTACTATAATTTCCACTTTACACACAAAAGAGTTAAAGATTCAGGGTAGAGTTAAATGATTTCCACAGGTAATGCTGTGAATTTCAGAACAAAGATTCAAACCTATGTGTATTATATCCTAACATTTTATCGAATATGCTGTGTTGATCTTCAATAAAGGACTATGTCTGTATATTTCAATACAGTTTGAATGAATATGAGAAAAACAAATTAGAAACTAAGAGCAGTGAAGAAACTATCATTAGAGTATATAGGGATGGGTTCCCGAGGCCTAACAAAAGGTTTGGACTTCATAGCAAATTGCTGTTGGTGAAATTAAAGCAAGGTCATATTGTACTAATCTGCTTGTTAGTCTTATAACCTCCACTAAATAGTAAACTCTATCATGGGGACAGAGACCAAGAGAATTAATCTTGTTTAATCTTCTCTCCCCACTGCCTGGTGCAGGACACTGGCTAAAACAAGGCATTCAATGAATTTCCAGGGAATGAACCGAACTGCAAGCAGAGAAAGGCCATAGTCTGGAGAAATAAGTTTGGTGGTAAGCAATCACAGAAAGGGTTTGCTTTCATTACGAAATTAGAGCCATTATGGCTGAGAAATGAATCCAAAGGAGCTTTAACACCAAGCTAGTCAAGAACTCAGAGCCAGTCAAAGGACCAGAATGACTAGGATGTAAAACAAGAGCAGAGGCCTGAGAAGTAACTCAGTGTCCTAAAGAGACCTTAATTAAAGGAGAACTGGTGAAAAAGATTTGGAGGAAATCACCTAATCACGCCTTTGGAATTTATGTTAAGAAATCATTGTGCTAAAAGAAATTACCTGCTTTTATGTTGATAAAACTTATCCAACATTATTTATTTTAATGAAAATGCATCTTTCATAAAATAAATAGAAATTAATTCTTATTTCAAAATTTATGGTGGTTTATAAGAAAGCCAAACCCTGTGGTCTGGTCTCAATCACGTGAGAGTGTCACCTTACTGCCGACTTGTGGCCACCTGACTGAAATTCAGGGGCAGACTCGAGAAAAAGAAATATTAGAAAACAGAATCTGTAAAGTAAAGCTTAAAAGCGAATGCTTTTTTCTATAGTTTATCATCAGGTTTTGCAGAATTGAGAGTAATATATGCGTTTTGAAGAAGTTAAGTCCATAGACTTTTGACAGCTTATTACTTCCATCTAATATGACTTGGTAGGCTTACCAGTAATTATAAATCATAAGAACAGTAAACAAACTTTTGTTTTTAAGATAATTATGAGATGACTGGCTTCATTATAAAATAAAGTTTCAAGATCAAGTGGAAGTTTTCCTGAAATACTAACTGGATATATAAATATAAAACTTTCTAAATGTTTTTTCCAAGGTTAAAAAATAGGTTTGAATAATTGTTTAATAGCATTTCAAAAAATAAAATAGATAAAAATAGTACCATACTTAACATTCAACCCTGTATACAAATTTAAAGATGATTGTGGTGTCTTTGCTCACTTTATATGTAACACACTTTGCCAGAAATTCTACGTTTTAGAAATTAAGTTGGCTTCACATTTCTGAAGTGGGTAAACTGCTAGACACTGACACTTTAGTTTGAATTGCATTATATGATGTTTTCCCCTTAAAAATTTAATAAGATATATCTAATATGACTAAATGGAGGTTTTGATGAAGATAGGAACATAGATCCCAGTATCATACCAATCTTCTCTGGGTTAGATATTCCTAGGTAGGATGCTGTACTTGGGGACTTTTGGGTAACTAAATGGAAGCCCTAGACAAATACAGGGAGTTAATACCAGAATTTAAGCAAAAAAGTAAGACAAGATGGATGAGTATTTACATAAAATTTACTTTTTACTTGCTATTTTGCCTAAGAATTGCCTTACCTGTCCAGCAATGTTTATCTCTGAAATAACCTCTTATCTTTGAGCTGTCACAAACAATTTTTGCCAATGACACTGTCTTTAAAAATCACTATGTTTGTGTTTTACAAATTAAACTTTAAAAAATACTTTTCTTAGTATAAGAAATGACCAGTTCCGTCCAGTAATTTATCGGGTTCTTAGTGCACAGCTTTCATGAGGCAGATCTTAATCACCTAGTATGCCATTATCATGATCCATAAAAGTTAAAAAAAATGACAAAGATTCAGGAGGAAGGGAAAGTAAATAAATGTATGTTTTACAAAAGATCAAGTTAAAAAAATCACATAAAAATAAAAAATTTATTTTTATTTAAAAATAAAAGGGAAAATGTCTTTTGTAGCTCAGAAATACATTAAATAGTAAATAAATTTGATTTTGGGGAGATCCAAAATACCTAAATGAGCAATCTGTTTATTTAGGACAGAAATATGCTGGGTCTGCAACTCTGTTTAGAGCCCAGTTGAATCATGTTTTTGGTAAGATCTAATTGCCATCACAATTTGTATCTTAGGACTTTATAGTCAGGTACAACATCAAAAATATGTTTCTAAGATAAGCAGGTCTCTTTTTACATTTCAAAAATACATGGGGCACAACTATGATAGTGATTTTTTAAAAAGCTTGATGTTGGATTTCAATTATTATATTTTAACAAAGTTTTTTTTTTTAAGTTATTCCTTCATTTCAGAAACTTGTATTTCCCTGTTGTTTCTTCACATCATTTTCCAGTCTTGAATTTACAGATAACTTTATATTAGGAAAAAGAATCAAATGCTCCTCACAGTACCAGTTCATCACCCAGAAAATATGGAGATAATTCCAATTTTAAAAAGCTTTTTAAAGCATACATCAAACCAAAAATGAACTAAAGCGACAATATATCACACTTTTAAACCACAGAAATAAGAAAATTCATGAGGTAAGCAGACTAATTGTTGAAAACAATTTTAAAACAGTGTAAGTCATGCCTTTCTCACTGCTTTAGGAAAAAATGATAAATAATAATATAACCAGAAACTCAGGTTTCCTTTTGGTATTCATCATTTTAAGTGTAAATCATTCATATTTCCATTTATTGCCTGAAATTAGCAAAACACAACTTTTTTCAAATTCTGCATTATTCTGGGAAAACACAGTCCAATATTTATGACCAGAGGTCCTTGGAAAAATGATTGGGCCGAGAAAGAAGCCTAACGTAATTTTAAAAATGACGACATAAACACTGGATTTGGGGATAAACTAAGATTTTTTGGACACTTAAAAGTATACCAATTTCAAAGCTGGTTTTGCCAACAATACTTATGTAGGCAAACTAGAACTTGCCATCTTCTTTTTTTTCCAGAGGCCTTTTTTTCCTTTGGTTGAAAGAAAAATTACCCTCTATTAACTCTGAGATCCTTTGGGAAAGAATATCCTAGCCTTTCCTTGAAAGTCTTCCCACCTCTACTGTCAAGCTAAAACAAAGCTTGTTTCTTCCTCCCTACTGGTGAACTCTAATCAGCTTGTATAGGAGGGAAAGAAACAAATACTGTACCTGGACAGTGAAAGGTACATGACTTTACCAGCGAGTGCTTTCTTGAGATAAGATGAAATGGTGAAAGCACTTTCAAATATAACGTATAATGTACAACGGGAAGGCTAAACTAAAGGAAGAGAGGATGGTTTTGTGAGCTTGGTAGGGCTTGCAACAGAAAAGAATACTGGAAAGTTACACATTACTACTCCCTAAAGAGACGTTGATTACACACACACACACACACACACACACACACACACACACACCGTTACTTAGCACCCAGGAAGATATCTGAACTCCAGCTCTCATCTTCTTACAGCTGGTTAAGTGTACCCTCTCCTCACCTCGGTCCGAGCACTAGGAAAAAAAAAGAAAACGAAAAAGAAAAGTTATTTATTCCAGCAATGCAAGGTCTTTGGGCTTCTCATTCAACATCTCTCTATACTTTGGTCCCCAGGGGAAACTGCAAACCTTTATCTCCTGGTCTTCAGCGGTTCCTATCGGCTCAGTAGGGAAGGGTGGGGGCAAGTGGGAAAATCCTTAAGGAAAAAGGAGTCACCCCTGCGTCCAAAAGTATTGGAAGTGCTCGCTCGTATCTGCTTGTGGTCCGTGCTGGTGCTCCGCCGCCGCCCCTCAGTGAAGTCCGAGAAGCGGCCAAGTTTAAAGTGAAACGAAGATGGAAGCACTCTCTCTCCCTGTTTCTCAGAGAGTCCCTTAACTTATTTCGCCGCAGGTTCTTGCCCTGGACTTTTCGGAAACCTTTTTTCACTTCAGGGGACAAAAAGCCACAGGGGCAGCGCTGATGGTTTTAGTGGAGAGTCTCCTGGCCTGCAGTGGTGTCCGCTGATGTATTTGTCCTTGGTGTCCCTTTGGTTTATTTTTCTGAGGTGTCGGAGGTGTCGCCACGCAGACCCGCTGCTGCGCGAGTTTGCCACCAGCTCTCGAACTCTAATCGTCCGGCGCCACCCGGGCTCCGCGGAACTCGCCCCAGAGCCCCGGACCCGGTGCCGCCAGCGAACCTGGAAGGAGGAGGCACAGCAGGAACTGCGGCCCCTGAGCCGAGCTCCTTCGGAGCAAAGCCTCCGGAAGAGTTGCGCGGATTCCTAAACCCCGGATTGGACCTGGAGCCCGGTGGGCGTAGAGAGGAAGAAGGAAGAAGAGGAAGGAGGAGACACGAGAGCACTTTCCACCTCAAGCGCCAACACCCCTCGCATCCTCTCCTGAAAGAGGCAGCTGTGTGGGTCCTGCCTATGCGTGGGTGCACGTGTACGCGCTTGGGAGAGCCCGTGGGTGTGTTCGGGTGTGAGCGCGTCTGGGCACCCGCAGGGCAACGCTGAAGGCTGGGAGAGCTCTATTGGTAGCCAAATTCGAGAACGCCCTATCCTAGGAGGCCACTAGCACGTGGCTTTGACAAGTAGGCCTGGAAGAGGCCCTCATTAGCCAGCTTCCTTCGGCAACTCCCAACTCTTACATTCTCTTTGGGTTCAGACTGGTTTCGGGGCCAGCAGAGATCCGAGCTGAGAGGGAGTTCCTCGCTGGGGCCGAAGACCAAGTGCTGGTGAACCGGTTAAAGAGAAGTGACAGGATTTCCAGGCTCAGGCGATAGGAACAGCTGATTTCACTCGCGGTTCCCAGGAGAAAGACTTTTTCCGGGCTGGAGGGAGGGTAGGGTCGAGAAGAGTAATTCTAGGATTTGTGGCGAGAAAAGTCGACCTCCGCCGGCGGGGCCCTGTCTTGCTTTCTCCCCATCCCTCTTCTCTTTCCTGCTTCAGACCTGTTCCCTGTCCCAGTAACCTTAGTGGCCTGGTCTGGCTTGTGACGACTATTGGGTTTACTTTCTGCCCTTGACATACTAATATGTGACCAACTTCAGTACTGGTAATGTCTGATGCTCAACTGAGTTGATTCTCAAATATAATATTCTTTTCAGCTTTTGCGCCCATCGATTAGTAAGTAAACTACCACCTACTACTAAGGGGACGGTGGAAACCAGTCGCAGGCGACTGAGACCCCTAGGTCAGCAGTCCTCCATCTCAGATATTCCTGGCGGGTTATAGCTAATAACTTTTCCCTGTGCCATAAGCAGTCACAGCCTGACCCGGTGATACTCCTTTACCCCGTAACCGTGGGGCAGTGGGCGGTCAGTAAGTCCCCCCGTCGCAAAAGACTGGGGACGCCCCTGAAGTTCGCCTTCATGCTCCAGATTTTCTGCTTTCTCCCCTCCCCCTGCCTGCAACGCCCCCGCGCCTCGCCTGCCCCGGGATTTGCCGGCGCCTGGCTGGCCCTTTACTCCAGCCCTGGGTAAATCAGCCCGGAACTCGCCAGGCTCCGAGGCGCGGAGGGAGGCGTGGCGGCCCCGGCGAGGGTCTCGCCTGACTCCCGGAGTCTCGGCGGCGCAGCAGCTCCTGTCACTGCGGCGAGGGTCGGGCTCACGGCCGCGCGCCCCGCCGCCGCCACCGCCTCCATGCTGCAGCGCGGGGCGCAGTTCCTCCCGGCCCGGCGGCTGCAGTCGTCCAAACACGCCGGCTCGGGAAGCCCGGAAGCCGGGCCCGCCCGGGCCACAACCACAGCGCGGGAGTCCGGCCGCCAGCCTCTCGCCTGAGCCGCGGACTCGCCCGGAAGCCGCGGGCAGCGGGCGGGGCACTGTGCAGTGGCGCGTAGGAAGACTGCCGCGGTGTGCAGAGCGGCCCGAACTGAGGACTCTGTGTGCGTGCGCGCGGGGGTGCGTGTGTTTGCGCCTGTTTTTCGTTCTTCCCTCAAGGATGGCAATGGCTTGCAGCTGGCTGCTCCCTTAGGATTCTAGAGTTTGTGGAGCTCTAGGTTGTGAGCACAAACCACCCATATAATCCATTTTGCACGGGCGGTTTATATCAGGAGAAAAAAAGCGCAACTGGACGGGGGTGGGGCAGACCAAGGAAACCTTCTGGAAATACAAATACGCACGCACAACACTCATAAGAGAGAGGAAGAATGAAAGACCTGGTAAGATGTCTGTAACCTTCCTGCTGGCCCTTCCATTTTTCCGGAAAGATTCTGGATCGTTTCTACCTTTTGAAGTCATCTTGGCATCTATTTTTTTGTAAGCTCTCTCCAGCTTAGTAGCGTGCGTGAGGGCGTGTGTGTATGTGTGCGCGCGCTTATCTGATGCATTTGACTGTCTTTTGTACAACTGCCCAGAAGCAAATGTGTTAACTCGGCGGTCCCCCTCGATGCCTGGCTTCTCGCAGAGCGCGGAGGACGCCCAGACCCATTTTCCAGTCTGGATTCGGAAGGGCTGCTCAGCTTTGGACCCTTGTGTGTGGATCGCTTTACCCAGAGGCTTGGAAAGCGCCAGTATTAACCTGCTTACAGGTACATCACAAGGTCGCCAGAGGGTCTTGCAGCCGTCTTGTTTCTGTGCATCTAGACCTTCCTGTCTTGGCCCGAAGGATATTTACGTTTCGGTCGACATAATTTGAAGCCAAAAGTTCAGCCTGTCGAGCTGGTTTCTGCACAATCAAGGTAAAAAGAATTGCCTTTCAAACTGCTTAACAAAATCCCCGACTCTTCGACTCTTCCTTGCTGGTTCCTGGCTCTTTTGCCTCCCCACCAAAATGTCACCAGCTCTTGAATTACGTGGATTTGGGTTGGAGGAGAACTTGAAGGAAACGTGATAGAACCGCTATGCTAGACCACTCTCTTTGCTGCCCGTGGTCCTGTGGGCATCGAAGCCGATCGTGAGAAGGACCAGTCACCTCCTTGCTTTTCCTTCCCCGTGCTGTACTGGGTGTGTGTGTGTGTGTGTGTGTGCAAGTGTGAATGCGAGTGCGCGCGCGCCTGTCTGCGAGTGTGTGTGTGTTTGAGTGTGTTTCTGTGTGTGCGTGCGCGGCCGCCCTACCTCTGCCCGATTCCTGGGTGCAGAAACGCGGGTTTCATGGGGCGATCGCCGCGGATCCCCCGCCCAGCGCGACCTGCGGGCAACGGCGGCAGTGGCAGGAGCCGCCTCTCGGACTCCCTAGGATGCGGGTGCTGAGCTATGGCAAAGGGCAGCGAAGTGACGAGCGAGACCCACGTACGACTGTGAAAGCCACCTGGAAACACCTTGCCGGGATTGTACCTGCGGGCAGAAAGTCTTCCTACGCCCGTCTTTCCTCTAGAGGCACCAGGTAACAAGCAAACGACTTCCCGCCTCACCCAGTTTCCCTCTGATCTTATTTCTAGTGTCTTATCTGCATTGCAGGCTACTTTACTTATTAATGTTTTGAAAATCATTAAGAAGGGCTGGGTATTCAAGGGCGCTCTGTGATGTAATATAATTTCTAGTAGGTGGAATATAAATCTATACCTGAGCATTTAATCTAGTAGTGAAAGCTAAGAAAATATGGATACGCTCCACCCTAAGTGATGTTTTTGGAAGCTAGGCGTGTTGAACCTGTCTGAAGATGCCAGAGATTAAAGTCCCGTGTTTTCTTCAGGCTATGGTTGCCACGGACCATTTGGTATCCAACCCTCCCCAGATTGTGGAGTGTGAGAGGGTGTTTGGTTTCCACCCATCGTTTCAGGCAGGGATCACTTTGACCCTTCTCTTCCTCTGGTGCCAGGTTGTTTTCCTGATTGTCGACGAGCTTGCCAGATCCTTTAGTAGTCGTAAATTATGCATCTGGAGACTTTAATTCGAAATACAGTTTTCTTGGAACTTGCTTTGAGTGGAAGGGAATTCATTGCCACGGGTGTATGTGTTGAGATACGGTGTTTAACTGCCAGGGTTGCTTTTATGTAGCAAAATAGATCCATATCTAGAGGAGCGCTGCTAAAACCACAACCTCAGTCCCCAGCTGCATTGTCTCGCTTGTGGAGAGGGGCTTGTACGCGCGTGGTTTGTTTTTATTTTGTTCTGCTTTTTTTTTTTTTTTGGTTTGTCTCTGTATAATGTGTATTTTGAAAATTCTTGCCAGTGCCTTGATTTACAAGGAGTAGGGTGGATTTGCGACTGCCTAATTAACATATTGGGTCTGATATGTTAAAAATGGAGATTCCCACAGCCGGCTGAGGCAGAACAAATTTAGTGAACTTCCAAAGCCTCTTACCTTCGCACCTTATTTCTCTCATTTCCTATCCCATCACCTCTGCGTCCCCTACAGAAAATTTCTCTCCCTTCTCGAGGGCATTAGGATTAAGAAAATAAAGCACTTCCAAAGTAGTCTCATCAATGTTTTATTAGACAGTGAAGGCGGTCTGAATAATTCAGCTAGGGAATGCTCGTTTGTCTCCCGCCTTTGGGAGCTGCCTGCTCGCTGCACTCAACCAAGGGTTTGGCTTAGCCGAGCGCACGGTGCCCTGCTCCTGGAAGCAGTGACTGGTACTGCTCCGCGGGTTTCTCTTTGCTGAAGCCGCTTGGAAAGTGGAGGGGCGCTGCCTGCTTTTCCTCCGCCCGCTGCATTTTTAAAATAGATATCCGTATGATGGTATTTGCGGACTACAAGCCGGTCGCTAGCTAGCTGCTGTCGCTGTCCCTGCGCCTTGATGTCCCCGACTACTCTGGAGATTGGGCTCGGCTGCTGCTTCAGCCCTCGCAGGCTGGTGGTGCTACAAGGCCGTGTTTGCAGCGGGCTTGGGGGCTGGGCTCCGCCACTGCAGCTGCCAGGCCCGCGTTGACACTTTCTTGGGGCCGGGCGGGAGAGCTCAGCGGGCCCCCTGGCAGACAGCGGGCGCATCATGGCAGAGGTGGCTGCCTGGATTTGAGACGGAGGAAGTGGAGAGACACACGTGGCGGGGGGGGCAGTGAGGTCCTGCCCGATTTCCTTGCGCCTGCAGCCCCCTCTCCCTTCTTGGTAAATGAATATTCAAGTACATAGAAGGAAAGCTGGCTGGCTGCAAAAATGCCTTGATATTCACATACTGCATGATTTCTCAGGATTCAAAACCTGAAACGAAGTGTGCTTTTCCTAGGCCTCCATTTGTTCCTCTCTTCTCTCCCCTCTTGCTCTCCTGGATTTAATCAGGTCATTTCTACTCCTGTTTTACCTCCAGTTGAAATACCACTGGAAAGACTGCTACCTACCCGCACCCCAACTCCAATAAACACGAAGGAGTTGAAGGCCACTCTTTAGACAGATTTGCTCTGTAACTTTGAGCTCTAGGGAGAGCCAAGAAAGAATAGGGAGTATAACTCGACTTTAACAGAAAAGCAGGTCCCCCCTCTACTTTCTGAAGACTCAGAAAGAAAAGGGTACTGCCTGCATACATAAAGACTAAAAATAACTGAATTTGAGAGGAATTAGGTGAGGATTTTTCTTTTCTTTCATCATTTCCTTTTTCTCTTTTAGTGAATTTATTTGTATTTCTCCTATTGCTCAGAAAATCATAGTCAGAAAATTGATTTGTGTATACTAAAAATCTGACAGAGATACCTTTTTGTCCCCCAGATTTCTTCAGAATATTATTACAACAGAAACTTATAGCATACTCATAATATTTGTTAGCAAATAAGCCATCCCTGTTTAGAGGGTGCCCAAGAAGGATGGGATACTGGTGGAGAATATTAGTACTTGGGAAAATTTTGTGTTTTCTCCATGTCCCTCATTTCATTTCACCCTGGCCTTTTCTCATTAAGGATTCAGTCCTTTGCAGGTTAAGTCTTGTCCTTGTGCCCTCATCCTCTGCGAAGGTTGAAACAAATGTATTAACTGGATGTTGAGTGATCAGACGCCTAAACATAGATTGTGGTGTGATTCATGTTTAAAAATGCCATTCATTGGTGCAGACTGGAGGTAGGTGAAATGTCAAAACCAGATAGTCCCCCTAGCATAGAGTTTCATGTATAGAAGTTCCTTAAAAAATGGAGCCTTCTGCCTCCCTTCTCTTCTCTCTTGTCTGGAGAGACAGAGAGGTGCAAACCAGTTTGAGGATCTGAGTCCACTGCCCTTGGTCAGCGTTGTACTTAGAGCTGGCTTGACTCACTAATAGGTCAAGACTATCAGGTATTGATAGAAAATTTCCTAGAAAAACTTTCCTTCCTTGTCAGCTCTCTTGTGGTCACTAACAAGAGGGGCAGAACAATAGGAAAGCTAGGATACCCATGGACACAGATGTGAGCATATAGGCAGGCGGAAAGGAGTTGTCATTTAGCTCCTGTCCTCGAGACCATTCCTTTTTGTCATTTTTTCACTTTCTCTTTTCAAGAGGAGAATGACCTTGAGCAACACCAGTCTTCTGTGCTTCGCATACCTCGTTTCCTCCCTCAAACATGTGATGTATATATGAACACACACACATACATACATACACACACACCTGAGTTTTGAAATGAGATTCTTGTGCTTATGTGTTTTGGGAGGGGTTCATCAAATATATCTCTGATTGATACCAGCCAGAGGTGATTTTCTTTCCTTTTCCATAAGAGTATGTAGCAAGAGCTGTGGTAACTTGAGGCAAGATTGCCCCACCCTTATCCCCTCTTCCAGTATTTTTATCTCGTCTGTCATTCAGTGTATTCCTGGTATTAAAGCAGTGTCTGATTATGGCACTGGTGTTTAAATGACCATCATATGTTATAACTGCCTTTTATCTTTTTATGAATGACCATAAGTCCCTTTTTGTGCATTTAAACCAGTGTTCTGTTTCCTCTTGCTTCTTGGAGCACTTTAGACTTCTTAGTTTTGCTGAGTTTTCTAGCTGGTGAAATTAGGATCTTGCTTTCTGCTGATACTATTGCTGTGTTGATATATGGTTGGGATGAAATGCCTGCAGATTTCTAACAGTGTTCCTGCCTCTACATAAAACTACTACATCATAGTTCTATATCATAACTTAGTTATTATATATCTATATCATAACTATATATGATATATCTATATCTATCTATATATAGATATATCTATATCTATATCATAACATAGTTCTATATCATATCCAGTTATTTTAAGGAAAATTTACTATAAATAAGATTGCTAAGTATTTTTGCCAATTTTAAGGTTGGAAGAAGAAAGCTACTTGAAAGTTTCTGATGGCTTAACTGGCTAATCTACTGACTCATTCCAGTGAATTTTATTTTCTGTTTACTCAGAAATGTAATATACTGGCATTACTTTCAGAGTTTTGTGTATAGTATAAATGGTTCTGAGTTTTATGTTTCATTGAAGAGTAAAGATATAAATTCAGGCCTTTTAATAGATGTGTTTGTGACCCTGTAGGATACATGACTAACTGGTAATTTTGCTAAATCATTCCACTGACACACATGTGCATAGCTCTGCCTTGTTCAATAAACCTTGAGAGTGAGACTACTTATTATATTTCTACAGCCCACATTTTTATTCCTGTGGCATCCTTCAATCATTGAGGACTATTTAAAATCTAAGGCGGTATAATTTGCCCATTACATGGTGTGTTCATGGTGAAATTAAGAAGTATTATGTTTATAAGTATTGAAGCTATTCTGGTTAGAGGTGTACCATTTTTATTATGCTCTATCAACATAAACTATATGTTATTATGAAAACTCCTGTTTTATGTAAGTATAACAAGAGCTAGAAAAAATAAAGAATTTAATTCAGATATAGTGCTGTTTTTTAAGCTTTTCCATCTTAGTGTTCTGATAGATTCTATTCTGACAGAATGCTTTTTACTGATCTATGACATAATTTAATACTAATTATGAAGATGGTTAACAAGTGATAGAAAATTACAAAGGAATTACATGGTTATATAAATGCTCTGTCACTTTACTGATAACAAGTAAGTCACATGAAAAGGGTTTTTTATTTAAACTACAAACTACATCCGTAAGGTTTCTCGGAAATTGGCTTTGATAGCCTATGTTTATTAAGTTACAAACTTGGTCACATTGGGAGGAAAATGCCAATTGACCAATTTAAGTGCTGTTAGAAAATATATCTTTTAATAAAATCTGTCTAATTGTAAACCTCATGCTTTTCTTCTTTTCTTTGTAGGAGCATATATGTAATTTATTGCTTTTTAAAAAGCTTCCAATGAAATATTTTGAAATCAGTGTTATTATAATCCTTATGAAGAACAATTAAGAATTACCACTGAATGTTGAATCTATTTTAGATTTTGTAACAAAAAAAACTCTCCAGAAAAGTAACAAGATACAGGAATAAAGTTGTAGGATCCTTTCACCAGCTCTGAGAGTGTTTCTGAATTCTTAGAAAAAGAACAAAAGAAAATGCCAATTAGTTCAATAGATACTCAATTAGAACTAGTACACTTAATCAAGAGTTAGAAGCCAAAACAGTGCTGTTTACATTACTGTATTTTCACTTTGCCCTTTGTAGCTCTTTTAAGGAGTTGCTAAAGAGACCTAAAGGACATATATTAGTTGCTCTCCAGATTCTGTCACCCATGTTGACTTCTCATTTCCTGTCTTGAAGTAATCATGAATCTTAGTGGTATCACTTCCAAAGTTATGTTTGCATTAAAGTGATTTACTAGTGGAAACATATCAACTCTGTAACCATGAAAACTAACTTTCTTGTACCTTCTTTGGAAGTAAAGGCTGTGGTATTTTCTCAATAATTAGCTCTTTTTGTTATTTTTTCCCATGGTATAAAAGTTAGGTTACCAAGTGATTTATGTGCACTTGTCTTATTAGTGCTAAAGCATTTGTATAGCAGCGTTAAAATGCATATACTTTATAGGGAAACATTGAACACTGAATTGAGTACTCAGGACATATGCTTTATTCTACATGGATAGAGTTATCATTATATCACTAATATTCACTAATGTGTCACTAGTATTCACATATATTTTAATTTGAAATGCCTCATTTAACAGAAATATGCCTACCTTTAAATTGAAAATTTGGGGTTATTTATAGTAATTGTGTAGGACATTTGCCTTGTATTGACTCTTCAAATGTCAGGCACTTTGTCAACATGTAACTAGACATTGGATGCTGACCTCAAGAAACTTATTTTCTTAGTAACATGAAAGATATAAACAAGTGTATGGCTTGAAAATAACTGATATTTTAAAATTCTATTTTGATATTTTATGCTTTGTAGTAGGGAAGACAGAGGAAATCAGGAAATCGTAACTGTGTTTTGTGGACAATGGTATTGCACAGTGGTTAGAAGCATGAACTTTGGGATTTCATATACCTGTGTCTCAGACCTGTATAACCTTGAGCGAGTCTTATAACCTGTCTGAGTCTTAGTGTCCTCACTTCTAAATGAAGCTAATAATAAAAGACACTTAGCTGTAGTCATCATCATCATCACCATCATCATTATCATCTCATCATTAGCTATCATGAGGGTAAAGGAGAAAACTAAAAGAAGTGGTAATTGAATGACTTCAAAGCCTATTCTTGGGGCCATAGATGCTCAGGATTCCAGGGAATGCTAAAGGTCATCCAAACCAGGGGTCGTGCAGTCCAGTGTGCTCAGAGATCAAGCAGAAGATGTAAAGCAGGAAATCTGGCTGGCTTTAAGAAATTGTAGGCTGTAGGATCTCTGTTATACTGGAGAGTGCCTGACTTACCCAAGACATTCAAATTTAAATTCATTTTAACCCCTGATGAGTTTGGCATTATGAAACTTCTGAATTATTCTGACATCCATTCTATCTTAAATATTTTGGAAAGCATTCCTGCCATGTGGTCATCTTGACTCAGCTTGGATACCTTCAGTGATTCCCAAAATTACTCCATATAAAGTAGATTATTCCAATTTGTATAGTCTTATCATAAAATTCCTTTTTGGGATTGAGCCCAAAATCTGGTATCCTGTGGCTTCTGATTAATTTTAATATGGGAGGAGAGACACACAATAAGTCTAATTCCCAGTAACAGTACCTCAAATATTTAAACTCAGTTACTCAAGATCCCTAACCGACAATTGCTCTGCTTATGATTAAACATAACTTGACCTGAACAGGTTTGGGACAGTTTTCTACGTGTCATGATTTCAAGCCTTTTACCTTTTACACTCAGTAAATTTTAGCTATCATAAATCTTCATCATTACCCTCTTTGAGATAGGCTCCAGTTTGTTTTCTTGCTTCTTACTGAATTATGTTACCAGCACCAACAAGCCCTGTGGGTCTACTAGCATAGAGTTGAGCAGGGCCATTGTTTCCTTACTCTTGACACTGGAGAAAGTCAGGTACATGCAGTAATCCTCCATCTAGCACTCCTGTCAGATATTACTGTTTGATCAATGACTTCTTCCCTTTTGAGCCTGGACAAGTCTTGAACATGTATCTCTAAGATGCTACGACTTGTCAATTCAAGTTTTGTCACAAGATTTAAAGTATTTGCCATTCTGAGTCTAGGCACTAGTAAAGATGCCTGAGACCACACTTTCAACATTCACATCACATGATTTGCTCCTAGTGCTCAAATTAATTAAATCTTCTCCACTAAATATTGAGACAAGTAACATAAATTTCAGTGTTGGTGTTCATAATATATACGAGAAACAATGGAATGGAGTAAGACAAGGTGGATTTTCACCTCGCCCTAACTTCATGGGTTGGCTCTCTGATTTAGACAAGAATGATTCAAGGCCCGTTCTTTGATCCGTTTACCAAATATTTCTTCATTATTTAATTCATGCTTTGATACTCTGCTAGCCATTTCTCCTTTGAGACACAAAAGCCCAAATGGCATAGATAACCACTCTGGGAAGCTGAAATCTCAAGAGAGGAACACATATTCTTTCAGTGAGGTAGCCCTAGGCCCGAGTCAGTCTTGATGGTATTCTCATATCTCTGCCTCTTAACTTACCCTTAAACCTAGATGATGTTGATTTCTAGTATATTTACTAACTTAATTTGTGTTACCTCCTCCATTATTGAATAAAGTCCATGTTTAGGCTCCTAGTAGTTTCCCCAGCCTTCATATGAGGTCACCTCCTAATTTCCAACAAAGGGAAAATTATTTGAATACAAAAGGAAATAGTCAAACTCCCTTTATCTGGTATCCTTGTAGAATGAGTCTTCTCCTTCTTGACCATTCTCCATGGTCTTGAATGTTATTCTTTTGAGGCATCATATTTAGAAATGCTTTTTTTAGATGTTTACTTTTAATGGAAATGCTGATAGTTATTAAAATTAACACACTAATTCTGAATATAGTTAACCTTTTCTTAATGACTTCATGTCTTCATTGTATATGTTGGTGATTGCAGAAAGCCCTTGGGGACCAGCCCATGACATGTTTAAGGCAGCTTATACTGATATTAAATTTTCCCCAACTTCTTTTCCTTCCCTTTATCTTCTGTGTATGATTAAAAACATTTTTTTCTTTGTTCTCATATAGCTAACATTTTTTTTCAGTGGGTCTGTTTTCCTTTTTAACGGACTGATTGGAAATTTATTGACAGAGTGGTAAGATTATTAGCTGTTTTTGTAAAATAGAGCCTGAGGATGACTAAAATTCTAAGATCCTCTCTATTGAGGAAAGCACATGAGTTTTCCTCCATGTACTATGTGGAAAGCACTGAAAGATGCTAATGTCTCCATGTAATATGTGGAAAGCACTGAAAGATGCTGATGTATCTTGCATAATATATGATTAGATGATGATGATGATGGTGAACAGGATCATCATCGTCATCATCACTTTCTGAGAATGTCCTTTGCATACAGTGTTGGTTTTTACTTTCTTCTAATCCATGAAATAACCTTCAGCTTAGGTATGATTGTATACATTTATAGAGGAGCAAGTCTGAGGCTGAGGACAGTTTCCTTGTCCGTGATTATATGACTAACAGACAATAGGACTAGAATTCAAATACAAATATTTCTGATTCTAAAGAAGATGCTATATTTGCTATATGTAGATTTCCCTTTTCTCCTATCTCTTAAAGCTGTTTTTTGTTTATTATTATATAAATGTGTTTTTAACCTCTTTCAAGGATGCTGGCTATCTTCCGAATAAGCATCTTATTCTCAATTTCTTTTCCCTTTATTGTACTCTATAAATTGCCATGTTTCATATCTGGAGGTTTTTGAAAGACTTTATGGTTATCCATTAGGGGATTCTCTAGCTGTTTGCATTGAGAAGGGAATGTTTGGTCCTGAGTCTGGAATATAAGTATATAATAATAATAATTATTTTTTTTTTTTGCTAAACAAGACTGTGTGATTTTGGGTGATTTACTCAATTCCCAATTCCCATCTGCAAAAGGGACTTGCAAGCCATTATAAACTGCCTGGTACATCTAGGTAATTAATAAATAATTGTTCCCTTTAGTGCTTTTCCTAGTATAGAAGAATCAGAAAATTCTGTGAAATGTTAGGACTGGATGGAACTTGGAGATCACTCTGTTTATCATTAAAACTTTTGCATGTGTCTAATTGTGCTTTACATTCCACTTGCCTCTGTGTGCAGGCTGCTGTTGCAATACTTAATGAGTGCCTCAGGCTTTAGCCCCAGATACCCCTCCCTTTGGGACGGGGTCAGAAAAAAGTCAAATAACAAATTCATTTCTTCACCTTGTATCCAAATTTCTGTGCATTATTTCAATGACAGAGGGGCCTGACATTAGCCAAAATCTGATACTTAATTCTTGGTGTATCTGTTGGCAGAATGGACCATTTCTAGAGAAAGCCCTGTGGTCTGTTCCCATCTGCGATTTACGTTCTTACCTCCCTTGATGAATTCAGAATAACCACAAATCCATTGCAGGTTTTCCGATTGAGAGTAGATGTCTGTTTACCTTCCCCTTGAATCTGGATTGGCCTTGCAACTTGCTTTGAACAATAGTTGTGGCAGAAGTAATATGGTGTAACTTCCAAGCCAAATCCTCTAGAGACCATGTATCCTTCACTCTTAACCTCCTGGAGAAATGTTAACATCATGCGAAGAAGCCTGGGAACCCCTGCTGTAGGTAAATGGCCCAAGTGATCTCTAGCACCAATGGCAAGACATACTAATGAGGCCATCTTACACCATCCAGATACAATTAAGCTTCTGAGTAATTATAGTAACATCATGAGTGATCACAGGTGAGAGTAGCAGAAGAACCTGCTCTAGTTGATGGTTGGAAAAGATAACTGAGACAACTACCACCCGCCTCCCACCCGCCTGCCTTGGGTGATGGGACATAGCCAGCCACCATGCCTATTTTGGAAAACAACCCTGCCTCCTTTTTTTTTTTAATTCTTTCAACAGATATTTGTTAAATATCTACTATATTCAGGCATGCTGCCCCTCCCTCTCTGGATTCATGGATTTTCTCCCCGCCCCCCCTTTTTTTTTTTTCTTGCGGTACGCGGGCCTCTCACTGTTGTGGCCTCTCCCGTTGCGGAGCACAGGCTCCGGATGCGCAGGCTCAGCGGCCATGGCTCACGGGCCCAGCCGCTCCGCGGCATGTGGGATCCTCCCGGACCGGGCACGAACCCATGTCCCCTGCATCGGCAGGCGGACTCTCAACCACTGTGCCGCCAGGGAAGCCCTGGATTCATGGATTTTTGAAGAACAGTATATTTTTTTCTTAAGCCGTTGGAAGTATTGGCGGATTCCTCAAATGCCTCAAGTTTCATCAGATTGATTTTTCCTAAGATGGATGAATGTATGTGAGAATTAATTTTGATTTGCCTGTTTTCTATTATAGCCACTTATCACCTGCCTTAGAGAAGCTTCCATGAAAAGGTTGTCTTCTTATGCTAGGGATCATGCTAGTCACCTAAAGCACGAGGGAGAATTTGTCTTTGTTTCTTCAAGTTACCTTTGGGCTTGGTTTGGTTCAGAGTGACATTTTGTTATTTCTCCAAGATTTCATTTTACCTTCTAATTATGTTTTAGTGATTCATATTTACTATTCATTTCTTCTGTAAATTAAATCTAGATTGCACAATTACTTTATTCTGGAACTTCATATACACCTCATTTTATTTAATAATATTCTCATTTATGTATCAAATTACTCTACAGGAATTTGATATACTGTTATAGATATAATAAGGTGCAGAGTATAGGCCATGGGGCAGTGCAATTATAATGGTTTTCTAGCTTTCTGATTACTATTTATTTGCAAAAAAGACATAATTACAAAAAGAATAAAGTCAAATTCAATGTTTTTACTTTTGGTAAAAGAGATACATTTGTTGGGGGGGTGCATGAGAATGCGTATCACTTTCACCTCAGTATTTTCTACAAAGATGTTTTGTTATGGATTTGAAAGTCTCCCTGGAATGTGTGGAATATGAAATATTTTATTTACATTTTCTTTCTCCTGTATCTTACTGTGATTTTAAAGTTTAATATAAGATAGGTAATATATGTTGTGCTAATCATTTGAAATTTCTGCTTGTGAATTCTAAAATAACCAAGTACCTATTCTATTTGCTACTTGTTACAATATACATTAAAGTTGAATTTTTTAGCATGGTAGTATCAATTTCCTCATCTGTAAATGGGGCGAATGTTGACCTCCCACGGCCTACTGTGAGGAATAATGCATTCCCAGCACTTCACACATTAACTGGCAAATGATGGAATGCTCAAACAGCACTAGCAAAATATATGTCCTTGTATTTTATATATCAGAGTGTAATATTTGGTTTGAGTAGATTGTCAGCTTGCAAACATCTTTCTATTTTACTTTGTTGAGGTCCCAAATTGAAGGAATCTTCTAAGATAATATCAGGCAATACTTTGCTTCCCATTTGAAAGCAGAAGTTTTTTAAAAAAAATATTAACAAAAAAGCAAACTTTCATATAGATCTAGAATAAGTATTGTTAAACTAGCTGGAATAATATTTTAAGAGAAACATCTCAAATAATGTATGGTAGAACATGATTAGGAAAACTTAAGATAATTATTTTACCACTTATCTAATAGGCACAACCAATGCAAGTTGTTTAGAGTTTTAAAATTATACAATTTGGGGGAGCTTGTGAGGAGAAAAATATATAAAATTACAAACCCAAAAGTTAGATAAAGTATCTTGTACGGGGCCTGTGTGTGTAACACTGGCTTTGTGGCCTATCTGCTTTTCTTATTAAGGACATGTTCAATGAATTCAGGAGAAAATTAGTAACTTTCTTTTTATTTTCCTGATTAGGAAACTTGATTTTGTGGTTGTTTAGACTAATTTGTGCTGAGAAATTTTTAAACTCATGGTAGCCTCTTTGATAGTTCTAGTACTTCTTCAAATATATTTTTATTAATTGAAAATTGAAATATTTATCTACATAGCCATATGACTATATGACTGTAGCACTTCTTGTTTTATTGGGATCAAAATAAATGGAGAAATCCATATGTGTAATTGGTGACCAAATTTTTCCAGTGATGTTGGAGAAATAGTTTATTCAATTTGAGGTGATGTCTATAGCATTACAATTGATAACATGGAAAAAATAATTATCTCTAAAGTATATTCAAAAAAGAAGCAGATTCTAGGCAATATTTGAGGAAAATAGAGAATTTCAGTGAAATCATGCTTGGTACAAAATGTGCACTCAGGAGGTGTTGTTTGAAAATTGATATGTACATTAATTAATAAATATTTGTTTTGGAATGTGGCTCTATAGCACAAAAATCTATTTTTCTAAAATAATGGGAAGAAATTAGTTTCATTTTTATAGTCATTTCCTGTAAATTGTTATTTACACTTTAATGTTATGAAAAAGAAAAAATCACTATTTTTGAAATATTAAAAAAAGCAGCCCTTGAAAAAAATGTAATGTCATTCTTAAGATTTTCCCTATCTTGTCTGTCGACATATTCCCTCTACAAAATACAGTCCATACAGGGAATGAGAAGTATCAACTCTTTCAAACTGATTCAAAGCACATAGTACAAAATTTTCCTTGATGGGGTAATAGGTTTTGTGGGAATCTGTGCTTCCTGGATGTAGAGAGAGTCCATGTGAGCTGTGTGTAAATGGAGTTAGTACTCATTCTTGCTGAATTAGTACTGTCAGTAACAATTTGAAGACATGATTTGCCACTGTAAGTTGAAATCATGTGTTGATTATATAGCAATCCAAGGAGGAGAGACCTGCAGGTGAAAGAGTGAGACAAACAGAGTGATAGGAGGATCCAAAGCTTGTTAGAGTTCAGGCTGTTTCATCAGCATTCTTCAGCATAAGATTTTTGGTTTCAGCACCTTAAGTTAAGGCTGGAAAACAGGGTTGTGTCACTTGGGACTCATTTAGCTGCAAGTGGAAAACCCAACCCACACTGGCTCAAGCATCTAAGGAATTTCTTGGTTCATACAACCAATAGCCTTAAGCAGGGTTATCTTCAGGTATAGCTTGATTCAGGATTAAAATAGCTGAAAAACGTGGATCCCACTTTCGGCTCTATCTCTCTATTAATCCCTTCTCAGATTTGAAAGGGTGGATTACCTTAGCTTCATATCATCACACTATGAAGTTGAAGTTCAAAGGTAGAAGGAGCAGGACAAGAAAGAGGGAGGAAAGTCAGGGGTAGATAAGGGAGAAGAGCAAGGAGAAAGGGTGGGAAGGAAGAAGGAAGAGGAATTGCTTCCTGACAATCTGAATAAGGTCCTTTAACTGGTTGTTTTCAACCCTGGTTGTTTGACTTGCATCCTGTTAACATCTCTGAACTTGGAACTTGGTTAGAAGGAGTCAGATCACTGCTTGTTTCATTTACTTCTTCCTTCCTCCTATATTCCCTTCCTTCTTCCATGCTTCCCTCCTTTCCTTTCTTTCAGAATTATTTTACATGGAAAGCCCCTCTCCTGTCCTCCATGTGAAATTCAAAAGCCCATACAGCTTTAGAGAAATTTTAATATTTGGCTTTGATAATCAGTGTTTCATGCTATAGGGGAAGAAGTAGTTTTTCCTCTGCTCCTCTAAGTTCGTGGCTGAGACCACCCTGTAATAAATAAAAACATTAACAGGATAAAAACAAACAGAAATTTAATGACATGTATACATCCTATATACATGGACAATACCCAGGAAAAATGAGTAACTCCCCTAAATGGCCCAAGCCGTCACCTCAAAGACCATCTTTAGCTAAAGACAAAAGATTTTGGAGGGAGGGAGGCCAGTTATGGGAGATTATCAGGCAAAGCACAGTAAACAAGGATATGGTTGTTATGTAGATCTAAGTTGGCACCTTCTCCATTGATAAATTTTTAGAGATTCAGTCACCCTCCTCTTCCTTCCTGGTACAGAGAGGGAGACACTCTTACAGGTGGATATTTTCTTCCTAAATGTAAAATGTCTCTTACTAAAGGGTAACTTCTAGGTATTCAGAGCTTTTCCTATGTCTGCCGTTTCTTAAAATAATAAACCAAGAATAAACTTTTATGCCAAAGAGGCATATTTTGGGGTGGCATATTCTGCTCCCCTTCACTGCTTTAAGATTTCTTAGCAAGTTTTGTTATTTTGGGGGAATTTAAAGTTGTAAAGCCACAGACTTACTGTGAAAATCTTTGAAATGAGTGGGTCTAATAGAATTTACCTACAAAGAAAATTGCATCTGTATCATTGAGAGGTTAAATAACACATTATTTGAATAAGACAAGCTTCATCTTACTATAATAGAACAGTAAGTGGCTATTTGAGTATACACTCACACACACGTATCCACATAAGCTTATTTATTTTTATCAAATTCTAAGTCTTCATTAATAGGCATGCTGTATATTGTACTATTTGTAATTATCGCACTTTAAAGAAGATTGTAAATAATTTCTAAGCTAAATGGTTTTGGAAAAATAATATTTTATTCAATTTTGAAATAAAGTTTAGTAAAATTATAAAAGAGAAAATGATAATGAATGAATTTAAATATAATTAAAATAAAGTCTCAGGTAGCTTCTTTTTCTCTTTGTAAAACAGCTGTTGTACAAATGCTGAATAATTGTTGAAGCTTTTGCATTCGTTTTCATAATCTGTCTTTCAGCCTTCTGAAGGGTAGCATTCTTCATTATGATTTAACCATTTTTTGAAGCCGTACTCTCTTCTTGATAGTACTGTCTCTCCCACTTCCTTTTTAACTCTCTACTATAATTTAATTTTAAGGTTATAGGTGATAATAATGAACTGTTGTAACTGGGATAGACCATCATTTTGTATTGACTTTCCAGTGTGATTTCAGTTGAAGGAAGCAAGTAATAAAGCCCTGGCATGGGGTGACCTGGGTCAGTTTGAGAGCTTTTGCTTTAGCATCAGAGCAGCTCAGCTGTTAAAGTTCAGCCTCCCTGCCACCCCAAAGGCTCATCACAATTCCCACAGGACCATTCATTAAATGAAGCTTCCATTTGAGGAATAAAACAGACAAAAATAATGCCGGTGGGATTTTGAAAAATTTCTGTGTGTTTGAGTTCCTATTAAATGGCACATCGGAAAAGTAATCAAACACACTTGTGTTTTGTAGGGAGCACAAAGCGTAAGAGAGTTACTGTTGTGTGCACCCTCTATTAAGTGGTTTTAATAATCAGTTTTCAGTGTCTTTGTTATAAAACCCATGAAGAAATTTTTAAAAATGTAGCCCTGACTGTTTAGCCTGAATTGATAACTATAGGCAATCTCTACCCATATTTCTATTATATTTTAATTGCACTGGGCAGGCTCCTTAAGGTATCATCCATTCTTTAAAATTTGGATAGTTACCTTCATTTTAGCTTACTTCAACATAGTGGCGATGGAATCATTCCTTCCACAGTCAACTTTTGGTCAGAATACTCTAAAATTAATTATAGTGAAATGATAATTCTGCATTCTTCATTGGAAGGAAGCTGGTGGCAACCTCTGAAGAAAATGCAGTGTGGTTAGCCAATGTTCCTGTTTCTTCTAGTGTAATGTAACTAGTTTAATCAATTACATATGCAACAATAAGTTCCTGAATTACCAAGAAGGAAATGTTTCCTGGCAACTATATATAAGGCATTTTGATGTCAAATACCTCGAGCTTCAGCTATCCAGAGTTTGAAGTAACTTCTGTCCCTTACTTCACAATGGGTAGCACATAATCCATATATTTTACTACCTACGCATACTTTAGAATATTTAGTCTTTTAAGTATAGTCCAAGACATTGCACTTTAATCAATGTGGATTGAAATTTGAATGACTGGTTAGGTTTCCTGCAGTTAGTCTTTTTGTGGAAGTATCGTTGCTATTATTTAATTAAAATTGACAATAGATTGTTCATAATAGTGAACAAGGAGGATATACTGTAATGTAACATCATATCATTTGCAGTCTCTTCAGGTGATTCTACAGAGGGGAAAAACATTGAGCTGGAAGGTTATCAGCAAAAATAGAATATAGCAAGAGAGTTAAAAATAGTACTGTCTTCCCTGTCTTTTTCAATCCAAGTAGAGCACTCATTGTATGATACTGCACCAAATCTGCAAAGTGCTTTAAAGAGTCACTTTTAATTGAGGTAACCCTGAGCTTTTTGAAGTGTAACCAGTGACAGACTAAAAGGGACATTTTGATTAAGCAGTGGTTAAATTATGAAATACTGTTACTCTACATCACTGCTGGGAATCTTAATTGGTGTGAGGAGTCTAACGAAAGGAACAAGTACAACAACAAAGCAGAAACAAATAAATGAATCATAGTACCTTTTTATATCAGTTCTCTCACAGTTCACACACAGAAAAAAAAAGACTTGTAGTTTTTTCATTCCATTTTTTTTTTATTCTTTTGTTTGAATCAATAAAGAATGCCCTTACTGATTGTTTTTCCCCTTTTGTCTTAGTTCTTTAAAAATTGACTAGTTGGGCTTCCCTGGTGGCGCAGTGGTTGAGAGTCTGCCTGCCGATGCAGGGGACACGGGTTCGTGCCCCGGTCCGGGAAGATCCCACATGCCTCGGAGCGGCTGGGCCCGTGAGCCATGGCCGCTGAGCCTGCGTGTCCGGAGCCTGTGCTCCGCAACGGGAGAGGCCACAAGAGTGAGAGGCCCACATACCACAAAAAAAAAAAAAAAAAAAAAAAAAAAAAATTGACTAATTGCAGATAAAAGATCTTAATTACAGGTTAATCAGTTGCCAGTTTAATTGTTAATGAATCAACTCTTAAGGATTTATTTCTTGCTAGCATTTTCATTCATATTTTTCTAAGATATAAATTGCTTTGTAATCTTCATCATGATTAAGTCATGGATATTTAGAGATGCATTAATGAACCAGAGAGAATAGTACAGACTGCTATTTGCTATAGAGTACTCTGTAGTGTACTCCCACATTGTTAAATGTTAAACAGGATCAAGGTATGGCCTTGAAATTTGTCTCATAGATATAGTTATACAAGAAATATATAAGAAAGTTAATTGCAATATGAATTATAATAGCAAAAATATATTTTACAAAATACTATATAACCTAAGTATTTATCAATAGTAAGCAGGTTTCTTGACAGAATATTTGCTGCTCTTTAAATAAATGAAATAGATCTATATATGTTGATAAAGAAAGCTGTCCAAAATATATGGCTACATAAGAGTGGAAGTTATGGTGACTATAATGTTATCCTCTTTGTATGTATGTAAAAATAGACATACACATATGCAGATGTATATATGTAAAATATGCAGATGTATCTTTAAAATGTACATACATATATGTAGATGTATATGTGTATGTATCTAAAATATACATTCACATGTGCAGATACACATAAATGCATATTTATGAATTAACATTCTTGGAATGATACCTATACACAAAAAGTAGGTGGTGGTTCCCCCTGGGTGATTTTCAATATTATCCTTTTATGGTGTTTGAAACTTTTTATCACATACACTTAATGATTTATAATAATTACTAGCTTAAATATAAAGTTTTAATAGCCATTACTATTACAGATCAAATAAAATTAAAAATGAATATTTATAAATGATGAAATGCCACTATATGCTAAACTTATACTATTGAATGTTTATATGTCAAAACATCAATGATATTACAAATTTATTTTCTATTAATGAATTTCAGAAATTTAGCAACCCAGCTTATCTAGAATGTTGATTACACTGTGTAAAACAAACTCAATGTATGGTTCTTAGTGGGAATCTCACTAACAGTATGAAATGCCAAAAACATTCAGTTGCTTCAGTGTTTCAGCTCTGCCTTATATTATTACAGTTTTGGGAAGAAAGTATCTATAAAACCTAGACATTTAATTTAACCTAAAATAGTAGGAAACTTTGACTTCCACCCTAAAGGAATTTCAGTCTGGGCTCTATTTAAGTCTATAGCTTCATGTTCCTGGAGATAGAAATTTTGAGTGTTTGGTGCTTGTTTGCATCAGACTCCAGTGCAGTGTTTGTCATGTAGATGAATGATTGCATCATTAAATTTAAAAAAAAATTTTTTTCTATAATCTTAATGTAGTTTGAAAATAAACTGTTTTCTAATTTACTCCAATTTATTTATTTTTTAATTTCAGTATCATTGATTTATAATATCAGTGATTCAGTTATATATATTCTTTATAAATATATATATATTTTTTTGCGGTATATATATATTTTTCTGATTATTTTCCATTATAGGTTATTATAAAATATTGAGTATAGCTCCCTGTGATATGCAGTAGGTCCTTGTTGGTTATCTATTTATACGTAGTAGTGTGTATATGTTAATCCTGTCCTCCTAATTTATCTCTCCCCTCCTTCCCCTTTGCTAACCATAAGTTTGTTTTCTATGTCTGTGGGTCTATTTCTGTTTTGTAAATAAATTCATTTGTATCATTTTCCTCTAGATTCCACATAAGTGATGCCATATGATATTTATCTTTCTCTGTCTGGCTTACTTCATTTAGTATAATAATCTCTAGGTCCATCCATGTTGCAACCAATGGCATTATTTCATTCTTTTTTATGGCTGAGTAATATTCCATTGTATATATATCTCACATGTTCTTTATACATCTGTTGATGTACATTTAAGTTGCTTCCATTTTATTAAGCAAATAAACAAAACAAAACTAAAGGAGACAGGAGGTCCTGCTAGGAGACCAGTCTAGAATATTGATAATGGAAATTAAAAGTGCCACTAAATTCCACATTAACAGAGATAAAAGTTTATTTGGATTTTGTACAGAAGAATGAAGCTAAACTTTTGAAAATTATTTTATCTCATATTTAACAAAAGTATATTTATAACTATGCATATTCCTAGAGCAAAAGAAACACTCAAATCTTATCATTCCTCTGCACGTTTTCAAACAATATTGATCAAGAGCAGAAAAGAATAGTTTTTACTTCACAGTTACCTTTCGCAGCAGAACTCCAAGGATGTTAATTTTTTAATAATTTATTTTCCACTTTTTTATTGACATATAATTCACATACCATATATATGTCACCTTTTTAAAGTGTACAGTTTAGTAACTTTTAGTTAATCATAGGTTGTGCAACCATTGTTATTATCTAATTCTAGAAATTTTTCATCTCCTTCAAAAAAAAATCCATACTCATTAGCAATCACTCCCCTTGCCCCCTCCCAGGAGGTTAATTCTGGGGATAAAAAAACCCGAGGAAAATAAAAACAGAAGAAAAGTACACACACACACAAACTAAGGCTTTAAAAATATAATTTTCCCAAGGGCCTTTCTTAATTTTTTCGATAAGTAAACCAATTTATTTTGAAGCATCTTGCAGATATTTTTTCATTTATCACGTGGTTTCATTCTGCCAGATCATTTTCAGGAGCTATGCTTTTGATTCTAGTGGTTATTCAACATCATTTTCATTGACTTCATGAAATTCTAATTTTTATAAATGAAATAAAATAAATTTATAATGCAGTACATTTATAATGCGAAAGTGATGATAAAGAAGTAGACAACATGGTCAAAGACATAGCTATTTTTATATTGATCTATCTGACCATCTATCTATACTAGTGTTAAGTGGAGAGAGATATTTGAATGGAGTTAATATTTATATAAGTGAATATTCATTAGTGAATATTGTCTCGTAGTGACACTTTTTGCTGTTTTAAACAACCTTGTAATTTCAGAAACTTGAGGAAAGAATACTAGATTAAAAGCCTCTATGTATGTCACTTGAAATTATATATATTTTCCCCCTCTCGAGAGAGAAACAATTAAATATACTTAAAGTTTCCATTTGTGAAATCTATGATTGTGAGTATTGCATTATAAGAATTAATTTTACTCATTACAGATAAAAAATTAATATTTTCTCAGTATTTAACATTCTAGGTTTTAGTGATACTTATCTGATTACTTATTTCAAAGTTGCTGAGTTAATATTTGTTGCAAAAAAGGTCTGTGCACTATGCCGGGACTGTTCTGTCAAAGGTGAAGCTTATCTGGTCTCCCAACTCTGGATTGCTGAATCTTGACTATAATTTTAAGTTCCTTTTTAGCTCTCATTTCTTCTTAACAATATCTCACTTTTTCTCACTAAGGCCTCCATGAAACCATTTATTAGAGTGGATAAAGGAAACAATTCTCTTTTTCTGTTGTCAGGTGCTACATCTTTAATTCACTGACTGATTCATAAATATATATTGATAACATTCTACATTTACTAGAAGTAGTGGTAGGATCTAAAGAGTCAGCAGTAAACAAGAGAAATAGTATTGTTGCCTGTGTTGAATGTACAGAGTAGCAGGGAGAAAGATACTCAGGAATTCATGGATTCAATTTGTCTGATACTGGTATTTGCATGAAAGAAATAGACTTGCTTCACATGTGTGAGGACTGTTATGACACAGGAAGTTCAGTGCGCTCTGGGAACATGTAAGGTGGGATCCCATCCATCAGGCTCACTGTCTTATGGGTCTTAGCCCTTGCTCCCTAGGTATGAATGATGGCACATGCTGGACTAGCTTGTTACATCTGGGCTGCTGTTCTGACTTGTAAATTCTCATTTAGTCTGTAAACTAGTAAAATTCAAATGACTAGATTCATCACCAGCTGGTTTTGTAAAAAATGTATTTACAGGAATATATATATACAAAATATATATTATATATATTATATCTATATGTTGAAGATGCCATGTGTCTCTGTATTTGCAAAAAGATACTTTCTGCAGTTATTCATGAGGTCTGAGGATTTTCCTGCTTTTCTTTCTATTTTAGATAAAATAGACTGCTCTGGTTCAAGTACTGGCTTGAAATTTATTTGAAGAGTATTTCCGATTAATTAAAAACTTACTGCTCTATGGTAGTTTCTTATATTACAGCCTCAGATAATTTATCCAACAACAGAAGCCTGGAGTTTTACTGTTCAATCAACTTTGTGATCACTTATTGGTGGGCTACGCTTCCATGCTGCTTTATGGCCTTGAAAGACTTCCCTGTTATTTGTAAAATAATTACATTGTTTTACTTCAGCTCACTCCACAGCTAGAGTTTCCTGCACGTTATTTAGGTGAAATAAACACCTTTTTATTTCTTTATTTCTCTGAATGGACTTTCCTAATTCTAGTCAGTACAGCTGGCATAAGATCCTGTCCAAGTATTGCTGAACTATTTATAGAGTTCTCTACACATACTAAGCTCTTTCATGTTTCTATGTCTTTGATTTTGCCTTTCCTTCTGCCTAAAATATCATTTTCTCATCATCCTCAAATTGTTTATCCAACAGTATTTCCAGAATCTCCTTCTGGGGAAGGCTTCTCTGATGCCTCAAAGTTGAGGATCTCATCACATTTTTGTTCCCATGCTGCCCTCATATCATAAGTCCTAGGGAGGTGTCAGGTGGGTTTCCATGTTTCTGTGCAATGTAGCTTTGTATTGTACAGATTCCGTCCCAAGATCTTTGAGCAGAGGTTTTTCTGAGAATTTTGCTTTTCTATATAGTGGCCATTCGGTATCAGAGCATTTTTCTCATCATATCACGTTGTAGTTCAATCATTCACTTATCCTTCTTTTCACATATACTAGATAGACTTTGATGCCTTTGGCATATTTAACATATTTTTACTTTTTGTAATCCAAATACCTAGAATAGTATTTGAAATTACTGAATTGATTTATTGAATTATTGAAATGAAGTACTCATTTATGTGTAAAAGCAGTAGTGGTGACACAAAAGAAGGCAACAGTTTTCTCAGAGATTTTTCCCAAGCTTGTTGATATTAAGCTAAAGATTTACTGTAGAGTAATATTTGAAGACCTTTTCTCAATAAAGAAATACTGGAGAGAACTAGAAATGACCTATATACACATCTTGAATAAAATTACAGAAAAATTTTTCTCTGAGTTAAATCAGTTTAAGGCAATAGCTTCTTTCAGATATATAATTATCATTCTGAATTGGCTGTTAGATCATGTAAATTCAGTAAATACTATAAATATTTATCACTTCAAAATTATAATTTGAATTATTGATCCTTTTCAGGGATTTCTGAAGGCTACTTTTGAGAAATATATGGATTTAAGATGGATCACTTTATATTCTTCCCATTTGTTTAATGAGACCATATATTCTCAAAACCTAGAAATTCTAATTTCATGGTGTATATTATATAGTATAGCTATGATTTATTTGCTGCTAATTCAGATGTACAGTAATCAAATAGTGATAAGAGCCTCATTTCTTTGAAAGCATTTGCATCATATACTTTTGAGGGGACATAAGTGGAAACAGATAATTTTCTTTGACAGTAGGATATCTTAGTCATATAAGACATACCCCTGCTTCAATCACTGGATATATATTTCTCTACTTGGGTTTTCTTTTGTCATTTAAAAAAGTATATTAATTACATACCTTGTATTTTCTTGGGATTTTTCCTTTGATGTTTGATACTATATCTTCTATAGTAAGGACCTTTACTCTTAATTCATTGACATTAACTGGAAGACAAATTAGAATCTGAAAGTCTTTTCTGACTTGTCAAATGTTGGAGTGAGTTAGGTTGGAATGGTTCATATAAAGCTGTAAACTCTCTACTTATAGTCTTTCCTCTTTTAATCCATACTATATTCCTGCAAGATAAATCTTCCTAATGAGCTTCAGTCATGTATTTTCCCTACTCAAAAACTTCCAGAGGTCCCTCATCGCTTACTAAATTAAATTCAAACTTGCTCTCTGACATTCATGGCCCTCAAATCCCAATAAGATCCAGCCTCTAGTCTCAACTATGACTACTCCTCCGTTCACGCTGCATACAACAGTAAAACTGAATTATTTTGCTCTCACAGACTCTGTTGCCTTTTTTCCCCACTCTGTATTTCCTTGGGCTTATTCTTCCTGGAGCACTTGCTCTTGTATCATTTCTGACTGTTCAAATTCAACTGATACTTCAGAACCCATTTCAGAACTCCATGACTGTAAGAAGCCTCTGCTGATTTATTTATTCAACAAATATTTATCTACTAGGCATCAGTCAAGGACACAATGAGTGAAAAAGTTAAAATCCCTATTATCATAAGCTTATTTATTGGGCAGAGGTGTTTGACAATAAATAAATAAATAAAAATATAAAATATTAGGCAATGATAACTGCTATGAAGGAAAATATTGAAAATACCATATGGGATGTGGAATCGGGAAGGACGGCTTCCACATGTCCTTTCAGATGAGGAGACTTTTCAGAGACCTAAATAAGTGGGGGCATAAGTCCTGAAGCTATCCAAGAGAAGAACAGAGATTGAAGGAAGAGTGAGTTCAAGAACTCTGGGGGCAGCAGCAAGCTCCACATGTTTACAAAATAGTCAGGAGGAGCTTGTGGCTAAAGAGGAGTGAGTGAGCAGAAGAGTCTCTAAAAAGGTGAGAGAGAAGTAAGTCCTGAGGGTCAGCCTAAAGACTTTGACTTTCAGATAGGAAGCCAAGGAGCGTTTTGAGGAGACATGACAGGAAATGACTAGTATTATAAGGTATCGCTCTGGCTGCTGCCTTTGAATAGACTGTAAGGACACAGGGGAAAGCTAGGGAGCACAAAAGCCTATGCCCATCAAGATTTGATGGAGGATTGAACCATGGTTTTGGTATAGGAAGTGACTAGATTAAAAAACATTCGTTTTGTAAAATAAAGAAATATGTTTAAAAGGATAAGAAATCACAAAGAAAAAATTTGGAGAATTTTGGAAAATCTTTCTTCATCTTCAAAGCTACCATTACTTTTTCTTTTCTACAGTAATATCTTGTGCCACATACTTTACTAAGCCCTTTACTTTCATTATCCATATTTAAACCTCATAACAACCCTAGGAAGTATGGGTATTATTATTGTTACATTTTTACATATGAGGTACTTGGAAGCAGAGAAGTTGAATAATAAGAGAATATCATGTATGTCTATCTCTCTGTATTCTTAGAGAAGAAAAATTATGACTGGCAATAAATACATCAGAATGTTAATAGTGTTAGATGAATAGGTATTTTTTTCTTTGTATTTATCTGCATCTCTTTTAAGAATACATGTTGATTTTCTTTTACTTATTTTAAAATTCATATGCTTAGATGGCTAGGATATTACTTTCATAATCTGATAAACATTAAATGTGAAAATCATGCATTTTAACTCAATTTACCAAACTCTTCTCATTTTATAGTTGACAAAGTATGGGATTTGTACTCAGACTTGATTTCAAATTCTGTCACCTTGGGCAATTAATGTAGCCTCTCTGAACTATAATATCTCATCCGTAAACTAAAGCTAATAACCCCAAGGGTTCAGGCTTGTTTTCAGGACACAAGTGGATGACACTTTTAGGCACAATGTCTAAAACATAATAGAACACAATAAATGGTCACTATTATGATGTCACTATTGTGTCAGTTTTCAGGTTAAATTACTTAATTGATAAATAAGACAAAGGATGTACTACCACAATATATGTAAAATAATATAGCTGAAGTCCATCTGTATCTAATAAATTACTATGGAAATTAATTCCAGTTAAAAACTTTGCTTAATTTTTCAATTTCTTTCATACCCCAATATCGCGACTTGATTATAGACTTTTGTGCTACTTTGGGGATGGTATTTATTTTCTTAATTTTTTTTGTATTTAACATATATTTATTTCCTTTTATTTTAAAATGCTTTAGGTACTTTTAAATAGGTTTGAATATGTTTAAATACTCAATTAAGGATCACTTTTAGATACTGGTTTTAGCGTGGGCCAGGGTGGTTTAGTGAAAAATTCCACTGATACCGGTTGCGAACAGACTTGACGTCAGTGTGGGTTCATTCTGCATTCATTTTTTAGGATTAGGTCCAATTCCATAAAAATCTTTGGAATTATGACATTTGTGTGGCAATGCCATGAGTGTAAGTTAAGATATTCCTTTATTCACTTACATTTTAAAAAGTCAAAAGTGTTCTCTGCAATTTTGTAAATGTTGCCTTCTGTAGTTAAGAATCTTTTAAAAAATTCATAAAATAAAAACTATTTACATGACGTAGAAAATAATGACCCCTAAAATAATGACATAGACCTCATCTTCCTAATATGCATGTATATATATATAATATATACACGTATATATGTATGTAGTAAATTTTTTCCTGTCTTACAGCTAGCAGTCCAATGAACAGCTGTTAGATGCCAATTAATGTGACTGAATTACATCTTTTCCTAGGGAGAGGAATGTGAAGAAATAGAAAATAATGTAATCTCCTCCACTGTGTTTCAAAATTATCAGTCCTACTTAACTATTGTTGTATTATTTACATTGTATTGGTTTGGCTTGCCTCTAAGTTCAGTTTTTCCCATTGGCTTTCACTCTTTTTTTTTTTTTTTCCACTCTTTTTTAATGTCACTGGATTTTTTGTATTCCAGTGATTGTTATAAAATAAACTCAGGATCACATTGTAATGATTCTCAATAAAACTAAGCAAAACTGGGTCCAGTGTGTGAAGGGCATCCACTATAATGAGCTCCACTACACTCACTCAGTTATAGATCTGTATGAATCTCCAATGCTTCTTACTTTTCTGAAATTAGATCTTTCAGCATCTCCTGCTAGATTAGAGATCATACTCATCTTTTTAACAGTACCAAAAAAGTGTCACTAAGTTGGGATGTTCTTCCAGCAATAGACCCATCCAGAGATATCCCTTTGTTTAATGCAGATTCTCCCCCTAGAGTCTCCCGTCATTCAAGAAGCCATAAAGGCCAATAGCTTAATGCAAAGAAAGGGCATACAGTGCTGTTTTGGTCAGGTACTAGATCATCTGTACTTTAAGAGTGGAAGTAAAATAGTAGAATCATGTAATTGGGAGATCATGGATAATTTTTTAATCCCCTATGACATCGGTCCCCAACGTTTTTGGCACCAAGGACTGGTTTCCTGGAAGACAGTTTTTCCACAGGGCGGGGCAGGGGGATGGTTCAGGTGGTAATGCCAACGATGGGGAGCGATGGGGAGTGGCAGATGAAGCTGCGCTCGCTCACCCACCGAGGGCTCACCTCCTGTGGTATGGCCCGGGGGCAGGGGGCGGGCGGTGTTGGGGACCCCTGCCCTATGAAACACTATCTGTATAGATAAAATTCCTGAGACATTGAAATATGAGACTTTCTTCTAGGGCATGATTAGCTATAATATATTTTGAAGACAGACTCTAGGAACTGTATGTTCCAGTATATAACTAAAGAGCCAGTGTTTAAATTGATCAAGGTGATCTGTTTCCTTTTAAGCTGTCGGATTTGGGTACATTTTCATCTTTATCATTTTCAGTTTTGATTGTGACATATTGAGAAATGTTTGAAAGTGAGTTTTATTATTTCACTTTTCTACCTATACTGGATCAAGACTCCCTTGTTAAATGTGGTATATAATCCGACAAATGCATTACTGTACTCCCTTTAAGAAACTATTCACAAATAAGTACGAGTTGCTCCCAAATTACGAGTATAGAAGGGCAGCATGTTAATATTTTTATGATTTTAGGACCTAGAGAAGTGTTATTTTTGTTTCGCAGTGAAATTGGAACTCATTGCTTCCCAATAAATTATATTTTAAAGGTCAAAAACCATATTGAATTCTGAACATTGACTCAGATACATCCTTCAAATCCAAGAACCATTAGAATGCACCATGGTATTTTTTAAAGTGTCTTAATTTTCATAATTATTTTTAAGGACAAATACAAAACTTGCATATTCACAGGGCTCTATCGGCTAGTATATATAATTAACCTGAAAATTTACAAGCCAAAGAACCCAAATACTCAGGTGTCAAGATTTTGAGTCCAGTAAACTCTTGGTCCAAATAGGGGTTCATTTTGTGGGTCTCCCACCCTCTTCCTGACCGTGGGCATTTGCTCTGGCCTGTGCAGCCCCTCAGCACAGATCCATTGCATAGGCTGTAGAGACAAGGTGCTCAGGTGATGGTCATCAATTGGAGGTGTACCTCAGGCTGCTTAATTCCATGATTGCAATTAGGGAGATCTGCTCTCTGTTCACGTACTTTCAGCATCTTATGATAGTGGAATTATGAGGTTTTCAGCATGGCATGTTCAGATTTTTGTTTTGTTTTCTTTTAATCATATAACGCTTTAAAACTACCAGAATTGGGATGGGGGAAGGGGCAGGAATTTTTTTTTTCCTTTTCCAAATCTGCTTTCTTCCTTTCTAAAGGAAAAAGAGTCTAATAATAATAATAATAACAAATCAAGAGACTCTAATTAGATTGAGATTCTGTCCATATTAGTCTCTTAATTCTTAAAGAGCTTCATTCTGAATTTGCATGCACTACCCTCAGCCTGCTATCCCAGCAAAGCCTCCAGGACTAGAATTATTCTGTTTACCCAGTTTGGGGTCTGTCTCAGTCAAGGGCCAGGCCTGCCTGGTGGCTCCATGTTATTCTTTTGCTCTGAGCTTTTTACACTTCATTTAGAGTTTTTTGATATATAAGGTCACTTAGGTGTAAGGGAAAATTGCAGCCTGTGTCTAAGGGCAGGGATCAAAAGTGCAGATGCTGCTGGATTTGCATTTTTTATTGAGGACCCAGGGATATGATCACATTCTTCACAATGTCAAGAGAGTCTTTAGGACCTTTGTGGGTGGGATCAAATTGTCAAGTCAGTTCAACACCCTGAACATTTTCTCTCTGCCCAGAGTCTCCACTCTGGGTACCCAAAAAGGTTTCTTTCTCAAACATAAATTTGCGTTAGGGAATTTTTCCAGGTTTTGCTTCAAATCCAAATTCTGTTCTCTGTTTACTGCCTTAGACTGAAGATTAAAACCTTCCCTTATTTTCAGACCCATTTTTGCCTGTGGTATCTACACCAGACCCTCTTTACCATGGCCCTTTGTGACTGGACTGGCTCCACCCTAAATAGATGCTGCTGTAATAGGAGAACATTCTATCCACATGGGTAATAAGACCCAGATATCTTTACTCAGCACACAGAAATGAGGTAATCCTGAGGACTTTGGACCATTGCAATTCCTGCCCTTAGTAGTGAGGACTTCATAAATGCTATTCTGTGTTCATGTTACACCAGCTATAAGTTGTTCCTCCTAACTAAAATGGTAGGGAGTTAGGAACCAAGGTTGCCTTGACCACAAGCTGTCAAATTCTCATTAGAATGCAGTGGGGGGTATCTGTATTTCCTTATTTGTCAACTCTACACTGTCAGGGGGCTATTGCCAGAAATTACTGTAAGGCAGCCCACCACATACTTGCTTAAATGTATTTTTGATAGGTTGAATGATGAAAGCCATTTAGTGAAGAAAAAATAGACTTCAAACCACATTCCATATAATATTTTAATTGCTTTCTCTTGCTAAATGTAAAAAAGACATTTAAAAATATCTGACTTAGCAACTTCTATTTTGCAGTTCTGGTATTGTACATCAATTCTCCTTACTAAACTTTAATATTCCTTGAGAGAGACTTTCTGGTTCTTAAAAGACGTAATTCCAACAAATCTCAGTTTTTAAAAGTTAGATTTAAAATTAATATAACCCAAATTATATAAAACATGTCATTTTTATAACATAAGCTAAATTATATAATTTATAAGCAAGTTTAAATTTTATAAAGCTTGGAAGTAATGATAATTAAATATATTAACATGTTTTAAATATTTTTATTAAAGCTTTTAAAATATGCTTCTGGAAATACAGTATCAATAATAAAATATATGTGGTACTTCAGATACAGACAGAAAAATATTTTATATTAGTATATCTTTTTGGCATCTCGTAGAAAGCATTTTTCTCACATTAGTTCAAGAAATGCTGTGAGGTAGAAAAGGTTGGTATCATTGTCTTTACAGTAGAGATAAGGAATTTGTTCAATAAAACATACTTGAAAAGTGACAGAAATGGAACTAGAGCCTTCTGATTCCTACTATTATTCTGCCTCTTTTGAAATGCTAAAATAATATTTGTTTCCCTAAAGACAGAGCTCATGAACCATTTGTTCAACAGCAGGAATCCATTATGTTCCTCTATGACTGGGTATTTTGCTAGGCACTGGGAAGGCAAGGTAAATGAGGCAGTCTTGGCCCTCAAAGGATGGACAATCTGTAAATATGTTTTATAGACCGTGTCACAGCCTAATATGGAAATCACAGATTCAGAGAATTTGTCTCTGATTCCTTTTGCAAACAATATAATGCAGTCTTATATTTTCTCCTACAGTGTTACGAATTGCTTTTTCTGCAGGGTTGAGTGGATAGCCTTGGTAGAAAGGGCATTCTCCTCAAAACTGGGTACCTGGATTCTGTCTTTACCTCTGAAACTAACTTGTTGTACTTTGATCATTTAACCTCCTCAGTCCTTAGGTTTTTTATTTATAAAATGATCATAATAAAACTTGGTCCACCTATCTTGTAGGATTATTGTGAGAAAAAAATATTTTATAGGTGAAATGAAAAAATGTAGGAGGACTGGACAAATATGGGTAATAATGTCTAATTCTGGCTACTATATCGAGAAATTACTAAGAGATAACTAGTTTTATAATAAAACTGCAATATCCAGCACATTCTTTAATTGGTGGCATATCCACTGGGATCACAGGTGAAAAGTAAACTGAGGTAATAGAAATGTCAGAAGTGAAAACATATTTAATCATCACTCTGAAGACCCTGATGTTCCAAGTAAGCTTTATCAATATAGTATCCCAGGGTGAGGTGGATTGGAGTGCCATTTTTCCTTTGCTTTAGGCTGTTAATATAAAGACATACTTTTTTTATGTCAAACCAAGTGAGGATAAGTTATTGTTAGAAACCCATAATAATTCCAAAATTTTAAGACCTCAAAGGACTATATTTTTATGCAGTTCTACACTAAAGGAAAACCTCTGCTTTTGGATAAGCAAAGTGATGATGCATTTTCGCCCTCTAATTGTTTCCATTATGACCTTTATTATATCACATTTTACTTGTGTTTATATCTCTGAAGGAACAACACACAGGAAAGATTAGGACACTATAGAGATAGTCATGTGGAGCGCTCATGAAAAATTAAATGCCCTCAGCATACACGAAAGTAGGTCATTTCATTTTTTATTAAATTTGTATATCAAAGTCACGGATTAACCTGTATTTGAGTATAATAATTAGATAAGTCTGAACTTTCTTTATTGTCAAAGCACCTACCATCTATAACAGACAAATAGTATCAAGTTAAAAGTTCATCCGAGAAGTTTCTTCCTCAAATTTCATTGCCCCTTGTCTCATATTTCATGATTTCACATGAACCTCTTACATACTTCTAGGCTTCTCTATCTAAATGACCTATTTTTATCTTCCGTTGCTTGTGTCAGTAAAAGATGAAAAATCTCAGAACTATATAGAATATACAGGGCATTACTTTAGGAACCGTATCTGAATCCCCTGGTGTTAGAATTTCAAGGATGAGTATTTGAAGAAATGACACAAAGAACTTTATGCATTTCAAAGATAGAGGATGGCTGAGTAGACCAAGAATAAAAAATAATTCACTGTCTCTCAAGTGCAAATTACATGAAATGTCGGCAGACATTCCCCTCCTAATGTAAAACCACAGCACAGTAACTTGAGAAAGATTTTATCATTCCTGGAGACAGGATGATCCCTTTGGAGGACATTTGAAAACATTATTCTGAAGGTCTGAAAAGGACGTTGGATGGGTCATATGAAATATTAACTATACATTCAAATGTTATTTTAAAGTACTCTAGAGAAGGGGAATGCATTTGATTGTGGATTTCAAACAATGTATGAAAGAAGTAAATTGATATTTCACTTTCATCATCATTAAGAAAATATGACCTGTACTATTTTTGATTACTTATTGATTGGTTAGGAATAGTAATACTTTGGTTAATTTCAATTGCAAATTTTAGCTTTTTTATGATAATATATTTTTCAGTGGTACCCACATCATGCTATATTAATAAGATTACTATTTTCTCATTTCATATAAACATCAGTACTTTTAACATGACATGGTTTTTAACCATTTTTATATGGATATTTTTAGTTTGCTTGGGAGGATAACACAAAATTCAACACAAAATTGCTCCTTAAATTCCACAAATATGCTGCCAAAGTGATAATTATTAGATTTGTAGTGCCCCAAATCAGATATTCACATGGTTCCTTGTGGTTTGATAATGGCTTTATGATTTAGATTTAAAAGATTTTGAAAGGTGAAGGATAATTGTACTGCCCTGAAATATCAGATGTTGAAGATTTGAAACATTATGGTAGTCACAAAAATCAACCAATTTCCCTTTGTTTTCATAGTGCAACATATTTTCCCTTGTTGAAAATGAAGGCATCAGCATAAAAGCCTCTTGAGCAAGAAAAATGTATATTGATCACTGTAAGTGTATTTCTGTAATACCTTGGAGTTACTGAAATTGACCCCAAACCATGCTTTATTCCCAAAAATATATTTCTTTCATGTGTTGATATTTATTGATTTATAGCGTAATAGAAATGCAAAATAATTTTCATTGCAAAAAAACACATTTGTATAACCTTGTCTTACAATTCGAATTTGTTTATAGCATTAGGAAAACATCACAAGTGTTATATTCACTATAAGAGCAGATTACCCATCATAACTCTTATAACACTTCTGTCCTCCAACACTGTGTTGAAATAGATATGCATATTGACTCATCCATGTTACCTCAAAGTACACCTGGCTAGTAGACATGTGGAAAAATCAGATTCTAGAGCTAAGGGCTCTTTGTGTTATAACCTGAGTTCTGGTTTTTCTCAGACTTACCATATCATCACTTTGCACTTCACATTTTCCATTTGGAAGGTGGTGATAATGTTAGTCTTCCTATAGCTCAGTGGATGATACAGAAAGAGATGAGACAGCATATGTGAATAGTTCACAGAGCTTTGAAAGTTTTTGTGCAGATTGAGGTAATGTGTAGGTCAAAGCTACTGGCTAAGTCAGGTGCTTCCTCGTTGTTATTTAGTTTCTCCCATCCTAAGGTCAAAGCAGGCTGCCTGCCAAGAGACATGGAATATCGTGAAGAACTGGCATACATTCCAGGACTTTAGCCCTGTCTCCCACATTCCTGATGATGTGGATCAAATGGTGACTGCCAGTGCTGACTGATAGTTTGCTTCATGATATACAGACCCTCAGTTGCTACTTAGAAACTGTCTTTTGTATTTCTTTTTTTTTTTTTTCTTAGCATCTTGAACTCTGGAGTAAGTAAAACACGGAGGAACACGTCTTATTGTACATGTACAATATGTACGAAATCATACTATCTTGTACTTGTCTTGTACATGTACAATATGTACAGAATTGTACATAATATGTTTCAGGTGTTTTGAATGCTAGGTAAAGGTTAGAGAAGCATAATTAGCTGGATTAAACCACTATTCACTTAAATGCAAATAACTTGTTATACCTGTATGCTGTTATTTTATACTTCATTGTCACAATCTATACCATATGTTTAGCAAAAATAATAAAAATGGATTAAGAGCCTTACATAAATAATCAATGTGAGACAGTCACACTAAGCACAATATTAAAAATATACCTTAACTAGTTTATAATTCAGGAACAAAATGTAGTGCTTAGGGAAATCATATGTATTTTTGACCCCACAGATACTTTGTTGGTAAGCAAATTTATGATTACACAGGTATGGATTTGTGATTTCTTCATAAAATAAAGCAAGAGAATAAGGTATCACTATGAATTTAAAAACATTCTTAATTTCATTATATTTTTCAGAACATTTTGAGTAAATAAAGATGATGAAACAGAGACTAAACAGTTGAAACCAGTGGAATGTTGAATCCATATTAGAGCAGTTAAAGCTATATATTTTGATATATGGAATATCCTGTGAGGCTCCTGAGGGGGAAGATATTTTAGAATCTATTTCCTTTCAGGAGTACTTTTTGAAACTAAAACACTTCCCCTAACCCACTCAAAAATTATGTATGTCAGTTTCTAAATGTTCTAATATATTTGAAAATTAACTTTGCATCATTGGGTCAATTTAAGATCCTGGTTCTATCTTTAGTAGCTCCTCCGTATGCACTAAAAAAGGGCAAATTCAATAATGTCATTTCGCGTTCCTTCATAAACTATCTTCCCTGAGCAGGATCTCTCCCTCTGCACTGGGACACACACACACACACACACACACACACACACACACACACACACACACACACACACACACACACACACACACACACACACACACACACACACACACACACACACACACACACACACACACACACACACACACACACACACACACACACACACACACACTTCCTGCTCAAGCTTATTTACTATTACTCCCATATATTCTTTAAACCTCTGTTTTAGCTGCCCTGCTGTTCTCATCTTTCCATACACAGGAAGCCATATTTCCCTCTCTGTGTCTGTGCTCAGGTTTTTCCTGGGCCTGGAACACTTGCCCTTCTAATCTCTTCCTGTCACAGTCTTAAGTGAATTCTCCACTGAATACACCAAAACTAATATCCTCCTCCTCAGAACCACTATAGCCAATGCACAGTTTAGCAGATTGTCTTATATAACGGGTGGTGACATAAAGATAAATTACTAATGTAGAAAATTGAAGTGAGAAGTAATTAGAATACTTTTCCCGCTTGAAGTCACTGTTGAAAACCGAAAAGTGGTGTTTTGTTTCGGGTACTATTCAGTTGGCTGCCTTATTTTTGCAAATCTCTGAAGACTATAGAGTAAACAGTTGCTCTGATATCCTAAAAATCCGACAAAATGATTGTAAACAGTTTAATACTTCAGACATTTCATGTATGAGTTTCAGATTTATAGTGCACTTAAAATCATCTGTATCTGTGAACACGCACGCAGGCACATTCCAGGTCTTATTAATAGGTCGTTGAATCTCTTTTAATAACATATCTTTATCTTAGCACATGTAGAAAGGAAAAAGACCATTTATGTTGCTTCCACTCACTGTTGAAATCTGTCATGTACCCAGGAAAATAATTTCTTTGAATCTGCTTTTTAATGCTTCTATAACATCATAATTGATAAAATGTAGATTGTATTATATAATAGATAATATGCATAATGTATAATCTATAAAATAACTCATGTCCTACTACATGCAGGATGGCATCAGTTTCATTACATATCATAAACCACACCACATACCGTGGAAGGATGGGGTAGGCAGATAGTGGGAGTGTGTTTGTGTGTGTGTATTAGCAGAGGTTAAAGTTCAGGTTACCTTTTGAACCCTGTGATGCAAGGGAAAACAAGTATCGTCCTAAGCAAAATGTGTAAGGATGTTGCCGTCAGCATGTATTTTCTATCCTTCCCCTACATCCTACAACGTTCAGTCACTATGTATTTGATACTTTAATTCCCAGACATTGCAGACCAGGACAGATGGATGCTGGAATCCTGGGAAAATCTTGGCTGAAGACATGGGTTTATTTTCCGCAAAGAACACGAGATAAGAGAATCTTAAAAATGAGATGGGAAGAAATTTCAAGGATCATCTTTGCCATTCCAAATTAAAGCATTATTTCTTTTTTATGGTCTTCTAGTTCCTTTCGAACAATGACAGCAAGGTAACGATAGTGTAATGGTTAAGAGCTTTTGCTGTGGCTCAGTCCGGCTGGGTATATCTGTTCTACCTTTGCCAGATCAGAGAGCTTAGCCTTTTTTATGCTTCAGTTTCTTCAACTGTAAAATGAAGCTAGTAATAATACTTACCTCTCAGTGTGGTTGAGGGGATTAAAAGAGATATGATGCATGGAAAGCTTGGCACCGTGCCTGGAAGAAAACTCTCAATGACACTTAGCGGTTGTTTTTATATGATTACATTGTTGGAAAGCTAGTTAGAAAGTTTTTTCCATATTTTAAGTCCCAAACAACAATCTTGCTACTTCTACCCATTAGAAGAGTCTATGCCTTGTTGGAGGTATTCAAAAGGACTATCTCTTTGAAATGAGAACCATGTAGACATTTAAGTACAGGTAACATATTTCTCTAAGTCTGTTCTTTTTGAGGATAAAATCTTAAGTTAACCTAGAAATCCCCCCAAGTCAATAAATATATTAGAAATACTAGAATTTTGTCAATATGCCTGGTCATAATATAAATATGTATGATTCAGTGGCCTACTTTTAAAAATCAGCACTAATCAGTTGAAAATAAAACACTTGTGTTATCAAAAGAGTAACAGAAGCATAATATACCTAAGAATAAGCTTAATAAGACATGTACAAGAACTTAATAAATAAAATATAAGACTTCATGAGGGAAATTTAATAAGACCTAAATAAATTGCATCATAAGTCCCTTGAAAATGATATATCAATATTGTAAAGATGTCATTTCTTTCAAAATACTTTTATGCATTCATTAGAATCCATTTACCCAGCGCTGTCAACACGATGGCATCGTTATTTTGGAACATGATCAAATAATTCCCAATTTTGTTTGAGAATAAACCTTTACATTGAAGGAATACATCAGGAAATTTATGGTAAAGAAGAATAATAATATAAAACTTGCCCTGTCAACTTCTAACATGTAATTAAAATATTGGTCACAAAATTGACAAGGAATTTAATGAGACTAAATTGTTATTAGAGAAATAAGCCCAAGTAAGTAATGACAGTTTGCTTTTGAAACTATAATTTTTATAACATGGAGAAAAATAGATTATTTAGTAAATAATGTTGAGATAATTTTAAATTTGGAAAAATACTTAAGGTAAGATATTTACTTATCAACATACATCAAAATAAACCCCAAATGTTAAGTATTTAACTATTAAAATACTAGAATAAAATGAGGTGAATAAATTTACTTTTGTAGAACTCAAAGGCAAGAATCACTAAGAAAAATACTACAAGGTTTCATTATGTAAACATCATCTTTTTCTTTTTGATAAAAAGAAACAAAAACAAGGTTAGCAAATTATATACTGATAAAAGAAATTTGCAGTGTAGATGAGAGTCAAAGGTTTAATATATCCACAATATAAATAGAAGTAAGACAATATAGAAAAACCAAAAATGATTAGGTGATTTATAATAGGTGAAATGGTCAAAGTTAATGAATGTGAAGATATAACCAAATTCATTAGTAATTAAACATGTGACCCCGTGGCGGCAAATCTGTGAGCAAATGGGAATATATATGAACTCTTTGTTGGAGGATAAATTGATTAGGCCATTCCAAGGACAACCTGATAGTATGTATAAAATTTGAAATTAGCAAGCCTTTTGGTTCAGAAAATCCACACCGAGTAATATCCCATCAAGAAATAATTGAAAACTTAAAAAAAGTGTGCATTTATAGAGGAATATTTATAAAACAAAAAAGAAGAGGAAAACAAATTATGTCAGTTATGGTTAAGTTAAAGTACATTGACATACACACACCCAAACACGTACACACACATTAGAATATAGTGTGGCTATCAGATACGTAAATCAACATGTCCAAAATATAAATACAATCCATTAAGAATAAAAGAGACAGAGAAAGGGAGAGAGAGATGATTTTAGTATGCAGTGGCTAGAGGAATTTACACCAAAATCTTACAAAAATGATACTGGGCCTGTAAATTATTTTAATTCTCTAAATTGTACTTTTTATATATAAACTAAGCAAATATTAAGTTGCAGTTGGTAAAAGATAAGGTTATTTATAAGTATTGTCTCATTTATTTAGACATGAAGGCAGAGAATTTGTTCTGAACTTGGCTTATGGAAAGAGAGCAAATAGTGCAAATTATTTGCTGTCACAACACTCTCATGAATCCTCAACAACCACAACCAGTTGGAACTTCCTTAGTTCAAACTAAGTGGAACTTTTTAATGAGTGTTCAAGTTATGCTAGTATAATGCAGAGTCACTCAGCTGACTTGAGATAGTAGTTCTTTAACTCTGGAGTTTTCTGTGGCAAAGACTAAATCTCAAGAGCAGAATACTCTTAAGCTGTGCTTTTGAGATGTTCCCTGAGAAAATCTGTGATGTGAGCTTTTTAAAAAAATACTTTAAATAAGAATTAGCCAGCTGTAATACAAAAAGATAAATGGATAAATTTTGACATTTACATTCACACAAAGAGTTGAAGTGGGGAAAAAAAAAAGATGCATTAGCTTTCCACATCTTCTAGCAGGTAAGAATAGTACAGGCAGTTCATTTCAGGGATCTTTAATCTCTCCATAAAGGTATTTATCTGAGCCATCTGGCAAGTGGTACTAGAATACATCATCCTTTAGAAAGACTATAAATAGATATGCAAATACTAAACTGTATAAATCTTAACATTTTTGTTGTGGTTAATTTCAGAAGGTATAATTGAGCCACAGATACTACCAAGCAAAGCATGCTATATTACCTGGTTGCTATTCTCAGCTGTCAGTTAGTTTATGAGAGCTGACCTAACAGAGTACCGCAGACTGGGTGGCTTGAACAACAGAAATTTATTTTCTCACAATTTTGGAGGCTAGAAGTCAAGGTTGGTATCTTCTGAGCCCTCTCTCCTTGGCTTGTAGATGGCCATTTTCTCCTCCCTGTGTCATCACATGTGTGTGTATGTCCCAATCTTTTCTTCAACTAGGGACACCAGTCATATTCTATCAATGACCCTCTAATGACCTCATTTTAACTTAATTACCTTTTTAATGACCCTATCTCCAAAGACAGTCACATTCTGAGGTACTAGGGGTTAGGAGTTCAACATATGAGTTTTAGCAGAACACACTAAATTGAAGGAATGAATGACTGTATAAATGAGCAAATGAATCTTTTGTACTGTTGTATTGTTTTGTTAATATGTTCAATTAAGAAACATGCAGGAAAATATTGAAATGGTATAAATTATCTGAACATGGGCAATTGAAATCTTTCCATGTCATATTTTAGTGTAGCATGTTTATAAAGTCATGTCATTTCTTTGATATTCCTAGAGGTACAGACTTGTAAAATATAAAGATTATAGAGCAAGACATCTTAGGTTCTGTGATATGTAATTATTGTTAAATCACTGGGTTTGTCAACAGGTAATTTTAGAGTGAGCCAGGCACTGATGTAGTTACTTGGGATAACAATAAACTAAGGAAATCGAGCCCCTGCCTTCAGAGAGTTCACACTCAAAAGGGGAAGACAGTAAATGAATGTGCAAACCAATAAATAAAATAATTTAGGAATTTTATATGCTACCAAGAGAATAAAATAGGAAAATATGGTAGAGAGTGACTGAAGCTGGTATCTGCTAGGGTCAGGGAAGGTCTCTGCTGAGATGAAATTTGATTTCTATGACCTTACTAATGAGAAAGCCTCTCTAATTGAAAGAACAGCAAGAGCAAACCCCTTTAGAATGATATGATCTCCAGGTGTTAAAAGGCAGGAATAAGATGATGGTGATCAAAACGAAGTGAACAAAGTAAATGGAGGGAGAGATTGTATTCAGAGAGAACTTCAAATTATAGAAAGATTTTGGGGTTGCACTAAAAAGTTTAGATTTTGTTTTAAGTATAATTGTATTTCATTGAAGATTTGAGGCAGGAGAGTACTTGACCTCCAAACAAGAAGTTAAGATCACTGTTGCTCAGAAGGGAGGCAGGAGAAGGAGCGGGGAGACCAATAGAATTGCTGCCACAGTGATACAGGCAAGAGGAGAAGATGGACTTGAGAAGGGCTGGAGAAGTGGAAATGGGGAGAAGGTACCAAATTTGGGATATATTTTGGAGATATATCTGACAGGAGTAACAGGTGGATTGGGTATGTGGTGTAAGGAGAAACAAATAAGCCAAGATGAATCTAAGATTTTTTTGGTTTTGTAGCTGTTGAAAGGTGGTGTCACTTACTGAGAGTTTTTTGGGTGGTATATTTGGAGGGAAAATAACAAGCACTCTTTTGACAAGGGAAATTGGACAAGATGATAGACAATTAGATATGAATCTTATTCTCAGGGATAAGTTTCCATCCAGGCAAGAAGTATAAGTTTGAGAGTTATCAGTACATACTTGGCATTTGAAGTCATGGGGAGCTGAATGAGGTCACGTAGGTTGAGTACAGAAAGCGAAAAGAAGGGATTCTAGGACTGTGTTAAAACCTTGCAGATTTTCCTGGTTTAGAGGAGAAGGAGGTCCTAGTAAAAAATAGTTATGCATTAAGTAAAAGAAACTCAAGAGTCTGGAGAACCTAGATAAGTTTTTAAGAAGGGGGAATAATCAATTGTGTCAAATTCTACTGAATGGTTGGGTAAGATGAGAACAGATAATTTCTCATTTGCTTTGGCAAAATATAGGTCTTTGGTGTTCTCATTAAAAGCCATTTCATTGGCGTGATGAAGATAAAGCCCTATTTGAATACATTTAATGAAGAATGTAAGGTGAAGAAGTAGGTACAGGCAGGGTAGACACGTTTAAAGATTTTTACTACTGTAGGGAAGTGGGCTTTGGCTGGAAGCAAATGTGGATTCCAGAGAATTTATGCTCGTGGGTATGTGTCTGTGGATGTAGCTTAAATTAGGTGACATTGGTTGGTGTGTTTCAATGAATTATCCAGTAAAGAACAAGAAATTGGTAATACAAGAGAGATAGGAATACTTCAGGAAGGAATTCTGTGACTACTCAAGAAGAGATGGAATCCAGGACAGGGAGAGAGAGGTTGGCCTTAGATAGGAATAGAAGCACTTCTTTCATGGTAACACGATGGAAGGAATATTATGGAGATAGAGATGTAGGTGAATTGAAAGAATTTAGTGGTAGGCAAATGAAAGAATCCTCATTTTGTTGCATTTATTATCTTTATGTATTAAGCAGTGGTGTCATCAACTGAGGATGTTGGGATGAAAAGGTCTAGGAAACTTGAGGAGCTCAAGGCATTATAAGTTACTAGAGAGTGGGAAAGTGAATTTACTAGAGAAGTGTAGTAGTAGTAGAGCAGTCTGGCATTGTTAAAGGATTCCTTGAACCATGTGGTCATAAACTTGTGATTGGTACTGCTGAGTGAACCAGTAATGGTCAGCTACTGGGCTTTTTTTTTTTTTAGGTATAATTACGTAATGTTATATTAGTCTCATGGGTATAATGTAATGATTTGATATTTGTACGTATTGCAAAACGATCACCACGATAAATCCAGTTAACATCTTTCACCATACATAGGTACAAATTTTTTTTCTTGCGATAAAAACTTTCAAGATCTACTCTCCTAGCAACTTTCAAATATGCAATACAGTATTATTAACTATAGTCACCATGCTGTACATTACTTCCCCAAGGCTTATTCATTTTATTACTGGAAATTTGTACCTTTTGACCCCCTTCACCCATTTCACCCACCCTCTACCCCCTGCCTCAGGCAGTCACCAATCTGTTCTCTATATCCATGAGCTTGGATTTTGTTTTGGTTTGTTTTTTGTTTTTAGATTCCACATATACATGAGATCATATGGTATTTATCTTTTTCTGTCTGACTTACTTCACTTAGTGTAGTGCCATCTAGGTCCATCCATTTTATTGCAAATAGCAAGATTTTATTCTTTTTTATGGCTGAATAATATTCCATTGTGCGTGTGTGTGTGTGTGTGTGTGTGTGTGTGTGTGTGTATCTATCTATAAATATATATATGTATCACATTTTCGTTATCCATTTGTCTACTAATGGGCACTTAGGTTGCTTCCATGTCTTGAGTATTGTAAATAATGCTGCAGTGAACATGGGGGTGCAGCTATCTTTTTGAGATACTGATTTTATAAATACCTAGAAGTGGAATTTCTGGATCATATGGTAATTATATTTTTAATTTTTTGAGGACTGTCCATACTGTTTTTCACAGTGGCTGTACGAATTACATTACCACCAATAGTGCATAGTGATTCCCTTTTCTCCACATCCTCACCCACACTTGTTATTTCTTGTCTTTTTGATAATAGCCATTTTGACAGGTGTGATGTAATATCTCATTATGGTTTTGGTTTGCATCTCCCTGATGATTAGTGATGTTGAACATCTTTTCATGTGCCTATTGGCCATCTGTATGTCTTCTTTGAAAAATGTGTATTCAGAACCTCTGCCCATTCCTTGATTGGACTGTTGGTTTTTTTACTATTGAGTTGTATGAGTTCTTTACCTATCTTGCATATTAGCTCCTTATCAAGATATATGATTTGCAAGTATTTTTCCCATTCTGTAGGTTGCCTTTTCATTTTGTCAGCGGTTTCCTTTGCTGTGCAGCTTTTTATTTGGATGCAGTCCCACTTGTGAATTTTTGCTTTTGTTGCCTTTGCATTTGGTGTCAAATCCAAAAAATCATTGCTAAGACTGATGTTGAGGAGCTTGCCGCCTATGTTTTCTCCTAGGAGATTTCAGGTCTTGCTTTCAAGTCCTTAATCCATTTTGAGTTAATTTTGTATATGGTATAAGTTAGTGGTCCAGTTTCTTTTGCATGTGGCTCTTGGGTTGTGTGTTTGTAAGGGGTACACAGAGTAACAAAGAAGGTCAGGATATGTACAGGCAAGTAATGGTGCTAAACCATTGAATCTTGGCTGAGCAAGAGGTATGTGAAGACATGAAGGAGGTGATGAATAGTGAAAATCTGCTATGATAAAGAAGAGGCCTCAACGAGATCAGAAAATTTTTGGATGGTCATTTTAGAATAGGTCACCTGGAAAGATTATATGTGACAGTCAGATAGGAGGTACTGTTACCAGTGATAACAGGGTCTACTGTATGACCATGTGCATGGGGAACTGAGATAAAGTAGAAGAAAATATCACTGAGACAAAGAATATCAAGGAAATGAGAGGCCCATCATGTTAGATGGATCATATTCCTGACTTTTAATGTAGCTAAGGATGGTGAGAGCCTCAGTTGTTAGGAACCAAAATCATCGCTGAATGATGGAGGTAATAAGAATGTCAGAAGGTGAGGAAAACTAGGAAGGACATGGAGTAGAAAAGTCTGATGTCAAGCATTTCAAAGGAGCTGGGGTTTTGAAAGAGGGAGGAGATAGTTCAAAAATATCAAGGAAGAGCAAAGAGGACACTTCTACGCCTTTCTTACTCAACTTACTTCTCCTTCTATGCGTGGGAGAAGCAAAACAACCTCTTCTTGAGAAGGTGGCAGGGGAAGCATGAAGAGAACAGTCAGGTGTCTGAGTAATAAGGACTCGTGAGTGGAAGTGAGTTTCAGAGAAACTTAGGATATTAGAGAGCAAGTTTTAAAGGGAATAGTAATAAGACTTGTGAGGGAAGGGGCTGGAGGTTTCTTGAACACAAGAATTAGCATTTTAATGTTGGGTAGTTGGGGAGACTGGGTGTTCCGGTGGTGACTGAGTTGAATGGGGAATAGACATAAGCCATAATGGTAATATCTCTGGCCCTTAGGGCTGGATGTTATTTAAGATATCAGGTAGCAATCTCACCTGTGACTGGTGAAACTTTTTCAAGGAAGGAAAAACTTATAATGAACCTTCAGGGAGGTTGGTTGTAGTCTTGGGAGAATGTATACCTCATAAAGGAGTTGATTTAAGAAGAGCAGGACTTTGGGAGGAAGAGTTTCTGGATTTTTCTGTGACTGGAGGTGATTTTAAAGTCATTGTAGAACATAGGCCAGTCAAGATGTCTGTCATGACGTGGGTTGCTTCGTTCATTGTCTATGCCAACCTCCCTCTAGTGGCCCTTCCTATACTGCAAAGGTTGGAAGACTAAAAGCTACATTACCCAGGCAAATTTCAACAGGGTTTCTGTATATCTTTTAGATTCTGTCAATCAGATGGGTTTGGGTAAGACTTGAATTTGGAACTGAGTTAAGGAGAGGAAGGCATAGGGAATAAGGCAGGGCCATCTGCTGGTACAGATGGTGATAGAGAAAAAGTGGTTCTGGAGCTGGCAGTTCCCACCCCCAGCAGCTGGTTTCTTGATAACCGAAGGAGCAGCAACTTCTTTGGTGCCCAAGTATGAGGCATTAGTTTTGGAGGCCCAGCCTGGAATCTGCCTCTTGGGCTCACTCAGTGATTCTGCAAGCCATTTTATAACCTGTAATAAATGTCCTTTGCTTAAACTACCAGGGTGGTTTCTTTCCTTTATAACTTGCACCAAGCCCTTCTACCCCTAAAGCTATCCCTCCCCAATATGGATGGTCCACCTGAGGTTGGGGGGTACCCAGTCTAGTACATATATTGGGTTTGGGGTTTAAACTTATTAACTAGAACCAGCAAATTTTCTCTCAAGATTTTTTTTTTTTTTTTAGAAATAAGATAAGAACCAGTCAATTATGAGAGGAAAGGGATGTTACTTTCATAAGAGGAGCCTCTTTGGGTGGATAATTGGGAGAAAAGAGGAAGAGAGATCATTGGGAGTTGATTTGTAGTGTTTGTATGTGTGTGTGTGTGTGTGTGTGTGTGTGTGTGCGTGCGCGCATATGTGTCCATAATACTATTGAGTAGCGTAGAAATGCCATAAAGTGACTCTGAAATGACTCAGGATATGACACTGTTTTCCCAAAGTCAGAAATCACCCTCACCCACAGGCTATCGATAGTTTTCTCCTGTTTACCTTTCTATTTGCAAGTAGAGAGAAATGTTATTGGGATCAACAGTCACTCATTAATTTTTGAAATACTTATTATATGCCTATGTGTGTCAGGCCCTAGCCTAGGTATTGGGAATACAGTTAAGAAAAAAAATAACCAGACAAGACCCCTGACTGCATGAGGCTTATAGTCTCATGCACTATACTATAGATACTATAGATACGCTATACTATAGATACTCATAGTATCTACCCTCTACTATAGAGGGTAGATACTAAACAAAAAAATTAAGTACGATTAATATTTTGTACAGGGAAGACTTGGTATTAGAAAGCAAATCTAGTAAGGAAACCTAAGCTAGTGTAGGTGGTTCTTGGGGAAAGTTTGCTGTCAATTGATTTCTACATGTAATAGTGAATTTAACACTACATGCCGTAACAGACTCAAGTCTCAAAGGCTTAACAAAATAGAAAATTATTTCTCACGCACATAATGTCAAATGGAAGTTTATTGGGTGACTCTCCTCTTAGTGTTGACCCACAGGTCCTTTCTTTGCTTCTCCAACATTTCTTAGTTCTCTAGGGTCTCCTCAGATTCCCCTGCTACATTTAGCTGCCCAAAGAACAGAGCCAATTTGAGGACAATTGTGTAGTGATACCTAATTTCAGTCTGGAAGGGGTTGCTCACTTTCCATAGAGAGCAGTCATGTGGACCCAGCAGATACAAGGTGAGGGCCAGGTGCAAAGAGAGGGGTTTGGGAAATACAGTTATTGACAAGGTAGCAGCTTCCTGGCAACAATTCTGTACTCTGCAAATGAAGGAGAAAATTACTACTTGAGTAGCTAGTTGTCTCTGCCACACGAGGACAAGCATACACACTTGCGTTTTTTGAGAAATAACTAGACTCAGAAAAAGCTGACATAGAGAAAAATACGACTGCAGAATGAACGGTTACTAACATTAACTATAGTACTGTTGAGGGGATGCTGTGCTTAAATAGGTGTTTTCATATAGCACGTGGAAAATCTAACCCTTACAGTTTAGGTCAGAGATTAAAGTGCACATGAGGTATGATGTGCTCTGGGAGCTAACATTAGTGTACTATGGTGTACACTAACATTAGTGTACTATAGATTACTATCTATCCTAGAATTTAACCTGGGATCCCATTCACAAGCTTGAAATATTTAGGAGAATCCCAGTGGTAGGAAAAAATGTGGATTTGACACAAATTCTACTTTCAGTCATTGTGTAATCTTCAAAGTTTACCATCGTTACTGATACTTTTTTGTCTTCAGATTCTGTATGTGAAAATCAATGTAAACAATGGAGGAAAGCTACATAATTTGAATTTTAATGGAAGAATTGCAGGGGACCAAAAAACTCGTTTATTAACACAAGTGGACCTGGGGCAACAAATTACCTTTACTTTTTAAAGTTTTTTAAATGTTTCGATGTTTCTTATGGTTTTAGAATGTAGCCTGTGATTTTGTGATTAATAGTAAGAACTATGTATTTAGTATTAGTCCCCATTTCTGACACTGAGTTCCCAAAACCCTTAGAATTTCTGAAGTGTTAAGAAGCACTAAAGTTGTCTCCTGTCATGGTAATGAGGTGACTTTTGGACCCCGTCTAAGGAAGGGGAATGGTTGCCAGGTAGAACCAACCACGTGATTTAGAGGGTTGGGAATTTAAGTCTCACCCCTGACCTTGGGGAGGGGAGAAGGTGGGGGGGCTGGAGGGTTGAATCAATTGCCAGTGGCCAATGGTTTAATCAGTCTTACCTCTGTGATGAAGCCTCCATAAACACCCGAAAGGTTCAGCGAGTTTCTGTGTTGGTGGACACGGAAGGGTGCTAGAGGTGCTGGGAGAGTGGCCTGCCTGGAGAGGGCATGGAAGCTCTGAGCCCTTTCCCCCTGCCTTGTCCTATGTATCTCTTCCATCTGGTGGTTCCTGAGTTATAGCCTTTTATAATAAACTGGTAATCTAGTAAGTGAAATGTTTCTCTGAGTTCTATGAGCTGCTCTAGCAAACTAATCAAACCTCAGGAGCAGTTCCTAGGAACCTCTGACTTATAGCCAGTTGATCAGAAGCACGGGTAACGTGGGCTTGCAACTGGTGCTGATGTGTGGGTATGGTGGGAATGCGGGTGGGTGTGAGGGGAGCGGAGGGCAGTCTTGTATAATAGGACTGAACCCTTAACCCGTGGAATGTGATGTTATCTCCATGGTAGATAGTGTCAGAATTGAATTGAATTGAATTGTAGGGCACCCAGTCTGAAAATTGCTTGTTAGTTTGGGGAGTCTTCCACATACACACATTGGAATTGGGTCAAGGAACTCGGAAGATAGACTTTTCCCCAACTATTTTTGAGAAAAAAAAATAACTGACAGAAAAGTTGAAAAAATACAATAAATTCCCAATAAATTTTTACCTAGATTAGTAATTGTTAATACAATAATATATTGTCACTTTAGCTTCTTCTCCCTATTTCTTGCTCAGATTGATGGATAGTTAGCTAGCTATAGATAAGAGTTCTTTGCTAATCCAGATGAGATCTTGCAGACATCATGACCCAAGACCCCTAAATACTTGGGCATGTCTCTCCTAAGAACAAGGACATTCTCCTATATAAAAATAATACAGTTTGCAAGGCAAGAAATGTAACACAAATATGATACTCTTATCTAAAATATAGTGCATATTCTAGTTCTTCAATTGTCTAATAATGTCCTTCATAGCTAGTTTTTTTTTTTTTTTTCATAGCTAGTTTTTAATCTAATCTAGGAACCAAACAGGGATCATGCATTGCGTTTAGTTGTTGGGATCACTTTCTCTGCCTTAAAAAATATTTTTTTGATAGCATTGACAGTTTTGAAGAGTCAAGCTAGTGTTTTGCAGAGTATTTCTGAGCTTTGATTTCTCTGATCATTTCCTCATGCTTAGATTCAAGTTGAACATTTGTCATAGAGTATTGCATCTGGACACCTGTGATATTAGTTTCTCCCATTATTGGTGATGTCACATCTTTACGTAGTTATGGTGATGTCTGACTGATTTCTCCATTGGTACAAGCTACCTTTCCCCTCTGTCACTTACAAGTAAGTGGTGAGTTGATGTTTTAGGAATGTGTGAAAATCTGCTTCTCCAATAATTTTTTATCCTATTGATGAACCTTGCCTGAGATATGTATTAAAATTTCATTGCAAAGTGGTTATTTTCTATTTTGATTGTTCCTACATCACTCCTTTCCTATATACTCCCTCTCTCTCTCATTTCTTCCCTCCCACCATTCTTCCCTCTTTTTTCCTTCCTTCCCTCGCTTTCTTCCTTCTCTTTCTTTCTCTCTTTCCTTTCCCTCCCTGATTATCACTGTGGACTTATGAATTCAATGTGTTATACCTACTGTAATCTCAGTTTCCTTTTCCGTCATTCCACTGGGTAAAGACTGTGTGGTAGCATCTGCTGTGTATCGGACACATGGCTGTATGCTAGGCTAATATACCTACTTTGCAGAGTGGACTTGAAGAAAGCAGGCAGAATGATGCTTTGCATATGATTTTAGGAGAGCAGTCAGAATGATGCTTTGCATATGATAGCTACTAAGTCTATTTGTCCTTTTGCCAGAACTCCTTCAGTTTTCCAGCCTTTCCTTACCTTCTGGCACAATGAGGCCCACTTTTGTTCTTTCCCTATCACACTCTTGTTATCAGCTGGGTCTCCTAGAACTCTGGTTCTTCTTTTATTTATTTATTTTATAATTTTTAATTTTTAATTTATTTTTTAACATCTTTATTGGAGTATAATTACTTTACAATGATATGTTAGTTTCTACTGTATAACAAAGTGAATCAGCTATACATATACATATTTCTTCTCCCTCTTGCATCTCCCTCCCACCTTCCCTATCCCACCCCTCTAGGTGGACACAAAGCACCGAGCTGATCTCCCTGTGCCACGGGGCTGCTTCCCACTAGCTATCTGTTTTACATTTGGTAGTGCATATATGTCCATGCCTCTCTCTCACTTTGTCCCAGCTTACCTTCCCCCTCCCCCTATCCTCAAGTCCATTCTCTAGTAGGTCTGTGTCTTTATTCCCATTTTACTCCTAGGTTCTTCATGGCATTTTTTTTCCCTTAGATTCCATATATGTGTTAGCATACAGTATTTGTCTTTCTCTTTCTGACTTACTTCACTCTGTATGAAAGACTCTAGGTCCATCCACCTCACTACAAATAACTCAATTTCATTTCTTTTTATGACTGAGTAATATTCCATTGTATATATGTGCCACATCTTCTTTATCCATTCATCCAATGATGGACACTTAGGTTGCTTCCATGTCCTGGCACTGCAACACTTAGGTTGCTTCCATGTCCTGGCACTGCAATGAACATTTTTTGTACGTGACTCTTTTTGAATTATGGTTTTCTGGGTATATGCCCAGTAGTGGGATTGCTGGGTCATATGGTAGTTCTATTTGTAGTTTTTTAAGGAACCTCCATACTGTTCTCCATAGTGGCTGTACCAAGTCACATTCCCACCAGCAGTGCAAGAGCGTCCCCTTTTCTCCACACCCTCTCCAGCATTTATTGTTTCTAGATTTTTTTGATGATGGCCATTCTGACTGGTGTGAGATGATATCTCATAGTAGTTTTGATATGTATTTCTCTAATGAGTAATGATGTTGAGCATTCTTTCATGTGTTTGTTGGCAATCTGTATATCTTCTTTGGAGAAATGTCTGTTTAGGTCTTCTGTCCATTTTTGGATTGGGTTGTTTGTTTTTTTGTTATTGAGTTGCATGGTAGGCATAGAGGGAACTTTCCTCAACATAATAAAGGCCATATATGATAAACCCACAGCCAACATCATCCTCAATGGTGAAAAACTGAAACCATTTCCACTAAGATCAGGAACAAGTCAAGGTTGCCCACTCTCACCACTCTTATTCAAAATAGTTTTAGAAATTTTAGCCACAGCAATCAGAGAAGAAAAGGAAATAAAAGGAATCCAAATCGGAAAAGAAGTAAAGCTGTCACTGTTTGCAGATGACATGTTACTATACATAGAGAATCCTAAAGATGCTACCAGAAAACTACTAGAGCTAATCAATGAATTTGATAAGGCAGCAGGATACAAAATTAATGCATAGAAATCTCTGGCATTGTTATACACTAATGATGAAAAATCTGAAAGTGAAATTAAGAAAACACTCCGGGCTTTCCTGGTGGTGCATTGATTGAGAGTCTGCCTGCCGATGCAGGGGACATGGGTTCATGCCCTGGTCCAGGAAGATCCCACATGCTGCGCAGTGGCTGGGCCCGTGTGCCATGGCCGCTGAGCCTGCGCGTCCAGAGCCTGTGCTCCACAACGGGAGAGGCCACAACAGTGAGAGGCCCACGTACTGCAAAAAAAAAAAAAAAAAAAAAAAAAAAAGAGGAAACACTTCCATTTACCATTGCAACAAAAAGAATAAAATATTTAGGAATAAGCCTACCTAAGGAGACAAAAGACCTGTATGCAGAAAATTAGAAGACACTGATGAAAGAAATTAAAGATGATACAAATAGATGGAGAGATATACCATGTTCTTGGATTGGAAGAATCAACATTGTGAAAATGACTCTACTACCCAAAGCAATCTACAGATTCAATGCAATCCCTATCAAACTAGCACTGGCATTTTTCACAGAACTAGAACAAAAAATTTCACAATTTGTATGGAAACACAAAAGACCCCGAGTAGCCAAAGCAATCTTGAGAATGAAAAATGGAGCTGGAGGAATCAGGCTCCCTTACTTCAGATTATACTACAAAGCTACAGTAATCAAGACATTATGGTACTGGCACAAAAATAGAAATATAGATCAATGGAACAGGATAGAAAGCACAGAGATAAACCCACGCACATATGGTCACCTTATCTTTGATAAAGGAGGCAGGAATGTACAGTGGAGAAAGGACAGCTTCTTCAATAAGTCGTGCTGGGAAAACTGGACAGGTACATGTTAAAGTATGAGATTAGAACACTCCCTAACACCATACACAAAAATAAGCTCAAAATGGATTGAAGACCTAAATGTAAGGCCAGAAACTATCAAACTCTTAGAGGAAAACATAGGCAGAACACTCTATAACATAAATCACAGCAAGATCCTTTTTGACCCATCTTCTAGAGAAATGGAAATAAAAACAAAAATAAACAAATGGGACCTAATGAAACTTAAAAGCTTTTTCACAGCAAAGGAAACCATAAACAAGATGAAAAGACAACCCTCAGAATGGGAGAAAATATTTGCTAATGAAGCAACCGACAAAGGATTAATCTCCAAAATTTACAAGTAGACTAAAGACCACAGGATTTGTTGCTGCGTTAGATGTGGAGAATAGGAGAAAGAAAGAAATCAAAGATGACTTACAGTTTTGACTAATAATTTTGGGTCTCTGATAAGATTTGTATAGTTAGTTCACATAATGAAGTTTCAAACAGTGCCTAGCACATGATGAGCAATCAATAAATATTAGCTTATTATTTTTAAATGCCTGTCAGTTACTTTCCACTCTTTCCTTTATGTCTTTATGTTTGTTTTCATGTTTTTGACTTTGCGATTTTCACTTGGCTGTCACCTTAATGCTCTTTCTGTCAAGCGCTAACCATCTAGCATTATAAATTTTAGTAAGGCAGTAATTATAGTGCCAATGCCTAGAACTGAAATCAGCATATAGTTCACTTACTGTGTAGCTGTGGGCAAATTACTAATCTCTCAATTTCATCTCCTATGAAGTGAGGATAATGATATTTACCTCCCAAAACTATCACGAAAATTAAAGAATATCCAGATTCAAAAATAAAAGTCACTACAAAGTATGAGTTACTGCAGTTTTTATTGTTGCCTACACTCTGAGAAGGCTTTTTATGCTAATCCGAGCCACTTAAAGACATGAAAAAAATGACTTTGAACGTATTAGTTATTCACAGTGAGTTTTATTCTTGTTTGGTAATATTTGAATGATTTTATTGGTGAGATTTTTTTCGTTTTTTACTTCACAGTTTGGGATTTATTGAGACCTGAGCAGCTCTACTGAACTACTTTTAAAAACATTTAATGAACCCAAATCTTTCACTCAGGATGAATATTGGGCCCAGGAATGGAGTGTAGTGGGGGGCAGTTTAGAACTTGTGTCTAAGTCATTCAACTTAAGAGTGCCCCATACCTTAGTGCATATTAGATATTTCCAACGGACAGCTATCAAATGTGACTGTTATGACTTCAATGCTCAGCAAATCTAGTGTCTAATAATTACTGGAACTTAAAAAGCATTTCTTTTGCCGGGGGAGGGGAGAGTTATAAAGCTTTTCACTTAAACAAAAATTGAGGAAAGAACACTGAGGAACTGAGAGTGTGGCTTTTTATCATATTTCACTTGTTAGTTTCTTACTGAGACTGAAGTTGGGAAAAAAAATCCTGTATGTTTTTTCCTAAGCCAGGTAGGAATACATAGCACCACCATTGTTCATCATTTTATATTATTTTACTACTCACAGGTATTTCTTTATGTAGGCTAATTTTAAACTAAAAATCCTATTCTCACCCACTGAGTTATGCTTCTTTTTTTTTAAGTCTAATGAATTTGTTGCAATATTGCTTCTGTTTTATGTTTTGGTTTTTTGGCCACGAGGCATGTGGGATCTTAGCTCCCCTACCAGGGATCGAACCTACACCCCATGCATTGGAAGGTGAAGTGTTAACCACTGGACCGCCAGGGAAGTCCCGAGTTATGCTTCTTAGGCAGATTTTATTATTCCTAATTAATAGAAAAGGGAATTGAGACCAAGAGAGACTAAATCACAGGGTCATTCGCTTAATAAGTGCAAGAGACAGGAATACAACCTTGTTTTCTGGTCTCTCATCTGTATCTGTATCTACATTTCATACCTACATTTTTTTCATTATGAAATTTGGTCATTTGGTACCAGAACTGTTCTAATTAGCAGAAAAAAAACATGGTTTTTGAGCATTTGCATTTCTTTATAAATGTTTTATGGAGAAGAAGTGAGGTTACTTACAAAATAATTTCACAGTCATATTTTCAGTAGAGGTTTGGAGGATATGTATGTCATCTGTTCAGCAAGCTTGTGCACTGTGCATTTCATTTTTACCTTAAATTTATGTAAAAACAAATGGGAGATTCCTATGGTTGTCACCAGAATTAGTGCTCTGGTCTGACCTATCTTGGAAGGACATCAGAAACGCAGCATTTTAGAAATAGGCTCTATAAAAAATCGTTGTTGCATTTGGAAAGACGCTCATAAGGTAATTTGAAAAATCCCTTTGTAACTAAGATACAAATGGCTTTTAAAATCCTTTGATATTTATAGGTACCTTCAAAATATGCAAGAAGGCATTTAAAGTCATTTAAAATATTTAAGCACTTATAACTTGTTAGGCAATATTGTTATCACATGATGAAACCAAATTTGCATATATACCCATCGTCATTTTAAAAGTCTTGTTATAAAGGCTTGAAATACGTATGAAATAACTTAATAAGCCTCCCTCCCAATTCCCCTCTTTGTGAAAGCATTCTGTGGAATTGTTGATGAATCTTAAATATATTTGTCATCAGGAATATTCTTGCTTTCTCTCACATAGAGAATAGGAATAGGAATTGCCTTGGTAAGGTGAAAGAGGATGTCGAAAACCAGATTTGGAGAAGAAAAGAAAACCTTTATCTACATTTTTCAAGCCTTTATTATTAAATTCATATATAGTCTAATTGTTTACAAAGCTCTAAATAATCAAAAATTTAAAACCACCTTACAGTTAATTAAAGGAACAAAAAAGTCTTAAGTCCTATGGCTTAAAAAAAAAAGTTTTTTTTTTTTTGAGCCACATGCTGAAAGAATAAGTCATGTCACAGGGATCTATAAATCATTTTGGACCCAATGCAGACAATAGTTGTTTATATTTTTAATTTGAACAAAATATTGGAAACACATTTGTCAGAGAAATTTGACCTTGAGAAAATACCAGAATACTTTTCCAATAAATAGAGACAGGCATTTTTATTCATAGGATTATAAAGGGGGAAAATTAAACTATAATTTTACTTGATACATTTCTGATAAGTGAGTGATTGGCACTTACACCATCTTCCTTTAATCATGACTTAATTAATACATGCAACTTTCTCCAGAGAAAATGGTGAATAATAATTCATTGATGTTTTAGTCATTCACTTACTCTCTTGAAAGTAACGTCTATGAACTTATATTTTTCAAATTATTTTCCTTTCAATCTGCAGCATGGAATTCATTTCTAACATATCCAAATTTTACCATATATAGATATGAATAACTTATAATGGACTGATGGAAGTTTTACATATGTAACCAATGACCTGTATTTATCTTATTAAAAAATTGAATTACATCTACAGCTTTGAAAGTTTTAGTATAATTTTCCCAAACACCTTAATGCCTTATAAAATTTTTCCCATTGCTTATTTTTACTTTTGCAAAAGGAGGAAGATCTTTATTTTACTATTTACTCTTAGTTTAATATCAACTATGCCCTTGTATATGGTATATCAATGGCCATTACATTCTAATAATGTAATTTTTGTTTATTAACTAATCAGATGATTTCTAATCACAGATTTTAGCATCAAAGCCAGGTTATCTAATTCAGCAAAACTGATTTCCCTTACTTAACTCATTATCCCATTCCTTAATTGTTCTTTTTTCCTGCCTCTCTGCGTATTATGGTCTGTCTTATTTTCTTAGCCCCTAACGCCTCTCTTTTATGGTCATCTCTTATATCCTGTTAGTGCTTCTATTTCTACCCAAAGCTATGCTGGATCAGAATGTTTGAACATTTGTAAGGCAGTAGTTATATGCTGCATTATAATTCTATCCTGGCCCACAGCCTTGAATCTCCCACTCTTAAAGTCAGAAGACATGCTGTTTTAGTCCACGTAACTGAAAGCATTTTCTGTGCATTTTCAGAAGACTGGCTTGCATAAGACCTTAGAGGATTTATTTATGGTTTTATTCTAGACATTGGAGCAATTTGTTCATTATTCTTGTATATCTCAATTTAACTACTTAGATTGTGTATATTAGTGGTGCTCAAATGGTAGATGAATAAGTCACCTGCAGTGTTTGTAAGGAAATTATTTTTTTTTTTTTTTTTTTTTTAGGAAATTATTTTTGATCAAACATTCTGATTCAGTAGGTGGTGGGCATTACCTGGGAAACTACAGTATTAAGCAGAGTTCTGATTCCATTGCATGTGGTCCAAGGGTTACACTCTTTAAAAATCTGTTGGTAATATTTCTCTATGAACTACTTAGGATTAAAAATTAAAGAAATTAGGATACTTTGGCCAAGTCTGACCACCTGTTACCATTCTTCTCTACCTAACTGCAACAATAAGAAAAGCTCTAGCTCCAGTCTTGAATTCATTGCCATTATGTCCCTTGCATCCTGGTCTGATTTGAAATGATTGTGTACTCATTCATTCCTATGAGGTATAAAAGATAGACACCAACTTCATATGGCTTAGAAGAAATTTACTTGCAAGTATATCCCTAGTTCTTCCAATTTATTAAAACCAAAAATATTTTAGAGATAGGAGAGACATTGTAGATAATTTATTCTAATCCCCTATTTCTAAATGAAACTAAAATCTAGTCTCCTTAAAGGGTTTGTTCATGAAATACATGTTAGTTGTTTCTATTGTCTCTAGCAGAAGACAAGTCTCTTCAATCTCAGTAAGAACTCTTCCAACTCAAATAATATTTTTCAACTTTTATTATTCATAAGACTCATCTAAAGTGCCTATCAAAATGAATATTCCTGGGTTGAACCTCAGAAATAATGCTCTAGTGAACTAGGAGCATAGGAAACTATTGTTTTAACAATTATCCAGGGTGATTTGAATGCAAATTGTTTAAGGACAACAATTTGTGAAATAGTGCACAGTATTCTGCTAGAAGGGTTGCAAGGTTAAATACATAAATAATGATAACTAGCCTTAATTAATTAAGAAATAAGCCATTCAGCTAGCCTCACTGACAGGCCCTCGGCTGATAGATACAGCCCTTACCATTCAAGAAGCCCACTGGTTAGAGGTAGTGACAGATCACATCAACGTCTTACAGTGTGTTAGGTGATGTGGAGCACAGGGCAAGAGCCCCCAGTAGTGGACAGTGTCAGGTCATCAGGAAAAGCATCCCAAAGAAAGTGACCTTCATGGATTGTAGTAGAATGTGGGGAATGGCACTAGGGCTCTCCGGCAATGAGAGTGGTTTGAGTAGGAGGAACTATTTCTAAAAAACAAAAACACTGTGATGAAGGAAATCATGACACATGAGATTGTTACAGGAGATAATGTGTGTGCTTAGCACCCATCATAAACATTCAGGAAATACTCATCATTATTTTTATAAGTTATTTTAATAGTAGGCTAAGACTATAAGAAATAGGGATGGGAAGAGAATCCCATGAAAGACATGAATAAGAGAAGGCCTGAGGCCACTGAAGCTTTACATCCAACAGCCAGCAAATACTTAGGGTAGATGATGTTGTCTGTAGTTCACTTTTATGAATTCGCTAATAAACGATTTGTTGGGGGAGCCAGCTTTTCCAAGAGCTTGGACCTTGAGCATTTGGGAAAATGTAATTTCAAAGAGGTATCATTAAGAGTGTCAAATACTGCAGAAAGGTCAAATGTGAATAAGAACTGAGGAGTCTCCACTGATCTGGGTGTTAGCTATTCATGACATTATTCCTAACCACCTACATCAGAACAATTTAGGAGTGCTGATAAATATTCAGATCCCTGCCTTCCAATTCGGAACTTTTAAATTAGAATCTCTGGGGTTATGTGGCTTAAGGATCTCAATTAAAAAAAAATCCAGGAGCTATCTGTTTTACATTTGATAGTGTATATATGTCCATGCCACTCTTTCACTTCATCCCAGCTTACCCTTCCCCCTCCCTGTGTCCTCAAGTGCACAGGGAGATCAGCTCTCCGTGCTTTGTGACCACCTACAGGAGTGGGCTAGGGAGGGTGGGAGGGAGACCTAAGAGGGAGGAGATATGGGGATATATATATATGTATATGTATAGCTGATTCACTTTGTTATAAAGCAGAAACTAACACACCATTGTAAAGCAATTATACTCCAATAAAGATGTTAAAAGAAATACAAGAGATTATTTTGCACAGTGAAGTTTGAAAACCAGTGAACTAGATAGATATATTTCAGTATGTGGTAGGGGCACAACCAACTGCAAAGCTTTAACTAGTACAAAGAGGAAAGGAAGTGAAGATGAAACAAGTGTAGACAAGATTTGTTATGAAAGGAAGACAGAAAATAGGAAGATGATTAAGTCAAGGAAGGATTTTTATTTTTATATTTTGTTTGAATTAACAGGAAATATATGGGAGGGTTTATGTTATAGTCTGATTGGAAAGTCAGAAAATACTTTGGATTACATGCTTAGTTACTAAATAACTTTTTTTTTTTTTTTTTTTTTTTTGCGGTACGCGGGCCTCTCACTGTTGTGGCCTCTCCTGTTGCGTAGCACAGGCTCTGGACGCGCAGGCTCAGCGGCCATGGCTCACGGGCCCAGCCGCTCCGCGGCATGTGGGATCTTCCCGGACCGGGGCGCAAACCCGTGTCCCCTGCATCGGCAGGCAGACTCCCAACCACTGCGCCACCAGGGAAGCCCCCAAATAACTTTTATTTGAGTTCTGAGGCTATAGGTTTGTACTAATTTGTTAATATGATCTAAATTACGCAACAGTTAAACATTTAGGACCCTCCAGTATTTGAAGCACATCCCCCAAAAAGGCTAAGAAAAAAGTACTTTTGAACTGCTTATTTAGGAGTTAAACCTACCTCACTAAAGTCTAGCATATTATTGACACAATATTAACTGGTTTCGTTCTATGAACCATGCATTTTTACAAACAATATTATTATTAAAGATGCGGATATCTCCAAGTAAGAGATAAAGAAAGATGATCTCAAAGTAGTTAAGTGGCTTGTTGAGTTTCACAGAGCTGGGATGTGATAGGGGCAGAACTGCATTTTAAAGTATGTCATGTCATTCAGTTTAATAAAAAGCTTTTAGGTTCTCACCTAAAGGTAGCTTAAGACATAGTTCTTAAGCTTTTATCACACACCTTATATTTCTAATACTAGTATAATTTTTATGCCAGATAATATTAAACTTTTTAACTGTCTTCTTTATTAAATACCAAATCATGACTGTTATAGCAACCATAAGCATGTTGAGAAAAGAGATTTTGAGACACTTTAGCCCCTCAAATCACACTTACCACCATGAGTATTATGGGAAAATGGAGTTATAAGAATTAGACCTTAAACAATTGTGGGAGAGTTGGGGGAGTAAAATTCTGGAAGGAAAGTTGGAGGAATCACTCACCAGCAAATCCCAGAAACCAACCACATTCATCTGCCTAAGTGTGACCAAAAATGGCAAGTTCATTGGGAGGTCTCTGTGTGGCTCTGATATCTGTGGGTTCACGGTGGAGCATCTGCTGTGGATCTGGAGCTGCAGTTGGTCATAAGAGCCATCAGTTAGGAAAAAGAGCTGTATGCAGAGCAGAGGAGTGTAAACTACTTGGAACCCATGAGGCATCTCTGCATCTGTTTGTCACCATATCTGTCTGCAAAAAAGACTGTCAGGGAGCTATGGGAATTACTTCACTTCTGCTTTCTGAGTCTCATGGAAATTCAGCTTTTGGCTACCTCTAACCTGGGAAACATGAGGAAAGGAATTCTGGGAAACAGTTCCTGGCTTAACCAGGTTGTCCCAGCACAATTAACCCATAACTTATATTGCCAGCTGTCTGCTTTATTTTGCATTTAGTAGTTAGAAGGCCTCCACGTATAGTGTGTAGTTGTACATTGATAAGAACATAAGAAATGCCATTTTTACTACTACTGAATGTAAACAGAATGTCAGTTTACTACTACTCCTCCTACTTCTACTCTAATTATAAATAGATAGCATTTATTGACCACTTATGATCTGCAAGAACTGTTGAAATTGTTTGCACACAGTTTAATCTAATTTCATCTTCTTAGAAACATGAGAGGTAACGTTATCATTCTCTTCCAACAGATGAGAGATCTGAGGTTAGTGTATGTTGAGTAACTTGCCAAAGTTATAGGATCTTTCTATTAGAAGAAATTACTGACTAGTTTGTTAGGCTAAGGGGTGTAATCAAACCACTTTTCTGTTGAAAGTAAAATCATGAGTTTATCATTGTGAAGGGAATATAATGGTGAGCAGAATGTTCAGAGCCCTGGTAGGTAGTTACACTTGTTCCTGGTAGAAGAGGACTCACTTGCATCACCAAGAAAAGAGGACTGGGAGATGTAGTTTAGAGCCTCAGGACTGCAAGACCTGATAGGAGGCAAATTGTAACGGTATCTATGGAGGAAAAACAAACCTTCTAATCTCTGTAGTATATTTTGTGAACCCTTTATGTAAGGATAGAGAGGGAAGAGTACTAGCAAGATCAAGTTATCAGCAAAAAAAAAAAAAAAAAAAAAAAAATAGGGAAGGATCACCTTGAGTAGAGTCTAATTTTCTTTTTGAGCCCATTACTCATATGTACAGCAGCTGCTTTTATAAGAATTGTCATTCTTCATTTTCCAGCATAACCTGGCAGCTCATCTTAGTTGTACATTGATGGTCTACTGGGATTCTGGCAGGGATTTCTTCTTATGTACTCTGTTAGCTGGTCTCCATGCACATGAAGTGGCACATGAAACAGTGAACTTAGAGTTAGAGAATGTGGGTGAGAAGGATTGCTAGTTTCAGGGAAAAAAAAAGAAAAGAAAATAATACCTGCCCAGTCTAGTTTATACAGGGATTATATTTAAATATTAAGATGAATTAAAAACTTTAAATCCAATAAACTTTTCTTTGTAATGAAAGCTATGTCATATGGGAGAGATATAACTGATGCATACACATTAAGCACCAAAAATAGGTTTAGTTTGGATTGGAATTAAGTTGTTCACAGTAGGAGTCATGATAAAATGTTTTCCGCTCCTTTCTCTCTCCCCATTTTTCCCACATAATAGTCCTGCGTGTTATAAGTGCTGTGAAAATATCCTCCTTCATCTCACCCTCTTATCATTCCCAGAAACATAACTACAAAGTCAAGTGCTCCTTACTGGAGTTTGCGAATCATCTGTAGGTGAGACATGGGGGAGTTAAAATTACACATGAAATTCTCTTTCACAGGCAGTTGCTAAATTTTATATGAGTGATGTTATGCCTTTAGCTTAATTTTAAAATGATATTAAAAATAGTTAATAAAGAAGCTATATTTAAAATGCAAAATGTATGCTCTTTCTCTAACTGTAAAAGGTAACAGCATATTAGAACATTTTGCTTAAAGCAATCTTCAGTTGTTAGTGCCATCATTGTGTGGCTTTTGTCCTGGTGGTGATTTTTCTTGGCAGTGTTTACTACTAAAATTAATAAGTTTGAATTTCACTAGTGTGAGAGCTAGCTAAATAAGTTCTTAATTTATTTAAGGTGTGAAACATTCTGGAATTTTCTCGTAACCCAATGACACTTAAAGCCCTTAGGAATATTTATGCAGTGTTCATTCAATCACAAAATAATTGTTTTTCTACTGTGAGACAGTCTTTTAAAAATTCTTTCTGATTGGATTCTTTCTCCTGATGTGTTGGTATTGATTGAATTGAGATATGGTCCACACAAATCAATATATGAGAAGACAAGTTGTGTGTGATGACAGTAATTCTATCTGCGGGTTAACTGCCAAAAGTCTGGGTACCAATGATTTTATTTCAGCTAGCTGATCAGAATATGGTAATGTGTTAGTAAACCATTTTGCTTTCTTTGGCTTACAAAATAATGCTTATTTTCTTTGAAATATATATTTTTGCTTACTATATCAATATCATATTATATATCATATATAATACATAATTATATATAATGACTAGAAAGCTTAAAAATGCACATTCTTAAATTTGACTTCCTTTTCTGACATTTTTTAGAGAACAAATGGTCTCAGAATCCTCATGTTGACTGGTTTCCAGTATTGTTCTATGCAGGAAGGTGATTGTGGCCAGGTATAAGACGATGACTGCAACTACTAAAAAGCTCTCTCATAGGGAAAATTTTGTGCACCAAGACTAAAGAAAAAACGGGGAAGAAAACTGTATTAGGAATTTCTCTAAGGGGCTAACAAAGGGGAGAGGTGAGAGGTATCATTCAGAGGACAATGTAATTGGGTGGGATTTAGAAATCTCTAATCTCTCTCATCTAGTGAAGAAAACCCACCTGGGCATTTCCTCCCAGCACGTGCTCATTCCTTGGATTGTCAGTGTTAATTATTAGGCAGTGAAACACATTTTACATGGGTAAGAAAGGATAAACATCATAGTTACAAGAAAAGCATCACACAAGGAAGATATGTTTGAGATTTTCAGCCTGAGGGCAAATGAACTTTACCATTACCGGATCCTTCTTTATTTCTTGCCTCTTTTAGCTCTGAAATGTCGAGTACAATTTTTATTTTTAGAAACCAAGAATGAGATGAAGCTTAAGCTCCTTCGTAGAGGAGAACAGTGATGCTTTTAAAAATGCCCACTTCAATTTATTATCTAGAACTGATACCTACTATTCACTTAAATTACGGAATACATTTCTTACTTTTATATTTGTCCATTTCTAGATGGAAAGGTAAATCCAGTTGTAATACCATGTTAAATTTATTTTTATATCTTTTTTTTCCACTGTGACTGAATATTTCATAAAATTGAAGTTACCAATTTTGTTATCAAGGTATATTTTATGTTAGTATTATGTTTGACTATATATTAGTTCATGGGTATTTTATTTTAAACAGGAAGATTTCTTAAGAGACCATCTCTCACATTATTTAACTAGCATTCTGTTTTGTTCACATAAGAAGAATCTGTATTACTATTATAACATTAATTGAAGGGAGTTGAGAAGTCACCAAAGTCACATATTCCAAGTGTTCTAAAATTATTTTATTTGGATTTCTTCAGGTGCCTTTGAAAGAAATTTGATCAGTGATGGATTCGTGTTTCCTCTTTTTCTTATTTTGTTGAAGTCCTGAATAGTAATTGTGGCTATAGGACATTAGAGATCATTTAAAAGAGTTTCTCATTGTAAGAAATCTCAAAAAATCCTAGCCATAGTGGAAGGTATTAGTCTTAACCCCATTTTTCAGAAATGGAAACTGATGTTTAAGAGTGTTTACAATATCCTGTGCTGTGCTACACTACTCAGCAAAGGGGATTTAAATTAGTATTTAGTTTCCTTAATAAATATTTCAAATTATTATCATGACTTATGCAAGCTGGAGGAGTTTTCAACTAGATAGAAGAGTTCCTTTTGTAGGTGGATTCTATTCTTTTAAAGTTTCCATTTTGTGGCTTAGGAATTGTCCAGCTAAGGGAAACAAAAAGGCCGGGAAAAAATTCTAGCTCCTGTTAAAACCTTTCCAAGCCCTTCTTTGGAAGGGCTTGTTAGCCACTTCTGGAGTGCATGGGTAGTCAGGATGAAGGGAAACGAAACAGAACGGACTGTTAGTTTAAAGGATGATGATGTGGCTTCCATTTGCAAGGTAGGCTTCCATTTCACTCCTTGCTTTGTTTTTTCTGACTCTGCATCCCTAAATTTCTCATGACTATACATACTACACGCATCAGGATTGAGTCAATTTTTGCTAAAATTTGAGGTAAAATTATAGTGAAATTGTAACAATAGTAAAGAATGAAATCACCCTATATTCAGTAAGGGGGATTTGGAGTAAAGTTCTTATGCTCTAGCAGTGCTGATACAGTAGCTGTAGCCATTTGTGCTGTTCGGCACTTGAAATGTGGCGAGTGTGATGGAGGAACTGAAATTTCAATTTTATTTACTTTTAATTAATCTAAGTTTAAATTTAAATAGTTTCATGTGGCTAGTGGCTATCACATTGGACAGGGATGAATATAGCTCTAAGAGAGCTCGGAAGTGGCTGCTAACAGTCCCTGCCCCTTTCCTGAATCTGGAGTGCTGGTTCTTCCTTAGGGCTCATCAACCCCTACCTCTTTTACAAATTTGAGCATTCCATTTTTCCTATTGTGGGCCCAGCTTGAATAGCTAGATCTCTATCTGTAATAGTCTTTCTTTAGCTAACATCTCCTCCTAGCCCTCTAGGTTTAGATTACTGGTGGCCTGTTTGCTCTCTCTGAGTCTTCTTTTAATTGGGACTAGATCCTGTTCCTTCCACTTCTGACTTACACTGACAACTACTGAGCATGACTTCTGACAGTTAGAGCCATTTACAGTTGGTGATTTGTGATTCTTAAACATGCAGTGTCCCTTTAGTAATGTGCAGTGGGCATCTTGGCTGTGCTCATTAGGGCTCTGCAGCTGGTTTCTACAGCCTATTCTAGATCCCCGCATGCCAAACCTGGGATGAAGCTGTCACTTTTCATTATGTTACTGCACAGCTGGATTATTACTGGCTGTAGAATCTTGGGCGAGTTATTTTATCCCTTTTGCTTCAGTTTCCTCACTTACAGAATGGGGACAATAATAGTATCTAGCTCATTTGGTTACTTGAAGAATAAATGAGTTAATTCAAGGGAGGTGCTTCAGATAGTGCTTGGCATATAATGATTGTTGTATAAATAGCCATTATTGACAGTATATCAGCAGTTTGTATCAGTTGATCCAATTAAAACTATTTTATTTGTTGACTGAAAAAATGTGCACAACCTAAAAGTTGAGAATTATGTTTTATTCCGCGGATTTTCTGAGGACTTAAGGTCAGAAGACAGCCTCTTAGATTGCCCTGTGGGACTGCTCCGAAGAGGTAAGAGAGGAGCCAGGATACACAGGAGTTTTTGCAGTAAAAACCATGTAGTCGGAACATCAAAAGATTACTGTTAAAGAAAACTCAAATTAATGAATTTTGCACTTTTCCGTGTATGGGAAGATACAAGAATCTGGGCTCATTGAAATCATTCCATTGATATGCACCTTAACTGTCTAGGGCCAGTGTCCTGCTTTTTCCATCCTGAATCCCCTCAGGGTGCACAGTTTGGGGATGGCTACAGTGGCTGAAGGCTTGATGGAGGCAACATCCTTTGTGTACTGATATGGCAGGCAACATTTTTCATCCACACATTTTTTGCACTTAACTCTTCATTTTTATTATTTATCAGAGAAATCGCAAAAATACATCCTTTTTAATGATTTTTTAAAATAATTTAGATTGAAAAATTTTTTAGGGGATACTTAAGAAAGAGACTATATTACAGATCGATCTTCAAGAACTTGAAATTTGCATTCAACACTCAATTTCACCCAAAGGTCCTTACTCTCTTACCTTGGGCGATTAAATGGGTGTGTTTTCTTTGTCTCTCCTTCCCTCATGTTGTACCACTTCTGCTATCCCACGTTACTGCCTACTTTAGTAACAAATCCTAGATCAATAGGAGCTTCTTAGAAGGTAGTTTTAAAAAATGTCTGTTGTTAATTACATAGGCGCTTTTGGGCTTTGCCACTGTCCCAAATAGCTTTACAATTTTCCACAAAGAATACTCTCTCCAAGCCCAAGACAGCTTTTAAAATCATAGAGAATGATTTTTTTAATGTAATTAAACTTACACATTAGAATTAGTGTCTCTCAGGTTAGAAATAAATATTTTATAACAGGTGTCTTTACCGGATACCAACTAGAGTTTGCATAAGAATTTTATTTCCTGAAGGATAACCAAGCCAAGGACACCCTGCACTTATCTTCATTCAGTACCACTAACTTTATCTGTTGTGCTTAGCTCTGGCTTATATTCTTCTGAAAATTCCATCTATGTATAAATATAAATGTTATATATGCATATGTATCTTGGTAATTGCTTACTTTTTTTTAAAGCAATTATGCCCTGAATACATAAGAGAAGAAAAAAGTAGAAAATTAGGATGAATAATCTTGGCGACTATGTAATATAATATGTAATTTTGTCGAAAGAGCCAAATAACTAGTTTGTAAATAGTGTTGTGAGAAATGGGTAGCCAACTAGCCAAAAAAAAAAAAAATCTATAACTCAAACCATTACCAAGATGAATTAGACACAACATTTGTATGTAAAATAACATAGCGAAGAAAACCTGGGACTTCCCTGGTGGCACAGTGGTTAAGAATCTGCCTGCCAGTGCAGCGGATACAGGTTCGATCCCTTGTCTGGGAAGATCCCACATGCCACGGAGCAACTGAGCCCATGCGCCACAACTACTGAGCCTGCGCTGTAGAGCGCGCGAGCCACAGCTACTGAAGCCCGCTCACCTAGAGCCCATGCTCCACAACAAGAGAAGCCACTGAAATGAGAAGCCCACTCACCACAACTAGAGGAAGCCCGCACACGGCAGTGAAGACCCAACGCAGCCAAAAATAAATAAATAAATAAATTAATTAAAAAAAAAAGAAAACCTGAGAAAATTTATAACCTTAAAATAGAGCAGTGCTTTATAGCCATAACTCCTAATCTGGAGCCCATAAATGGAAGAAAAACTACATTAGAAAAATCAGTCATGTTAGAATAAAACCTGTGTAGCAAAAGTACCAAAATCAAATGCGAAGACAGGGAAAATTATTTGCCACTCATATTACAGAAATGTGCTAATATTGCAAGATTTTCTAGAAATCAAGAAGACAAAAATTAAACCCTTCCCAAAAGGGCAATCATTTAATAAAAAGAGATGGTAAAATGGCTTTTTTACAAGGGAAATTATGTCCTAATCCTACTTGTAATATCCCTCAGAATCCTAATAGATATTCAAATTAAAGCAACACAGAATTTTTTAATCTTTTGGATTGACAAACATCCATAAGCCTGTTAAACCTATGCTACTGGTATGGTTATTGGTAGTAAAATAACACTCTGATGTGTTGCCTGTGAGAATGTAAATAGTATATCTTACATGCTGGATGCTTTTGCAAGATCTATAAACATTAAAACTACATGCACAATTTAACCCAGACATTTCTTCTGTCGGGAATTTAGTTCTGTTGTTGCATATGCATGAAATAATGTTTGTACAGAAATTTTCACTGTGGCATTATTGTAATAGCAGAAACAACTTAAATTTTCATACTGTTTGATGTTTAAATCAATTAAGGTATGTCCATACAATGGAAAACTCTCCAATTCTTATAATTTAAAAAAAAAAACAATAAGGAAGCTATCTATATAAAGATTAGAAAAAAACAACCAAACTGTATTGTTAAGTTAAAATTCAAGTTACTGTCCAGTCCGTAAAGTAAATAGCATAATGCAAAAATGCAGTCCAATAAAAGTATATTTCAATACACACAAATATATAAAGAACCTCTGGAAGAATACATATTATTCAAGGTGTCATATGGGGACTGGGTGTATGAGCATAGGGATTAGAAAGAAAATTTTGCTGTTTAATTTTGTGTATGTTTTTGATTTATGAATAGCATAAATCCTTTACTCCAAAAATAAATAAATTAAATTATAAAAAAGATAAATTAGGGGAAGTACCCCTTTGGGAAATTCAAAATAAAAACTTACATTTCTATAACTTACATTTTAAGCCATCTGTAACACTATTAATTTCATTTATTATTTTGGCATAGTGGACCTTTAGGCCTCTGAAGTTTATTGTTTTGAATTTCATCTCTGGTTTTATTTCATTGAGTTATAAAATCATAATTCCTCACTGGACAGGCCTGAAATTTGTTCATCATTTTTATTTTAGCAGATGGCAAAATAAGACCCAGGAAGATTACATTTGCATAATGTCAGAAAGCAAGGTAGTGGGAGAAATGGACTGAGTTTTCTATTTTATAACTTTTAGCCAGTACTTCAATGATGATGAATTCTATTACATTGCATTATCGTTGCTTATATGTTCTATTTTAGTTTTAAAAGGTTCTATTTTATTATTTTATAAAAAAGGTTGAACTGCCTTTTCTTCAAGGACAAAAGTGTTAGCAAAATGGAACATGAGAATTTCAAACTGAAGATATTAATATCTACTTTTTAAAAATTTATTATTAGTCTGTAAAGGTCATCCTTTGCTACAAAGGGAATTCATTTTCTAACATGAGAATACCTTGAAAATATAATGTCTGTAATATTTGACAGTCATGAAAAGTGATTACTATTATCACGAAATTTTATAATTTAAAAAGAGATCAAGTTCTTAATGATAATTAAGATGAGGATATGGACTTTTTTCTGAAGTCTAAAAATTAATGGGAAACTAATAGTTATTTTAGCCTAAAAATGAAGAGTAACTCACTAGCATTTTTCTCTTTAAAATATTTCCCTTGGGGCTTCCCTGGTGGCGCAGTGGTTGAGAGTCCGCCTGCCGATGCAGGGGACGCGGGTTCGTGCCCCGGTCAGGGAAGATCCCACATGCCGCGGAGCGGCTGGGCCCGTGAGACATGGCCGCTGAGCCTGCGCGTCCGGAGCCTGTGCTCCGCAGCGGGAGAGGCCACAACAGGGAGAGGCCCGCGTACCGCAAAAAAAAAAAAAAATTTCTCCTTTTTCCCACTCCTAACAATTCTGTTTGCTGCCCTTCCATCTTAGATACCAGCTGCTTTAGCTTGTTTATTTCTCTTTGTTCATCCTAGTCTCTCTTCAAGCAATTAATCCTTGTTTCTTTCACTCCAGTACCTCTTTCAACAATCCACCTCTTTGCAAACAAGATTACTAAATAAATCTTTCTAAAACATCACTTTGTAGTATCACTTCCAAACCCAGGAAGCTCTAATAACTCACAATATGTGCAAGAGAAATCACATACTTCAGAGACAAATCTTGATTAAAAACCTATTTATTCAACATCTAGCCATGTGCATGGTCTACCCAGACTTATTTCCTCTATTCTTAAAGCTACTGTTTCTGGAAACCAGAAGTTCAATTTATTTTCAAGTTCTGGCTCTACTAGTTGACCAAGTGGAAATACTTATTCTCTAATGCCACAGTGTCCTTATTTGTAAAATTGGGATGATAAGTGTAGTTACTTCACTAGATGTTGTTAGGATTAAGTGAGGTTAATACATGTAAAATGTTTTTGAAATGTATTTGACATGTGGTAGGTACTCTACAAATATTAGCTATTTTTATCCCTTCTTCCTTGAAGACTCAAGGTTGTGTTTGACTCCTCCCTTAGGTTCTTCTGTGTCTCATGTAAGATTCTATTCCTTCTCCTCTCCATTTATTCAAATTCTGTCCTTCCTTCAGATCGCACTTTAAGTGCCTTTTTAAAAATCAATTAATTAATTTACGGCTGCGTTAGGTCTTCATTGTGGCGCACGGGCTTTCTGTCGTTGCAGCGAGCAGAGGCTACCCTTCGTTGTACACGGGCTTCTCATGGCGATGGCTTCTCTTGTTGTGGAGCATGGGCTCTAGGCGCACGGGCTTCAGTAGGTGTGGCACGCGGACTCAGTAGTTGTGGCTTGCGGGCTCTAGAGTGCAGGCTCAGTAGTTGTGGCTCACGGGCCTAGTTGCTCTGTGGCATGTGGGATCTTCCCAGACCAGGGCTCAAACCCGTGTCCCCTGCATTGGCAGGCAGATTCTTAACCACTGCGCCACCAGGGAAGTCCCTAAATGCCTTCTTTTAGACACAGACTTCTCTTTGCCCTTCAGCCAGGCACCTAATATCATTGGACTGCAAATTTCACTTAGCCCTTGATCAAATACTTCCCAGGAGAAGAGATCATGTTTTAATTATTTTATTCTATCTAATGCCTGGGTACTCAAGCTTGTCTCACAAATAGTTAGAATGAATAAAGCAACAATTTTTTTACATGTTGTGCCTCTCTTCTGGACCCAACTTGAAAAAAGTCTCTTCATCATCCTGGCAACCTAAATGAATGTCTTTTTATTTTATGTGACACTCAATTGGGTGTTCTTGAATACAAGAATTTTTTCACTGAGATTTGTGGATGGGCTTCAGTAGGGCCACAAAGCCTCTGAAATTATAGAATTTGCGGTGTATGAATATGTTTATTTTCTCCAGGAGAAGTGGTAGGCCCACAAAATATTAGGAACCATTTTTAGGAATTTGTTTTTACCCATATGTGTTTAATATGTAGGGATGAAACTAATAATATTCTATTCTATCAATAATGGATATTCCATCATGTTATGGGCATATATCTTGTCTTTTTCTTCTATTCCATGCTTTCAATGCAATATATGCTACTTTTGATGAGTTAAGTATATAAGATTATTACGAATCTGTTATTCATTGTAACTCACAATTTTAAGGCCTAAAGGAATAGTCCTGTTTGATTTTTCACATTTGACCAAATGGAATTAGTGCTTTAAAAAATAAACGGTGGTTTATTGACTTCCAGGATGATGAAGTAAGGAGCAAAACTCCCCAGCAAAACAAGTTAAGTAAAATTACAAAATGTTATCAATGTAATGTCTGTGGAAACTACCCTGAGGGCATAGAGCAAATGAGAAACATCCATTCAATAATGTCTACTATATCTCTGTAAGTACAGTGAGAGACTGTGGCGTTTGAGCCACGACTAGCTCCATTACCCCCATTACCACTCAGCTCCATGTTATGGAAGCCCTACTATGAGCCTAAGCAGCCAAGAAGCTAAAGGCTCCCTTTCCCCTATATCTCAGTCTGAAATTACGGTTTCACCCTGAGAGGCCTTTTATGATTAGTAGTTGCAAGGTATTCTCTTTTCAATCCTTTTATTTTCAACCTATGTTTTTAGCTTGTTATTGTCTAACAAGATCTCCTTTAATTAGAGTGTTCTTTGTTTTCTATGTGTCTCTGTTCCTCCTTGTTTGTCTTCTGTATTAACTGAACGTTTTTAAATATTCCATTTTATTTTCTCTATTGACTTTTTATCTGCAAGTACACATCTGTTATATTTTTGTGATTGCCTTAGAGTTTGTGATTCATCTTTAATGCCAATCTTTAACATTCATCATACTATCTATCCAATATAATTTTCTATGCTTTGTACAATTATTGTTATGTATTTTACATCAACATGTTCTATAAACTCCAAAATACATTGTTATTATACTTTGGTTTAAGAAGTCAATAATCTTTTAAAGAACATTCTTCTTGCAATCAGAAGTAGAAGTCTTCTTGTTAATTTTGTTTGGTTATCTTATAATTACCATGAGACGTGATATGCCCCTGTGATTATGGATTCGTCTGTTTCTCCTTTGAGTTCTATAAATTTTTGCTTAAATATTTTAAGGCTATATCATTAAACGCTGAGATTTTGCTATTTTTTAATATTTCCCTTGTGTATTGATTCATTGTTGTTAAATTTTACTCTATCTGCATTAAAGCCTTTTGCTTGAAAATATACTTTTTCTGATATGGCTTCACCAGCTTTTTTTGGTGGGGCAGTTATCTTTTTCCATCCTTTTATTTTCAACTTTTCTGTGTCCTCCAACTTAAGGAATAACTGTTATATACAGAATAAGATATTTTAAAGAGTGTCTCAATCTTTGTCTATATTATAGACAAGGTGAGTTATTAAAAATTTCTGAAGTTAAAAAAAGCAGTAGGAGATTTATCACAGTAGAATTAGGCTATGTCATTTCTTAAGGCAGGGAATGAGTCCAGAGAAATCATAAAATTATCAAAATTTAACACATATTTTGAGATACTGGTTTCCTGGAAAATTGTAGAGGTTAGGGGAAAAAATTAAACAGAATTTTGTGTATGAAGGGAATAGTTGTAAATATTTTTTGCTTTTTTCCTTTTATCCAGTTTTATTGACACTAACGTGACATATAGCACTGTATAAGTTTATGGTGTGTAGCATAATGACTTGGCTTACATATACTGTGAAATGATCACCACAATAAATTTAGTGAACATCTCTCATCTCATATAAATTTAAAAAAAAGAAAAGAAATGTTTTTTTCCTGTGTGATGAGAACTTATAGGATCTACTCTCTCAACAACTTTCCTGTGTCATACAGCAGTATTAACTATAGTTATCATGTTGTACATTACAACCTCAGTACTTATATATTTTATAACTGAAAGTATATAACGTTTGACCACCTCCAGTTTCCCACCCCCTGCCTCTGGTAACAATAAATCTGATCTCTTTTTCTAGGAGGGTTTTAAAAAAAGTTTTTATTTTTTGATTCCACGTATCAGTGAGATGATACAGTATTTTTTCTTTGTCTGACTTATTTCAGTTTAGCATAATGCTCTCAAGGTCCATCCATGTTGTCACAAATGTCAGCATTTCCTTTTGTGTGGCTGAGTAATATTGCATTGTATACTTAATGTTTTATTTGAAAACAGAGGAGGGTATAAATTTACACTAAGGTGATGGGCAAATTTGAGAACTGTGTAAAACACATTTCTTAAGACAAAGATATCACAAAAAAAGAAAATTACAGGCCAATATCACTGATGAAAACAGATGCAAAAATCCTTAACAGAATACTAGCAAACTGACTCCAACAATACAGGAAAACGATCACACAATGATCAAGTGGGATTTATCAAGGGATACAAGAATTTTTCAATATCCGCAAATCAAACAGTGTGATACACGACATTAACAAATTGAAGATTAAAAACCATATGATCATCTCAATAGATGCAGAAAAAGCTTCTGACAAATTCAACACCCATTTATGATAAAAACTTCAGAAAGTGGGCATAGAGGAACACACCTCAACATAATAAAGGCCATGTGTGGCAAACCCACAGCTAACATCATACACACAAACAGATCGAAAGATATACTGTGTTCTTGGATTGGAAGAATCAATAATGTTGATTCTACCAAAGGCAAACTATAGGTTCAATGCAATCCCTATCAAATTACCTATGGCTTTTTTCATAGAACTAGAACAAAAATTTTTAAGATTTGTATGAAAACACAAAAGACCTTGAATAGTCAAAACAATCTTGAGAAAGAAGAATGGAGCTGGAGGAATCACACTCCCTGACTTCAGACTATACTACAAAGCTACAGTAATCAAAATAGTATAGTACTGGCATGAAAATAGACATATAGATCAATGGAACAGGATAGGATGCCCAGAAATAAGCCCATTCCCTTATGGTCAACAACTTATGGTCTACAACTAAGGAAGCAAGAATATACAGTGGAGAAAAGGCAGTCTCTTCAATAAGTGGTCCTGGGAAAACTGGACAGCTACATGTAAAAGAATGAAATTAGAACATGCTCTACCACTGTATACAAAAAAACACCTCCAAATGGATTAAAGACCTAAATAGAAGAATGGATACTATAAACTCCTAAAGGAAACATGGGAAGAACACTCTATGACATAAATCGCAGCAATATCTTTTTGGGTCCATCTCCTAGAGTAATGGAAATAAAAGCAAAAATAAACAAATGGGGCCTAATTAAATTTAAAAGCTTTTTCACAGCAAAGGAAACCATAAACAAAATGAAAAGACAACCTACGGACTGGGAGAAAATATTTGCAAATGATGTTACTGACAAGAGATTAATTTTCAAAATATAGTAAGTCCCCTATATATGAATGAGTTCTGTTCTGAGAGCACATTCGTAAGTCCAATTTTTTCGTAAGTCCAACAAAGTTAGCTTAGGTTCCCAACTAACACAATTGGCTATGTAGTACTGTACTGTAATAAGTTTATAATACTTTTCACACAAATAATACATAAAAAACAAACACACAAAAATAAAGAAAACATTTTTAATCTTACAGTACCTAGAAAGATACTGTAGTACAGTGCAACAGCTGGCATACGGGAGCTGGCATTGAGTGAACAAGCAAGAAGAGTTACTAACTGGAGGAGGGAGAGGCTGCAATTTCACTCACGCTTTACGTGATTGGATGTGCGAATGCATGTTCACATCTTTGAAAGTTCACAACTTGAAGTTTCGTATGTAGGGGACTTACTGTATACAAACAGCTCATACAGCTTAATTAAAAAAACAAACAAACAAACAAAAATCAACAACCCAATCAAAAAATGGGAAGAAGACCTAAATAGACATATCTCCAAAGAAGACATACAGGTGGTCAATAAGTACATGAAAAGATGTTCAGTATGACTAATTATTATTATTATTTTTTTTGCGGTACGCAGGCCTGTCACTGCTGTGGCCTCTCCCGTTGCGGAGCACAGGCTCCGGATGCGCAGGCTCAGTGGCCATGGCTCACGGGCCCAGCCGCTCCGCGGTATGTGGGATCTTCCCGGACCGGGGCACGAACCCGTGTCCCCTGCATCGGCAGGCGGACTCCCAACCACTGCGCCACCAGGGAAGCCCCAGTATGACTAATTATTAGAGAAGCAAATCAAAACTACAATGAGGTATCACTTCACACCAGTCAGGATGGCCATCATTTAAAAGTCTACAATAATAAATGCTGGAGAGGGTGTGGAAGAAAAGGAACCCGCCTACACTGTTGGTGGGAATGTAAATTGCCACTATGGAGAACACTATGGAGGTTCCTTAAAAAATAAAAATAGAGTTACCATGTGATCTTGCAATCCCACCCCGGGTATATATCCAGAGAAAACTCTAATTCGAAAAGATACATGCACCCCAATGTTCACAGCAGCACTATTTACAATAGCCAAGTTGTGGAAGCAACCTAAATGTCCATTGACAGATGAGTGTATAAAGAAGATACGGGGGGTGTGTGTGTGTGTGTGTGTGTGTATAATTGAATATTACTCATCTATAAAAAGTGAAATAATGCCTTTTGCAGCAACATGGGTGGACCTAGAGATTATCATATTAAGTGAAATAAGTCAGACAGAGAAAGATAAATATCATATGATATCATTTATCTGTGGAATCTAAAAAAAAATGATATAAACGAAGTTATTTACAAAACAGAAATAGACTCACAGACATAGAAACAAACTTATGGTTACCAAAGGGGAAAGCTGGGGGCGGGGGGCAGAGATTAATTAGGAGTTTGGGATTCACATATACAAGCTACTATATATAAAATAGATAAACAGTAAGGACGTACTGTGTAGCACAGGGAACTATACTCAATATCTCATAATAACCTATAATGGAAAATAATCTGAAAAAATATATATATACATATATATAACGGAATCAATTTGCTGTATACTTGAGAATAACACAACATTGTAAATTAACTATACTTCAAAAAAAAATTGTGTAACGCAAGAGTAACCTATGAAAAATTAAGGGAAGGAAGGGTATAGGAGAACCTGGATAGTTTACATTCTGAAACACTTTCTTTGAACTAGGTAGTTAACATTGTCAAATGCTATAGAATCTTCTTATTGAAGTGTGTTGCTAGAGCAAGCAGCTTTCGGTTCACCTAGGAACTTCATCAGATTTATCATTTTTAAAAATTTGCAGAGTGATATTTCTGTACCTTGCTTGCCTATTAGTATTACCTGGGGAATCTTAGAAACCCCACTCTGCAGGCTGTATACCTCAGAGCAAATCAGAGTCTGTAGGTTTGAGATTCAAGAATCAGTATGTTTGAAGCTCCCCAGGTGGTTCTCTTTTGCAGCCAATGTTGGGATCTAATGCTATAGGGACATGGAAGAGAATGAAGACTGAACTAGAAAATTAAAGGCAAAAAGACCTGGGGAGGATTTCAGAGGCTGGATTCTAGTCTTTGTTCTGTTATTGAGAGATAATCATTTATTCTTTGTGAAATCAGTTTTCTCTTTATATCTTTTTAAAATTTTATTCAGCAAATATTTATTAAGGGCATACTTTGTGCCAGACATCATAAGGGGAGTTAGACTTATGATCTCCACGTCCCTTCCAATTCCTAAATTATATGATTTCACTGTCTACAGTTTATAAATTAGGAGATAATTGGCAATACAATATATTGGCGGCAATCATCTATATAGAATCAGTGTGTGAATGCGTGGTATAATGTTTGCTGGTTAAAACTGTTCAAGGAATTGAGTATGCAGTACTGGTCAGAAGCATCTATTGTATCAAAAATGGAGAAGCAATCAAAGTTAGTTTGTAGAAATAACACTGGATAAAACTGATAAAGTTATTAGAGTATAAGTTGAGAGTTCGAGAAAAGACAAAACAGAAAAAAGTAGATGACAGACTTGCAAATTTTTCTTTTTTCATTTTTACCACCAGAGAGCTAAGGAGAAATGAATCATCTCAAACATTAATGTACACAGCAATCACTTAGATCTTTTGGTAGAATGAAGATATTGGGGTGGTAAGGCTACCCTAGTAAGTCTCTGGGGTTGGACCTAAAATTCTGCTTTTCAAACAAACTTCCAGGTGATGAAATGCTGCTGGTATGAAGACCACAGAGCAGTGAGGAGCTGGAACTCAGTTGTATGATACAAGTAGAGCAAGAGTCTTGCTAAAGGTAACCTGCTCATGCTTCTTTTTGACTTGCCTTAGTAACTGCCCCTCATAAGGACACCACTTTAAAAAATCCACATGAAAATGAGACAAACTCTAGCTACAGAGCAGCAACATGTCAAAATAATATGAGGGGGGAATTTGGGGGAAGAGAATCTGTAGTTCATGAAGGAACCGTTATTTCAGGAAAAAGTTGGTTCGTCTTTAAAAGAGTTAATAGGACATATGAGATTAGGGAACTTCTAGGGTACCGGAGCGCTGTTTTATTTCCAACTGCCTTTGGTCATAGTCGGTGTAAAACTCCACATACTTCATGAATGCATTTCCTCACCTATCTTTTGTGACATTAATATTGCATGGAAGAGAACCTTACAGAGAACAGGGTTATTGAGTCAATACCAGATACTAATCAGGAAATGACTTGCACTTCATATGCAGATATAGTCAACAGTGCAATGGCAAGGAGGAATATTACAGAGAGCACTGAAAGAAATAAAATAAGAACATTAAAGTTGTGAGTAAACTATGTAAAGAGAAAAAGAACCATTTTTGTCTGTTTTAAGGATGAAAAAAACTGAAGGGGGAAAGTGTATCAGTGGCCTCTTCACATTAGGAAAATAGGAAGAATATCTGTCAAGATATAGAAAAAGAAGGAGAGTATTAACAGATCAGGAAAAAAGTAATCAGTAAGGCATTACTAAAGAACTTTTAAAGCAACATTAAGATTCTGTTTGCTACTAGACACATAAATTTCTGGTGGAATAGATGCATGGTGTTGATGCTTCCTCCATCTATGCTTTGCAGCCCAGGGAATGGAGAAGTAGATGAATGTGTGTAGAAAGGGAATGGTGACTATTGTTGATAGTATTACAGAACCTAATTGTGGACAGGAGTAAGGATTGCATGGCTGACCATCCATTTTAGGGGAAACACAGGTAGCTAGAAAAGAGCCGGTGAGTTGAGTGAATTAGAAGGAACTTTAGTTTGAAGTTTCTGATGAATGAATGCAAAGGGGTAAATGTGTAACTTTGTGAGGTATGGGAGTGAAAATATGTGTGAAACCTTGGGATAGGAATACAGTATGAGATGTCAAGTTACCATGGTTGTGCAAGGTGTAGATGACTGATGTGGAGTGAATATTATCATAAATGGCCTGAAGGAGAGAAGTGTTTTCAAACCACGATGCTGTGAAGCTCCACAATGTGATTATTAAAGTTAGTACAGATATTTGCAAATGTGGGATGGAAGAGAAGCACATAAGCTGGCTCTTGAATTTGTCAAGGAGGGAGAAAAAAATGGATCCAAGAGTTGAGGGTTTGAAGAGTAGTATAATAATAATATCATAGATTAATAGGGTTGGGAAGGAATTTAGAGCTAATACAGTCCAATGCTCATAATTTTTAAATGAGGAGGCTCATAGTCAAGAAGGTAAATTACTTATCTGGGAAAACAAATCTCTTAGTAGACGGTTGGGATTAGAATATAAGATGATCGACCTCTCCTGTTCTTTGTAGTGGTGAAATCATGGCAGTGATTTTGCTGATAAGGCCTTAGGTGTACACCCCAAGGGCTTACTATAGACAGGAACTTTGCTCATAGGTAATGCAAAGCAAAAAGGTAAAATGAATGTTTGATTGTAATCCCCCCTCCAGAATGTTAACTCCACAAGGGCAGCAGTTTTTATCTCATTTTCCCCCTGGTATATCCCTGATAACATATTTGGTACTCAACGTCTATCTGCTGGATACATGAATAAACACATTTTTAAATTTAGGATTTGCTAATCAGCTAGCTACTACTGTAGAACTATGACTCTGCTAAGGGAAGTGTTTTTTGGATACTTATCACTTCAAGTGCTAGACATTGATGGACAATAGGAATAGGTAACACTAACTGAACATACACTGTGAACTACATGGTGTACATATTTTTTCATCCACTTAACAACTCTTGGAAGTAATTATTATAACACAGGGCCTCTAATCTTCTATTTAAAGTATTTCCTACTACTAAAGCCCAGTCCACAAAGATATGGTGACCTTATGGGCAGAACTTACGGAAGATAATTTATAAGGAGGATTAAGGATTCTCTTGGGCGAGAATGTCTCCTGAAACAAAGAAGATTCCAGGTCAACATAGGTTCATCAAAAGCCATTATTTATCAAATGGGAGGTTCTGATTTGATAGGTAAAACCTTGACCTGTCCCCAGATCAGCTGCATAGATCCATGTGTTTCCTTTTGGCCGAGAGAAAGCCTGTTGCAGTAAACAGTGTAATACTCAGAAAAATGAGCAATATGATGAGGAGATTAAAGTCCCTCAACTCTTTGGAGACAGACCACCAAAACGATCCATTATTGAGAAGGCTCAGGTGATAGCATCGTAGACATAAGAGGGAAAAGTTGAGCTTAGCACACTAATCTGAAAGTCTGACCTCTCAGCTTGGCCCATGGACCAGCAGCTTCAGCATCATCTGGGAACATTCAGAAAAGCAGAACCTCAATCCCCACCCCAGGTCTGCTGATTCAGAAACTGAATTTTAACAAGCACTCCACCTTAAAGTTAGGGATACCTGGCCAAGCAGTTAATTGAAGTGGAACCTAGTAGAACAGTGGCAATGTCAAGGAGAACAGACTTGCACACAAGTAGATATAAGACTTATTCTTAAGATTGTGTGCTGATCTGGTAGATGGATAAAGATGCTACATGTGCAGACGAGGGAGAATCTAGATAAACTCTTGGTAATTATTATTAACATGACTCCATCCTTGTAAACATAAGTCAGTGAAGCCTAGGAAAAAACTGAGGTTTTGTCTATTTTACAAATGAAGACACCACAGCTCAAAGAAGTTAAGTAACTTGCTCAAGGTGACACAGGGAGTCTATGTCATTTCCATTCTATTGCCAATATTTTAAATGAGAAGTGACCTGGCTATCAGGAAGCACACCCTTACCATCTTCTTTCCCATAAGGAGCCAGGAGAGACAATATGGCCTTTTCATAATGAGCATTTGGGCAAGATGGCTGTTCAGGTTTAGGAAATGCCAAGTTTCTACTAAAGCAAAAAAAGGTGGAGACGGAAAATGGTAAAAGTTTGGTGGTAAAAAGGACTCAGTTGATTTGAAAGGTCACAAAAGAGACTGAGTTCACTGAAATGGTAGTTACAAAGTAGGAATTCCGAGCATACATAGCTCACTCTGATAGCATACCTGAGAATGATAGCAGAAAATCAGAGATTAGAGGCATCCAGTAGTAGTGAAGGTGGCAAAGTGGTGAAGTGACTGACAAGGATGAAGATAGAGGGGAGGGAGGAGTGTTGGCAAGAGAATGATTAAACAGTAAATCAGGCATCTCTTACACAGTCCACACTTAAATTAAATCGCATAAAAAATTGGCACAACACATGTATACTGACTAGAATTCTGATTATAAATAGACCAGCTTCTATTCATGGCTCAGTGTGTTTTATAAGCATAATCACATTAATTTGCACAGTGCTCCCTGGAGGCAAGTGAATAGACAATGGTACTTAAATATATATATTTCCTATCTCTCAACTGAGAGGAAGAAAGAACTTGATGAAACAGCTCACTTCTCCCAAGCTGAAAGAGTTCAAAGTATATTTTTATAGACTCTAAGTAAGCCAGCTACCTTTTCAGACCATGATAGTCTTGTACTTTTGTCAAATTCCAATGTCTGATTTAATTATTGGAAGATCCTTTTAGATCTCCTGGTAAGACTTAAAGAAGAAAGAAATGAAAATTCAGGTTTAAAAATCAGGAATATTTTAAGACTGTAGTGTAGCCACCAAAGGCTGATGATGATGTCAGCATTTATCTACAAATGAAATATAGTTGTATAATTAGTTAGCAATTAAACAATTTAATTATTTTAATTACTTGAATTATTTCTTCCAATCTATTTAATATGGATGATAGGTAGTGATATTTGATGATGAGTTCTGATTTATACACCATCTGATTTTATTGTGATGAGAAATTTAATATAATTAATAGTTGCCTCAAAATGGCTCCTTCTTAGAAGAAAACTTTTCTACAAACTAGCAATGGATTTTTTTGCTTTTACTCCTGAACAATCAAATAATTCTCCAGGCCCATGAAAGAAAAACTTGTTGTCTGCTTGTAAAAATTGCATTAATTATTACAATCTATTGGACCAGTTTTCTTTTTCAGTACATTTCTTCCATTAAACTGAGTGGCCTTCAGAGCAGTGACAGTAAGACAGTGCTCTTTTCCAGCTAAAGTGTTTTCTTTTTTAAAAGGGCAGCAACACACAGCAGTTTTGTCATCTTTCCTTTGGGAGAATGACTATTTATAAATACTTGTCTAGAATACTGTGCATGTTTCCCAGAGTAAATGCCCCAGATTTGGTGATCATTTCATGGTAAAAGTCTTTGGAAATCAGCACACTTCCTTTTCCAAAGATGATGCTGCCATGTGGTATAGTAGATGTCAGCATTTTAACAGCATTATTATGACTATTTAAAGTTTTTTTTCACATTCTGATAGTGTAGAGTTTTTCTTTGGAGAACTTTGACCTTCATGTATTTTGGTTTCTTAATTAAAATTGTGGTGCATATCCTATATCTTACAACAGACACTGCAAACAATATCTAAGCCCCTCTTTGACTTTTCAGAATACTTAATTCTTACCTGAATTAAAACTCAGTGTATCAATGTGGAGTGTCTTTCATACTGATGTGCTTTCTCCTCTGCTCAATTCCAAGTCTTCTCTCTGAAGTAGGAGAAAGGGAGGACACCTGAATGGAGATTGTATCTCCCTTTTGCCTACTTAAATGTAGATGATTGATACTGTTCCATTCTCTGGGGTCAGAGGAGAATGTACATCTTTTTAATAGTCTAATATAGGAGAACTACTGCATTTTCAGATTTGACTCTCCTGGGGACAAAACTGTACTTTTCTTCCTCTTTCTGTGTTTTCCCTATGCTTATTGCTAGCCTAAGTGTTTATGATGGCATTATTCCATCTTCAGGGTCATAAGGGATTGGATATCTTTTTGTCTTTCAGTATATGTGGAAAGTGAAATATTTCCAAATTTGACTCTCCTAGGGACCAGCCTTAATATTTAATTCCTTTTTGCTTAGAACTAGATGGAGCCCCTACTTATGCTTAGAATTAAGTACAATTGACATCATTTTAAAGATCTTTACTGTCTCCACGGAAAATGAGGTGACTTCTTCTGATCAGTCTGACATGTGTTCTATTAATGAAACTTACTTAACAACCATCTACACAGTGGTTGTTAAAGTCTGGTAATAGATGATTCACATGGATGTGGGAAAATGGGACATCAGACATGGTTAGCCGCAAGGCTACATGATACATACATGGTCCCTAGAGCACAGGGTTCTGAGGTACATTCACATTGAGAAGTGGTATTTTAGAAGGCATTTTGGCATCAAGTTAGGTCCCAAAGTAATGTGTTTCTGGTTGAAATTTTAATCAGTATATCTGATCTAAAGAGCTAGATTAGTGTCACTTGACCTGGAAGAGGCTCTCTTTTACCTTAGTGCTATGGTTGAAAAGCTTAAAGTAATTTCTTTTCCACTTTTCTGATCCAATCACATGTAAGGTTTATCACCCCTTTTCATATTAGGAGATTTTTCCTGGAAGCCAGCCTCCAAATGGTTTAGATAGTCACGTTGAGATTCTGTTTAAGTAAATCTGAGGTGATTTTGTGCTCTTAAACTAGTCTTCAAAAGTACTTACTTGTTCATGGTTGGAAACAATTTCCAGTCTGCTGGATGTCATGGTAAATTAAACCGTGGAAACTCTGATTTTTAATCTGTCATTAGGCCAGTCTTATTTTAAAGACCAATTGTGTATTAGTCGGAATAAGTAGGAAGTATACAGATATGTATAAAAAGAGATTATTAGAGGAATTGGCTTACATGGTTTGGAAGCCAAGAAGTCCCACCATCTGTCGACTGCAAGGTGGCAAAACAGGAAAGCTGCTGGTGTAATTCAGTCTGAGTCCAAAGGTCTGAGAATCAGGGGGCTGATGGTGTAAATTCTGATCTGAGTCTGAATGGCCAAGAACTGGGAGTACCAGTGTCTGAGGGCAGTAGAAGATGGGTGTCTCAGTTCAAGCAAAGAGATGGAATTTGTCCTCCTTCTATTTGGGTTTGAAATGGACTGGATGATGTCTCCTCACACTGAGGAGGACCATCTACTTTACGCAGTTACCAATTCAAATGCTCATTTCTTCTGGAAGCAACCTTACAGATATACATGGAAATAATGTTTTACCAGCTATCTGGTATCCCTTAGCCCAGTCAAGTTGACAGATGAAATTAACCGTCACAAGTGACAACCACTGCTTGTCAACTTGGCACCTATATGCATCACCTTAAACCATACTTAATCTCCAAACAGGAACAATAACAAGGTTATAATTTCACCTAACATGATATAACTATCCTACATACAACTGAAAACACTAATCCCTCCCCCCAGATGAGGATGTAAAGTCCTTGAATGATGTTTACTCTTCTCTGGACATCCTGTGACTTGAATACTATAATGTAAAATTAACGATACTTAAATACTGATATAAAGTCAGTACAGCTTATGTTACATGATAAGGGGATAATAGAAGAAAGAAAAAAAAGTTGTTTGCTTAGTTATGTATATATACACACACAAACATTCGTAACAAAATAAGGAGGAAAGACTCATGATAATTAGTCCTCCTCCTTAACTAGTCACATGGTCATAAGCAGGTTTTTATAACTACTTCCTTCTATTATCCATTCTATATTCCTTTTGCCTTCAGCAAGCACCTGAGATGGTCATGGTTAATTACCTAGTAAGGTGATTCATTCTTGAAGGGTCTGGGCCATTAGTAGTCATCCTTGGATGGGTTGTTGTACTTCTCAATAACTTTAATCACAGGTCATGGTAATACTAAGAAACATGCTAAGGGATTTCCTGTATTCCAGAAATACTCTCTCTTACCTCCATTGTGGAGTACTACCCCAATTTCACCTTGGGATTCATGATCATTTACCCCAGCCAACACTGTAACTCCTTTCTTTGCTTGATTCAGAGGTGTTAGCAGCCAAAAATAGCCAGGTAGCAGTGTTAACTTCCAGTTCAATGGAACCATTGTTGTATCTCCTGGTGGAAGCATTGCTGTCTCTGGAACTAAGATCTCCAGGCCAGTAGAGCATTAAGTCTTGGGAACAGGAATCAAAAAGTTTTCTAGTGGGTCCCTAGAGGTAATAGTAAATGGTGCCACTTCCATTTCTGCCCCGTGATTCCTGGACCTGTGAATTCTGGTTATGGGAGAAACAATGCCATATGTTGGACACTTGACTTAAAACATATGCAGCCTCCTGGAGAACCTTGCCCCAGCCCTGAAAAGTATTGTCACCTAGCTGGTGCTTATCTGTCATGGGGCCAGTCTATGTTTAAGTTAAATTGTTTGTTTGTTTTTTTAATTAATTTATTTATTTTTGGCTGTGTTGGGTCTTAGTTGCTGCACGTGGGCTTTCTCTAGTTGCGGCGAGCGGGGGCTACTCTTCGTTGTGGTGCGCAGGCTCCTCATTGCGGTGGCTTCTCTTGTTGTGGAGCACGGGCTCTAGAGCGCAGGCTCAGTAGTTGTGGCTCGTGGGCTCAGTAATTGTGGCTCGTGGGCTCTAGAGTACAGGCTCAGTAGTTGTGGTGCACAGGCTTAGTTGCTCTGCGGCATGTGGGATCTTCCCAGACCAGGGCTTGCACCTGTTGTCCCCTGCTTTGGCAGGCAGATTCTTAACCTCTGCACCACCAGGGAAGCCCTGAATTGTTTTCTAAAATCCCTGTTGTATAAGTATTATTGGGGGATATCACTTAACTTTTAATATTTCAGTTGGACTTTTGGGGGGGAATTTTTCTTTTAATAGGACTTAATGCTCATGGTAACAATGTGAAGCAAAGCATGAGGATGGGGAGGTTCTCAAAAATCTGTATCTGGTTTGCTCGTAATTCCAGTCTAGTTAGTGCCATTAGTTACCCCAGAAATTTCTACCCTGAAAATATGACTGTCTATATTCTATATTCAAGGAGGTCATATCTCCATAAGAAGTGCATGAAGGACAGTATATTTAAAAAAGAAGTCTGTTGGCCAACCATGGCCAAAATAGACCTTCCCAAATGACTATGGGATTGCATTTCTTTGGATTTAAGTGAAGAGTATTCTTTTATTCTCTATGTATGGAGGCCGTTTTTAGATGTCAGCCTCCTTAAGTGTAGTTTGGGGGATTATTTACAACTTCCATTGTAGCCATGTAATTCCCCCTCCCCACATTGTCTCATCTCAGTACTTTACATCTGGTACCATATTGCTGGACCTAGCCTCCACTGAGAATTTCAGTACTTTACATCTGGTACCATATTGCTTTACATCTGGTACCATATTGCTGGACCTAGCCTCCACTGAGAATTTCACCTCCATTTTCTAGACTTATTGTTATACTTGATATTATTCTCTTTATCCTTGTGTCCAAAATATATTGTCATACATTTTACCAGTTGCTAGAGATATATCTTATTCTCTGTACTTTTTAAAAATGTAACTTATTATTAATTTGTAAGCTTGTTTCCTAGGTTTGCAAATAGTCCTATCCATTGTCCATATTTAAGACAAGTTCCTTTTAACAAACTCACTTCCTTTGCTGATTTTAAAATCTAGTAGCCACCATGAAGTATGAAGTATGAAGGATCATGCCACTTTCCTATTAGTTCCTTCGTTATGTACATATCAGGGAATAAATGTTCTTCTAAAAATATTTTAAGAGAGAAAATAAAGAAGATACCTATTATGTTAGCTGGAATATATGATACATCTCTGGAGAAATAAGCTTATTGCAAGTAATTAGGTTTCTGGCTTCTGTCTGCTCATGATTCAAATGCTCTTAAAGAGTGAAGGCTAAATATGAGATGTACATTGTTGAAGTGATGTATGCAGGGCAGTCAACTGTATCATCCATTACTTATAAGGATAAGTTATTATGGGGCTTGACTAGTTCAATTGTTTGTTTCTAGAAGCATTTTAAAGTACTAAGCTGTATCATTTTTCAAAAGGAGAAAGTAACAATTTTTCTTATAAATTAACTAATATAATTGCAAATGAGCCTCAAAATTTATTCGGTTAAAATTTCAAAATAAGTAAATAAAAACCCACAACCAAAAAAGCATAACACACTACTCAAAGCAGCATCTGTGGCCTCAGTTGCTTTCTTGGAGACTGCAAATATACTAGTGTTACATGAATATTGATGTCATCATAGCTGCCAGTTCCCAAGTATCTTGTTCTAGATTGTGAAAATTCTTGAGATAACTAAGGTAATTTTTTGATTGTTTAGGAATAAAACTAATGCATTTTGAGGTTAATGACCTTAAATAAAAATAATACATATTTTGCATCATAAAATACTTTTGGTAGTCATTCTGCAATAGCCATTAGTATTTTGGCAATTATTCCTACATCATTTTCACACACACACACACACACACACACACACACAGAGACACAACAGTGATAGTATTATATAAGCCATTGTATTGACCCTTGTTCAAATGGGATAATACCTTTTCCCTGTTTTCCTCTTTGCTGAGCTCTACTTATCTTTATCTACATCAGACTCTATCCCTGCCCCAGATGTGACAATATGTTTATAATTTCATATGTCTCACTGTGCTCATATATCATATATGATATACATATGTGGATTTACATATTTATAATTAAATGATCTTTGTGTAGTCTATACATGTATTTTTTCTGTATTCTACAGTACAGGCGTTTTTCATATCTATCAACATATCCAAACGCCACACTTATATGTTATCACTGTTAGCTTTTATAACCCTGGGTTCATAGGATACACATTCATTATTTAAGCATACCTTGTAGAAACCATCCATGTCAACTAGTATACCTCTAATTTATTTCTTTTAATTCCTCACATAATAAATTTGGTATTATTTATTCATCCATATACTTATTGATATCACTTACTGATAATACTTTTTTTCCGTTGATTTTTTTTCCACCACAGAATACTATAACAAAGATCATGTACTTTATCCTTAAATTCTGGTTTTTTTTTTTTTTTGGAATCGGCATAGATTTCCAGGAGAGGACTTTTTGGGTCAAAGAGTCTGTTAATATTATCTATTTGGTTTCTAAAAAGGCTATCAAAATTCACAGTCCTCTGGCAGTATGCAAGTGTGCCCTCATATCCAGGCCATCTGCTGTTGTTATCAACTGTGTAAATTTCTGTCTGATGGATGTTATCTAACACTTTATTGTTAATTTGAGTTTGAGCGTCTTTTCATGTGCTTATTGGCTCTTCATTTTATTTTTATATGAATTGTTATTGTTGATTAGAACTAGATTCAGATGCATTAAATGAAACACTCAAAATAATAGTGCAATGAACCATACAGACAGGTGATTTTCTTTGTTATAAAAGAAATCTAGGGTAGAAAATGCAAGTATTGGTGATTTCTGCTGTGATCTGGGTTCCGGGTCTACTGAGTGCTCTGCCATGCCATTCTACTTGGTTCACTATCATGCGCTGGAACTTTAGCTATTAAATTCCAGACACTCGGAAGGAGGAAGAAGAGGAATAAGTGCTTGCTCCTTAACTTTAAAATAAATCTTTCTTAAATGCACATATTCATTTTTCTTGCGTATATTACACTGGCTCAAAGGTAGGTATTGCTGCACATATTTAGAGAAGTAGTTTGCAAAATGTAGTTCTTTCTGCTTTTGACTGGGTGCCCAGTTTAAAGGCAGGTTTCTGTTACTAAGGAAGAAGGCAAGAATATACATTAGGAAGCCACAGGTATTCTCTGCCACCCATATCCTCGCGTATATTGCTACTGGATTGTCTTTTCTCTTAATTTTTTAAAATTTATTTTATTGAAGTATAGTTGATTTACAATGTTGTGTTAATTTCTGCTATATAACAAAGTGATTCAGTTATAAATATGTATGCACATTCTTTTTCATATTCTTTTCCATTATGATTTATCACAGGAAATTGAATATAGTTCCCTGTGCTATACAGTAGGACCTTGTTTATACATTCTGTATATAAGTTTGCCTCTGCTAATCCCAAACTCCCAGTTCATCCTTCCCCCGCCACCCTCTTCTTCTTGGCAACCACAAGTCTGTTCTCTATGTCTTTGAGTCTGTTTCTGTTTCACAGATAAGTTCATTTGTGTCATATTTTAGATTCCACATATAAGTGATATCATATGTTATTTGTCTTTCTCTTTCTGATTTACTTCACTTAGTAAGATAATCTGTAGGTCCATGCGTATTGCTGAAAATGGCATTACTTCATTCTTTTTTATGGCTGAGTAGTATTCCATTGTACATATTTCCCACATCTTCTTTATCCATTCTTCTGTCGATAGACATTTAAATTGTTTCCATGTCTTGGCTATTGTGAATAGTGCTGCTATGAACATAGGGATGCATGTATTTCAACGAACTATTAGCAAACCAAATCCAACAATGCATAAAAAAGATCTTTTCTATTAATTTTAAGGTACTTCCCTGCGACCTACATTTGCAAATATTGGTCTAAGTATAGAATTTGTTTATGTAATATTTTACTGCATAATACCGTTAATTTTCATATGGTCAAATAGCTCCATTTCTTCTAAGTTTTTTGAGTTGGTTAGGAGCTTTTCCCGAATCATTGGATGTACATGATTATATAAAGTTTTCTAAGAATATTGTTGCTTTATTCTGTGTATTTAAATATGTAACCAATATGTACATACATTTGTAAATGTTTTTCATATCTATCAGACATATCCAAGGGTGGCTAAGGTTCTAAATTATCTTTTTTTTTTTTTTTTTTAGATTCCATATATATGTGTTAGCATACAGTATTTTTTTTTCTGTTTCTGACTTACTTCACTCTGTATTATCCTTTTACTTAATGGATATTAGGTATGTTACCATTATGGATTAAAATGATAAAATTCATCATCTTTTTTCTCACTGAATTAAAGTACCACACTTGCCATTTATTTTCTTTTCATGTATACTGGAATCTACTTCTGGACTTTCTCTTCTTATATATTTCCTATTCTTTTGTCAACATTCATAGTGGTCTGAGGTCATAATTTTTAGGGCTTGGCAAATTACAGTGCATGGGTCAAATCCAGCCCACTGCCTATTTTTGTAAATCAAGTTTTTTTGGAACATGATTGTGCCTATTCATTTTGTATCATATATGGTTCTCTTCTGCTACATTAGGAGAGTTGAGTAGTTGTGACAAATTGCGTTGCCACAAAACCTAAAATAATAACTGTCTGTTCCTCTACAGAAAAGTTTGCTGGTTCCTAAGTAACTAACTGGGTAGCACTTCACCAAATTTATAGATTTTCAAAAACTAAACATCTGCACATGTTTAAATATTACATGTGTTAACTGTTTTGAGTAATAAGTAAGATGACATATATAAATACCATTACAAATTATATAGTTAAATTATCAAAACCGTTTTTTGGTATCAAAAAGACTGTCAATTAAGTAGAGGATTAGATAGTAAAACATTTCATATTAGAATTTATTTTTCACTATTAAGTTGTCATTTTAGGGGTAAACATTCCTAATGGGGATCATATTACATTATATTTAAATAATTTTGTTATTTTATTACAGGAAACTTCAAGCATACATTTAAAAAATTAAAGAACTGTATAATGAACCTCTAAGTACATATTACCCACTTTTAATAATTATCACCAAATGGCTAATCTTATTTCATTTATCCACCTAATCTCTTTTTACAACCTTAATATTTTTAAAACAAACCCCAACATCATATTATTCCATCTGTAAATATTTGAGCATGCATTGTTAAAGGTTAAGGACTTTTTTTTTTTTTTTGCGGTACACGGGCCACTCACTGTTGTGGCCTCTCCCGTTGCGGAGCACAGGCTCTGGACGCGCAGGCTCAGCGGCCATGGCTCACGGGTGCAGCTGCTTCGCAGCATGTAGGATCTTCCCAGACCGGGGCACAAACCCGTGTCCCCTGCATCGGCAGGGGGACTCTCAACCACTGCGCCACCAGGGAAGCCCAAGAACTTTTTGTTTTAACAAATCCACATCACTATTATAACACCTAAAAAAATACTGTTACTATCTTTATATAATCAAGTATCCAATCAGTGTTTAAATTTTTATATTTCCTTCGTAAGTTTTTTTTCATGACTGGTTTCTTCTAATCAAGATGCAAAGGTGTTCCACAAATTGCAATTAGCTGTTATTTCTTAGGTATCTTCTAATCTGTGAATTCTTGTTCCCTTTCTTCCTCCTTGCAATGAATTAATTGAAGACACTAGGCTGCTTTGTTCTTTATAGATCCCCACATTATGGATTTTGCTGGTTGCCATCTTTTTCACATATTTTTCTGTTATCTGTATTTTCTGTAAACAGGTAGTTAGATATAGATCTGGATAAGATTCAAGTTCACATTTTTTTTGACCAGTATTAGTCATCAACTGTCCTGTGTATTCCACTTGTTTTTATCAGGAAGTACACGATGTCTGGGTTTCTCTCCAGTATGAGCTCTCAAGTATTGTGAAATTGACACATCTGTTATACAGTTATCTATCAGCTACTCACTAAATTTTGTTGGTTGTTATGGAGATTCGTTATTTTATTATTTCATTAGATTCATTATCTCATTACAAAGTGGTGATATTTTAGGTTTATCATTATTTCTTCATCTGTTAGCTGAAAATCACTTACAAAGTAAAACAACTCTCATCAAATATCTGTTACACTTAGGTACAGTTCTTGTAGAGGAAAAATAAATACTTGATTCTTTCCCTTAGTTTACAAGTCATCCAAATATTTTGGTTTCCTGGCATCCTCTAAACATAATGTGTGGGGTTTTTTTTTTTTTTTGGTTTTATTAATTACTTCTTAAGTACCACCATGCTTAAATTGCCCCAAATTTGGCTAGTAAAAGTTCCTTTTGTTACTTCTTAAGTCCTTTTGATTAGACGTCAGTGATCTTCCTTGTTTATCTGTTAAGTGAGATGATCCAGATATTTCTTGTATATTTTTGGACCCAGTGTGAAAACCCCTTGGGTTTCTGAGGATTAGAATTTGAAATCACTTTTCATTTTTCACATTGTTTCATAAATGTATCAATGGGAAAATACTTCATATATTGTCTCATTTATGAACTCCATTTCTCATATTTTTCTTTAAATAGTTCCCAAATGTGTGAAAGAAATGTTTTATACTTATTAAAAATCTCAGCTGTCATTTCTTTCTATAGCACTGACTATGGTGTTGAATCCCTTTTTGTACATGAAAAATGTCACTCTATGCCATCCGTTTTTATTTACTTTGTATTTCTTTGGAAAGTAATCATAATTTTAGGAATATGTATATGTATCTACATATACATATGTATATGTATCCAAATAATATAATGAGAAAATTAAAGGAGAATATAAGCTTATTTTAGCTTTATTTTATGAATACTAAGTAGATATGTCTCAATTTTACCTAAATATGAAAATGTAAGATTTACCCCAATATAAAGCTATAAAGGAAAATATGGTTTATTCTGGCCTAAGTGACTTTATCATTGAATGTAAACATACCTAGAGAAATAAACACAACAACCAAAAACCAAAAAGCAAGGCAAAACAAGCCATAGGGTTGAAAGCCAGGTTCTGAGTTCACATTTCTCTCTCTGAGGATAGATTAACTGGTATTACATATAAATTATTACCTATTGTAAACCCCAATATCATGAGAGAATGCATAGTTGTTGTTTTTAAAAAATAGTACATTGCATAATTTACAACTGTTAAAAACTATAGATAAGTTTTGTTTTTAGGCAAAACATTTTTAAAGCAGTGATACACACACACACACACACACACACACATACACATTAGATAAGTAATTTCTCTTCTCCAGTTTGAAACTACATGAAAGCATCAATACATTAATGTTGACATTATTATGTAATAATTCTAGATCCTGATCAAGAACCTTAGTTCACAAACATTTTGAAAGGACCTTAGATTAATGAAGTTTCATTAATGACATATTCCTGTATCACGGGTTATGAAAGTACCTCAGGATCGAGTTTTAGAAAGCATTTACATAAATTTTCTGAATCTTTTTTTGAAATAGCTAATGTGGTTATATTCTGCCAAACGTGTGCTTAGTAGAGGGTTTCCTATTAATGCAAATGTGTTTAGAATAATAACATAAGACACTGTTTTAAGTAGGTAATGTAGTTTGCCAGAAACGAGTATAGCATAAGATGCATTTTTATTTGACTCATATTTATTTAATGATCTATAATTTAATGATTCTTAATTCTGAAAATTACTCAAAAATAACAATGGGAAATATATATTTAAATTTTGTTTATGAGTTTCCCTCTGTCAAAAGGGAAGACCAGATAGCCTGAAAAAATATCTTACTGTAAACAAAAAGAATGCCGATTAAATATGACACACATGCACATACATACACACATACACGTACATAAAAGTTTCAGGAAACTAATGGATACTGACTAAAGGATAAAAATAAAGTGAAAATAGGAACCTATAGAGATAAGCAATTTATAAACTTGCTGGTTGTTCTTGGGAAAATTTTGAGCTTCCATTTTTTAGATGGGTACATCCAGTACTGGGGACAGGAGACAAAGCCAGGACACATATAGATGGGATGACTCATAGGAAATGCCAATCTAAAACCAGAGTCCTGGAGAGTAACATGCTTAGTGAGTAAGAGAAGTAAGAAAAGATGCTTTACAGAGAGAAAAATAAAAACAAGCACTTTTCTGCCTTGAATTTAGCCCTGGGGCTACGAGAGAGATGTCAATAAATACAGTCTCCTGAGAATTCAAAACCTCAAAATGAATACCATATATAAAATAGATTTGTGACCTGAATTTATCATACTTCTGGTTCAAAGCAATCTTAAACTATAAATTATTTTCAAATTAGTTCCTCATTGGTAGTGCTTATAGACAACTGGCAGAAGCAATCATAGTTTCTCTCTAAAGAAACCCTCCTTAACTAGAGGACTGAAATAATTTCACAGATAAGGTTTCATTAACATAAACTCATAATAAAACATCAGAAAATATATGAGAAGAAAAGCACTATGAATGAATGAGACAGTAGAACTAAGCAGAAGTAATAGAAACAAATAGAAAACAAAATCAGATTCTCACTGTTTTCATATTTAGATGCCAGAATGTATATATAAAACCAGTATGTGTGTGTGTGTGTATATACACACACACACATAATGGAGATATTTATCTGTCATCTACTTATCTGAATCAAGAGAATCCTTAGGAATAGGAGACTATGAAAGGTGTCCAGACAGCCAGACAGGTTAGAAAAAGAACCTGTGAAACTTCAGGAAATGAGAAAAATGTTGAAAGTAATAATTCAATCAACAGCAGATCAGACACAATAAAAGAAAGAATTGGTGAAGTTGAAGGGAGAACTGAAGAAATTACACAATGGACAGTAGGAATAGAATATACATGAGATATTGAGAGACATGAAGGACGGCTTGAGATAATCTAATATGTGTTAAAACAGTCTTAACATTGTTTTATAAACCAAGTATCTCCCTCTTTTTCCATATCATCTAATGTATTTCAAGAAAGTTTTCTCAAAGAATTATTAATTTTCTCCAAGAAAAATAGTTTGAATTTTGTACTAGTATTGTTCCTAGATACCTTCTTCTAAAATTGATCTGTAGATTGTATCATTCCAAACAAAAATTATAATAGGTTTTGTTATCAAACTTGACAGTTATAAAATTAATGTAGAACAAAACAGATCAAGAAGAACCAAGACATAGTTAAAAAATGAACATGTTTAGGTCTTGGCCAAACCCAATAGCAACAATTGTTATATAACTTTAGCAATTAATGTGACATTAGCACTGAGATATTCAAGAAAGAGTCCAATGAAGAAGAATAGAGATTTATAGACAAATCCACACAAATATGAAAAGTATTTGATAGAAGTATTTTTGCAGATCGGTGGGGAAAGAGTGGATCATTAATAATGCTTTAAGAACAGTTGATTACGCATGTGAAAATATTTAAAATTTGTGACTACATTATTCATGAATCACTGTTCACAAATTCCAGTTGGAGTAGAGACATAAGTGTGCAAAAACAAATCTTTTAAAACTTTTGAAGTAAATAATGGAGAATCTTTGTGATATAAAGGAAAATATTTAAGTATTCATTAACAATAAACAATAAAGAAAAATGTACAAACCATAAGAACAATATTGAGAAATTTGACTCCTGTAAAATTAAGATTTTAAAAATCTAAACATTTTATAAAATACAAAGATAAGCCATAAACTTGTCTTCATTAAAAATATACTTGAAGGGCTTCCCTGGTGGCGCAGTGGTTGGGAGTCTGCCTGCTGATGCAGGGGACGCGGGTTTGTGCCCCGATCCGGGAGGATCCCACATGCCGCAGAGCAGCTGGGCCCGTGAGCCATGGCCGCTGAACCTGCGTGTCCAGAGCCTGTGCTCCACAACGGGAGAGGCCACAACAGTGAGAGGTCCACGTACCGCAAAAAAGAAAAGAAAAAAATATATATATACTTGAAGATATATGTAACTGTATATGTAACTAACAAAGGATTAGTATCAGTGATATGTGAAAAATACCCCATACACAGAATAAAATCTTTAGAATTACCCTGTAAAATGGCCAAAGGCATAAATATATATTTTCTAGAAGAGGAAATAAGAATGGTTAATAAATCTATAAAAATACATGCAATATTACTGGTAATCAGGGAAATATAAATTAAAAACAAAATGAGATACCATTTCAAATCTACCACCAAAGTTGGCAGACCCTAAAACATCCAGAATCAAGTTGTTAGAGTATATAGAACAATGCTTATAATTTTGTCTGCTGGTGAGAGGTAAATTGGTACAATCTCTTTGTGAAACAACTTGTTATTACCTTGTAAATTTGAGTATGTGCATACCTTATAATATGATAATTTCAACTATAGGGATATAATCCAGAGAAGCTCTACTGAATGTGGATGAGGAGACAAGAGCATTCTTGGCTACATTTCTTATAATAGAAAAAAGTCAGAATAATCCAAATGTCCAGCGACAGAACAATGAATATGTAAATTGCAGTGTATTTATACAGGGGAATACAATGCAGCGGTGAAAATGAACTATAACTAAATGCATAAATGTGCAAAATTAATACTATAATAGAAATGGAAAACGTAAGATTCTAGAACATGGTTACTTTATGTGGGTGAGATATGGAATGGGGAGGAACAGGGGCTTGAGAGTCATATTATTTTTTTTTCTTTAGATAGTATGTAAATGGGTGCTTGTTTCTCTGTCTTTTCAGTGGCCCATATATAATTGGTCATGCCCCTCCTTGAGGATTTGCATTAAATCAAGAGTTTTACCAGTACAGCATTAATATATTATTAATTTTTTTACCCTCAAAACCTACAACATAATACTTGAGACATAATTATCATACAAGAATAGTTGCTTGTCTTTACTATTTATAACCATGTCTTTATTATATCTAAAGTATTCCTGGGTAGCAGTTTCAGATTAAATTTCTCCCTTTGCTGTAATGAACTAATGTTTTACTCTAATAGAAATTTAATTTTGATTAGATAGACTTTTGTTATTTTCCAAGATGCAGGGGCAGTGGTATTTTAGATGGTTTGGTCAAATATGCTAAACATCATCATGTGTTTTCAGAACTTTTCACAGTACTATCCTGATACATTCCTCAAACTCCCAGAACATAGACATAGAATAATGGGGTTGTATGAAATATTGGTGGGGAAAGATATATAGAGGCAGACAGATTTCCAGAATTCTCAAACTCATGAGTTACATACCTAAAAGTTGAAGGAAATTATACATTAAATAATATAATGAAATAAAGAGAATGAAAAATAAACAAGAGAGAAAACATCCCCCAAATCTAGTGCTTCCGCATGTAAATGGCTCCTCATTACCATTCTGAAATGGTTTGCTTAAAAATCAAAGAGGATTTTTTCTAAAACCAGAGCCTTGACATTTAAAAATTTTTCCTCTTTTGTCCTTCCTCTGTATTGAGTCATCAGAACATTCTATCCTCCAATCCATTCCTATAGAATGTTTAATTGACTTTATCTTGGGTCTTAAATGAGGTTTATAACTTAGGAATCAGAATGGCTTTTTACGGCTCCATACCAAAGGTCAGAATTCCAGCTCTGTCTCTCTGGTCTTTATTAATCTCCTCCTTTAACAAAAGCACCTCACATCATATCTCACATTTGGTCTTAATTTGCAGGTAGAGACTATTCTTTCAGAAGCAGATGAGTTTATAATTCTCCTTGGTTCCTGGTCAGTTTTCTCCCTGACTTCTCTCCTTCAAGTCATAGCCCTCAATGAAGTCTTTGTTCTGATGAAATTACTTTTTCGAGTTCTATTTTCTCCCTCCTTCTTTTGACCTTTATTTTTTTGCCAAACCAATTTATTTATTTATTTATTTATTTATTTAATTTTTTTTTTTTTTTGGTGGTACGCGGGCCTCTCACTGTTGTGGCCTCTCCCGTTGCGGAGCACAGGCACCGGACGCACAGGCTCAGCAGCCATGGCTCACAGGCCTAGCCACTCCACGGCATGTGGGATCTTCCCGGACCGGGGCACAAACCCGTGTCCGCTGCATCGGCAGGCGGACTCTCAACCACTGCGCCACCAGGGAAGCCCCCCAATTTATTTTTTAAATCCTATTCTTTTTTGCTTTATATGTATTGCTCTGGGAAAAATCACAATCTCATGATATCAGTGATCATTTTCTGACTCTTTTCCATGATACTGTTTCTTAAGCTTATTAGATTAGTGTTTTAAGGTGTCTATAAAGAAGGATGAAAATGGTAATGATATTAGCTAGCCATTCTGGATATTATGGTGGTCCTTCTTTCTTCTCATCTCACTTTCCATTATGCCCCACCTGGTCATACTAAGCCAAACATTTGATCTTTCTGTCTTGCAGTGATAGATTCAGGAATGGCTCAGACTAGGCTTAGATGGGTCAATGCACGTAGAGGACAGATTTGCTGGGCACATGTGGGACAGAATATTCTTGTGTTTGAGAACTATGAAAGTGATATTTTCTATCTCTTACTAGATGTGAACCCCAAAATGTGTAGGTTCAAATTCACTGGTGTCTATATGGTGAGGAGGGACCAGCCTTAGAGTAAAACTAACATTGCGCACTAAGGAGAGTTAGAAAACTTGGGTCCAGGATGACATTTCTGAGTCTTTGAACCCTGCTGATGCCCATCCTCACCACAGCTTCTCTTATGTCAGCTAAAAATTTTTCTTATTTTAAGTCAGTTTAAGTTATATTTTTCATTACTTTCAATCATATCCATCCTAAGGGTTACACTAGTCTTCATTAAATATCTATTCTGTGTCAAATCCTGAAGTTGACATTTTAAATATTTTATAACTCTAATAGGCGCTGCTTAATAGCAGGTTCTCTCAACCTCAGCAACATTGATTTGGGGGCCACATAATTCTTTGTTGTGGGATTTTGTCCTGTGCACTGTAGGATGTTTAGCAACATCCCTGGCCTTTACCTGCTAGATGCCAGTAACACGTACCAGTTGTCACAGCTAAGCATATCTCTTGATACTGCCAAATATCCGCTGTCAGACAAAGTCATATTTGGTTGAGAAAACTATATTAAAGGAAAGCATATTGATCTTATTTACACATGAAGGAATGGAGGATATAAATGTTTAAGTAAATGGATCAAAGACTGCAAAACTAGAACATGCAAGCACCAAGGTTTTGCAACCCCCAAACTTTAGTTCTTTAGCTTCATTAGTCACTGCTAAAAAGAAGTACACTTACTACATATATACTAGTTGGAAGGTGATTTGTTCAAATATAAGGCAGTTGTTATTATTATTATTGTTAGTATTTTGGTGTATGGTACCAGTATGTTGAAAGCACAATGCTCAGCATGGTGCACTCCTACAGGAACTACTCTTTTCTCCTAATGCCCCAAAGTGGGCTGTGTTGTCTTTCCATTTGGATGAATCTCCTGCAAGTTCCACAACTTCTTCAGTCACTGTTAGATAATATAAATGCTTTACAGGCTCTTTTACTTAAAATAACTATCTAATTTCAGAAATTAAATGGCCAGTCTAATATATTTTTCAAATTCTTCATTTTTATTTAAATTTAATTTTCTCCTCTCTTACAACTCAGTCTTATTTCAGGCTAGAAACTAGGAGGCAGAGTGGCGCTTGTATTCAGCTTTTTGTCTTTTCCCACATCCTTTCTTCTCTTCCCCTGCTCACTGTTTCCTGGTTCCTAATCTGAGACTAGAGCTCAGAAAGGGAAGAGACTTGAAGATGAGGAAGAACTTTACTTTCTTGGTAGCGATGTTCTCTGGTATGGGTACTTTCTGGCATTGGGGGTATTCTAAGCTGACTTTTGTCGTGAGATACTCAGAAGCTAATCAAGGATATTGCTTTCTCTCAATATTACAGAGTTGATGCTTTTCGTCTGGGTTGCCATGGTATTCTTGTTTTAGCCCCCAGATATTTGTCTGTTACCTATATTTGGGTAAACTAAAATAAATCCAGTCTTGTTCACTACCAAGTATTTCATATCTGATCAGCTAGAAATAGGTCCGTTTGACTCATAATTGAAAGAAGTATAACCCACTCTACTTTCTGTGTCCCTAGCCAGAATGCTAGCCTTGTAGCCTCTTACCTTTGGAATTTTCCAAGCTGCAGTCCAGTGTCAGTCTCAGCCTCCCCTATAACTTTAAGAGGCATGGGCCGATCTCTGGAGCAGTAATGAATGATGATCCCTCCTCATCGTAAGAGACAGAGAATCACCTCCCTCCTCTCTTATATGAGATGTAAAGAGAGGAAATGCCACAACATTCCTACAAATTCCTCCCAAAAATCTCTCTGTTCATTTCTTCAGCTTCAAACCTCTTACTTAGCCTGGAAAAGGATGATAGGCCAAAAGTTACTACATATATTTTAGATCACTAATATCACAAGTACTCCATTCATGGTCTATCTGCTCACTGTGGAATATGGGGATGCTTGTCACTGTGGTGTTATTCTCAGTTTTTGTGACCTCTCTCAAAAATGAAAGGGAAAGTGTCCACTTTAAGCATCTTATTAGGCATAGATAAAACGTAAACTCATTGCAATGCATATAGCAAAAGATAGTTGGATTCATTTCAGGAGAACTGACTATGGTCTTGGATCTGTTTCATTAACTCAGTGACCTTGGAGGAGTTACTTGGCCTTTTTAAGCCTCAGCTTCCTCATCTGTCAGAAGGATATCTACTTTATTAGACTTAAATGCCTGAAGTAGTTGATTCACAATAAGATGGCTATGGGATGTAATTCTAGAATATGTACTTCTCTGCCTTGCAATTTTGAAGTATCACTAGCATAAGTGACCATTGAGCTTATTGAAATTAGCCAACCATATTATCAAATGTCAAGTTTATAAACATGTTCTTTGATTTGTTTGACATGGATTAGAAAGGGCAGAGAAATATGTCTTTCGCTAACAACAGGCAAAAGTGTTCATTATTATTAACTATTTTAAGCCTGTATTTTATAGGTACTTAAACCATAGTGTACATTCTAAAGATCATAACATAAAATGCTCAATTTCCAGAATTCAAATATTTGTATACGTATTTATCATACCACATTTGTATGGGAAGGGTTCCTTTAGGTAGACATTATGGTTGGTTTCCTCAAATCCACCTCACCTCTGGCCGATTGTATAGCCATTTTGGTGATTGGCCAAAGCTCTACAGCTTAACCTTAGTTAATCTAAGGCAGAGGTAGTAACTCCACATGTCTTGTTAGCAACTGGTTCAGAAACCCACCTTTAAGCACATCAGTGATTGACATCCCACTACTGCTTTATGAGTGGACATGTGACCTACATCGGGCCATTAAAACTGGCAGAAGGTCCTTTTCATGATTAGGGAGGGGCTTGTGCCACTTCCCATGCAGCAGACAGAATTGAGAAAGCAAGGGCTTCCAGAAGCCATTGTACAACCACGGAGGAAGCAGCCTCAGGATGAAGCCTAACACTGCACTACAGAGTACAGAGCATCAGACTAGAAAGAGCCAGGGTCTTCAAATACTTTTCAGAACTGCCTTTCCTCTGGACTTCCAGAATTATGAACCAGCAGAATAGTTTCCTTTTATTCATCATACGAAAAGCAAAAAGAACACCATCTGTAAAAATGTGTTCTTTTCATTGTTTTACTCTTACCCTGTCTTTGGGCACTCAAATCATTTCAAAGGGCTTATGTACTTATTGAAATATATCATCTTATTTGTTCTATTTCAGCCTTTCCATTTCTGCAAAGGTAGAAGATTTTGAATGAGTGCTTTATTATTTTTAAGCTGATAGCTTTTTAAATATAGGCATATCTTGGAGACTTTGGGGGTTCAGTTCCAGACCACCACAATAAAGCAAATATCACAGTAAAAGTCACACAAATTTTTTGGTTTTCCAGTGCATATAAAAGTTATGCTTACACTATACTGTAGTCTGTTAAGTGTGCAATAGCATTATCTCTAAAAAAACAATGTACATACTTTAAAGATACTTTATCGCTAAAAAATGCTATAGTTTTCAGGGAGTAGCAATCTTTTTGCTGGTGGAGGGTCTTGCCTCAATGTTGATGTTGGATGTTGATGTTGCTGACTGACCAGGGAGGTAGTTGCTGAAGTCTGGGACAGCTGTGGCAATTTCTTAAAATAAGACAGCAATACAGTTTGCCACATGGATTGACAAACGATTTCTCCGTAGTGTGCAATGCTGTTTGATAACATTTTACCTACCATAGAAGAATTTTTTTTCAAAATTGGCATCAGTCCTCTCAAACACTAGTGCTGCTCTATCAACTAAGTTTATGTAATATTCTAAATGTTTTATTGTCATTTCAACAGGCTTCACAGCATCTTCACCAGGAGTAGATTCCATCTCAATAAACCACTTTCTTTGCTCAACCATCAGAAGCAACTCCTCATCCATTAAAATTTTACCATGAGATTGCAACAATTCAGTCACATCTTCAGGCTCCACTTCTAATTCTTATGCTTTTGCTCTTTCCACCACATCTGCAGTTACTTCCTCCACTGAAGTCTTGAACCCCTCAGACTCATCCATGAGGATTGGAATCACTCTCTTCTAGACTCCCGTGAATGTTGATATTTGACCTCTTCCATTGAATCGTAAATGTCCTTAGTGGCATCTAGAATGGTAAATCCTTTCCAGAAGATTTTCAACTTATTTTGCCCAGATTCATCAGAGGAACCACTATCATGGCAGCCATAGCCTTACAAAATGTATTTCTTAAATGATAAGACATGAAGGTCGAAATTATTCTTGATCCATGGCTGCAGAACGGATGTTGTGTTAGTGGGCATGGAAACAACATTATTGGGCATGAAAACAACATTAATATCCTTGTACATCTCCATCAGAGCTCTTGGGAGACCAGGTACATTGTCAATGAGCAGTAATATTTTTAAAAAATCTTTTTTTCTGAGTAATAGGTCTCAACAGTGGGATTAAAATATTCAGTAAACCATGTTGTAAACAGATGTGCTGTCTTCCAGGCTTTGTTATTCCATTTACAGAGCACAGGCAGAGTAGATTTAGCATAATTCTTAAGGGCCATAGGATTTTTGGAATGGTAAATGAGCATTGGCTTCAACATCAAGTCCCCATCTGCATTAGCCCCTAACAAGAGAGTCAGCCTGTCCTTTAAGCTTTGAAGCCAGGTGTTGATTTCTCCTCTCTAGCTGTGAGAGTCCTAAATGGCATCTTCTTGCAATACAATGCTCTCTTGTCTAAGTTAAAAATCTGTTGTTTAGTGCAGTCACCTTCATTAGTGATCTTAGCTAGATCTTCTGGATAACTTGCTACAGATTCTACATCAGCACTTGCTGCTTCACTTTGCACTTTGATGTTTTGGAGACTCTTCTTTCCTTAAACCTCATGAACCAACTCTGTTAGCTTTAAGCTTTTCTTCTGCAGCTTCCTCACCTCTCTCAGCCTTTAGAAAATTGAAGAGAGGGCGAGGGCCTTGTTCTGGATTAGGCATTGACTTAAGGGAATATTGTGGCTGGTGTGATCTTCTATTCAGACCACTAAACCTTTCTCTGTATCAGCAATAAGGCTGTTTCACCATCTGATCATCTGTGGGTTCACTGGATTAGTACTTTTAATTTCCTTCAAGAACTTTTCTGTTGCATTCACAACTTGACTAACTGTTGGGCGCAAGAGTCCCAGCTTTCAGCCTATCTTGGCTTTCCACAAGCCCTCCTCACTAAGCTTAATCATTTCTATCTTTTGACTTAAAGTGAGAGATGTGATACTTTTTCTTTCACTTGAACACTTTGTGTTTTTGAAGACATTGTAGGGTTATTAATTGGCCTAATTTCAATATTGTTGTGTCTCAGGGAATAGGAAGACCGTAGGAGAGGGAGAGAGACAGGGAAATGGCAGTTCAGTGGAGCAGTCAGAACACTCACACATTTATCAGTTAAGTTCGCTATCTTTTATGGGTGCAGTTTGTGGCACCCTAAACAATTGCAGTAGTAACATCAAAGATCACAGATCATTATAACTAACATAATAATTGTGAAAAAACTTGAAATATTGCAAGAATTATCAAAATGTGATACAAAGACATGAAGTAAGTAAATGATGTTGGAAAATGGTGCCAACAGACCTGCTCGATGCAGGGTTACCACAAACCTTCAATTTGTTAAAAAAATGCACTATCTGTGAAGTACAATAAAGTGAAGTGCAATAAGTGAAGTGCAATAAAATGAGATATTCCTGTATATGATTCTTAAAAATACAAAAATACCCCAAGACGGTAACATCCTTTTACAGTCATAGTGTGTGGTGTTTTTATATCTCTTATACATATGCATATTTTAAGAAATTTCTGTTGAAATTATCCTATTATTATGAGCTATTATTTCAAGTCACCCACACACAACCTTTATTCCTCACCTACTGTTCTAATCATGGCACCGCTTAATTCAGTAATCTTATAACCTTCAGTTTACCTGTAATTCAACTTAACATATTCTCTCATAGTCTCTCTAATCATACCTTTTTGTTTCTTGTTTAAATCCTTTTACTCTTTTTGTCCTTTAAGATTTTATTATGTATTATGTATATATAAAATATTGGAAGAGAATATATAGAATACATTTAAAGGTATATCAGTATATATCTCAATATATATGCTTAATATTGAAAGAGAAGGCAAAAGATAAACCAAACAAAGCAAATCCCTCCCCAAAACCCCAAAAGTAGAAAAAAACCTTTGCTAAAAGTTTTCAGTAAAATTCTGCTTGAGGAAATTATGCTATGTGAAATAAGCCAGTCATAGAAGAACAAATACTATATGATTTCTCTTGTATGAAGTATGTAAAATAGTCAAACTCATTGAAGCATAGAATAGAATGGTGGTTGTGAGGGGCTGGAGGGAATGGGAAATGAGGTATAAAATATCAGTTAGGCAAGATGCTTAAGTTTAGAGATCTGCTCTACAACATTGTGCTATCGATGCTGCTGCTGTATTATACATCTAAATTTCTATTCAGAGGGCAGATCTCATGTTAAGTGTTCTTACCACAATATAATAAGAAAATCTAATGACAACTTCTGTTAAAAGAAAATATATTTTTTAAAAAAGTATCTTATTCAGATGATTTCAAAACATTGAAAGCCATACCTAATATGTCACATATAGTAAGACTGAAGTAGCCTTTTATGTTTGTAACATTTTTCTTTTGAGGCCACCAAATTACAAACTAAAAACCCTTGAAACAGATTAAGACATTTATAGTTCACTATCGGTTAGCTGAAACCTTTAGCTAAGATTTGTTCTAATATGCTACACAGAAGCCTGAAATAATTTCCATTAGGGCTTTAAAAATAACATTCATGGGACTTCCCTGGTGGTGCAGTGGTTAAGAATCCGTCTGCCAATGCAGGGGACACAGGTTTGAGCCCTGGTCAGGGAAGGTCCCACATTGCCGCGGAGCAACTAAGCCCGTGTGCCACAACTACTGAGCCTGCACTCTAGAGCCTGCGAACCACAACTATGAGCCCATGTGCCACAACTACAACTGAAGCCCATGCGCCTAGAGCCCGTGCTCCACAAGAGAAGCTACGGCAATGAGAAGCCCACAGACCGCAACGAAGAGTAGCCCCTTCTCGTCACAATTAGAGAAAGCTCGTGAACAGCAACGAAGACCCAACACAGCCAAAAATAAATAAATAAATAAATAAATAAAGTTATTTAAAAAAATAACATTCATAAGCTCACATGAATTGACTTATACTAATTAAAAGCACAAGGACATATTAAATTACAACATGTTTTAAGTGGCAATATGGCCGATTTTTTATTTTATCTTTCTGTAATATAATAACTACACATAATTGCTTCTTATAGGACATTATAAATTTGTTCTTTCTATTGCTGAGAATGGACATAATCCAAGTAAACATGGTTGAGACACTTAAAATCATAAGCATATTTTCAGGAATATATTATCATTAATATATAACATGCAATAAATGAAACTCAGGAATTTATTGCTGTGATAATTATTTTCATCTGTTCACATAATCTTGTTATCCACCATATGATCATCATATCAGTTCTTAATTCACTCTTTCTCCATAGCCATAATAAAAGCTTAATTCATTTTTCCTACCCTTTGCACTTTTTATTTCACATCTCAGTTATCAGTTGCTACCTTTCAAAGGCCCTGTAGATTTTCTAGCACCAAATTTCCCTATTTTTTCCTGCATCTTGTCAGATTATTCTTTTTTCAACAGTCCTGAATTGTTACTTTTATTGACCTCATTGATGTGGAACACCCCTGAGATATATTGCCTTGAGGCTTTGTCCCTTCCCTTTCTCACTTCATAGCAGATAGTAGTTTAGTATTAGTAATGAAGTCAGCAGTAGTTATGATATTTTAATGAGCACATATATGTCAGGTACAGAGCCTTGCAGTCATTCTTTCACCTAAGTTTTATGACCACATTAACAAGATGCCTCGAATTACTATTCACATTTTAGGGATGAAAATTGGAGGCTTAAAGATTATTCCCTAGTAATACTGCTGTTAAAGGGTATGGTCAGCATAAGAAGCCAGGGCTATCTGATTTTGGAACCCAGTGTTTTAACACCTGTTTTCTGAACTCCCATTTGCTTGCATGGCTTCATCTGTTGTTTGGAGACAGTTGACATTTGACTGCATCTTGATTCACAAGCTTCATTCTTACATATAATGTGGTAATTAGGTCTGGCAGAGTAAGATATCTTCCTGTCTCTTTTAACCCTTACCAGATATTTTTCATTGTCTGACACATGGAGACTAGTCAGTTATCTCAAAACTAAAACCTAGAAGTCATCCTTTATTCCCCACTTGCTACGCCATGCTTTTGGGAGCAGAACATCTTTAAAATTTATACCTTTCTTACCCTCAACCCATCTATTTGTCAGGAGCTGGTAAATATTTGCCTCGGTTACTGTGAATTGCCACATTTAATTATTTCAGAGAGTTTGGCCAAATACTATTTCTTGGTCTCCACTGAACCAGATTTTTACTTTTTAAAGTCTTTTAAGCTATGCCAGGAAACGTAAATCTACTTCATAGGACACATCTAGGTCCCTGTATACTGAAGACACAGTCTTTTCTTCTCTGGAATAATCAGTTTACTCTTAAATACCCAATTTTATATATTCTTATTTTCTCTTATGTTAGGCTGAAAAAAACGTGTTGGAAAAACTTACTGTTCAAAATGTTAACCTTTTATTTTCTAAACAGAAAATTATGATGTAGTTGGTTGAAATTTCTCCTAAGTTATTTATTTGATAGTGCTTTTACCTAGTTATTAAAAAAATGCTTACTCTTAGAAACCCAAGCCTATGGTATCAAGTATGACTGATAATCATAATACATTAATTAGATAAAAAGGCACCACATTACTTAAATAGCTTGACTTGCTATTGGCTATAAGAGTGTCCCTTTTGGAAACTCAAAAGTAAGTCTTTGCTTCTCTCAGTCATTGTTTTCAATATCTGTTCCCCCAGTTATGCCATTTTATAAGTATGATTATTCAAAGGAATCCCTGGAACTTTCACCATTGCATCTCTTTCCTATATAATGCCTTCATTTTTCTGCCACGATTTCTGTCAATAAAAATTTCCCTTTTCTACGCCATAGTTTGGTAGAGCTCAATCTTTGTTAAATAACAAATATACAATGTGAAGTGTGACTCTTGCTATTGTGCATTAGAACAAGTAACACACATGCATCCTTTCAGGAACATTCTAGTAATAATAACTAGAAGAATGTCTATAATGCATGAATTTCCATAAGGGCATTATGATGTTGGAACTAAAGCCTGAAGTGCTCGTGTAATTATATATGAGCAGTAGTGTACTCTACTTGGTCATACCCTCTTCACAACCAAAAGAAGTTTCATTCCTTTTTCCTACACTTTTGACTTTTAATAGCCATCACAGGAATCAGTCACTTATCTTTCATAGGCCCTTTAGATTTTGGCCCACCATCTTCTCCTTTGTCAAATTATTCTGTTTTTTACCTTTTCTTCTCACATAAGGCTCAAATGTATAAAGCATACATTATAGTTTAACTGTTTAATTATGCATATATTGGGATTGTGGCCGAATGATCTCAAATGCAGTTATTCTCTCTCACTCCAGAAAGGCCACTTGCAGTTGGGATTGAATTTCAGATTCCTGGATAGTATGGAGATATTTACTGTCTTGTGATTTAAGGAATGGATACTGAAAAGGGAAAGGTGGCCGAAAGACAAAGATTAAAGAGAAAAATTCACCCTCTTTACATCTTTACCCAGGGGGTGATTATTAAATGCTTTTTCTGAAGTACCAAAACAAGCTTTTTCTTTCAACATCTCTGTGTTAAGAGACCCTCAGACCTTTTTTTCCAGAATGTTTTGGAAAAAGTTCCTTGTAGAATTTAGGGTTTATTGAGAGGATGACAAGTCTATTGGAAGAAAACCATCTAAATTCATTTTGGCCTTTTCTGCAATTTTGTCATGATCTGTTTCCCAAGAAAATCACTTTTGTTTCTCCTTAAGTTCTTCTATAGGAATTTCTTCTAGGTTTAATCACACAAAAATTTTATTGGAACATCCCTAAGGAGCTTTTATTTTTTCATTTCAGGCAAAGCATCTGCTTTGTTTTCATGGCACTGCAGTAACATAGGCCTATCCTTATTTTCAGTTCAGTCTTCACTTAATGGGAAGGTTCTGGTGGTGATATTGGCAGTGTCATTCCTCTGTGTGTGGCTTTTACAGAATCTAAAGGGCTGTACCTCATTTTGGGAAATCTGTCATTAGTCACATTTATTGGATAAACATGCAGGGTCAGCAGTCACTAAAAGTACATGCAGACAGAATTAGTTGCTGTTGCTTCTTTTTGAAGAAAACACAAATAAAATGGCTGTAACTACCTCTCTGAGATTTCAGACTAACAACTAAAAAAATCTGTAATCCAGAGTAAAATAAAAGACTAAATAGAATCACTCACCAAAAATGTCTAACAGTATCTGAGCCTCATATAGGTCATCTTAATGAACTCCAAGACTCTCAGAGAAGGAAAAACACACCTCTGTTTATCCTTTTCAAAAGGTCACCCGCAAAAGTTCAACTATAAAAATAAATTGAAACCCATATCCCTATCTATCTTTTAATAAGAGTGAAAGATATTGTATGATCCTTATAAATGTTTTTAAGTCCTTTAGTTAACTCTCAGATTTCCTTTGCATCTAAGAAATGTAGTCTTTTCTAGACTTCTGTCTCTCTTAATTCTTCATCATTAAGAGAATCCATCAAATCTATTGCATAGGATTGGGAAAGTTTCCAAATTTTATAGCTGTCTTCTATCTTGAAGCCAAAATATTTTATGAGTCTCTTGGTTCTGATGTTCCTAACTCAGTTGAATGTCTGAGCATTTTAGATGAGAGACATTTTTATCATTTTGACAGAAATGGCAACTTGAATTTTAATGACTCCATCAAAAATTGATCAAGTATGTTGTTTCTGTGAGGCCTTTCGAAAAATGAACTTACTAACCAGCAATTCTAAAGACCCATCCATTTTAGCTTAAAAGCTCCCCTTCAGTTCAGTACATGAATTAACTGTTTATTCACATATGGCATATTTTAAAAATGAATACAAATTGCAGTTAGAAATCTAGAACGAAGGTTTCCAATAGTAAGCCAACTTTTTGCAATTAATCATTCAATCAAACTATCAAAAACTGTATCCCTTATCCTCATTTTTTTTAACAGCAAGAGTTACCTATTAAGTACAAGAAAGAATATTATTTTGAATGAAAATACTTTTGTAACTTCAATAATTTATTATCTTTGTTAAATAATATTTGAACATCTGTTGATAAATAGTTCTATGGAAGAGATGATTTTTTTTAATTAAAGGGATTTTTTCCACAACCCAGTTTTAAATTCTATAGTTATAAGTTCTCCATGTATAATGTTCATTTTTCTAAATATTTAGCAATAATTTTAGAGTAATACATTTTTAAACATCTATGATTATCATGGAAAAATTTTAAGAAGATAATATTTTATTGTAAATAAGTGAAAAATAACTCTCTCAATGAGACAGTTTTCTGAAAGAATATTAACAATTTTAATTGCTGAAATTGCAGTAGTTATAAATTGTCTTAAAACATGAGAATTAATCTTCCTAATCCAATCTATAGTCCTTTTTGCCCCGAATTCTGTCTCTGATATTTGAACATTACACTTGTCTTTTTAATCATCAGTGCTATTCATTATTATGTATACAGAAAAATCCATAGAAAGCAATAGACTCTTTTTTTAAGTGACTGTCTGCTGATGTTGACCTTTTATTGTACAAAGGTTATGAAATGCTAATTAAACTCTATAGTTGAAAAATAAAGTCCTAATTGCTTACTACCACTTCAGCAGATATTAACCACAATGACTCCCTTCAAGCTCTTAGCTGTATGCAAACTTACTTTTAGCAAAGTTTGTTAAATTTACAAACATTGTAGTGACTTGTAAGCCTGGAGTACTTTGATGAATTCTGAGAACGGTACGGTAGATGGATAGTGCATGGATCTTGCAAGAAGATGGGTAAATAGACATAAAGTATCATAAATATTAAGTTTATATTATAGGGAGCCTAAAATATGATGGACCAACCAAACTTAGGAGTCAGGAAAGTCTTATCGGAGGAAATACAGTTTGAGTGTGGACTTGGTGTATAGGATTAGTTATAACATGGGTAGTATTTTGTGATTTTTTTAAAGCTAACATTCCAATTTTTTATGTTAATACATACTATATAATTTTCACTTTTAAGGTTAGAACATATTGTTCTAGTCACCTCTTTTTCACTTAACCATTTTTCTGTTTTTGAACATTAGTTCTTTCCTATTCCTCAATTTACCATTATAAATATATGTGTATGAATATCTTTTAAAGTATATTTTTCATTAACATAAACCCCCAAAATGATATTGTTCGGCAAATTCTTCGGAGAATTTGACGTTGCCTTTCATTCTGATTGTTTGGTAATTTCCTATTTATATCTTTGTATGTTAATTGAACAAAACGTTCACCACTGATTTGTACATGAGTAGTACCCAATAGGATACCCTGCACAAACTGGGCATTTGTTATCTAGATGTTCAGTTCAAAAATGAGAAGAAATATTGTTTTTATATAGCCTAGTGCCTTCCTTTTTATCAAAAATATTTGATAATGCAAGAAGTTAATTAACTTATCCAAGAACAAAACAACAGAAAGTGTGACGAACTAAGATCTGAGCACACACAGACTGCAGGTCTTGTCATTCTATTTTCCTTTAGCTCAAGATTAAAATTATCTAAACCTTTTTCTTAAAACGTCATGCTTTCAGTTTAATATGAATTTAGGGAGCCATTTTTTCTATAAGTTTGTATCCAATATCTGAAGTGCTCACCCACTTTTAAAATTAGCCTCAAACTTACCAGATTTGATACTTTTCAAAGGTAAGCCCCCTCTATGACTACCAGCTGTATTCCAGGCTTTTGTGGAAACACTTCACTTACATGATCTCATTTAATTCTCATGTAAAATAGATGAGATCATTGGTGCTTAGGTAAAATGACTTTTCCCATAATCATAAAGCTTGTAAGTGATAATTTTCAAATGCTGGTTTTTTCGTAGCACAATACTTATACAGGCTTGGCATCAGACAGATCCGTACTAAGTTCCATTTTGCCTCTGCCACCATCCTATTCTAAAAATCTCATGTATGTCATGGACTAAGGAAAACATCTCCTAATTGGTTTATCTTCTTCCACATTAGCCATCATTAGCCAGAATAATTTTTTAAATTGTTATAAGTTATTATAAATTATTATAAGTTATGTCAATTTGATCATGTAACACATTCTTAATTTGTTTCCCTCTTAGTCTCAGTTATTTGAGCTAAATTTAGAAGATAAGAAGTTAGCTAGGCAAAGAAGAGGGATAAGGATATTCCATGTTGAAGAAGCATCCTATGCAGAGGCCTCACATATCCAAAAGGCGAGTTGGTTTGAGGATTTGTAAATATAATTAGAGATTTTAAAGTTGTCTTCAAAGGGATATGGTTAATATGCATACAGCTTAGGGCATGAAGAATGGTGGGAGACAGACGCTTATGGGACTGTATGCCATATTAGAATTTTACATGTGACACACAATTTGATTTGCATTTTATAGAGATAATCTTTATGGTGGTGGTGAAATGAAAATATGGAGGATATGTTGTCTTGTGATAAGACAGGAGCATGGATTCCATTTATGAGGCTGTTGTATTAATGCAGGTGAGAGATAGTGAAATATTGAATTACAATAAAGGTAGTGAGGAATGAGTGCCAACAGAACTAGGATATTAAGATTATGAGTCAAGAAAACCTTATTGAAGATTGTAAGTCAAGAGAACCTTATTGATAAGATGAGAAAATTTTCATCCTAATTTTGAGTGTTCACTACCACTAAATTATTACATTAATTAAGAAGTGGCAGGTTGGGAAACCAACATATATTTTAATAAAACAGTCTCAAAAATGGTAACTTCAAGCCAACATCAGTATGAATACATGCACATTTTGAAACTATGTCTCTAACTTTCATTTCCATATTAAAATATATTTTCTGTTCAGCTTATCCAGTTTTGATATGTTGAGATAAATTTAAACATATATTGAGCTTAGCTATAAAATAAATTAGAAAAAGTGTGCATAAGTGATTTACCAATTTGACTCCTATGAATTAAATTTCCAGTTTATTTCTTATTACTCACATCCTTTCTAGGGCTATCAATTCCCTTCTTCTTTTTTTTTTTCTTTTGCGGTATGCGGGCCTCTCACTATTGTGGCCTCTCCCGTTGCGGAGCACAGGCTCTGGATACGCAGGCTCAGCGGCCATGGCTCACGGGCCCAGCCGTTCCGCGGCATGTGGGATCTTCCCGGACCGGGGCATGAACCCGTGTCCCCTGCATTGGCAGGCGGACTCTCAACCACTGCGCCACCAGGAAGCCCCTTCCCTTCTTCTTTGACACGACTTGGTTGAAGTTTCTTGTGCCTGTGTAACTTTTTATATAAATCAGAAAAACAGAGTTGAATGGAAAGACACTTATAAGGAGTCAGAGATTCTCTACTACAGATAGTGGCATGGCCTAGTGCAAATGACTGTTTACATCTGGGCCTCGGAAATGACATCAGATAACAGTGCTACCTGCCTCTTTAAGACTGTTTTGAAGGCCAACCTAAATAATGTGTAGAAAAGCTTTGAAAATAATAAAGTACACAAATAAAATATTAAACTTGGCTTTTATTTTGCTCTGAGCTCAGTTACACCTAGGCAGGACCATCAGGCTAACGCATGCAGTCACTAAAGAAGAAAATCAAATTGTGCTCTTGCTCAGAGACTTAAGAGTTCAGAGTTCATAGAAAATAGTGAATTAATAGTAAAATTCAAATGCACATATTTTTAGAGTTATAAAGGAAGTTACAGTTCCCTTGGTCAAATGTGAAAATCACAGACTAGAACATATTGAAAAAATAATTAAAACTGTACCTCCCCCATACACATCTGTGTTCGAGCAGAAACATATTGCTTCTTGATAGTCCTAAGGAATGAGGTAAAATTTCTCATTTATATTCAGTCTTAAGTATATATCCCCTTATAAATTTAGTGATGATACCTACATGTATTTATCTCATCACTTTGAAAGAGACCTCTCTCCAAGCAGAGCTGCACTCTGAGGGTGCAGGAAAATCAGTTTGCCTTTGAAGAAGGGCCAGCGTAAACCTGGCTGCCTTATTAGAGGCAGTCCTGTAAGGACAGTAATACTTGGAAGTATCCTCATGACCATCCCCTCCAACCTTAAAACCCACACAAGAATGTCATCTTGGGGAATTCCCTGGCTGTCCAGTGGTTATGACTTGGTGCTTTCCCCGCTGGGGCCTGGGGTTTGATCCCTGGTCGGGAACTAAGATCCTGCAATCCTACAAGCCGTGTCGGGGGGCAGGGGGAGGTGTGGGGGGAGAATGTCATCTTTGATATCCATACAGGATGAACTTCTCAGCAAACAATGAACTCACTGCCTCCAGGGCAGCCCATCCTCATGTTAATTGCATGTTCTTAATGTAGCTCTTATCCTTCACTTCAAATCATGTTCTCTGGCATTAACACCCCCTTCTCCCACCCCTTACAAAGGATATTTGAAGATATCTTCCCTCTACCTTACCTCTTTCGCAAGATAAAATTCCAGTTTTATTTTTCAACCATTTTTTATTTGCAGAGGTTTGGATTGGCCGTAGTTTCCTTGGGTATTTGTCTCCAGACTTTTCAGCAGAATTCAGAATGAGATGCACTGTATTACAGATGTGGTTTGATAAGGACCAAATAATTCACTGCAACTATTAAACTTGTTCTGGATGTTCCTTTTCTATTAATGAATGCTGAGATTGCAGCCCTGAAACTGTTGACCCTTAGGATCATGGAGACAATTAACACCTTTAAGTGCATTTCATATAAACTGTCTTTAAAGATCTATCCCTCACCCTGCACTTTAATAGTTTAGTTCCTGAATCTAAGCATCTTTACCTTTGGCTCTATTATATTTCATTTTGATGGTCTTGGCTCATCCATTAAACCTATGGAGTCATTTTTAAATCCCAGTTTTGTGTCAGTCATGGATTCACAGATTTAATAAGCACCATTTCTTATGTACTTTTGCAAGTCAGTGTCAAAATGCTGAACAAGAAAAGACCAAGGACAGCAGGGTTACTCTCTAATGAAATTATGTATCTGAAAGTGCTTTGCAAACACTATTTTATATTCATCTTTGGTTCTGTGTCCTTCTTTCTGTCTTTTATACATGCTACTTTATAATCTGACCTTATGTGGAATTCCTCCTGTACAGTCTTCATGGTTTCTTTAACTTTCTTTCCAATTACCTCTTTATCATCACATCATTTCTAATTGCATCATTTGGATTTTACTTTTAGGATTTTCTTCGCTTTTTGAGTCATCTTTTCTCTTAGAAACTTTCACAAGAGGTAACTTCTCTGAGTTTTTTAGTATATGATTTTCCTTTATTTGCAGTTGAAAAATTTTTAATTTGTATTTCTTGAGTATCTGTTTTATGTATCTGAGTGTGCTTGATGCTGCTGGGCATGCAGTTACCCATATGATATTTCTGGACCTCAAAAAGCTTGTAAGACAATAGGAGAGCTAAGGCACATGATGTACCATTAGGGGTACGTCATAAGTGTGATACCTCTCACTCCATTCTCTTAGTTCTTCCCTGTATTTGTAAATGTGGCTTTAAGTCCTTCCCACCCACCCGCTCAAAGGAAGTACTCCTCATGCTTCTAGATATTTTCTGTACCCATATTGCCTATTAGCATGTTTGCAGTGGTTCCAACTTCCAATCTCCAGGTGGTCCTTGGTTCTTCTGAGATTGCTCCAAAATCTTCTTTTAAGCCACTGTGAATCTAATTTAAAATTGCTCAACAGTTGCCCAGGATTTACAGCCTCCTATTCAACTCATTGACTTTCGTCTAGTATATATGCTATAATGTTCTTATTGTGACCATTATAAAGCATGCTCAATCTGTCTACATACGTTTTTATTTATACAGTGTTCTCATATATACTCATGAGGGTGTGCATATGAGAAATATCTACTTTATCCATATATGCATAAAGTAGATATTTCTAATATACTGTGCATATATACTATGTAGGTATTTCTAATACACTGTATATCTAGTATGCCTGTGTGTGAGTTGAATTTACTTAGACCATAAATTCACTTCTTTGGATTTATAAATTTCAAGTAGATTTATTTTTTAATATAGTTTATTTAGCATTTTGAATAGAGCTTAAGGTAATGAATTAAAAACAAAGAAACAACCACTACCACAACAAAAACACAGAATGATTCCTATCGATACACGCAGAATTTCCTCCCACTCTTTTAAACCACCTCATATTTCCCAAGCACCAGAAATCCATATTTTCTTTTATTTTTTGGCTAATACAGGTAAGAGCAGCTAGAGAGACTCTGTTCAACCTCAGCCCAGCAAGGCACACAGCAGTTGGATAAATTACCATATACACATTAGTGGTGCAAGACCTAATTCTTGTCCCTTACAGTAATACCACTGATGTGCTCTGGTACCCAACACAAGCAACAATGCTGTACTTTCATTGACTAACGGATTTAAGGGTTTTTTTTGTAGTTTTCCTGGAGACACTGTATTCAAGATGTAGTTTAATAAGGACTGAATAATTTACTGAAATTGTTAAATTGGTGTTCTGGATATTCCTTGTCTATTAATGAATGCTGAGATTGCAGCCTGATACTGTTGCTTCATAAGGGTTATTCCAAGACACATGATGTGCCATTATGTAGATTCACATGCAGTTGTGAGAAATAATACAGAAAGATTCCTACATACCCTATACCTAGTTTCTCCCAGTGATACATCTTGCATAACTGTAATATAAAATCTAATAGCTCAACCAAGAAATTGACATTGCTCTAATCCACTGACCTTTTTCAGATTTTACCAGGTATACATATACTTGTGTGTGTTTATATTTAGTTTTCTAAATTTTTCACATATGTAGGCATGTATGAATACAGTCAAAACACAAAACGGTTCTATCACCATAATACTTCCTGCTATGCATTTGTACCCACAGCTGCCTCCCTCCCCCATCCCTAACTCCTATCGATTATATTTAATTTTAAAAGATGTGTACTCATGTATTACTTGTATAATGAGTATTAATAAGCATATGGGACATGTACTTTCTCATCTGCGTATTAAAAAATAATCTGGTTTCTACAGATTTCTAATGAGTCAGAATTTGAAGAGAGTACATGTATAATATATACATGTTTTGAAATTCTGTTAAAATGTGCTTTAAAAAATTTTATGTTCAGAGGATGTGTACAGTATTATGCTTTCATTATGAACTCATTTCTGATTGCACCTTCAAGAGGTGAGGTTGTAGAGGAAAGAAAAGAATGAAAGGAGAGAAAGGGAAGTGTGTGTGGAGGGGAAGAAGAGGTGAAAGGATGGAGGGAGGAAAAGTAGGGGGAGGATGAGAACCTGCCTATATAGAATGTCTAAGTAAACTGGTGCATCACTGAACAAAATGGTCAGAGATCAGATGGAGACAAAGCACCAATGCCAGTATGGACTAATGTTAAAAACTTGATATCTCAACCTGATATGAAACTCTGTTGGTACTCTGAAGAAAGAAGTGGAAAGAGGGCAGAATCAGGTAGAAATAGGTTGAAATGTAGAGGGTTTTGTTTTATATAAAATATAAAGCCTCTTTTTTTTTTTGGCAAGTTATAGTATTTGGGCACTTGCACTCCTCACATCCACAAGTATGTGCATATGTGTAATACACAAATAACATTCAAAATGATGCTATGATGTAGGGATTATTATAACCACTTTAAGAGACAAAAGTTTTAAGTAAATCAAGAGTCACAGAAGACAGGCAGGCAGGGAAGTAATGGAAGGAGGGAGGGAAGGAGAAAGGGAGGGAAGGAATGGGGGGACAGGAAAGAAGAAAGGAGTGAAGGAGGAAAGAATGAAACACTGTATGTAGATACATATAGTTCAACATTGTATTAATAAGAACTTACTCATATTCTCTTAATTGAAAAAGATCATTACCAAGATGACACACTGACATGAAGATTATGTGACCATAGTATCTGTCTGCTGACTTTTCCCTAATCACTAAGAGCAACAAGAATGTTGCATTTTATTTTTCCCTGTGTCCAAGGGAACAGAGCAGGACTGACATTTATATTGTCAGAACAGACCGTGATCTAGGACAGGAAGAAGTAAAAGGACAATTCTCTCACTTCACCAAGGGATAAGATGTGCCACTCAAAGTTGTCTTTAGGAAAAAAAAAAATGTTTCCTGAACTTTGAAATTCAAAGAAATTTCAAGGAAACTCTTAGCAGAGAAAGTTTATCTTGTGAAGGATTTATACATTGAAGTATTTTTTGTTACTATTTTGGATTATTTTGGTTCTGTCATGTAAGAAAATATTAGTTATGCAAGGAAAAATACTTCATTAGCTCTACAATCTTCATTGGGCCTTATTTTACATTTATTTTATTTATTTTTGTATAAGACTTTTGCAAACAAAATCTAGTAAATAAACTTTAAGATTAAAGTCAAATTGGGATAATGCATTTGGTTTCTTCACTAAATCAGTTATTAGTTTAGTATCTGCTGTTTATCATGAAAAATCCATTATATTAAATTATCATTATTAAATTTAGGGAAGGACTCAGTTCCTTAAAAAAAAAAGCAAAGCCAACAACCACCTCTACCCACCCTCTGCCCCTTCCAAAAATGCCCTTCACCTTGGGTTGTATCTTGTTGAAATACAGCATCACTTGAAGTTATTTTCTTGAGTTGTTAGCAGGAAATTGCAAATGCAGTAATAAAATTTTTAGGTCACCAGGATTTATGTTTTATTTAACTGCTGAACTCTTGCAATTAGAGGAAAGGAATGATTAGTTGTTCTCATTTACCATGTGACATTTACATTAAGGAATAAATGCTCTAGTGGTGCATTAATTTATTTATCATATGATCCTGAATGTGTATAATAATTTGTAAACATTTTCCTATAGCTAAGTACATGATATGACACTTTTATCCAATAACACAAATGCATTTCCATATTCAATCAGTGTCTCTAACTTAATTTTTAAATTAGGTTTAGCAGTGCTGGTGATGAGGCAAGCTTGCTTTAGTGACAGTATTTATCTGAATCCTTCTGAATATTTATGTATTTAAAAAACTCATTTATGTGAAGTGATTTCCAGGTTTTTTTGTTTTTTTTGCGGTACGCGGGCCTCTCACTGTTGTGGCCTTTCCCGTTGCGGAGCACAGGCTCCGGACGCGCAGGCTCAGCGGCCATGGCTCACGGGCCCAAACGCTCCGCGGCATGTAGGATCTTCCCGGACCGGGCCACGAACCCGGGGACTCTCAACCACTGCGCCACCAGGGAATCCCTAGAATTGCTTCTAAGATGTTTTATTTCAACATACTGTCATGAAGAAAAGGAAATCTTTATGAGATCACACGGGAAAATGGCTTTATTAGAATCCCAATCTAAAATCTCTTGTTTTCGGCATTGTTCTTGCCAAACAAAATACATGGACCAAAAAAAAAAAAAAAAAGAAATAGCACCTTTTTTGGGGTTTGTTTACTATAGAATCTGTAATGGTTTTCTGAAATCCTCACTTACATTATGAGATATAAGAGCATTGATTTGGAGTGAGATGGCCCTGGTGAAACCTCCAGCTTTGCCAGGTACTAGCTCTATCCCTGCTTTATTTTGTATAGCATTGTATATGAATATATATTTATCTCATTTGATTCCTGAGAGAACTGATTTGGATAACACATTTATTTTAGTAGCTAACACATCGTAATTTCTTAATAAAAGATAGTATAACCAAAGAAAAATGTTACCATTAATAAATTATATAACCATACATATAAAGAACTTTCTCTGGGGAATTTCAATTAGATGGGATTGTATTAGTTTCTATGCTTTTCATGTTAAAATGAAGACAGAAATACCCTTGATCATCGATCCTTTTTTTCCCTTTTGGTTAGCATAATAATTGGAAGTACTTATAATTTGCTATCCTAATGCACTAATATAAAGTAATTATAAATTCACATTTATTCTTGCTGTAGTAGTAAATACTACCTCGTTACTACAGAGAAGGGAAAATAATCAGAGTTTCAAAAACAATGAGGTTTCTTTGGCTTAAACATTTTAGTTCTAAGAACTTATTATACTTATACCAGGAACTTAATATATTATTCAATCACACATGTGCATGGATACATGGATGTTGGTTATACCATTTTTATAATAACAAAATCCTGGAAATGATAATTTTCAATTGGGACATATTATGAGCAGATTATGTTGTATTCATATGATAGATATTGACTGATGGAATGGATGGTGGTGATGATAGAAGGTAGAAATTGAATAATCGCCATGATATATTAAATGAAAGGAATAGGACAAAACAGCATAGAAAATTCTTATGTATGTATAAAAATCTACACATGCACACACGCTTATATATGCATGAGATATTTCTCAGAGGATGTTCTGAAATGTGAAATTGGTTCTTTCTGAGGGGGATATATCTTGCTTTAAAGGGTGATTTACTTTTACTTTTGGATTTCTTATATTATTACCATGTATATATAAATGTAAAATTTAGTTTAAAATATTCATGGAAGGAAATAAATGAAAAGGCAGACAATAGGTATCTCAGATGTTTGGCATATGATTGATTTATATCTGTGGGGGGTTGTGTCTGATTTATTCTATAATTTTATAATAACATCTTTCATGATAAATATAAATTTTAAAGATAGATAGGATTGGTTCACAGATTCATAAAAATAACTTGAAATAAATAAAGTGTAATGTACTTTTATTCAAATTTACCATTTATCTGTATATTGATTTTTAGCATTTCGGAATAAATTCCATATTAATTTAGCAATAGTTTAACTTTCTTTTTGAATAAAGTCCTAATTATTGGGTATGTCAGGACAATGTAATCACCCTCTTAAATTCTGGCTTTATAAGACCATTCATACATCTTCACAAATGGAGATAGCAGTAACAATAAACGAAACCCGAGTCATCCTTGTGTCATCTTCTGTCTGTTTTTTGTTCTTACCCTTTGGAATTGTATCACTCCTCATGTTTGCCTCTGCAGATAAAATAAGCCATAGCCAAAATAAAATCAAAATGCTTTTATTCATTTCAAGAACATTTTTTAAAACAGCCTGTTTCTACATTAAAAATGACAGTGATTGAATATCAGTTGGTACTATTATATACATCTTAGGGGAAAGAAAGTTAAATATTGTGTCTGATAGAGCTAGGTAGATTATTATTTAAATTGACATGGAACCCTCAGAAAGGTAGAAATCAGCAATCTGCTGACTTGAAGTTAAAATATAAATGGCACGTCTGTATTTTTTCCCTCGACATATGGGTTGACATAAATGGATTTTCCCTATTTAAGAAAAAACAGGGAACATGACAAAACTATTAGCTCCATGAGGGCAAAACTAATGCGATTCATTCACTGCTGTATCCCCAGCATCAGGTATCTGGTACTTAGTACGTGATGATTAGTATTTGTTGACTTACTCAATTTGTTTAACATTAGCCTACAAGTTTAATTAATTGAAATACAAAGAAAATTGAACTGTGATGTATCTTTTGATTGTTTAAACTGTTTTCAATTATGAGATAAGAAAATTTCCAAAAATGAAAAGCAGACTGCTGTCATATCTATTGGAATCAGAGCATATTGTACATTCCACTGGAAAGCCTTAGTATGCAAATCTATTTAAATTCTGTTTAGTGATATTCCTGATAGAGTTTGAAATCGATCACACAGTTAACAGCAACTATATTTTTCAAAGATACTTCATAAGCATATTTTGATATACTTTTTTTGTGCTTGTCTCCTTTGAAGAGTCCCCGTAACCATTCTGCCAGGTGTTGGGAAGATATGTAGTAGCTGAGCACCTTACTTCTGTCACCATCCTCAGAATCAACTTTGGAGATGCTTTCACCCTGTCCGTCTTCTGCAGCAGCCAGGCCGAGTGCTGACTCCTTCTCAACAGTGAGGAACTCTTCAGACTCCAGAAGTAAGTTACTTGCATTCAGTTTGATCATTGGCCAGTGGGTTCGAAAACGCTTAGGGGAGGCTAAATAGAAATCTTGCAAATTAATATACAAATTAAAAACCAGCATTATTCATCACTGATTATTTCGTTTATTTTTTGAGTCCTGTCTTTCTGGAAATACAAAGTCTACCACATTGTATGTTGCTAACCTATATATTTATGGAATCTGCAGATTTTTTTTGAGATTATTTCACCTGTGTTATCATGACTCATATTTGCAGCCTTGAGGCATACACAAGGGAGAGATTAAAATAATAATGTTTGCACATGAATAAACAGATTCAGAATGACCAAGTATTTTCTCAAAGTTGCTTGGCTAATGAGTTATGAAGATGGAATAAAATCCCTGCTTTTTGATTCTTAAAAATCGAGTACTCTTTCCAGGCCTGTGATTTCTAGTGCTACATGGAGGGTAAGCGACTGGTGCTAGAAATAGCACTTTTCCTGATTGGTTGATTTACTGAATGATATATTCTCTGTGTCATTGAAGGAGAGTTATGGCAGCCTATAAATATGCATATGGAAAAACTAAGGAAAAGGGAAATCACATGTATGATAATAAAATGAAAAAGAGGGACAGATTACAAATTATATAACATAATGTATTGTGTACTACCCAAAACCAAATTCCCAGCTACATGTTTATCTTTTGGCTTTCTAATTACTGGATAAATCAGGTAAACACATCAATTACATGACTATATTCTCAGGATTTAAAAAATAAAGACAATTTATTTGGAAAAGTTTAGACTTTCCTGGTCCATGTATAAGATTCTATCATTTTGCCATTTTTCTAGTTTATTTGGTTTAAATTTGACATGTTTATTTTTTTCCTTCTTCTCCCAAACACTTGATATAAGCATCCCTTGCTGCTGTTAAGGGTATATTTGTATCACAAAGTGACCACACAGAAAATGATTTTGTGTGCATTTGTATAGGGAGCAGAAGTTTGATATAGCCTAGATTGTCTCTCAGTAATTAGGTGCTTGGCAATTGAAATTTCCTTGAAGGGAATGGGTAGGAGATACTTAATAAGCTTAGTTTTATTTTGCAATATATTACAGCTTAAAATGCCAGCCACAAACAGGTCTGTGTCCTTAAGGGAATATAGAGACTGTTGTTAAGAATTTATGAATCAGGGTGCTATGTTGTATAAGATTTAAAACAGGCAGCCAGTATATCGTTGCTAGTGTACTCAAAGTAATATAGAAGGACTACTTTTAAGACATAAACAAAAGGATATATTAGGTTATATTGAGGTTAATTCATTATAACTATAACTGTAGCATAAAATGATGAGTTTGAGTATACAGAAGATAGATTACAAATCATTATTTTAGTGTAGGTTTTTTCTATGTATATTTTATTACTTTGTGCTCCTTTTGTACATGATTTATTCATTTCTCTTAAGAATTGCTTTCATGACTTTTGTCCTTGAGCTTTTTATTAAATAAAACAACTTGAGGAAGACATTCTAAACTTTCCACCTTTTACTTTTCTTAAGGAAATTGAGGATCATCTCTGAGCCTGAGGTGATTTCACACATTATGAAGATGTGGAATGTATTGGGTTTATTTCTTAAAGGCAACGTCACAAGAAATCCCAGAGAGTTTATCTGCCCAAACAATTAATTAGATAATTAATGATTTTTTGTTTTCCACAGATAAGGGAAACATTATTTATTTTTCTTTATCTAAATAAGCATCTGACTTTATGAAAGCTGTTAGCCAAGGGGATATATTTACTGACATAGATTCCCTAGTGTAAATCACAAGACTTTAGTGAATTCAACTACATTTTCATTTGCTAATAGCTATAATCAAGGCCAGAGGATTTACTTAATTAACCTGGCAATAGAAGGCTAAACAGAAATAATTTATATATTGAAAAGGACACTTCTGAGTTAATGCTTAATTCAATTTTTTTAATCACCAGTCCATTAGTCTGTAAAAGTAGAGTCTCGTTTTCCCTATTAATTTCTTTCTTTGGAGTAACATTAGGCTGAAAGTCTTGCATGGAATTAATCACGTTTAAAAAAGAGAAAGTAAATACATTCCTAATTAGATTCCTCAAATTTCAAATAGCTCATTGAAAATTCATAGCACATCCATTAAAATCCCTTTAAAAAACTAAATGGGATACTGGGAACTTTCTTAGTGGAAGCAAAAAATATGAATGGAGAAGTAGTAAAATATGGAGAAGTAGTAAAATAATGTGGGAATGGAATGCCTGTTTGTTATTAGTACAGGACAGTTGAGATGGTGGTGGTTGCTATGATGGTTATTTTTCTCATTGTGGCATCTTCAATTAGTCTTGGCCAGTAAGTAGTGCTTCTGTCTGTTTCTGCTGTTCTTGTTTAGCTAAAGCACAGATAAATTTAAAGGAAAAACAGTAATATCTGAATAGGAAATGTGCATGCCTGTGTAAATATATAGGTATGTATATATTTATCTAAAGATTGTTTACTATACACATAACAGCAATGATAATAACTCTACAAGGCTAGTATGCCTTCTAAATATTAAGGTATCCTTAATGACATTAAATATATAATATTTAAAACACTTATTTTTCTGAAAAAAATTCCCCTACCCTTAAGACTTGTAAATTATCAACTCTGATAACATTTATTGACAGTGGCTTAGCCCCTCATCATAATAATGACCAACTTATAATCATTTGACACTTTCTAGTACTTTTTAATAAACATTAATTTATTTGATTATTATATTATTTCTATGAGGTAGCTTTAAAAATGTGAATATGCTCTCAACCAGTTTTCTTTTATGCTTAATATCTTTAGGTATGTATGTATATACTTGAAATCATTCCAGATTCTTGAGCCACAAAAACATAGATAGAGAATTAGTGTTATTGATAGGACAAAGTAATATGCTAAAGTGGTTACATGAATTAAGTTCAATAATTCTGACAGGTGGAGCAGAGAGTAAACATGTTATATCATGCAGTGCTCATTTTAAAAGAAGGGAGAATAAAAAATTTCTCAAAGAAAGCAAACTTGCTAATGACTCTCACTTACGTACTTAGTGCCAGTTAATTCCAAATTGATATACCTAATCACCTAAGTGCCTTAATCTAACATGTTGCAAGTTAAGCTCTTGGCCATCTCTACAAATACACTCTTTTGATGGATTTGAGCTCAGTAAATGACATCATCATGTACCAGAAAAAATAAGAAACCTCTTTTCACCCCTCTCCTTTATTCCACAATTTGGTCACCTAATCTGGTCATATTTCCCTACCAAAATTTATTCTTGAATTCATCCACTTGTCTTCATTTGGGACCATCAGTACCCTGGTCCCAACTACCATAATTTCTCCCCCGGACTACTCCAGAGGCCTCCTGAATTACCTGCTCACGCCCACTGATGCATCTATTCTGTCTGCTCTCCATAGAGAGCTTTAAAAAATACAAAATTGAGATGACACACCTCTCTGAAGACCATTCCCCTTAGAACATTCACCAAGTTTCCTTTCCTGGCTTACCACACTCCCATGGGTTAGCACTTTTTTAAATGCCTCCAACTCATCTTTCCCTGCATTCTAGATGCAGAGGCCTTTCAGTTCCTCTTTCCTGTCATGTGACCTCCAATGAGGTCTTTGTACATGGTTGCTTCTCCCTAAGCAGATCACCACTCCCATCTCCTTTTTGCCTAGTATATCAACACAGTAGTTGCTTCTTGAAGGAAGCTTTTCTTGCTCCGCCTGATGAGATCATCCTTTTATTATTGGGTTGGCCAAAAAGTTCGTTTAAGTTTTTCTGTAACACCTTATGGAAAAAACCCAAATGAACTTTTTGGCCAACCCAACTATATGGTCTCATAGCACCATATAACTGTAATTCATTAACATGTTATATCTCTTTGTACAGTTGTCTGACTAATACTGATATCCCTTCCAGATGGAAAGCACTATAAGGTCACAGTCCATGTCCGTTTTGCTCAACATTGTGACCCCTTTTTTTCCTTTAGGCACTGTGAACATAGGCATAGAGTTCCCCCCCAATCCCCCGCCGCCCCGTGTGTGTGTGTGTGCATGTGTGTGTGTGTGTGTGTGTGTGTGTGTGTGTGTTTTAAGAGAGAAAAATCCCTGAGATCCAAAAAAAAAAAATCACTGGAGTATCAGGGAGAGAAAATTATAACAGACAGGAACTGTTACTGGAAAATTAGTACTTAAATTTTGCCTTTCTGCCAACTTGGGTTTTTTGTTATTGTTATTTTGTTGTTTGCCTTTCTTTAGTGACTTATTGAGACAGTTTTCCTTACAACTGTCATGACATTTATTATAAAGTTCCTGAAACTCTGATTTACCTGACAAGAGCCAGACTTCTTTATTTCTGGAACTAATAGCATTGCAAGTAGTGGCATAAACTTATTTTACTTCTATACTAATAATGGTAAATGTTAAATATGAATGTTCAAATGTTTAAATATGAGTGTTAAATCCAAGGCATTGGTTGGTAAGATACAGGAAGCTTCTCTCTATCATGTAAAACATGAGCATTCTTTTGCTTTTATTTTAGAAAAGAAAGATTCCAAGGACATCAACTGGAACAAAATTTTTAAGTATCAACTATTAGATCTCTTCATTTGTTTTTGCATTTTTTTTTTGTCAGAGATTGACCCCAACTTACTGCATGCTCACCATTCACAGCAGGGGTCTGAATTTTCAGTGCCCTTATCCTGTCACCCTCTCCCCGTTTTAGCCTCAGCATCATTCTTCAGTGTCTTGTTTTTTAATAAGTGATGGATCAAGACCCTGTCCTTGCTGTTATGAAGCAGGTACAAATGAATCCGACTGAAATTTTTGTCTAAAAATAATTATAAATCAGTAGGAGAGGTAAGAGTATTACAATGCAGAAAGAACTAGCAAAAGATAAATAGTGATGAAAAGCTACACATAGTCATGTTCAGTGTAAAAAGAGCTTACTTGCATCTGAGATTATGCCAATGTAATTCTTACCAGAAGTAGATTTTGTCTGGGCTTCAGAGATAGGTTTCAACCTTGGACTATTGTTAATGTGCTGATGTGTTGTCTCATTTAGGTAAAAATTCCAGAAGCTAGAGAGATAATGCAAGTTCTCCCCAAAGCCCTTAAGTACTGACACCAAAATTTAAAATGTCTTAGCTGGCAATATTTGATTTAGAAAAGCCTCTGCACTCTCTGCCTACTAAGTGTTGGCCCTGTGAGTTGCTAACACTACAGCTCTTACTGTGAGGAGTCCTGGGAAGTGGTCTGAATAAATGCTTTGCTTTAGGAGATAATGATTACTTTACGTTTAGGACCAGAAGAAACTGATGTCATGTGGAGAGTACTCCTGGCAACTGACATTAGATGCACGGCAACAGTCTTAATTGCAGAGCATTGGCTATGAAACCCATTGGAAAAAAATCCAATTTGTATGGACCCAACCTTACCCAGTTTATTGTGATGAGCACCCTGTTCCACTGACTATGCAGTTCACCTCCCTTATATCACTGTGCTCTGCACTAGGGTATTTTAACATATGTCAGATTTGGAATTCTCTGGGTAAACCGAGGCATCTCTCCATCAATATTCAACAGTGTGTGGGAGACTTTACAGAAAAGGAAAAAATTGGCAGTACAAAGACTTCTTTTAGCAAAAAATTCATGATTTACCATGGGAAGAAACTCACAGACTGTGAGAATATGTGTATGCTATATTGGTCATAAACAGTAACTTAATATTGCTAATGACATAATATGAAGGGAGGAAATAGTGAAATGTATGCTTAGAACTACATGGAAAGATGTGTAAAACTCAGGGACTTCAGAGACATATCATTACCAGCTGAAAACATTAATAATATAAGAAAACCTAGAGACTTGATTTTGAAAACTGCTAACTTAGATAATACACTTAACTTAGATAATATGGTTTTGACACAAAAGTATTTGGTACCTAGAATGTTTAAGAGCATCAGTGGTGCTAAAGATATTTTATCACCTAGAGGGGATAAATAAAGCACACCATTGGGGATGCAGACAAGCAGGAAGTGATGTTTATGATAACCTCTTCCATCACCCCTGGTTACATATATAAAGCTGGATGGATGATGACTGTGACCTTGCAGGTAGCTTGATCTCATTTGTTTAATTAATTAATGGACTATTAGGAATGTTAAAGGTATAGCTTACTTGACATAAAACACATTTTCTGTGTATTTATATGGTAAAAGATCAGGTGCATAAGATTTGGCAACTGAGGCGAAAGCTCTGTTGCTGAGGTAAAAGCAACTTTTGTTTTAAGCTGTCTATTCTTCTCAATGTTGGGCAATTCTAAATCCATAATAAGAATCTGGCTTTCTTTTTGATCACTTGCATGCCAATATAGATTACTATGCTAAATCCTGAAGCCTTAACATACTGTTTAATATCTGGAAAACAAATTACCTTTTAATACCTGCTTACTTTTTTATGTCTTGAAGATAGAGTTCTGTTACAGGAAAATGAGTGCCTTTTAGATTATTTCAATACCTACCACAATAATGATTCTAACACAGAAATAATCCACAATTGAAAACATGCATTCATTATTTTTAAAGAGACAGAAAGATACACTTTTCTGTAATAAGAATTCTCTACTCAAAGGAGAGGACTGAAAAGGAAATTCTGACAAAACATTTTATATGTAATTTAATAAAATGTTTTCATTATATCAGGGTTATATTTTGAAGCACTTTTCAATATTTCTTATATGTGTCTTGAAATGAAATGGTAGAATCTCAAAATTTTAGAACAGGTTTAATTAAAGGATGACTCTATATATAACAATTACAGTGATAATGAGCGGACCTATGTCATTCATGGATTTTATTGATGCAGTTATATGTAAATATCCTTAGTCTGGAAACTGGTATCCAGGAAATGAGTGACATAATAGTGAGCCTGGCAGACATCCAACATCTGAATCACTTCTTGGATTTGTCCTCTATGCATCCTAACATACAAGGAACTTTTATTAAAGGTATAGAGAGATTCTTTAAACCTCTTCAGCAATGCTCTGCTACATTTTATTGGTAGTTTCACGGTGGTATTCTTGATTTCTAGTACCTGGGGAGAAAATCCATATATATGACTCCTCATGCAGTTGTGCAAGGATATTTATGAAAAGAGATCTATACTGTTCCATTATGAAAAGTAATGATAAATAAGGAAGATATTTAAGAAAATGTCAAGTAAGAATCTAGCAGTCCTTAAGTCTAACTTATCCTTACCCAGTCTTGTTAGTATCCTTATCATTATTTTTGCCACATGATACCCATGTGACAGGTAATATTTTGTTCTCATATATTTCAAACCTCAGAAATTATCAAGTCTGTGCTCTAGACTCAGGCAGGTGTTTTTCTCAAATAGTTATTTTTTATGCTTTTGTTTCACAGGCTATTTCTTGAGTCACCTTCAGAAATGTCTAGATATTAAGAAAACAGTAACTGTAGTCTACCTACTCCAAATAAACCAAAAGACCACTTATTTATACATTTTGCAATGCACTTTTATGCAAGATACTCGTATGAGAAGTAGCAAATATAAGGGATTTACTTTAAAAATACACAGATCAAATACATTAAAAATAATAAGAATGGCAATTCCAAGGCACCAGAAATCTTTATGAGGAATGGTTAGTTATAGAGATTTATATCTTATTTCTCTTTTTCGTATTTGATGTGTTTTGATATGCTACAATTCCTTGCAAATTAGTAATCTTTGCTTAGGACGTATAGGAATTTTCACTTCACTAGAATGTAAATTAACCAGCATTTCATAATCATTCTGAATAAATAGAAGTTTACTAAAAAATTGAAAACAAGAATAAACCTCATAATGTTTGATTAAATTTATACAAGTTATCTTGTATCACAAAAACAACGATGTAATTTAATAATTTAAGTGATTAAGTAAATTCCAGAGCATATAAAAGGATCTCATGCAAGTAAAACATAAAAACAGTATAAACATACAACTAAAAAAGTAGATATTCCATGTTCATGGAGGGGAGGACTCAATATTGTCAGGATGCCATTACTTGCCAACTTGATCTATAGATTCAATGCAATCCCAGTCAAAATCCCAACAAGTTATTTTGTGGATATTCATAAACTGATTCTAACATTTATGTGGAGAGGCAAAAAACCTAGAATAACCAACATAATATTGAAGAAGAGCAAAGTTGGAGGACGGATGATACCCAGTTTCAAGTTTTACTGTAAAGCTTCAGTGATCAAGAAAGTGTAGTATTAGTGAAAGAATAGGCAAATAGGTCAGTGGACAGGCAAACAGAATAGAGAGCCCAGAAATAGACCCCCATAAGTATAGTCAACTGACCTTTGACAAAGGAGCAAAGGCAATACAATGGAGCAGACAGCCTCTTCAACAAATAGTGATGGAACAACTGGACATACACAAGCAAAAAAAAGAATCTAGACACAGACCTTACAACCTTCACAAAAGTTAACTCAAAATGGATCAGAGACCTAAATGTAATATACAACACTATAAATCCTAGAAGATAATATAGGAGAAAATCTAGATAACACTAGATATGGCGATGCCTTTTTATATACAACACCTAAGAAACAATCCATAAATGAAATAATTGATAAGCTGGGCTTCTTTAAAAATTAAAAAAAAAAAAAACTTCTCTTTGAAAGACAAAGTCAAGAGAATGAGAGCACCAGCTACAGACTGGGAGAAAATATTTTCAAAAGATACATCTGATAAAGGACTGTTGTCCAAAATACACAATGAACTCTTAAAACCCAGCAATGAAAACACAACATGTTTAGGAAATGAGCCAAAGACCTTAACAGGTACCTCACCAAAGGAGATATACAGATGGTGAAAAAATGTTCTACATCATATATCATAAGGAAAATGCAACTTAAAACAACAGTGAGTTGCTACTTCACACCTATTAGAAAGCCCAAAATCTGGAACACTGACAACACCGAAGCTGGCCAGGATGTGGAGCAACAGGAATCTCATTCACTGCTAGTGGGAATGCAAGATGGTACAGCCACTTTGGAAGACAGTTCGCCTGTTCCTTACAAAACTAAACATACTCTTACCATATGATCCAGCAGTCATGCTCCTTTTCTATTTACCCAAAAGAGTTAAAAACTTATGTCCACACAAATAAACTACACATGGATTTGTATAGTAGTTTTATTCCTAATTGACGGATGCCTATTACTAAAGAAAGAAGCCAATCTGAAAAGGCTACCTACTGCATGATTCCAACTATATGATATTCTGGAAACAAAACTATGAAAACAGTAAAAAGATCAGTGGTTGCTATGTGTTTGGGGGTAGGAGGTACATAGACAGAGCACAGAGGATTTTTAGGGCGGTGAAAATACTCTGTCTGACGCCATAATGATGGGTACATGTCATTATACATTTGTCCAAACCCAGAGAATGTAAAACACCAAGAGTGAATGGTAATGTAGATTATGGATTTGGAGTGATTATGATGTGTCAATTTTATGTTAATCAGTTGTAGCAAATGTCCCACTCTAGTTGAGGATATTAGGAATAGGAGAGTCTATACATGTGTGGAGGCAGGGAATAGTAAGTATATGAAAAATCTCTATCTTTTCCTCAGTTTTGCTGTGAACCTTAAACTGCTCTTAAAAAGTAATGTCTTAATAAAAAAAAACCCAGTATAAACATTTCAGTAGTTTCATTGTTGAACTTTCTTCCATGTTTCAGGTTTTAAATAAATTCCTTAGATATTATGAAATATTACTGTGTCTGTTACTTTGGAATTGCCATATTTGATACGGGTTGCTTTCTCATTCTTATATTAACTTGAAATTATTTGATATATTAGTAACATTGAAAATCTGTGCAAGAGTTTATTGGCCTTTCAGAGTTTCTTTTTGGTGAAACCCTTTGCTAATCTTTATATTAGGGTGTGTTTTCTTACCAGATTGTAGTAGTTTTTAAAAATATATTTTGCATTATAGTCGTTCATGGATTTTTTGGGTCACACACATATTGCCCATAATCTATGGCTAGTGTTTTCACTTTCATAATGTTACACTGTATTCATTAAGGACTAATATTCTAGGTTCAGGGGTTGAGGGGGGAATAAGATTTTTCCTTCCTAAATCAGACACAACCTCACAAGGTATGAGTCATAAACAGGCATGCTTCAATGTCTGCGTTTGAACCTTGACACTCAGCAGGGCTTAAGAGGGAGGTATATAGCTAATATTTATTAACATTCAGGAGTGGTTTGCATACACTAAAGTCAAAGGAGAGTGAGAGTTGTGAAATTGTTCCTGCAGCTTTCAGATGCCCAAGGAAGCTTGACCCTTTCCCATCCTCAAGGGAAATAGCACTTCCATCAGAGGATCTACCAGTAAAATAGTGGTGAACTGGATGAGATTATGTTGCCTCAGACTGTACTGTAGAGATGGCCATTAAGCACCCTCTTTTATGGTATCAGCTGAGAATATTCCTGGATCTTATTTAGTGTAGGTCTATGAGAATTCTGGGGCTTACCTACACTAGTAACCCAGAGGTAGTTTTTAAATATAAGTGCCACTGACACATTTAACATTTCACACACAGTATGCATGCCTTAATTCAACATACTTTAATGTCATCAAGTTTCATCAGCTTTTTAAAATATTCAATAGTTTCAGTCTTTAATTTTAAAGGACGGTGCAGTGACCAAAGGAAGTAAATCATTTTTACGAAGAGAGATATGCACAAAGGACCCCAAGCTCTAGAAAAGGGATTATCTCAGGAACTCCTTACCCAGATAAAATGTTTTCATTTTAATGTGGTAAAATTATCAATTGTTTCTTTTGGTTTGATATATGTGTGTGTGCTTTGTGGGTTTTTTTTGCATTGTTTAAGCTATTGTTCTCTGCTATTGAAGAAATAAAGATATTTTTCTATGTATTCTTTTAATATTTTAAAAGTATCTTTACATTTTTTTAGATAGTGTGGAAATTATATTATATTTGGAGTTCTATTTTATTTTTTCCATGCTGGTAACCAACTGTCCTGATATTGTTTTTTATTGAATAATTTATCCTTTCCCTATTGAATTGAAACTCTAATTCTGCCATTCACAGAGCTTTCATATATGCATAGATATATTTCTTGATTTTCTATTTTATTTTATTGTTCTATTCATCATCCTTGCACAAATACCATGCTGTAATCTAATTATTCTACTTACGTCTTGATGGATAGTAGGATGAATGAATCCACTCCTTCCATTCCTCCTTCACACTTGCCTTGGCCAATGTTGGCTCTTTATTCTTCATCCTCTGTTTCAATTTTGGACATAGAGAAGTCTGATGAAAAATCATGTAAATTTTACTGGAGTCACATTTACTCTAATTTTATTTTAGTTTGGGAAGAAATATTTTTTCAATTTTTTAATGTATATATATCTATCAATCACCTTTTACAGGTCCTATAATAAGGTTGTATACATTTCTCCTTATATGTCTTGCATTTCTCTTTTATTTCTTTACAAGATTTTGTGCTTTTGCAAATGGACTTTTAAAACGTTACATTTTCAGCTGATTGTGTCTGTATAGTAATGTTGCTTTTTAATCATTATATTTTCTAAGCAACTTTGCTGAATTCTTACTGGCTTTATTAGTTTGTAGTTCTTGAAATTATATAATTTTATTGATAATATCTATAAAATAACATTATTAAAATTTCACTTATATTTCCATTATCTAATTGAACAGGTTAGGATCTCTTATACCAGTGAATGCAAATGGTGATCATGGCTGTTCTTATATTTTCTCTCCTTTAAGAGTACTGTTTTTCATGTTTTGTCATAGTGTATGATGTTTGCACTAAGTAATTTTATGGTAAGTACCATTTTAAGGTACATGCACTTTTACAAACTAGGGAAGCACAATTTTCCTTTTCATCATTTTCCTGGTAATGAACGTTATGCAGTTTCTGTTGTGGTAGTCAGTTTTAGATTTTAATGGATCATGATAATGGAGCTCATCAAACCTTAAGTCAGTTTACTGCAGTGTGAATATGATATGCCTAAGTGTAGGTTTTTTTGGTATTTGTTCTGTGTGGAGTTTTCTTAGCTTCCTGGACCTGTAGTTTGGTGTTTGTCTTTAATTTTAGAGATGTCTTGGCCAGGATTATTTCAAATATTTTTCCTGCTCCATTATCTCTTTCTTCTCCTTGGATTTTACAGTTGTGTGTGTGTTTTGTCCTTTGAAATTGTCCTGCAGTTCTTGGATATTCTGTTTCTTTTCTTTTTTTCATTCTTTTTTTACTTGTAGTTCAGTCTGGGACATTTCTATTGACATACCTTGAAGCTTACTGTTTCTCTCCTTGACTACGTTCAGTCTACTCATGAGTCTGCTAAGGGCATTTTTTACTGTTATATTGTTTTTTATTTCTATCATTTCTTTTTTGATTCTTTCTTAGAGTTGTCAACTCTCTACTTACTTATTCATCTGTTCTTGCATGTTGTCTACCTTTTCCTTTGCAACTGTTAACAAATTAAACATAGTTATTTTATTTTTTTATTGAAGTATAGTTGATTTACAATGTTGTATTAATTTCTGCTATACAGAAAAGTGACTCAATTATACATATATATTCTTTTTCATACTCTTTTCCATTATGGTTTAAAACAAGATATTGAATACACTTCCCTGTGCTATACAGTAGGACCTTGTTGTTTATCCATCCTATATAGAATAGTTTGCATCTGCTAATCTCAAACTCCCAGTCCTTCCCTCCCCAGCCCTCCCCCTTGGCAACCACAAGTCTGTTCTCTATATCTGTGAGTTTGTTTTTGTTTTGTAGATATGTTCATTTGTGTCATATTTTAGATTCCACATATAAGTGATATCAAATGGTATTAGTTCTTTCTCTTTCTGACTTAACTTCACTTAGTATAATAATCTCTAGGTCCATTCATGTTGCTGTAAATGGCATTATTTTGTGCTGCTATTTATAAATAGTGCTGCTATGAAAACAGTGGTGCAGGTATCTTTTGGAATTAGAGTTTTGTCTGGGTATATGCCCAGAAGTGGGATTGCTGGATCATATGGTGACTCTCTGTTTTAGTTTCTTGAGGACCCTCCATACTGTTTTTCATAGTGGCTACACCAATTTACATTCCCACCAATAGTGTAGGAGAGTTCCCTTTTCTCCAGACTCTGTTAAGCATTTGTTATTTGCAGACTTTTTACTGATGGCCATTCTAACTGATATGAGGTGATACCTCATTGTAGTTTTGATTTGCATTTCTTCTATAATTAGCGATGATGAACATCTTTTCATGTGTTTGTTGGCCATCTGTATGTCTTCTTTGGAGAAATGTCTATTTAGGTCTTCTGCCCATTTTTTGATTGGGTTGTTTGTTGTTTTCTTATTGAATTGTAGGAGCTGTTTGTATATTTTGGAAATTAAGCCTTTGTCGGTCGCATTATTTGCAAATATTTTCTCTCAGTCCATAAGTTGTCTTTTCGCTTTGTTTATGGTTGCCTTTGCTGTGCAAGAGCTTAGAAGTTTGATTAGGTCAACATAGTTATTTTAAATTCTCTCTCTGATAACTACAATATATGAGTTATATCTGAGTCTTGTTCGGATGCCTGCTTTGTTTCTTCAGTCTGTGTTTTTTCTACCTTTTGCCATATCTTGTAAGTTTTTATTAAACATCAGATACATTGCATTACATAATAGGACCTGAAATAAGTGGGACATTAATGTGAGGATTTATATTCATTTGGCTAGAGATGAATTTGTTTAGTATTCGCTGTAGCTATGGGTGCCAGAAGCTTCAGATTCTTTTGGAGTATTTGTTTTTGTCTCCCCTAACTACAGGCTTCTCTTAGTACTCCTCATCAGAAAAAGTCTGTGTCTTACAGCTACTTCAGCTGTAATCCAATTTTATTATACTAGACCTCTGTTGTGGTGCTAACAAGAGGAGAAAGAAAAGTGTTGTATAATCTTATGATTAAATCTGTCTTCAGGTGAGCTGTGACTCATGGCTGACTTTCACAAGTGTTTCTTTGGTGTCACAGCTGCCCACCACCACCCCACCCCACCCGCAGCATTAGGTGAGTCAGAAAGCTAAATATGGCTCAAGTGGTTAAGAATCACTTCTCAAAAAAAAAAAAAAGAATCACTTCTCACAGGCGCAGAGACAGGACTTATCTTTGATAAAAATCTTTTCTTTAAACGGTAAGCTCTTTTTATGGAGAATGTGTAATATCACCATTTGCATTTTCAAAAAGATTTTTAACACCTTTACTGGAGTATAATTGCTTAACAATGTTGTGTTAGTTTCTGCTGTATAACAAAGTGAATCAGCCATATGTATACATATGTCCCCATATCCCCTCTCTCTTGTGACTGCCTCCCACCATCCCTATCCCACCTCTCTAGGTGGTCACAAAGCACTGAGCTGAGTTCCCTGTGCTATGCAGCTGCTTCCCACTAGCTATCTGTTTTACATCTGGTAGTGTATATATGTCAGTGCTACTCTCTCACTTCATCCCAGCTTACCCTTCCCCCTCCCTGTGTCCTCAAGTCCATTCTCTATATCTGCGTCTTTATTCCTCTCCTGCCCCTAGGTACATCAGAACCATTATTTTTTTCAGATTCCATATATATGTGTTAGCATACGGTATTTGTTTTTCTCTTTCTAACTTATTTCACTCTGTATGACAGACTCTAGGTCCATCCACCTCACTACAAATAACTCAATTTTGTTTCCTTCTATGGCTGAGTAATATTCCATTGTATATATGTGCCACATCTTCTTTATCCATTCATCTGTCGATGGACACTTAGGCTGCTTCCATGTCCTGGCTATTGTAAACAGTGCTGCAACGAACATTGTGGTACATGCTTTTTTTGAATTATGGTTTTCTCAGAGTATATGCCCAGAAGTGGGATTGCTGAGAAGTTTGGTAGTTCTATTTTTAGTTTTTTAAGGAACCTCCATTCTGTTCTCCATAGTGGCTGTATCAATTTACATTCCCACCAACAGTGCAGAAGGGTTCCCTTTTCTCCACACCCTCTCCAGCATTTATTGTTTGTAGATTTTTTGATGATGGCCATTCTGACTGGTGTGAGGTGATACCTCATTGTAGTTTTGATTTGCATTTCTCTAATGATTAGTGATGTTGAGCATTCTTTCATGTGTTTGTCGGCAGTCTGTATATCTTCTCTGGAGAAATGTCTATTTAGGTCTTCTGCCCATTTTTGGATTGGGTTGTTTGTTTTTTTGATACTGAGCTGCATGAGCTGCTTGTATATTTCGGATATTAATCCTTTGTCAGTTGCCTCATTTGCAAATATTTTCTCCCATTCTGAGTGTTGTCTTTTGGTCTTGTTTATGGTTTCCTTTGCTGTGCAAAAGCTTTTAACTTTCATTAGGTCCCATTTGTTTATTTTTGTTTTTATTTGCATTTCTCTAAGAGGTGGGTCAAAAAGGATATTGCTGTGATTTATGTCATAGAGTGTCCTGCCTATGTTTTCCTCTAAGAGTTTTATAGTGTCTGGCCTTACATTTAGGTCTCTAATCCGTTTTGAGTTTATCTTTGTGTATGGTGTTAGAAAGTGTTCTAATTTCATTCTTTTATATGTAGCTGTCCAGTATTCCCAGCACCACTTATTGAAGAGGCTGTCTTTTCTCCATTATATATTCTTGGCTCCTTTATCAAAATAAGGTGACCATATGTATATGGGTTTATCTCTGGGCTTTCTATCCTGTTCCACTGATCTATATTTCTGTTTTTGTGCCAGTACCATACTATCTTGATTAATGTAGCTGTAGCTTTGTAGTATAATCTGAAGTCAGGGAGCCTGATTCCTTCAGCTCCGTTTTTCTTTCTCAAGATTCCTATGGCTATTTGGGGTCTTTTGTATTTCCATACAAATTGTAAAGTGTTTTCTTCTAGTTCTGTGAAAAATGCCATTGGTAGTTTGATAGGGATTGCATTGAATCTGTAGATTGCTTTGGGTACTATAGTCATTTTCAAAATGTTGATTCTTCCAATCCAAGACATGGTATATCTCTCCATCTGTTTGTATCATCTTTAATTTCTTTCCACAGTGTCTTATAGTTTTTTGCATACAGGTCTTTTGTCTCCTTAGGTAGGTTTATTCCTAAGTATTTTATTCTTTTTGTTGCACTGGTAAATGGGAGCGTTTCCTTAATTTCTCTTTCAGATTTTTCATCATTAGTGTATAGGAATGCAAGAGATTTCTGTGCATTAATTTTGTATCCTGCTACTTTACCAAATTCATTGATTAGCTCTAGTTTTCTGGTAGCATCTTTAGGATTCTCCATGTATAGTATGTCATCTGCAAACAGTGACAGTTTCACTGCTTTTCCAATTTGGATGCCTTTTATTTCTTTTTCTTCTCTGATTGCTGTGGCTAAAACTTCCAAAACTATGTTGAATAATAGTGGTGAGAGTGGGCATCCTTGTCTTCTTCCTGATCTTAGTGGAAATGATTTCAGTTTTTCATCAATGAGAATGATGTTGGCTGTGGGTTTGTCATATATGGCCTTTATTATGTTGAGGAGGGTTCCCTCTATGCCCACTTTCTGGAGAGTTTTACAATTAATGCATGTTGAATTTTGTCAAAAGCTATTTCTGCATCTATTGAGATGATCATATGGTTTTTATCCTTCAATTGGTTAATATGGTGTATCACATTGATTGATTTGCATATATTGAAGAATCCTTGCATTCCTGGATAAACCCCAACTGATCATGGTGTATGATCCTTTTAATGTGCTGTTGGATTCTGCTTGGTAGTATTTTGTTGAGGATTTTTGCATCTATGTTCATCAGTGATATTGCTCTGTAGTTTTCTTTTTTTGTGACATCTTTGTCTGGTTTTGGTATCAGGGTGATGGTGGCCTCATAGAATGAGTTTGGGAGTGTTCTTCCCTCTGCTATATTGTGGAAGAGTTTGACAAGGATAGGTGTTAGCTCTTCTCTAAATGTTTGATAGAATCTACCTGTGAAGCAGTCTGGTCCTGGGCTTTTGTTTGTTGGAAGATTTTTAATCACAGTTTCAATTTCAGTGCTTGTGATTGGTCTGTTTATATTTTCTATTTCTTCCTGGCTCAGTCTCAGAAGGTTGTGCTTCTCTAGGAATTTGTCCATTTCTTCCAGGTTGTCCATGTTATTGGCATAATTGCTTGTATTAATCTCTCATGATCCTTTGTATTTTTGCAGTGTCAGTTGTTACTTCTCCTTTTTCATTTCTAATTCTGTTGATTTGAGTCTTGTCCCTTTTTTTCTTGGTGAGTCAGGCTAATGGTTTATCAATTTTGTTTATCTTCTCAAAGAACCAGCTTTTAGTTTTATTGATGTTTGCTCTCGTTTCCTTCATTTCTTCTTCATTTTTTTCTGATCAGACCTTTATGATTTCTTTCCTTCTGCTAACTTTGGGTTTTTTGTTCTTCTTCCTCTAATTGCTTTAGGTGTAAAGGTAGATTGTTTATTTGAGATTTTTCTTGTTTTTTGAAGTAGTATATTATTTCTATAAACTTCCCTCTTAAAACGGCTTTTGCTGCATCCCATAGGGTTTGGTCATCATATTTTCATCGTCATTTGTTTCTAGGTGTTTTTTGATTTCCTCTTTGATTTCTTCAGTGGTCTCTTGGTTATTTAGTAACGTATTTTTTAGCCTCCATGTGTTCATATTTTTTACAGTTTTTTTTCCCTGTAATTGATATCTAGTTTCATAGCGTTGTGGTTGGAAAAGATACTTGATATGGTTTCAATTTTCTTAAATTTACCAAGGCTTGATTTGTGCCCCAAGATATGATCTATCCTGGAGAATGTTCCATGAGCACTTGAGAAGAAAGTGTATTCTGTCTTTTTTGAATGGAATGTCCTATAAATATCAATTAAGTCCATCTTGTTTAATGTGTCATTTAAAGCTTGTGTTTCCTTATTTATTTTCATTTTGGATGACCTGTCCATTGGTGAAAGTGGGATGTTAAAGTCCCCTACTATGAATGTGTTACTGTTGATTTCCCCTTCTGTGGCTGTTGGCATTTGCCTTATGTATTGAGGTGCTCCTATGTTGGGTACATTAATACTTACAATTGTTATATCTTCTTCTTGGATTGATCCCTTGATTATTATGTAGAGTCCTTCTTTGTCTCTTGTAATAGTCTTTATTTTAAAGTTAATTTTGTGTGATTTGAGAATTGCTACTCCAGCTTTCTTTCCATTTCCATTTGCATGGAATATCTTTTTCCATCCCCTCACTTTCAGTCTGTATGTGTCCCTAGCTGTTAAGTGGGTGTCTTATAAACAGTATATATGCGGGTCTTGTTTTTGTATCCATTCAGACTGTCTGTCTTTTGGTTGGAGCATTTAATCTTACATACCACTTACATTTAAGGTAATTATCAATATGTATGTTCCTATTCCCATTTTCTTAATTGTTTTGGGTTTGTTATTGTAGGTCTTTTCCTTCTCTTGTGTTTCCTGCCTAGAGAAGTTTCTTTAGCATTTGTTGTAAAGCTGGTTTGGTGGTGATGAATTCTCTTAGCTTTTGCTTGTCTCTAAAGGTTTTAATTTCTCCATCGAATCTGAATGAGATCCTTGCTGGGTAGAGTAATCTTTGCTGTAGGTATTTCCCTTTCATCACTTTAAATACGTGTTGCCACACCCTTCTGACTTGCAGAGTTTCTCCTGAAAGATCAGCTGTGAACCTTATGGCGATTTCCTTGTATGTTTTTTGTTGTTTTTCCCTTGTTGCTTTTAATATTTTTTCTTTGTATTTAAATTTTGATAGTTTGATTAATATGTGTCTTGGAGTGTTTCTCCTTGGATTTATCCTTTATCGTACTCTCTGTGCTTTTTGGACTTGATTGACTATTTCCTTTCCCATATTGGGGAAGTTTTCAACTATAATCTTTTCAAATATTTTCTCAGTCCTTTTCTTTTTCTCTTCGTCTTCTGGCACCCCTATAATTTGAATGTTGGTGTGTTTAATGTTGTCCCCGAGATCTCTGAGACTGTCCTCAATTCTTTTCATTCTTTTTTTCTTTATTCTGCTCTGCGGTAGTTATTTCCACTATTTTATCTTCCAGGTCACTTATCCGGTCTTCTGCCTCAGTTACTCTGCTATTGATTCCTTCTAGAGAATTTTTAATTTCATTTATTGTGTTATTCATCATTGTTTATTTGCTCTTTAGTTCTTCTAGGTCCTTGTTAAACGTTTCTTGTATTTTCTCCATTCTATTGCCAACATTTTGGATCATCTTTACTCTCATTACTCTGAATTCTTTTTCAGGTAGCCTGCCTGTTTCCTCTTCGTGTGTTTGGCCTGGTGAGTTTTTACCTTGCTCCTTTATTTGCTGCGTATTTCTCTGTCTTCTCATTTTGTTTAACTTACTGTGTTTGGGGTCTCCTTTTCACAGGCTGTAGGTTCATATTTCCCATTGTTTTTGGTGTCTGCCCTCAGTGGGTGAGTTTGGTTCAGTGGCTTGTGTAAGCTTCCTGGTGGAGGGGACTGGTGCCTGTGTTCTGGTGGGTTGGGCTGGATCTTGTCTTTCTGGTGGGCAGGACCATGTCTGGTCATATGTTTTGGGGTGTCTGTCAACTTAGTATGATTTTAGGCAGCCTCTCTGCTAATGGGTGGGATTGTGTTCCTGTTTTGTTAGTTGTTTGGTATTGGGTGTCCAGCACTGGAGCTTACTGGCCATTGGGTGGATTTGGGTCTCAGCATTGAGATGGAGATCTCTGGGAGAGTTCTTGCTGATTGATATTACAAGGGGTGGGAGATCTCTGGTGGTCCAATGTCCTGAACTTTGCTCTCCCACCTCAGAACCTCATGCCTGACACCAGCCCGGAGCACCAAGACCCTGTCAGCCACACGACTCAAAAGTAAAGGGAGTAGAAAAGAAAGAAAGAAAAATAATAATGGTAATAATAATAAATAAAAGTATAAATTAAAATAAATTATTATTAATTTTTTTTGTGGTACGCGGGCCTCTCACTGTTGTGGCCTCTCCCGTTGCGGAGCATAGGCTCCGGACACGCAGGACCAGTGGCCACGGCTCACGGGCCCAGCTCTTCCGTGGCATGTGGGATCTTCCTGGACCGGGGCACGAACCCGTGTCCCCTGCATCGGCAGGCAGACTCTCAACCACTGTGCCACCAGGGAAGCCCAAAATAAATTATTAAAATAATAAAAAGAATAAAAAAAAAAAAGAGAGCAACCAAACCAATAAAGAAATCCACCAGTGCTAACCAATGCTAAACACTAAACTAAGATAAACATAAATATCAGAAACAAATCAGTCACAGACCGAAACCCCAAGTCTATAGTTACTCCCAAGGTCCACAATTTTAGGAAAATTCGTTGTCTATTCAGGTATTCCACAGATGTAGGGTATATTGAAGTTGATCATGGGGATTTAATCCACTGCTCCTGAGGCTGCACAGAGAAATTTCCCTTTCTCTCCTTTGTTCACACAGCTCCTGGGGTTCAGCTTTGGTTTTGGCCCCACCTCTGCATGGAGGTTGCCCTCAGGCATCTGTTCCCACCCAGACAGGATGGGGTTAAAGCAGCGGCTGATTAGGGGACTCTTGCTCATTCGGGCTGGCGGGAGGGAGGGATCCAGCAGTTATAATTGGAATGCGGGGAGACCCTGTGGTGGTAGAGGCCGGCGTGATGTTGCTACAGCCTGAGGCGCGCTGTGTGTTCTCCCAGGGAAATTGTCCGTGGATCATGGGACCCTGGCTGTGGAGGGCTGCACAGGCTCCCGGGGTGGGGGGCGGGAGGTGGTGGTGGATAGTGACCTGTGCTTGCACACAGGCTTCTTGGTGGCGGCTAACAGCAGTGTTAGCTTTTCATGCCTGTCTCTGAGGTCCGAGCTGATAGCCGCAGCTCGTGCCTATCTCTAAAGCTCGTTTAGGCGGTGCTCCGCCTTCTGTGGCAGACCGGAAGGAATCCCCTCTTCTCACGCACCCTGAAACAGTGGTCTCTTGCCCCTTAGGCAAGTCCAAACTTTTTCCCGGACTCCCTCCCGGCTAGCTGTGGCTCTCTAGCCCGCTTCAGGCTGTTTACGCAGCCAACCTCAGTCCTCTCCTTGGGATCTGACCTCCGAAGCCCAAGCCTCAGCTCCCAGCCCCCACCCACCCCAGTGGGTTAGCAGAGAAGCCACTTGGTTTGATGAGTTCTGGTCAGCACTGATCTTCTGTGTGGAAATCTCCCTGCTTTGCCCTCTGCACCCCTGTTGCTGTGCTTTCCTCTGTGGGTCTGAAGCTTCCCCCTCCACCCACCCCTCGTCTCCACCAGTGAGGGGGCTTCCCAGTGTGTGGAAACATTTCCTCTTTCACAGCACCCTCCTAGAGGTGCTGGTCCTGTCCCTATTCTTTTGTCTCTGTTTTTTTTTTTTCTTTTGCCCTACCCAGGTACTTCGGTATTTTTTTGCCTTTTGGGAAGTCTGAGGGATTCTGCCAGCATTCAGTAGGTGTTCTGTAGGAGTTGTTCAACATGTAGATGTATTTTTGATGTATTTGTTGGGAGGAAGGTCTTACTCCTCTGCCATCCATGTCTTACTCCTCTGCCATCTTGAAGGTCTCCCCCCGCCCCCTACATTTTCAAATTTAAAGTGGCTTTCTTTTAGGGGAAATATTGTTGGGTCTTGTTTTTATAATCAGTTTGATAGTTTTCCTTTTAATTGCAGTGTTCAGGTCATTTATAGCTCATGTGATTATTGATATGGTAGGGTTTTTATTTTCCATTTTGTTTCTTCTTTGCTATTTATCTCATATGTGCTTGGTTCATTTTTTACCTCTCTTCCTGCCTTCTTTTAGAATAATGGAATATTCTTATGATTCTATTTTATTTTCCTTATTTAATTATATAGTTGTACTTCTTTGTTTTATTTTTTTCAGTTTGCTCTAGATTTTAAAACATAAATATTTTACTTATCAAAATTTGCCTTTAAATGATATTACACTTTATCACATATAGTGCAAGAACTGTACAGTGGATTATATCCATATTCCCACTCCCATCCTTTGGTTCATTTTTGTCATATTTTACGTATAACATTAACATATATTTTACATATAACATATAACATGTTACCTATGTAATAAACTCTGCAACACATGGTTATTATTTTTATCTTAAGTGGTCAATTATATTTTAAAGAGGTAAACAATGATAAAAATATTTTTATATGGCTTCCCTGGTGGCGCAGTGGTTGAGAGTCCGCCTGCCGATGCAGGGGACGCGGGTTCGTGCCCTGGTCCGGGAAGATCCCACATGCCGCGGAGCAGCTGGACCCATGAGCCATGGCCGCTGAGCCTGAGCGTCCGGAGCCTGTGCTCCGCAGCGGGAGAGGCCACAACAGTGAGAGGCCCGCGTACCGCAAAAAAAAAAAAAAAAAATTTATATTACCTACATATTTACCATTTATATACCTTCATTCTATCTAGTACCATTTGTATACCTTCATTCTATCTAGTACCATTTTCCTTTTTCTAAAGAAGTTTCTTTAACATTTCTGCTAGTACGAGTCTGCAGGTGATGAATTTTTAAGCTTATGTTTGTTCCAATAGTATTTGATTGTTAATTTTTAAAGTTATTTTTACATACTCTAAATTTACTTTTTTTAATTTTAGTACTTTAAAGATGTCTCCCCATTGTCTTCTTTTTTACAATTTCTGGAAAGTTATATGCTTATTCTTGCCTATCTTCTTCTATATGTAATGTGCATGTATTTGTAGCTGTTTTGGAGTTTTTCTCTTTATCCCTGTTTTGCTGAAAATTGATTCAATTTTGTCTTGGTGTAGATTTTTAGATTACTTTTGCTTGGTGTTTGTTGAGTATCTTCCATCTGTTAGTTTATGATTTTTTTGTATCATTTTTGGAAATAAGTTAGCCATAGTTTCTTCAAATTTATCTCTCACTTGACAGCTTTTCCAACTATACATATGTTAGAGTGTTTGATAGTCTCACAGGTCACTGGTGCTCTGTGCATATTTTATTCTTTTCTGTTTTTGTTTATCTCATTGTTTCTGTGTTAGCATTTTTCTCTCTGTGCTTCATTTTGGGTAGTTTTAAAATGTTGTATTTTAACATACACTAAATATTTCTCCTGCAGTGTTTAATCTGCTATAAGTATCATCTTGCGTGTTTTTATTTTTGATATTGCATTTTTCATATCTAGAGGTTTCCTATGGTCTGTTTTGTGTATCTTCCATTTTTCTCCTCATCTTAGTCATGTTTTCCTCTAACTTTCTGAGCATATGGAACATCTTTATTATAGCTGTTTGAACATCAGTATCTGCTTTTTAAAAATTTATTTATTAATTTATTTTTGGCTGCATTGGGTCTTCATTGCTGCTGGCGGGCTTTCTCTAGTTGTGGCAAGTGGGGGCTACACTTCGTTCCAGTGCATGGGCTTCTCATTGTGGTGGCTTCTCTTGTGAAGCACGGGCTCTAGGTGCATGGGCTTCAGTAGTTGTGGTTCATAGGCTCAGCAGTTGTGGCTCGGGGGCTCTAGAGCACAGGCTCCGTAGTTGTGGTGCACAGGCTTAGTTGCTCTGCGGCATGTGGGATCTTCCCGGGCCAGGGATCAAACCTGTGTCCCCTGCATTAACAGGCGGATTCTTAACCACTGCACCACCAGGGAAGTCCCAATGTATGCTATTTTTATCATCACTTTCTTTTCTGCATCTTTTTCTGTTGATTGAGCTTTCCAGGTTTGGGGTCATATTTTCTTGCTTTTTTACAATTCTGGTAACTATTAACTGGATGCCACACAATTTTATGTTTTTTGACTGGTGCATTCAAGAGCATCTCTGTGGAGATCTCTGGAGCTTTCCTATGTATCTCCCTCTTCTCTGGTATCTGCATATGTATTGTAGACCCTTGACCTCCCTGAACTCTGATCTGTCTCCACACTCTCAGGAAGACTGTTAGGGTCACTCCTCCCTGTGTTACAACCTAGAAACTGCCTCCAGGCAGAAAGTTGAGGTGATTTGAAGGATAACCTTATTGCAATTTTTCTTTCAAGAGTTATATTTCTGGGCTTCCCTGGTGGCGCAGTGGTTGAGAGTCTGCCTGCCAATGCAGGAGACACGGGTTCGTACCCTGGTCTGGGAGGATCCCACATGCCGCGGAGCGGCTAGGCCCGTGAGCCATGGCCGCTGAGCCTGCACATCTGGAGCCTGTGCTCCGCAACGGGAGAGGCCACAACAGTGAGAGGCCCATGTACAGCAAAAAAAAAAAAAAAAAAAAGAGTTATATTTCTATGCTACCTGCTGTCCAATATATGAAAAATGTTGCATCTTTATACATTTTTTCTAGTTGTTTAAAAGGTGGGAGAACATATCAGTTCTGTTTACTTCATCATTGCTGGAAACAGCAAGCTCTATTTTGATCTTAATTTTTGAAGCAAAATTTACTGGGCGTAGTTTTATAGGTTTGTGGATATTTCATTTTATTGTTTTCTAGATTCCATTGTTCCTTTTATTTATTTGATTTAAAGGAATATAATATGTAGTTACTTATTCCTATTTAGATGTTCTTCTTGTGTTTGTTTCATATCAGATTTTTATGATTCAACTAAGTAAATGTTATGGACTAAACGTCTGTGTCCCCCGCCCCATTCATATGTTGAAACCCTAACCCCCAGTTTGATGGTATTTGGAGTTGAGTCCTTTGGGAAGTAATTAGAGTTAGATTAGGTCCTGTGGGTGGGCCCTCATGATGGGATTCGTGACCTTGTATGAAGAGGCACCAGAAAGATTGCTCAGTTTGAGGAGATGGCTCCCTGCAAGCCAGGAAGAGAGCTTTCACCAGAACCTGGTCACACAGACACCGTTATCTTGGACTTCCAGCTTCTAGAAGTGAGAAAATAAATTTCTGACTTATAGAAAAAGCAATTGGACTTAACGGTTATCAGAGGCAGAGGGTGGGGGGAGGGGGATTGAAGAAAAGTGATCAAAAGTTACAAATTTCATCTATAAGTAAGTACTAGGGATGTAATGTAAAGCATGATGACTACAGCTAACACTGATGTATGATACCTAGGAAAGTTGTTAATAGAGTAAATCTGAAGAGTTCTTATCAAAAGAAAGTTTTTCCTTTATTCTTTATTCCTTTATTTTCTTTTTATTGTATCTTTATGCAATAATGGTTGTTAGCTGAACCTATTATAGTAATTTCACAATACATGTAAATCAAGTCAATACAGTGTATGCCTTAAAGTTATGTGGTGAAAAATCGTCAATTATTTCTCAATAAAACTGGAAAAAATTTTGCTTTTTAAGCCACGTAGTCTTTGGTATCTTGCTATGACAGCCTGAGTAGACTAAGATAGTGAGTTATACTTTTTATTTATTATGCTAGGGTTCATAGGTTTTCTTGAATCCCTTGATACCTTCTACCAACTTTAAGGAATATTGTTCATTATATCCTTGGGTAGTGCTTCTTCCCTGAGTTCTGGAAGTCAGTTCTTCTGGGACTCCAGTTATATGTATGGTATATCTGTTCATCATGTTCCATATATCTCTTAATTTTCTTTTCTGGATTCCCCATTCTTGCTCCTCTTAATATTTAATCTAGATATTTTCTTTAAGTACAGTTTTCCAAATTTATAGATTTTCTTTAAAAATGGGTAGTGTCCTATTAAACCCATCTATTGAATTTTAAATTTTCGTTCTGGAATTTATGTTTGAAGTTTTTAATAAATTCTAGTTTTCTTCCAAAATCCTAAATTTTGTTAACTTAATTTCTAGCTCATATTAATTAAATTTATTTTAAAGTCTGTGTCTGATGAGTGATAAATCAAATATTCTGATGACTTCGCATGTCTTGCAATTGTATCTTTTACTTTTTTTCTATGTGCTTAAATATTGCCCTTTTATTTGACTGCTGAATTTTAAAAATTATCTTCCAAATATTGGGTATGAAAAATTGTAAAAATAATTTGAGTATATGGATGAAATCTCAGTAGATGAGATCATGTGTAGGATTTACTTTTGCTAAGAGGAGGCAGGTAAGATGGGGGCTGTTCACTTGAATCCAATTAGATCTGTAGATTCTGTATACTTTCTGCTCTCAACTATACTACCATTTATGGAGAGTGATAGCTTTGTTTTGTCTTTTACAATTCTTATTTAATTAACTTTTTCTTGCCTTACTTTAATATAAAAATTTCCAGTAGAATTTTAAATAGAATTAGTAATGGAAGACATCCTTGTTCTTTATCTGAAAAAAGACTACATTAGATGTTTCACTATAAATATTATGTGTGCTGTTTTTTTCTAGTTTTAATTTGCTACTAATCTTAATTTTTAGCCTTAATGATTAGTGTATATCATCTATTATTTCTTTTTTGCATCTACTAAGATGAGCATACGTGTTTTTTTATAATATTAAAGAAGATTTACATTCCTGGGATAAACCTATTGGCCATGAAATGTTATCCTTTTTTATGTTTTATTGAATCTGGTTTGCTAATATTTTTCTTTAAATATTTAATATGTATTAATAATCTGTGTTTATTACTGAGGTTATCCAATAATCATTTTTTTCCATATTCTCAAAGGTTATGCTGCTTTATATACTTTGGGGAATAGTCCCTCTTTTTCTATTTTCTAGAAGTGTTGATTTCAGGGTGAAGTTACTTCTTTGAAAGCTTTGTAGAACTTAACAGTGATGATATATCAGCCTGGAATTCTCACTGTGAGAAGATTTGGGATTACAAATTTCACTTCTTTAGTGATTATCGGACTATTCAGGTTTTCCATTTCCATTGAAATTAGTTTTGAGAGATGTATTTTTTTTCTAGGAACTTATATCTTTAAGCTAAATTTTAATATCTGCATCTTTAGTAGTAGTGTTCCCTTTTTCTTTCCTGATATTGGTTATGTGTGCCTCTTATCTTTTTTTCTTTCTTAATTTTACCAGTTATTTCAGAACTGTGTGTCTTTTGTCTTTTAAGGACCTGTTTATTTTGTTGACATTTTCTCTGGTATATTTATTTTCTAATCAATTAATTTCAATTTTTATCACTATTATTTTCTTCCTGCTACTCCTTGTAATTTACTTTGATGTATTTTTTCCTAACTAGTTGAGATGTATCTTGAGATGGATTTTTTTTTTTTTTTTGCTAATTAACTTTCAGTCTTAGTTCTTAAATGATACATAGATATAGGCTAATTTTTTAAAGTACTGATTTAGTTGCAATACTTGTATTTTTTATTTTATAATAGTTATGATTGATTTAAAGAATAATTCATTTTGGTCAGGAATAGTAGTTTTTATGATTCCAGATTGAAGTGTGTTAAGATTTTGCCTTATAGACTAGTAAATAGTCAAATTTTTAAATGATCTCTGAGTGCATGATATGACTATATATTTTATAATTGTTGGGTGTTATGTATCATATGTGTTCACTGGGTTCATCTATTCATCATGTGATTAAATCTGTTTTTGTATTTTTCTTTGTATTTTATCAATAGTACAGAGAGATATGTTAAAATCCCAGGTATTGTTTTAGAATTACCTATTTCTCCATATAAATTGGCAAAGTTTTTGCTGTACAGTCATCCCTCAGTATCTCCAGGGGATTGGTTCCACAATCCCCCATGGATATCAAAATCTGCAGTGATCAATTCCTTTATAAAAAATGGTGTAGTATTTGCATACAGCATATACACTGCCTCCTGTATACTTTAAATCATCTCTAGATTACTTATCATAACTAATACAATGTAAATATTATGTAAATACTTATAAATACAATATAAATGCTATGTGAAAATTGGCAGTGCATGGAAAATTCAAGTTTTGCTTTTTGGAAGTTTCTGGAATTTGTTTTTCCAGTATTTTCAATCCTGGTTGTTTGAACCCATGGATGCAGAAGCTGTGGATATGGAGGGCTGACTGTATATATTTTGAGGCTATGTTGTTTGGTGCAAATAGATTTAACATGTGTTAGCCTGTAGGCAAATTGAAAATTTAACATTATGAGCCAATTCATTATGTGTTTTTGCCTAAACTGAACATTTGATTACCTCTTTTCTTTTAAATGTCTTTTGGAAACCATTCTAACATTATTGAAATTATAGTTTAGATGCTCAGACCACTGTATATAAAATACGTTAGTAATTTGGAGGTAGGGTAATAACAGATCTGTCATGCATCATCCTTTTTAGAAATACAGATGATCAGTCCACATCAAGAGAAGAATTCAGATGTAGTTATTTACCAGTCTTATGTATTCAGATGTAGTTATCTGCCAGTCTCATGGATGCACTTTCTTCTAAGCAGTGACCAGTCATATCCAATAAAAAAGTGAGATCAATAGGTCATAATTGGTAATAATGATTAAACCTTCTCATATGCTGTATTGTCATGTTAGATTAACATTTACTTCACTTTCTTTTGCCCCCAATATTTACTCAGTTCTGATGTGGTAAAGAAGTTTCTAGACTAACTAATACTTAGATTGGTAGCTTTTCCCACAGTCATCTCATTTTAAAAATATTTTTTGTTGGGCTTCCCTGGTGGTGCAGTGGTTGAGAGTCCGCCTGCCGATGCAGGGGACACGGATTCGTGCCCTGGTCCAGGAAGATCCCATGTGCCATGGAGTGGCTGGGCCCGTGAGCCATGGCCGCTGAGCCTGCGCGTATACATATATATATATATATATATATATATATATATAATTTTTTTTTTCTGTTAACAGTGTCACTGAATATCTGTCTTGGGTTTATTGCTGATAAAAGTGCCTTTGGCAGAACTGTGTTTCCATTAAGAGATTTATTTTATCTCAATTGCCAGGTCATAATGCTGAAAGAAATGAGATACTATCTGTGGGCCATCCTTTATTCAAAGGTGAGGCTATCCCAACAATTTATGCTAGATAAGCCTTCTGAATATCACTTATCAACTAAGAAGTGATTCCTGATGAGTCTTAGAATTTAAGACATCATAAAATGTAATACAGTTCCTTTAACTTTGGTTATCCAATATGGTAGAACAATAGATTATGCCTTTGCAGCACATATGATAAGTGTAAAATACTCTCCAAAATTGTAAGTAAAACACATCAAGCACACAGTTTTGAAATGATTCAGAATGCTCTCTGTGCACTGGGATATGCAAAAATGCTATGCATGGTAATGAGCGTATTCTTCAAATAGCTTCCATCCCAGAAAAATTCATAATATTGTAAATTTTGAAGTACAGTTTTACTAAAAAGGACTTATTTGCCCACATCATGGTGGATTTATTGTTGTCTCTAATGCTCAAGTATTCATTCAAGGGACCTATAGATTTTATTGGCATAAGTACTCTGACACAGGACCGCTGGTTTCTAGTAGGGTAACATTACAATTTATCTTCCAAACTGGGGCACTTTTAGCTGGAAAAATGTTAATCTAGACAGTATGCTGAGGCAATGGGCATCAACTGGCACTCACCTAGACACAACCATAGTATACAGTCACCCTACTTTTAAGGAAGAGATTAGAACTAGTTGATCATGCTGCCCAAGGATGATTCTGCCAATGAGGAATGTGGATTAAGCACAAGAAGACTGGTAACTAATTACTTTCTAGCCAGAAATTTTTGATAAATTTCTATCCTGGATATTGTTTTTTTTGGGGGGAGCATATACACTTGAATGTCCCAAATGGTCCTCAAGTCCAATATATCTGGAATTGAATTCATCTTTGAAAATCTTCTGCCTTTGCATTCCTTTGCCACAGCCAGAAATAGAGTTATTAGAGACTCCTCTTGTCGTCCACTTCTGTAGTTAATCTGCCACCAAGTTTATTGATTTTACTCATCCTCACCATTCTCACTTCCACTGCCTTGGCTCTGCTGTATCAATTCTTATATTTATAAATGTGACCCCTCTTGAATGGTCTTCTTTTCTGCAGTCTATCCCTGTAACATCATTGCCAGAGTTTTATTTCTAGCATGACAGTTTATTCAAGTCATGACCCCGCCAAAAAGAACATAATAGTTCTCTAGAGCTTTCAAGGAATTTCAGACTCTGCATCCAAGGATTTGTACTTTACTCATCACTCTATACTTCACCCATGCCCCATATCTGACCTTTCCTCTTCTTGTGTGTATGTTTGGTTTAATAATACTGAAGTGTTTATACTCCTTGTTTATCTTGTTATTTCAATAGAAGACTGATGTTTCAACTTTCTAAAAATGCAATTTTGTCTGATTGTAATAGTCATGTGTGTTTATTGTACAAAATGCACAAAAATGTGAGGAAAATATAAATTATTCATAAACATTACTCATTATTGATGGATAGTTAGGTTGCTTCCATGTCTTGGCTATTGTAAATAGTGCTACAATGAACATTGGGGTGCAAGTATCTTTTTGAAATATGGTTTTGTCTGAATATACGCCCAGGAGTGGGATTGCTGGATCACATGGTAGCTCTAGTTTTAGTTTTTTAAGGAACCTCCATACTGTTCTCCATAGTGGATATACATTCCCACCAACAGTAAGATGGCTCCCTTTTCTCCACACCCTCTCCAGCATTTATTGTTTGTAGACTTTTAATAATAATTAGTAATGTTGAGCATCTTTTTGGCCATCTGTTTGTCTTCTTTGGAGAAATGTCTAGATCTTCTGCCCATTTTTTTTTGATTAGGTTCTTTTTTTGACATAGAGCTGCAAGAGCTATTTGTATATTTTGGAGATTAATCCCTTGTCTATCACTTTGTTTGCCAGTATTTTCTCCCATTCTGTGGGTTATCTTTTCATTTTGTTTATGGTTTCCTTTGCTGTGCAAAAGCTTTTAAATTTAATTAGGTCCCATTTGTTTATTTTTGTTTTTATTTGCATTACTCTAGGAAGTAGATCAAAAAAGATATTGCTGCAATTTATGCCAAAGAGTGTTCTGCCTATGTTTTCCTCTAAGAGTTTTATAACATCTGACCTTACAATTAGGTCTTTGATACATTTTGATCATTGGAATATATTTTTATTAGCTTTTTGAATCTTATGATACCATTATTCTATTTTAAATATGTATAGCTTGATAATATTTCTTAATATTATATTGGAAAAGTGCTCTATCTTTACGCTTCTTTTTAAAAAATGTTTGTTATCTAAGTGAGACTATTTATTCTTCTCTATTTAGAATTTGTTAAATTTACCTCCAAAGGAAATTTTTGGATTTTGCAAACTTAAATGGCAATATATAAATTGTGCAAACTTTTCTATCTTTCTATCTTTGAGAAAATTAATATCTCAGTGACATTCATTTGTCCCACTCAAATTATTTCTTTATTTTATTTTTAAAAATATTTTTACAAGAAATGCTGTACTTTATTTGATATAGCGTACACGTATTGCTTATCAGTTTTAAATTTTACTGTGTTTGTGTTTCCTGTTTTTTAAAACTAATTGCTTTTCCTGGTCATTTAATTGTATTTCATTTTTATCCCATTCTTTAGATCTTCACATCTTTAAGTTATTTATGATCATCAAAATTTTTTCACAGATGATTTTTCTCTTGGACAGATCTATGTCCTGCTTCATCCTGGACTTACTGCTCTCTAGGCCTGCTGCAAACTACTATCCTGGAACCTCTCTTAATTACTAATCTAGTTGGAACAATAATGGATCGGTTTGTTTCTTGGACCATAGGTTTTACTTTTTTTTGGTTTATGGTTTACTCACTTTATTGCAGCAATCTTCAAATACTTCTTGAGAAAGTTTTTAGAAAGGAAGCCTTGGTGAGTTCTTCCATGTCGGAGAATAATCTTACTTAATTTGTAGGTTTGCCTGAAAGCCAGCTGTCCCATTTCTTGCTAGCACCAGTGTTGCTGATTAGAGTCCAATACCCATGTGGCATGTCTTCTTTTTTACTCTCTAGAATTTCTGGTTTTAAGAACTGTTCATTCATTCATCCAATAAATAGTGCTGACTACATTTCATCTTGTGTACTCAAGACAGGGCAGTGAGCAAGGTAGGCACAATTACTTCTCTCACAGTTGATCATGGTGTGGGAGAGAGAGACTAGCAATTTCCTAATGATCAGGTCCAAGAATATATATTTTTACATGCATTGTGTTGAGCATTTAGCAGGTTCTTTCAATCAGAAATGTTGGAATCTTTAGGAACAGGAATTCTCTTTTATTAAGATTTAATTGTTTAATTCACTATTTTTTTTTCCTTTCTGAAACTTTGTCTTGTTAGAGTTTAAAATTTTACATAAATCTTTTGTGACTCTTAACATCTGTTATATTGTCTGTTTCTTTGTTTTGTTCTAAAGTTTAGGTCAGTTATTGACATTATCACATAATTCTGTTGATTTTCTTATATTTGAACATATTATATATGCTCATTGTTGTATCTGACTCTTCATTTATCATGGTATCATATTAATTTTTATCCATGTAATATCTATTTTAATCCCTTTGAGGCTCCTAATATTGAAGTTTTGTGATGTGTGGCTGTTTTTCATTGTAGTTACCTTTTGTTCCCTTTTCTGGTGTTTATTTTAACTTGGTCTCTGATTTCTCCTTAGACGACCTGGGAAACTTAGTTGTATGTTCAAATTTTAAAATGAAGTATAAATCCACTTGAGAACACTGTGCCTGATCCAAGCTTATTGACTAGTGCCCTTGGCTGGAGGGTGAGTGGAGACAGCTGGCTGCTGCATTGAGTCAAGGGGCCACTAAATGTCAGAATATGAAGATCTCTTCTGTGGAGTACAAATAACCAAACAACTATTCTAATTCTTCCAAGGGAGTTTATTTATTATTTTCTTAGGAAATCCCTTTCAGTACTCTGCCTGGGGAGTTGTAGGGTGGATTGCTGCCAGGCATTATGTGCTAAGCAGTGTGTGTCTGTGTGTGTGTGTGTGTGTGTGTGTGTGTGTGTGTGTGTGTAGGGTAGGGTAGGAGGAGCACATTACTGAAACAAATAAAAACTTACAATAAATGCCCCTGTTTCTACTTCATATTTTACTTCTCTTCTCCATCGTTCTTAATATTTCCAGGTACAACTTATTTTTCTGGAGTTCTGAAGGACTTCTTGCTTTCACCTTCAGGTATTATAATCCTTCTCTTCTGCAGCTTCTGCTACTCTGGGTCATAGACATTAAATCTCCTTCATCCACTTTTTTTCTGCTGTTTGTTAAAATATGTTTTCTGCTGATGGCTTCAGACCTATTTTCCTCATCACTGTGGAGAGATTTCTTTCTAAATGAATTTACTATCAGTTTTACGGTAGGGCAGGTGAGGAGGTAAATGCTTATGGGTCGTGTTTGTCTACTGGAATTGCAAGTTAGGAAAGGGTGGCTCTTGCTGCTGTTTCTACCGTAGTTGTCTTATAGTTTTTAAGTGATGGGTTGTGTTTGTGGCCTAAACATTCTTTTTCATAAACTGTATGATTGTATAGAAATGAGAATCTCAGGCTGTGAATTAGTCAATGGAAAGGAAAGGAAAGAAATAAAATAGGTACTCATTTTCAATTATTTATTAGATACTGGACAAAGTATTTCATTTAATACTAACAGCAACCCTGTGATATCAATTATTATTGTAACCAGCTATAGTTTCTAAAGAGAATTTCAAAAATCTGACACCTTAATGGTGTGCCATGTGGCTCATTTAAAATTTGAAGTCATGTCACATCCTATAATTATTTGTCTACATCCTTCCATCTCTCCCCCACTCAGCTGCCACTAAATTGGAGGGTCCTAAAGGGCAGGATTTATGTGTGATTAATGTTGTTTCCCAAAATACTGATCACAGCTAGGAACAAAACATCCTCAGCAAGTGCCCTTAAATAAAAAGTAATAAATAATTTAGTATCTTAGCCTCATAATGCAAGACTCGCTCAAGTAAAAATAGCCTAAGGTTAGTAGAACTGAGGATGTGCAACCATATGTTGATTATCTAGTTTCATATTTTCTTTTTAAAGAAATAGTATATTCTGATCATGACTTCTCAATATATTTCTTAATAATTGAATGGATAAATTCAGTAGTTAAACAAAAATGTATTAGCAACTTCTATATGCCCAGCACATCATTAGACACTAGAGATACAGGCAAGACAAATAACATCACTAGCCTCATTTGTATGGGTTTAATTGCACTGTATATAAACATGAAATGCAAACTAAAGCAATAATTTATTAAAAATGGAGTAACATTTAAAAATTTCTAAATACAGGAATACATAGTAGAAAAAATGTATACAATAAAATCAGAATAGAAATTTTGATGCTAGGTTCCCCCTAATTCATTAAAGAGTCCCCTAAGGAAAGGATGGCGGTGTCAACTTGGAGAAAATTGTAGAAAAATCAGTGGTACTGCCAAAGTGCTATAAAAGGAGAGGCAGATTTCTGCTTTTAAAGATGTTACTTCTAAACAGCAAGATCATGAAAAAAAAAGAGGTAAAGTTCAAGCACTGAACATTATGAATTATGAATCAAATAGAAGGACTGGATATTTATATGTAGTATTTAAACTTTGCAATAAACTACAGCAAAGTTAATGTGACACTTTTGTATTGATATATAATGGCATTATCGTACCATATCTAACCATATCAATTAGATATGAGTGTTAAATAACTTACATGTGGTAAGATTGGCGATGGAGTAGGAAAAATACTGACTTTGGCACCTAATACAATTTAAATTTGGTCTCTACCACTTAGCTATAAATGCTGTGTGAATTGGAACAGCATTCTTCCCTTGAAAAATTGCCATGAGGATTAAGTACATGTATGTTTATAAAGCACTTAATATAGGCTCCTGATTAATGATAAGGATGCAATTATTAACAATAAAAATCCCACAAAGACATTTTTGTCTTTTTTCTTAGTCTTTCATTCTGAAATTAATATTCATTAATAATATTGAACTTTCAGTCATTGCACCCACCTACAAGGAAACAAGCTACACATCTTAAAAACAAGAGCCCTTGTGCTTACAAAGTGTTCTTTTCCCTTCCTGTTGACAGTCACTCCAGAGTTAAGATTTTCTGTGCTCCATCAGTGCTCTTGCATTTTCTAGTTTTCTCCCACACCCGTTTTCTTCTCTACATGATGGGTCCTTGAGGAACTTTAAAGCTCACAGCCTGTGTTCATCATCCTAGATGTTGGGGTACTTGAAGCACCAGACAGAGTGTGTTAGAGATGGTAAATAGGTTTTTTCTCACGGTGCCAACTTTGAATGATTGGTAGTGACGGCATATATTGCTCTGAGAATGAGAGAATGCTCTAAACCCTGCAGAAGGAAGGAAGCACTTGCCACAGAGTGAGCGGAAGGAGGAGTGTCAGACTTGCCAGGTCCTTGACATCCCCCAGGGGTACTGCCTGCCATGAAACCATGGTGAAAACAAGGAACTGGGAGGGACCTCACTGAGAGTGAAGAAGCAGAGGGAGAATGGGCTCTAAATCCCTAGACTGTGGAAATCATGAGAGTCTTGTGGTGGAGAAATGAGGTGAAATGGTGTTAAGATGGGAATCTTTGGGGACTGATTTTATGCATCATTCCACCCCTTTGGAGTTATCCTGCCACCGTGTTAAATTGCTAGTAGTCAGCCTTAAGCATAGTATAATTTAATAGGCTAAGATGACATCTTCTTAGCCTTGAGTTTTCAGGTCCTTAAGTTCTAGTTGCAAAATGAGATTATTTGCTTTCAGTTAAGAAAAAATCAGGCTAATGTCTTAGTGAAGATTATATTCAGAGGGAGTGATGTGGGTTTTTTTTCTCCCTTGCCTGTAACCGTAGGCTCCAAAATATATCATTTATTTATTATTTAAGTTGTTTAATCCAATATATGAAGTGGGAAGATGGTGTCTGAGAGGGGTCGAGAAATATTTGGCACTGAGATGGGGACAGAAAACAAAAGGAAAGGGAATTGGACGTTATTACAGACAAATGTTAACAACACTTAATTTTTGGAGGGCATAATCCTTTCCTATTTATGTTCTTCTGGGTGTAGAAAATATATTTTATAGGAGTATCTCATGTCCTATTTAATAATACAAGTGTGCCTTAGTATTGGTATGAAGATAACATGAAGCTTTTAAGATATACCTTCCCAAATAACAGAACCAAACAAAGAAACAAACAAAAGACAGTACTAAAAAGTAATTAGTGGTTTCCAAATAGCATACCATTATTTGTATGTAAAAATCAGGTTATTAAACTAATAAATTATAGCATGCATGAATTATCACCAGGACAGATCATATCTTTCAGTATTTTTCACTTATTTTTGATAGCTAATGGAGATACAGTTTTTTTTGTTTTTTTGGTTTTTTTTTACATCTTTATTGGAGTATAATCGCTTTACAATGGTGTGTTAGTTTCTGCTTTATAACAAAGTGAATCAGTTATACATATACATATGTTCCCATATCTCTTCACTCTTGCGTCTCCCTCCCTCCCACCCTCCCTATCCCACCCCTCCAGGCGGTCACAAAGCACCGAGCTGATCTCCCTGTGCTTATGCGGCTGCTTCCCACTAGCTATCTACCTTACGTTTGGTAGTGTATATATGTCCATGCCTCTCTCTCGCTTTGTCACAGCTTACCCTTCCCCCTCCCCATATCCTCAAGTCCATTCTCTAGTAGGTCTGTGTCTTTATTCCTGTCTTACCCCTAGGGGAGATACAGTTTTTAAGTTTTATTTATATTATTTTTCAAAACTACATATATAAAGTAATCGAAAAAGAAAATTCAACTCATTGAATAGAAGATTTGTATGCATACATTTTTAATTATGTCATTGCTTTACAATACCATTTTTATAGTGATAAGCTTAGAAGAGTGCCTGGAACACAGCAAGTTGTCAAAACATTTGTTGAATGAATGAGCGCCTTTTTCTCTTCATTTATTTTCTAACATTTAATTGCCTTATAGTGTTCTGAACAGAAATTGACATTAGCTCTAAAACTAATAAAAACTCAGGATAGAGATGTGCGTTTCTTGTTTTTGAATGTCAGTTCATTAGTTCTAGAAATCATCATTATATTAGCTATGACTTGGGTTAAAAATATCTTTAGACTGTTAGTGGTGGCAATGGTTTTACAGCGGACAGAGGGAGGATGGGAGATCAATGTGATTCAAGAAGGAGATGGGGGATAACATTACTAAGATTAGCTACAGAAGAAAAGCAATAAATAGCATCTGTATTTTCAATTTAAATAAAAATTAGATTACAACACAATTCTGTGCCTGCTTTGTCCCTGAAGCATTACTTTGGATGTCAGCAAACATCAGAGCCTTTTTTATAGGAAGAAATGTTGGCCAGATTGGTAATTCTGGAAGTGAAAAACATATCAGGAATATTAGATTAAAATTTTATTCTTATGTATTATAAACAAAGAATAAAATATCGAAGGGAAACCCCATCAGTTACACAGGTTTGGATCATTGAAACTTCTCACAAGACTCCTCTGGACCTACTCACATAACACTTTATTCAAATATAGGGTACAATGGACCCAGGACGAAAGTGCAGGCACATAATTGGGACTGACTAGTTTCCTGGTGCAGGTCTTCAGGGTGCTTGTTTTGTTGCACAGCATGATTTTTTCTTCAAAAATGAAGAATCACCAAGATGTGGATAAAGAATCTTGGTTTCAGGGAGCCCAGATGAAAGTTTTCAATGTGACCTTTGATAGACTACTGGCCTTGCAGCCAGGCCAGACTGTGTAGCTGGTTCAACCAGACATAAACCATTGATCCATTGGTATATACCCCTAAACAATATAGACAAGCTAATCTTGGGTGCCAACTTGAGAGTATCACACTTTAAACTGCACAGAAAAAAGCACTAAACCAGATCATCTTGGCCATACTTTGACCAAAGGTCAAGACTAGACTTCCAGAAGTCCCAGATATAAGCAAAGTGATACCTCAAGCAAGCCATAAGATAAGCTTAAACAGCAACCTTGCTGGAAATTCCCTGGAGGTCCAATGGTTAAGCCTCCGTGCTTTCACTGCTGAGGGCCCGGATTCAATCCCTGGTCAGGGAACTAAGATCCCACAAGCTGCGTGTTGTGACGCCACCCCCCCCCAAAAAACCCCAGCAACCTTGTACAGTTAGATATATGTGTACCTAAATCAGCCTAGGTAACTTGAACACCTCTGAATTTGACTGCCTTCATTGTGTTCAGCATTTGGGGAAGACAGACATATGAGCCATCTGTCTAGCCAAAGAGTTTACTGCTTTGTTAGGAAAAAATGACAAATACATGAAAATGTACAAGGTAATCAATTCCTGTTTCATTGTACTATTACCACTAGGGTAAGCAGAGAGGTATTCTTAGAAGTGATGGCACTTAAGGTGGACCTTGAGCAACTAAAAGCTTTGCAGTGATTATATATGAAAATGACCAGTATTCTAAGTACCTTTAAGTAATAAACTAGGGCCAATGCCTCATCATTTGTACTGTAAATGAAGCCAGGTACTTAAGAATGTGAAAAATATCTGATGATAATAAATTCAACAACATTTACTTAGTTTATAGCATGTACTAGGTACTGGAACTAGAGTAAATGAGAACTAAACTCTGCTTCAAGAAGATCTCAAGGATAATGCAAAAGCCAGGAGGTACAGGCCAGCATGTCAACACGGGATTATGTGAGGTCTTTTGGTGTATTTTTAGGTTAATGCAAGAGCAGAGGAGCAGCAAATGATGAAAAGAATGTAAAGGCAGGTTAATAACGAATTGAACCCCTTGCTACACAGCTTTGAATGAAGGTAGAAATTAACAAGAAAAAAAATTTTTTTCTTGGCCCATGTGTGTGGGTATGGGAATATAAGGAGGCAAAATCTCAAAATTCAGTGGCCAGGAAGCTTGAGTGGGATAGATGTTTAAAACCAAGTTTGCAGATTATAGTTGGCCTCCTGCAGTAAATAACTTTGCATTAATGCAACTCTATAAGGTAGGTAGGATTAATTTTCCTACTCAAGGTGGGAAAAATAAATGACTCAGGAGTAGCATCCCATCATCACATTTTTCCAAGCAACAGAGCTGGGATGTGAACTAAAAAAGTTTGATTTTAGAGTTTATGCTTCTAACTGTTAAACTATCTTATGGCCTAGAATATGTCTCCATTATTTTTATTATAATATATAAATGACATAAGTATATTCATTAAAATATTAACAGTGGTTACCACTGGATGGTAGATTATGGTTTATATTTACATTTCCCTTAATATTTTTTATATTCTTATATTTTTATAACAGCATTTATTTTTTAAATCAAGGAAACCCAAGTAAAATATTTAAATATTACTCAAAAAATGATGACTAGATTTATAGGAAGTAGATGATAGATGGATGGATGGATAGATAGAGAGATAGAGATATTTATATACAGTTTCATTCATTGTATATATGACTATATATAAATAATACTATACATTCTTTATTTGGGTCTTTCCCAATCCTAAGATGATTGAGCTTTGTGACATCATTGCATACCAAGCATACAAATGAAAAGACATTCTATTACAGTTTACTTCAATGGCTTCTGTTACTCTAAAGATTTCAGAAAACCAAACCTAAGATTGATCTTCATCAGATTTTGCCTTCAGATCTACAAGTGTGGGCATTACTTTCTCCTTGAGGTTCCCCAATATTTGTTAGGTTTCCTGGCCTACTGGGAAGACTTTCATAACTACCTGCAACCCTGGATACTTGTAAGCCATAGAACACATTCCAGTTTCTTGGGAAGAACTTTGTAGGCATTATTTCCATATTTGAAATAAAACCCTTGTTATTAATTGTGGGCTTATTATCCTTGGTAAAATCAAAATTATTCTCAAATATGACACACCAGAAATGACCTTGCTTGAACAGTGATTTGTTCAATTATATGTTTATAAATTAGAACAGGTTTTTTATTGAACTTATGCATTATCTACATTGTCATTAAAAATAAAGACACATTAAAACTATTTTCCTAAATTTTGAGGTATCAGTGAGAACTAAATACTATTTTTGAAAGATTTATTTCAGTTTGCAAAAGCATAATTTACTTTATTGGTGGTTAAAGTTGGATCATGAAGAAAGTAAGAACATTTCATATTATGCTCTTCAGGAAATAAAAACAATTGTTTCTAATTTCTTGTCTTTGAATTTATAGTCACTTGTCTTTGAAGGCATAGTAGTCTGTATCATCTACTCTTAATCGAAGTCATTGTGACTTTACTCATCAAGTTTATTTACCATATTTTATAATTGTTATTTACACATAATTATTGCAGTTATCACACTTGAAGAAAGGCCCTTCTCTAAATTCTGTACTGTTATATATTATTTTAACAGAATTATAATTTATCTTTTTTTTTGGCTTGAACAAAGTGGTTTTGATACTATGAATAGTCAATAAAATTTGTAAATAAAATTGATGTCATAAAACAATTCTTTAAACAACTTACTTCTGAGCACTGTTCTACTTAGTAGAGATCAATATACTTTCAAAAGAGAACGTGTAGGTTGAAGGAGTGATGGAAACTTTCATTATGGCGGTTGTATTGACCTAGTTCTAGAAAGGAGTGATTATCTGAAGAAACAGAAGAACCATCTTCCAGACTAGAAAGAGTACAAACACAGTTACTTGTGAACTGAAGAAACCAAGTGGAGGATGCTGAGTATAGTATGTGTGTTGAAAGTGATAAGAAATGAAATAGGAAAGTTGTTTCTCATTCTTAGAAACAGTTTTATTCCTAGTGCTGGTCACATATGCAGATATAATTTGAAGCTGATTTTGGATATTAAACTCTACTGGTCATCTATTCCACTCCAATCTGTTTTCAGTTTGTAACAGAAAGCAGTTATCTTAAGAATTCCATCCATTTGATTGTGGACATGATTCAGAAAGCCAGTGTTTAGAGCATGTTTTCTAATCCTTTCTTATTATGACCTCCTTAGTCTGGTCCAGAAAGGGCTACTCGTCATATATAAGATATTTTTACTGACAATTAATAAGCACTAATTGAGCAATAGCAATAGATTTGAATTAAATGTCACGAAGGATCAACAGAGTAGAAAACATAGTCTGTGCCCATTATATAGCTTATAATGCAGTTGGGGAGATAAGAAATTGCACATAGGGAACCCGAGACAGAGATAGTTATAGAGCCTACTTAGATGATAGATTCTCTTGTGCAAACTAAAGGCACTATAGAAAGTCAGCAGTAGGAAAATAAATCAGTGGGAATCCAGATAGACCAGGAAAGACAATCCTACCATAAGCCAGGTACTCAGTTTGCTTGTATCACAAAATGGAATCCCTCAAAATCTCAGGAGCCTAATTATTCCTATTTCTCAGATGATGAAATTGCCAGTCAAAATCGTTAGCTCTATCACTGTTGCTCAAGTAGCATGTGACAGAAAAACCAAAATCTAGACTTTCTGACTTACATTCCAAGTTGCCCTACTTTGCCCATGTTTCGGGTCTCTTCATAACTTAAAAACTATGAGAAGCTGATAGTTTTTAATCTGGAATATACAGTAGGAATGGGATTTTAGCAGATAAAGAGGGTAGCAAAGAGGGCATTGGGAAGACCTGAAGGTGATATTTGGAACGTAGATTTTCCTTTCTGCCCTACTAAGGAGAGAAAACAGTGCTATGATCTCCCAGGCATAGGAAGTTATTACCTAGCCTGTAATTTATTCTGCCAAATAATCCGGGAGGAAGGGCAAAGTTTCCCCTTCCATCCCCAGGTTATTAGAAGCCAGAGACCTTCAGTCCTAAACATCACCATACGTTAAACTTTGACATTGGATCAAGCAATTCTTTTGATGAAGGTGTAATAGGGTGGTACAGAGTTGGAAGACCTGAATTAAATCTCCTCAGTCTTTACTGTGCTTTCTCCAGGGCTCCCACTTGAGGGTTTTGCCCCATCTGGTATTCATTTCACTTCTTCTGAATGGGAAGGTCACAGGTAACTTGATACCAGAGTCCTTCTTGTGTTGTTCCAAAGCCTGCTGCTTTAGGGGAACATGAGGGAAGTAAGTAAAGCACTATTCAAAGACCTTTATTTATTCTTTTGGTCTTCACAACAACCCCAGGAGGGGAGGTTTTCTTTTTTTTTTTTTTAAATCATCTCATTTTACAAATGAGAAAATGACACAGAATGCTTAATTATTGTACAATATTTCTTGCCTCTTACTACTGTATCCTAATTCTTCATTCTTAGCCACCTAATATGGCTTCTCCTCAGTTCCAACATTTGGAAAGGTGAGCTCTGATCCTCTGGGTTGGGCAGGAATATGTTGGGTGCTTTGACTCCAGTACACCCTATCTACAAAGACTGGTAGTATAGCCATATGTTGGAGTTATCGCAGGTCTAGTTCCAGACCACTGCAATAAAGCAAATATCTCAATAAAGTGAGTCACCTAATTTTTTTGATTTTCCCAGTGCACGTAAAGTTATGTTTATACTATAGTCTATTAAAAGTGCAATAGCATTATGTCTAAAAAATTGTGCATACCTTAATTTAAAAATACTTTATTCCTAAAAAATGCTAACCGTCATCTGAGCCTTCAAGGAGTCATAATAATTTTGTGATAGTAACATCAGAAATCACTGATTACAGATCACCATAACAAATATAAAAATACTGAAAAAGTTTGAATAATTGCAAGAATTACCAAAATGTGACACAAAGACACATAGTGAGCAAATGCTGTTGGAAAAATTGCAAGGTTAGACCTTCTCGATGCAGGGTTGACACAAACCTTCAAACCTTCAATTAGCAGAAAACGAGATAAATGCAAAGTACAATGAAGCGAAGGGCAATAAAGTGAGGTATACCGGCACCCAGTTTTCTCTTTAATTTCATCTCATGGAAAGTTAATTTCTTTCTTAAAATCACATAGTCTAGTTGCACTTAAAGGGATAAACACCAATTCATCCTATTAATGTACCATTGTTCCTATTCCTTTGGTACTAGCCATAGCCTTTTTATTATAAAATTTGTCTTCCTCCTGGGTCTATCTTAACAACTTAGTAGCTGGGGATGCCTGAGTCTGAGTTCACAAGTGTTGCCCCTGGTAACAGTGGTTAACAGGTTGCAGTGATTCAGAGTTTGGCAAGAGACAGGATGTTTATGCTTAGATTTAGTAAGAACCCAATTTGAAAATATTAAAGTGTTTTGCAAGTGATATTTACAAGTTATTGTGGAGGCAGATTATGGAGAATCTGAAAAACTAAAGACTTGACCCTTAATATTTGAGTTATTGGTGAAACTAGGAAACTGAGATATATTTTTCATTTTCTCTTTTTATCACTTTTTTTACATATTCTCTTTTTTATTTTTAATCTATCACTAAGTATTATGAATTACGCCTCCAAAGTATATCTAACTGTGAAAAATTAATTGCCCTTTATTCTTCCATTACCTAATTCAAACATCTGGTGTCTGTCACATAGATAACTGCAGTGACCTTCTAATTAGTCTTTCTGGTATTAGTAATGTTTTATGGGAATCCCATGTGTTAGTACTCACAAAACCTTGCTCATGTATACAGTAAGCACCCTATAAATGTTATCATGACTGTTTTATCTTTCTCCATTTAATTATTCCTATGAAGTTCAGAATAATCATTTTAATGTTTGTTTTATTAAAGTAATATATTGATATATAGGTAGTTCAAAATGCAGATTGTAGCAGAATATGTCAGTTCCCTGGCCCATCACTACCCAAGCCACAGTCCTGTTGTATCAGAGATATTTTACTTATTGTTTGTCTCTGTATTTATGCATGATGATATTCTTATATTACAACTCATTATTTTTCAAATTTACATATCATCTATTAATTTCTCATCATGGTTTACTGTGGCCTGGCTCTTCTACAACTTTCCTCACTTCCCCTCCCTCTAGTTCCCCAGATTTTTTTTTTTTTTTTTTGGTACGCGGGCCTCTCACTGCTGTGGCCTCTCCCGTTGGGGAGCACAGGCACCGGACGCGCAGGCTCAGCGGCCATGGCTCATGGGCCCAGCTGCTCCGTGGCATGTGGGATCTTCCCGGACCAGGGCACAAACCCGTGTCCCCTGCATCGGCAGGCAGACTCTCAACCACTGCGCCACCAGAGAAGCCCCAGATTTTAAAAAAATATTAAAATTGTTATTATATCTGTAATAAGCATTAATATTCTTACAAACAAGTATTGTTCCCTGAGACCACTCTTCCTTGTCTCTATAATCTTTTATTTTTCCTAAATGTAATAATACGTTTATCTTCTTTCTTTACCTGGTGTTCTTTGAAATCATCTTTATTTAGATTTAACACTTCTACCACAGGCATAGGTCTATCAGTGTTTTCCCTATGCTCTGATGATTACTTCTCTTATTTTATTTATTTCTGTATTTATGTATGTATGCATGTATGTATGTATATATTTATGAGAGACAGAGAGAAAGTTGGTTTAAAAATTTAGTAGTTTTGATTCACAATGAGTTAAACAGATCAAGTCTGACTTTGCCATGGTAATTTTCTGTTATCTCCTAAGTAGTTTCAGAAATATGAATTAGCTTTACCTAATTCACAAATCTGAAATTAAAACACATAAAATCAGAACAAAATTATCCCTGCTTGAAGCATAGAAATTAATTAAGATTAATATTTAGTTTATTAGTGTTGAATTACACATAGTCTGTTTCTCCTTAGTTTATGAAGTTTAGGGTCATTTTAGAGTTTCTTTTTTCTGTTAACATGCTAGCATTTTGCATGACAGATAAAATAAAAGCAGAGCTTTTAAGACCTAAGCTCATGATGGCATTTACATTTCTCAGCTGCATAAAAAGAGATTTGTGTATTTATTTCTAATGTTCATGAAGAAGTAAATTGTAGGAAATATTGGAATATGAATATAAGTGCATAAGAAAGATAGAAATATCTCTTCAAAAGTTATGGCTTTTACTACTTGGAAACGTGTACATTTGGAGGGCATATATTTGCATGAACTATAAAAAATACCAAGCCAGATACATTGCCAAATAGGAGCAAAATGTATTGAAGAAAAATAAAAAAGGAATGAAAAAATGAATGACATTCATTAACCATCCCTCAATAACCTAGATACCATCTGACTTTAAAATTTTCTCCAGATAAATTCCTAAAATTATAACAAAACCACAGGCCAACTTTTTGTTTTGCAAATTAAAACTTCACAAGTTATATTTAAGTAAGATCATAATATCTTTCCAACAAAGTTTAGAACCTTTTAACAATGATTTATTTGTGTATAAAAGTTTTCTGAATTATCAGCAAATTGTATTGCTTATGTATTTCTAAGTTTAGGATCTAGTTCTAGTTTATATCTTTCCCTTCCCTTACTTTACTTTTGCAGTAAAAGAAAAAATAATAGACATGCTCTTCCTTGCCAATTTCCTTGATTATATGCTTTTTTTCTCAAAAGTTTCAATATTTACACTTGCTTCAAATTTGCACTTGCTTCAAGGTTCTGCTTAGTGTTTGTTCACTGTTTAGTTCATGTTGCAAGAGGACTATATCTGTTCACAGTAAAAAGAAGTGAGTCTTGTAATAAGTCAAAGGGAAATATTTAGGTTATCTTTCTCTAGTCATAGACTTCATATCAGCAGAACAGACTACATTTTAGATTTCAGGTATGCAGAAAATCTTTCAGATTTAATGTGGTTTCTTCCATTTATTTTTACCTAAATACAGAACTTTTGCTTTGCTTTTTCCTGTTATTGTAAAATGTTAATTAATCCAATAAGATGTGTTTGCTTAAAGAAATAATTGTCATAGTTCAGGTATTGAAATTCAAATGGATCATCTATTTTGTAGACATCAGATTAGCTTGAGAAGGCAGTAGCGCTAACACAATCTAGTTCATTTTCATTCTCCACAATTTGTAACCTAAAAATAAACTGATCAGATTATGGATGAAAAAATGTTACACTTAAGGCCCTAGATACCTAAGTCATCTTTTGCCAACTAAACCAAGATATCCCTTTATTTCAGTCCTCATATACTCTCTTTGCCTTTTCTTTAGATAATGGTACCTCAAGATATATCGTTGAGTTTTTCAATCATCATGGCATCTTCTTTTTGAGCTTGGTGTAAATGATGTTCATTAAAATTTATCTGAACAGTAACAGAGTGAGAAAAACTCATCTATTGGAACCTCTCTTCTCCAAATACATATATCTACCCTCTTACTCCATACCCACTAAGTATTTCTTTAACAGGGACACCCAAAATCAACATGTCCAGTAATGAACTCATAATCTTTCTTCTGAAACCTATTCTTTTTAAAATTTTTACTGGAGTATAGTTGATTTAAAATGTTGTGTTAGTTTCAGGTGTACAGCAAAGTGAATCAGTTATACATATACATATATCCACTCTTTTTTAAGATTCTTTTTCCATATAGGCCATTACAGAGTATTGAGTAGAGTTCCCTGATTGCTATACAGTAGATTCTTATTAGTTATCTATTTTATATATAGCAGTCTGTATATGTCAATCCCAATCTCCCAATTTATTCTTTTTCTCACTTTTCTCAAAATATCCATTCAATTGCTCGAGTCAGAAACCTAAAAGTCATCCATGACAATGTTCCATTCCCTTACCCATTCAAACATAATGTCAAGTTTATTGAGTCTCCTTTATAATTAGTTCCCAAATCTATCCACTGAATCTCAGGCTTCACTGTCAACATCATGATAGTCAGGGACACTACCATTTCACACTTTGAGTACTGTAATATCATGCCTTTCTCTAATTCCAAATTAAACTACTGCATCATTTTTCTTAAAATGGAAAATGCTTACCATGGGCTTCATTTTATGGCCTCTCCATACCTCTTTATAACTCTCTAGCCTCATTTCATGCAATTTCCTTACAACAAGCACTAGATTAATAACCCCTTTTCAGTTGTTCTACAGCTCTAAGTACTTCCTGATACAGGGCTTTCACATGATCTCTTTTCTTGTAATACTCTTCCCTCTCTCCTCACTCATCTCTCTTCCACATTTTACAACTTGGCTATTACTGATTCACCATTTAGCTTAAATTTCACTTCCTCAGAAAGCTTCTTACTTTAATAATATAATCACTCCCAGCTTTATACTCCTAAAGCATTCTGCAAGTTTCTTTTATATTAATCATTTGCATAATTACATGTTTAATACTTGTCAGTTCAACTATGCTCTATACCTCATGAAGATAGAGATTAGTTCTGTGAACCTAGACTCATTTCATTACATTCCCTTTAAGATAATACAAAAACAAAATCCACAAATACATTTTTGAAGAGAACTGTATTAATTAATTTTAATATTAACAAAAAGGCCACTGAGATCATGAATATTCACATCCGTGAAGGGGTCATAACTTCCTACTGATTTATTCTTAAAATGTATTTCATGAAAATGTTATAGTTTTCTTCATGTAAAATTCATGATTACCAATTTCAGACGAATTGTCAATACCGCCTGCTGATTTATGTTTATCTGATTAACACTGTCTCTGGTTCTCTAGCACAATCATTTCAAACCTCTCTCATTCTCTGTAAACCTCAGAAGAGCAAAACCACTACCAAATTTGCCAATTCTGTAGATATTCTCTCCTTTACAGAAAAAAAAAATAGAAAGCATCAGAAGAGAATTCCCTCAACTTTTCACTTTTAGGAATAAAAATCTGCCTACATCTGCCTAGATTTTTCTCAATCCCCACTTTGAAATAGAGGAGACACACTTACCCCTTCCTGGGGCCAGTGCTTCTACCAATAATTTGATTCTTCCTCTGCCTCTTGCTCATCAAGCTTCTTTTCAACAGAATTTCTTTAACACATGGCATATAAGTTGTTAAATATCTTCCATTTATTTTAAAAAAAGTTTTATTCACAACAGTCACAAAAAAGCACCCAATAGTCACTTCTATTTCTATGAAGTATAAAAACAAGCAAAATTAATCTATGCTTTTAGAATTTAGGAGTCGTCAGTTAGGTGTCTAAGATGTCAGTAATGTTTTGTCTCTTTATCTAGATCCTGACTATGCCTCTAGTTTTACAAGAAGAATATTCATCAAGATATACACTTGTGAGCTGTGCACTTTCCTGGGTGAATATCATACTTAATAACAATTAAAAGAAAAAAAATGTCCTTCATTCTTCATCTCCCACAAGTTATCATGCCCTTTCATAGCCCAGATTCTTGAAAGAGTCCTATTAATTTCTTTAATCCTCACTAAACTAAAATTTGGCTTCTGTTCCTATCACATTACTAAAACTGCAATCCTGTGAGAAATTATATAATAAACTTACTTCCGTTCTCCTATCCCTCGATGTCCCATCAACATTTGGCATTGCTGAGCACCCCATCATTCTTCAAGCTATTTCCTCCATCAGCTTGCATGGCTGTTCCTCTGCTGTGTCTCTGGTTGCTCCTTTTTCATTTTCTTTTCAGATTATAAGGCTTTAAATATTAAACTCCTCTGAGTAAAACTCTTAGCTTTCTAACCTCATTCTATACATTTATTTTAGGCAGTCTGCTCTACCTCTAAGATTTTGATTGTTATCCAGTTATCATTATTTCAAGAATAATTTTTTTCTGACTCAGAATGCTCCACTGAGTTTCAGACCCATTTTGCTAGATGTTTGCTTTATATTTCCACTTGACTATTTCAAAGGCATTTCCAACTCATATCCAATATTGAATTCATTCACCATCCTCTCCTCTTTGCCAAACGTTGTCTTTACTTCTTTTATACCATCAAACCACACCAAATGAGGTCCTCTTCCATTGTGTTCTATTTCAGTGAATTATCTCTTAGTATCATCCCAGAATCCATCACATTGCTCCCCATCCATTTTTATAAATCAGAAATTGGGAGGTCAACCTTGACACCTTTCTTCCTCACCCTCACATCTAGTACACAATAAAATTCTGTAATTTTTACCTAAAAACTGTTTCTCCAATACAGGTGTTTTTCACCATCTCATGTTGTCATGATCTGTCAAATAGACAATTGTAATACTTGTCTAAGTGACCTTATTTCATTCTCAGCAAACTCCTCCAATCCATTTTCTGTATTGTAGAGTGATCATTTTCAAAGGCAGTTGTGATTATAATATTCTCTGCTCAGACTCCTTCACTTAATTGCCATTTCATTTAGGTTAAACTCCAAATCCTTCAACAATACCTGCCTAACTAGTGTTCTTTTAATTCCTCTTTCCTCACAAGGGAACTTTTCACATATTGTTTCTTTAACTTCATTAACTGTATTTAGAAATCACTTCCTCAGGGAATCTTTTCTTGACCTCTCGACTAAGTCCACTTGCCCTGTTATCGTCACTTGTAAGATGTGCTGGCACATATCACATTTATAATTTTACATTTATTTGTATGTTTTTTAAATTACTTTTTCCAGTGGTAAATAACAACCAATTTTTATAGAATATTTTATTTTCTGTTCTACAGAAAATTGAAATGGCATTGAAATTGTTAGCCTTTTAGAGGTTATACATGTAAAGTATTCAAAAATAAATGCCAGTCATCTTAATAAGAGGTTGAGTGTTACCAACATTTTTCCAGTTCCATAATGACCATTTGCTTATTAATTTTCTTTTTACATTTTTCTGAATTAATCCGATAATTACTGTCTTCCTAAAGGAAAAAAAAATTAATTAGTAATTTCAAATACATCCTCATTTATTTATTTTTTTTTTTCCCTCATTTATTTTTAAAATTCCCTTTAAGTGATTCTATTCCCTTGCTCGTTTAAAATATTGTATATTTGTGTGTATGTTTAGTTTTACCTCAATTAGATTAGGGCTCAAAAGGTATTATTTTCTTATTTTTTTCCTAAATAATTATTTCTTGAATTTTCTGATTCTATACTTTTTTGTAATAATTTCTTAAAATTCTCCTCTAACATTTATAAAATCCTCTTTCATAAATTATTTTCTTTGGTTCTAAAAATGTATTTAGTTGAATGCTTACTTCATCTATATTTTATTTATTATTATTCATGAAACTGTTAGAGCTTTGGATTTATCACTAATGATATCTCTGAGTATATAAATTCGCCTTTGAGAAATGTCCCAATTATATTTATTTTATAAATATTTTGTAAGTAGAAATTTTATTGCTTTTTAGATGAAAGAGTTATATATTATTGTTATTATTATTAACTTCCAAATATTTAGTTTATGTTTTTCGTATTTGTATCTGTCTCCTTTGAATTGAATTGGAGTTGTGTGGCCCACACATTTTTGTTTTGCTTTTGTGTTGATTTGGGAAAATTTTTCTTTTGGACCTATATTGTGATCAATATATATAGATATACATACACACATACAATTGTGTGTATGTATATAGATAGATATATAATGATATCCATAAACTTTAATTTCTAATTTAGTTTAAATAAATATGATCCTTAAAAATCAAAGCTAAAGAATTTTCAGATTAAAAATTTTTTTTCTCATGTTTCTTATCAGCTTTATCTTTTATTTTAATACCAGTACTTGATATATAGAATATTATGAAAGGTTTATCTTTATTGTACTTTATATATGTAACCTTCTATATCAGTATTTGATAAGGGAAGCAGAACTACTATGAGTACTTTAGGATAAGGAATGTATTATAGGAGGTAAAATACTGAAAAGGCACTTGGAGAGTCAGAGAACAGTCACCGACTAGCACTTCTGCAGTCCTGGCACAGCTGGACAAATCTGAGTGGCAGGGAAGCTGGGAAGCTGGGCACTTCTATCAGCCAGAGGGGAACCATAAGAGAAGGTGGTGGAGACGTCTGTGGAAGTCTGTTGATGCTTCTTCTGGTGTGGGCTTGCTGGCAGCAGTGTCAGTTTTTGGCAAGAGGAGTTGGACCTGGAGTGGCAGCAGCAGAGACAAGCTGGACCCACCCTAACCTCTGCCATGTCTCTCCCTCCTCTCACCACAGTGACCTTCAGGCAGTAATAGCTGTCACTTCATTTCTTCTTTCCATGACTCACACAAATTTCCCTTCAGACAACCTCTACCGTTTATCCATGCCAGGAATTCTGGAAAAAGTAGCTTCAGTTTATAGATTTGAACATTTGAAAATCACCATTGAAAACTTGGCATTTGTATTTCACTTTCTTCATCATGTATTCTTTCTGAGTAAAGTGATAGGAAAACCATACAACTATCCCACATAAACTGTGAACATATTAACCTTCTTCCTCAAAAAGGATACAAGTCGCTTTATCTGTCTTTGAATAATGTACATTCCTTTTCTAGCTGAGTCACAATCACCCTTTCATAGCTTATAACTTAAAAATTGAGAAATACATTAATTATTCTTAACACATTTTATGAATAGGGGAAGGAGTAAAGGAAACAATTGTGTGTATGTACTTATCTACATTTATATATACACATACTGTACATATATATATACAAAATATAAATGCATGATGTATGAAATATGCATGTGTGTGCATATACACAAATATGTGTGTATAAAAGTGTATACATGTGTTTATGTATTTATTTATTTATCAACTCGGACCATACAACTAGTTACAGAAAAATGACTATATCCTTATGAGTATTTCTTCCTTCAATTGAATATACACACATAAAAATATTATATATATATATTCATATTTTTTTCCATTTTATGTAATATAACTACCACAGTCCTTTTCTTCCATAACTAGTCCATATGGTCCAAGGTGGCATTTGCACTACCCTACATACTACATTTTCCCCTTGCCCTTGTCTTAGTCAGCCCAGGCTGCCATAATAAAATACCATAGTCTGGGTGGCTTACATAACAGGCATTTATTTCACACAGTTATGGAAGCTGTGTAGTTTAAGATCTAGGTGCTGGGCAATTGGCTCCTGGTGAGAGCCCTCTTCCTGGCTTGCAGATTACCACCTCCTTGTTGTGTCCTCACAATATGGAGAGAGAGAGAAAGTGCAATTTCTGTCTCTTCCTCCTTTTATAAAGCCACCAATCCCATCATGAGGGCCCCACTCTCATGACTCATTCTACTCTAATTTCTTCCCACAGGCCCCATCTCCAAATACCAGCACATTGGAGGTTAGGACTTCAACATATGAATTCTAGGGGACACAGTTAAGTCTGTAGCAGCCCTCATCAAGCACCTCAGCCAGTAAGGAATTCCAGTCTGGTTAGGTGACCCAGACTTTTATACTTGAGCCAAGTTTATTCCTGAATGATCTGTGATATTGCTAGTCTTGTCCATATTGGATTGTTCCAGTTTTCTATTGACTCATCACAGTACATGAAAGCATTAAGAGGGTCCCAGTAGCATTTCCTCCATTCCAGACATACTCTTTTTCACTTCCACTCTAGAGTACCCATCCCACTTCCCTCAATGATTAGTATCATCAGTCCATTCTGTACATAATGATTCACTGCCATGAGAAGCCCAAAGTGACCATGTGGCATTTTCATTTTCCAGTTTAATGGAACCACTGTTGTGACCCTGGGGAGAAATAGTCCTCCCTTCAGAACTAAGACTCAAATTATCAGAACTCAGAGTTGTAGTGATGAGCAAAGTTCTCACTAGAGATTCACTAGCAGCAATAGCAAAAAAGAGCTATCACATTTGTACAACATGGCTACTGGACTTGTTAATCCTGGATATGGGAGAAGTGGTACCATATATAGGTCACTTTTTCATAGCGTATCTCATATCCTGGAAGACATTGCCCAGTCCCAATATGTTACCACACAGGGAGCACCATTACTGTGAGTCTTTAAATCATCATCCCATTTTTTTTACCTTGTCAGCTGTTTGAAGGTGATGGCATATACTGTAATATCAGTAAATTCCAAGAGTGTGAGCCCATAGCCAAACCTTTTTTCCTGTAAAGTGAACTATTGGTTTTAAAAGAAACACGGTAGACAGGGAAGGCAAGTCTCTATCCAGAGTAAATATCTGTTCCTGTGAGAACAACATGCTGCCTCTTTTGTTTTAGAAGGGATCCAGTATAATCAAGTTGTCACCAGGTAGCTGGCTGTCCCCTCTCAGGGAATCAAGGCAAAAGCAGAGGTTTATCATTGATATTTGATAGTGTGCTAATAGTTTGATCATTCAGTAGTGTCTCTAGCCAGACAGTCCTTGGTAAGTGGAAGTTCACTTTGATAAACTTATACATTACAGCATTATAGACGCTCTGACAACTTTTTTTCATAGGGATGGAAGGACCTGGAGAAAGAGGCTGACTAATGTTCACAGGAAAAAAGTCCTCATAGCCACCTACCTGACTATTAAGATCCTCTACTGAGGTGTTGTCTACTGGGTATCCACAAATGACAAACATTTATTCATTCCCTGGACCCATCCAGAGAAGTCTATCTACAAACCAGTGCTACAGAATCTCTTGTTACCAATTTTTCCATGATATTTTTTCCAAATCCTTAACTGTCCAGCCAAAATGTTAGATACTACCCATGAGCTAGAGAAAATTCATACCTCTATTCTTCTCTCCTTCCAGGCAATTTATAGCCAGGTGCACTGCTCAGAGTTTTGCCCACTGGAAGGATTTTCCTTCACCACTGTCCTTCAAGGTCACCCTTGAGTGGTATTTTAATGCTACACCTGCTGCCCTCCATGTTTGTGATTTTCAATGAAGAACAAAGAAAATCTGATGCACTTCACTGAACAAGCCATGTATACTCCATTCTTGGCTTTGGGGCCGTATCCAATTTATCATTCGCTTTTTCTACTTTCTTTGCCGAGTTATTTTTTCATATGATAACTCTCTCCTAGTTTCTCCCTTTCCTTGGCATAAATCTCTTTATCAAGAGAGAGTTGCTTATATTTCTTTGAACTCCTGACTCTCTGAGCAGCCTTAACAAGGTGAAATTGTGTCAGTATTTACTTATAATTGGGAATCTGACAGCTGAGGCAGATGCTTGTTTAAAAAACTATACTCCATATATTTTACAAGGGGATAATGTTTTGTGTGTGTTTATATATGTGTGTTACTTTAGGACAGTAGTGTCCTGCTCTCCAGGCAAAGCAGAGAGGAACTTGAGAAGAACATTTATGTTCACACCTCAGCATGGCCTGTGCTTGCTTCCAGATCCACACTGTGAGCTAAGGATGTCGATGGGATTCAATGGAGTGATGCTCCACTTTATGCCTTAAAAGTATTTGCTTTCAGGGAGCTTCAGTATAGTTAGGTAGTTAGGCCTCAGTTTGGTAACCAAAAATTCTTCAGTATCTCTTGCAAAGTTTTTTGTTATTTTCTAAGTTCTTTTTCTGTTTTATTTATATTTGTTGGTTTGCTTAATTATTAAACTATTTATGTAGTTATTTGCATTTTATCATTTCATTGGATATTTCAGTGCTAAAGGAGTTAAACCCAACCACTCAAATCACCATACTGAATGAGATCTGTATTTGCTTTTTGAACCCAACTAAAGTTAGGACACTTAATCCTATTAACCTTGCCCTATCCTCAGAGTCTGCCAAGATCTGCTGTATGCAAATTAGGCAGCACACTAGTTTACGTTTTTATTTCACCTTAACATTTAATAAGTACACCCTTTATATCTTTACCCAGTTACAGGATAATCATGTTAAATAGTGTAAAGGGACTGATAAGAGTATGGGTCTTTAATATAATTTAGAAGAAGAAATTTGAAAAAAATATTGAATAGAAGGAAATTTTAGAAACCTGAAGCATGGAAGCCAATTTTTTCGTCATTACTTATTATTATTTCTTAACAAAAAAAAAACTTTAAAAAAGACTAAAATAAAATGAAGTATAGATGTAAGAATGAACACATATGGCAGTTTTAGACTTCAAATGCCCTATTGAGATGGAAAAGAAATTTGAGGCCAGAAGTGTTAGACATGTTAAGCTCCATTTTAGCAAGTGAAGAGGGGTGTGTGGGTAAATAATTACCCATCGTTGTATTTCACTAGTTCACTCTGCTGTAACTGTAAGCTAAAAATTGAATATATCCTCTTTTGTATAAGGACACAGAATTGTGCAGTAAGCAAGTTCAAATAAACCTCTGGTCTGAACAATTTAAACAGATGCTTATGTTTGGAAATAGAACACCTGTCAAGTACTTTGAAGTCAAATAGACCTCATGACTTTAAATAGGGGTGAAAGTAGTCAAGGGAGTATTAAAAACTAATGGGTGAATAAATGAGTTGGAGAGGAAAAGATTTTGGAAATGTAGATGGAAATCTTTGGAGTTCATATCAAAGTAATGATTCTAGATGAAAGTAATGGGTCATCTATAAACAGCATGTAATCAAAAAATAATTTTAATATGGTTAAAAAAGCTTTTTTAATCTTTGAAAATGTGGCTTTCAGTCATCCTCAGAATTCGCTGTATTGCAAATATAATAATGTGACCTCTTTGTAAAGATATAAATCTCAAAATGAGCTCAGAAATTATATAACCTTCCATCATGAAAAAATCACAAAATATATAAAAGAACCTTATGAATAAAAGCTGTTTACTTTGGAGTAGGGGAGAGGGTACTGGTATACATTTCTGTGAACTCAAACTTTGTACTCATGCTTTCATTACTCCTGTAACATAAGTATTTCTGGACAAATGGGGTAGTACTGACTGACAGTTTTCTAATACATGCGTTTGGCAAAAAGGCATTTCTTTTCTTTGGCGATCTCAGCAAATGTAATTGGTTACATACAATCAACAAGAAAGCAAACACATTTGGAATGCATGAAGTAAAGGGAAATACATACCTGATATACACATACATATGTATGCATGTGGATGTTTATATATACACATATATGTAAAATATTTGCATTGTGCATTTATATGTCTATAAATATGCATGTGTATATTTGTTGTAGGATAGTAAAAGGAACCTTTTGGTTGCCTCTGATGGGGAGAGTGGGGCCCAAAGCTGAAGAAAAAGGGACTCTAACTATCCTCATATTCTGAAGCAATCCAGCAACACCTGGCATCAGCTCTTACTCAGATTGCTAATAGAATCTTTGGCCTTGTGGGATTTGTGTTGCTTATTCTAGGAGGTAGTTCCTTTGTCTCTGTATGAGTATACTACTGCACCTAAACAGACTCACTCTTATTAGAGATTCAAATGTCTTCAAGCTGTTGAAGGCTATTTTTCTCTTCTTTTATAGTGAATATATGTGTATATATATATATATATATAATATATGTATATTTCATTGAGATATAATTGACATGTAACATTGTATACGTTAAAAGTGTCCAGCATGTTGATTTGAGGCATTTATATATTTCAATATAACTGCCTCTTTTCCCTTTTTTTTTTTAACAACCCTTTCCCTCCTTATTAGATATATGTATAATCAGTGATTTTTCTTTCCAGCTTGTACCTTTCTAAGGAGGGTGGAGAAAAGAGGCAGCCAGGCACAGAGTGGTAATGACAGAGGAGCAATATGTAACCCTCCATTTGACTGGACTAGAATGGGTGAATTTTCTTTGAGCCTAGTGGTTACTTGGGAAGTTGACCAGCCTTGAGTGATTTTGCCAGTTTCCCACTAAGGAGCATTGCTCTGAAGAAGGGAAATCCAAGCAGAAAGCTCTGGGAAGTTGAAAGGTGGTAGTGGTTGATTCCACTTGGTTTTCCAAATCAGGGAACTGGGAAGTGGGGAGGTCCTGATGGGTCTTTGAAGAAATTTCACACATATTCCACAAAAGGGCCAGTATTTGAAAAATATCTTGATTACACCAATGGCCTCAACAGACAAGTTAGTGTTAGTTAAAGAGGCATCTGCAGCCTGCAGTTAAGACAAATCTGAACTTTTTTGCAGCCCAACACCCTGCCCAATGGTGAAGTGTTAGGGCTTAAAAGAGGGCAACATGGAAAGACACGTAAAGACAGAATTGACGTCCACCTGCATCTTGGACCTCTTGACCTGTCCTGAGATAGTGGATGGGAGAGCTCTCACTCAGAAATGAGATTGGAACAACTGAAGTTATTAACTGAAAGTTATAAAATCTGGACAAATTAACAACCTACTTTAGAGATAAATATATTGATAAAGTTACATGTAATAGGCAACAGTGAGTAATATTTGTTGTATAAAGATGGAGCAGGGTAGGTCAGAAAAAAGGAATAAGGGCCTTTTTTAAAGTTATTTTGTCAGTCGCACATTTTAAAATTTATTTCCTGCATGTGCAACCTCTCTGTCATACAGATGAATTACTGTGTTTAAAGAGTTGCTGCCCTAAAATAGCTAAAATAATTTATCTGGGAGTTTATAAAATGATATTCAGCATTGAAGCTTGTAATGCAGACCAATAAAAATTAACTGCTGGTATAATTCTAATTTAATTCTGTCCCGTGGGCCAGTATTTCACAAATATACTCAATATTGAAAATGTAGGAATTGTATGTGTGTAGGCATGGGCATACACACAGTGCTGGCATACTTACAGATAAGTATATTTGGTATTTGAAGAAGAAAATCATGCAAATCTGAGAAGATTATAAGTCCCAGTAGTTGAGATTTTTACATTGTAAAGCACATCAAAATGTTAAAAAAGGGAAACGAGTAGGTGTAAGCTTATCATTAGTGCACTTATAATGTAATAGAGATTTTTTAAAATCCTTTGACACCAATATGAACTGTGTTAATCTATCTGTTATTATGTATTGTTAAGACCAAATCAAAGGAAAACTTGACTCTGGCATCTCTCCTTTGATGATTTTTTCAAATAATATATCAACTATTATGATATTTTAATATTATGCATTTGATTTTGGAAAATATAGATTATGGCATATGAGATACCTGGGTGAGATGCTTCAGTGGAATAGGACTGTGATGGAATAGCAGCACCATATTGTATGAGAGCTACAAATCTAGGGAGAAAGGTCCTTATTCTATTCTTTCCTCTAGCATCCTATTACATTACCTGCCAACACCATATAACCTAATTGTGAATTTGTTCCTACTCTCTGCATTTAGAGCCATGAACAAAGTTAAAATAAGGAATTTAACTAAAACTAAAAGAATTAAAATAAAATAATTTAAGCTAAAATAAAAAGAGTGGGAGCAATAATGTTTATCAATTTCCAGGAAGATAGGCCCTGTGTCTATCCCTGTTCCCTTCCTTAGGGTTTTGAAAGAAAAAAAGATGGTGGAATGGAAGAAGTGAAGAAATAAAGGTAAGAAAGTAAGATTAAACTAAATTATTTAATAGTTGAATAATTATTTAATAGGCATAACATGGCACTATTTCAAAAAAGTCATTAAGTAATGAGTGCTTTACAAATGAATGAACGCGTATAAGGAAAGGAAAGGAAAGTAAAATTGACTGTTAGACTGATGTGAGAAAGGTTGACATGTAAAAGATGACATTAAAAATATTGGTGACCGTGAATGTGTGAGCTTGTTCTTGGTCAATTACCACTAAACATATAACTGGAAACACTTGTTTTCAGGAGAGTAAAAGGAAAGCAGTTTTCGAATACTGTCCTTTTTTTCTTTTCTTAGAGGAGCCAGGCTATTGGAGAATACAATTTGTTGTTTATTTAATCTTTTTTCTGTAGCTTCAGGTTTCAATATTGAATTATGTCAGACTCCTCTGAATGGCCTTGGTGGTTCCAAGTAGTCTATTCTATATACTACAGAACAGAGTTTCAATTTCATAAATTTGTCAGAATGTCATGTTTCCAAAATTTCCATTTTCTCAGACTGTTCTATTAACAGCTTTCCCCCTCTTTCATATATGAGGAAAATAATTTTTAGAGCGAAAAGCAAAGTGAATGATTTTACTGAGTGTCTGAATAGATGTGATATCCTAGCCAAGATTTTTTTAACTTAACAGATTTTTTTTTTTAAAGAAAGGGCTTCATGAACAGTGAAATGTTTCCAGACTTTTTTTTGTATAAGCAATGTGTAATTCTTAAGATAATACAATAACAATAACTTCAATAGCAATGGCTGTATTATCTGTATGGTATCTCTCTTTCTACATTCACCTATTGTACTTATTCCTAGTCCTTGCAACCCAGATGACAACTATCTGCCTTTTTCTCTGGTGATGCTATCCCATGCTTTCCATCAAGCAAGGTCACATCTTTCTCTCAAGGTGTATGCATTCTGAGAGGAAGGACTACACGTTCAGGCTAAAGTGTTTTACTTTATGGTAACAGTAGCTGGAAAATGTGTGGACAAAAATAGTTCAACTCACCGTAGCTGTTTCTGTGGAGGGACCTTAACAATGATCAGCTTTGTTCCTCCTGATCTAAATGCTTTATGAACCTATTGCCATACCCTTGCTGAGGTCTTTCCATTTAACTCCCCTGGCTTCAGCTAATTCAATTCCTACCCAGCCGGTATTGCTAAAGCATGCTGTGTGTGCATACTCCCAGCTTTGATAATACCTTTGATAATAGCTTTGAGAGAAGCAGGCAGAGAATCACCTAATCAAGATAGGCTCTCTGTTCTTGCGGTAGTCACATTATCCTGGCATTCTGTTGCTTCTTAATTCTTCCTCTCTTTCATTCATCCATATAACCCCAATCTGTAATTTTAATTTCATGCTTATTCAGAGGGGTAATTTGGGCATGTGCATTAACTTTGGAAGGCAACTCTGGATGTGCGTTAACTATGCTTCCTAGAGAGAAATGTCCAGTCACTTATTAAATGATCCACCATGTCATGAAAGGTATAGACAAAAATGGATCAATCTAGTAGGCCAAGTACATAGCCTTAAAGAAGTTACAAAATTTTAATGTGCCTTTTTTCTTACCAGTGTAAAAAGTATGCCGCTAAGGAATTCAAGCAACATATATGTAGGTTAATGACTATCTCTAAATGTCTTTTTTCTCCTATAAAAGAAATTAAGATTAATACTATTAGTGGAATTTCTTTTGTGGTTATTTTCAAATAAGCTATTCCAGAAAGACATTCAGGCAATGGTGCCATGGAATAAATTCTGTTATTATTTAATCATAATTATTAAATATTTCACTATAATAATATGCACAAAACATCAAAATTACAGATGTAGAATGTAAAATCTTTTATTGGTTCTGAAGTGCAATTTAAAATAGACTTTAAAGAACTCTGGTATAGCACTCTCAGGCATAAGTATTTTCTGTATGCATCAATTATGAATATCCTTTTTTTCCCTTCATCCCTTAAGTAGGGAAAGTTGTAACCTTGCCATTGTATTATAGGCCAGCTGAGAGAGCCAAAGAAGTCTTATCCTTCAGGGGGCTGGAAGGCAACTAAAATAATTCTAAGTGAAAAACATTGTTATTTAACTTTACACAATTAGCTCTTGCTGATATTAAATGTTTTAATAATGCATGATCCATTTAGTGTACAAAGCTGAGATGGAATTATTTTGATTCATTTAAAATAGGAATCTACTCAGTGTTGATAAATGTTTTGTTTTTATTTTTTGTAATAGAAATACAGAGGATAGATGTGCAGGTAACTTATTTTAGTAGTCAGAATTTATGTTTTATTCCAGAATGTTAGTATCCAAGAAATATGTCGGTATTCCAGAAACTCCAATAGATAATGGTATATATATATGTAGCAATATGAAAATGAAGAAAATTTCTTCCACAATGGCAAATATGTAACTATATATAAATTATAAATATATAACTAGCTAAATTAGTAGAAGAACTAAAAATAAATCAAGAACTCCTTTGTGATATATCAATATTTTATAGGCCAGGTTAGAAAATATAAAAAGATGTTATCTTTTATTGTCATACTTGGAAAACCTGAATATGAAAAGGAAATTTCTGGAAGTATATTTTGTAACAAAGAAGAAAAATAGCTTTACTGGATGGAGACAGCTAACTCTAAAGTTAGGACTCTGGAGACCCATACCTTGTTTTTTTCTCCAAGAAGTTCATGTATCTCACTGGCTTAAGTATGTTTGTCTGTCTGTCTGTGTGTTGAGGTGAGGCGAGGGGAGGGTTTCACATGTGCATATTCACATATGGCTTTAGCTGGTTTGCATTATTTTGTGTCTGATCTCTTCTTTTCAATGACATATTTTATAGATTCATTTATGCTTTGCCTATATTAATAATTGATTTTTGCATGGCTTTATAGTATTCCATTTTATGGGCTTGGAGAAATAACTAGACAGAAAGACAAATACTATATGATCTCACTTATACATGGAATCTGAAAACAACAACCACAGCAAACTCAGATACAGAGAACAGATATGTGGTTGCCAGAGGCAGGGTTTGGAGTGTGGGCTTGAAATAGGTGAAAGTGGGCTAGAGGTACAAACTTTTCGTTATAAGATAAATAAGTCTTAAAGATAAAATATACAGCATAGTAACTATAGTGAACAACACTGTGTTGTATGCAGTTATCCCTCAATATCTTCGGGTACCCTACAATTCAACTCAATTTTGAAGTCTATCTGCATGGGGATAGCATAAGATTCCACAAGTTAAGGGTTCAGTCCTACAACACCGTTACCTCCCCTTCAACTTTAGACGCCAGTCCCAAGCCCAGTGTTGTCACTCAAACTTCTAACTGACCTGCTACAAATTGGAGTTTCCAACGACCCCTTCCACCTCGGATGCCAAGCCAAAACCAGGTTATTACCTGTACTTCTGACCAACCTGCTGAAGATCAGAGGTTCCCAGGACCCTCTCTCTGGGTTCAATTAATTTGCTAGAGCAAATTTTAAATGTTGAGCTTTCTTTTAATTTATTTATTTTTATTTTTGGCTGTGTTGGGTCTTTGTTTCTGTGCGAGAGTTTTCTCTAGTTGTGGCAAGCAGGGGCCACTCTTCATCGCGGTGGGTGGGTCTCTCACTGTTGTGGCCTCTCTTGTTGCAGAGCACAGGCTCCAGACGCGCAGGCTCAGTAGTTGTGGCTCACGGGCCTAGTTGCTCCGCAGCATGTGGGATCTTCCCAGACCAGGGCTCGAACCCGTGTCCCCTGCATTAGCAGGCAGATTCTCAACCACTGCGCCACCAGGGAAGCCCTATTATGTTTATTTAACAGATAAATGGAGGTTCTGTTGGAACTTTTTGTATCTTATTTCTACTTCTGTTTGTTAGCTGTTACCCTAATCTCATCAGAGAAGACTTTCCCACATCTTCATAGTTTGACTCCAAGTTTGCCATTCCTCTGCTCTTTCTATATAAAGCTGTGGTTGCAATATATTTATATAGCAAACATATATGACTTGTCTTGAATATTCAAAGCAGTGTACTGAGCATTGTAAGAGATACAAAATTGACTAGGACATAGTAGCTGATCTCAGGAATTTCAAGACTAGAGACGAAGATACATATTTCTAAAAGTGGTTTGAGTTGATGTGATGAAGTACTGAGTGTACTTTCAAAATAGGATCATAAAATCTTGTGTTTCTGTAACTGGAATTATGATTTGGGGACATTATTAAATATCTTCTTTCATCTTAAGTAGCACCATTGTAATGAGCTCTGTTTCTTTCTCTTGTTCTGGGTTGGTTTGTACTCTGCTTCCACACAGTTATCCTAAATCCCTAACAATATAAATTCCTGTATAGACATATGTGTGCTATTGGTCTTAATGTGTCTGTCCCCACCACCACCCCAAATTAATATGTTGAAATCCTAATGCCCAGGATAACAGTATTGGGATGTGGTGATTCTTTGGGTGATGCTTAGACCATGAGGGTGGGTCCCTCATGAATGGGATTAGTGACTTAGAAAAGTGCCTCCAGAGAGAGCCCTAACTCTGTCCACCACTTGAGGACACAGTGACAAGGCATCAGCTATGAACCAGGAAGAGAACCCTCACCAAAATGCAACCATGTTGTTGCCTTGATCTTGACTTCCTAGCCTCCAGAACTGTGAGCAATAAATTTCTGCTATTTATAAGCCTCCCAGTCTGTGGTATTTTGTTAGATCAGCTTGAGTGGACTAATACAAGCTGTCTACACATTTACCTACCACCTAAATATGAACATTTGGGAAGCCATTGAGTCAGCTATTTCTGTATCCCCAGTGTATAGTAACAGAACCAGGACAAATTAAATGTTGAAAAGTGGTTGCAAAATTGAACAAGTTTGATAAAGGGGTCAGACATTTTGAAATCTTCCATTTGAAATAAAACAGAGGCCTTTTAGGGGTTAGAGATTCCCTGAGACCATTTTCTAAGCCACTCCACTCAGAAATTCATTCAAATAAAAAAAGTTTCTAATCACATTCAATTAAATTTTTATATTTCAATTGTTAAATATGATAATTTATGATTCATTGCACCAAATTTATTTTCTTAACTCAAACTGGAAAAATAATTTGCACCCATTTTATTGTTTTCTTATTCTAGACCTTTGCACATATCATACTCCCTAGAAGTCATGAAATGTTACTTTATGCCCTATCTTTATAGGTACCCCTGATGCTTCTTTTCTTTAAAAGGAACAACAACGAAAAGACAGCTTAAAACAAATATTTAAAACAGAAATCATGAACCACAATTAACCTGCATTTGTGCTATATTATATATTTACAGTATTTATTGTTGAATTTTATAAGAATTCATATATGTTGTGTTATTAAATGTTGTGAGTGATTTATACATGTAGATAAGTTATGCATTACTTTGGAAAGTACTCTTGCTTCATTTCTTTTGTGGTTTCTTTTAATTTTTATGCTGGTACTCAGATCATAAAGGCAGACAGAGTTGTTTTTGACTTGCTTTACTAACCTACAGAGAGAAAAAATTCTTTGCTGTTGATTTGATTAGGTGGCATCTGGGAATGCTGGTTTGTGGGAGCAGGCTCTGAGAGTTTGGTAGTATGTTAATAACAGAGAGACAGGCATATGGGTTAGTTGATAAGACTCAGGTGGGTGATGGATATTACCCTTAAAACTGGATTCCAATTGGGACGACAGAAATGAAAGATTAGAATTAGTAAATACCGTAAGAAGAGAAGCCAGTGATAGTTTAGGTTGGAAGCAAGTTAAATTAATGTGACAAGTTTACATCTATCAAATGACCTAGTGAACTCAAAATAAGTTCATTCAGTTAACAATGATGACAATCAGATTATAATATTGAAAACATTCTGAGACCAGTTACATCATCAAAACAGTGTATAACATTTGGAACTTATATATACCAGCAAACAAGGTCCCAAAGTAAATGAAGCAAACACTGACAATATTGGAGAGAGAAATAGTTCTATAATAATATTTGGAGACTTCAATAAGTCACTTTGAATAATTGATAGAACTTACCTTATAGAAACAGAATGAATTATAGGAGAATACTAGAAATTATTGAACATCAACAAATTAGATAGCCTAGGTGAAATTAACAAATTCTTAGAAACACACAAATTACTTAAACTGACCCGAGAAGAAAGAAAATCTCAACAGACCTATAACAATAAAAAATTGAATCAATAATCCAAAATCTCCCAACAAAGAAACTCCAGGATCAGATGTCTTCACTACTGAATTATACCAAACACTTCAAAAAGAATTTAGGGCTTCCCTGGTGGCGCAGTGGTTGAGAGTCCGCCTGCCGATGCAGGGGACACGGGTTCGTGCCCCGGTCCGGGAGGATCCCACATGCCGCGGAGCGGCTGGGCCCGTGAGCCATGGCCGCTGAGCCTGCACGTCCGGAGCATGTGCTCCGCAAAGGGAGAGGCCACAACAGTGAGAGGCCCGCGTAAGCAAAAAAAAAAAAAAAAAAAAAAAAAGAATTTACACCAGTTTGTCTCAAGCTTTTCCAAAAGATAGAAGAGGAGGAAACACTTCCTAACTCGTTCTAGGAGGCCAGCATTACCAGATACAAGCTTTAAAGGGAAATAAAACTATACATCAATATCCATTTTGTATAGAGATGCAGAAAAACTTAACAAAGTATTAGCAAAACAAATGCAATAGCATATTAAAAGGATTATACATCATGACCATGTAGGATTTACCCCAGGAATGCTTACGTGATTAAATGTAAGAAAAATCAATCCATGTAATACACTGCAGCAACAACATAAAGGAAAACAACAAAACCATAAAAACCACATGATGTCTCAATTAAAAGAAACACAAAAATCATTTGGAAAAAAAATGCAACATCCTTCCATGATAAAAATACCAGGAAACTAGGAAGAAAAGGGAACTTCTTTAATGCTATAAGTCCAGTTTTGAAAAATTCAGTCTACATCATATTCATCATCTAGAGGAAAGATTGAAAGTTTTCCTCTAAAATAAAAAACAAAACAGTGATGCCCATTTTCACCACGGCCATTCAATCTTGTACTGGAATTTCTAGTCTGAGCAATTAGAAAAGAAAAGGAAATAAAAAGTATTCAAATAGGAAAGGAAGAAGTAAACATTTGTCCCTTAGTATTTATCCTCAGGGAATTGGTTCCAGGAACACCTGCAGATACCAAAATCTGTGAATGCTCAAGTCCCTTATAAAAAATGGTATAATATTTGCATATAACCTATGCACATCTTCCTGTATACTTTAAATCATCTCTAGATTACTTATAATCTTATACCTAATACATTGTAAATGCTATGTAAATAGTTGCCAGTATGTGGCAAATTCAAGTTTTCCTTTTTGGAACTTTCTGGAATTATTTTTTGAAGTATTTTTGATTTTTGGTTGGTTGAATCCATGGTTGGTTGAATCGCTGCAAATACAGAGGCCGACTATATTTCAAAGTTGCTAAGAGAGTAGATCTTAAAAGTTCTTATCATAAAAATTTTTTCCTGACTATATGTATTGATGAATGTTAACTAAACTTATTATGGTAATCAGTTTCCAATATATACATATATCAAATCATTATGTTGCACACCTAAAATTAATACAATGTTTTATGTCAATTATATCTCAATAAAAAATGAATTAATGACTTGAAAAATCAGATATGGAAAGATATTTGCAACAAGTAGCAAGTGAAGATGAAATCTTCATAGTCTTTGTTGTACAAATAGTTTATGCAAAGTAATAAAAAACACTAAGGGACCAATAGCTAAAAGAACAATGAAGATGAACAGTTTACTCATAACAGAGGGAAAATAGATAAACTCATGAAAGAGTTTTGGCCATGCTAATAATTAGAGTAATGTGGACTCTCACAGTGTCAAAATTCAACTCTCAAGTTAATGAATATATTCAAAACATATAATTCACAATGACTTTTTTCTGTTTCTCCCTCTGCTCATGGTACAATAGAATTCATGCAGATTTATTAATTCAAAGAACGTTTCCATTTTGCTCACTTGCCATGTAGAGGAGAAATTTTAGTTGTCATCATCCATCATGATGATGACTGCAGTTTATTATGGGAAAGGACTAAGTACCTGCATACATTTTTTTCAGCTTCGTCAATTGACAAATAAATTGTAAAATATTTAAAACGTACAAAGTGATAATTTGATATATGTATATATTCTGAAAGGATTCTTCCCGTCAAGCTAATTAGCACAGTCATCAGCTCATGAATTTAACTATTTTTTTAATGATAGCATTTAAATTCTACTCTTTTAACAAATTTCAATTATACAATACAGTGTTGTCAACTCTAGTCACATTTTGTACGTTAGATCCAGACCTTATTCAGCTTATTCATAGTGATTTTGAAGTGGCAAAATGGGCATATTTTAAGTTCCTGATTAAATTAAAAATCATTTCTAATTTTTTAAACACAGTTTAGCGATACCAAAATCATATCCTTTACTGCTTAACTACCCTGCCAGTGCTTACGCATAATCATGGTATGCTGGTAATTTGGCTCTCAGACAAAAGTAGAGCTTAATTTGTAACATTTGCCAATATTTTTGAGGTAGGTACCCCTACCACGCTTTCAAGCTACTAAGAGGTTAATAATCCTTTCAAAATTTCCTAGTTGTTTCTCGCAAACTAATACAAGCCAGCACAAGGATTCCATTACATGTAACTCTTTTTTTTATTCTTTCTTTCCAAAATGGCAGTGAATTGTTATATAAAGGGTGAAATTAGCAATCTTCTTTAAAATAAAATTAATTATGTTTAAGGAGAAATGGATCTGAATATGGTTTATTTTTCACATTTAAAATGTGAAATTAAAAGACTTTGGCTTTATGAAGGGCAAGCTAGAAATAAGCATCAAGTCTAAACACATGCTTAACTTTTTTTTTTTTTTTTTTTTTTGCGGTATGCGGGCCTCTCCCTGTTGTGGCCTCTCCCGTTGCGGAGCACAGGCTCCGGACACGCAGGCTCAGTGGCCATGGCTCACGGGCCCAGCCGCTCTGCGGCATGTGGGATCTTCCCAGACCGGGGCACGAACCCGTGTCCCCTGCATCGGCAGGCGGACTCTCAACCACTGCACCACCAGGGAAGCCCCACATGCTTAACTTTTAACACAGAAATTCTACTTGTAGGAATTTATCCTAAGAAATTTAAAATGGATGATCATAAATTTATCTTTTAACACAGAAATTCTACTTGTAGGAATTTATCCTAAGAAATTTAAAATGGATGATCATAAATTTTATGAAAATAAATTTTATTTAAAATTTATGATCATTTTATTTTATTTTTTCATAGGTTCACTGAAATATTGCACTTTTTAGTAACTCTTTGGAAAAACCATTTATAGATAATAATAAGTATTGTTATCCAATTATGGTTAAGCTAGAAGATGGATTAATAGGCAGTCATTATACATAATACTTAAAATATTACTTAAGGACATGACAAAATTAAAGATTATAAAACACTTTTAACAGTCTTTTAATAGAAATCATTTTATGTGTTTAACTGATTATCTGCACTTATCACATATATTTACACTATATAAATACACACACACACTATATACACATACAATATGTACAATATATATCATCTCCCCACTATATGCATATATATATTTACATATTTTACATGTTATAGTTAAACTAGAGCATTCTTCACATATAAAGTTTATATTTTCTTTTCTTTCTTCTTTTTCTCTATATTCCCAATATTCTACATCTGTTTGTAACCTGCAGATTGGTCTGTGATTCTAAACCTGACACAGAATTCTGATATACAGAAATGTAAAGAAAGAACCTAGTTCTAGTCAAGGATATCATATAATGTAGTTTTTAACTGAGGTATAGTTGATTAACAATATTATGTTTCAGGTGTACAACTTAGTGATTCGCAATTTTTAAATGCTATACTCCATTTATAGTTATTATAAAACATTGGCTATATTCCCTTTGTTGTATGTTTGTAGCTTATTTATTTTATACATAGTATTTTAGACCTCTTAATTCCTTATCCCAACTTTGCCCCTCCCCCCACTCCCTACTGGTAACCACTAGTTCTCTATATCTGTGACTCTGTTTCTTTTTTCTTATATTCACTAGTTTGTTGTATTTTTTAGATTCCACATATAAATGATATCATACAGCATTTGTCTTTCTCTGTTTTACTTTTTTCACTTAGCGTAATATCCTCCAAGCCCATCCATGTTGTTGCAAATGGAAAAAATTCATTCTTTTTTGTGTCTTGAGTAGTATTCCATTGTGTATATACACCATATCTTCTCTATCCATTCATCAACAGATGGACACTTAGGTTGCTTCCACATCTTGGCAATTGTAAACAATGTCGCTATGAACTTTGGGGTGCATGTATCTTTTTGAATTATAGGCTATGTTTTTTTCAGATAAATACCAAGGAGTGAAATTGCTGGGTCATATGGTAGTTCTATTTTTAGTTTTTTGAGAAACCTCCATACTGTTTTCCACAGTGGCTGCACCAATTTACATTCCCACCAACAGTGTATGAGGGTTTCCTTTTCTCCACATCCTCACCAACATTTGTTATTTGTGGTCTTTTTGATGATAGCCATCCTGACAGGTGTGAGGTAATATCTCCTTGTGTTTTTGTTTTTTTTTTTCGGTACGCAGGCCTCTCACTGTTGTGGCCTCTCCCGTTGCGGAGCACAGGCTCCGGACGTGCAGGCTCAGCGGCCATGGCTCACGGGCCCAGCTGCTCCGCGGCATGTGGGATCTTGCTGGACCGGGGCGCAAACCCGTGTCCCCTGCATCGGCAGGCGGACTCTCAACCACTGCACCACCAGGGAAGCCCCTCATTTTGGTTTTAATTTGCATTTCTCTGATGATTAACAATGTTGAGCATCTTTTGTGTGCCTGTTGGCCATCTGTATGTCTTCTTTGGAAAAATGTCTATTCAGGTCTTTGGCCCATTTTTTATTTTTTAAATGTTCAGTTGTATGTGCTGTTTATATATCTTCAGTATTAACACCTTATGGGTCATATCATTTGCAAATATTTTTTCCCATTCAGTAGGTTGTCTTTTCTATTTTGTCAATGCTCCCTTTGCTGTGCTAAAGCTTTTTTGTTTACTTAGGTCCCATTTGTTTACTTTTACTTTTGTTTCCTTTCCGTTAGGAGAGAGATCCAGGAAAATGTTGCTATAATTTATGTCAAAGAATGTTCTGCCTGTGTTTTCTTTTAGGATTTTTGTGGTTTTCAGTCTTACATTTAGGTCTCTAATCAATTTTGATTTTATTTTTTATATGGTGTTAGAAAATATTCTAATTTCATTCTTTTACATGTAGCTGTCCACTTTTCTCAGCACCACTTATTGAAGAGACTGTCTTTTCTCCATTGTATATTCTGCCCCCTTTATTATAGATTAATTGACCATAAGTGTGTGCATTTATTTCTGGGCTCTTTATTCTTTTCTGTTTGTCTATGTGTCTGTTTTTGTGCCAGTACCATACTGTGTTGATTACTGTAGTTTTGTAGTATAGTATGAAGTCAGGGGGCATGATACCTCTAGCTTTGTTCTTTCTCAAGATATGTTTTGGCTATTCGGTTTCATACAATGTAGTTTTAAATTCTGATGTTATTGCATACAACTAGCAACAAATATTTTATCAGTTATCAACTAATAGAAAAATACAAAACTATAAAAAGTATAAAAAATTGCTCACAAACTTATACGTAGCCAACTACTGCTAATATATTTCCCTATTTATTTTTCCCACACTCTTTTTAAAAAAAATCTGTTTCTTTAAAAAAAGAAAACAGATATATAAATTCATGCATTCTTATATGAAATTAAGGTATTCAGTGACTTTTATTACCAGCTACTTGTTCAAATTACTGTTGACTAATGAACCAGAGGGACATTGTCTCTGCATCAGGAGCTGAAACTAATAAGAAAGCTTGAATCTCAAGAGCATAATGTTTGTTAAAGGATTTGTTTCAGAAAGATAACCAACAGCATTTGAAAGCTAATTCAGAGCTCCTTCTATAACTGTGATAAGATTAGTAAGATGTAAAGATGACTATGGCATTCAGTGTGTACTGGCTAAGCAATTATGCAGTCATGAAATCTAGCAAGACCAAAACTGTATTCAAACACTACTAGTGGTGTATAAATTGGTACAACAATGGTGGAAAACTATTTGTAAGTACTTACTGAAGATGTGGGTGCATAAACATACACGTATACTTTATGATCCAGCAATTTCACTCCTCAGTATGAACTCAACAGTGTTTACATATATTAAAAAAAGAGAAGTATAAGAATATCCATCATAGCAATATTTGAAATTACCAAAATCTAGAAAAAGTTCCCAGCAGCAATAGAATACATAAATAAAGTATATGACATCCAGATAATGTAATGCTGTATAGTAATGAGAGTGGAATGAAAGGACATGGATGAATCTCATAAACACAATATTGAAGGAAAGAGGTCACAAAAGAATACATACTATATCTTTCCATATCCATAAAATTCAAAACCAGACAGGACTATTATGTTAGAAGTCAGGATAGTGGTATAACTGGGGAAAGTGGTCTGTTTCTTAATCTGGATTCTAGTTACATAAATGTGTTTAATATGTGGAAGTGTGTCAAGTGGCACACTTCTGTTTTCTGTACTTTTCTGTGTGTGTTTCTAAAGGTAGAAGGCTGAGTGGAGTAAAATCAAGTTGTCTGCAAAGCTGTGCTCCTTTCTCGAGGATCTAGGGAACACTCCTTTTCCTCTTTGATTTATATTGTTGGCAAAATTCAGTTTCTTGAGGTTGTAGGAACACGCTCCCCATTTCCTTGCTGGCTGTCAAGTCAAAGCCATCCCTAGCTTCTAGAGTCCACCCACATTTTGAGGTTTGTGGCCTGTTTCCTCCATCTTTCAAAGTCAGCACAGCAGCGCGAGTCCCTTTCAGCTTCACATCTCTCCTGCCTTTTCTCATGTCATTGCATCTCTCTCTGATCTCCCTCTGCCTTTCTCTTCTGCTTTTAAGGACTCAAGTGATAATCTTGGTCTCAGAAAATCAAGGAAAATCTATCAATACCTATTTTAAGGTCCATAACTTTTCTTCAATCTGCAGGATTCCTTCTGCCATGTGAGGGAACACACTCATGGGTTCCAGGGACTAGGGCTTAGACATCACTGTGGCTGTCATTCTTCTGCCTACCACAATATTAAACTTCAAAGTCAACCTTCACAAGAATGTTTTAAAAAGTATATCCAGACAAGAGTGATTCAAGAGTAATTATTCAGGCTTCCCTGGTGGCGCAGTGGTTGAGAGTCCGCCTGCCGATGCAGGGGACACGGGTTCGTGCCCTGGTCCGGGAAGATCCCACATGCCGCGGAGCGGCTGGGCCCGTGAGCCATGGCTGCTAAGCCTGACCGTCAGGAGCCTGTGCTCCGCAACGGGAGAGGCCACAACAGTGAGAGGCCCACGTACCGCAAAAAAAAAAAAAAAAAAAAAAAAAAAGAATAATTATTCTTCTTTAAAGCTAGAGCCTTTCTTGGGACCTATACTGTTTTCCCTCCAACTCCCTCAGACTCATAAGCTTCCTGAGATCATACTACATTTTCTCTTAAAAGTGAGCCTGGTACTCCTTAAAAACTGTTTAATTAAGCTTAGGAAACTCTGACCGCCATCTTTGCTTGTGGGGAGTCATAATATGCATTAATATAAAGAGATTCTGAGATACCCACAGAAAATATATTTACCTAGCTGTGCTAACCCAAGGCTCTGCAAGGATACTTGAACATGAAACTTTTTTTTTAAGTGCCCTGTAAGATCTCTTAACATCATTCATAAGAAATTATTTTCCTTGATCTAAACATTGAACATGACTCTTTAGTATCAATTTTTTTTGCTATGTCACCACTATTACTGCTTTCTATTGCTGTATTAAAAAATATTGCTGGTGTTTTTACTCTATTATATTTGTTTTATATATGTTATTTCTTCTGAATTATTATCCCTCTTTCACAGATGAGAAAACCAAGGTGAAATAATGTTTCCACATTCCCACTACTAGTAATTGACAGAGTGTCTTAACCCATCTCCAGGTCTCCATTTTTACCTCTCCCCAAACTGTATTCTGTTTAATGATGAATGTTTCCCTCTAAAATACTGATTTGATTTTTTTGCTTAAGGCATTTCCAACAAATCCTTGTGACCTATAAGAGAACATCAGGTGTGCTTAGTGTGGGAAAGAAGGCCCTTCTGGATATCTCCAGATGCTACACTACAACCACAGGTGGATCTCCCTGTGAGCATTGGTTTGCTCACCTGCTTCTTCACATCTCCCTGTCTTTCTGCATGTTCTTCCACTCTCTTTATTCTGAGTGATAAACTCCTATTCATTTTCCCAGGACCACCTCAAACATCACCATCTCTATGAAGATGTCCCTCTCTCCTCTGGATGGAATTACGTGCTCTCATCCTTTACAGTTGTTTAGTGGGTGTCTGTTGATTTGAATTTACTTTGTTCATGTCTTGGCTCAAAGAGAAGTGGTATATATATATGCTAATAAATTGTAAAATAGTTTCCCTCCCTTCCTCACTGCTAAATTTTTTATTTTTCATTGATAAGTGGTTATTAAAATCTATTAAGAGATTTGAGAATATTTGTTGGTCAAGTGATTAGTCAACTTTGTTAAAAGAAGACTTTATTAATAAAGAAAAGATATTTCATTTTTCATTCTAAATTTGCAGTTATTTATTATATGACTGATACCTCCACTGCTTCCCCAAATTAGATGGTGAGTTCTCAAGAATGAGAGCGGATGGGCTTCCCTGGTGGCACAGTGGTTGAGAGTCCGCCTGCCGATGCAGGGGACACGGGTTCGTGCCCCGGTCCGGGAAGATCCCACATGCCGCGGAGCAGCTGGGCCCGTGAGCCATGGCCGCTGAGCCTGCGCGTCGGGAGCCTGTGCTCCGCAAAGGGAGAGGCCACAACAGTGAGAGGCTCGCGTACCACACACACACACACACACACACACACAAAGAATGAGAGCGGAAACAATGATTTACCTATGTTTTGATCTTCAGCTCTTGATCTTTCAAGTACTATATATGACATACACATACTATGTGCTTATTAAAGGTGTGATTAATGAGTGATTAATAAAAGTGATGGTTAGAATGAGGACGGGGTTAAGGTGCTGAATAGATAGATCCAGTCATATAAATCTACTTCAGAACTGAATGAAGAGTGTTCTTGCTTAAAGATGTTTGCATTGAAGAAAAATATTGTCACTTTCAAAGCACCTGCACTTAAGGCTCCATATTGAAATCTCTCACTTATTATTACTACCAGGTCATATTACTGTCTCTTAGTGCTACACATGTTATAGGATTAAGTACCACACAGAAACCTTAATTCTAATTAAATTAGAAACAAGAGAAGTAGAGTTAAGCAGCATATTAAAAGGAATAACACTTAATTTCTCCATGATACAGCTATTTCATTTCTTTCTTCACTGGATTAATTTCAGTGAGTAATTTAGTTATCTTTTTCATATCACCTCAGTCTGTTATAGGATCATCAGTTAGCCATTATTTTTGCAGTCCATTCTTATGGAACTTCCTCTGATCTGTACACTGCCCCCTGTCTCTATCTAAGCCCACTTCCTGAAAGTTGTACCTAGGAAAAACAATTTATGGCCATTACTCTTTAAGTGTTATTTTAGTATTTCAGGAAAAATAAGTGTTACTGAAGTAACACTGGATGAAAACATCTTACATGTCTTTACGGTAAACAGTTGGGTGGAGGACGGGGGTATACTTGGAAGGGAGGAGAAAAGTGTCCCTCATTTTTGCCAACAGACTTAGTAATAATAAATACATTGGTGAAAGCTGTGGACCATAAGAGTTTGCCTTTCTTGCTCAAATATGCTTCCTGTAAATTCAAAAAGATGAGCTATTTTGTAGTAATGATATTGTGGTACACCATATTTCCTACTCCAAGGAAAAGTTATAATAATATAGGTATACCTACTGCTTGTAATTAAACTGTGAAAACAGCACCTGAATACACAGAGTATAAATTGTGTAAAATAAAATTAGAGAACAGTTCTTATCGGAGACTTTTCAAAACAGGTTTAGAATCCTAACATATAAATTACATTCTGTAAAACATACTACTCAGTTTATATGGAAAATATTTTAAATGTGATTGCAGATATATGATAAATATACTGAACCTAAAGCCAAATATCTTTTTAAATGTAAGAGCCAAAGAGTAAAAAGTTGGGCTTTTGATTATGTTACATATGGTGTTTAGATTTTTGCATAAAACACTTATGCAAAGGTTCCCCAATATGGAAACATAATTTCGTGAAAAATTAAAAACATGTATAAAGGTAATTTTTACATAAATGAATTTAAATTAAACAGGTACATCTGTTTAACATGGAAACTTATGGCAGTTGTTTCATTTTCCAAAGCTGTTCACAACAAGGGTTATTTAATAAAAATACTGTAAATGTAATTTTTAGTTTAATTTTCATAAACAGATTGGGTGGCTTAAAGTACCAAATGCCACAGCGAAGTTGATTAGAAAACATCAATTTACATTACATGGGTAGTTTATTAGAATTACAAATTTAAGTCCAAGTATTTGACAGTCTCAGGCCTTTCCACATACTTAATAAACCAAAATTGATGGGTCTGTTGCACCTGAGGAAAGTTTGAAATTGGGATGTTTTATTAATGATCCAATTCTCACTTAAAAACTAATGCCTAACTTGATCTCCATTCTCTGGCAGTGGCAATTCTTGTTAGCATTGCCGTAATTTAATGCAGGGAAGAGAACCACTGTAGCAATCATAACATCTTCTCTTTCCAGCTTTGCCCACATTACATTTCTTTGCTAGTGCAAATTGTGGCTCCATCTATACTCCCCTAAATTGCCATTTACTATAAATCATAATGATCAATACACAGCTTTCAACATTCCCCTTACTAATTATTGTTAATGTAATCCTACTCAAAAGTACCCCTATCTATGAGCAAGATGAAATCATTAATCCACTCCCAGGAGTTGATAAATGATATTGTAATCAAAAGTATCTATTTTTAAAAATGTTTTTACATTCTGAATCAAAGATGCATATCTAAAGGAAGACAACTTTCTAATCCATCACTGTCATCAACATTAACCTAAAATTATTAATAATCTATGACAAATGAATTTTCATTCATTTGTCATGTAAATTTTCCTTTACATGTAAGTCATATAAATTTTCCTTTCCTTTCCTTGGCTTCTTTTCACTAGTTATGAGGTAATTCACAATTAAATTTGTTTCCTAACTTTAATTCAAACAACTTAAAAATATGTACAGCTGATTTTGAAAGACATCTAGACCTTCAGATACCATATACTGATGTAAAAAATTGTTTCTCCCATATCTCCTACCCTTCCTTTTGACATACTTTTACCTGAGATGAATAGTTACTTTGTCCTTTTTGAAAATAAGTTTTTGCCTTCACACTAACTTTCCCGATTAAATTCTAAGCCCCTTGTCAAAACTCTATTCTTATCTCACAGGTTTCAAAAAACTTCTATGCTAACATTCTTTTAGAGATTATTGCTTCTTTGTCAGTCCTTGACCACACCATGAAACTCTTTGCAGGTTTTTACTGTCACCAATGAATTATCATATTGGGATAAGTACCATGACTCCTCTGTCTGATCTTATACTCTAGTCACTTTCCAGTAAAATGCTTCAAAAGAAAATGACTTGCTTTTATTTTTTGCTACTGAAATCACTATTGCATTTTCTTTTCATAAGACTATTTCTTGTGGGGTAATTAAGGAATGTTAATATGTCTCTTTATTTACAGGAACTACCTTAATGCAAGCTTAGTATTAGTCTTAGAAAAAAGATCTGAAATTAATATGGATAAAGAAGCTGATTTATTTATAAAGCCAATGTCATAGCATTCTTGAATTTGCTATCTCCCAATTTGAGAATGGAGATGATTTTAAGTAAATATTTTAAAAAATTCAACAGAATGAATTTAAAGTTTTTAAATCAACTGCCTTCATTAATTTATAAAACAAGTACTACTTTGAAGGCAATTGTGCTCGGCTCTATTCTCACTCACAGTGAGTGGAATACCAATGTAGATAGCAAGAAAGACTATTTGGTAGGAAATAACAGTATTTCAGGCACAATATAATGGCATCTTGGTTTAGGAAAGTAACAATAGACATAAAGACAAGTGTATAAATTCAGGATTCAGATTGTTAGGATTTGCCGTTGAATTGAATCATGGGGCATGGGGAAGGTAATAATACAATAATGACTCAAGATAACTTTTTAGCACCGGAGGTGGGGAAGATGGGGTTGTGGGGAACAGATTTGTTGGTTTAAATCAGGCTTCCATTTTGGATATGGTATATTCGAGATACTTAGTAAACATCTAAATGTAGATGTAAAGAAGCAAGTAGACATAAGGGTCTGGAACTCAGACTGGAAGTCAGACTGGAAGTCAGAACTACACACATATAATTTACACACAGAAATTATTTAAAACCCTGGGTAATGGTGAGATTACTTGGGTAAGAATGTAGATAAATAAGGATAGAGAAGCTCAAAGAAGGCTCTGGATCCTGAAGGAACAGCAGTGTTTAGGTGTCAGGTAGAATAGGAGACAGAATAGCTATGGTAGTGATGATAACAAAAGTAACAGCAACACCTATGATTTATTGTATCCTTATTCTCAATCAATCAATATTCTAAGCATTTTACACTCTTTTAGAACACCTCTTTGATCCTCATGACAACCATATAGTGTGTACACTATTATCTTCATTTTGCCTGAGGGGAAGCTAAGGCACAAAGGAGTAAAGTGACTACTCCAGGATAAAGGGAGTTTTTGTTTATTTGTTTTATAATAAGGACACACTAGAACACATTTGTGTGCTATGACCTAGTGGAGATAGACAAAAATTGTGAATGTAAGAAAAAGAATTAACTCTTAAAATTATGTCTTTGAAGAAAATCCAGAATTCAGAAGTCAAGAGAAGAGTTTGGTCTTTGTGGAAATCAGTGTATTTGAAGGAAAGTAATAATGAATAAATGTACAATATGAGTATATTGTTGATGTGTAGTTTTTGAATGGGAAGATGAGGCAGTTTCCTTTTGATTGCTTCTGGGTTGTTGGTGTTTTAACGGAGATAATCAAAGGGGATTGATTTGTGCAGGAGAGCCTAATTATCATGTAGATTTTACATTAAGTGCCCTTGGAATCTTCACATTTCCATTCAATAAAACAATGTTTCACAAATAGCATGCACTCATCAAGTATCTGTCTTATGAATTGTCTGTCTGCAAGGATCCTTCACTCTAGACATGAATTAATTAAATGCTCCAGTTGAAAGTCAGATAAAATTCTATCAAAGTTCAAAAAAAGTGTGCATTTAAACCCAGTGATCTTGAAAGGTTCATAGAAGAAAACACATTTCAGCTGACACTCTTAAAATGAATGGGATTTTGATGGGCAAAATTTTGCATAAAGTGTATTCCAGAAGGAGATGGCAGGGTAAGCAAAGGCATGACCGAAAGTAATAAAGCTGATTTGGCTTAAATGTAGGGTGAGTAAAGTTATATGGTAGGATATAATTCACACACAGTATTAGGGACAGATTGTGAAGGCCTTGAATATCATGCTGATTATAGATTTATTCTGTAATAAACCAGGAGACATGGGAGGTTTTTGAGCAGTAGAGTGATGAGACAGTATATTTTGAAGTAGATAATGAGCCTTACTGTTTGGCAATTTGGAGTGTATGATATTTTAATACCACTGGATTTATCTAGCTACCCTTTAGGTTGACATAACTTTTCCTTATATTATACTTTCTATTCCAAGCCTAAAGCAACACGAGGACAATGTTCATTTGTACAGTTGTGCAAGGGTGTCCTAGATACAAGCGTGTTTTTTGTCTGTTAAGATACAGCTAAATATTTTAACCACTTAGCATCCCATGCACATTTCCACTTTGAAAAATTTAACTCCAAAGGGATTTTTCTCCACTAAGAGAGCTCTTGATGAGTACTGTTAGCAAGCTGAGTAAACATTTCTATAAATGTTTAACTAGACCTACTGCCTAAAATAAATTTTTGATTTACCTGTAACAACACAAAGAGTTCAGTAAAACAGATGTTTTTACCAAAAAACTATTCTATCTCTTAGGATATAACCCCAAATAAAAATGTATTTATCACAGTAGACTTTCTTTTTTAGTGTACAGAAATCTTGTAGATACAACTTAGAAAATTCTCAATAATTATTTTCTTTTAGCGGTATTTTAGAAATCAACCTGTCTCCCCCTTTATTACCCTGATAGCTAGGCATTTCCTGACAGTTAATTTTGTGCTCTAAGGGCATTTGCCCTCCATGAATGTATTGACTGAGATTGTTGTGTTAGCACAGAAATTGAAATTTTTATTTATCATAATTAAAAAGTCAAATCTCAGTAGTTTTTTAAGGAGAGGAACATGGCATGTGTGCATTAAGGCACTCTCTGTCTTACCTGGTTCTTCTTTTTCTTTTTTTCAATTGCGGTATAGTAGTTTTACAATATTGTGTTAGTTTCTACTGTACAGCGAAATGAAGTAGAGTTCCCTGTACTATACAGCAGGTTCTCATTAGTTATCTATTTTATACATATTACTGTATATATGTTAATCCCAACCTCCCAATTCATCCCACCCACCCCCTTTCCCCCCTTGGCATCCATATGTTTGTTTTCTACATCTGTGTCTCTTTCTGCCTTGCAAACTGGTTCATCTGTACCATTTTTCTAGATTCCACACATATGCATTAATATACAATATTTGTTTTTCTCTTTCTGACTTACTTCACTCTGTATGACAGTCTCTAGGTCCATCCATGTCTCTACAAATGACTCAATTTTGTTCCTTTTCATGGCTGAGTAATATTCCATTGTATATATGTACCACATCTTCTTTATCCATTCGTCTGTCGATGGACATTTAGGTTGCTTCCATGACCTGGCTATTGTAAACAGTGCTGCAGTGAACATTGGGGTACATGTGTCTTTTTGAATTATGGTTTTCTCTGGGTATATGCCCAGGAGTGGGATTGATGGGTCCTATGGTTAATCTATTTTTAGATTTTTAAGGAACCTCCATACTGTTCTCCATAGTGGCTGTATCAGTTTACATTCCCACCAACAGTGCAAGAGGGTTCCCTTTTCTCCACACCCACTCCAGCATTTATTGTTTGTAGATTTTCTTCTTGTAGCTAATATAGCAAATAGCCTCTCTTTGTGAAACTACTACTGACCACAGTTAGGGATCCACTCATTAAACAAAGAGAATCATTTTCTATAAATACATGGTCAAAATTTAGATACTGAATGTGTGATTTTAACCTATCAATTCATGCAGTTAATAGATATTCCTTGATTATGTATTATCCATTATGCATTGTACTAGGCACACTGTGCTGGAGATAGAAATTTAAATAATACATAGCACTTTCCCTCAGTGAAATAATAGGATGAAGAACCATGGGAAGTGTGCTTCCCTGGTATGCCAATATTTCAAACTTTTGTTTTCTGAACCATTTATTGAACACATTTTGAACACCATGGCACTGAATTTGTCCAACTCTGTTAATGAGTCTTCTAGCTATTCTTGAGCCCTTTCCTAGTTATTAATGGCTAATTATGATAGCTTACATTTAATGAACACATGTGCAAAATACCTTATCTAAGTACTTTATATGTGTATTTTATTTTCACAGTTAATTGAAGTGCATATCATTTTTACTAGTTGCACTTTATAGATAAAATCCAAGATACAGAGAGCCTTAGTGACATGCTCAAGGTACTACAGGAATTCAGTGACAGAGACATGTTTTGATAGAGCCTGAGAAATTTAGCCCATAATTTTAACCAATTTAATCATACCGTTTCCCTGGAAACAAAAAAGAGACAGATGCCATTAATCCTGTTGTCTGTGTGGTACAATAATTAGGAAATAGATAAATGGAATTATACAACTTGAAGAAAATATATTTCTAAAGATTCTGCTTGTGCAGTACATATGCTAATCATTTTTCCACCTTCAGTTAACTAATGTTATTTATAGTTGGTGATGCTGCTATTTATAATTCTGATTCTTCTGCTAGGGCTCTACTACTGTGTGCAACTTTTCATTTATTTATTCATTCTTAAATGTATTACACATATGTTTCTTTTGTATATTCCACATGGTAAACACTGTGGTACAGCCTACAGTAGGTATTGTGATAAAAAGGTGCATAAGACGCATACCCAAAATTGAGAAGGAAACACAAATATGGAAACAAATTACTATGCAGTCTTGCAAATTCTCTAGAAGAGGTCTTATACAGAGTGTTATTAGAAGATAAACGAGATAGCAGTTTATGCTCAGGAATGTCAGTGAAGACTTTGTGGAGATCAGAACATTTAAGGTAAAACTTGAAAGTTGAGAATGTTAGGCAGGAGGAGAATGGAAAAGGGATATTTCAACTGGAAATGAAATGAAAGAGCCAGAATGATTGGTCAAAGAACAAGACAGCCAGGGTGATTAGAGTTTAGAGTCTCAGCAAGGAGTGGGGGGAAATGAAAGCAGTAAAATAGGTTAGAGGTACACTTGAAGAAAGTTTAACTTTATCTTATAAATATAATATTTTTATCCTAAGAGGTGACATTGTGAGTCTTCTATTTCAAACATCACCTTGTTAAGCGAGCTGAAGAATAAATTGGAGGAGAAGCAACCAAGGGCAATACAAGAGCAGGAACACGATCTTCTCATTACTTCAGCTGTTCCTTAGGCAGTGTCGTCACTCAGCAACCTCAGGGGCTGTTCCAAATGTTTTCCGCTCTCTCCAAGCATCACCCAGTCCGTGCCACATTTGGATGAGGTCAGAAGAATGTGTCACCTCCTCTTCAAGAAAAAAACCATTACACACACACTCTCTCTCGACCTTTGCTTCCAAACAAACTGTCTGATTCTGCATGTTACTCATTCTTTATTTCCTGTCTGCTGATCAGGTGATGCTCTCTACTTCATCCCCTGTTGGCCTCACAGAGGCTTTGCTCTAACAAGTACTTTTTCCATCATAGATTCATTCATTCTCTTTTGGCTCTTTTCCTCAGCCTAGTAGGGCTGGGCTATGTTAAAAACGAAAAGAAACAAAACAACAAAGTGAAATCCATTCCTTTGATCACAAACACTCTCGGATAAACCCCACTCAATCATGGTGTATGGTCCTTTTAATGTACTGTTGGATTCTGTTTGCTAGTATTTTCTTGAGCATTTTTGCATCTATGTTCATCAGTGATATTGGCCTGTGGTTTCCTTTTCTTGTGACATCTTTGTTTGGTTTTGGTATCAGGGTGACGGTGGCCTCAGAATGAGTTTGGGAGTGTTCCTCCCTCTGCTATATTTTGGAAGAGTTTGAGAAGGATAGGTGTTAGCTCTTCTGTAAATGTTTGATAGCATTCACCTGTGAAGCCACCGTTTCCTGGGCTTTTGTTTGTTGGAAGATTTTTAATCACAGTTTCAATTTCAGTGCTTGTCATTGGTCTGTTTATATTTTCTATTTCTTCCTGGCTCAGTCTCGGAAGGTTGTGCTTTTCTAAGAATTTGTCCATTTCTTCCAGGTTGTCCATGTTATTGGCATAATTGCTTGTATTAATCTCTCACGATCCTTTGTATTTCTGCAGTGTCAGATGTTACTTCTCCTTTTTCATTCTAATTTTGTTGATTTGAGTCTTCTCCCTTTTTTACTTGATGAGTCTGGCTAATGGTTTATCAATTTTGTTTATCTTCTCAAAGAACCAGCTTGTAGTTTTATTGATCTTTGCTAGTGTTTCCCTTCATTTCTTTTTCATTTATTTCTGATCTGATCTTTATGATTTCTTTCCTTCTGCTACCTTTGGGGATGTTTTTGTTCTTCTTTCTCTAATTGCTTTAGGTGTAAGGTTAGGCTGTTTATACGAGATTTTTTTCTTGTTTCTTGAGGTAGGATTGTATTGCTATAAACTTCCCTCTTAGAACTGCTTTGCTGCATCCCATAGGTTTTGGGTTGTCGTGTTTTCATTGTCATTTGTTCCTAGGTATTTTTTGATTTCCTCAGTGACCTCTTGGTTTAGTAGTGCATTGTTTAGCCTCCATGTGTTTGTATTCTTTACAGATTGTTTTACTGTAATTGATATCTAGTCTCAAAGCGTTGTAGTTGGAAAAGACTTTTGATACGATTTTGATTTTCGTAGATTTACGAAGGCTTGATTTGTGACCAAAGATATCATCTATCCTGGAGAATGTTCCATGAGCACTTGAGAAGAAAGTGTATTCTGTTGTTTTTGGATGGAATGTCCTATAAATGTCAATTAAGTCCATCCTGTTTAATGTATCATTTAAAGCTTGTGTTTCCCTATTTATTTTCATTTTGGATGATCTGTCCATTGGTGAAAGTGTGGTATTAAAGTCCCCTACTATGATTGTGTTACTGTCGATTTCCCCTTTTATGGCTGTTAGCATTTGCCTTATGTATTGAGGTGCTCCTATGTTGGGTGCATAAATATTTACAGTTGTTATATCTTCTTCTTGGATTGATCCCGTGATCATTATATAGTGTCCTTCTTTGTCTCTTGTAATAGTCTTTATTTTAAAGTCTGTTGTCTGATATGAAAATTGCTACTCCAGCTTTCTTTTGATTTCCATTAGCATGGAATATCTTTTTCCATCCCCTCACTTTCAGTCTGTATGTGTCCCTAGGCCTGAAGTGGATTTCTTGTAGACAGCATATATATATGGGTCTTGTTTTTGTATCCATTCAGCCAGTCTATGTCTTTTGGTGGAGCATTTAATCCATTTAAACTTAGTGTAATTATCGATATGTATGTTCCTATTACCATTTTCTTAATTATTTTTGGTTTGTCATTGTAGGTCTTTTCCTTCTCCTGTGTTTCCTTGCCTAGAGAGTTCCTTTAACATTTGTTTTAAGCTGGTTTGTGGTGCTGAATTCTCTTAGCTTTTGCTTGTCTCTAAAGGTTTTAATTTCTCCGTCGAATCTGAATGAGATCCTTGCTGGATAGAGTAATCTTGGTTGTAGGTTTTTCCCTTTCATCACTTTAAATATGTCCTGCCACTCCCTTCTGGCATGCAGAGTTTCTGCTGAAAGATTTGCTGTTAACCTTATGGGGATTCCCTTGTATGTTATTTGTTGCTTTTCCCTTGCTGTTTTTAATATATTTTCTTTGTATTTAATTTTTCATAGTTTGATGTATATGTGACTTGGCATGTTTCACCTTGGATTTATCCTGTATGGGACTCTCTGTGCTTCCTGGACTTGGTTGACTATTTTCTTTCCCATGTTAGGGAAGTTTTCAACTATAAGCTCTTCACATATTTTCTCAAGCACTTTCTTTTTCTCTTCGTCGTCTGGGACCCCTATAATTCGAATGTTGGTGCGTTTAATGTTGTCCCAGAGGTCTCTGATACTGTCCTCAATTCTTTTCATTCTTTTTTCTTTATTCTGCTCTGTAGTACTTATTTCCACTATTTTATCTTCCAGGTCACTTATCCGTTCTTCTGCCTCAGTTATTCTGCTATTGATTCCTTCTAGAGAATTTTAAATTTCATTTATTGTGTTTTTCATCGTTTGTTTACTCTTTAGTTCTTCTAGGTCCTTGTTAAACGTTTCTTGTATTTTCTCCATTCAATTTCCAAGATTTTAGATCATCTTTACTATCATTACTCTGAATTCTTTTTCAGGTAGAATGCCTATTTCCTCTTCATTTGTTTGGTCTGTTTGGTTTTTACCTTATTCCTTCATCTGCTGCATATTTATCTGTCTTTTCATTTGGCCTAACTTTCTGTGTTCGGTGTCTTCTTTTCACAGGCTGCAGGTTCGTAATTCCCATTGTTTTTCGTGTCTATCCCCAGTGGGTAATGTTGTTTTAGTGGCTTGTGTAGGCTTCCTGGTGGAGTGGACTGGTGCCTGTATTCCAGTGGGTGGGGCTGGATCTTGTTTTTCTGGTGGGCAGCACTGCATTGGGTGGTGTGTTTTGGGATGTCTGTGAACTTATTATGATTTTAGGCAGCCTCTCTGCTAATGGGTGAGGTTTTGTTCCTGTCTTACTAGTTGTTTGGCATAGTGTGTCCAGCACTGGAGTTTGCTGGCTGTTGGGTGGAGCTGGGTCTTAGCGTTGAGATAGAGATCTCTGGGAGAGCTCTAGCTGATTGATATTATGTGGGGCCGGGAGGTCTCTGGTTGTCCCATGTCCTGATCTTGGCTCTTCCACCTCTGAGGCTCAGGCCTGACACCAGGCTGGAGCACCAAGTGCCTGTCAGGCACACAGCTCAGAAGAAAAGGGAGAGAAAAAGAAAGAAAAAAATATTAAAAAATATATATGTATAATAATAATAAAAAAAAGAACACAACCAAACCAATAAACAAATCCATCAGTGATAACAAGTGCTAAACACTAAACTAAGATAAACATAAATATCAGAAGCAAAGCAGTCGCAGACATCAAACTCCAAGTCAACAGTTGCTCCAAAGTCCTCAGCCACGATTTTGGGACGATTCGTTGTCTATTCAGGTATTTCACAGATGCAGGGTACATCAGATTGATTGTGGGTATTTAATCTACTGCTCCTGAGGCTTCAGGGAGAAATTTCCCTTTCTCTTCTTTGTTCGCAGAGCACCTGGGGTTCAGCTTTGGATTTGGCCCAGCCTGAGTATAGGTCGCCTGAGGGCCTCTGCTCCCCGCCCAGACAGGACTGGGTTAAAGGAGCAGCTGATTCGGGGGCTCTGGCTCACTCAGGCCACGGGGAGGGAGGGGTACGGGATGAGGGGCGAGCCTGTGGTGGCAGAGGCCGGCGTGACGTTGCACCAGCCTGAGGCGCGCCGTGTGTTCTCCCAGGGAAGTTGTCCCTTGATCACGGGACCCTGGCAGTGGCGGGCTCTACAGGCTCCCCGGAAGGGGGGTGTGGATACTGCCCTGTGCTCGCACACAGGCTTCTTGGTGGTTTCAGCAGCAGCATTAGCGTTTCATGCCAGTCTCTGGGGTCTGAGCTGATAGCCATGGCTAGCGCCCATCTGTGAAGCTCATTTAGGCGGTACTCTGAATCCCCTCTCCTCACACAGCCCAAAACAATGGTCTTTTGCCTCATAGGCAGGTCAAGACTTTTTCCTGGACTCCCTCCCAGCTAGCTGTGGCGCACTAGCCCCCTTCAGGCTGTGTTCAAGCAGCCAACCCCAGTCCTCTCCCTGGGATCCGACCACCTAAGTCCGAGCCTCAGCTCCCAGCCCCCACCCGCCCCGGTGGGTGAGCAGACAAGCCTCTCGGGCTGGTGAGTGCTGATCGGCACCAATCCTCTGTGCAGGAATCTCTCCGCTTTGCCGTGTGCACCCCTGTTGTTGTGCTCTCCTCCGTGGCTCCGAAGCTTCCCTCCCACCCAACCCCCTTCTCTGCCCGCTAAGGGGCTTCCTAATGTGTCGAAACGTTTCCTCCTTTACAGCTCCCTCCCTGAGATGCAGGGCCCGTCCCTCTTCTTTTGTCTCTGTTTTTTGTTTTCTTTTTGTTTTTTTTTTTTTTTTTTTTTTTTTTTTGCCCTACCCAGGTACATGTGTGTTTTCTTACCTTTTGGGAAGCCTGAGGTCTTCTGTCAGTGTTCAGTAGGTGTTCTGTAGGAGTTGTTCCTCATGTTGATGTATTTTTGATGTATTTATGGGGAGGAAAGTGATCTCCACATCTTACACCTCCACCATCTTGAAGGTCCCCCTCCACTGCAAACTTTTTTCTTTCCACTATTGAACAAAAATTAATGAACTGTTAGTTGTAAACTTCAGTGGATTTATCTCAACCACAGTCTTATCTGGGCTTTTCAGGAATTTCACGTGGTTTATTCCTCTTAATACTTTCTGCTGACCCTCAACTCCCTAACATCGTTCTCCCTAGTTTGTTTTTTTATTTTTTTTCCTGCTTCTATGTTTTCTGTACAAATTCTGTCTTAGAGTAATGATCCATGCGGTCTTAGTGATGATGTAAATCAAAACAAAGACCATTTAACTAGCAGGCTATTAAACAGTAGTGTTTTGAGAAGGTTTCATAGCTGTCTGGTGGATGGGGGAGGAGCCCTGATCTGTAGCATTTCTAAATTCCTATGGTGTACTTATTCACATCAGGGCCAATATCTAACTACAAATGTGAGGTGAATCAGCTCTCAAAATTCCTGAAAATTGAATAATTGTCATTTAGTAGTCAATGAGAGCCATCATCAGCACACCATTGGATTAGGAAACTTTATCAGTTGTATAACATCAGAAATTAGATTATATTTAGGAGTAACTTGATACAGAGAGTTGTTCCAAATGATTCTATTAGCCCCAAAGTTATATTAACTTTCCAGGTATCCTCTCATGAAATTTAACTTTCTCCAAATACAGTTCTTAGTGAAACTACATACATTTGCATCCAGTTGAGAGGGAGGACAAGTGTTTAACAGAAGTAACCTCATGAGGAAACCCCAACGTTTGGTGAGGTCATATTTCCAACTTTAATATAACAGACAGACAGTGGCCACTCCTTCCTGCCTTATGCCAAACATCACAAATATCTATTGTGTTTCCCAGAGGGGAAAACATTTTCAGCAGTCACTGTGCTTACCTATAGCCATATTTAAGGACTGCTATAAATGGGCTCAAATTCTGGAATAAAAGTCTACAAAAAATGTTTTCTACTTAAGAAAGAAGATATTCAAGCATTATCCAAATATACAGAAATTCAAGGCTATCCTGGCAGGAATTACTTAGGACAAAAGTAACAGTTTTAAAGTTTTATCTGAATTTACCTCCAATAATATATTAATAAAAATCACACCATTTTATTTTTAATTGCTCTTATACCTTAATACTACCTCACTGTTTTCATCATATTAAAAATATCTCTCCATGGGCTTCCCTGGTGGCGCAGTGGTTGAGAGTCCGCCTGCCGATGCAGGGGACATGGGTTCGTGCCCCAGTCTGGGAGGATCCCACATGTCGCGGAGCGGCTGGGCCCGTGAGCCATGACCTCTGAGCCTGCGCGTCCGGAGCCTGTGCTCCGCAACGGGAGAGGCCACAACGATGAGAGACCCGCGTACCGCAAAACAAACAAACAAAAAAACTCCTCTTATTTATGTCAGGTCTCTGTTATATTATAACCAGTTGTCACATCAGTCACCCTACCCTACTTTCTGCACTGGGTTTTGGAGCCACCTACTGTGGTTCACAGTTAGACAAAGACACATGGATTGTACATGGGGATGATGTAGTCATCATGCATTCTTCGGCTTGAATCTTGTCCAAGTGTTCCGTAATTGACTCCAGGGACTGTGGGACCAGATAGTTCTTACTGCCAGCATCACCTTAGTACAATGTCAGCTGTCTAGAAAGACAAATAAAGCCCAGAAGCTCTACCACAGCCCAGAAAACAAAAAATCCAGGAAATTTAAAGGCATAAGACACCTAGCATTAAAAGAAAATTCGTACATTTCATAGAGACAGAAATGAACAACAGAAAACCTTACTTTTATTGCATTTGCCTTATTTACAAAATAGTTGTAAATATTTCAAACACTACAGGGTTTTAGAAAGTGAAAGTGTGATTTTTTTTCTCTCTTTCCCAATCTTAGAAGTTTTGTTTTATACTTATATTCTTTTAGACCTGTTTCTATATAAACAAAAATATATGTACCCACATAGAAACATTTTTTAATATAAATGGATTCAGCAAAGTAGATTATCCTGAAGTTAATCCTTTTTTAATTAATGTTTTACTGTGGACATTTTTCTATAGCATACACAAAGATTTACAACATATTTTTTCCTGCTGGTTCTCAGCATATTTTTTCTGTTCTATTTAAGAAAGTTGCTGAAACTGCTATTTCAAAATTAAATGAGGAAAGGGAGAGTTTCCTTTCCATTTTCATTCAAGATTGGATAATTAAGGCAGATGACCCAAATTTATCTCCTTTGGCTCACATGCTCGCCCTTGTCCAGGGCAGAGTATTGTGACTAGTCATTTCCCCACAACCACCTGGGGTGACAGCGGTGTTTCTCCAGTAGATGGAGGAGTTCTTTAGCAGATGAAAGAGGAAGGAATGCTTGGGGAAAAAAAAAAAAAAAAAAAAAGCAACAGACATCCACTACAAAGTGAAATCCCTGTGACTTTATATTGAAATACATTTGAAGAAAAATGCTAATGGACTTTTTTAAAGAAGGTTTTAAAACTCACTATCCCAATATTGTCCTTTATAGAAAAAAATAATTCTGGTCCAGGGTCCAATCCACACTGCATTTAGTTTTCAGGTCTCCTTAGTCTCTTTTAACCTAGAACAGTTCAGCAGAATGATGTTGATTTTTATAAATTTTTGAGAAGTTGTCAACCAGTTTTCTTCACTATAAAGTTACTACATACCTCTTTTAAATTAGTCGTTTTGTGAGGAGATATTTTGAGACTGTGGAAATATTCTGTTTTTTATCAAACTTTCACCCTGTTTTAACGTCTATTAATGATTATGCCTGAGTCAGTTATTACCGTGATGTTAGCTTAATGGTGATTTTTCTAGCTTTACTATTATTTCTGCGTTTATCAGTTTACCTTCTACTACTATAAGGCACACCGTTTCCTTGTCCCCAACTTGTTTATACATTTGTTCATTTCTACTAGTATTATCAGCATTGACTCATGGATTCCTATTTTACTCAACTGGTTGTAAACCATTACTATCTTGTATTTTGATGTTCAAATTTCATGAAACGCACTCTGTGCAGCAAAATTCTAACCAGCTTCATTTTAGCAAATTCTGTACTACATTTTTAATGAATGTTTTTGTTTTTCATGTTTACTAGAGCTCTCTGAGGGGAGGGACTTTGTTTTATTCATCTCTGTATTTCCAATGTCTAACAGAATACTTGGATTGCAGTAGTGATCAAACACTTGTTGGGTGGATAAAGGGCTGCAATAGCTCTGAGGTGAATTAATTTTATTTTGTTTCATCATTTTCAGTAAATATAATCCTAGGTCTTTGACTTTTTTTCCTGCTATTGCAAATGGTATATTTTTATCTGTGGCTTTAGCTTTTCTTTGTACATTATCAATTTGCAAACAATAACAGTTTTATTTCTTCCTTTCCATTATTTACACCTTTTATTTATGTTCTTGTTTATTTTACTGTCTAGAACATCCAGTCCATTGCTAAATAAATGTGGTGATAATGGACACCCTCATCTTGTTACTTAACTCAGACAGAAAACATTCAGTATTTCATCATGAATAATATTTTTAGGATACCATTTATTAGGTTAAGTAGTTTCTGTATATTCCTAGTCTAGAAAGGTTTTTTTGTTTTTTTAAATCAGGACGGGTGTTGAATTTTATCTAAATTTTTTACTGTGTCTATTGAAATGATACATGTTTCTCTCCTTTATTCTGTTAAAACATTACACTGACTGATTCTGAAATGTTAAAAAGAATTCCTGAAATCAGTCCAAACTCATCATGTTTATCATTACATATATGGCTGAACTCAGTTTAATAATGTGTTAAGAATGTTTTTGCCCGTGGTTCCTTATCAATATCGTTCATAATTCTCTTCTAATAACATTCTCATCAGTATTTAACACTAATGTTATGATGACTTCATAATATAAATTGAGTGTTTTTTTCTTTTCTTATTCTCTGAAAGAGTGTGTAAGATGGCTATTATTTCTCCTTTACTTGTTTGGAAGTATTAATCAGTAAAACCATCTGTTCCTGAAGATTTCCTTGTAGGAGGATTTTAATTATGGATTCTACTTCATTAATAACGATAGATACGTTCAAATTTTTTATAATATATCTTGTGTCAGACTGGTGTGGTAATTATATTTTTCTAAAATTTGTTGATGTCATGTAAATTTTTAAATGTATGGTTCCAGTTATTCTAATAGCTTCATATTTTTAAAAATACCTTTATTATCTCTAATGGCATCCCTTTTTATTGCCCTAATCAGTCTTGATAGTGGGAACTTACTTTTAATAGTTATTTTAAATAAGAGTTTTGGTTTGTTGAACTTTCCTATTGTATATTTATTTTCTATTTCAAAAATTTCTGCCTTTATCTTTATTATTTTCTTTCTTTTACTTTCCTTGGGCTTAATTTGCTGTTACTTTTAAAACATCTTAAGAATGAAGATTAGTCCGTGCTTTTCGGTCTTTTTTATTTTCTAAAATATGTCTTCACAACTATACATTTCCCTCTTTGCAATTTTAGCTGTATCCCTCAAGATTTCCTATTTAGAGTTTTCATTATCATTTAATTCAAAATATTTTCTGATTTGCATTATTAGTTATTTTTTGACCCATGGTTTATTTAGAGTATACTAGTAAATTTCCATACACATGCAGGCTTTATAGATATATTTTTCTTATTAATGTCTAACTTAAAGCACTGTGGTCTGAAAAAATTATTCTGGATAATTCCAGTCCTTTGAAATTTTTATAGACTTGTTTTAATTCAAAGAATATTTGATTTTTAAAAATATTTTCTGTGTTTAACAAATGTGTAATTTTCAGCTGATACACAGAGTGTAGTGTTTGTGTATGTGTATACACAGAGTGTATGTGTGTGTTGTGTTTTATATACACAAAGAGTGTATGTGTGTATAAAATGTTTATTAGAGCAACTAGTGAATCATGTTTTCAACCATTCTATATTCTTATCGATTATTTTTATTTTCTCTGTTTATTCTTTTGTACACAAGAGGATATAGTATTAAATTATATCTGATGATTATGACTTTATTTATGTTGCTTTCTACATTTTGAGGCTACATTGTTAAGAAACTATACAGTTTTATAATTGCTGCCTCATCCTGCTGAAGTGTATCCTTTTTCTCTATAATGCTTTCTTGACTAAAGGGTCATGTTTTCTGATATTAATATAGTTTTTTTTTAACATTTGCATATGAAAAGATTTTTGTCTTTTCTTTTCAGCATTTATCTATTTTTATATTGTGTATGTGTCTCCTGTCAGCAACATAAAGTTTAAATTGAGTCCAGAATGACAAACTTATTTGTTTAATTGGAGTTTGTATTAGTGTGCTAGGGCTTCTGAGACAAAATACATGATAAGTACCAAAACTGGTGGCTTCAACAGCAGAAATTTGTTGTCTTCCAGTTTTGGAGGCTACAAGTCTGAGATCAAGGTGGTGGCAGGGTTGCTTCTTTCTGAGGGTTGTGAGATAATCTATTCTAAGCCTTTCAATTAGCTTCTGGTGGTTTCTGGCAATCTTTGACGTACCTTAGCTTGCAGATGCATCCCTGGTCTCTCTCTTCATCTTCATTTGGTGTTATCTCTGTGAGTCTGCTTCCAAATTTCCCCTTTTTATACAGACACAAGTTGTATTGGATTGAGCCCATCCTACTCCAGTATGACCTCATTTTAACTGATTATATCTACAATGACCCTATTTCCAAGTAAGGTCACATTCTGAGGTGTGGGGGTTAGGACTTCAACATATGAATTCTGGGGGAACCCAGTTCAACCTCTAACAGAGCATTTATTCTATTTAAATTTGATGTAAATACTGATAGATTTTGCTTTAAATATACCATATTAGTATTTTTTTCTCTTTCTTTGGTATATTCATTATTTCTTTGTTTTTCCTTTCCACTCTAGTCTTCTTTTTGGTTGATTATTTTCCCCTTGAGATAATCAAAAGCTTTTTATATGATTCCTTTTTTTTCCTCTATTAGCTTCTCTGTTGTATCTTATTTTATTTTCTTGTACAGCATGTAGTCTTAATTTATTATAGGAAAACTAAATAAGTTATTTTGCCACTTTTCAAGCAGTAAACCATACAACATTTGGAATTTTTTCTGTTTCGACTTTTCCATTAATGATTTAAAAAATTTTTTGTGTGTACCATTATTTTAGAACAGCATTATTGATTCACATGCCCTACAATTTAGCCACTTAAAGTGCTCCCTAACAACATACATAAGACACTTGGTTCATATAGTAACACAGTCTAATATTATTCATCTAATAATAAGATCTAGGTAATATTCTAGAATCATTAATTGGGATTGTTCATAGATCTTTTTTTTTTTTTTGCGGTGCGTGGGCCTCTCACTGCCATGGCCTTTCCCGTTGCGGAGCACAGGCTCCGGACGCGCAGGCTCAGCAGCCATGGCTCACGGGCCTAGCCACTCCACGGCATGTGGGATCTTCCCGGACCAGGGCACGAACCCATGTCCCCTGCATCAGCAGGCAGACACTCAACCACTGCGCCACCAGGGAAGCCCTTCATAGATCTTTTGAGAGACAACTTGGATAGTTGTCTATGTTAGTGTTCTTAGAGATTAAGATAACAATATGTTAAAATAAGGTACATTCACAGTTTATCACTTAAATGCAACCTTTTAATGATTTGATAATTTTAAATTATGTGATATGCTCCATAAGGGAGCTTTTCTGTTTCATACTGATATTTCCATATATTGTAATTAATAATATCAAGATAGAAATAGCAATAAAATGCAAAACTTTTCCCCCTTTTATAATAATAAGAAACCCTGCATGAGGTTATCAGGGCAGGTTGAAGAAAAGAGGCAGCTAAGCAATAATAGTTGGTACCATGGGAGTCTAATAAGCCTGCTTATGCAGTTTATTTATATCTCCTGGAAATCCTTGGGCTAAATAAGTTCAGGTATACCATAAACTGGGGTGAAAAGTATTTCCCACCAGAGAGCCAAGAGTAGAGCATTACCATAACCTGGACTTTGTCCTCAGCCATATTTTCCCTGAGCCTGCAAAAGATGAGGAACTCCTTCAAATGTGCTACCTTTCTGGTCTGCTAGAGCATAAGATAGCCTATTAATGCAATCTGTAATTGTCAGGCTTTCCAGGAAGAGATAAAGAGAAAAAAATAGAGGATGAATCTACTTCCTTACACTATACACAAAAATCACAGACCTAAATGTAAGACCTAAAACCATCAAACGTTTAGATGAAAACATAGAGTTAAATCTATGTGACCTTCCATTAGGAAGGGGTTTGTAACTGTAGCTATACTTTTTAATAGCCCTGTGACTCTTGATGATTTACCTGAAATTTTGTCTCTTAGTTTTACAGTGATTATAATAATACCAACATTATGAAATCTCCATATTTTAACCTACTCCCATCTTAGTTTTTACTTCCTTCCATTTCTTTCACCAGAGTGCCAACTAAGTTTTTATCAGGATATGGAGTCAAGTCTTTTAATATTAACCCACGCAGGCATGGGTGTTTACTATATACATCATCCCAGAAAAGTCTCAGATAATAACAAACCTGATATTAGCACTTATTAGATGTTTTATCCCTGTTTGTTCAATGATGTATTGACTGAATTCTCTCATATAGACCCTTTATACTTGTTAGCTCTCACCTTCCCTTCCCCACTTCCTCCCTTTCTCTCTCCATCCACCCCCACCCCCAGAGGCCTCTTGGAAGTGCTCTCTTACAGTACTCAGGTGTATTACTTTGGTGCCTTCTTTGTCTCTGATACATAACCTTTTTATACCTCTCATGCCATAATTGCTAAGAGAACTTTTTTGGGAACTAAGTCTTCCAGAGATCTAGGCAGAAAGTGTAGGACAGCCCTCCTCAACTTGTGAAAACTAGAAGTGTTTTACTACAATTTTCTCTTTATATTCACCTTGGAGGTACTGTTTCTATGTACACATTTGTCTTTGTGCTCTTTCTGTAAGCCAGAATATTTTCATCATTCTCCAGTATGACAAAAAAAGAAAGACAGAAAGCAAAAACTAAAAAGCAACGACAAACTAGGTGAGATAGGGTGAGTTAACAAAATTTTTATCAAGACATAGAGCTTTGAAAACTCAAGGTAAAAATTAACTTTTCCTTATTTCTTTTTACATTTTCTCTATTTTCTGTCTACCCGTTAATCAGTAGATGACAAGGTTCTAAATAAGTGGACAGGGGAATGAATGGGCAAGGGAATATATAAAGGGATTAAAGTATTGCAGGACAAAAAAAAATGTTCGTTGCCTCGTTTTTTTTGTTTGTTTGTTTGTTTGTTTGTTTTTTTGTGGTACGCGGGCCTCTCACTGTTGTGGCCTCTCCCGTTGTGGAGCACAGGCTCTGGAAGCGCAGGCTCAGCGGCCATGGCTCACAGGCCCAGCCGCTCCGCGGCATGTGGGATCTTCCCGGACTGGGGCACGAACCCGTGTCCCCTGCATCGGCAGGCAGACTCTCAACCACCACGCCACCAGGGAAGCCCCGTTGGCTCATACTTTATATCATCATGCTCCCTCAAGCTTAGCACAGTTCTTGACATAAAGAAAGCAATCAGCAAATGGTAGCAAGAGCAATAATAGTTCTAATTTTAGTAGTAATAATAGTAGTTGTAGTCATTCACTTATATAACAAAACCAGAATAAGTTCTTAGCTCTTCTGGCTTCTCCCTGGTTTCTCCAAAGGGCACATAAAATACGTTCCTGCTCTTCAGGTGCTCACCATCTGGGGAAGCATGGCATGAATGGAGTACAACATGCTAGAATGTATCTTGGCCTAAAAGAGAAAATGTACTTAAATAAAGACTATTTTTAATCACAAGACATTTTGACTACTTTTTAATATTTAACCATTTTAAAACATTTTTGGTGGAATAGATTATACTAAAAAGTGCAAAAACCATACATGTGCAGTACAATGAGTAATTATAATATGAATGCCCATGTGGTCTGTTCCTCTGTCAGTCTGCTCCTATTTTAGACCAGATCCCCTCCATCTCCTCACAAATAAATATAATCCAGACTTTTATGTTAATCGCTTACTTGCTTTTCTTTATGGTTCTGTCCCCTTTTGAGTATGTCCCTCGTTTTTCAACTTTATGTAGAGTCTATTGTGTTTATTCATGTGTATCTTTCTTCTTTTGTCAACATTATGCCCATGAGCAATATGTAGTTCCCTGCAGCAGTACTCATTTGTTTTCATTGTTTTATAGTATCCCCTTGTTTAAATACTTCAATGTATATTTCCATTTCACTATGGATGGACAACTGGGTTTTTTCGAGTTTGGGATTGTTACACATAACACTAATGAACACATTTTTCTGCATGCCTTCTGAGCACATGTGCAGCCCTCTGATCTGTTAGGAAGTCTCTACATTCATGATCAGAAAAATCTCTCAGGACAGAACTGTTTTTTACGTGGGCCTCTCACTGTTGTGGCCTCTCCCGCTGCAGAGCACAGGCTCCGGACGCGCAGGTTCAGTGGCCGTGGCTCACGGGCCCAGCTGCTCTGCGGCATGTGAGATCTTCCCAGACCAGGGCACGAACCCGTGTCCCCTGCATCGGCAGGCGGACTCTCAACCACTGCGCCACCAGCAAAGCCCCGGAACTGTTTTTGAGAAGTAAACTTATCTCTGTGGGATCTTACATTTCCTAAAATTCAATCTGGTGTTCTTCACTGCCTTGTTAATTTTATGGAGTTTTTTAAAGCTTTTCATGAGTATTTCATTCAGCTTTTTAAATTATACTCAGTAAAAGGGACCATATAATTTAGCCCAACGTTATTAGAATCAGAATTCTATCGAGCATTATTTACACTTTTAGTTTAGTTTTTTTTTTAAATAATTGTGATCATACTGCATATCCAATTTATATCCCACTCTTTATTATTATTTTTTGCATCTTTATTGGAGTATAATTGCTTTACAGTGGTGTGTTAGTTTCTGCTTTCTAACAAAGTGAATCAGCTATACATATACATATATCCCCATATCTCCTCCGCCTTGTGGCTCCCACCCCTCTAGGTAGCCACAAAGCACCGAGCTGATCTCCCTGTGCTATGTGGCTGCTTCCCACTAGCTATCTATTTTACATTTGGTAGTATATATAAGTCAATGCCACTCTCTCACTTCATCTCAGCTTACCCTTCCCCCTCCCTGTGTCCTCAAGTCCATTCCCTACATCTGTGTCTTTATTCCTTTCCTGCCTTTAGGGTCTTCAGAACCATTTTTAGATTCCATATATATGTGTCAGCATATGATGTTTGTTTTTCTCTTTCTGACTTACTTCACTCTGCATGACAGTCTCTAGGTCCATCCAACTCACTACAAATAACTCAATTTATTTTCTTTTTATGGCTGAGTAGTATTCCATTGTATATATGTGCCACCTATTCTTTATCGATTCATCTGTCGATGGACACTTAGATTGCTTCCATGTCCTGGCTATTGTAAATAGAGCTGCAATGAACATTGTGGTCCATGAATCTTTTTGAATTATGGTTTTCTCAGGGTATATGCCCAATAGTGGGATTGCTGGGCTGTACGGTAGTTCTATTTTTAGTTTTTTAAAGAACCTCCATTCTGTTCTCCATAGTGGCTGTATCAATTTACATTGCCACCAACAGTGCAAGAGGGTTCCCTTTTCTCCACACCATCTCCAACATTTATTGTTTGTAGATTTTTTGATTATGGCCATGCTGAATGCTGTGAGGTGATACCTCATGGCAGTTTTGATTTGCATTTCTCAAATGATTAGTGACGTTGAGCATCCTTTCATGTGTTTGTTGCCAATATCTATATCTTTTTGGAGAAATGTCTATTTAGGTCTTCTACCTGTTTTTGGATGGGGTTGTTTGTTTTTTTTGAAATTGAGCTGCATGAGCTGCTTGTATAATTTTGGAGATTAAATCTCTGTCAGTCGCTTCGTTTGCAAATATTTTCTCCCATTCTGAGGGTTGTCTTTTTGTCTTGTGTATGGTGTCCTTTGCTGTGCAAAAGCTTTTAAGATTCATTAGGTCCCATTTGTTTATTTTTGTTTTTATTTCCATTTCTCTAGGAGGTAGGTCCAAAAGGATCTTGCTGTGATTTATGTCATAGAGTGTTCTGCCTATGTTTTTCTCTAAGAGTTTGATAGTTTCTGGCCTTACACTTAGGTCTTTAATCCATTTTGAGCTTACTTTTGTGTATGGTGTTAGGGAGTGTTCTAATCTCATACTTTAACATGTACCTGTCCAGTTTTCTCAGCACCACTTATTGAAGAGGCTGTCCTTTCTCCACTGTATATGCTTGCCTCCTTTATCAAAGATAAGGTGACCATATGTGCATGGGTTTATCTCTGGGCTTTCTGTCCTGTTCCATTGATCTATATTTCTGTTTTTGTGCCAGTACTATACTGTCCTGATTACTGTAGCTTTGTAGTACAGTTTGAAGTCAGGGAGCCTGATTCCCCCAGCTCCATTTTTCGTTCTCAAGATTGCTTTGGCTATTGGGGTGTTTTGTGTTTCCATACTAATTGTGATTATTTTTTTCTAATTCTGTGAAGAGTGCCAGTGGTAGTTTGATAGGGATTGCATTGAATCTGTAGATTGCTTTGGGTAGTAGAGTCATTTTCACAATGTTGATTCTTCCAATCCAAGAACATGGTATATCTCTCCATCTATTTGTATCATCTTTAATTTCTTTCATCAGTGTCTTATAATTTTCTGCATACAGGTCTTTTGTCTCCTTAGGTAGGTTTATTCCTAGATATTTTATTCTTTTTCTTGCAATGGTAAATGGGAGTGTTTTCTTAATTTCACTTTCAGATTTTTCATCATTAGTGTATAGGAATGCCAGAGATTTGTGTGCATTACTTTTGTATCCTGCTACTTTACCAAATTCATTGATTGGCTCTAGTAGTTTTCTGGTAGCATCTTTAGGACTCTCTATGTATAGTATCATGTCATCTGCAAATAGTGACAGTTTTACTTCTTCTTTTCCAATTTTGATTCCTTTTATTTCCTTTTCTTCTCTGATTGCTGTGGCTAAAACTTCCAAAACTATGTTGAATAATAGTGGTTAGAGTGGGCAACCTTGTCTTGTTCCTGATCTTAGTGGAAATGGTTTCAGTTTTTCACTGTTGAGGATGATGTTGGCTGTGAGTTTGTCACATATGGCCTTTATTATCTTGAGGAAAGTTCCCTCTATGCCTACTTTCTGGAGGGATTTTATCATAAGTCGGTGTTGAATTTTGTCAAAAGCTTTCTTTGCATCTATTGAGATGATCATATGGTTTTTCTCCTTCAATTTGTTAATATGGTGTATCACGTTGATTGATTTGCATATATTGAAGAATCCTTGCATTCCTGGAATAAACCCCACTTGATCATGGTTTATGATCCTTTTAATGTGCTGTTGGATTCTGTTTGCTAGTATTTTGTTGAGGATTTTTGCATCTATGTTCATCAGTGATATTGGCCTGTCATTTTCTTTCTTTGTGACATCTTTCTTTTTTCTGTTTTTTTGCGGTACGTGGGGCTCTCACTGTTGTGGCCTCTCCTGTTGCGGAGCACAGGCTCCGGACGCGCAGGCTCAGCGGCCATGGCTCACAGGCCCAACCTCTCCGCGGCATGTGGGATCTTCCCGGACTGGGGCATGAACCCATGTCCCCTTCATCGGCAGGCGGACTGTCAACCACTGCGCCATCAGGGAAGCCCTTTGTGACATTTTTGTCTGTTTTTGGTATCAGGGTGATGCTGGCCTTGTAGAATGAGTTTGGGAGTGTTCCTTGCTCTGCTATATTTTGGAAGAGTTTGAGAAGGATAGGTGTTAGCTCTTCTCTAAATGTTTGATAGAATTCGCCTGTGAAGCCATCTGGTCCTGGGCTTTTGTTTCTTGGAATATTTTTTTTTTGCAGTACGTGGGCCTCTCACTGCTGCGCTGCCCCCCCCCCCCCCCCCCCCCCCCGCCGCAGAGCACAGGCTCTGAATGTGCAGGCCCAGTGGCCATGGCCCATGCGCCCAGCCGCTCCACGGCACGCGGGACCCTCCCGGACCGGGGCACGAACCCATGTCCCCTGCATCAGCAGGCGGACTCTCAACCACTGTGCCACCAGGGAAGCCCTCTTGGGATATTTATAAGCACAGTTTCAATATCAGTGCTTGTGATTGGTGAGTTTATATTTTCTGTTTCTCCTGGTTCGGTCTCAGAAGGTTGTGCTTTTCTAAGAATTTGTCGATTTCTTCCAGGTTGTCCATTTTATTGGCATATAGTGCTTGCAGTAATCTCTCATGATCCTTTGTATTTCTGCATTGTCTGTTGTTACTTCTTTTTCATTTCTAAATCTATCGATTTAAGTCTTCACCCTTTTTTCCTTGATGCATCTGGCTAATGGTTTATCAATTTTGTTTATATTCTCAAAGAAACAGCTTTTAGTTTCATTGATCTTTGCTATTGTTTCCTTCATTTCTTTTTCATATCTCTGATCTGATCTTTATGATTTCTTTTGTTCTGCTGACTTTGGGTTTTTTTGTTCTTTCTCTAATTGCTTTAGGTGTAAGGTTAGCTTGTTTATTTGAGATGTTTCTTGTTTTTTGAGGTAGGATTGTATTGCTATAAATTTCCCGCTTAGAACTGCTTTTGATGCATCCCATAGGTTTTGGGTCATCGTGTTTTCATTGTCATTTGTTTCTAGGTATTTTTTTATTTCTTCTTAGATTTCTTCAGTGATCTCTTGGTAATTTAGCAGTGTATTGTTTAGCCTCCATGTGTTTGTATTTTTTACAGATTTTTTTCCTGTAATTGATATCTAGTCTCACAGCATTGTGGTTGGAAAAGATACTTGATATGATTTCAATTTTCTTAAATTTACCAAGCCTTGATTTGTGACCCAAGATATGATCTATCCTTGAGAATGTTCCATGAGCACTTGAGAAGAAAGTGTATTCTGTTGTTTTTGGATGGAATGTCCTGTAAATATCATTAAGTCCATCTTGTTTAATGTATCATTTAAAGCTTGTGTTTCCTTATTTATGTTCATTTTGGATGATCTGTCCATTGGTGAAAGTGTGATGTTAAAGTCCCCAACTATGATTGTGTTTCTGTTGATTTCCCCTTTTATGGCTGTTAGCATTTGCCTTTTATATTGAGTTGCTCCTATGTTGGATGCATAAATATTTACAATTGTTGTATCTTCTTCTTGGATTGATCCCGTGATCATTATGTCGTGTCGTTCTTTTTCTATTTTTATAGTCTTTATTTTAAAGTCTATTTTGTCTGACATGAGAATTGCTACTCCAGCTTTCTTTTGATTTCCGTTTGCATGGAATATCTTTTTCCATCCCCTCACTTTCCATCTGTAGGTGTCCCTAGGTCTGAAGTGGGTCTCTTGTGGACAGTATATATATGGTCTTGTTTTTTGTATCCATTCAGCCAGTCTATGTCTTTTGGTGGGAGCATTTAATCCATTTACATTTGAGGTAATTATCGATATGTATGTTCCTATTCCCATTTTCTCTATTGTTTTGGTTTGTTATTGTAGGTCTTTTCCTTCTCTTGTGTTTCCTGCCTAGAGAAGTTCCTTTAGCATTTGTTTTAAAGCTCGTTTTATGGTGCTGAATTCTCTTAGCTTTTGCTTGTTCTGTACAGGTTTTAATTTCTCTTATCAAATCTGAATGAGATCCTTGCTGGGTAGAGTAATCTTCGTTGTAGGTTTTTCCCTTTCATCACTTTAAATATGTCTTGCCACTCCCTTCTGGCTTGCAGAGTTTCTCCTGAAATATCAGCTGTTCACCTTATGGAGATTCCCTGTTTGTTATTTGTTGCTTTTCCCTTGCTGCTTTTAGTATTTTTTCTTTGTATTTAATTTTTGATAGTTTGATTAATATGTGTCTTAGCATGTTTCTCCTTGGGTTTATCCTGTATGGGACTCTCTGTGCTTCCTAGACTTGATTAACTATTTCCTTTCCCATATTAGGGAAGTTTTTAACTATAAACTCTTCAAATACATTTTCAGACACTTTCTTTTTCTCTTCTTTTTCTGGAACCCCTATAATTCAAATGTTGATGCATTTAATGTTGTCCCAGAGGTCTCTAAGACTGTCCTCAATTCTTTTCATTCTTTTTTCTTTAGTCTTCTGTGCAGTAGTTATTTCCACTATTTTATCTTCCAGGTCACTTATCCATTCTTCTGCCTCAGTTATTCTGCTATTGACTCCCTCTAGAGAATTTTTAATTTCATTTATTGTGTTGTTAATCATTGTTTTTTTGCTCTTTAGTTCTTCTAGGTCCTTGTTAAATGTTTCTTGTATTTTCTGCATTCTATTTCCACGATTTTGGATCATCTTTACTATCATTACTCTGAATTCTTTTTCAGGTAGACTCCTTATTTTCTCTTCAATTGTTTGGTCTGCTGGGTTTTTACCTGGCTTCTTCATCTGCTGCGTGTTTCTCTGTCTTCTCATTTTGCTTTACTTACTGTATTTGGGGTCTTCTTTCACAGGCTGTAGGTTCATATTTCCCATTGTTTTTGGTGTCTTCCCCCAGTGGCTAAAGTTGGTTCAGGGGGTTGTGTAGGCTTCATGGTGGAGGAGACAGGTGCTTGTGTTTGGTGGATGAAGCTTCATCTTGTCTTTCTGATGGGCAGGACCATAGCCGGTGGTGTGTTTTGGGGTGTCTGTGACCTTATTATGATTTTAGGCAGCCTCTCTGCTGATGGGTGGTGTTGTGTTCATCTCTTGCTAGTTGTTTGGTATAGGTTGTCCAGCACTGTAGCTTGCTGGTTGTTGAGTAGAGCTGGGTCTTAGCGTTGAGATGGAGATCTCTGGGAGAGCTTTTGCTGTTTGATATTATGTGGAGCGGGTAGGTCTCTGGTGGACCAATGTCCTGAACTTGGCTCTCCCACCTCAGAGGCACAGGCCTGACACCCAGCCATAGCACCAAGACCCTGTAAGCCGCACAGCTCAGAAGGAAAGGCAGGAAAGAAAGAAAGGAAAAGGAAGGAAAGGAAAGAAAGAAGGAAGGAAGGAAGGAAAGAAGGAAGGAAGAAGGGAGGGAGGGAGGAAGGAAAGAAAGAAAGCAAGAGAGAGAAAGAAAGAAAGGAAGGAAATAAAAAGAAATAAACTTATTAAAATAAAAAATAAAGGTAATTATTAAAAATAAAAAAATTAAAGAGTAATAAAAAAATAAAAAAGAAAGAAAGAGAGAACAGCCAAACCAAAAAAACAAATCCACCAATTATAATAAGCTCTAAAAACTATATTTAAAAAAAAAACCTGACAGAGCCCTAGGACAAATGGTGAAAGCAAAGCTATACAAAGTCACACAAAGAAGCATACACCTACACACTCACAAAAAGAGAAGGAGAAAAAAACTATATCTATCTATATCTATATCTATATCTATATCTATATATATATATATATATATATATATATAAGGAAGAGAACAATCAAATCAATAAACAAATCTACCAATGATAATAAACTCAATACTAAACTAAGAAAAACATAAAACCAGAAACCAGTCAGTCACATACTTAGCAAACCCCAAGTCTACAGTTGCTCCCAAAGTCCACCACCTCAATTTTGGGATGATTCGTTGTCTATTCAGGTATTCCACAGATGCAGGGTACATCGAGTTGATTGTGGAGGTTTAATCCACTGTTCCTGAGGCTGCTGGGAGAGATTCCCTTTCTCTTCTTTGTTCGCACAGTTTCTGGAGTTCGGCTTTGGATTGGCCTGGACTCTACTTGTAGGTCGCCTGAGGGCGTCTGTTCCTGCCCAGACAGGACGGCATTAAAGGAGCAGCTGAATAGGGGTTCTTGCACACTCAGGCCGGGGGGAGGGAGGGGTACGGATGCCGGGCGAGGCTTCGGTGGCAGAGGCTGCAGCGGCAGAGGCCGGCATGACGTTGCACCAGCCTGAGGTGCACCGTGTGTTCTCCTGGGGAAGTTGTCCCTGGATCATGGGACCCTGGCAGTGGAGGGCTGCACAGGTTTCCGGGAGGGGAGCTGTGGATAGTGACCTGTGCTTGCACCAGGCGTCTTGGTGGCTGCAACAGCTGCCTTAGCATCTCATGCCTGTCTCTGGAGCTCCTTTAGGTGGTGCTCTGAATCCCCTCTCTTCACGCACCCCGAAACAGTGGTCTCTTGCCTCTTAGACTTTTCCCCGGACTCCCTCCCGGCTAGCTGTGGCGCACTAGCCCCCTTCAGGCTGTGTTCACACCACCAGTCCTCTCCCTGGGATCCGACCGAAGCCCGAGCCTCAGCCCCAGCCCCCACCCGCCCTGGCGGGTCAGCAGACAAGCCTCTCGGACTGGTGAGTGCCGGCCCGCACGGATCCTCAGTGCGGGAATCTCTCCGCTTTGCCCACCGCACCCCTGTTGCTGTGCTCTCCGTGGCTCCGAAGCTTCCCCCCTCTGCCACCCGCAGTCTCCTTCCGCGAAAGGGCTTCTAGTGTGTGGAAACCTTTCCTCTTTCACAGCTCCCTCCCACTGGTGCAGGTCCCATTCCTATTCTTTTGTATTCTTTTGTCTCTGTTTTTTCTTTTGCCCTACCCAGGTACATGGGGAGTTTCTTGCCTTTTGGGAGGTATGAGGTCTTCTGCCAGCGTTCAGTAGGTGTTCTGTAGGAGTTGTTCCACGTGTAGATGTATTTCTGATGTATTTGTGGGGAGGAATGTGATCTCCATGACTTCCTCCTCCGCCATCTTGAAGGTCTTCTCCTTCAAGATTAATACTTTGTATTAATACTTTGTAATAAATACTTTGTATTCTATTTAATTAATTAATTAATTAAAATTAATACTTTGTATTAATTTTCTATTGCTGTGATGTTACCTTAAAGTTGGTTGTTTAAAACAGTACACATTTATTATCTCAGAGATTCCATAGGTTAATCTGGGCACATCTTGGCTGGATCCTCTGTTTAAGGTCTCATAAGGCTACAGGAAAATTGTTGGCTGTGTTGAGTTTTCATCTGGAGGCTTAACTAGGGAAGAACCACTTCCAGGTGCCCTCAGGTTGTTGGTAAAATGCATTTCCTCACTGCTGTAGAATCTTGACAGTTTACTTCTTCAAAGCCAGCAATGGATAGACAGTCTCTTCGACTTGAGGCATCTAACTTCAAGGAAAGCTTGGACCTTCTTTTAAAGGGCTCACATGATAGGTCATGGCCCCAGAATAATTCTTCTTTTTATTAACTTTAAGGCAAATAATTAATATATGGAAAGTCCCTTTACCTTTGCCTCATTCTGTTGGTTAGAAGCAAGTTGCAAGTTTTAACTGCACTCAGTGGGAGGATTAAACAGGAGTGCATACACCTAGGAGAGCTAATAAAGAGAACATCTTAGAATTCTACCTACCACATATTGTAACATATTTTCCTGTTATTTTTAACGATCTATTGTAAAGATGTTTCATGACTGTATTACATTCAAACATGAAGTATATTATAATTCACTTGAACACTAGATTATTGGAATATATTTATGTTCTGCATTCATAGTTTTTAAGGGTTCAAAAACTCTAATCATATCTGAACAATATTTGGGCCTCAGTTTTCTCAGCTATAAATCAGTGGTCCTTAGAAACCGGAAAAAATGAAGGGTAGGCACATTATTAAATAACTACTTGGCGTCTAGCTCAGTTTTCAAAACGCTAAAGGCAAATATTAGACACTAGAGTCATCTCATTTAAAAAAATGCTGTGTCAAAATCTTTGGCAGGTGACACACGAAAATAATCATGAAACAAAAAATAGTCATTATTTTGTAAAATAATAAAATAACAGTGGATAGATGCTCCCAAATGTAGATGATAGCATGCTGTCAAGAAATTTAAAATAATTCATTTCCATCGTCTGCAAACCAGCCATATCAATCATAACCTTCAGAGATTGCATGCTCACAGATTTAAATACCAGTATCTTGTTCATTTCAAAATATATCCAGCCTGGATTTAAACAGCACAAATCCCTTCAAAAATAGATTATCTTAAACCAAACTCATTATCTCGCATCACATCCCAACCATTTTTCTTTCCTGTGTTCTATATTTTAGTTAATGTCACCCTATCCACTCTTACTCAAGCCAAGATTGAGGAAGTAAGCCAATAGTAGCACTTACTACAAACATTTAGTCAATGACCAAGACAGAAATCTATTTTTACATTACATTGTCATAGTCAGAGAATATCTGTAGTTGACCCAATGCCTAATTTTTATAAAATTTTCTTTGGTTAGCTTGAAATAATTAATGAACTTTCATAACTAACTTACTATCAAGCAGTGCCTCAGGGATTGAATAAACAGTATCTACCCACTGATATACGGCAGATGTGTACTAAATGTGTTTACTCACTTTGATCATCATAAAATATTTGTTTTTAGTAATTCTGTGGGGTTTGTTATAGCCCAGAGCAATACCTGTCAAAAATCTCTCAATTTAATAGACAATTTTTATCATTATATGACTCATTGCTAACACATATGAATTAATATTAAAATAATCCAAGTTAGTTTTAACTTTTTGTTATTTTACAGGAAATATGTACTTACTACATACAATGTTTTAAAATATTTGAAACATCTATAGATATATAGACTTGAATGCATGTTTCTTTCTAGGCATTTTTAGAATATTTATACCTGGTACTTTAATGTTTTTAAAATTATACTGTAACCAGTTGAGATTAGTTTAGCTGTGAGTAGAAGAGACTTTTCAAAACAGTAGTTTAAACGTGCTAGAAGGTAACCCAGGGCTGGTAGAGCAATGCCATGATAATCAAGAAGTCTTCCTCCATCATCCTGACTCCTGACTCCCATCTTCAAGGTCACCTCAAAGTCTAAGTTGGCTGCTAGAGTTCCAGGCATCCTATTAAAATTGTAGTTCAGAAGAAGGACAAGTAAGGGTACATCTCATTTCAGTCATTTCCTTTTAAGATACCTTCTCTGAAGTTCTTGTCAACATTTTAACTTATACCTCATGGGAAATAAGTGACTCACATGATTATATTTCCCTGCAAAAGAAGCTGGAAAATAAACTGTTCATTCTGGGAAACAATATACCAGGGAAAATTGGGACTCTGTTACTAAAGGGAAGAATGGATATCGAAAGGGGAACTAGTACTTACACACGTGCATATACATGTACAGATAGCCATACAGACTTGGATGTATATATATATGTGTGTGTGTGTGTATATATATATATATGATTGCTTATCCTGTTTTTTCTCTACACACCTGTCTAAATTCTACTTCTTTGTGATTCTTAAAATAAACATTTAATGGCTTGATTAAAAAGTAACTGAACTGATGTATTATAATTTGCCATAAAGTTGATGATAGGCTTTTCAATATTATTATTGTTGTTATCGCTTGCTATGCTGCTGCCATGATGACTGCTGCTGCTGCTTCTACTCATGAAACAGCTATCATAAGCCAGTGGTTTTCTTAAATAGTTTACATATATGTTAGGTGAATAAATTTGATTCTTACACTTGTCTTCAGGCATGGGCTAGCAAGGGTAGCATAGGTAACACAAGCCCCAAATGCAGGAGCATTTACAAATCATGCAAATTTTACTTAAGATTTTCTTTGGGAGTATTAGAGGAGACTGCATGGCCCCCAATACAATAAAACATCCTATAATGCTCCTAATTCATCATTTCCCTCATAATTCAAGGCTGCTGAATTAATCAGTTCTCTCCCTTGTCAAAGCCTGCCAATACTGGACTTTTCCCTTATTCTTCCATTCTATATTTTATCTATTTCCCTAGCCTCCAGGACCTTTTTCATTTTAGATGGCATAAAATTCTAAATGTCTACCGCCTCTAGCAATGTGTGAGAATATCTCTTCATTGTATACTCACCAGCACTGATATTATAATTTAAAAAACCATAATTGTTTTACAAAACAGTATTTTTGTTCACATTTCAATTACTAAAAACTTTGAAAATTTTCTCAGACACTTGCTAAATAGTTGGATTTCCAAATTATTCCTTCACCCAATATTTATTGAGAGCCCATTTTATGCCAACCCTTCCCCTAGGTGTTGAGGATACAATGGTGAACCAAAGAGAAAAATCTCTGCCCTCATAGAACTTGTATTTTATTTGGTGAGTCACAAAATAGACAAAGATAAGCAAAATGTATAGATAGTGAGATGATGGTCATTGTTATGGAGGAAAATAAAGTAGGGATTTAAGAAAGAGGGCTTATAATTTAAATAGGATGGTCCCACTCTGAAGGTGACATTTAAGACTGGAAGGAATTGATGGTTGAAACTACACATACTCTTAAAGATAGATGGTGAGATCCAGAAAAAAGGGAAAGAGAATGAAAAGTCTTGAGCAAAAGTTTGGCCAGTGGGTTTAAGAAAGAGCAAAGTGGCCAATCTGGTAAGAGTTAAGTGAACAAGGGCCATAGTAGTTCTGAAATCAGAGAAGCAGTAGTAACCACACCATGTAGGAATTGGTGTCCAGTATAAAAACCTGAGCATTTTCTCCAAGTGAGATGGGATGCCAATGCAAAGTACTATAGTAGGAGCAAAGCAGATTTGAGAGAGAAAATTAGGAGTTCAGTTGTAGACATGTCAATTTTGAGATTTTTTAAAGATTAAGGACACGTTGGCAGTTCAATATAGAAAGACAGCAGGAAAGGTCCAGGCTTCTGTGAATCATCTCTTTGTATCCTTTACTCAGTTATCTGCTATATTTATAATTTTTTTAATGTAACTGGGCATGGACTTTTTATGTAGTAATATTATTATATTACTGTTTAAAATATGCATAACATCAAATTGAAATGATCATTATGTTGTAAAGGGCCAAACAATGTTAATACAAAAAATAGGAGAATCCAAAAAGACTGAGTAGGGTGGGTGTGTTTGAGAGAGATGGGAGGGAGGGAGGGAGGAATAGAGAAGAAAGAATGAGAAAGGGGGAGGAGAGAGAGAGAGCGAGAAAACACATAATGCTTTTAGAGACATGAAAGCTTCCATATGGTGTCAGTTTGTCAAAACATTTCTGTAGGAGTACTGCCGGAAGTTTCCACCCACACACATATTTAGTATATAAACCCTCAGTAAATGCATTCCTTCCTCTGTATGTGTATGCCTTTCTTTCCTCTCCCATTTTTTTCAGCTTTTCAACTAGATTTTCCATTGGTGATAACTTGGCTGCCTCAATGCCCACAATAATATCAAGACAAAGTCTAAACCATATTTTTTTCCTGAAGAATTATCCAGATTTCTAGAGGCCTGAATTGTGTCAAACAGCATCTCTGTGCTGATCGTTCTGTCTGCATTGCTCCACAACTGTGCCTCTTTAATTGCTATGGCAACAGCACAATAGCACCAATATAACCACAGAGACTAGTTACATGAAATGTTAAACACCATCGGCAAACTGAAACATAATGGATAGCATGACATCTCAAAGACTCAGAGAGTCACCTTTCAGAATTCCAAAGAAGAATAGATAAAGCACTAAATCATTTACTAGATTTGAAGCACAAATGGCATTCGAATTTGTATTATAACCCTCTTGATGTTCTTTCAAGTTGTCATAAAAGCAAGGTGAATTCTGAGAAGGGAGCTGCCGTATTCTTGGAAATTGGAAGAAAACAGAGGTCATCTACAACTCTGCAATGACAGGATAGTTGATTTCATTGCATTTCACATTTGTGATAATATTCTATATCCTAGACCTTTCTCCCCTGTGTCCATTGAAACCTGATTACCTGCAATAAGATGCAACAGAAAGAGAAACGAGCATATTAAATTCAGATTGGAGTCTTCAAAGAGTAATGTTTTCAGACCTTCACTGAGATTCAGTTTTCTCATCATTCAGTACCAAGTCAGATGTGGAACATTTTTACCCTGATGTTTTCCACAAGGCATTGATACGGGGTGGGGGTGGGGGGGAAGCACACTTCTTCAGCTTTGAAGTTGATAGAGAGCAGCAATGTGATACCCCAGCTAACAAGATACTCTTTATCTGAGAACTTCCTTATCTGAAAGCCACATGCCTTTCACCGTTTTACATACTCTTCTCCTTTTGTGTGCTTCCATCAGTCATCTCTCCTCTCTTCTGTTCCACACAGAGAACTTTTATTTTGTCAAACATGGAATTTGGATATCCCTTGTTATTTTTTCTATTTTTTAAATTGAAGTATAGTTCATGTACAATATTACATAAGTTACAGGTGTACAACATAGTGATTCACAATTTTAAAGTTTATATTCCATTTTTAGTTACTCCAAAATACTGTCTATATTCCCTGTGCTGTATAACACATCCTTGTAGCTTATTTATTTTATACATAATATTGATAGTTTGTACCTCTTAATCCCATAGCCTTCTATTGCTCCTCCCCTCTCCCTACTGGTAACCACTAGTGTGTTCTCTCTACCTGTCAGTCTACTTCTTTATTGTTACATTCACTAGTTTGTTTTATTTTTAGATTCCACATATAAGTGATATCATGCAGTATTTGTCTTTCTCTGTCTGACTTATTGCACTTAGCATAATACCCACCCCAAGTCCATCTTTGTTGTTGCAAATTGCAAAATTTCATTCTTTTGTATGTCTGAGTAGTATTCTATTGTGTGTGTGTGTGTGTGTGTGTGTGTGTGTGTGTGTGTGTGTGTGTATATATATATATATATATATATCTCACATCTTCTTTATCCATTCGTCTTTTGATGGACACTTAGGTTGCTTCCATATCTTGGCAATTGTAAATAATGCTGCTATGAACATTGGGGGTGCATGTATCTTTTCGAATTAGTGTTTTCCTAATTAAACTTAAAAGCTTTTGCACAGCAAAGGAAACTATCTACAAAACAAAAAGGCAACCTACTGAATGGGAGAAAATAATTTGCAAGTGAAATGACTGATAAGAGTTTAATACCCAAAATATATAAACAGCTCATACAACTCAACATCAAAAAAACAACCAACCCTATTAAAAATGGGCAGAAGACCTGAATAGACATTTTTCCAAGAAGGACATACAGATGGCCAACAGGCACATGGAAAGATGCTCAGCATCATTAATGATCAGAGAAATGCAAATCAAAACGGCAGTGAGATATCACCTCACACTGGTCAGTATGACGATCACCAAAAAGAACACAAATAACAAATGTTGGTGAGGTTGTGGAGAAAAGAGAACCCTCTTACACTGTTGGTGGGAATGTAAATTGGTGTAGCCACTGTGGATAATAGTATGGAGGTTTCTCAAAAAACTGAAAATAGAGCTACCATATGACCCAGCAATACCACTCCTGGGTATATATCCTTTGTTTCATTGCCCCTTTAAAATCCATGCCTTGGGGTACTCACCGTTCACACACAAAGTAGATTATCACATTTTCTGTGAAACAAATAACTATCCACTTCCCAGATAAATTATACCTGTACCTGTCCCTTATAGGCACTACTGTCTTAATTAGTGCAAGTTTTAAATATAAATTATTTTGCATTTTTATACACACATCCCCCCTTCCCCTTCCCAAATACTTCCCAGTTATATCTGAACATCCATAAGGAATGCTTACAATCAGTTCATTTTAGGAAACCACTTGTCACCTATGCCAACTTACTCAACTCTAAACTACTGCTGTTCTGGCATTTTTGTAAACCTTCACAGCCTCTTAGCACTGGCCTGTTCTAGGCTGCTTTCTCTCCCCAGGCTTGTCTGCAAGGGAGAATACATTCTCCTTCAGAGTTACTGGTAGTATTTACTCTCAGGATTCATGGACAGTCAGTGACATTATAGAGTCTCTGCAGGCAGACTCCTAAATGGGCAAGAAAAGGGACAACTCAACCCACTTCACTGGGAGAATACTGAGACCTCATTATACACAGAAGTCACTCTCCTTTCTGATGTAGAATTTATATTCTTAAAAGAATACTTAGCATTATGGACTTAAGTATTTGGGTAACTTCAGTCATATCTGAACGCACCAAAGAAAAATGAATGGTTAAATGTGTCATTTGGGTTGTCATCCAATATGCTCTTAAGTCTCCACCATAGTAATCTGCCAGCACCTTTTAAATGTAATTTGATTATGAAAGAGACCAGGAAAAAAAGTGAGTAAGTCACTTGAAGAACTTTAGGAATCACTGTTGGAATTAATAACCCTTTATGTCCAAGTGCTGCATAATCTGGAAAACACAATATAAGTAATATAAATAAACATCATTTTATCCTAGAAGGAGTATGGGTTTTGGAAGTAAATGTATGTCCATCTTAAAGCTACCTTTTTGTTTACTTTCTGTATGACCTTGAGGGGATTACTTAAGTTTCTTAAATTTTATTTCATCATATAAAATGGGAATAAAGGTAACTGCTTTATATGGAGTTGTGCAAGGATTAAATGAGATTTGGTATGATAAGTACATTGCATAACAAGTCCATTTTAGCTTTCTAATGTAAGCTAACAAATATTAAAAAATTTTATAAAAGAAATAAAACATTTCTCTATGTAGCATTCACCTTAATTTTAAAAGCAGAGAAGTGATGAAATATTTGCATATCTACTAGATAAATAGAGCATGGCAAACATTCCATTTAGTAATCTGGTTTAATTATCATTTATTAGCATCTCAATCTTGTTTCCTCATCTATAAAATAAAAAGACCATTACTTCCTTCATGTTTACCTGTGCTCTGTGAATGGTAACTATTATTTTTTTTTAATTTGGTTTGTCTAAGTAACTGGCCTCTTGTCCATTACTGTAAATAATAAGTGTTTATATACACATATGCCATGATGAGTTAAAAATACATATATGTGTACATATACATGTTGAGAACAAAAATTATAGGATGCTTTTTTAACTCACAGACCCATTTGAATTGTGTAAATATAAATATCAAAATGTATGGTAAATAAAAATATTTTACAGTCTGCCTTTTATTATACTAATTGTGAATGTGTTTATCTAATCAGATCCCAGCCTTCTAAGCTTGTTAGATTCTAGCAAAGCACCTTGTAGATGGTACAGAAGCTAAATAAATCTTGCTGAACTTAATTTAAAAAATGAAAAAAAATGAGTGAATGGATGTGTGAGTGAATCTTAAAAATTTATTATGTTCAATGTGCTTAGGAATTTTTCTAGCAAATATTATAATCAAAGACCAAAGGATTATTGTTCTAGGTTATATTTGTCATATTTTTAGGCCTGAATTTAACAGGTTCAATTGCAACATCTTCAGTACATGTTTTAGCAGAGAATGGAATTATAATATTATCATTTATAGTCCTTCTAGAATAAAAATTAGGGGGAAAACCTAAAATATTTGAAATGAGTACCAAATGTGTTTCATTATCTAAACTACATTGTGAAATATCATTTGCCATAATGTAACCATTTTGACACATCCTAAAACAACTCATCAGTGTCAGCAGGCATCAGCATCTGTTCCCAGGCATTAGCCTGGGCAGAGGGGCACTAATTGAATTGGTAGAGCTCTGCTGAAAGATGGCAAGGCAGCTCCTGAGGAGCCAGATAGCTTTCCTTTAACTCAACATATAAATTGGTACCATACTGGCTTCTGCAGAGAATAGATTATATTCTCAGTTGGATGTAAGATCTAAATTTGCTTTTATATCCTGTTATTGTTGCCAAATAAATACTGATTCTCTTGAGCATATGTTATGTAATAGCCATGGGCTGAAAGAAGGATGCAGTACTGGAAAATGATTTTCCAGTTTGTGTGTGATAGACACTTTGTAAATGTGTCACTTTGTGTCTGAGAGGAACTAGATTGAGAGAACATATAATATAGAGGTGTGTAAATATTATCTAAAGAGCTGTAACTGTATGACTATTTACTGAGTTACAGCCCCCCTCAAATATTATTATTAAAAAGCGATCTTTGTTGTTTGCATTTAACTATTTAGATAAAGCAACAGACGAATAATGTTTTGAAAGAGTTTCACTTAACTAGATAAGAATGAGGATAGTGTCTATACTCAATATCTTGTAATAACCTATAATGGAAAAGAATCTAAAAAGGAATATGTATACATATGTGTGTGTATATGTATATATATATATACACAAAAGAAAAATGAGGATACTGTGTTTGATGGTCCTTATGTTTTTTTTAATTTAATTTTTTATACAGCAGGTTCTTATTAGTTATCTGTTTTATACATATTAATGTATATATGTCAATCCCAATCTCCCAATCATCCCATCCCCCCCTTTCCTCCCTTGGTGTCCATATGTTAGTTCTCTACATCTGTGTCTCTATTTCTGCCTTGCAAACTGGTTCATCTGTACCATTTTTCTAGATTCCACATATATGCATTAATATACGATATTTGTTTTTCTCTTTCTGACTTACTTCAATCTGTATGACAGTCTCTAGGTCCATCCAATGGTCTTTATAAATGTTTAAATTATGAATTCCAGCAAAACTGACAAATACTCCACTCTTCCAGTCACATTCATTTTCTTCAAGTGGGATTATATTAATTTAAAAAATATGTCAAGAATTAGTTTTTGAACTTGTAGGAAGTGAAACTCTGTTTCTTTATGTGATTCCTATCTCCTATTTTTTACAAACTTTGAAATTTCCACCTTGTCCTAAGATAACATGGGAATGCTCATGGATCACAATTCATATGATTCTGTTATTACTTACAGGTCTCACCTAAAAAATAAACACAGAGTTAAGAAAGTGGTGCACATTTTATTCTAAACCTATTGCTACTTAGTAAATCACCTTATCAGCAGTGAGATGATATTACATCAGGCAGTGTGTATGTTACCTGAGGGAGTAAATCAGATTATGAAATAGGGTGCATAATTTGGCTTGGAACGGAAACACATCTTTGAAGATATATGATAGAGCTAAGAAAATATGTATTTCTAAAATATTTATGACTAAGTTCTGATTAACTACCAATAACTTGTCATTTTATAAATTCTTCTTCCTTTGAAACCAATGTTTGGAAATATAATAGAAAACCCATATTTCCTCTTTTAAGCTTAACCAACTCTGTTGTGGAAACCTTGCCATAAATAAAATGCACGAATTTCAAGTGTATAGCCAATGAATTCTGATGAATGTATACTACTATTACAAATAAGATATAGAATATTTCCATGACCCGCCCCCCCAATCTTTTTGTACTCTTCCCCAGTCAATCTACCATCCTCCAACCAGGCAACCACAATCAGTAGATTTGATTTCTATCACTATGCATTAGCTTTGCCTGTTCTAAATACATGTATACAGTTGACCCTTGAACAACAAGTGTTTGAACTGTGCGGGTCCACTTATACACAGTTTTTTTTTCAATAAATACTTACTACAGTACTACACAGTTCACAGTTGGTTGAATCCGAGGATGCAGAACCACAGATGTAGAGGAACTGCAGATACAGAAGGCCAAGTATAAGTTATACACAAATTTTTGACTATGCAAAGGGTCAGTGCCCTTAACCCCTGTGTTGTTTCAAGGGTCAGGTGTACTTGGAAGTTTACAGTATGTATTGTTTTATATCCAAAATTCTTCTGTTACAGGAAATGGTTTTGAATGTTGTATTAGTTTGCTAGGGCTGCCATAACAAAGTACCACAAACTTTAACAGAAATTTATTGTCCCACAATTGTGGAAGCTAGAAGTCTGAAATCAAGGTGTCTGTCATGCTTGGTTCCTTTTAAAGGCTGTGAGGGAAAATCTGTTCTATTCCTTTCTCTTAGATTCTAGCAGGCTTCAGAGTTGTTTGGATTGTAGATGATGTTCTTACTGTGCTTCACATTGTCTTCCTTCTGTGCATGTCTATCTTTGTGTCCAAATTTTCTCTGTTTATAAGGACACAATCATATTGGGTTAGGGTCTACATGAATCACCTCACTTTAACTTGATAATCTGCAAAAAACCTAACAAATAGGCTCACATTCACGAGTATTTGAGGCTAGGACTTCAATTTTTTTTTTTTTCTTTTTTTTTGCGGTACGCGGGCCTCTCAGTGTTGTGGCCTCTCCCGTTGCGAAGCACAGGCTCCGGACGCGCAGGCTCAGCGGCCATGGCTCACGGGCCCAGCTGCTCCGCGGCATGTGGGATCCTCCCGGATCGGGGCACGAACCCATGTGCCCTGCATCGGCAGGAGGACTCCCAACTACTGCGCCACCAGGGAAGCCCCAAAATGTTTTTTAATTGAGATATAATTGTCATATAACACTGTAAGTTTAAGGTGTAAAAATGTGTTGATACATTTAGATATAGCAATATGATTGCCACTGTAGCATTAGCTAACACTCCTATCGTGTCACGTACTTCTCATTTCTTTTTTGCAGTGGGAATAATTAAGATCTAGTCTCTTAGCAACTTTGTTGTTTATAGTACAGTATGGTTGTCTGTAATCACTACATTGTGCATTAGATCTCCAGGACTTATTTATCTACTAGTTGCAGGTTTGTACCCTCAAACAACATCTCCCCACTTCCTCCACCCCTCAGCCCCTGGTAACCACCATTCTGCCCTCTATTTTTATGAGACAATTTCCTAGGTACTTTGCATTTTCAGATAAGGAAAAAAATGAGGAAGAATTAAGGAAGGAAAGGAAAATTGAAATGAATCCTCCAGGCAATGTAGACTTTCAAGTTTGGAAGAATGAATAAGAAGCAAAAGAACAGAAAGGAAAAGTCACTCAGGGGTTTTAGCTATGAGAGAGAGGAGAGGGTGAGGGAGAAGGGGAGGGAAGAGAGAGAAAGGATAGTTCAGTCACTTTCCTCCTATAGAGGTATTTCTGACTTTCAAACACAGAATGCCTGGCATGGCACTGAAGAGATGAGAAAAGCTTGTAGGATAGCTCAGTTAGAGTGCAAAGCAAAGAAATCCAGAGGTGAAATTAAAGATCAAGGAGTTCTCCTTGGCAACCAGAAAAAAGCTGGAAACAGAGTTATAAAGCTCCAAAACCACTCTAGTGCTAAAATCCATGTCTTACTGAATAGGAAACTCCCAACCATGCTCTCAAAGCATTTGAAACTGTGGTGAACTGAATCACAATAATACAATACTGTAAAATTCCTAGAAGATGACATAAGAGAAAACCTAGATGACTTCAGGTGTGGTGGTGCTTTTTTACATACAACAGATTTGCAAAAGACAAATCTGATAAAGGATTGTTATCCAAAATATACAAAGAACTCTTAAAACTCAGTAATTTAAAAAATGATTAAAAATGGGTCAAAGACCTTCACAGACACCTCACCAAAAAAAGATATGCAGATGGCAAATAAAATATGAAGAGATATCCCACATCATATGTCGCCAGGGAAATGCAAATTAAAACAATGAAATGCTACTACACATCTATTAGAATGACCAAAATCTGTAACACTGACACCAAGTGCTGAAGAAGAAGTGGTACAATAGGAACTCTCACACATTCCTGGTGCAGCCACTCTGATGGTTTTTTAGAAAACTAAACATGTTTTACCATACAATCCAGCAATTGCATTCCTTGGTATTTACCCAAAGGAGTAAAAAATACATGTCCACACGAAAGCCTGTACATGGATGTGTATTGCAGCTTTTTTCATAATTGCCAAAACTTGGGAACAACGAAGATGTCCTTCAGTAGGTGAGTAGATAAACTGTGGTATACCCAGACAATGGAACATTATTCTGTGCTAAAAAGAAATGAGCTGCAAAGCCTTGAAAAGACATGGAGGAACCTTAAAAACATATTAAACGGAAGAAGTCAATCTGAAAAAGCTACATACTGTATGATTCCAGCTCTATGACATTCTTGAAAAAACAGAACTATGGAGACAGTAAAAAGATCAGTGATTGCCAGGGAAGGGCTGAGGAGAGATGAATAGGCAGAGCACAGAGGATTTTTAGGGCAGTGAAAATACTCTGTATGATTCCAAAATGGTGAATATATGTCATTATATATTGACATATATAATGACATATATAATGTATAATACCAAGAGTGAACCCTAATGTAAGCTATGAACGTTAGGTGATTATGATGCGCCAAAGTAGATTCATCTGCTGTAACAAATGTACCACTTTGGTAAGGGGTGTAGATGATAGAGGAGGCTCTGCATGTGTGGGAGTAGTTGGTATATGGGAAATCTCTGTACCTTCCTCTCAATTTTGTTGTAAACCTAATACTGCCCTAAAACAATAAGATATTTTTTAAAAAGTTTATTAAAAGTTAGGCTGGTTTCTCCTCACCCCAATTTATGCCAGGTGGGTTCTTCTATTTACTTTTCTGTTGATGGGGGAAGAAGGGGGACACCTCTGTATATCCTCTCTTTCATCAAGGACTGTCATTATGTGGAATATAGTTCCATTAAGTTTATTTGTATTTTCAGCATTATGATGTTGTTATTTTTAAAAATATATAATTTGTAGCTTATCCAGCATATTTAATTGTTAGGGTGTGAATGTTTTTTGTAACTGTTTATATCCACACCAGAGTACTATTTATAAACATATTAAAACACAATGAAATATTTTATACCTACCCACAGATATACCATTTCTGTTGCTTTTTATGCATCTATAAAGATTCAAGTTCTTCTGGTAATGAAAATTTCAGTTTGTTTCTCTCAAAATGTTTTTATTTTACTTTCATAATTTATGAATATATAAACCCCCACCCAGTTTGGCAGGCCTTTCTTTTTCTGGAAGCTCTTTAAAGAGATTTCTCATTGTCTTCCATCTTGCTTTATTCCCAAAGAGAAATCAGTGAGGAGTCAGGCATTATTTTTATTTTTATTTTGTTCACCATATCTTTTTGTAATGTGTCCTATTTTAGGGACTGCTCTTAAGATTGTTTTTCCTCTTTCTTTGGTTATCTGCAATTTGATTGTGTTGTGTCTTTGTGGGTTTTTCTTGTTTTCAGCTTGGATTTTTCGGGTTGTTTTTTATCACAAATTTGAAAAAAAGAAGTTGCCTTTATTTCTTCAGATATATTTCTACATTACAGCTTTCTTCTAATACTCCAATTATATGTATGTTTGACTTTTTAATATTTTTCCACAAGTCACTGAGTTTTTGTTCACTTTTTTCCCCATCAGTGTTTCAGTATACTTAGTATCTATTGTTCTGTCTCTATGTACAGAGATTACTGGTGTTCTTTTGATAACTCTCTCATTTCTGGTACTTTGCCCCATAAAGTCAGGCCACTTGAGACTCTGCACTCCGATCTCAGTTCTCTTCAATTGAATAAGACTCTTCATGCTTTGCCTTGTTTTCCCTCCTTGTGATGTGGTTTGGAAAGTGACTCTAGGGATCAATGATAGGGTTCATTTTTTTTAATTCACTTTTTAAGGAACACAGTTCTCTGCTTCCTTTTCTCCAATGTCTGAAACAGACATTTTACATATTTTTGTACAGTTTCTTTTTTTTGTTTGTTTTTTTAAATTTTGCTTATTACTGAAAGGCTAAGTACTAGTTATTCTGTCATGAACAGAAGAGTAAGACTATTTCATTTGCTGAGAATGACAGTTCATATTCATTACAACCACATTTAATATGACATAAAATAGGCATAAAATAAATCAAACCTATAAGAATAGGTTTTATTTAGAAAACTAGGTGCATCATTTCTAGAATAATTATGTATTTCATATTTTCATCAATTAAACATTTAAGTGATTTTCTGCAGCTGTTTTCCCTTTTGGTGTTTAAAATTACACGTACTTTTTGAGAATTTTAATCATGTATGCGTTAGTATTGTTATTTATTTATTTATTTTTCTGTACGCGGGCCTCTCACCGTTGTGGCTTCTCCCGTTGTGGAGCACAGGCTCCAGACGCGCAAGCTCAGCGGCCGTGGCTCAACGGGCCCAGCCGCTCCGCGGCATGTGGGATCCTCCCGGACCAGGGCGCAAACCTGTGTCCCCTGTATCAGCAGGCGGACTCTCAACCACTGCGCCACCAGGGAAGCCCAGTATTGTTATTTTTGATGATTATTTTCAAGAGCAAATACTTAAGATCAAGATAGAAATGAAACTGTCAAGTTTTTTAAAAATAAATTTGAATAAATACAAGTGCACTAAGTTTTTTTCAGAAAAGGAAAATGGAATATGACATCTTGGACTCACTGTCAAGTATTTTGATGACTGCTTTCCATAAATTATCTTCAAAAATCCACATTATATCACATGAAACATTCTAATAGTTAAGGAGCTCAGAGCATTTGTGGTAAATTTTCAGCCTTTTTTATATTTGAGAACAGGATCCTGTATTTGCAGCTAGGATGTGGAGGTTGTACTATATTCAAGATAGTTCGTAAAGATGAATAAAATTTAATTAACAATTAATTACTTTCAAGTATCTTGCCACAAGGTTAACAAATACAAATATTGTCTCTTTTTGTTTATGCTCAGACTAGTAAATTGAAATACTTGCAAATCTCTAAATATGTCTAAGCTTTTGAATTTACAAGATGTCTTTTGGAGGTTTAGTGGAAATTTTCCTGAGCTCCCACCCTCCAGTCTGGGCTGAATGTCTCTTTTTTGTGAACCCAGGGAGTGCCCTGGACATATTTCAAAAATAGCACTTAATTGACAGAATTATAATAATCTGTTGACTTCTTTGTTTTCACCAGTTGATTTTAAATCTCATGAGGTCATGAATGGTATATTTTTTTTATCCTAGGGTCTACTACACAGACAATACAGAGTTAATATTTTATATTTGGTTAAATAAGCAAGTGAATAAATTGGTTCTATATTCTAATTTGCATAAAAAAGATTATTTTAGTAGGAATATGAACTTCACTCAAATGACTGGATGCTAACACTATATTTTGTGTCTTCTCTTACAGGCTCTTAAAACTGATCTACAATGGAAAAATTTCTTTTTTATCTGTTTTTCATTGGCATAGCAGTGAAAGCTCAGATCTGTCCAAAGCGTTGTGTCTGTCAGATTTTGTCTCCTAATCTTGCAACCCTTTGTGCCAAGAAAGGGCTTTTGTTTGTGCCACCAAACATTGACAGAAGAACTGTGGAACTGCGTTTGGCAGACAATTTTGTTACAAATATTAAAAGGAAAGATTTTGCCAATATGACCAGCTTGGTGGACCTGACTCTATCCAGGAATACAATAAGTTTTATTACACCTCATGCTTTTGCTGACTTACGGAATCTGAGGGCATTGCATTTGAATAGCAACAGATTGACTAAAATTACAAATGATATGTTCAGTGGGCTTTCCAATCTCCATCATTTGATACTGAACAACAATCAGCTGACTTTAATTTCTTCTACAGCATTTGATGATGTCTTTGCCCTCGAGGAGCTGGATCTGTCCTATAATAATTTAGAAACAATACCATGGGATGCTGTTGAGAAGATGGTTAGCTTGCACACCCTCAGTTTGGATCACAATATGATTGATAACATTCCTAAGGGGACTTTCTCCCACTTGCACAAGATGACTCGGCTAGATGTAACATCAAATAAATTACAGAAGCTACCACCTGACCCTCTCTTTCAGCGAGCCCAGGTCCTAGCAACCTCAGGAATCATAAGCCCATCTACTTTTGCATTAAGTTTTGGTGGAAACCCTTTGCATTGCAACTGTGAATTGCTGTGGTTGAGGCGTCTGTCCAGAGAAGATGACCTGGAGACCTGTGCTTCCCCAGCACTTTTAACTGGCCGCTATTTTTGGTCAATTCCTGAGGAAGAGTTTTTGTGTGAGCCTCCTCTCATTACTCGTCATACACATGAGATGAGAGTCCTGGAGGGTCAGAGGGCAACCCTGAGGTGCAAAGCCAGGGGAGACCCCGAACCTGCAATTCACTGGATTTCTCCTGAAGGGAAGCTTATTTCAAATGCAACAAGATCTCTGGTGTATGATAATGGAACACTTGACATTCTTATAACAACTATTAAGGATACAGGAGCTTTTACCTGCATTGCTTCCAATCCTGCTGGGGAAGCAACACAAATGGTGGATCTTCATATAATTAAGCTCCCTCACTTACTAAACAGTACGAACCATATCCATGAGCCTGATCCTGGTTCTTCAGATATCTCAACTTCTACTAAGTCAGGTTCTAATGCAAGCACTAGTAATGGTGATACTAAAATCAGTCAAGATAAAATTGTGGTGGCAGAAGCAACATCATCTACGGCACTGCTTAAATTTAATTTTCAAAGAAATATCCCGGGAATACGTATGTTTCAAATCCAGTACAATGGTACTTATGATGACACCCTTGTTTACAGGTAAGAAAAATTAAGCAAATTTTTGTACTTGCTGTGCCTCTTAGTGTAGGACTTGATAATCTACTACTGATTTTTTTCAATCAGCAGTGCTACTCTGTGTTGTAATTAAAGTACTCCACTTTTTTAAAGTATATAATGTAAGGCTTGTGAAAGGTGAATACATGTGGAAAAATATTTTGAATGCTGTTATTTTCAGAGAGTTCAAATTTATATTTAATATTATGCTTACTTACTTTTTCCCCCTCATCTAAGAGATGTGACTATCAGAGAACAAGATTGATTTATCTTAAAAATTCAAAAACATACCAGAACTTACACATCCACATGAGTGTTCTTTCCTTCAAGGAAGTCACATTGGGAGGCTATACTATTATCCCAATAATGCTGCCATTGCTCAAAGCATTTTTGGAATTATCTTTAGAACCTTCGTCATACTATTTTGAATATCCTCAGTGGTGGCAAATCTTCGTCTTTTGAGGGTGAATTTGAATTTTGGAAACAAGCAAAAGCCATTTGGAGCCAAGTCTTGTGAATAAGGTGGGTGATCAAGATGGGTATTGCCATTTTTGGTCAAAAATAGGATGTAACTATAAAATAATGAGACTGATTTTTTGAGTGATTGAGTTATGTGTGTGTGTGTGTTGTCTCATATACACTGGTTCTTAAGACAGTTCCAAAGAGAAAGTTTATAAGTATTTTGAGCAGTGAAAGTATCAGTGGAGTTAAATGTGTAATCTCTGGGTAAGGATATTTGTGGAGAATTTGCATCTGACTAAAGAATTTCTGGTATGTTTTTCTAAAGTTCAGCCTCATTGATTTATAGTCACATCTTGTCCAATTTTCAGTTGGAAATATACATTTTTACCTCTCCATATAATTTTACTCATGATAGACTATTGTTACTCCTAGGAAATGATGTAAAATCATGGCTTTGAAATATACATGTGTATACGTATATATATATATATATATATATGTATATATATATATATACAAATATATATATTTTGCCTTTCAGCTTTTCTGAAATAAGGTAAAATCAGATTTTATATATCCAGATGAATTCTTGAAGATAATTTGATTTTTGCTCATGTATGGAAATGAGAGAAATTTTTTTTAAAAATAAGCTTGGGCTGGATACAAAACTGACCTAGCTAACCATGTGACCGATGCTGGGCAAGGTTCTACTTGGCTGAGTTTTAATTTTCTCATCTTTAAAAGGAAGAGATTAGAGTAAATGGTTTCTAATATTCCTCTCATCACTAAATGTATGGGGATGTAGACTGCGATGCGTGTATATTAGCATATAGTAGTTTGCTGTTGTCATACTCAGCTTTTCACTTAGGCTATGGATTATTTAACCCGTTGTCAAAGATGAGCATCTACCCCTACCCCTTACTTTCCTGTAGGTACTAGACATTCTATATACTTTAAACGTTAGCTCTGTAAAATAGGTCAGTTTCTATTTTCCAAATTCCAAGATTTTAATCCTTCCATGACAAGTAAATTCTCTTATGACCCTGAGGAAATTGCTTGAATTCCTGACCTTAATGTTTGTCATGTGTAAAATGGTGATAATGCCTACCTCATAAGTCATTGTAAAAATGAAATCATAATGCATATAAAGTGCTTAGTAATGCCTGGCATTTCTTATGCACTCACTAAATGGTAGTGATCTCAACCACAATACATACTCGAGCCTAAAAGTTTCTTGGTACATTTAGAACACATTATTTAGGTTATATAATAGATTAGCATTGCCAAGTCTTGAAATTTCTAAAACTCTTTCAGAGAAAAAAGAGAGTTTCAAGCCTATTTTCCAAATTAAATCTTAGTCATATATGGTTGCTACTGAGTAGAACAAGGTAGTGAATAGGAGCCACAGAAGACTTTAGTGATACAGTGGATTCAGAGGTGTCTTAAACTCTTATCAAACTTTACAGACTATGTTGTGAAAGTAATTTCATCAGCCCACAATGGGGAGAATAAGGGATTTATGCTCTGGTCAACAGCTTTGCCCTGTTCATGATTCTAGGATAATATTACGCATCAACCTCATTTATAGATAAAAGCATACTGGGAACCAAGTGTTGAAGACATAAGAGAGGGTTGAGATCTGTAAATAAAGTACTTTAATCTTAGTAATTATCTTAGTTATTAAAGATAGATTTAATGGGTACCATTCCATAGTAGCTTATAACTGATTTGAAAAAGAAATACTCTGAATTTCATTTCCATTCTGGTTTCTAATGTGATTGTCAGTGTTTTCCCTTCCTTCAAATTGGCTTTTAGTCACAGAGGTGTTGTAAGTGCTAAATGGATTTGTTTAGTAGTCAGATAATGTCACAGTCACGCCTTTCAAAAGTAATTTGTCATAAATGATTTTTTTAGCAGTGGCTTTTATTAGGAATTCTGCTTTGCCAAGCAATGTAATTAGTAAGCTTGTCAAGACATAGTGCAGGCACCATTAATATGATGCAGAATCCAACAATTACTTTTAGCCATTTTAACTGGGTAAATATAAGATTAGATCATTTTCTCATTTCATATGTTATAAACGTGCTTATCTTAATGAGTACTAAAATGAAACAGAACTAAAGTCATAATGACTGTGTGTGTATCTGTTTTGTTTTGTTTTTAATATTAACACAAATTCCATTGTCCCTCAGAATGATACCTCCTACGAGCAAAACTTTTCTTGTCAACAACCTGGCTGCTGGAACTATGTATGACTTATGTGTCTTGGCAATATATGATGATGGCATTACTTCCCTCACTGCCACAAGAGTCGTGGGTTGCATCCAGTTTACTACGGAAGACGATTATGTGCGGTGCCATTTCATGCAGTCCCAGTTTTTGGGAGGCACCATGATTATTATTATTGGTGGAATCATCGTAGCCTCTGTGCTGGTTTTCATCATCATTCTAATGATCCGGTATAAGGTTTGTAACAATAATGGACAACACAAGGTCACCAAGGTCAGCAACGTCTGCTCTCAAACTAATGGGGCTCAAATACAAGGCTGCAGTGTGACGCTGCCCCAGTCCATGTCCAAACAAGCTGTGGGACACGAAGAGAATGCCCAGTGTTTTAAAGTTGCCAATGACAATGTGATACAATGTTCAGAAACTTGTTCAAGTCAGGACTCCTCTACCACTACCTCTGCTTTGCCTCCTACCTGGACTTCAAGTACTTCTGTGTCCCAAAAGCAGAAAAGAAAGACTGGCACGAAGCCAAGTACCGAACCACAGAGTGAAGCTGTCACAAATGTTGAGACCCAAAACACTAACAGGAACAACTCAACTGCCTTGCAGTTAGCTAGTCGACCTCCTGATTCTGGCACAGAGGGACCCACATCTAAAAGAGCACATTCAAAGCCAAGTAAGTTTCTCACTTTGCCTGCTGAGAGATCCAGAGCAAGGCACAGGTACTCCCTGAATGGAGAATTAAAGGAATGCTATTATTATATTAACTCACCGAACACATGCGGACTGTTTTCTAAAAGAAGCATGTCTATGAATGCGATGTTAATTCAGTCCAACAGTTCTGATGGGCATAGTGGAAAAGCAACTCTTTCAAATTCTGAGTGGATATTGGAAAGCACTGTGTAACCTATTATTTCTTTTTAATGAAAAAATTATTTTGAGAACTCACATAGGAAATTGGAATTTGAAATCCCAGTCTTATCTCTCTGATTCATGGCTAACAGAGCCATGGCATATAAACCCTCTAGGGTATAGTTACTTCATATATACATGGATATATATGAAGTAACTTCATATATATCCATGTATATATGAAGGTCATACATATAAAATTGTTTAGGGAAAAAGCATGACAGCAGTGCCTTCCCCATTCTAGGACCAGCTACCAGGTTCTGCAATAGCAGACCACAAAATAAAAGTTATCATATGAAAAAAAAAGTCTTGCATAAATAATGATATTTCCTCCAGTCTTACAAAGTACCACCTATGGATGATTGGTATTTTTCAATGAGTAGATTGTATATTTTCTTTCAACGACAGTGGTGTTTGTTTTTAGGCAAATATTTTAGAGAACAGCTCTGTGTTGTCATGTTGTTTAAAATAAAATAGTCAAGTATACCCAGACAGTGTTAAAATAAGTACCCTTCTAATCAACATTCTTGGTTCAGGTGCCTTAATGGGTCTAAGATATTTCTCATCTATGACACAGCTTTTTCAGTGGGAAGCAGAAGAAAATGCAATTGATTTTTCATTTGGCAAAAAATGCCAATTCAGTTTTAAGTCACAGGCCAGTTTTAAGTCATATGCATCTGCCTGGGCTTATGAAGGTGTTTTCATTCATTCAGTACACATTTGGTGACCAAATGAGCTTTATATTTTTCTTAATGCAAGTTAAATAGGGAAACAAAAATACAAAACTGCCTTTATCAAAGGAATATTTATTTTTATCACCAAGTTAAATAAAAATCTTCTAATAGAGTTCTTATTACATTTATAAGCAATATAAAGTCATTGCTCATTAACCAGATAGTAGTTTCATTTTTGCCTTCTGCTCTGTAATTCTGAATTTGAATGTTTCTCTCTGAGTAAATGTATTTATTATTTGAACCAAAACTTGTGATGAAATTTAATTAGAAATTATACAGCTTAGTGGGAATATGTCATTTAAAAAAGGATTTTTAATTTAGTCAGACCGTAATATTGCTCCTTGATAATATGACATTCTTGGACAGTCACTGAAATCAAGGTCTATAGAGAAATGTTCTATCTACTTGCTGAAATTTTTTACAATATTATATGGTAACTTAATGGTGTTTAATTAAAGATCAGTAAACAGGACTTTGGGGGTTTTTTGTTATTGTTTTATTTTGGGGGGTTTTTTTTGAGAATAAGGTTCATGTGGGAACGTTGCACAAAAAATTTTAGCCATAATATAATAAGATACGGACTTTATGTAAATTACTCCCTGGGAGTAAGTTAAACACACAGTAAAAGTTTAGTAACTCTTTCAGATTACTTGAAATACCATTTAAAACACAGGTGAAGAATGTCCGTTATTGGTTTAATTTCCTCTTGTTGGAAGCATTTATAAAATTTTCAGTTAATTTCAACTTGACCAAGGCACATATTATACATGATTTATCGTAATGACATTCAAAAGTGGATTAGATTAAAGCAGTTAGAGATGACTTTCTGAGCAACTCATGAAAAAATTTGTCTAATGGGCTTTCATTACCTTAGGTGTTTCCTAAATGCCTTTCCTGCCCTGCTTCTTTTTCTGAAGTTTGTCTTTCACATTTCTAAAATATAATCAGCCTTCCTGGTATATAGTTCTTGTAAAGAATAAATGAGATCACATGTGTGGTATTATTTTGTAAAATCAAAGCATTGCTCAAAGTGAAGTGTATTTTCAACACTATGTCTGTAATAATGCTCTAGTCCCAACTAAACATTTTTAATTAACACCAGTTACTTAATTCTTCATGAAGTGCTGATTGACAAAGGCATATTATTTTTCACCTTCCTAGTTTTTACCTGCATGGTATTAAAATATCCTGAATATATAAAAGATTTCAAAACTTAAAGAAATGAATCCCCAAACAAGGAATCTCTGGCACAATGAACATTGTGGTCAAGGGGGCACTGAAATCACACAGAACAGGCAGCAGCTTAGTGTGTCTACTCCAAGCTACTGATTAACTTATGTTCTATTTTCCAGTTGCCTGGATTTTTAAAAATCAATTTCCTGCTTATGCTTCTAATGAAACTTTAATTAAATATATTTTATTTCTCATAAACATTTAGAACTCATAATATCTAATCATGTGAAATTTTATTCTGTTTGACTAAAGCCATTTAAACCATTTAAATTGTTATTGCTTTTACAAGACTCTTTTTAGGGTGAATTAACCAAATGCTTGAACACTTGTTCTACAGGTGTTAAGAAGGCTTGAACAAAATATGTGAACAAAACTTGGCCTATCAAGAGGGTCAGATGTTATTTGGTGTTGTTGATAAGTATATGAAAAATGTTTTGCTCAGGGCAGTTTCAGTGTGAAGTGGCTGAAAGATAAATCTATGGGAAGGTTGGGGGTGATTAAAGGTGCCTGGTATAATATCCAAAATGCAGTAGTTACTCAGATGAATGAATGAGCAAATGGATAGATGAATAAATAAGTGAATGGAGCCAGGGAAGAAAGCTCAATATTAAGAACTTTGATTAATTAGCACAATGGAGATTTGTGATCCAGATATTATATTACTATAAGCAAGAAATTCTGTCCCTCTTGTTGTTTCTCTTTCTGTCATTTCTTACATTCCTTATTTAACCAACTACATATATGTGATTCAAAGCATATGGTTTTGCTGTTTGTTGTTGCTGACTGTGTATAGGTTGTATATATTGTTTTTGCTTCCTTGTTCTTAATTATTCTTAATTTTTAGTCATTTTACACTATGGTTTCCGTTTGTTCACTAACAAACTGACAAATAATATATTTACAGATATTTACTCCAAACTTTTTTAAAAATTATATGTATTTCTGTGTTACTTTTTGTTTTGGATAATTGTCCCCCAATTTGAAAATGTCAAACTATTATTAAAGTAGGTCTTTTTAAAAAAAAGTATATATAATAGATAAGTTCCATAAAGGAATAGTGAAGCATCTGAAGTAGACTCAAAATCCTAAGAAGTAATGAAGTTTGGTTTGATGAATATTATTTATTTTTAGTTTACAAATAGATTAGCACAGAGGTACATTAAATACAATCATTTAAATTAGATACAATAACACCTTTGCTGAGAACAACACATTTTCTACATTTTTTTTCTAACCATTAAATGTATTAGTTAAGTTGAGGTCACAGTAAGCTTTTTTATGCTTTTAGACAGTTGATTTTAGCTACTTTGCAGATATAGTTCACTAAAAAAGTTTTAGAATATATGTTTTTGAGCTATTGTAAGCCACCTATAGACATAACAAGTTTACTACCTGAATGATACATGCTTTCTCCACAAGAATTTAAAGAATTTGTTTAAATTATATGTCTTCCATTGTCTACAGGAATCTTCTTTATTTCATGAAGTATTTTCTGCTTTGCCTTAAAGCACTCAAAAAGTACTTCCAAACTAAACTTTAACTATTTTATTTGCTTATATTACTGTAAGGAAATTAATATTCATTTATAAAACTAAAAAATTAATAAAACAATTAGCACAAAGTTCACATCAATAGCCTTTTACTTCCTAAATTTTAGTATTTCCCCCTCTGTTTATTCATAATAATAAAGTTAAAAACAATCATTAAAATGCCAGTAGTTTAAAAAATTTCAAAAACATAAAGCATCTTCTTGTACAAGAATTGTGAAAGTAAATGGGGTGTTTCTTCCAAAGAAGACTTCAGATACGAGCCCGTTTTCTTCTCGGTGTGGCAGAATTCCAACTACATTTTATAATGATAAGCAAGCAGTGTTCATTTCTTTTAGACAGAATGAAGACTATGTACCCCCTTTCCCTTGCTCAGCCTTCCCTTGAGTCTCAGGAAGAGTCCAGTCTTTCCACTTCAACAGCATATGTGGAAGCTTCTGTGTGTGAGTGTGTGTAATGTGTTTTGGGGAAAGGACTTCAGCCCAGAGGTGGATTGGATGGGAATAGGATTTTTCTTATCTTCCTCCATTGGTAATAAAACACTAATAATCATAATAATCATAATGACAATTTACCTTATAGTGTTTGTGAGTTCAGTGTTAGTTGAGGTAAATTTATGGATAAAAAATATCTCACTTTTAAAATTTCATAGAGGAAAGAGAAAATAACCAAAATTAATGACTGGTATTTTAAATATAATTGTTTCAGAGCTCTGTCTTTCAGATTACTCAGTCCTTTCCCTCCCATGCTAGATAAATACATGCTGGGATTACAAATACAATTAGTTTTGTCAGGTTTGGGATAGGTTGTTTGTTTGTTCTTTTTTTGCAACAGAAACCATCCTTTTAGCAGTACAGAATAAAGAATGGTAAACGTATTACTGAGATCGAGTCTTCCTAATCGTGGTGTTATCTGAAGGGGGACATAGAAAGTAACAGTTTGTAACTGGGAGTATATTAAAGTATGAAATTACCTCTTTAAGGTAATATTAATGCATCTGCAATTTCATCAAATATCATAAATATTCAATATAACAATAATCAGTGTACCACTGTCTTCTGATTTTTTCAGCTATTTCAAAGTCAAAATTTAGGATCTAAAGTTACCATCAACGTGAAGGGACTTATGGAATATACTATGTGGGCTCTACCATAATGTAATTGCCTAATTATTTTTTTCTGTATAATGTGAACATGTCTTGTTATTGCTTTCATGTAAAACCTAATCTCCAGAGGTCATTGTAAATTTATATGAATATTTATGCTGGAGGTTTTATCAAAAAGTATTTTGTACTGTTCTCATCACACTCACCTGTGAACCCTTAGAATGACATTTTCCTGAGACACCTAATTTTTTCTTATAATTGTGTCCCTTCTTAATGACTAGAGTATTTGCTTTAAAATAGGACATTTGGGAGGAAATAGAATGTGTACTGTACAGGGCTATTTAATGATATTAAACATTTATAGCCAATTGGAATATACATATGAACATTTGAAGGCAGAATGTTTGCATTTAGAACATTACTGTTTTATATAGGGATAAACTGGTATTCAGCAAAACATGCTATTATTATCTTGGGGGTTATTGAATAATGGTTTATATTGTAAATTATTATTTTATACTTTGCGTGGTGAATATGGTAAAACCACATTTCCTGCTTTGGATTGTTTTTCCTTGATGTATCTTTCCATGTTAATCATATGCAACTCTGTGGTCGAAATGTTAACTTTGAGTAAGGAAAATGAATAGAAGCCTGATTCTCTTATTGAACTCTTGCAGGAAACGTGTGTTCCATATTGATAACTACTCATTTTAGTAACTAGAACAATATTTTTAAAAATTCTGCATTTAGAATATTATGTATCGGGAAATAGCCATAGAGAACTATGAAGTATTATAAAATCAATTGCAATTAACCCAATAACTGGTAAGTTGTTATCCAAAAAAATGTGCAGATAACTCTTTGTTAAGATGAATCTTATCAAGGTTTCAGTGAGAAGTATTTTAAGGTCTGTTTCATAAAAAATGAATTGTTCATGACACTGAAAATTTTATTCCCAGATGCTTTGCTGACTAATGTTGACCAGACTGTCCAGGAGACACAGGTGAGATTCTTGTTACCTGTCACATGCTTTGGCACTTAAGTGGGTATATTCTTTTATAAATGAATTTTTAATTTTTATTTTGCTAGTTTATGTAACTTGTTGAAATTTTCCATTAAAACTTACTCAATGCTCAGTGGTAAACAGTGAAGTTCAGTTTGGTTAAGTGAATTTCCAGTTCCTAAATTTAGACATATTTCTGGTTAACCAAATATTTCTGATTCACATTGTAAGAATAAAGGGAATACTAGTGTAACTTTGGAGTCACATTTGTAGTCACGCATGATATCATATGTATTTTTACAAATATTTCCCAACGTGAAGACAGTAGCTTGATAAGAATATATTCACTCCTATCCTTGAGCTCCACATTCTAATAGAAGCTGAGGTAATATATTAGGCCTCACCGAAAGTGGATGAACAGAAGTGTTTCATGTATATGAAATGAATGAAGCCGCTATAAAATGGAACAAAAGACAACACATGAAATGTTCATGGTATTCCTTTTGTCAACAACCAATTACTCTTCTTGGTTTTCTTTTCTTTCTTTCTTTTTTAAGTTTCAAATGAGTATTTGATTCCTGCATTTTAATTGGATCAGAAAGTGTGTTTCCAGAGCAGAATGACACTTTAGCAATCTGTTCAAACATCTGGATGCATCAGCCATTTGCTTAAGATTTGGCACAGAAAAAATATTCTGCTTTTAAAGGTTCTTAGAAAAAGCCATTGATTTATTTGTTGATAGTAAAAATAAGGATCTTTTTTTTTTTAACCATTTCTTATTTAAAAGATAACAATAACTTGGACCATCGTTCTGGGTTTCCCCTAAAGAATTCTATCCCCAAATCAAACAAAATGTTTTTCATCATTTCTTTACTGAATTTAGGGTCCCATTCTTATGTTGCAAAAAAACAAACAGATGGCTCACTAGAAACAATCAATAGCACAGAGTCGGGCACGTACTTGATGTTAATAGAATTGAACGGACCTGCACGAAGGTGCCTTTTTTCTCTACCACCTTCCCTTTCTTTCTCTCCCTCTCTCCCTTTCTTTCTTCTTTCTTTCTTCCCTCCCTGTCTCCCTCTGTCTTTGATTTGAAAACGTTAATTTATCATATAACTTTGGACACCTGGATGTTCTGAAAGAGAATATCCTTAGAAAGGAATTAAAAAGTCAAGCTTCCCCTATCAGAAGCATGATCCAGAATGGTTCTAAATGTTCTATCAAGATTTGGAAGCAGGAGAATCAATCTGATCATCTTTCAATTACCAATTAAAGCAATTCTCCAAGTATTCATATTTTGTGGGGCATGTTACATATTATTGTGTTTATTTCCTTATTTTACCACAGTGTTAGAAGTCAAGTTTAGAGAAAAGTAATCTCCTTGGGAGTTTGTGTGCTACTTGAGATAGCAAAAGGTTTGCCAATGTGATAAGTACATAAGATTTCTAATAGCAATTTTTCTTTGTCCCAAAGTAATTAGTATTAGAGAACTTTGGAAAATATAGCTTAAAATAAAAAAATAAATGTAAATATGTCATAACCCACCACCCAGATACGAATACTAATAATTTGGTGCATAATCTTTCAGTGATTTGTCGTTTCTGTATGTAGTAAATTCATGTGTACATATGTATGTTTGTATTAGATTTCATAGTGAATGTGCATATGTAGAATATGTCACCTGTTTTTAAAATTTTATGCTGAGTCTTTATTGAGTTCCTTTTTTGAAACATTATGTCATAATGTCATAGCAACTTTCCCTCCATGCTTTGGCTATTTTTTTTTTTCTTTCTACAAGCATTAGCTAGAAAAATAAATCCACAGGCAAAGAAGAATGTTAACAAAATTTAGTGGTAATACATCATTTACTCATTAGCCAATTTCTTGCTACATTTCTGTTATCAGATTTAAGTCACCATATGACTTCAGTGCAACTATTCTTGTTATTTGATAAATGATTTCTGCAATAGCAGGCTTATCATTTCTACAACTGTCAACACAACCAAACAGTAATGTCCCTTTGAAGAGACTGTGACCTGTGTGCTAGTCTTCTCATGGCTTTTCACACTGTCAGCAGTACCTTACCTTGTGAATGAAGTGAGGTAGAGAGCTGTCAGAGGTTCCTTGTGCTCACAGCTTCTTATTTTTTTGGTGGGGAGGTGGTAGTGGGATAAGGAGGATTATACAATTTTAGTTTAAGTTTATATTCCCTGTAGGATGGTAACACACATGTCTTTTTCCACCCAGTGGCAAAATATATTTTCCAAACATTTGGACATTGCCCATTGCCTTATATGGAGATCAAAATGTTCCTTATGTATATACACAATAAAATAAGCAAAAAAACTTAAAACACATTTTTAATATATTAAAAAAAATGTTTCCTAGGTGACAGTAGTAGTTCTTTTAGACAAACTATTAATATATAAGTGAATAAAGAGTTAGTGTTGATTAGAAATAAACAGCAATATTAAAACAACTATGGGAAAACACAGTTTGGAAATCGTATGAACTAAAAGCTGAGCAGCAAAACAAATGTGTGTATATGATTCAGATATGTTTCCAATGTTTTCTGTACAAACAAGAATGGCCAATATAAAATATTTGGCTCTGTAGGGTTTCTTCCACCTATGATATTACCTTCAAGTAAATTAAAAAAAATATAAGAGTAATAGAATAGACATTGTAAATAAAAATAATAATGAGTAATAGAATAGACATTGTAGAACACATTTAACTATTTTTATAATAATTAAAGCATACTTTTTGACGTATTTATTTGAACATTACAGAAAATCAGAAAAAAAATATATAGAACCCTAGTGTCAGCAATGACCTTTAGAAATCATTTCCTTCTTTTTAGATATCCTAACTATAAAGATAAAAAATCTCTCATGGGTCTTAATTACATTCAGAGTAAGAACAATAACAATTTCCCAGATCCATTCAATGTCGGGGTATATTTTTCTTCCTCTAATGTTGACGTAGCTTTAATTTCTCCTTTTATTTGTAGTACCATTGATAAGATTGTGCAGTGTTTTGCATGGTACCCTTTCACTGTCAAATGAGGACCATTGACAAAACATCCTGAACCTACCACAAATTCATTATTTTTAGTTCTTATAACATTTTAGCATAGTTATTATAGTCTATCTTGTTTTTTCTTTGTGATGCTCTTGTAATTTTGTGTTCCACATTTAGATCTTTATGGAATCATTATGCTTGTTTATTGATAAGTAAAAAGTGTTATTTTGAATCTTACGTATAAAATTTTTATTCAACTTCATATTACATCATCGTTTCAATAATGGCAGATTCGGGGCAGACAAATTCACACCATTGTTCCCAAAACCGATTGCTATTTCCTAATCTTAAAAATAACAAGTTTTTTATAAACCATAATCCCACAGTTTGTTAATGTTATTATGTAATGTGAAATTGAACCAAAAACTCTTTAAACTATGTCATAGTTATTCTATGTTATAGAATCATTAACTTGATATTAAAAGAAAGTTTGTTATTCTGGAATGATTTATTATTTCCAAAGTCAAACTAATTATACTGTCCACAATATTTTTCTTCTAGGTATATTTAGTCTTTTCTATATTACTACTTCCTGAAATGAAATTTGGTGTAGTACAATCATTTTTTTTAATCAAAGGGAACATATTACTGGATATACAAAAATAAATAAAAATCTTGTTGATAACCAATTTCACCAAAATAAGCTGTGCTGTGAATCCAATAGCAAGGAATTTAGCTATTTCCCATTGTAGTTTAAAGTGATTTTTGTAATGTTTTCCTTAGAATGAATATTCCAGGTAAAGTATGCTAGTGATGTCTATATTTCAGTAGTTTCCAAGTAATTATTTTTTAAAAATCAGATACACATCCATTATCTATTAACAATCTTCAAACATCCAGTAATTCTTTGTTCAGTAATTCTCAAAAATTATCGTTTATCTCAAAAATAACTTCACTTATTCCGATTAACTATTTTGAAATATTTTCTTAAGTAAAATATCTCTATAGTATTTTGCCTACCCTTACCACACAAAATTATCCAAATAGGTCCTATATCAACACTTTGATGTAGAATATTTGAAGTTAAGAAGCTATTTTTCATCCTTCATTTGTTCCATGCATTTTATAACCCTCAAATTGTAAACATGTAGTTGTTCTTGAATGGAAAGGAGAAAAATTACTTCTATTTCATATTATGCAATTGTATATTTCTCAAAAATTATTTTCTATCTTATTGAAGTATAGAATTTATACACATATTTGAAAGTCATGAGTACTGAGAACCCATGTTAGAGAAAAAACATTTTCACAGTTTGTTATTTAAATATTTTTAAATTGTTTTTTATATGATTTTCTTTCAAAATCATGTTAACTATGAAATGCCTTTGCTTGTGAGTTATTGTCAGTTTTCACATTTATTTTATTTGTTCTGTGGTTGAAGAACTAATTAATGTAGATGAATTTATTGTCTTCACTATCAGTAAATGTATAATTAAACTTTATAAAACCTTAATATAATACAAAGCTTCCAAAAGAATATATTAAAAAAGTAGAGATCACATAGGTTTTAGATATGATGAACAAATTTGATCTAAAATGTTCATATTTAAAAAGCCAATGTGAATATTTGTTAAAGCCTGAACAGCATGCATTAATGAATAAAGTAACTTTTTTTCTCTTAATTTGAGAATATAAATGTGAAAATCAAAGCAAGGAAAAATGCCATTCCTCAATTTGGCTCTGACTTGCATAACTATTTAGTCTTAAAACATTTAGATTCCTTTCTAAAATGAGATTTTTTTAATATATTCAATAATTTGAAATTACCAGGGAACATTTTAAGTGCTGATGTGCATGTCTAAATAGTATCCAGAAATATATCTAGTATTTTGTGGCAATAAGCTCCTACCTGGGTGCTTACAGTTCAGTAACTTCTAGATTGCTAGCCCAGTGATCTTATTAGCTGTGTGTTTTCTTTCTTCTTTTTTTTCTTTTTCTTTTTCTTTCATTTCAGAGGCCGGAGTTAATCTGAAGAGCACCACTTCTCTCTCTCCTGAAAAAACTTGCCACTGATATTTTTACCAGACAAAATTTAAAACTGTTTCAATTCACAAAGGCTAATTGTTGAACTGGTGTCCTAGAAGAAATTGTCCACAGGAGCTGAAGCAGAAGTCTCTGATGACGCGGAACTGGCTCTATCAGACCATGGTTAATCCCCTTTTAAAACCAAAATTTTTTTTCTTCTGACCTACAAGTATTTTCTTTTAAAGAAGGAAAGAAAAAAGCCTACATTGGCATCGAGTTCTGTATCAATCCATGTTACATTGCCATCCATGATTTAAGACTGTAGAATCTTGAATAATCTATATCACTTTAACAAATAAATGTTTTACTATGACAGAATTTGCACATTGCCTGGTTTGTGGAAACCTCAGTTGCTTCAAGTGTGAATGGTGAAGTGATGATTGTAGGAGCTAATAATATTATTTTACATCTATGTAGTACAAAAACCTTAGGGGATCACAAATTGCTTTATAATATTGGAACTAGTTCTTCCATGACTGAAGTGCACCCACTTCTACCACTTCTATGGGAGAGCAGTACAACTATTTAAACAGCTTTACGGCAATTTTATGCTTCAGTGTAAGACCGAAAGGGATCTCTTCTTCCAGTGGAATTTCAGAAAGTATCAAGGTAGGCATATTGTAATTAATCCAAATTGATTCATTGTTTTTCTGGAGAGCAAGGGCAAAGAGGTTTTAATAATTTAAGGCCTTATGTTTCATTATAAGTGCCCATTTCTCCAATTTTCCATTGGAGATAAAAATATATATAATTCCAGAATAAACAAAGAAGAACATACATCTTATTTAGCACCAGCATGAATAGGAGTAAGATATTTTTGATGGCTAATATATGTTAATACAGTCATATTTAAGCAGTAGTACTCAAACCTAGCAGGCCTGAGTTCAAACCCAGAGATGAGTGAATTTAACCAATTCCCACTCTACTCTTCCATATTCTCAAAGGATTAATATTACTGTAAAATTTGAAAATGCATGTAAATGTATCACTGTACTTGGTGTAAGCAATAAGTTCGATTAAAAATATTTTAGTAGCATTGCTATTAGCAATTGAATTCAGATTCTCTCAAACTTGAGAGATTTTATTTCTATTCCTTGACAGTTCTGGTAGTTGTCTATCATTAAAAGCAATATGTAGTTTAAATTTTTTAAAATTTAGTTAAAACTAAAAAATCCAGAAAACTGCCTTTGAGAAATGTAGGTTAATCTGTTAACCATTCCACATCTCTTAGACTGTTAAAAATATCCAACCGTCCAGAGAGGTTACAGAATGTCAGCCATTAGATGGCACTTGGAATCTGTGCTCAGGAGCCGAACTACACTAGACATAATTAAAACCTGTGGGTACACACACACACACACACACACACACACATACACACACACATGCAGTCACTCTTACTCCCAGACACACACAATGCACAACGGAAACAGAAGTAACACGTTTGAGTGGAAATGTAGTTAGTTTGTGACCTTGGGCAACTGACTTCATTCTCTGTTTCTTGACTCAAATGCCCAGAGGAATCCTGTTTACATGTGTGTTAAGTGTATATATGCATGGATAAATGTTTATGGTGACAAAAAGGAGACAAATTGGACAATGAGCATTGCCTCTGTGAATCTGTTCCTGTCGTACACAAATTTTCTCCTGAAATATAGTGTCAGGAGCAGAAATGGCTTTCCTAGAGTTCAGAGCAGAGTTTAACTTTTTAAGTTTTCTCTTGGGAAAACCTGCAACCTTTTCTTCAAGGACATTCTCCTGTTTATCCTTACCTTCCACTTGCCCCAATCTCCACCCCATCTGGCCCAATTATTGTTTTTCTTGATGATAGTAAGAACATAGTCTGACCCCTTCATCTTTTTAGGATATTCATGCTATTGTGTTCTAAGGAACAGGATTTTTAGTGTGTTAGAACTAAAATTGTACTTAATCACTTCAAGTCTTCACTCTGCATCACCTATACCTAAATCTAAAACTTCATTTATGCACAAATTCAAACAATACTCATAGTGTACATATTTTCTCTTTCTTTCAAATATTGTTGAGGAATACTTAGGCACAGTCTCTGAACCTGTACGTGTGCAATAATCAGTTGTTTTTATGGATAGATATTTACTTCTTATACTATGAGGTTAAGAGAACACAATTGTGTACCCATAACTAAATAGGATTAATGATCATTCACAAGTAAAAGTTTTGCAAAAATGTGACAAAATATTTTTAGAATAAGTGGAAACAGTTTCTTTTAACTGAGCATATTATAAAGGGGTGAAGAAATGTATGGTAAAAAGTCTCACTGTAAGGTTCTTGGCTATGCACTGAAAACCGCTACCATTTTTTCTCTTACTCTACATTCCTCAGTAATTTTGGAAGTAAACTAACTGGTAATATATAACATAGTATGAATATTTGTCAGTTCAATTTGTGACATCTTACACATAATATAAAGCATATCAAGCACACACACAAGAAAATCAAAAGTATTTAGAGTGCAATATAAACACAGCTTGTGAAGCATGAAAGTTGACTGAAAACCATAATTAAAATTTTGAAAATCTACACTCATGAATTTTGAAATCCATAATCTGTACAATTGAAGATTAGTAATAAAATATGATTACTGGTTGAAAGGAATAACTTATACATGGAAAGAAAACTCAAATAAGTTTAATTTCCTATTTTATTTGTAATTTAATAAGTCTCAGATTAGTTTGTACAAGTTTTTGTCTGTTAGAAATACATAATATCCTGTTTCATATATATGGAATGTTTTGTGACACATTCTTGGTGTTTTTTGTCCAAAATATATTCAGATTATTTCTTCCTATATTCTGCTTTCTATGTGTTAAGAGCTTACTCCATTTTTATTTATTTATTTATTTCCAAAATATATGTATCTGACATCTCATGGGTCTACTTATGAAATGGGTGTGTGTGTGTGAGTGTGTGTATCAAAGCATATGCAATTATTTAAAAATGCAAGTGACAGAGAACGTACTATGCCCAACCAAAGTAAAAGTCCCTAGCATATGATTATTTTGTTTGGTATACAAGTATAATATCCAGGGAAACTCTACACTAGATTTTTTATGTGGAAAATATATGTAACATGAAATTTGTTATTTTAACCATTTAGAGTGTACAATTCACTGGCATTAGTTACATCCACAATGCTGTCCAATCATCACCACTATCTATTTTTAAAATATTTCTATCACCTCAAATACAAAATCTGTACCCATTAATCAATAATACCTATTCTCCCTCCCACCAACCCCTGGTAAACTCTAATCAACTTTCTCTGCCTATGAATTTGCCTATGCTAGATATGTCACTTAAGTGGGGTCTTACAATGTTTGTCTTTTTCTGTCTGTCTTATTCCACTTATCATAATGTTTCTAAGGTCATCTATGCTGAAGCATATATCAGAACTTCATTTCTTTTTAAGGTTGAATAATATTTAATCCTATATATAGCAATTTTTTATTCATTCATCTTTTGATGGACACTTGTGGTGTTTTTACCTCATGGGCACTGGGCATAATACTACAAAGAACATTGGTACACAGGTATATATTTGAGTTTCAGTTTTCAATTCTTTTTGGTATATACCTAGGAGTGGGTAATAATTTTATGTTGAGTTTTTTGAGAATTGCCAAACTGTTTTCCACTGTGGCTACAGCATTTTACATTCACTACACTAATGTGCAAGTGTGCAATGGTTCCAATTTCTCCACATTTGTAATTTTCAGTTTTTTAATAATTATCCTAGTAGGTGTAAATTATCTCATTATGGTAGTGATTTGCATTTCCTTAATCACTAATGATATTGAGCTTCTTTTCATATGCTTATTGACTATTTGTATGTCTACTTTGGAGAAATGTCAACTCAAGTCATTTGCAAATTTTTTAATTGGATTGTCTTTTGTTATTGAGTTGAAACCATCCTTTACATATGCTGGATATTAAACACTTCTCAGGTATATCATTTGGAACTATTTTCTCCCATTCAGTAGGTTGTCTTTTCACTTTCTTGGTAGTATCATTTGATGAACAAAAATGTTTAATTTTTATGAAGTCCATTTATGTATTTTTTTCTTTTGTGTTTGTGCTTTTGGTGTCATATCTAAGAATTCATTAACCAATCAATGGTCATAAAGACTTGCCCCTATGTATTTCTCTTAGAGTGTTATAATTTTTAGCTCTTATGTATTGATGATGGATCCATTTTGAGTAAATTTTTGTATATGATTTGAGGTAAAGCTCCAATTTTAGATGTGGAAATCCAGTTGTCCCAACACCATTTGTTGAAAAACTATTCTTTTCTCATTGAACGGACTTGGCAGGCTTGTCAAAAATCAACTGACCATAGATGTATGCATTTATTTCTAGACTCTATATTCTACTCCATTGGTCTATATGTCTGTCTTTATGCCAGTACCACAATGTTTTGATTACTGTCGCTTTTTAACTTTTCAAACCAGAAGTGTGAGTCCTCCAGCTTTGTTCTATTTTTTCAAGATGGTTTACCTATTGTGACCCGCTTGCAAATGAATATGAGGATTGGCTTTTCCATTTCCACAAAACAGCAGTTGGAATTTTGATAGAGATTGCATTGAACATGTAGATCATGTTCTAGTTTTGACTTGGGTAGTTTTGACATTGTAACAATATCAAGTCTTTCAATCCATGGACAAGGGCTGTCTTTAATTTCTTTCAACAATGTTTTGTGCTTTTCAGTGTACAAGTCTTTCACTTCCTTGGATAAATTCATTCCTAGGTATTTAATTCTTTTAGATGCTCTTGTAAATGGAATTGCTTTCTTAATTATCTTTGTGGATATATTATCATAGCTGGTATTAAAAAAACAGCTGATTTCTGGGTGTTAATCTTATACCTTGCAACTAGGTGGAATTAGTTTATTAGCTATAGTAAATTTCTTGTGAATTCTTTGGGATTTCTACATATAGAATCATGGCACATGTGAATAGAGATACAGTTGGTCCTCCATATCCACTGTTTCTGAATCTGGATTCAACCAATCATGAATCAAAAATATCTTTAAACACAAATAAAATTCTAGCAAGTTCCAAGAGCATAACTTAAATTTGCCATTTGCTGGCAACTATTTATATAGCAGTTACATTATATTTACAACTCTTTACTAGCACTTACATTGTATTATAAGTGATCTAGAGATAATTTAAAGTATATGGGAGGATATGCTAAGGTTGTACGCAAATCCTGCACTATTTTATGTAAGGGGCTTGAGCATGCTTGGATTTTGGTATCCAGAGGGGGTTCTGGAACCAATGACCCAAGGATACCAAGGGACAACTGTAGCTTATTTCTTCTTTTCTATTAGAATATTTTAAATTTTATTTTCCTGTCTAATTGCTCTGGCTAGAAATTCCAGTAAAATATTGAATGGCAGTGGTGAAAATGGCATTGTTATGTTATTTTTGACCTTAGAGGAAAGCTTTCAATCTTTCAAGAGGAATATGACATAGATTGTGGATTTTTCGAAACTGGCTTTTATCCTGTTTCTAGGAAGTTCCCTCCTGTTTCTAGTTTTCTGGTGTTTTTAATGAGGAAAGAGTGTTGTGTTTTTTCCAAATGATTTTGTGTTTCTCAGAGTTGAGGTGATCATGTAGTTTTGGGGGTTTTCTTTGTGTTTGTTTTGTTCTTGTTGTTTGTATCTTTATTCTGTTAATGTGGTGTATTACATTAATTGATTTTCTTATCTTTAGTCACCTTAGCATTCCTGGGGTAAATTCTACATGGTCTTGATGTATAATCTTTTTAATATGCTGTTGCATTTGTTTTGCTAGTCTTTTGTTAAGGTTTTTCACATCTCTATACACAATGGATATTGGTGTATAGTTCTATGTCCTTGTGATGTTTTTTATCTGTCTTTGGTATCCTGTGTTTGGTAGAATTCACTAGTGAAGCCATCTATCTGGTGCTGGAGTTTCTTTGTTGGGAGATTTTGGATTATTGATTCAACGTTTTATCAGTATAGGTCTGTTTAGCTTTTCTTTTCCTCTTGAGTAAGTTTAGGTAATTTGTGTGTTTCTAAGAATTTGTCAGTTTCACCTAGGCCATCTAATTTGTTGATGTTCCTAGTATTCTCCTATAGTTCTTTCTGTTTCTGTAAGGTCAGTTCTGTCCATTATTCAAAGTGACTTATTAAAGTCTCCAAATATTGTTATAGAAATGTCTCTTCCTTCAGTTCTGCCAGCTTCATATATTTTGGGACATTGTTTGCTGGTATATATAAGTTATACTCTCTTGATGACATGATTGGTCTTAGAATATTTTCGGTATCACATATCTGATTATCCTAATTGTTAACTGAATGAACTTATTTTAAATTCACTAGGCTCATTTGATAAATGTAAACTTGTCACATCTATTTCACTTGCTTCCAACCTAAACTATCATTGGCTTCTCTTCTTACGGTATTTACTAATTCTAATCTTTCATTTCTGTCCTCCTAATTGGAATCCAGTTTTAAGGGTAATATCCATCACCCACCTGAGTCTTATCAACTAACACATATGCCAGTCTCTCTGTTAATATTGGTAGTATGTTAATAACGTACTACCAAACTCTCAGAGGCTGCTCCCACAAACCAGCATTCCCAAATGCCGCCCAATCAAATCACCAGCAAAGAATTTTTTCTCTCTATGGGTTACTGAAGCAAGTCATAAACAACTCTCTAGCTGCCCTTATGATCTGAGTACCAGCATAAAAATTAAAAGAGACCACAAATGAAATAAATCAATAGTGCTTTCCAAAAGAATTTGTTATTTATATGCATAAATCCCTCACAACCTGCAGTAGCATAACATTTGTGAATACATGTAAAAGTCAACAATAAATATATTATGGTAGCTCAAATGCAGGTTGATTGTGGTTCATGATGTCTGCTTGAAAGAGTTGTTTTAAGCTGTCTTTTTGTTGTTGTTCCTGTTAAAGAAAGAAGTATCAGAGGTACTTATAAAGATATGGCATAATATAGCATTTTATGATCCTTAGGGAGTATGACATGTACAAAGGTTAAAATAAGAAAACAATAAAGTATGTCCAAATTATTTTTCTGGCTTGAGTTAAGAAAATAAAATTGGTGCATTAAGATTCATAACTTATCATATTTAACAATTTATATATGAAAATTTAATTGGATGTGATTGGAAACTTCTTTTCATTTGAATTCTTGAGTGAAGTGGCTTAGGAACTGTTCACAGGGAATCTCCCATCTGTTTTATCAAAGGGAAGATTTCAAATTCTTTGACTCCCTTTATTAAACTTGTTCAATTCTGCAACCATTTTTTCAACATTTATTTTGTCCAGGGTCTGTTACTATTCACAGGGGATACAGAAATAGATGACTCAATGGCCTTCCAAATGTTCATATTTAGGTGGTAAGTTAATGTGTAGACAAGTTGTGTTAGTCCGTTCAAGCTGCTCTACAAGAATACCACAGACTAGGTGGCTTGGGTGATTGCATTCTGGTTAACGTCTTCTTCCTGGTTTACAGTTGATTCCTTGTCACTCTGTCCTCATGTGGTGGAAGGAGCTAGGATCTCTCTGTAACCTATTTTCTCAGGTACTAATCCCCTTCATGAGGGCCTCACCCTCATGATCTGAACATCACCCAAAGGCCCACCACATCCCAATACTATTATCTTGGGCATTAAAATTTCAACATATTAATTTGAGGTGGACATGGGACACAAACATTAAGCACACATATGTTTACATAGGAATTTATATTCTTAGGAATTTAGGACAACTGTGTGGGAGCAGAGTACAGACCAACATCAACTCAAGCCAATTTCACCAACCTCATGTCCCCTGTGTTATTTATAGAAATATATATCTTCCTCTCTAGACGTGAAATTCCTGAGATCAGCTACTATGTCATATTCAGTTTTGGATCTCTTACAATGGTCAGTATAGTGCTTTGAATATACAAAAACAAATCATATATGTTTGCTATATAAATATATTGCAACAACAGCTTTATACAGAAAGAACGAAGGAATGGCAGATTTGGATTCAGCTATAAGGATGCGTGAAATTCTTCTGTGATGCGATTAGGGTAATAGCTAGCAAACAGATGTAATAATAAGATACAAAATGTACGAATAGAACCTACATTTATCTGTTAAATAAACATAATATTTGTTAGAATTATGTGCTTCTAAATCTTTTAGGTGATTGAGATAGAGTAGAGATTAGGTGACCTTTGAATACCTATATGTTCATATTAAATCAATCTATTAAGTATCATAGGAAATTTTGTTCCTGGGCTAAGAGAGCTAATTAGAGTGAATAGAAGTATAAACAGCAATTTCTAAAATAAGACATAATATATGCACTATAAGCATAATAGATATACTGTGAGAAACAAAGAGAATTAAATAATTATAAAGGATTACATAGTTCTGAGTTTGGTATCTGAGAGTATGGTGATTAACACTGAGAGTGATGGAAAGATGAGTGGCATAAAGTGTCACTTCCATTTTAACATGTGTGATATTGTGACTTATAATAAGAAATATATATTTGGTCTTCTTCCCAGTTTCTTGCACAGAGCTCCTAAATCCCTTAGAATCTCCTAAGTGATGAGAATGAAAGGGTGTCTTTTGTTAAATTAATGAGTAAATTTTTGCCAGCAGCTAATGACTGAGGGCTGGTTGCCAGTAAAACCACTTCTGTGATTAGAGGTTTGAAACTTTCAATCCGATCCTCCGCTCCCACACCTGGCCTTCTGGCAGGTGAGACGTGCTGGAAGTTGAATTGTTTGCCAGTGGCCAATGATTTAATCACTTGATGCCTCTCTAATGAGGGAGGCCTCCATAAAACTCAGAAGTAAGTGGTTTGGGCAGGCTTCTGGGTTGGTGAACACGCAGAGATCTGGGGAGAGAGGCACGCTGGGAGAGAGTACGGAAACTCCATGCCCTTTCCCCACACCTTGTGCTATGCACCTCTTCCATCTGGCCATTCCTGAGTTATATCCTTTAATAATAAATCACTAATCTAGTGATTAAAGGGTTTTCTGAGTTCTGTGAGCTGCTCCAGCAAATTAATGGAACCCAAGGACGGAGTCGTGGGAACCTCTGATCTGCAGCAGGTTGCTCAGAAATACAGGTAATGACCTGGTTTGAGATCGGCATCCTGAGGTAGAGGGGGGCATTGGATACTCCAGTTTGAGCTGGTTAGTCAGAAGCTCGGGTGACAACACTGGGGACTGGCGTCTAAAGTTGAAGGGGAGGCTGCAGTCTTGTAGGACTAAACCCTTAACCTGTGGAATCTGCATGTAGATAAACATCAGAATTGAGTTGAATTGTAGGGCACCCAGTTGGTCTGGATAGAATTGCTTGATTGTGTGGAGGAAACACCCACCTACCCCTTCCCCCATTGGAACTGGTAACCGGAACCTATTTAACATGTAAAAAATGATGATGATAGCAATAAGGATTTGGAGCTTTGATACTGGCGATGTGTATGTAACTATATACTGTATAAAAGTACAGTATATACAGTAATTTAAACCGTCATTCTCGGGTGCTTAACCACCCTGCTCTTGCTCTTCTTTAGAATAAATGTCTTGTTTTCTCTTCTGAACTCACTAAAATCTTCACATAATATACCTATCTGTCATCCTCTCTATGATTAATTTACTCAATTTTTTCCCTAGATCTAGTTAAAAATTGCTTACCACTTCCTTTTCGATGGTGGCTGCACTGACTGAACTGAAGAGTTTGAGTAAAGTGAATTAATCCACACATCCTTGTTATATTGAATAGCTAAAACAGGCTGTATACATTTCCATATATTTCAATTTTTTGTGGGCTTTTCATAATTTTTTTTACTTACTGTTTTTGTTAGAACTAATTAGCATTTTACTTTATTAAATCAGGGAAGAAATAAACTGCCATTGTAAAACATAAATAAATCTAAACTCATCTTACTTTAAGTACCTCAAGAATAGGAATTTTTTCCAATAATTTTATGCTGGTGCCCTTTTAGTGCTCTGCTTCTTTCTTCTATTGACCCCCTGTAAATGATTGAATAAATAGCAGTGAACTAGAATGATAATTTTATTTTGTTTATTTTTAAGATATAATATCCAATAGTATGGGAAATTAAATGTTGCAAGGCTTATTATTTGGATGCAAATACACTATCATTTATTTCTCTGATCTTGTAATCAAAAAATCATTTAACTTGTTTACATGGTAAATTAAATCTCTAATGACTAAACACCAACACTATAATTCTGTTTTGGGCAGAGTTGAAACAATGCAATTGGATTACTCTAAGTTCTACTTGTAGGCACAGTTATCCTTTCACTCTCTCTTCTGTTATTCAAGAATGAATATTAAAGGGTAGACAAACCCTTTTTTTGAAAGAGCATTTTCAGTGGTTTTTTTTTTTTATGACACTGAACTGTCTCTTACAACCTTTGTTTCTCAGACTTTAGTGGATGTCAGAATTATATCATAAATAAGTCTATTTCTGGCTTTCACCCCTGCTTCAGGAAATCTGTGTGGAACCAGAGTATCTTAATAGTTGGCATCCTCCACCCATCACTTATAAGTGATTTTAAAGCAGGTGATCAGAGATCAAGGCTCTGAGAACCACTGGCCTGTAGGAGTCACAGATAACAGCATTTGGTCTTCATGATGAGTAATTTAAAAAATCTGTGACTGTCCTTTTCTAGGCATGCATTTTCAACTGATTATAAAAGGGCAGCTCACTCTTTTATGCTAAACTGTCAGGGGATTGGTTGCAATGTTTTGTTACATAAATTTAATATTCTGATAAATTAAACTCCCAATGTCAAAAAATATATGAAATTATTTTATCTCTAAAGACATTTGTTACAGTGCCTCCATCATTACTCTGAGCATTAGCTCACAGGAGAGGAATATGGAGTTAGCATTAAAGTTTACCAAAGACAAGTATCAAGTTAGTCACACTTATTACATCGCTTAGAATTTCAAATTTGCTCAGATCCCAAAATATGACCAAAATTGTGATTAATATAAGACTTTGATGCAAGGAAGAGATCAAATCAACTTTAGAAATTCAGAAAATAGTCTAATGATAGTAATGCCATCTAGTTTATTAAAATGGTCAAATATTCTAACACTGTCTTTTAAATTAATGAAGTAATATGAAGTTTCTATATCAATAGTAATTCTATTATGTAGCTTTTAACACTATACTTTTATAAGCATAAAATCTACTCTAAAAGGTTATATTCTAAAAGCAACATCTGAATGTTAGATCACCATGTTTTTAATGCATCACGTATACTGAATTTATATATTTAATTAGCATCAGTGGTTGTCTATACAGGAGCATTTCTTTCCAAAGAGCCTTTGAGGTTGGAGGCAAGATCAAATAGTGAATAATTAATGTCTAGTTATTTTAGGGAAATAAATAAGGCAAACTTATCTTTACCTAGTATGCTAGATATTTGAATTCTGAGAAATATCCTATTTGTACCATCACTAACTTTTTGTTCTTTTTAATCTTTTTGTTTTTACTTCTATTCTGCTTCTGTTCCATAATGTAAATTTTAATGTAATATTCAACCATTTTATTTTTTACCCTAAGGTCTGTGAAATTTTCTTTAAATTGTTCTATTTACTCTGTGATTTATAGCATATTAAACTATATTTTCTTATTTTTATTTCAAGATACATAAATTTGACTTAATCACATGCTATTTAGTTCTTTGTTTCTTCTCTCATTTGGTTATATGGTTCTTCCTTGGTGTTGATGCTTTTGTAACTCTATTAGTGTTACAATCTTTAATTAATTGTTTTGCCATTGATTATAATTCTTATAATTTAACAGTAGCCAAAAATGTAGGCATAAGAGAAATATTAAACGTACTAAACATAGTAGATGATAAAATAACACAAAGATATGCAAAGGTCATCTATAAACAGTAAATGAAAGTAGAATTTTGACTGTCTTATTAAAAATAAACTAGTTAAGAAGAGAAGCCCTAGGCAAGGAGAGCAGGTAGGGAATTGGATCTATGAACTTATGTATGTAAATATAGAGACAAGGGCAGTGGATGTGGATAGGAAGAGGAGCTATGTTAAAGAAAATAAGAGAAGAATGGATCTATAGGATGGATTTGCTTATTTTATGTGGAATCTAAGGGCAAGTATAGATTAAAAAAGTGTCAAAAGTTCTTAAATGGGAAAATGATGACTAAGATAAAGAGCATGATGAGGAAAATATATTTCTAGGCCCAAAACAAATTTCAGTAAATTAGCCACATGACACCTAAATTTTGATAGGAGATAGTCATTTTGAGTAGTCTAGAGGTTAAGCCAGGCATGTAAGAACATACACAAAGAGGTTTACTTTCCAAAAAGCAACAATATAATAGTACAGGATACCTTGATGTAGAGACAATACATGAAGGGCATGCTAAAACTGAGAAAGTGATGAATTTCCCAGGTATCTCTGTGTTTTCTAGGGCTTATTCTTGTGCTCAGATAACAGTAGATATTTTCTACCTGTAATTTTTGTTTAATCTTACATTTTCTTTCCTGAACTTTCAAAGTGTGGTGTCCTAGAATGAAAAATATTGAAGGTGTGCTGAAACAGATTCCCTAATTTAAAAGCCTCAGTGTGGTATCATCAGGCTATATTCAAAGCTAATTATATTTGACTATTGGTTATTTCACTGATTTCCTAGAAGGTAAAAAAAAAAACCAAACAATCATTTACATAGCAAAGAATATACTTCAAGACTTCTGACTCTGAAACATAAACCACTAGACCATACTCTGATGACCTTTTTATGGCACCATAGAAATAATTTATAAAGTTTTAAAAACCACAGTTTAGCATTTTGTGTTTGGAGCCAGGAATCAAGTATATTAGAGAAGTAGCTATTTCATCCAGTAAGTGTGAAATGATTTTAGTTGTAAGTGTGGTCTAGTAGCCCTTAGCGTGACTTATAAATGTATTCAGCATTAAATTACAGTTGGAACCTTTGTCTTCAAAAATAGAATGTTTCAGTAGATCAACTATACTTCAATTAAAAAAAATAGAACATTAATTTTATAGACATGGAAATCCTAGGTTCACTATGAGGAGATGACACAGCACTATCTTTCCTAGTTTGGTTGGAAAGCTTTATTCAGAATGAGATAGCTGACATATATAAATTTCTGTAATCCCTAATATTATACTTTGGTATTATTTTATTTGCTTCATTTGGTAATAATACATTTATATTGTTATCAGTATCGTGAGTTGAGCCTTATTCTCATTGGTACACATAGACTTATAGGTAGAAATGTTGAGTAATCAAGTGTATCTCAAATGTCTTCTTGTCACCTTTGGATAATCTCTTAAATCTGACTAGGTGCCACCTCTGTAAGATTCTTGGCAGTGCTCCCTGGCAGCTCAAGAAATTCTCTGTGAGAGGGCATAAAAGGCTACAATCTGTTTAAAGCACAAACACGAGGCTGTGTTTTTCAAAATACTTTATTTAAAATTGAAACTATTGTAAATGTCTGTATCCAAGAATGGGGATGGGGTCGTCTTTTGTTGTCACTGCCATCTGTTCAGAAGACTACACCCGTTCAGGAGATAGGAGTTAGAGGCCTTAAATGTGTCCTGCACCAACAAGTAAGGACTTTGCTTTTGGAATATAAAACTGCCTGGAAAATTTGGTAAAAGTTTTAGTCAAATTTTCATGGCCCTAGAGAGACTGTTTTTGATTAGATCTAACACCACTTGTAGATAGATTAGATCCCAGTGGTAGGCTAAATTGAACTTAACCTACTCATTAGTCACCAGATATACAGCAATCAGCTCAGGCAAACAGCTGTTATGTTAATTTAGAGGTATTAAACTGCTTATAATTAGCCACAGAGTAAATGGATTGGGTAAGTAGATATGCATGCACAGGATTCTTTCTGGACACTCTTGAAGAAGGTTTTTCAGATTGAATAAACTTCAATTCAAAATTCAAATCAAAAGTATCACCACCATAAAATAGTCTGAAATTATCTGAGTTCAAAATTGCTAACTTAAAAGGGGAAAGGAAACACTTAATGCTTAATAACTTATTTTATTTCTAAATGAAACATACATTTTCCCTCATTTGGAGAGCTTGTGACCACAGAAAGTGGTCATTTTCAAAAGAGGGCAAGTAAGTTACTAAATTAAGCATAGTGATTAATAACCTGTATAAATGTATGCATGACACCAAGTAGGAACTCTAAATATTTTTTGAATGAGTAAATAAAATTAATATGTCTTTCAAATACTCAAAAATAAACCATCAAAATTATAAGGAAATAGCATTTTTTGTAGTTTTGTTTGTTTTTGTTTGTTTCATTTTGTTTTTGTTTTTAATTGGCCTCACTGCACGGCATGTGGGATCTTAGTTCCCTGACCAGGGATCAAACCCGCACCCCCTGCAATGGAAGCTCAGTGTCTTAACCACTGGACCACCAGGGAAGTCCCTGTAGTTTTTTTTTAAGTCATCAAAATAATTTCTCTCTCTAAATATCTACGTTACACTAATTAGGCATTTATCTAAAGATAAATTTGGAGAAACAGAACAGTAGTTAGAATGCTTTTAATTAATCAAATGATATAATATCAGATAATCTGATTTTATTTAAGGAAATTGACCAGGTTCTTTGTTGAATTAACTAGTTAATTTATGCAATGAAAATCATCATCATTGTATTTATAAATATAGACCCCACATACTTGGTAATAATTTCACTTAATTGTATGAAAATCCAGGTGCAAACATAAGAATGTACCAAATCTGTTTCTTAAACACAGGCATCCTCTTTTCCTAAAGTTGGATTTTTACATTAACGCTACTCTAAATCAGCAAAACAGAATTACTCTGAAAAAAATGCAATCTATAACAAGGAAAAGAGATAACATCATCCAAACGTAAACACTACATTATCAAAATGAGACAGTGCTACTGTTTCTGGCTGAAGGAAGCATCCCACCCCATCTATGTCCACCTGGAGCCTTTGCTAACCTGTGTCACCTGAAGGCCACCTTTACCCTGCAGGACTTCCAGGGCAACAGCCTAAGCACCACCTTAAGGCCCTGTTGGCCTCTGGAAGGAAGCTCACTGGAGCCCCTACACCTCCAAAATAGACCCTCTCTCCAGTTTTATCCCCTCCTTTTCTGACACCATGAGAAGCACAGAATAAACTATCACCCTCAAAGAAAAAAATATATATATATAATTTCCCTCTCGGCACAAAGTACATTTCTTTTTACTGTATATCATGTAGTACCTGGTTTACCTCAACTCATGAATCAGTGAATCATAAGTATTTCCCCCTTTTATCAAATACTCTTTGAAAATATAAAAAATATTACATAGAATCAATTTTTAATAAATGCATTATAGTTAAACTATACCCCTATATATTTCATTAAGGTGTTTTCTCTTTTTCTGTGTGGTATAAACAGAACTATGAGAAGTTTTTAAAACTCCTATCAGTAGCCAAAGAATATTGCCATTTTGAAGTTCTTGACACATACGACCAAAATGGCACTCAGAAGTGTTGGACTAAGTTATCTTAACAGCAGTAAGGCCTATCTTACCAAACCTTCACTGACATGGAGAATTATCGTTAAGGAAAAGATTTTTGATCAATTTCTAGTCTTGAAAATATGCTGTAATTATATGGGTAGAGCCTCAAGTAATAATGAATTTAGTCATTATTACATGCTTATTCATCCGTATACCTGTTCCACATTTTTATTGGGACATTCATTATTTTTGCATTGATTTTTAGGGACTATTGGACAAAATATCAAAAATTCATTATCATGGATATTGACATATTTCCTAAACTTGTCATTTGCCTTATACTTTCATATGGTGTTTTGCAAATAGTGGACTTGTAATTTATATGTAGTTGAATATATCAATTAGTGTCTGGATAGTTTTTTGTTTGTTTTTATGCTTAGAGACTTCTATCTTGATAATAAATATCCAACAATGTTTTCTTTAACTTGCTAAATTATTTAGAAATTTACATTTAACATTCTGCTGCATCTAAAATATGTATTTGTTTCACCATAAATGCTAGAAGAGTATACTTTTAGTTTGCCAAATTAAAAAAATTTCTTTTTTTGTACCATTTACTGAATAATTTCTCCATTCTTCACTGTTTTTTTTTTAAATTAGGCTTCAGAAACCAAATACTGTATATACATACTAACATACATACACACACATTCGATTCCATTGTATCAATTTGACTAATGCCATATCAATTTTTCTGTTCTTGAGACACATTATTTAACTTTATACTACATATTTAAATGCAAGTTCATATAGAAAGCTTATTTATACATTTATCTGCTAAAATTAACTTGTATTTTTCTTAATGAATCAATAAAAGAATTGAGGGAGAAATGTCTTTATATGTTTGAGTCAAACAATCCAGAAACATAATGTGATTTCTTCCAGTCTTTTGTCTTTGGGTTAAGATTTATAATTTGTTCTTATGATTCTGTACATTTCTTATTAAATTTAAGGGTAACCTTCAAAATTGAAGATGCTATTATTTTTGTTATTTTTTTGTATTCCCTGTAACTTGATTGGTCAACTTGAACTGCAAGGTAATTTCTGCAGATATCCCTAGCCATTGCATGGCATTGAACGGTGGAGCAATACTGCACACCTTTCAAGATACTGTCTCTGGAATCCAATGTGTCTGAATTTGAAAACATATCACTTACTGCCTGTGTGAACTTGGGTGAGATAAGTTCTTTTTACCTCTGTTTCCTTGTCTAATACATGGAGTTATTAACAGAAAATGTTTCCTTTGTTTCTGGTGAAATATAAATAAGTTAATAACACTAAAATGTTTATAACAGTGCCAAACAATTGAAAGTGCTCAATGTAAAATCCCTAATTTTTTTGTTTTGTTTTGTTTTGTTTTTGCGGTACGCAGGCCTCCCACTGTTGTGGCCTCTCCCATTGCGGAGCACAGGCTCCGGACGTGCAGGCTCAGCGGCCACGGCTCACGGGCCTAGCCGCTCCGCGGCATGTGGGATCTTCCCGGACTGGGGCACGAACCCGTGTCCCCTGCATCAGCAGGCGGACTCTCAACCACTGCGCCACCAGGGAATCCCCCTAATTTTTTTTTAACATCTTTATTGGACTATAATTGCTTTACAATGGTGTGTTAGTTTCTGCTTTATAACAAAGTGAATCAGCTATACATATACATATATCCCCATATGTCTTCCCTCTTGCATCTCCCTCCCACACTCCCTAACTCACCCCTCTAGATGGTCACAAAGCACCGAGCTGATCTCCATGTGCTATATGGCTGCTTCCCACTAACTATCTATTTTACATTTGGTAGTATATATAAGTACATGCCACTCTCTCACTTCGTCCCAGCTTACCCTTCCCCCTCACCGTGTCCTCAAGTCCAGTATCTATATCTGCGTCTTTATTCCTGTCCTGCCCCTAGGTTCTTCAGAACCATTTTTTTCCTTAGATTCCATATATATGTGTTAGCATACAGTATTTGTTTTTCTCTTTCTGACTTACTTCACTCTGTAAGTGCTCAACTGTTAAGATGTTAGCTTTATTAGTAGCAGTATATCTTACTGCTGAAATATAATGAAACTATCGTTATAATAGATAAGTTAGTATGACGAAGAAATGAGGCAGTGATACAGTCAATGTGTTTGGGATGAGTAGAATTAATTAACAAGTCATTGAAACATCAGATACAGTGAGCCATCCAGAATTTTATCACTCCTGTCATGACAAGCAAGAACATCATTTGATTGTGGAGAAAAGATCTATGACTGCTAAAGGAGTATAAACTCTAGTGACAATTAATATTTTAGTAAGGTTAAAAAAGTTTATTCATTAAGATTATAATGACTTTCTCACTATTAATATGTTTCTATGCTATTTTTAAATGTAAATTACGAGTTCTAAATATCACATCAATTTATTAAAACCAATGTTTTAAGTGTCTTCATAGGTTTTATTTTATTGAAATATATCATTTGGAGTAATGACACAAACAGCTAAATTTTGAAGTGAAGTAAACTGGCATTTATCATTTTATTCATTAATAATAAAATTATTCAATCCTGGTTCTGGAAGAATAGTGGATTAAGACATTTACACATATTTTAGCTAAAAATGCCTGACTTGCTGAATCAAATATAGCAATTAATATAGTAAATCAATGAAATATCAGGAACAGTTAGAAACTGCTACTTTGATAGAAATAAAAAATAAAATAAAGTTAAAATGTGGTAAGCCCAGGAACTGCTGTTGAAACTGCAGTTTCAAACTGTCATAGCAGAGGTGGTAGAGTGATCATCAGACCATGTTGCATAAGGGCTTGGGTGTTTACATACACAAGCACAGGTTAAAAGACTTTTGGTCAGAACCAAACAGGAAGCAGGACATGAAACTGCATAATCTAGAACCCTTAAAAGATTGTAATATCAAGAAAGGAAGAACCAGAAAATATCTGCCTATTGTTACAGGCAAAAGACAAAAAGTTGTTTCTCCCTGGCTTGTGGGAAAGTGGGTGGGGGGTAGAGGTGTGGGTATCTCCCTTAAGAAACAAAAACTGAGTTTCAGAATCTTTGTGGTTGAAGAATCTCCAGGATGAGGAAACAACATTAAAAGTGGTCCCAGGATGGTATTGTCAGGGGAGGTCTTGGCTGAAGCAAGCACAGAAACTTCAGGAAAAGACAAAATGAGTCCAGAGAAGGATTCAAAAATAAGTGAATAAATAAATCAAGTCATATCCTTACACATTTAGTAAAACTACAAGACAATAATAAGAAAAAAGTATTAACAAAAAATAAGAAAAAACACCAGATTTTCAACAAAGGAACAATTACTGGGCTTAATTTTAGGAATCTTTACCTCAAATGTAGGCCAAAGAAATAGAATGATATCATCAAAATAACCAGTAAAAATGTGTCAACTTAAATTTCTATATCTCATTTAGTTAACATGTAAGCTCTATATAAGGTAAAAACATTTTTTTAAAAAAATAATGTTTTGTCAGTCATATACCCATAGAAAAGTGAAAATGAATCCAAATGAAAGAAAGGAATGCTTGAAATGATATTGTGCAAATTACTTGTTAAGTATATGAGTAAATCTGAGCAATCAAAAACTGTAAAAAACAAGTAATCATAATAACTACCAACTTGAGAGTAAATGGAGATAAATAAAATAGAACTGAGTTGATTAAAAATAAACGACTCTAACTTTGTTATTCAGAAGGAAGGTAGTAGAGATGGTGATTCAATTAAGAAATTTCCAAAGTCAAAGATAGCTGTGAAAATGTAAACATACTTATTGCAAAAATAAATACACAAAGTTTAAATGCCAAGCAGTAGAGGAAATAATAGAAAATGAAACAAACATTGTAAATTAAATAGGCAAAAAGGGAAATAAGAGAAAAGGTATATCAAATTCAAAGTTCAAAATAAGATGTTAGAAATTCATCTATATAAGTATGTATAATAATACATGCTATTTATAATATATAATCATAATATGTAGCAGTGTATATTAGGCATAATATATACTTGGAGATAAAGAATAGAATAGAGTATAAAATATTGAATATAGAAAACTATATATACAGACATTTTTTGTATATGTGTATATAAACCATTGTATATTTATGTGTATGCAAATTGGTGACAAAGAGAAGAATAACTTAGATAATTTCTGTGATTCCACAGAAAGATAAAACTGCTCTGAACCTGTATATTGCTAAAATTAAATATCAACGTTATAAAGCAAACATTTCAACACTGGCAAGTGGAAACTGAAAATTTCACAATCAGATTTGAGTATTTTAATAGATGCCATTCACAACAAATAAAGAAAATTGACAAAACTGAGCAAGAATACAAAATATTTCAGTAACATAATTAACAAATCTGATCTAGAGGACATATGTAGAAACTTGGACTAAAAATTAGGAAAACAATTTTTTAACCATACATGGAATATTTAGAAACATTGACAATGTATTAAAACACAAATGAGGTCTCAGCACAGACTAAATGAATGAGCTTAACAGAATATGATCTTTTATCTCAATGGTATTATTAGAACTCAATAATGAAAAGGTAAGACAACACTTTACTTTTAGAAATTTTAAAATATAGCCCAAAATAATTTATAGAAGAAAATTCATAAATAATTAGACACATGAATACATACACCATTTCAGTATTTCTAGGATGCAACTAGATTTGTGTATTAGAAAGTAAGGAACACTGAATATTAATGTATATAGTTTAAAAAGTTGCAAAAAGAACATGATAAATTGATAGAAAGGCATGGAAGGAGATTAATATGTGAAAATCAAAGCTGTTTTTTTAATAAATGGAATTCAATAGGAAAGTCTCTGGGATGATTGATCAAAAAAGAGGAAGGAAGTTACAAATAATAGATAGAATAGTAGAAATTTAAAGTACAAAATAATATTATAAATCAGTTGTATGATACTGAGTTGAAACTAACATAATGTTATATGCCAATTATATCTCAATTCAAAAAAAGGAAAAAAAGTTGAAATCTTAAAAAGAGTTGTCACAGAAAAATGCAATTATGTAAATTGACTTGATAGGGAAAAATAAAAACAATAATGACCTTTAAGTATTTATGCACATGAACTACACATGATATTTTAAAAGGATTCTACCAAATTTTCCAGAAATAGGTAATCTACATGATATAAATTGTTCCAAATAATGGAAGAATTGGGAACTCTTTTACTCATAAGTTAAGAATAATATGAATAACAAAGTCAGACAAGTAGAAGAAAAAACTGTATGAGAATAAAACTATAGACCAATTTCAACTATGAATACTGATATCACAAAAACCTAAACATAAATCGTCCTTAAAATAAAACCTCATGTACAAACACACAGATGCCCACCCCTTCTTTTTATAATGAATAATGTGCTGGAAGTTCCAACCAGTGTACAAAGCCAAGAAAAATATAGAGAGACAAAAATCACACTTTCATTATTAACAATTATATTGTCACCTAGAAAACAACTCATGCTATGGGTACATATTTTCTTTATTCTTTTTTTAAAAAAATATTTATTTACCCATTTATTTGGCTGTGCAAGGTCTTCAGCTTGCAGTACACGGGATCTTTGTTGCAGCATGCAGGATCTTTTAGATGCGGCATGCAGGCTTTTAGTTGTGGCATGTGGGATCTAGTTCCCTGACCAGGGATAGAACCCGGGCTCCCTGCATTGGGAGAGCAGAGTCTGAACTGCTGCACTACCAGTGAGGTCCCTTTTTTTTTTAATTTAATTTTTATGTTGGAATTTAGTTGACTTACAATGTTGTGTTAGTTTCAGGTGTACAGCAAAGTGATTCAGTTATACATATATACATATCCATTCTTTTTCAGTTTCTTCTCCCATATAGATTATTACAGAATATTGAATATAGTTCACTGTGTTATACAGTAGGTCCTTGTTGATTATCTATTTTATATATGGTAGTGTGTATATGTTAATCCCAAACTCCTAATTTATCCCTACCCCCAACCTTTCTCCTTTGGTAACCATAAGTTTGTTTTCAGAAGTCTGTGAGTCTGTTGCTATACTGTAAATAAGTTAATTTGTATCATTTTTTGATTCTACATATAATGATATCATATGATATTTGTCTTTCTCTGACTTACTTCATTTAGTATAATAACGATGTTCAGGAATTTTGCTGCTTATAAGAAAAATATTACAAAAAGCAAAAATGATCAAATATATTCAAATTGTAGGATCCATACTGTCATGATTTAGGTCCTCGTGTTATAAAAATCCCAAGAAAGAATTGCTGTTCTTTAATCTTTAAGTAAACTGTTATTCATTTAAATCTTTCTTTATATTTTCTATTATTATTTATGACATTGTTAGTCCTGTTTAGATTGTGATACTCTTGTTTTTCAAACAAAATATTCCATGGTTTTTTTCCCACATCTTTATTGGAGTATAAACGCTTTACAATGTTGTGTTAGTTTCTGCTGTACAACATAGTGAATCAGCTATATGTATACATATATCCTCATATCCCCTCCCTCGTGAGCCTCCCTCCCACCCTCCCTATCCCATCCTTCTAGGTTGTCACAAAATATCAAGTTGATCTCCTTGTGCTATGCAGCAGCTTCCCACTAGCCATCCATTTTACAATTGTTAGTGTATATATATCAATGCTACTCTCTCACTTCATCCCAGCTTCCCCTCCCCCACCCCATGCCCTCAAGTCCTTCCCTCCCACTAGGTTCATCAGTACCACTTTTTAAAATTCCATATATATGTGTTAGCATACGGTATTTTTCTCTTTCTGACTTACTTCACTCTGTATGACAGATTCTATGTCCATCCACCTCACTACAAATAACTCAATTTCATTCCTTTTTATGGCTGAGTAATATTCCATTGTATATATGTGCCACATCTTCTTTATCCATTCTTCTGTTGATGGACATTTAGGTTGCTTCCATGTCCTGGCTATTAATAGTACTGCAATGTCATGAAAAATAAAAATTCAAACTAAATTAGAGTGCATATTTTTACAGTAAACCATGAGAATTGACAGCATTTGTTATTGATTCTGTGTTAAATGCATTTACACTTGTAAACTTTGTTAAAATAATGTCATAACTCTATTTACTAAGCATGCCAAGAATAATCTTGAGCTAGGATTTATTTCTTAATTTGGGTTAATCTTAGATTCTTACGTTGTTTCCATCTTTAAAATCAATTTGAAAACACTGAAATCTTATCAGTTTCTTTATTAAAGTGTTTTATAAAACACACATAACATAAAATTTACCATATTAACAATTTTTAAGTGTACAGTACAGTTGTGTTAACTATATGCACATCCTTAAACAACAAAATCTTACCAGTTTTAAAAACCACTTTTTTGCAGCAGTTGCTAACCTACTGTGTCACAGGTGAGTTTAATTATATTTCAAGTAGAACTTGTCAACTGGATTCCTAATATTTTTTGTAGATGTAGACTTCAAGTCTGTTTTTTCCTCTTCGGGGTTAAAGGTTTATGGCTATAATGAAATCACCTTAAGTTCTTCAGTGAATATGCCTCTTTGCTTACATCATTTTTTAAACAGTCTTCTCCATTTGACTGGAGGGCTACTTGACTTTATTTTCCCAGTAAAACTGGTAAACTGCAAAATATATGTATGAAAAATACATTATTTAAAATACCTCATTTAAATATGTCCACAGGCACAATAATCCCACCAAAGAAATCCATCATATCAGTAATTGATCAATAAAAATTAAAAATATATTCAGAAATACAATTGTAGTGGTTATAAAATATAATGTATTTAGGTTAGTGAGACTATTCTCTTCCATAAATAGTTTTATATTAATATTTATACTTTTATATCAGTAATAAAAATTAAAAATAGTATAACATTAAATTTTTTTTCTTTTCAGGTCATTTGATGTTCTTTGGTTCGTATAAGAGTGACTCTTACACTATGCAAAAATGAGTCTGTTCTAGGAGATTCTAAAAAGTCCTTGGCCTTTTGGCTACAGGTACATGTACTCACAGCTATGAAAACTAAAATCTAAAGTAGTCTCTTAATTTTGATATTTTTGAAGTTGTGGTGAATGCAAAGGGGCTTATGCAATGCAGTTATCTATTCTTATTGGATTAATGTTTGCTGTTATAACCAGGGCCCACTTCATGTACTATGTAGACAATCTGACTCATATTGTTTGGGTCTGCAGCTTGTTCGACTAGGAAGACAAGATACTGGGCATTGGAGAGTGCTGAGCTTAAATTCTAGGACTGGATTTGGTATTTCGATTCTGTGTCTTTTGGCAAGTAATTTAAAGTCTGAACCCTAGTTTTATTAAAGTAAACTGTGAATAATAATGTCTACTTTCCAAGACTATTGTATGGGTTAACTAAGATAATGTATGAAGTTATTGTGTGTGTTTGAGATTGGAAGCATGGCTGTAGGAACTCAAAACTCTTTTTTACTGCTTGATTTCCAAAGCAGTGATTGAGAGAAACATTCAGAAGGAAAGAAAATAGTATGTCAGTGCAATATATAAAATATTCCTAGATGTATTTTTTTAGTTTCCAAGCATGTCTTGACATTGTTATGTTCACAAAGAATTAGATAAACGAAGATACTAGTTGGCAGAGATAATATCTCATTAAAAGTCTTCTTTTTGTTTTTTTTGAACTTTTTTCTCTTTAAAATTTAAAAAAAATTTTATATATCTCTATTGGAGTATAATTGCTTTACAATGTTGTGTTAGTTTCTGCTATACAACAAAGTGAGTCAGATATATCTATACATATACCCCCATATACCCTCCCTCTTGAGCTCCCCTCCCATCCTCCCTCTCCCAGCCCTGTAGGTGGTCACAAAGCACTGAGCTTATCTCCCTGTGCTATGCGGCTGCTTCCCACTAACTATTTTACATTTGGTAGTGTATATATGTCCATTCCACTCTCTCACTTCGTCCCAGCTTACTCTTCCCCCTCCCCGTGTCCTCAAGTCCATTCTCTACGTCTGTGTCTTTATTCCTGCCCTGCCACTAGGTCCATCAGTATCACTTTTCTAAATTCCATATGTACGCATTAGCATACAGTATTTGTTTTTCTCTTTCTGAAAAGTCTTCTAACTTTTAAACAATTCAAATATAAGCAGCTCATGTGGAGTAACTCGAATGTTGATGTCTAATTGTGTATGATCTGTGACATTAAGGTAGAAATGGTTTGAGATCAAAGTAGGGATCTTTGATGGAAATAGGTTGTTAGAGAAAACCTGGTGTTATAAAATTCCTTTCAATTTTATACTATAGTTTTACTGATGGATTAAATAACAAAATTATAATTTAAAAATAACTAAAAGATACCTGGAAGTTTGAGAAAAAATAATTTTCATGGCAGTATAGTCCCACTCCAGATTTTTGGAAAGATATTACCACATTTTGGTTTAAAATCGTTTATTTACCTTTAAGTGATAGCATGCTTCTCAAAAAAATATTGCCTATAGCTTTAACTCACTGCTCCTTTTGCTTTTGAAATTTGTTGTTGAAAGAAAGTTGGCATAAAAGAGAAAGTTACTATTTGTATGGCAATTTTCAGTCTGTAAAGCACATAAAAATAAGAATGAATTAAGTAAATTTCTGGAGGAAATCATGGGAATAGAATTTTCCTATATTTAATGTGGCAGTGAATGATCTAATTATGTCCATTAACAATCAGCTGATTAGTATGTTGTCCCTATAATGACAGTGTCCTAATCAATGGCACATTTAGTGTCAGCATTAGTCAAGTCAGGGAACAAGGAGGAAGCACGTAACTACTTTGATCTTTTCAGGATCAACAGGAATTTAACAGGCTTTAACCCATAATAGTGATAGCAGCTTTTAATTGAATGGACCCTTAAAAATAGGACAGAATCTTTCATTTAAGTACATTGTAGTCTTTCAGACTGGTTGATAGGCCTTTTATTATATGCTATATACAAGAAGAAAGCTGTTTTTGTTGTTTTTTTTTTTTTGCGGTACGCGGGCCTCTCACTGCTGTGGCCTCTCCCGTTGTGGAGCACAGGCTCCAGACGCGCAGGCTCAGCGGCCATGGCTCACGGGTCCAGCCGCTCCGCGGCATGTGGGATCCTCCCGGACCGGGGCACGCACCCGTATCCCCTGCACTGGCAGGTGGACTCCCAACCACCGCGCCACCAGGGAAGCCCGAAAGCTGATATTTTATTGAAGAAAATAAGATGAAAACTATAGAAGAAAATAGGAAAAAAATTGGAAAAAAATTTAAAAGGGGGAAAATTTTAATTAACTGAATGGAAACAATAGACAAAAAGTCTAAAGTCTCCTTTAGACTCTTTCGGGTGCTCAAAATTTATATTTTTGAGCTTTTTATTTCAGCATTAACATCTTGTCTATGGAATTCAGTTCACTTTTTATGTCTGAGGAGGACGTCTTTTTAAAAAAAATAAATTAATTGTGACTGCATTATAGGGGCACAAATTAATTTTTAGAGGAAAAGGCCAAAGAAAAGATTGTATTTGCTTAAAATGGAACATTATTAGCTGCAGAAAAGCAGCTTGTTTTTAAAAACCAGACCAGTGCAGCAATTGTAAACTCTATTGATTATTCCTATTTGCAAGAGTGATCATTAGTAAATGTTTTGGCCCAGAGATTCAAATTATAGAGCTTGGTGCTGAGCAATCTGGCATGATTTACTGTGGAAGGCAACAGGGGATGAGGCTTTCAACAGTGTGGCAGCTGGAAATTGGAAAACCATTACAGTCAAGAAATGGAAAAATGTGACTTCTTTGATAATCATAACTTGCCTACAGCTCCAGACTGTGGTAATGAAGGAAATTCCACATGAAAAGATTAAAGCTTCAGTTTTTCAAACAAATATTTTTTTCTGTAAAAGTTTCTATTCATATTCATACATGTGAATACACATATATCTGAGAAATCTCTATATCTACACATACCCATGTGAATAATGTAGCAAATTTAAGTTTTTTTCCATTTCACTGAACAATCATTCTTGTTTATTGTAATAACAAAATCAATTATGTTAGCAATTCAAAATGTGAAATTGAAAATGTCATGTATAAATATCTTTCACAAGTATCCTTCTCTCATCAACAGAAGAAGAAGCATACTACTGTTGCTATTACTAACACAACTACTACAAATAAAACTAACTAGTAAGAGCCACAAATAGAACACATATTGATCTCTCAGAAGATACAGTATTGCACTATTTCCCATTATATATAAAAATAAAATTTTAAAAGAATTGTGAAAACTGATTGTGTACCTAAGGATAGTGATGCTAATTATAATCACTAATGTTCTAATATTCTATTATTATATGTAGTTTTTACTTTTTGAGATATGGTAACTCTAACAGCATTATAAATAATGTAATACTTATACAACTGAAAGAAAGTAGAAGATATACTTTATAATTGAGCTAAGAACAAGTGATTATTGGTTACATTAGGGGGCAGAAAATGTGGTAACTGATAATTTATGGTCAATTATTTTAAGAGTTAATTGTTTATTTTTTCCCCCTGGCTGGCTTATTATTTTGTTCTAGGTTATTTGAGCCTTCATTTTAAGAAAATGGGCCTTAAGATATAATCATACCTATACTAACATTCACTTCTATTGTTTACTTTTCATAATTTTGGTGCACAAATGTTATCCCTAAATACTGTAACACTATTTGTTATTAGTTCTGTACTTTATTTCTAAGAAATTGATGTATATATAGGTTTTAATAGAAAGTCTTAAAGTTTTTCTAAAGACTACTTAGTATATATTTTTGTAATTCTATGCCAGTTTGATTATTTCTTCTCTATGAAGAACAAATTCAATTTTATATGTATTTTTAATTAAAAAACAGAAAGCTATAATCCTCAAAATATTAGTCCTTACCATCTTTTCTCTGATAGCAGCCATTGGCTGCTATGTTCTCTGAATCAGCATATACCAACACTACTCATCATTTGGTTGTTGGTGTTTCCCTTGTCACCATAGGTAAATGTACCTCTTATTTAATAGATGAATTAATCATTGCTAAACTAGCAACTTATTTTAATCTTTTCTACTCATCGTATTTTCTTTCGAGTTAGGGAGGTAGGATAGTCTGACAAACACTCTATTAGTATCAGAAAGAGCAAAATATCCACAGATATTCTGAGATAGGATTCCTTCTTTATAATTATTGGATTTAAAGCTTTAGGTACATTCTATATTTAGATTAAATTGTGACTCCTCAAGATGAAAGGATTTGGGGCATTGCAGATGAAATTAAATGCATTTAAAATACATCCTTACTTCTCTTTCTGTACCTTTTCTTATTCTCACGTATTCTGAATGATGCTGAGGATAAACCTGGAGCAATGATTAAATAGATGCAAAATAAGGACTCATTGGAAGGATTCCCAGGGAGGTCACAAAATGTAGAGTATGGATGATCCATGAACCTGAACATGGATTTCATGATGGGGAAGGTAGAATCCAGGAAATTCTTGACTGTTGTGTAGAAGGAAATACAAGAGCAGTAGTCAGAAAAGTATACCTCAGGATACACCCACCTTGTATTTTATTTATTGCCATCTATTTCCTATTTAGAAAAGAGAGCTATGACAACATAGGTTATAGGTACTTTCGCCATAAGCATCTTTGCCATAGATATTTTTGTTGCATAACTAATGAGCCATTAGGCAGATTTACCATAAAGAGAAAGAACAAAAAAATAAAAGAGGGACATTAATAAAATAAGAAAGGACATAATGAAACATGAAAATGAATGACAAAATTCAAAAGACTTTATTGCAAAATACAAATATTTCAATACATTTATAATAAGTGTAGATTCATGACCATATTTTGCAAATAACTGATTTTACTTTGTGGCTTGTAACTAAGCACTTGTCTTTGAAGTCTTTGGTTCGTAATGTTACACATTTTTTTGCTTGCTGATTCTCCTCCTCAGTTGGCATCACACTTTCTTTCTAATTAAAATTCCTTCCTTCATTAAGAGAGGTATCAGTTTCTGAATACTAGGGTGCATATTTTACTATGGCATTGTGAAAGCCTTCCACACTGTAGTTTGTTCTTAGCATTTTGTCACATGTCCATTGATAGAGGGTCTAAAGTTCTATAGGAAATAATGTGGGTTCAACTCTGCACCTTCAAGGCCCGCTACCTCTTTCTCTTCCAATGTAGTGAGTTTCAAAAGAAAAAAAAAAGACTCCTGGGGCAAATTATCGCCATCTGTCAGCTCCATAAAGCCATCAGTAGCATTGCTGACAATAACCAGTTGAAGCCAAACTATCAACCAGTTATTGTGTCTTTTATGACAAAATTGCCTTGTAGCCAATTAAGTATGTGACAAAAATTGTTTACAGCAAAAATGCTTGCAGCAAAGATGACTGTGGCAAAGATGCTTAAATACTGGACATGACAAAAAAGACACATGTTCTTTTCCCTTGCCTTGCTTTCTGGCACTTATGGTGATCATCCCAGAATCCCATATCTCTGAAGTCTCTGCAAGAAACCTTGAGGTTTTCATCAGACTCCTATTATAACGTTTTATCAGTACAGAACAGCTTGTTTGTTTCTGATTATGTGTCCCGTAAGCCCCAGCTTGTGTAGCTCATACTCACGCAGTGATTTGTACTTAAGGCTGCTGAGGAAATGATGTAAGTGTGTGATTTGGGGACTGGGAAAATGACCCTCCTTTTCAAGCCTGATAATAACCCCAACCCTGAGGTTTAAAGGATTTGTGCTGTAACAACTATAAAGGAAGAGACAGGACTGTTATTTATATTATTTTTATTAAAGGAGCATCCTGGAAACATATGTTAGAAAATATATAATATCTTAGTTGTGAGAGAAATAAAATAAGTAAATTTTGAGACTGTCAACTGTGTCTGTTAAGTAAAAAAAGGAATTCCATGATGCACACAGGAAAATCAGCTTCATTTAGTCTTAGATCAATTTCAACAGGATCACGAAATATGTCCTCCACCTGAATCTTTTCTCTTAAGAAAAAGTTTTTCATGTTTTCTAAAGAGAACTAAGGAAACTCAGAAATGTCACCTTATATTTTAAAGGTTGAATGGGGTGTCTGACCTCCAAGTCAGATAGGTTGGCAAAAGGGTGTAGGACTGCTGAAAAGAGTTTTTAGACCCCAAATTTTCAATTGTGAATAGTCTTTGCCTCATTGGATCATTGTATTAAAATGAGAGTATGCTGCATACGTCATTTAGTGCGTAGCATGACGCACAAAATGCCTGACTATATGTTTTCTTCTAATTTCCCATAATCTCTCCTTTTCTGCTTCCAAGCCAAATGCTTGCAAAACCACATTAAGGAAGATAGGCATTTGCATATAAACAAGAGAATATCTACATATGACATAAAAATAGTAAAGTTAAGGCAACTCTGCCTGTTTAGGTTTTATCCATTCTCTGACCCCTGTCAATCTTTCCTCTGATTATACACACACACACCACTCAGTTGAGAACTCCATGGCATCATTCTTATCTTCTTAAAATTACTTATTGCACACCCTTCAAATAGTTATTGTAAGGTCATTGAATTGATCCACTCTGGAAGCTACAAGTACCTAGGAACCCATTCATTATGGAGTTGCTCTTATACTATATAGAGCCTAAAGGTTAAGACAGTTTTTTGGGAAGCATGTTTATATCCTAAAAATTTGTTTTCTTTCATTTAAAAGTTATTATTACTTTACTATATATGAAAAAAATAATTTATTAAGGAATTTGGGCCAATAAGTATTGAGACATATAGCTACAGAGGGATAGAAGTAGAGTTAGGAAAAAGGGGAGAGCTTCAGTTATCAGGTTTTGCTAGCTAGAAGAATAAAGTAATTGCCTGAAACTGACACATCATTCTCTTAATTGGATGTGATTTTGATTTGTACATTTTAGTTTGTGTTCAGGAGAGAAGGCACTTTTTTCCCTGAGACTGACAATAGTTCCTATAAACATGGGAGAATGTTAAACACATCCTTTAAATAAATCTTGTGGAGTTGTGATTTTTCATAGAAGAGACTATGCTAGATATTAATTTTTTAAAATAAACTGTATTTAAATAATTATTAAAGAGTGTATATTATACCCATAAAAATAACTCTAAAGAAAACTAAATTAGAAAATAACTTGTTAGAATTAGAGAATTCTTGAAACTATGGCTATATGGAGAAAATACCTCTGTTTCACTTGGGGCATTTGAGAAGTGGAAGGATCTCCAGATACATTGTGAATGCAGATTTTCTTTTCTCAGTGGGAGATAAGAATAAATTGGCTCAACCATGTATAGAGAATTTTTTACATAATGTGAATGATAGAGTATTTAGATTGGATAGCCATTAAGCATAAAGACGAATGACCAAGGGAATTTGTTAAGTACTCTTTAAATAACTTTTTAAAATCTTTTCTATTAAATGTATATCCTTCTTAGGAAAAACTATTGAAGAAATTGAATTAAAAAACTTTTTATATGCCCTGAATAGATCAAATACATATCTTTTTTTAATGCCCATGCCCTGTTACCACAGATAGAGAAACTGTGTTGCAATTTCAATAGTTTAATCATACATTAATAGATATTTAATTCATGCACACATAAGCAGATCTACAACAGGGCTATATTAGGGTTGAAATCCCTCACTGAATAAGACTATATATACATTTTCAACAGGTCACCCTGACCTCAAAACACTGGAAAACTCTGTCTCCCTGTTTTTCGGGTACCTTTAAGAATCATTTGGTTAATATAAATATACACAAATTGACATTTTTAAAAACATTTTATTGGAGTATAATTGCTTTACAATGGTGTGTTAGTTTCTGCTTTAAAACAAAGTGAATCAGCTATACATATGCATATATCTCCATATCTCCTCCCTGTTGCATTTCCCTCCCACCCTCCCTACCCCACCCTTCTAGGTGGTCACAAAGCACTGAGCGGATCTCCCTGTGCTATGTGGCTCCTTCCCACTAGCTATAAATGAATATGGTAGTCAACTATCAAGAAAGTGGATTTACTGTTGAAAATTATGTTTCCATTAATGTTTTTACTGTTTTTTTTTTAACTTGGTATTTTGAAGCCATCACAATTCAGTTATCAGCATAAGAAATCATTGTTTTGTGGTTGTTCAACTAATAGGCTTACTAAGTTCCTTATTTAGTATTTTAAAATACTGACTGGAATGCAGAAGAACCTTGGAATAAGACATAAATATGGCTTACAGGAATCAAGTTCTTGGTCTTTTTCTCTGAGGTTTCCCTAAAATCAATCCTGTGTATGGAACAGGGTTATGGCCTTGGGTTTACTCTTAGCAGCAGAGACTTGTTGAACTCCATCTCTCCTTCCATCTTTCACTCATCTCTCCTCATGCTATACTGACGGATTTGACATTCATAGACCTAGAACGTTCATATAGGTGTATTTCACATTAAAACAATTTTCTCTCTAGAAATAGATTTAATGAAATTCCTAACCCTATGCTTCCCAATCCATCTAATTCTCAGCTAAGACATTCAACCTACATACTTGTTGGTGTGCCTGACTGCAATCTTAGTACTCTAATGATTTTTCTGTATGTTGATTTAATATCCCCCAGAGGAAATTAATTACATCTCCTTTTAAAAATTGAATAGAGTAAAAAAACAGTCAAATAGATTTCTTGAATCACTATTAATGTATTGCAAGCAATTTGTGTTTTAATGAATTCAATTTTATAACTACTAGGAATAGAGAAAGATAATACAGAAATCTGGGCAGTTCTTAAGCAAGGTAGATGTGTTTAAGGAAAGCTTCTTATATCTGTAGACCTGAAAGGAAACATTGCATGTTAGTAGCTTTATACTTCAGAATTTGATTTTGTATTGATTAAATTCTATATTTACTCCATGGCCATAGAATCATGGCTAATATATAATGTCCTTAACCTTGAAGCAGAAAATAATATAACTAGGCAAAACAGTGCATTAGTTGTCTCTTCTGATGCAGCTTCATACAGAAATGAGTGAATCAATATATTATAAGCCATATTGGTCACTGAGACTGCAGGGCATCATGTGGTATTTCAACAGGGCAGTTTCCATTAATGTCAATGGAACTTATGCTGCTTAAATTTCAGAATATGATTTAGAAGTATACTTTGCAGAGAGTATATTTTAAGAAGATGCAGTAAGCCACACACACACACACACACACACACACACACACACACACACACACATACACAAATGTCAGCTTTGTGTTAGAGTTTAAATTAAACAATTGTGTGACATCTAGTAAACTGTAATTTTACTTTCTAATTTTTTTAGCTCAAAAACTCAGTGGATTGTGACAATGACTAGTAAACAACACAGAGTAACAGTAGGTAGATACAAATTTGTGCTAAGAACAAATCCTGGTCAAAATCATTATGTAGAAGTAATTGACAACTATCACTACAATGGTATCTACTGTTAACTTTGAGTCCATCTTCACTGTTTCTAGTAACTTCAGGTTATCAGCCAGTTATGTGACATCTTGGGATCTGTCTCTACTCACACTGAAGCCCTCATTCTCTGCTCATCTACACACATCTGAGCCAGATCATGCACTTTCCTAGAGACACTGGTATCAGAATGCCAAGGTTCAGATCCCAACTCTGACACAATGTAACTCTGTCATATTAAGCAATTTATTTATTCTCTTTGCCCAAATTTTCTTATTTGAAAAAGTGCAATAGTAGTTCCTGCAGTCCAGGCAGAGAATTAAATGAATTAACACACAATGTGGTTAAAATAGTGCCTGGATTTGCTTATTATTATTATTAATGTTATACCATTACTTCTCGTCTCCCTCCTGCTGCTGCTTCTGCCACTATTACTACACAAAGGTATGTAGTAATAATGGGTTTAGTCTCTTTGTGAGATGAAGTTTCATCTTTGAAGTAAATTGTGTTTGATATTTCTTATCTATTTTGTCACTGCTAAACTTCAAGTGGATACTGTTGGAGAGAAAGAAATTTTTCTCTACACTTCTAGGTTCTTCTGGCTAGTCTAAAAATTAAATTGACATGCAACAGATTAATAGAAGAAAATCAAACAAAAGTTTAATAACAGGTATACATGTGAGAGACTCAGGATAACTGGGTAACTCACCAAAAAGGCCAAAACCCTACACCTTAAATACCATCTTTAGGTAAAGACAAAAGTGGATGTTGAAGGTAGTGGTTTGGGACTTCAAAGGGGAGGAAGGCAACTGACATGGAGATGGAAAAGAAATTGTTTGGTAAACCAGTGTTTGGGGGTCTTGCAGAGGCAATGGGACACAGAGTGGAATCTGAATTCTAGGCCCTGCCAAGTGTCCCCCACCACACCTCACCCATATTCTTTGCAGATATCTCTGGTTATAGCTCTGTTCCTGGAATAGGACCTCTATCTAAATTCTTTTAAGAATTTAGGGAAAAGTCAAAGTTTCTCTCTGAGTTTTTTGGGTCCTGATTGTTTTCAGCTCAAAATAATTCACATGCCAAAGAAACATTTTTGCGTGGCAAATTTTACTCCCCTACAATACCAAAATGCTGGATGTGAGGCTACTCCCAATACAGTTAAGCTTAGGAATGATTTTCCAATGCTGATGCCTCAAAATACTTCTGAATATTTCTGTGAAAACCTTTTAACGCCCCCCCCCCCAACATATTTCTTGTGATTATGGTTGGAAAAATGTATAAACCTTCTTAGTTTTATTCACAATAAGATTATCTTTTGTTTGATTGTTATCAGGAACAGACCACCCAATTATTCTGAAACCACTTAGATTAACATGATGTCTAATGTTCTAGTATCCAACAGAGGCAGTTAGTACCTACTGGCTGCTGGGATTTTCTTGTTTACTTTCCAATAATTTAAATGGACATAACATAAACGTATGGTTGTGGAACTCAGAACAAGGAATGATACTGGGCTTGGAAACCCCTCTGAAATATCTCACCTGAGCCGTAGAGACAGAGGTTACTAGATCAGCTGCCTTGACTACAGTTGTCCCCAAATACAGAAAATCTGGTAGCAATGACTGTGTAATTCTCAAATATCCAGCTGCTTCAAGCTTTTGTAAAATAATTGAAGAACATACATACCATCAGTCCTTCCTTTGACTTCTCTCTTTGCCAAAAATGTAGAAGTGTCACCTCTGCATAGAACCAAGTTACTTTATTTTTGTGGTTCTTTTTCCCCTGATGGTTATTCTCTTCGTCATTACAACCATGTCCCTAAGTGTTAAAACTGAGGAAATAACACTGTTACTTATTGACTCTTAACACCAGAGAGAGGTGTTACATGTACAGAGGACATTTCTACTGGTCTGAAAAATATATCTGTCATCATTCCAATCCTTTCTACTCTCCACTTACTATCCTAGACACTTTTAAGTCATTGGGGCTCACTTTGCTTATCCAAGGCACTCTGCCCCTTTGATTCCCTGGAATTCTATATAACATTCCCTAATCACCTCAGTGGACAGAACAGTTGAATACGTCCTCATTGGCCTCAATCATGGCTTTGAATGGAGGAGAGGGAAAATCATTTCTTTGCTGATTTCACGGGGCCTTTAGCTTTCCTCCCATGTTCGCCTGTTGCATAGATTTTAATACATTACAGTAAGAGTGTTTATTCTTTTTATAATGTGGTTATGATATCCAAAATGTAATCATTGGGAACATTTCAGATAAAATTTATTTTCACCTTACAAAGTTTTACTTGTTTGATTTTTTTATTGGATACATGACTGCTTAACACTGAGAAATTGAAATACAGTCATTGTAAGAAAATGAATTTTAGATGCATAATTCCTCAGTTAAGCTAACTCAATGCTAAGTATTCAATAGACTCAACCCCTTTATAAAAACGGAATTCATTAAATGAAATGAGTGTCTTTTGTAAAGAATGCTGACACCTTAGCAACTGAATACCAAACATATGTAAATGAGCATACATTCTTTTTTAAACCCATTTCACAGAGAGTAATCTGAAACAGCATTGTTTCCACAACTCAATCTAGAAAATAATGATGAAAAGCATTTCACTCCTGGATGAGATATCCTTCTCCCAACAGAATACTTAGGAGCCACGTATCATTCAACCAAAGATCCACCGAGCTGTTTTCATGCTTCAAAGAGTTGATACGATTGCATTTCTCCCAAGGTGGGTCACTTATTCTTGTACCATATGATATTGCTTTGGTTTTCCAATGGATGCCATAAAAGAGATTGACTCCTTTCCATGGTTATTTTTGCCTTTCTTGCCATATGGAGGGCTGTGTAACAAGGAGTATTTCCTTGGTGGCTAGTCTGATCTATTGCTTGTTGCTGGCTCCAGAGGCCTAGAAAATGAAATTGCTGCCGTAGCAAGCACCCTGCTATTACTCAGGCTGTAACTACCTAGACCTAAACTGTACTGCTCCCCAGGTGGCTTTCTTGTGCCTTGCTCTTTCTGCTGGTAGAGCTTTGCTGCTCTAGGGATCCAGGAGATTGAGCGTGAATGCTTCTAGAGTCGTCTGATCTTTGCAAAGCTGAATTATATCCAGTGTGTATCCAGAGAAATGCATATCAAACACATGGACTTCAAGAAACTCAGTAGATCTCATCACTGTCAATGAATACATATTGAACTTCTACTAAGAAATAGTCCATATCTAGTAGAAACAGATATTTAACAAAGCAATGTCTATTTTTAGGTTGTAGAAATTGTAAAAAGAGAGAAAATTACATGTAAAAATAGATATTTTTAAATGAAAATGCTTATGGCCTTATATTTTAAATTAAATGCTTTTTTAATTTGTGGTTTTCTCGAACTTTTCTGATGTTTCTTTTTTTTTCTCTGATGTTTCTTGAACTACTTTGGGATTATTAAACAAATCCTTTTGCAATCAATCATTTAACTTTGTGTTGTCCTTTTTATAGAATTATTATACACTGATAATGGCAGATATAATATATTTCTCAATAAGCATGTTTTTTATTATCTAAATATATTATTTGACAATTTTAGTAGGCTACAGTTAGGAGTTATAAGTAAAGCTGCAGTAAATTTTTATTTACTCTAATAAACTAAAGTGCTATATAACTATGCCTAGAAGAAGCTATTTTGAGGATAAAATCCATATAAGTATGAGTCGGTACTTGTAAGGGAATGAAGATATTAGTAAACAAGAGAATATTTTAGAGTTTTTATTAGTTTATTTCCTGTGATCTTAATCCTTTTGGCATGTTTGAATTATTTTCTTCTTAGAGCCCTGTTTCTGCAACATTTTACTTTTTTTAAAAAGACTGTAAATATGCAAGTTCAAAGGTGGGGAGCATTAGTCAAATATGTATTGCTCATGGTAATTACAAGCCATTCCAATAAAAAGTGTTTATTAGAACAGTAAGGACATTTGGGGGAAAAATGACACTACCAGTAAAAAAAAAACGAGACTTCCAATGTTAAAGACATTATAGAGTGATGACTGCTAGGAGGAAGAAACCTTTCCCCTCACCCTTCTAGGTTCTTCTGGCTGGTCTAAGAATTAAATTGTTATGAAACAGATTAACAGCAGAAAATCAAATTTAATTTTGTATGTAAGAGAATGCCACGTACATGAAAGATTCAGAGACCCCACATGCATGAGAGGCTCAAAGACAGAAAGGTAAAATAAGGTATTTATGTCATTCTGAGATAAGAAATGGGATAGGGGCCTGAGTCTTCCAAGGACAGAAAAATTATTCACGGGACGATAAGAAGCGCAGATGTTTGATAATTAGATGTTTGCCCTGCCATATATAGATGGGGCCAATTAGATAAAATTTATGTCTGGTAATAACTTTTTCTGGGAAAAATCCCCAATTTAAATTCTCCTAGATAGTTAAAGGAGGGGCAGTAGATTCTCTTATTTTGCTTTTTAGCTCAAAATAATCCATATGTGCCAAAGTGGCACATCCTGGAGATGCTTGTTCTGAACCCCTACAACTGAGGTACGTGAATCAGTAACCAAGCGATCATTTCAGGCACAGAGGTTCAGAGAGTGAAGCTGATTAGGAAGTTGGGGAAAAGGCAGCATCTGACAGAAAACAGTGTTTGGCAATGAGATTAAATATTTTGAAACGTCATTGATTATTTTTCATCACTTTTGAAAACTTAAAGGAAGTTAGCCATAAGATACAGCCGATTTTTTATATCTCTCCATGATAGTCTCAGAAAAATTATATTTTATTTGCATGCTACTGAAGTTTAGACTTCTTCAGTTAATATCAGCCTAGGTATTAGATCATAAAAGCTTCCTACTTCTTTTCCCAGTAGAAGAGCATTTCCATTAATGGTTACCAGAAAACAATGGAGTGCTTTTCACTGATTAGCCTGCATTTTTAAAGCTGATAATTTTGCTCAACATCATTTGAGCCACTTAGCTCAAACATCTAACTTGAGATGATAATAAAAATAATACTACTTTTTACTTAATTTACTAAAAACATTATTTAGGTACATTTCTGCATAAATAAAAGTGACTCATTTAGGTTTCGATTTATATTCAGAGACAGAATTAGCAATATAACGTAGCTTAAAATCTATATGGCAAAACCATTTTTTCCATAAGTCTTTTGGCATAAACTTGGAACTATTAAATCAATTTATAATGTCTAATAGAAAAAGACAGTCTGTTGAATAGCCCCTCCTGGCTTTAACTACTTCAGCTGGGTGCTTCCCTGGAAATGAGGATTTAATGGGTTAATTATGCTCTCCATACTTCGTCTGCTGCATGAGTCTCAGGCTAGTGTTTTCTGACTCTGAAAAAAGTCTGAACCATTCTTACTTTAATTGGAGCATTTTCCTTCTAAATGAATTAAATGTTAGAAGTTGTGACCTCTTAGCTTTGCTTGTGAATTTGCACTTATCCAAAAATGTGGCTTTTTCTTCAGTTATGAGCTAATGAAAAAGCAACTTTTGAGACAAATGAGGATTTTTCTCGTTCCTTACAAGCTCTGATCCTTGAATGGGTAGAAAACAAGTTGCCCTAGGTATGCTTGCTTTATCTCTCATCTTAAGTATCACCTTGGTCTCTCCAGTACTTTAATTAAAATTCATCATGTTTCCTATCAGTCAGGTGATTTAAATAAAAAATTTTAGTATAAATACATTTTGAAAAATACAGCATTTTAAACATTATTTTAAGGCAGGTTTCATGTTCATTTTTTCAAAAACATAAAATAACTGTTTTTGAAAAAGTGAACATGAGTAGATAAATAGGGCATTTAAACTCGTTTAGTTTTCTTTGTTAATGCGTGCTGCCATTAAAACTCACAATAAAGTGGTAAGTCCTCTGGACCTATTACAGAGAAAACCAACGAAAAACACCTGTGTTCTTTTCCCACAATTCTTATGGGCCTAATTAATCATCGCTGAATAAGGAAGAGTTGGGTCAGAAAGTGAGTAATTCAGCAAACAGGGACGACCCGACGTGGGATGTGGAGGTGAGGTGATGTTGATGGTTGGGAGGTGCATTGAAGAGAGGAGGGGACTGCCTATATGTTCTTTAAATTTCTTTTAAATAACGTCCTCTTGGCAAGGAAAGAGGGCTCAGAGGTAAATGCAGTGAGGCCAAAAATTTAAGATATAGCCGCTCAACACTGTTTAAAAATGAGAAACAAACTATCTTAACATTTGCCGTAGCTGTTGCCATTGTTTTTTCGTGATTTTGTGCCCTGTGGAAGTATGTAGTATTGATGTCAGTGTAACAGTAGCTCCTCAAGGCAAGAACAAGCAACAGGGGAACGTGATTGCCAAAGCGCTATTATCACGTCTGTTCTGGCACTGTTATGTAACTCAAAGAACAGTTTTACAGTTCTGTAAAGAGAAGCAAAAGAAAATGTTCACGGCTTGGGTTCCCTGTGACTGACTCCAAAATGGAGGTTATTGTGCAGGAGGTCTGTTGGGGGGTGCCCTTGAGACAATCTGTGGAAGAGAAGGGGGAAGGAAGCGGGATTAGACTGAGGAAAAATTAAGGGGCAATGTAGTCTACAGAAAGCCTCAGTTGACCAGGGTGGTCTGAAGATGGCCTGACCCTTCAGAGATCTCCCCAGTTGAGGCAAGAAACTGGATGCAGGCCATCCTGGGAAGGGGGTGTGATGTTTGGCAGGGTGGTTCCCTTTTACTGAAGGAATCCCCAAAGGGGTCTGAGCATTGAGACTTGTCTGCTTGCAGTGCTCCCAGCAGATGGGGAAATAAATCCTTCATTCCTCAAAGGGGAGCGAGAATGGAATATAGACTATTGACAAAAGCATTTGAATTTTTCCTGACATCTGTTTCTCCTCTTTCTGCCTCTTACAATCCATCCTGCATTTAGCTGCCAAACAAATCTTGACTTGTTTATGAAACTACAAAGGCTCCCAATTACATTTTGAACCAAATTTTACTATTTAAACTCCATTGTCTCTTTTTGTCTGCCTTTTCCCTTGTTATAATAAATTTTTATCCCATCTTCATGTCCTCCAAAAAGAAGTTTATAAAAATAAATATCTGCTCACTATTCCCGGAACACAAGTGCTCATTAGGAACTCTCTTTCTCTGCTCATGTCCTTGAATTTGCCTCATGGCCATTGTCTTCCCTTGTCTTTCCAACCTCACTTTGGGTTTCTTATCTCCCATGAAGCATTTCCTGCCAGGATCCACTGAACTCTTTTTCCCTAGCCCTGATGCACTTATATTGTGTACTGCATTGACTCTTTCTCTGGGTTACCAGAGGCAAATCATGGAGGAAAATCCCTGTGATTGTCTTTTTGTTTTCTATCAGAGTTGCTAGCACTTTACTGGGGCCATAGGGGATACTTAAAAACAGGTGTTACTTATCTGACTGAATTACATTTATTTTCCAAGGCAACCAATAATGGCTTTGATGTAGTGCTGTACGATTGCCCCTCCTCAGAAGTCCCAGACAACTTTATCTATTTCTCTTTTATAAAAAAAATAGACGTATATCTTCTAATTATTTGCATACAAGCCATTTCTCTTAATACTTTGTAAGCAACTTTAGAGGGAGGTCATTGCTTATTCCTGCCCCCTGTTTTTTATCCTAAATGTCTAGTCCAGTGATTTTTATGTGGAAGGCATCAAATATGTGTTCATAGAATAGTATAATGTTAAATTTTAGTGGATATTGAGGCTAGAAAAGAATGCATTTTCTGGGGGAAATGGAAGATGATTCACTATCCAATGACAGTGGATTTTAAAAAATTGCCTTAAATATTTGTAGAGGGGCTTCCCTGGTGGCGCAGTGGTTGAGAGTCCGCCTGCCGATGCAGGGGACACGGGTTTGTGCCCCGGTCCGGGAAGATCCCACATGCCGCGGAGCGGTTGGGCCCGTGAGCCATGGCCGCTGAGCCTGCGCGTAGGGAACCTGTGCTCCGCAACGGGAGAGGCCACAACAGTGAGAGGCCCGCGTACCGCAAAAAAAAAAAAAAAAAAAAAAAAAAAATTTGTAGAGACAAAGGCCATGTCTCTATCTTAATCTGATTAGACCACTTTGTAAATTTGGTAATTGATGCCCTATTAAATACACAATTTCCCTTGCGTTGTTGACATTTTTAACTGATATCACATAAAGCTTTTCCTATCCATAGATTAAAAAATAATTTACCACGTTTTCTTTTTGCTAAACAATAAAATTACTGTGACATCCACAAATACATGTAAAACTCTCCTCTTCCAGAGTTTTCCTCAAAAACACAGTTTTCGGTTAACGTTACCAGTCACAAAAATTGCTACCTCTTATGCTGCTAATATGCTACATAAATTAATATATCTGAGAACAGAGAAGATAAAATGAAAGATGATTCATTTTAAGAAATTTACTCAGGGAAATGAAGACTTAGGTTTGGTGTTAAAATTAACTCATTTTCATCTTCTGATTATTTCTCCATAGTTTTTCTATTATATCTATAATACATATTCATTATATTAATAGGAAAGTAGAAAAAAGCTCCATATATGTAATAGAAAGGTATTAAACACAGAAAATATAAAAAGTAAGAAGAATAGTCAAATTGGCCTTAGGCCCTACCTGCAATGTGAGGTCTTTCTCCCTTTAAGCATGGTAGTATATATTTTAATTATTCTGTATATTGAATTGTATAGATTAGAAATTCCTGATTCTATATAAAGTGTGGTTTGTGTCTCCCCGCACCCCTCCCGAGGTAAGAACGTTCAGGATATGGTCACTTTAATTCAAAGCTTTCAAAAATGTATCCAAGCTAACATCTAGGCAAACTATATGAGATTTTACTATTTTGTGAAAATAATAAGGAAAAACAATGTAATCTTGTATACATCTGAGGTGAATGGCAATAAATGGCCCTTATTACAATTAGAGTTATTCACTCTTATAACCATGACCTTTGCTATACAACTTTATAGAGCCATCTGTATATGGGGCTTGGTATTTGACTAGCTTTGGTCAGTGAAATAAGGTGGAAGTAAGGGCCTTTCTGCCAATTCTGTGCCAAGGTCTCAGGAGGCCTCGAGTGTTTCTACGTGCTCTTTTGTATTTCTTCCATTGCCATGAGCATGCCCTGACTGGCTACTGGCAGAGGAAAGACATGTGGAAAGAGATGAGTGCCCCAGCTTTCCTAGCAAACACTCAAGTATATGAGTCTCGTCAGCCAAGACCAAATGGACCTCCCATCCATGCCTAACCTTAATTGTTAACCTACAGACTCAGGAGCTAAATAATTCTTGTGGATGTATAAACACAGAACTTCTGTGAATGTTGTACAACCTTGTTTGGCCAAAAATATATATATATTCTTCCAGTGCTACTGAGAAAAGTTTGTATCATCCATTGCCATCCTAGGGGACATTGAATTCACGGCAAAACTAAGTTACTATGGAATGTTTACAGTGGAGTAGACTATTTTTTAAAAAAAAAATCTAGTATTTCATATGTCTTTCAAGCACACATGCTCAGTTTAAAAATTGGAGATTCAGTTATAAGAGTTTACTGTAGGTTCATAGGAACCCTGTTATCTAAGCTTAAATTCTATACTAATAGCTTCTCTAGGCTGTCTTAAATTTTACCTCTTCTGTTCTTTTACTGCATACCTATAACAAATTTGGGAAAATGATGTACTTCCTTTCATATTTTTAGCTCAAATCTAAAGTGTTTTATCATAAGGCAAAATTAATACTTTTCTTAATTTTAAGAGATAGAAAATATACATTTCAAACTGTTAAAAAACTTGAAAATACATTAAAATAGTAATAAAAATTTTATATATTTACAAAGTCAGTGTTAAGTACTTAATTGAATAAAAACAAACCTAAAAAAATTCAATGTACTTTGTCTAACAAAACTTGCAGAATTTAGTAGTCCTGCAAAACATACTAAATATTAACATTTTATGGAAGGATCATCAGTAACTTATGCTTTGTTTATCCTGAATATACTCCTTTACACATAGGTCAAAATATCCATTTCTAATATAAAATTCTGTGTGTGTGTTTATATTATGTGCTTATTGTGTGTGTGTGTATAAAGAGAAGAAGGAGTTTAGGAGAATCTCTTATAATCAATATTTAAATATATCATTTTGTTTAGCATCCTAGAGTTTTTTAAAACTCAGGTTAATCTACCTTATTAATATTAGGGATGAGAGAGGGGTATGCCTATAATTTGTGTACAATGGGAGCAGACTGTGAATTTCAGTTTGTTCTCAGATCAATTTTAAGAAAGGTATATAAGAATATGAGAATATAGGGACTTCCCTGGTGGTGCAGTGGTTAAGAATCCACCTGCCAATGCAGGGGACATGGGTTCGAGCCCTGGTCCGGGAAGATCCCACATACCGCAGAGCAACTAAGCCCGTGCGCCACTACTGAGCCTACGCTCTAGAGCCTGTGAGCCACAACTACTGAGCCCGTATGCCATAACTACTAAAGACTGTGCACCTAGAGCCCGTGCTCCGCAACAAGGGAAACCACCACAGTGAGAAACCCACGTCTGTGCGCAGCAATGAAGACCCAACACAACCAAAAATAAATAAATAAATAAATTTAAAAAAACAAACGAAAAGAATATGAGAATCTAGAAATCAATCCCATTGAAACTGTGCATGCTGATCCCTTATAAATTCTTTATATACTCCAGGATCCTGGGTTGAAGATCCCTGGTTGAGAAAAGACAAAAATAATGTCACTGTAATCTCTTAAACCACATGGATTCAGTAAGTTGTCTGATTGAATGATTCTGTACATAATTAATAGGGAAAAGGAAGGAGATGATTAGGTGCTAAAATAAGCAATCCAGGCCACTTAGTGCTAAGGAATTCAGAGAAGGGAAATGAAAACATGTAGAGGTGTAGTAGAGCACATTATATAAAAAGGCAGTTTGCATGCCAACAATCTGTGAATGCATTCCTAAGTGTTCAATACTTATGAACATCTGTGAAATTGAAAGTGGCCTCAGGGCAGAAGCTTTGTGTTATTCATCTTTGCCTCCTTCACAGTACAATGCTAGTGGCAGACCCCACCCCCCCAAGCTGTTTCAATTCAAATCAGTCTAATTCAGTGCAAAGGTCATATGCCTAGTTGTTTAAAGTTTGGGCTCCAGACCAGATTGCCTGGGTCTGAATCTCAGCTCTTCCATTTTGTATACATGTAACTTTGGGAAAGTTGCTTAATTTCTCTGTACCTCAGTTTCCCATCTTTGAAATGGAATGCATAATGATACTTACTTCACTCTGTTGATGTGGTGTTAATTTAAATCACATAAAATAGTGCCTGGCTCATACTAAAGAGCTTACAAATGATAAGGTCTTTGAATAAAAGGTAAAATGATAAAATATAAAGTAAAATGATATTTTTATTCAATTAACCTGCCTTTCCTGAAGTCACCAATATAAATTTTACCTAACAAGGAAGGAAATGTTTTATTTCCCTTCTCTACTGATTGAGCATTACCTAATTAATGTCCACAGTCCAGGTGCCTTTATCCATTATATTAACCCCTTATCAGATATATCTTTTGCAAATATCTTCTCCCATTCAGTAGGCAGCCCTTTCATTTTGTGGATAGTTTCCTTCACCGTGCAAAAGTTTTAAGTTTGATGAGGTCCCATTTGTTTTTTTTGGGTTTTGTTTTCCTTGCCTGAGGAGACATATCCAAAAAATATTGCTAAGGCTCATGTCAAAGAGTATACTTCTTATCTTCTAGAAGTTTTATGGTTTCATGTCTTACATTTAAGTCTTTCATCTATTTTGAGTTTATTTTTGTATATGGTATGAGACAGTAGTCCAGTTTTATTTTTTTGAATGTACCTGTCCAGTTTTCCAACACTATTTATTGAAGAGGCTGTCTTTTCCCCATTGTATATTCTTTCCTTTTCTTGTTCTAGATTAATTGCCCATGTAACTATGGGTTCATTTCTGGCCTCTCTGTTCTGTTCCATTGATCTATGTGTCTGTGCTTTGAAAATATAGTATAGTTTGAAATTAGGGAGCATGATACCTACAGCTTTGCTCTTCTTTTTTTTTCTTTTTACATCTTTATTGGAGTATAATTGCTTTACAATGGTGTGTTAGTTTCTGCTTTATAACAAAGTGAATCAGTTATACATATACATATGTTCCCATATCTCTTCCCTCTTGTGTCTCCCTCCGTATCCCACCCCTCCAGGCGGTCACAAAAGCACCAACTGCTTCCCACTAGCTATCTACCTTACGTTTGGTAGTGTATATATGTCCATGCCTCTCTCTCGCTTTGTCACAGCTTACCCTTCCCCCTCCCCATATCCTCAAGTTGCTCTTCTTTTTCAAGATTGTTTCAGCTATTTGGGTTCTTTTGTTTCCGTACACATTTTAGAATTATTTGTTCTAGTTCTGTGAAAAATTCCATTGGTATTTTGATAGGGACTGCATTGAATCTGTAGATTGCCTTGGGTAGTATGGTCATTTTAACAATAGTAATTCTCGCAAACAGTGAGCACAGTATATCTTTCCATTTGTGTCATCTGTCATCTTCAATTTCTTTCGTCAGTGTCTTATGGTTTCCTGAATACAGGTCTTTTTCCTCCTTAGTTAGATTTATTCCTAAGTAAATTATTATTTTCTATGGGATTGTAAATAGTCTTGTTTTCTTAATTTCTCTTTCTGATAGTTTGTTGTTAGTATATATAAATACAACAAACAACTCATACAATTCAACAATAAAAGAAAAAAACAACCAGATTAAAAAATGGGCAGAGGAGCTGAATAGACATTTTTCCATAGAAAACATACAGATGGCCAACAGACACATGAAAAGATGTTCATATCACTAGTCAACAGGGAAATACAAATAAAAACCGCAGTGAGATATCACCTCACACCAGTCACAGCGGCTATTGTCAAAAAGAAAGAAATAACAAGTGTTACTGAGGATGTAGAGAAAAGGGAACACTTGTACACTGTTTTGTGGGAATGTAAATTGGTGCCACCACTGTGGAAAACAGTATGGAGATTTCTCCAAAGACTACAAATAGAAGAACTACCATATGACCCAGCAATTCCATTCCTGGGTATTTATTTGAAGAAAACAGGAACACTAATTCAAAAAGATAAATCCACCCCTATGTTCATTGCAGTATTATTTCAACTATCTAATATATGGAAGCAACCTAAGTGTCCATCAATAGATAAATGGATAAAGAAGATGTGGTATACATATACAATGGAATACTATTCAGCCATAAAAAAGAATGAAAACTTGCAATTTATGACAACATGGATAGACCTAGCAGGTATTATGCTAAGTGAAATAAGTCAGAGAAAGACAAATACTGTGTAATTTCACTTATATGTGGAATCTAAAAACCAAACAAATGAACAAACATAAAACAAAACAGAAACAGTCATAGATACAGATAACAAATAGGTGGTTGCCAGAGGAGAATGGGGTCGGAGGAGGAGAGAAATAGGTGAGAAAGATTCATAGGTGAGAAAGATTCAAAGGTACAAACTTCCAGCTCCAAAATAAATGAGTTACGGTATGAAATGTACAGTGTGGGGAATGTAGTCAATAATTATGTAATATCTTTGTATGGTAACAGATGGTAACTAGACTTATCCTGGTGATCATTTTTAAATGTATCGAAATATCAAAACACTGTGTTGTGTACCAGGAGCGAGCATAGTATCAAAGGTCAATTATACTTCAAAACAAACTAACAAACTTGTAGAAAAAGAGATTAATTTTGTGATTGTCAGAGGAAGAGGTGGGGGAGAGGGAGGAATGGATGAAGGTGGTCAAGAGGTACAAACTTCCAGTTATAAGGTAAATAAGTACAAGACATCCAGTGTACAACATGGTAAATATAATTAATACTGCTATATATTATATATGGAAAATTGTCAAGAGAGTAAATCCTAAGAGTTCTCATCACAAGGAAATATTTATTTTATATCTACATCATATGATGAATGTTAGCTTAATCACTTCATGATGTATGTAAGTCACATTATATACAACCTAAACTTATACAATGCTGTATGTCAATTATATCTCAATATAACTGGAAGAAAAAAAGACCCAATGACAATTGAGTATGTTGTTGGAATATTTCTGCATACTTCAGAACATTTGTTAAAGAGGTTTAGAATCTCCTTAAAAGTTCAAATAAATTGATAGTTTTCCTTTTATGTTCTTCCAATGAAGACTGAAGTTCTGATACCCAACATATTATTTTAAGACTCTTTGGAATAAAATAGATTGGTAGGAAAGAATAAAGAGAAGAAAGATTTGATTATTCTCTAGACATTTTAAAAGCTTGTCATCATTATCAATAGCACCAATAACCTAAAAATGCACACTGAACATTATACTACAGTTTCGACATAACCATGAAATTTTTGGAAGTATTTAGAAATAATTTGAACACTTTTGATTAATAGAGAGAGTTTATTCCTTGGAAAAAATAATTCTAAGCAAACTTAGTTTAATATCATTTTATAGTACCCTAGAACATTCTCTTTCAAAATGTGAAATTTTAATTTTAAAATTATAATAATTGTTATTGGAATACTGAATATTCTTTTTGGTCAAATCGTTAAAATAAAAATGAAAACAATTGTTTAATATGCTGAATTTATTATTTTAGGTGGTACATGTGTAAAACATATTTATGTGCTTTGCGTAATCTCTGTGGTCTATTTTACTATTCTATTTATTGCAGAGGTTGCACTAAATTATCCTTTATTGAGTGACGTAATAATATACACTATTTTCTGGTCAATAATGTAATCATACCATGTTTATTTGGGAAATATGATGAAATCTGTGAAGCTCTGCCTATATGAATACACTTTTTAGTGTGATTTATAAATGAAAACACAATTATTTGAAGAGTACTTTGTAAAATTTGTATAATTAACTTGCACTTACCTGGCCTCATTTAAACTGCAATGTAAAGAGAAGCCTCAAAGTACCATAACTAATAATCATTCACTTTTTTCATGGCATTTATGCTTATAACATTTTGAAACTGCATTGTTTATCTTAACACTATTTTAAATAATTAAAAAAAATAATTCTAATCCTAAATGCCTTTTCTCCCCTTTCACAGCATTATTGGCAGTGTGTTTTGATGCTGCTCTAAGAATGCAAATTTGATTATAGCATATCTAGTAGAGATCACTGAAAAAAAGAATCTTTGTCTTTAGTTTGGTCAACCTTATATTTGTTTCTGTATAATCTGTTCATCAAGGAGAAAAGATCATTTCATTTAATCATTCAGTTACTCATTTAGCAAATATTTATTGAGTGCCTACCATGTAACAGACACTGAGACTGATAAAGTCCTTGTTTCGTGGAGCTTATGGTATAGTGGTAGATATAGATGAACAGAATCAGGTACAATGTAGTCTTATATATGCCATGATTTGTAAGAGTGGCTTTTTTTATTTAAAAAGAAATTCAATCTCTGATCCCTCAGAGCTACTGGCACTACCTTTATTCTTAATTACCATTACCTTCAAAATTCCTGTTCCTGTAACTTCTTTATCAATTGTATAGTCACTGGAGGAAGGTCACAACAGACACAGAACCTAGGAGCAAATGATTGCAATTGTCTCTGAAACATTCACCCTTACCTCAAACACTAGCATACAAATCAACTACAAATCTATTCATTTTCTCTGCCAGAACAATGTTTTCCTGAGGAGTATCATATCTCCATTTCAACATTTCACAAGGAGCTGATATCATGTAGTATCTCTAATTAACTTCCAAAAGCCATACCATGCAGAGAATAACTTACCTATGGTGATATTCAGAATAGTGTCAAGTTCATGAGCTAGAGCATACAAATGTAACTTTCAAGTTAAATTTCACATCAGGAGTACTTAGGAAATGTGTTGCTATGCAATCTACAGATATCAAATCATATACACCACTAACTTTCTGTGTTACTAGGGAGGAAATGATTTCCAATCCCATCCATAAACTAGAGCATGAAATCCATATGCAGTATATTAATAGATTACAGGCTCTTACATTGGATGAGAATAGCAATCAATCCGCTACTAATATTTGGCCTACGATATTAGATTGTTTTAGACTTCCTAAATGTTTATACCTTGCTCTGCCACAACTGGATTTGTCATTTTTACTTTGATACCATGTGAAATAGCAATCTATTCTATGCTAAGTGATATTCAATGCTAAGGAGATGATATTTGGGAAATTGATTTCATAAGAAGGAGAAATTTTACATATATTTACTCTTTATTATAATAGTTGAAAATATCTTTTTCCAGGTAGTGGCTTATAACTTCATTTTTCTTTGTGGTATCTATTTATTGAGAGGAGTTCTTAATTTGACAGTGTCAAAACGTTCAGTCTGTGTTTCTATGGTTATGCATCATGTATCTTGTTAAGATATCCTTCCCATTCCAAAAATCAAGCAGAAAAACCTCTATATTTTCTTTAAAGTATTTCCTTTTTTATTTGTGAATTTACATATTAATATAAAATTCTATAATGGCATTTCCTAGGCCTTTGTTTTTATTTTCTATATCAATAGTCATTTGTCCCATCAACACATTAAATAATTCATTCTTTCTCCACGTGTAATGACTCCTCTGTCATATATCAAGCTTTTATACATGTTTGGATGTTTTTCTTAGCTTCCTGTTGTATGCCATTTATTTGTTTCTCCATGACCATGTCAGTATCATAACACATGCCTTTTTTTTTAAGGAGGTAATCCTTTATTAATTGTATAAATAATTATATAATTTTGCTTTAATAATTTCTATCACATCTGAATTTTCAGCCTAATGCAGTGGTCTTTCACCATTTTTTAAATTGAAGTATAGTTGATTTATAATATACGAGTCAGGTATATTCAGTATTTTTATTCAGTATTTTTACAAATTATACTCCATTAAAAGTTATTACAAGATAAATGGGTATCATTCCCTGTGCTATACAATATATCCTTGTTGTTTATCTATTTCATACATAGTAGTTTGTGTATCTTAATCCCATATCCCTGACATGCCCTTCCTCCCTTCCCTCTCCCCACTGGTAACGACTCATTTGTTTTCTATATCTGTGAGTCTGTTTCTATTTTGCTATCTATATCACCATTGTATTACTTTTAGATTTCACATATGAATGATATCATACATACAGTATTTGTCTTCCTCTGTCTGACTTCTTTCACTAAGCATAACATTCTCTGGGTTCATCCACATTGCTGCCAATGGTAGAATTTCATTTTTTTTTTAATGTCTGAGTAATGTTCCATTGTGTGTGTGTATATATATATATATATATATATATCACATCTTCTTTATCCATTCATCTGTTGATGGACAGTTGGCTTTCTTACATATCTTGGCTATTGTAAATAGTGCTACTAAGAACATTGGGGTGCATATATCTTTTCAAAATACTGTTTTTATTTTTTTCTGGATATATGCCCAGGAGTGGAATTGCTGCTCATATAGTAGTTCTAGTTTTAATTTTTTTGAAGAGTCTCCATACTGTTTTCCATAGTGGCTACAACAATTTACACTCCCAGAAAATAGTATTCAAGGGTTCCCCTTCCTTCACATCCTCACCAACACTTGTTATTTGTAGACTTAAAAAAATTATTTTTAAATTTTTATTGGGGTATATTTGTTTTACAATGTTGTGTTAGTTTCTACTGTACAGCATAGTGAATCAGCCATATGTATACATATATCTCCTCTTTTTCAGATTTCCTTCCCATTTAGGTCACCACAGAACACTAGAGTTCCCTGTGCTATGCAACAGGTCCTCATTACTTATAAATATTAGTGTATATATGTCAATCCCAATCTCCCAGTTCATCCAACCCCACCTTTCCCACCTTGGTGTCCATATGTTTTTTCTCTATGTCTGTTTCTCTATTTCTGACTTGCAAACTGGTTCATCTGTACCATTTTTCTAGATACCACATATATGTGTTAATATATGATATTTGTTTTTCCCTTTCTGACTTCGTTCACTCTGTATGACTGTCTCTAGGTCCATCCACGTCTCTAGAAATGACCAAAATTTGTTCCTATTAATGGCTGAGTAATATTCCATTGTATATATGTACCGCATCTTCTTTATCCATTCATCTGTTGATGGGCATTTAGGTTGCTTCCATGATCTGGCTATTGTAAATAGTGCTTCAGTGAACATTGGGGTGCATGTGTCTTTTTGAATTATAGTTTTCTCTGGGTATATGCCCAGTAGTGGGATTGCTGGGTCATAATTCTATTTTCAGTTTTTTAAGAAACCTCCATACTGCTCTCCATAGTGGCTCTATCAATTTACATTCCCACCGGTAGTACACCCTCTCCAGCATTTATTGTTTGTAGATTTTTTGATGATGGCCATTCTGACTGGTGTGAGGTGATACTTCACTGCAGTTTGGACTTGCATTTCTCTAATAATTAGTGATGTTGAGCATCTTTTCATGTGCCTCTTGACCATCTGTATGCCTTCTTTGGAGAAATGTTTATTTAGGTCTTCTGCCCATTTTTTGATTGGCTTGTCTGTTTTTTGATACTGAGTGTTACGAGCTGTTTGTATGTTTTGGATATTAACCTCTTGTCAGTCATATCATATGCAACTATTTTCTCCCATTCTGTAGGTTGTCTTTTCATTTTTTGATGCTTTCCTTTTCTGTGCAACAACTTTTAAGTTTAATTAGGTTCCATTTGTTTATTTTTGCTTTTATTTCTTTTGCCTTAAGAGACAGATCCAAAAAATATTGCCACCCTTTATGTCAAAGAGTATTCTGCCCATGTTCTCTTCTAGAAGTTTTATGCTTTCAGGTCTTGCTTTTAGGTCTTTAATCATTTTTTAGTTTATTTTTGTATAAGGTGTGAGGAAATGTTCTAATCTCATTATTTTACATGTAGCTCTCCAATTTGCCCAGCACCACTTATTGAAGAGTCTGTCTTTTCTGCATTGTATATTCTTTCCTCCTTTGTCACAGACAAATTGACCATAGTTGTATGGGTTTATTTCTGGGATCTCTATTCTGTTTCATTGACCTATATATCTGTTTTTGTGGCAGTACCATGATGTTTTGATTACTATAGTTTTGTAGTATAGTTTGAAGTCTGATACCTATACCTTTGTTCTTCTTTCTTTTTTTTCTTTTTGAATATTGCTTTGGCAATTCAGGGTCTTTTGTGGTTCCATACGAATTTTAGGCTTATTTGTACAAGTTCTGTGAAAAATGTATGAGGATTCTGATGGAAGTTTCATAGAATCGGTAGACTCCTTTGAGTAGTATGGCCATTTTAACATTACTAATTCTTCCAATCCAAGTGCATGGTATATCTTTGCATTTAATTTATCATCTTCAGCTTCCTTCATCAATGTTTTATAGTTTTCAGAATATAGGTCTTTCACCTCCTTGCTTAAGTTTATTCCTACGTATTTTATTCTTTTTGATGAGATTTTAAGCAGGATTGAATTTTTAACTTTCTCTTTCTGATTGTTCATTATTAGTGTATAGGAAAGCAACAGGCTTCTGTATATTAGTCTTGTATTCTACAACTTTCCTGAATTCATTATTAATTCTAATAGTTTTTAGATGGAGACTTTAGGGTTTTCAATATAATGTTTCATGTCATCTGCAAATATTGACAGCTTTACTTCTTCCCTTCCAATTTGGATGCCATTTTTTCTTGTCTGGTTGCTATGGGTAGGACTTCCAATACTATGTTAAACAGAAGTGGAGAGAGTGGGCATCCTTGTCTTTTCCCTGAGTTTAGAGAAAAAGCTTTCAGCTTTTTACAGTTGAGTATGATGTTAGCCATGGGTTTGTCAGAAATGACCTTTATCATGGTGAGATATGTTCCCTGTGTACCCACTTAGATGAGATTTTTACCGTGAATTGATGTTGAATTTTGTCAAAAGTTCTTCCTGAAATTATTGGGATGATCATGTGATTTTTATCCCTCCTTTTGTTAATTTGCCATATCCAACTGATTGAATTGCAATTTTTTTTCAATTTTTGAATTTTATTTTATTTATTATTTATACAGCAGGTTCTTATTAGTTATTCATTTTATACATATTAGAATATATATATGTCAATCCCAATCTCCCAATTCATCACACCACCACACCCCCAGCCACTTCCCACCTTGGTGTCCATACGTTTATTTTCTACATGTGTGTCTCTATTTCTGCCCTGCAAACCAGTTCATCTGTACCATATTTCTAGGTTCCACATATATGCGTTAATATACAATATTTGTTTTTCACTTTCTGACTTACTTTACTCTGTATGAGAGCCTCTAGATCCATCCACGTCTCTACAAATGACCCAATTTCGTTCCTTTTTATAGCTAATATTCGATTGTATATATGTACCACATCTTTATCCTTTTGTCTGTCAGTTGGCATTTAGGTTGCTTCCATGACTTGGCTATTGTAAATAGTGTTGCAGTGAATATTGGGGTGCATGTGTCATAATTCATTGGGGTGAATTATGGTTTTCTCTGGGTATATGTCCAGTAGTGGGATTGCTGGGTCATATGGTAATTCTATTTTTAGATTTTTAAAGACTCTCCATACTGTTCTACATAGTGGCTGTATCAATTTACATTTCCACCAACAGTGCAAAACGGTTCCCTTTTCTCCACACCCTCTCCAGCATTTGTTATTTGTAGATTTTCTGATGATGCCCATTCTAACTGGTATGAGGTGATACCTCATTGTAGTTTTGATTTGCATTTCTCTAATAATTAGTGATGCTGAGCAGCTTTTCATGTGCTTCTTGGCCATCTGTATGTCTTCTTTGGAGAAAGGACTATTTAGGACTTCTGCCCATTTTTTGATTGGGTTGTTTGTTTTTTTTTTAATATTGAGCTGCATGAGCTGTTTATATATTTTGGAGATTAATACTTTGTCCATTGATCCATTTGCAAATATTTTCTTCCATTGTGAGGGTTGTCTTTTTGTCTTGTTTGTAGTTTCCTTTGCTTTGCAAAAGATTTTATGGTTCATTCGGTCCCATTTGTTTATTTTTGTTTTTATTTCCATTACTCCAGGAGGTGGATCAAAAAAGATCTTGCTGTGATTTATGTCAAAGAGTGTTCTTCCTGTTTTCCTCTAAGTGTTTTACAGTGTCCAGCCTTACGTTTAGGTTTCTAATCCATTTTGAGTTTATTTTTGTGTATAAAAATAGACTTTAAAATAAAGAATGTTATAAGAGACAAGGAAGGACGCTACATAATGATTAAGGATTCAATCCAAGAAGAAGATATAACAATTATAAATATATATGCACCCAACATAGGAGCACCTCAATACATAAGGCAACTGCTAACAGCTATAAAAGAGGAAATCAACAGTTACCCAATAATAGTGGGGGTCTTTAACACCTCACTTACACCAATGGAGTGTTCTAATTCCATTCTTTTACATGTAGCTGTCCAGTATTCCCAGCACCACTTATTGAAGAGACTGTCTTTTCTCCATTGTATATCCTTGCCTCCTTTGTCATAGATTAGTTGGCCATAGGTGCATGGGTTTATTCTCTGGGCTTTCTATCTTATTCCATTGATCTATATTTCTGTTTTTGTGCCAGTACAATACTGTCCTGATTACTGTAGCTTTGTAGTATATTCTGAAGTCAGGTAGCCTGATTCCTCCACCTCTGTTTTATTCCCTCAAGACTGCTTTGGCTATATGGGATCTTTTGTGTCTCCATACAAATTTTAAGACTTTTTGTTCAAGTTCTGTAAAAAATGCCATTGGTAATTTGATGGGGACTGCATTGAATCTGTAGATTGCTTTGGGTAGTATAGTCATTTTCACAATGTTGATTCTTCCACTCCAAGAACATGGTATATCTCTGTATCTGTTTGTATCATCTTTAATTTCTTTCATCAGTATCTTATAGTGTTCTGCATAAGGGTCTTTTGTCTCTCTAGTTGGTTTATTCCTAGGTATTTTATTCTTTTTGTTGCTATGGTAAATCGGAGTGTTTCCTTAATTTCTCTTTCAGATTTTTCAACATTAGTGTATAGGAATGCAAGAGATTTCTCTGCATTAATTTTCTATCCTGCAACTTTGCCAACTTCATTGATTAGCTCTAGTAGTTTTCTGGTGGCATCTTTAGGATTCTCTATGTATAGTATCATGCCATCTGCAAACAGTGACAGTTTTACTTCTTCTTTTCCAATTTGTATTCCTTTTATTTCTTTTTCTTCTCTGAATGCCATGGCTAGGACTTCCAAACTGTGTTGAATAATAGTGGTGAGAGTGGACATCCTTGTCTTGTTCCTGATCTTAGAGGAAATGCTTTCAGTTTTTCACCATTGAGAATGACGTTTGCTGTGGGTTTGTCATATATAGCCTTTATTATGTTGAGGTAGGTTCCCTCTATGCCCACTCTGCACAGTTTTTATCATAAATAGGTGTTGAATTTTGTCAAAAGCTTTTTCTGCATCTATTGAGATGATCATATGGTTTTTATTCTTCAGTTTGTTAATATGGTGTATCACATTGATTGATTTGCATATATTGAAGAATCCTTGCATCTCTGGGATAAATCCCACTTGATCATGGTGTATGATCCTTTTGATGTGTTGTTGCATTCTGTTTGCTAGTATTTTGTTGAGGATTTTTGCATCTATATTCATCAGCGATATTGGTCTTTAATTTTCTTTTTTTATAGTATCTTTGGTTTTAATATCAGGGTGGTGTTGACCTCATAGAATGAGTTTGGTAGTGTTCCTTCTTCTGCAATTTTTTGGGAAGAGTTTGAGAAGGATGGGTGTTAGCTCTTCTCTAAATGTTTGATAGAATTCACCTGTGAAGCCATCTGGTCCTGGACTTTTGTTTGTTGGAAGATTTTTAATCACAGTTTCCATTTCATTACTTGTGATTGGTCTGTTCATATTTTCTATTTCTTCCTGGTTCAGTCTTGGAAGGTTATACCTTTCTAAGAATTTGTCCATTTCTTCCAAGTTGTCCATTTTATTGGCATAGAGTTGCTTTTAGTAGTCTCTTAGGATGTTTTGTATTTCTCTGGTGTCTGTTGTAACTTCTACTTTTTCATTTCTAATTTTATTGATTTGAGTCCTCTCCCTCTTTTTCTTGATGAGTCTGGCTAATGGTTTATCAATTTTGTTTATCTTCTCAAAGAACCAGCTTTTAGTTTTATTGATCTTTGCTAATTTTATTGATTGTTTTCTTTGTTTTTATTTCATTTATTTCTGCTCTGATATTTATGATTTCTTTCCTTCTACTAACTTTGGGTTTTGTTAGTTCATCTTTCTCTAGTACCTTTAGGTGTAAGGTTAGGTTATTTATTTGAGTTTTTTCTTGTTTCTTTAGGTAAGCTTGTATTGCTATAGACTTCCCTCTTAGAACTGCTTTTGCTGCATTCCATAGGTTTTGGATCGTCATGTTTTCATTGTCATTTGTCTCTAGGTATTTTTTGATTTCCTCTCTGATTTCTTCAGTGATTTCTTGGTTATTTAGTAACGTATTGTTTAGCCTCCATGTGTTTGTGTTTTTTACATTTTTTTCCCCCTGTAATTGATTTCTAATCTCATAGTGTTGTGGTCAGAAAGATGCTTGGTATGACTTCAGTTTTCTTAAATTTACTGAGGCTTGATTTGTGACCCAAGATGTGATCTATCCAGGAGAATGTTCTATGTGCACTTGAAAAGATAGTGTAATCTGCTGATTTTGGATGGAATGTCCTATAAATATTAAATCTATGTGGTCTATTGTGTCATTTAAAGCTTGTGTTTCCTTATTTTTTTTCTGTTTGGATGATCTCTCCATTGGTGTAAGTGAGGTGTTAAAGACCCCCACTATTATTGGGTAACTGTTGATTTCCTCTTTTATAGCTGTTAGCAGTTGCCTTATGTATTGAGGTGCTCCTATGTTGGGTGCATATATATTTATAATTGTTATATCTTCTTCTTGGACTGAATCCTTAATCATTATGTAGTGTCCTTCCTTGTCTCTTATAACATTCTTTATTTTAAAGTCTATTTTGTCTGATATGAGTGTTGCTATTCCAGCTTTCTTTTGATTTCCATTTGCATGGAATATCTTTTTCCATCCCCTCACTTTCAGTGTCTGTGTGTCCCTAGGTCTGAAGTGGGTCTCTTGTAGACAGAATATATATGGGTCTTGTTTTTGTTTCCATTCAGCGAACCTGTGTCTTTTGGTTGGAGCATTTAATCCATTCATGTTCAAGGTGATTACTGATATGTGTGTTCCTATTACCATTTTCTTCTTGTTATTGGTTTGTTTTGGTACGTCCTTTTCCTCTCTTGTGATTCCCACTTAGAGAAGTTCCTTTAGCATTTGTTGTAGAGCTGGTTTGGTGGTGCTGAATTCTCTTAGCTTTTGCTTGTCTGTAAATCTTTTGATTCTTCTGTGGAATCTGAATGAGATCCTTGCCAGGTAGAGTAATCTTGTTTGTAGTTTTTTCCCTTTCATCACTTTAACTATACTGTGCCACTCCCTTCTGGCTTGTAGCGTTTCTGCTGAGAAATCAGCTCTTAACCTTATGGGAGTTCCTTGCATGTTATTTGTCTTTTTTCCCTTGCTGCTTTCAATAATTTTTCTTTGTCTTTAATCTTTGTCAATTTGATTAGTATTTGTCTCAACATGTTTTTCCTTGGGTTTATCCTGACTGGAACTCTCTGTGCTTCCTGGACTTGGGTGGCTATTTCCTTTCCTATGTTAGGGAAGTTTTCCACTATAATCTCTTCAAATATTTTCTTGGGTCCTTTCTCTGTCTCTTCTCCTTCTGGGACCCCTATAATGCAAATGTTTTTGCATTTAATGTTGTCCCAGAGGTCTCTTAGGCTGTCTTCGTTTCTTTCTTTCTTTTTTCTTTATTCTGTTCCATGGCAGTGGTTTCCACCATTCTGTTTCCCAGGTCACCTATCCGTTCTTCTGCCTCAGTTATTCTGCTATTGATTCCTTCTACTGTATTTTTCATTTCAGTTATTTTATTGTTCATCTCTGTTTGTTTGTTCTTTAATTCTTCTAGGTGTTTCTTCTTTAATTCTTCTAGGTCTTTGTTAAACATTTCTTGCATCTTCTCAATCTTTGCCTCCATTCTTTTTCCAAGGTCCTGGATTGTCTTCACTATCATTTTTCGGAGTTCTTTTTCTGGAAGTTTTCCTATCTCCACTTCATTTTGTTGTTTTTCTGGCGTTTTATCTTGTTCCTTCATCTCGTACATAGCCCTCTGCCTTTTCATCTTGTCTGTCTTTCTGTGAATGTGGTTTTTGTTCCACAGGCTGCAGGATTGTAGTTCTTCTTGCTTCTTCTGTCTGCGCTCTGGTGGATGGGGCTATTTCTGATTTGCAAATATTGAACCGTCCTTACCTCCCTGAAATAAATCCAACTTGATCATGTGTGTATAATCTTTTTTATATACTGTTGGATTTGGTTTGCTAATATTTTGATGATTTTTGATCGTTTTGAATCTGTATTTGTCAAAGATACTGGCCTGTAATTTTCTTTTTCTTAGTGTCTTTGTTTTGTTTTGGTATCAGGGTAATATGAGCCCTGTAGAATGAATTTGGGAGTGTTTTGTCCTCCTTAATTTTTTGGAATATTTTGAAAAGAATAGTTGTTAATTCTTCATCTGTTTGGCAGAATCCTCCTGTGAAGCCATCTAGTGCTGGACTTTTGTTTGCTGGAGTTTTTTTTATTTCAATTTCACTATTTGTGATTGGTATTCTCAAATTGTTTATTTTTTCTTGATTCAGTCTTGGTAGTTTGTATGTTTCTAGAAATTTGTCCATTTATTCTAAGTTGTCCAATTTGTGGGCATATAACCTGTAATGGTATTCTTTTATGATTTTTGTATTTCTGTGGTATCAGTTTTTATTTCTCCTCTTTCATTTATTTTGTTTATTTGGGTCTTCTCTCTTTTCTTCAATGTGAACCTGGCTAACGTTTTGTCAATTTTGTTTATATTTTAAAAACACCAGCTCTTAGTTTCATTGACCTTTGTTGTGCTTTTTTTTCCCTTTATTTATTTCCTCTCTGATCTTTACTAGGTCTATCCTTGTGCTGACTTTGCACTTTGTTCTTCTTTTTCTAATTGTTTTAGGTGGCAGGTTATGTTGTTTATTTGAGATATTTATTGTTTCTTGAGGAAGGCCTCTATCACTAAAAACTTCCTCTTAGAACTCCTTTTGGTACATCACATGTATTTTGAAGAGTTGTTTCCGTTTTCATTTGTCACAGGTATTATCTTATGTCCTCTTTGATTTCTTTATTGACCCATTGTTTTTTAGTAGCATGTTGCTTAGTCTCTAGGTGTTTGTTCTTTTCCTATTTTTATTTCTGTAATTGATTTCTAGTTTCATACCCTGTGGTCAGAAAAACTGCTTTGATATAATTTCTATCCTCTTAAACTAATGAGACTTATTTTGTGGCCTAGCATGTGATCTATCCTGGAGAATGTTCCATGTGCACTTGAAAAAAAATGTGTATTCTGCTAGTTTGGTTGGACATCTTATAGATATCTATTAAGTCCAACTGGTCTGTTGTATCACTTAAGATCACTGTTGCCTTATTGCTTTTCTGTCTGGACGATCAGTCCATTGATGTTAGTGGGGTGTTAAAGTCCCCTACTATTATGGTGTTATTATCAATCCAATTTTATGTCTGTTGGTATTTTCTTTATATATTTAGGTGCTGTTGTAATAGGTGCATATATGTTTATGGGTGTAGTATCCTCTTTTTGTATTGATCCCTTTATCATTATATAATACCCTTCTTTGTCTTTTGTTTTAACCTTAGTTTTAAAGTTTATTTTGTCTGATAGGAGTATTGCCACCCCCGCTTTCTTGTCTTGTCCATTTGCAGGAAATATATTTTTCAATCCCCTCACTTTCAGTCTATGTGTGTCTTTATCTCTGAAGTGAATTTCCTGTAGACAGCATATAGAAGCATCTTTTTTTTTTAAAATCCAATCAGTCACCCTATGTCTTTTGATCAGAGCATTTAGTCCCTTGACATTTAAAATAATTATTGATAAGTATGAACTTATAGCCATTTAATTACTTGTTTTTAGTTGTTTTTGTAGTTCTTCTCTGTTTATATTTCTTCTTTTTGTTTCTTCCCTTGTGGTTTGATGATTTCTTTAGTAGTATGCTTGGGTTCCTTTCTTTTTAGTTTTTGTGTATATATTATAGGTTTTTGATTTGTGGTTACCATGGGCTTCGTATATATTAACCCATAACTTTGTCTACTTGTTTTAAACTGGTAATCATTTAATTTCAAACAGATTCAAAAGATCTACACTTTTTTACTCCCCTCTTCTATGTTTTGTGTTTTTAATGTCAAATTTTACATCTTCATGCTTATCACTTAACTGTTTATTATAGTTATAGTTCCTTTTACAATTTTTGTCTTTAGTCTATGCACTGGCTTATTTAAGTGGTTGATAAGTATATATTGGACTTTCCTATTGGGATTGTCCCTTTCCTATAGACTCTTACTTCTTTTCCACTTAGAGAAGACCCTTTAACATTTCTTTTAAGGTAGGTTTAATATTGATGAACTTTAAAAAAATTTTTGTTTGTTGAGAATTTCTATGTCTCTCCTTCTATTCAGTTGATAATCCCACTGGATAGAGTATCCTAGGTTGCAGGTTTTCTAGGTTTTCTCTCTCAGCACTTTGAATATACCATGCTACTCTCATCTAGAATGCAAAGTTTCTGTAGAGAAATCAAATGATTGACTTATGGGGATTCCCTTGTATATGAGTATTTCTATTTCTCTTGCTCTCTTTAGAATTTTCTCCTTATTTTACCATTTGCCATTTTAATTATGAAATGTCTTGGTGTGGATTTCTTTGGGTTCATCTTGTTTGGGACCCTCTGTCCTTCCTGTAATGAGATATCTGTTTCTTTCTTCAGGTTTGGAAATTTTTCAGCCATAACTTCCTCAAATACTTTTTTGATCCCCTTCTCTCTCTCTTCTCATTCTGGGACCCCTATAATGTGAATGTTCATATGCTTAATGTTATTCCAGAGACCTCTTAAATTGTTTTCATTTTTAAAGCTTGCTTTTCTTTTTGCTGTTATGATTGGGTGATTTCCATTATTCTATCTTTTGGATCACTTATATCACTTACGTATTCTGTGTCACTTAGTCTGTTATTCATCTTAGTCCTTCTAGTGTGTTTTTTATTTTAGCTATTTAATTCTTCATTTCTAATTGGGTCTTTTTAGTATTTTCTAGTTTTATTGAAGTGTTTATTATGTATATCAATTCTTTTTCCTAATTAAGTTAATATTTTTATTACCAGTGCTTTGAATTCTGGTAAATTCCTTATTTATACTTTACTATTTATTTTTTTCAGGAGTTTTCTCTTGCTCTTCAGTTGAGAGTAGTTCCTCTGCCTTTTCATTTTGCTTAGCTTTCTCTGCCTCTATGAATTTAGGTGAAACAGTTACCTATTGTGGTATTGAAGGGGTGATATTATGTGGGAACATCCCTATACAAAGTTTGTGTGCCCAGTGCTTTTGATGGGAGAGATAGATTTGATATGGTTACAGGTCACATCTTTCCTCAGGGTGTGCTGATAGCTATCACCTTAAAAAGGGGTGGTGCCAGAGATATAGGGGCTAGAGCTGGCACCTGGTGTGATGCGGGCCTTCCCCTCTGCTCAGCGACCTTCACTGGTCAGACCTAGGGTCAGACCTAAGGTCTAATCCCAAGTTGATGGAGCAGAAGCCCTGAGGTTCAGGGCTGAGTTGGCTCTGTTCCCTTTAAGTGTGCATTTTTTTCTCTCCCTGCATGGAACACTTGTCCCATTGCAAGGGAGTAAGGAAGCAAGTGGGGCTTGTGTGGGATCTCTGCTCATTTTGGTTGCAGAGTTTCAATGAACTACCTGTGCCAGCACCTGTGGCTCTGCTCAGACACACCCTCAAGTACAAGTTTCCTTTGTTCCTCATAGTCAATTGTTGTCAGTGACCTCTGCTGCCCCCACCCTGATTGTGGAAAATCTTTGCAGGGCAGATGAGACATTTGTGGCTTCTTGGCAAGTGTTGGGGGTGAGCTGTGGTGAAGCTGCCACCATCAGAGTTCTAGGCTGTTTTTGAGGAGCTGCTTGACTAGGTGCCAACAATGGCTGCCACCAGCACACCTTCCCCAGGGACCTGGTCACCTCTGTATCTCACAGTCCAGTCTTTTCCCTGGTCATGCTCACCCCACATCCAGTGCTGCACTGTGACAGAGAGTGAGCAGGGTTGGACCATTTGTTAGGATTGTGCTGGGATGTTTAATGAGACAGTTGCAGGAAACCCAACAGACCTCTCTCAGCTCTTCCTTGGGGGCAGTCCTGCACAGACACACTCCTGTGAGTGGAGTTCAAGCTTCCCACAGTCCTTCTATTAGTCCCAGAAGTCCTCCAACCAGCCAAGGAGGCTTGCCTCCTCTTCACAGGATCCCAGGATGGGGACATCCAATCTGTGGCTTAAACTGCTCACTCCCAAGGCTGGGGTCCTCTTGTGTAATCTCACTTTTCCTTTGAGTCCCCTCCCAGGGGCACATGTCACAACCTGATTTTCTTCCCTTCCTCCCTAAGTACGTGTGTATCTTTCTTGCAGCCTTGGTTGTAAAGGAGTGTGTCTTCCAGTTTCCAGTTAGTTTTCAGTGAGAATTGTTCCCATGTAGATGTATTTTTGATGTGTTCATTGGAGGAGGTGATCTCTGAGTCCGCTTACTCTGCAACCTTGATCCAAATCTCAGCATGATGTCATAATATGTTCTTTTTGTAAGGTCTTTATTTCTTCTAGGTCATTTTTTTTTTTTTTTGGTCTAAAATGTATTGAATATTCTTTGACTTTGGGGTTTCCATGTAATTTTAGTTTAACTTGTCAAGTCAATGATAATTTTATTGGAATGTTGGTTGGAATGACAATGACTCTTCATATAAATTGAGAAATATTGACTTTATAATTTAGTACAATATCTATAAAAATATAATTATTTTGTACCTCAGTATCTTTGAATTAAAATTTTAATAATTTTCTTCTTTTTACTTTTGCAAATTTTTTCTCATGGAAGTACCTTATGTTCTTTGTTGTTATTTTAAATTATGACATATAATACTATAAATTCTATGAACTGCATTTTCTATCACTAGTATAAATAGTGTATTTTGTTTACAGATCTTATCTTACAGATAGTAACAGTAGTCATATCTCTTGATTCCAAAAAAATTTATAGATTATTTGGAGTTTTCCAAATAGACAATTTTAGCATCTGCCTATAATAACAATTTTGTTTTTTCATTCTAATTTTTACCTTTTTTTTGTTTGTTTGTTTAAGTTGTCAAACTCTGCTGAATAGAATTGTATACTTTGAAGAGAAGTGATAGGAGTGTGATTTTATTAGGATTATACTTGCTTTTCTTGGTTAGTACTTTTTAAAATAATAATTTATGCATTCAACTGAAAAAATAGTATGTTTATATTCATTTGAATTACTAAAATATATGGATTTATTTCTATTGTATGATTTGGGGGTTATCATATTTTGGCTTCTTTTTCTATATCTTTTAAATTAGGTTTTTATTGTTGTTATTTGCCCAGTTCCCATTTTTCTCTTTTAGGGTTTTGAAAGATATGTGTTTTATTTCTATACTTTTCCATTAACTTTTAACATGCCTACTTAAACATTTAAAGTTAGGTAATATTTTTGCATTAATTTGAAATACACTATGCTGTAATTCTGATCACCCCTATTATTGTTATTCACCTTTTAATTTTATCTTTTTTATTCTATAAATCAAATATTATTATTGATATATACAGTAAAAGTTTGCTTATGTTTAACTTCATGTTTACAAAAATTTTTAAAAAATTTATTCATCCTTTTTGCTTCCCAGAACTTTATTTTTGAAGTATATTCTTAGGAAACTTTATTAGTGAGAGCTTCTTGATAGTAATCCTTTTGTTGTTTATATATATATATATGTATATATATAAATTGTTTTTATTTCACAATCACTCTTCTAAAATAATTTACTTGGCATAAGGATTCTAGTTTGACATTTTCTCATACGACATTGAAGAAATTGCCTCTGGTTTCTGCTGTTGCTGTTGAGATGGCTGTAACTGTCAATGTAGTTCTTTTGAAGTAGTCTATCCTTTTATTCACCCTATATCTACTTTAAGACTCTTCTCTATGTGTTGTTTTGCAGCAAGACTGCAAATGGTCTGAGTTTATTTTTATTTTCTGTTTGGATTTCTTAGCTTTCCAGAAATGAAGAATCTTTGCCATTGAATCTACTCTGAATAATTCTCAGCCATTTCTCTCTCAGCATATTTTCTCCCTGCTCCACTCTCTATTCCATGATCTCATTCAAGAATTCTGAAATATGTTCATATTTTTATCTTGAGTTGTGTCTAGTCTATTAATATTTCCTTAGAATTTTAATTTTTGTTTCTATAGTTTTTATTTTAAAAAGTCCTGATCATTGGTTTTTGCTTGGATGTTGCATTCTCTTTTCTATTTCCTTAAGCCATACTTATTTTAACATTTTCTACCTGATCATTTTATTAGGTGAATTAGGTGGGGGATTGGTTCATTTATTTGAATTATCTGCTATTTCTTACTTTTCTTGACTGGCACTTGTTAGGTTTTATATTTTCTTTTAAGTGTGTGTCCTATTGTGTTACAGTTCCATTCATGAGTACTCCCTGACTCCACAGTCTTGTTGTAGAGGGCCTTATTCCATGGAGAATTTGTGTTGTGCATTTGCCACTCATCTAACCAGATGTTTATAATTTAAATTCTTTCTTTTTAAAATGGAATTATTTTGAAGGATTCAGGCTACACAGATAATCTGATTTTTGTTTCCCAAACTCTGTCAACATACTATGTTTCTAGTCTCAAAGGAGGCATTTTTCTTCTCCTTCTACAAAACTAAGACCGAGAAAGAAAATTTTCTCTTCAGTCTGGAATTGTTGGGTAAATTTTTCCATATCCCACCTTTATATATGGAGTGTTTTCCATTGTGACTTTGTACTCTACATGGGGCACAGAATATTTAGACCTTCCAGGTTTCTGGATATCCTCAGGATATTTTGTCAGAGGCATCGTTGGCTTTTATCCTCTGTTCTTGTATTCCCAGCCTTAGAGAAATCCTATTACATTTTTGGGGTCTTATCCAATCATTTACAATGACTTTATTTTATGTAGCAAGTTTATCTGTGTTTCAGCTAAAAAAATTTTAAGATATCTAACCCCCATGTATCCTAATATGGAAGTTCATTGTGTCTCTTTATAGTTTGATTATATTTAACATGGATAGCTTTGTTCAGATCTTATATTGGCTATGATATACTAACAATTAGTTCTTATAACTCATTTACTTTATTCAGACTCTATATCAAGAGGTCCACTTTGAAGAAGGAATGTTGAAACTCTAGTTTGAAGACAGGCTGCTGGGTTGACTGAGAACAACTATACTGGGGAAGAAGAGGACTTAGTTGAAGCACATGTATAAGTTAGTAGAGAAAGTTGACCTTGCTGTCTCACATACTTTTAAAAAAATATTTATTTATTTGGCTGCACCGGGTCTTAGTTGCAGCATGCAGATCTTTTAGTTGCGATATGCAGGATCTTCATTGTGGCATGTGGGATCTTTAGTTGTGGCATAATTTTTAAACATCTGGCACCAGATTTCATTCAACCATTTGGAGAGTGAATCCTGTTTCAATGTGAAGATCCTTTGGGTTTTGGATACATTCTCACTTTAGCATGGAACTTTTGATTTTATTCTTAATTAGGAGGGGATAAACTTAGTATAACATTTTCTTCATTTTAATGAACATTTTGTTTTAGAATAGTTTTAGATGTGCAGAAAAGTTGCAAGTGTAGTATAGATAGTTTTCATATGCTCCACAACCAACTTCCTCTCTTGTTAACATCTTGCATTAGTAAGGAGAATTTGTCACAAAAAATTCACCAATACAGATTAAGTAAAGTCCACATTTCATTAAAATTTCCTTACCTTTTACCAAATGTCTCCTGTTCCAGGTTCCTATCCCATCACATTTATTCTTTCCTGTCACCTTAGGATCCTAGTTGTTATGACAGTTTCTTAGGCTTTTTCTTATTTTTAATGACTTTGACAATTTTGAGAAGCACTAGTAAGGTATTTTGTAGAATATTCCTCATTTGGGATTTTCCTTATCCTTTTCTCATGATTATATATATTGGGTTATAGATTTGGGGGGAGGATCCCACAGAGATAAAGTGCCCTTCTCATTGCATCAAATCATGATATGTACTTATTGTGACTTATCTTTTCCCCCTTTCCCATAATATACACTTTCACTGGAAATTACTATGCACAGTCCACACATAAGGAGTGGGAAATTATGCTTCACCTTTTTGAGTTCAGAGTATCTACATAAAATATTTGGAATTTCTCTGCACAGGATTTCTGTTTATTCTCCACATTAATTTTATTTAATTATTTAGTGTGACTCATATATACTTATTATATATATTAGGTACTTTAAATTTTTTTTCATTTTTTGAAATCATTGACCATTGGGGGATGTCTGCTGTATCTTCTGTACCCATCATATTTGTGTGTGTTTAGCACTTTCAGATACTGAAAGATACTACAGGCTTATCTTGTTTATTTCCTGCCCCAGTCCTAAAACCAGTTATTTCTCCAAGAAGCCCTGGTTTCTTTTCTTGGAGAATTGTATTAAGACTACTAGTGTGTTATTAGTTTTAGGCCCTCTCAGCTGCCAAGGCAAATATATATATGTGTGTATACTAACCTTTGTATATACACATATCTATAAGTACTTCTATATGTAACCATCTGTATCTATGTTAAGCTAAACATGAATTCATATGGAACTTCAACTGACTTTAGCTCATTACCACATCGATGGTTCTAGCCTTCTCCTCTTCCTTGTCTGTATCCTTGCACTTCTACAGTGAGCAACCTGGTTTCAATCATATGCCATTTATTTACTTAAATTTTAAATTCCAGGATACATGTACAGTGGTTTCAGAATTGGTAATTGTTCTCCCATGGGGCACAACTTTATCAGTTAGAGTGTTTATGTACAGTTCCTTTCGCCTTTGGTCTTACTATTACTACTTATTTCTAAAAGTACATGGGTCAATACATTTTCCCCCTACCCCTTCAGTGAAATTATTTCATTCATTTGTAATATGGTTAGTTGTTTTTGTAACATTCTGTATTCTGTCTTGGAATTCCCTGCTTCTCTGTGCTTTCCTAAATGATTTAAAAAATATTTTCATATATATGGTTTTATTCTTTGTGTTGTAAGGTTCTGTGTGTTTTGACAATGGCATAGTGTTAGTATTCATGATTATAGTATCATAAATGGTTTCACTGCTCTGAAATATTCTCTGTACTTCACCTATTCAAACCTCCTCCCTCTTCCCAAAGCCCTAGCAATCACTTACCATTTCTACAGTTTTGTTTTCCAGAATGTCAGCTAAATGGAGTGCTACAGTATGTAGCCTTTTCAAACTAATTTCACTTAGCAACAAGCATTTAAGAAACTGGATAATTTGTAGAGACGTGGATGGACCTAGAGACTGTCATACAGAGTGAAGGAAGTCAGAAAGAGAAAAACAAATATTGTATATTAACACATATATGTGGAATCTAGAAAAATGGTACAGATGAACTGGTTTGCAAGGCAGAAATAGAGACACAGATGTAGAGAACAAATGTATGGATACCAAAGGGGAAAGGAGGGTGGAATGAATTGGAAGATTGGGATTGACATATATACACTATTGATACTGTGTATAAAATAGATAATTAATGTGAACCTACTGTATAGCACAGGGAACTCTACTCAGTGCTCTGTGGTGAACTAAATGGGAATGAAATCCAAAAAAGAGGGGATATATGTATACGTATAGCTGATCCACTTTGCTGTACAGTAGAAACTAACACAAGATTGTAAAGCAACTGCACTCTAATAAAAATTAATTTAAAAAAAGAATCATCTGTGTATTTTTATGGATTGATAACTCATTCCTTTTTCACTGAATAGTTTCCTATTGTATGGATTATACCACGTTCGTGTAAGGATCCACCTCTTAAAAAGTGTTTGCCTCAAATTTTTGGCAATTATGAATAAATGTGCTCTAAATATTTATGTACATGTTTTTCGGTGGACATAGATTTTTCAAACCAGTTAAATAAATGCCTATGAGCACTATCACTGGATGACATTATAAGACTATATTTAGCTTTGTAATAAACTGCTAAACTATATCTAAAGTGGCTGTATCATTCTGCATCTCCATCAACAATGAATAAGTTTCTGTAGCTCTGCATACTTGTTAGCAATTGGTATTATCAGATTTTTGAAATTCAGCCATTGTAATAGATGTGTAGTCATATCTCATTGTTGTTTCATTTTGTAATGTCAATGACAAATTGAGTATCTTTTCATATGTTTACTTGCCACCTGCTTATCTTATTTGTTGAGGTTATTTGTTTGGATTTTCTGCCCACTTTTAACTGGATTTTTGCTTTTTATTAAAGTGTAGTTGATTTACAATATTGTGTTTCAGGTGTACAGCAAAGTGATTCAGTTTTATATATATATACACACACACACACATATATAAACACATATATATGTATATGTAAGTGATGGCATATAATATTTGTCTTTCTCTGACTTAATTTAGTATGATATTCTCTAGGTCTATCCATGTTGCTGAAGATGGCAATATTTCATTCCTTTTTATGGCTGAGTAATATTCTATTGTATATATGTCCAACATCCTCTTTATCCATTCATCTGTCGATGGACACTTAGGTTGTTTCCATGTTTTGGTTATTGTAAATAGTGCTGCTATAACCATTGGGGTGCATGAATCTTTTGGAATTAGGGTTTTAATCTTTTCCAGTTACATGCCAGGAGTGGGATTGCTGGGTCATATTGTAGCTCCATTGTCAGTTTTTTTAAGGAACCTCCATACTATTTTCCATAGCAGCTGTACCAATTCACATTTCCACCAACAGTGTAGAAGGGTTCATTTTTCTCCATACCCTGGTGTTTTGTTTTCTTATTGTTGAGTTTTAAGGAGTTCATTATATATTTTGGATGCAAATTATCTATCAGATATGTGATTTTAAAACATTTCCCAGTCTATGATACCCAAGTTCATTTATAAAATCAATGAAATCCCAATCAAAACCCCAGCAAGATATTTTACAGGTAGTCCTTTACTCGTTCCGCTTTCTAAATCCTAACTAGTAGGACAGCAACCAATCTCCTTTTTTACATTAGAATCTTTGTAATAATTTACTATATCTAATCTTTCTTACCCCATGTAATCACAACAGTTACAACCTGTCTCACATATCTTCTCCCTTTCACTTGCATTGCTGCTGCCCTAAGCCAGACCCCTAGTTTTTCTTAATTTATCTTTTGTAAAGTGTTCTACTAAAGTACAGGGTGGCAGAATATACCACCTCAAAATATGTCCCTTTGGCATAAAGATTATTTTGAGCTAAAAGCATATGAAAAACAGCAGGTATTAGAAAAGCATTCTGACCTCCCCTTTTCTTCCTGAAAGCAGGAGATAAAACTCCCATGTGAAAAATGTCCTCCCTCTAGAGGATGAAAGAAACATTCTTATCAGCAGAGACAGGGTGTAGAGGCCAAGAGAATTCTGTACAAGCAGATCTTGTTAAAATAACTCTTATCTTCCTTTAGCCACCCCATATATTTTGGTTACTTTTCAACAATTGCCTCTCTTTATTCAACCTTTGTAAAGGCATATAGGTTTGCCACTTCTTTGGAACTTCATTTCCTTGTGAAGGATCCTGTGTCACCAAAAACTTATGTTAAATAAATTTGTATACATTTTTCCTATTAATCTGTTTTATGTCAATTTAATTCTCAGACGCAGCTGAAGACCCTAAGAGAGTAGAGGTAAAATTTTGCAAAAGTAATGGTTTCCTAAGACAACTTGCTGTTAACATCTCTGTTATATCTCTAGCCCATCCATCATACAGCTGGAGTATGATTTTATTTCTCAGAGAAAAAAGGAAAATCCTCTTTATTGGTATAGTTAAATTCAAATGAATTATAATGACTTTTATGGTTTTTGATTATTTAGGATTCACTGACCTAAACTGTCTGCATGTGCCTCTGTATCCCCCAATCGCTAGTCATTAGTCTATACCGTCATGTCCTAAAACACTATGAGCTTTCTCTTAGCCATATCTTTGCCTATGCTCCCTTTTAAGCTTGTAATAGAAGTTTCATTTTATCTCTGAAAATATCCTTCTGACTGATCTCCATTTTATAGCCTGTTGTATCTGATCAAATGAAGAATAGAGATGTCAATGAATATAAGGTTAACAATATGAAGAGATGTCAGTTTCATTGCCAATGGTGTAATAAATAGGCATTATCTTGGATTATCACTGCACATTTAGAGTTTATAGTACTTTAATGAAGAATGAAGAAAGAGAATTGAGTGTAACGTCTTGAAATAGGTTCATAAGGACAACAACATTAAAGACTGACATTAAATACATTTATATCTTTGACAGAACAAATATTAAGATGTAATATCATGCTTAAATATAGTGTACTTTGAATTTCATGCTTAAATATAGTATACTTTGGTTTAATAAGTTGAATAAGTACATAAAATGTTGAATCTGTTACAAAGGTATATATATGTGAGTACATAAAGGAAAAATTAAATTAACTTCAAGAAAAAACTATTTAAAACATAAAGGAAATATTTTGAAAGTATCACTTCTCAAACAAATGAAAGGTATCCAAAGAGATCTTTCCTCTGAAGAGCTATAAGATAAGATCTTTAAAGAAGCCAAACAGATGGATGGTTTAATTCCAATTTTCTTGGTAAATAGGACAAAAAATGACAACTCGAGGGCTTTTTCCCCTTCTGTGAATGTTTGCTAAACTTCATTTTATTGTCATATCTGATGATATTTGCAAATATTAGAAGGGCTAGGCAACAACTGAAAAGATATGTGTGTGTTTACACATTCACATACACACTATTGACCAGTCCACTTGAACAAATTATAAGCTCTAAGTAAGCCAAAAATATTATTCTTAGAAATAAGAAGGGGGTCTTCCATGATCTGGTAAAACATTAATTGGGTGTATTCAATTTCATAATATTTTACTACTACACTGGCATACCACTCCCTTTGTAAAGAAAAAAACATAGATGAAGACATTTTCTAGTTAACAGGAAAATTAAGTAATCACTTGTATCTGGAATCCCCATGATAGCTTTTCATCCCACATTCACAGTCCAGTCTTCTGCTCTGGGACAGAAGTTCCACAGGAAAGGAAAAAGCCAGTCAAGTCACGTGGACTTATATAACCACTTGACTAAAGCACTTTTATGGTATAGAATATATACCATATATACCATGCTTCTTTCTTTAAAGAAGCATGTTCACTTCTTTAAAGAAAATTGTATACTCTTTTTTTTTTTTTTTTTTTTTCTGTGGTACGCGGGCCTCTCACTGTTGCAGCCTCTCCCGTTGCGGAGCACAGGCTCCGGATGCGCAGGCTCAGCGGCCATGGCTCACAGGCCCAGCTGCTCCGCGGCATGTGGGATTTTCCCGGACTGGGGCACGAACCCGTGTCCCCTGCATCGGCAGGCAGACTCTCAACCACTGCGCCATCAGGGAAGCCCTATACTCTTCATTAAGGTAAATTATGACAAATAATATTTGACTGGCTGAAGCTTCATAGATTTGTTTAGCCACATGGTGCTAACCTCCTCCTAGAGGAGCTAGATGATATCCTGGTCCAAACATGATTCAGAAGGTGAGGAATTCGCAATGATTTTTGAGCTCTAGCATAGTCAAACTTTACTAAAATCTCTCCTAGTCTTCCTTCTCATTCCAAATATACCTACCATGCATGGAAAATAGAATACAGAAATGGCAGAAATGTTACGTTCTCAAGACAAATGATAGCAACACTGATTAATTTGTGTAATGATATCTTCTTCCTTTACACCTTTTTAGCTAGAGTACCCCATTTGAAAAACACATCTCCTGTCTAGACTTTAGACTCAGTGCCAGAGTCACACTTTAAACATGACTCTAGAGATGAGGATAAAGCATATATCCTTACATTATTTGAAATAAAAATGTGGGTTTTTCAAGACTTGTTAGAGGATCCAATATGTGCAATAAAACCTGAATTCTCTGGAATTTTTGGATGATTGCCAAACATCACAAAAATGCCAGAGATATGGAAAAAGGGTGGGAAGGGAACTCTCAAGATAAAAACAATATTGCAAGATTTAAAAATGCTGGCAACGTGTTTTCCTTCATGATTGAAATTTTTTTTTTTTTAACAAATTCTTCAATGTATAAAATTAAGGATAGCAGAAGTGGAAATTCATATTAGACAAAAGTGAATTGATTTGCCTTAAGTATCTTAGTTTCAGAAAAAGAAAAGTCTCCAAACAACCAATCTCATGCTCAGTTCAATCTCTCATGCTTGGAGTAGGTGATCTGACATGTAACTCAGGGTCATTGAAACTTTCAGAGTAGATATCTTATGAAACAATTTTAATGAAATGAGCTCCAAGCTGTGTAATATCATTTTCTTTTGATCTTTAATTCATCTATTTCACTTTCTCCTGAGTTGATTTAAAGTAAAACTTTAATAGTTAGTTGCAAGCTCTTTGCGATAACTCTTCAATACCCAATTTTGTACCCTCTGGAACATATTGCCTTGCCTAAGAAGGAGCATAAATAAGTAGAGATACAGATGAAATTTGATCGGCCTTGGATGATAACTGCAGAATTCATAGTGACCATAAATGTTTTCTGATTCCCATATAATAATATTAGAAGGGGACAGAGATTCCTAAAAATAGAAATACTGTACAAATTACAGATATGTCTCACATGAGCTTAGATACTTCATATATAAAATCCACTATCTGATTGTAAATTGCTGCTGTCATTGAGATTAACCAAATTTCTGTCATTTAAATTTTTCTGTTTATATAGTAATACTTTATGATACAAATGAGTAAGAGTGATATATAAAATATTATTATATATTATATTCTATATTATTATGTAATAACCTACATTACATAAATATATATGTATTTTTGACAAAAGTGTAATGTAAATTATTGTATATTAAAATAATCTTAGTCACTGTACTTAAAAATCCAAATACCTATTAATTTTGAAAAATAGTTTTCTAAATTAATGAAGGCTTTGCTCATAAAGAATGGTTAATTCCATTCAATCATTGAGTATAAAGTTATAAGATTTATAGAGTAGAATAGGAAAATAAGGTGTCAGAGAGTCCATGAATGCATGATACTATTAGGATTCACAATGATAAAGACAAACAGAACCTAAAATTATTGGGTAAATATATGTGATTATAACTAACATAAAGAAGAAAATTTAATATTGTAATAACTTCATATGCTGTGTAATGTATAAAAATATTGAATCGCTCTGTTGTACACCTGAAACTAATATAATTCTTTAAGTCAACTATACTTCAATTAAAAAAAGAAATTCTAAGAAATGTAAAAAATAAGTATGGAGAATTAAGTCCTAAGAATTTTAGTGTCAAAATAACTGTTTTTATACATGATTCTATCTTCCAGATTGATTCTAATAGGAAAGAGAATATAATATATTCATAATATTATTAACATATATAATACATAATGTATATTATACATTATATCTTAACATACATAATATTATTAATATATGATTGCAAGCTGAACAATCCAGTTTAAGAAATTGCGATTAGATTTCACTTTGGAAAAAAATGATATATTAATATGGATAGATTTAAAATAAAAAATACTTTATTCTTGCTTTCCCTTCTGGAAAGTTGATGTGAAAAAGGAAAGCAAACTTATAGGGTTAAAAAAATTGCACAAGTTATTTCCACTGCCTACCAGCTTACATTTTGTTTCACTTTGGTTAAGCAAACCATTTCCTCAGAACCAAAATCAAAGAAAACAATGAATAGTATTATACTTGAAAGAACACTGTTTTGAAGTTTAGAGAATAGAGATTTTCATCTCGCTTGTACTATTTACTGGCCATTATAGCTATATTTTGCCCCAGAGGTTCATATCTTTTCCTGAGGCTTACATTTGTTCTGGATTCTCATTAATCCTATATGTAGAGCCCTATATTTAAGAAAATCTAATAGTTCCCTTGTGATCTCATCAGTCTCATTAGTTCAAAGTGAGGCAATTCTGTCTCCTAGAACAATATTGTTTTCCAAGATATCGTCTGGCTACCCTTGTGAAAAACAAATTTTTTTTCCATTGCCATTTTTATCAACACTGTCAGATGCTCTTACTCTTCCTTGCCTTAGTTATACTGTTAAAATGCTACATTATTTTCACAGTCAATAAATAATCACACAGGAATCAATTTTCTGTCTTTCCATTCATTGCTTTTAAAGTTGAGGAAGGGTTTTTGTCAATTTTATATATATTTATATATTTATATATTTATATGTATTAACATCTTTATTGGAGTATAATTGCTTTACAATGTTGTGTTAGTTTCTGCTGTATAACAAAGTGAATCAGCTATACGTATACATATATCCCCATATGCCCTCCCACTTGCGTCTCCCTCCCACCCTCCTTATCCCACTGCTCTAGGTGGTCACAAAGCACTGAGCTTATCTCCCTGTGCTATGTAACTGCTTCCCATTACCTATCTATTTTACATTTGGTAATGTATATATGTCCATGACACTCTCTCACTTCATCCCAGCTTACCCACGCCCCTCCCTCTGTCCTTAAGTCCATTCTCTACATCTGCGTCTTTATTCCTGTCCTACCCTTAGGTTCTTCAGAACATATTTTCTTTTTTAGATTCTATATATATGTGTTAGACTAGGTATTTTTGTTTTTCTCTTTCTGACTTACTTCCCTCTGTATGACAAACCCTTGGTCCATCCACCTCCCTACAAATAACTCAATTTCATTTCTTTTTATGGCTGAGTAATATTCCAGTGTTTATACATCCCACATCTTCTTTATTCATTCATCTATCAATGGACATTTAGGTTGCTTCCATGTTCTGGCTATTGTAAATAGTGCTGCAATGAATATTGTGATACCCTGTTTGAATTATGGTTTCTCAGGGTATATGCTCAGTAGTGGGATTGCTGGGTCATATTGGAGTTCTATTTTTAGTTTTTTAAGGAACCTCCATACTGTTCTCCATAGTGGCTGTATCAATGTACATTCCCACCAACAGTGCAAGAGGGTTCCCTTTTCTCCACACCCTCTCAGGCATTTATTGCTTGTAGATTTTTTGATGATGGCCATTCTGACTGGTGTGAGGTGATACCTCATTGTAGTTTTGATTTGCATTTCTCTAACGATTAGTGATGTAGAGCATTCTTTCATGTGTTTGTTGGCAATCTGCATGTATTCTTTGGAGAAATGTCTATTTAGCTCTTCTGCCCGTTTTTGGATTGGATTGTTTGATTTTTTGATATTGAGCTGCATGAGCTGCTTGTAAATTTTGGAGATTAATCCTTTGTCAGTTGCTTCATTAGCAAATATTTTCTCCCATTCTGAGGGTTGTCTTTTCATCTTGGTTATGGTTTCCTTTGCTGTGCAAAAGCTTTTAAGTTTCATTCGGTCCCATTTGTTTATTTTTGTTTTTATTTCCATTTCTCTAGGAGGTGGGTCAAAAAGGATCTTGCTGTAATTTATGTCATAGGGTGTTCTGCCTATGTTTTCCTCTAAGAGTTTTATAGTGTCTGGCCTTACATTTGGTTCTTTAATCCATTTTGAGTTTATTTTTGTGTGGTGTTAGGGAGTGTTCTAATTTCATTCTTTTACATGTAGCTGTCCAGCTTTCCCAGAACGACTTATTGAAGAGGCTGTCTTCTCCATTGTAAATTTTTGCCTCCTTTACAGGAGATAAGGTGACCATATGTGCGTGGGTTTATCTCTGGGCTTTCTATCCTGTTCCATTGATCTGTATTTCTGTTTTTGTGCCAGTACCATACTGTCTTGATTATTGTAGCTTTGTGGTATAGTTTGAAGTCAGGGAGCCTTATTCCTCCAGCTCCATTTTTCTTTCTCAAGATTGCTTTGGCTCTTTGGGGTTTTGTTTTTCCATACAAATTGTGAAATTTTTTGTTCTATTTCTGTGAAAAATTCCACTGATAGTTTGATAGGGATTGCATTGAATCTGTAGATTGCTTTGGGTAGTATAGTCATTTTCACAATGTCGAATCTTCCAATCCAAGAACATGGTATATCTCTCCAAATGTTTGTATCATCTTTAATTTCTTTCATCAGTGTCACTGTTTTCTGCATACAGGTCTTTTGTGTCCTTAGGTAGGTTTATTCTTAGATATTTTATTCTTTTTTTTGCAGTGGTAAATGGGAGTATTTCCTTAATTTCTCTTTCAGCTTTTTCATCATTAATGTATAGGAATGCCAGAGATTTCTGTTCATTAATTTTGTATCCTGCTACTCTACCAAATTCATTGATTAGCTCTAGTAGTTTTCTGGTAGCATCTTTAGGATTTTTTATGTATATATCATGTCATTTACAAACAATGACAGTTTTAATTCTTCTTTTCCAATTTGAGTTCTTTTTATTTTTAAAAATTTTTTTAAAAAATTTTATTTATTTATTTATTTCTCTTTTTATTTGTTTTTCTACTCTGATTGCTGTGGCTAAAACTTCCAAAACTATGTTGAATAATAGTGCTGAGAGTGGGCAACCTTGTCTTTTTCCTGATCTTAGTGGAAATGGTTTCAGTTTTTCACCATTGAGAACAATGTTGGCTGTGGATTTGTTATATATGGCCTTTATTATGTTGAGGTAAGTTCCCTCTATGCCTACTTTCTGGAGGGTTTTTATCATAAATAGGCATTGAATTTTGTTAAAAACTTTTTCTGCATCTATTGAGATGATTTTATGGTTTTTCCTCCTTCAATTTGTTAATATAGTGTATCACATTGATTGACTTATGTATATCAAAAATCCTTGCATTCCTGAGATAAATCCCACTTCATCATGGTGTATGATCTTTTTAAAGTGCTGTTGGATTCTGTTTGCAAGTATTTTATTGAGGATTTTTGCCTCAGTGTTCATCAGTTAGATTAGCCTGTAGTTTTTCTTTTTTTGTGACCTCTTTATCTGGTTTTGGTATCAGGGTGACGGTGGTCCCATAGAATGACTTTGGAAATGTTCCTCCCTCTGCTATATTTTGCAAGAGTTTGAGAAGGATAGGTGTTAGGTCTTTTTAAATGTTTGATAGAATTCGCCTGTGAAGCCATCTGGTCCTGGGCTTTTGTTTGTTGGAAGGTTTGTAATCGCAGTTTCAATTACAGTGCTTTTGATTGGTCTCTTTATATTTTGTATTTCTTCCTGGTTCAGTCTTGGAAGGTTGTTCCTTTCTAAGAATTTGTCCATTTCTTCCAGGTTGTCCATTTTATTGGCATATAGTTGCTTGTAGCAATCTCTCATGATCCTTTGTATTTCTGCAGTGTCAGTTGTTACTTCCCTTTTATCATTCCTATTCTGTTGAGTTGAGTCTTCTCCCTTTTTTTCTTGATGAGTCTGGCTAATTGTTTATCAATTTGTCTACCTTCTCAAATAATCAGCTTTTAGTTTAATTGATCTTTGCTATCATTTCCTACATTATTTTTTCATTTATTTCTGATCTGATCTTTATGATTTCTTTCCTTCTGCTAACTTTGGGTATTTTCTGTTCTTCTTTCTCTAATTGCTTTAAGTGTAAAGTTAGGTTGTTTATTTGAGATTTTTCTTGTTTCTTGAGGTAAGATTGTATTGCTACAAACTTCCCTCTTAGAACTGATTGTGCTGCATCCCATAGGTTTTGGTTCATCGTGTTTTCATTGTTATATGTTTCTAGGTACTTTTTGATTTCCTCTTTGATTTCTTCATTGATCTCTTGGTTATTTAGTAGTGTATTCTTTAGACTCCATGTGTTTGTATTTTTACACTTTTTTTCCTGTAATTGATATCTACTCTCATAGCATTGTGGTTGGAAAAGATACTTGATACAGTTTCAGTTTTCTTAAATTAACCAAGGCCTGATTTATGACCCAAGATATGATCTATCCTGGAGAATGTTCCATGAGCACTTGAGAAGAAAGTGTATTCTGTTGTTTATGGTTGGAATGTCCAATAAATATTAATTAAGTCCATCTTGTTTAATGTATCATTTAAAGCTTGTGTTTCCCTATTTACTTTCATTTTGGATTATTTGTCCATTGGTGAAAGCAGGGTGTTAAATTCCCCAGTGTTATTGTGTTACTGTTGATTTCCCTTTTTATGGCTCTTAGCATTTGCCTTATGTATTGGGATGCTTCTATGTTGGGTGCATAAATATTTACAATTGTTATATCTTCTTCTTGGATTGATCCCTTGATCATTATGTAGTGTCCTTCTTTGTCTCTTTTAATAGTCTTTATTTTAAAGTCTGTGTTGTCTGATATGAGAATTGCCACTACAGTTTTCTTTTGATTTCCAGTTGCATGGAATATCTTTTTCTATCCCCTTACCTTCAGTCTGTATGTGTCCCTAGGTCTGAGGTGTGTCTCTTGTTGACGGCATATATATGGATCTTGTTTTTGTATCCATTCAGCCAGTCCACATGTTTTGGTTGGAGCATTTAATCCAGTTACATTTGAGGCAGTTACCGATATGTATGTTCCTATTCCCATTTTCTTAATTGTTTTGGGTATGTTTTTGTAGGTCTTTTCCTTCTCTTGTGTTTCCTGCCTAGAGAAGTTCCTTTAGCATTTGTTGTAAAGCTGGTTTGGTGGTGCTGAATTCTCTTAGATTTTGCTTGTTCTGTACAGGTTTTAATTTCTCCATCAAATCTGAATGAGATCCTTGCTGGGTAGAGTAATCTTGGTTGTAGGTTTTTCTCTGTCATCACTTTAAATATGTTCTGCCACTCCCTTCTGGCTTGCTGAGTTTCTGCTGAAGATCAGCTTGTAACCTTATGAGGATTCCCTTGTATGTTATTTGTTGCTTTTCCCTTGCTGCTTTTAATATTTTTTCTTTGTATTTAATTTTGATACTTTGATTAATATTTGTCTTGGTACATTTCTCCTTGGATTTATCCTGTATGGGATTCTCTGTGCTTCCTGGACTTGATTATTTCCTTTGCCATATTAGGGAATTTTCAACTATAATCTCTTCAGATATTTTCTTACTCCCTTTCTTTTTCTCTTCCTCTTCTGGGACCCCTATAATTCACATGTTGGTGCATTTAATGTTGACCCAGATATCTGTGAGACTGTCCTCATTTCTTTTCATTCTTTTTTCTTTATTCTGTTCTGTGGTAGTTATTTCCAATATTTTTTCTTCCAGGTCACATATCCGTTCTTGTGCCTCAGTTATTCTGCTACTGGTTCCTTCTTGAGTATTTTTAATTTCATTTATTGTGTTGTTCATCATTGTTTGTTTACTCTCTAGTTCTTCTAGTTCCTGGTTAAACATTTCTTGTATTTTATCCATTCTGCTTCCAAGATTTTGGATCATCTTTACTATCATTTCTCTGAGTTCTTTTTCAGGTAGACTGCCTATTTCCTCTTCATTTGTTTGGGCTGGTGGGGTTTTTACCTTGCTCATTCATCTGCTCTGTGTTTCTCTATCTTTTCATTTTGCTTAATTTACTATGTCTCGGATCTCCTTTTTGCAGGCGCAGGTTCATTGTTTCTGTTGTTTTTGGTGTCTGCTCCCTTGGGTAAATTTGGTTCAGTGGGTTGTGTAGGCTTCCTGGTGGAGGTGACTGGTGCCTACGTTCTGGTGGTTGAGGCTGGATCTTGTCTTTCTGGTGGGCAGGACTATGTCTGTTGGTGTGTTTTGGGGAGTCTGTGAACTTATTATGATTTTAGGCAGCCTCTCTGCTAGTGGGTGGTGTTGTGTTCCTTTCTTGTAGTCGTTTTGCATGGAGTTTCCAGCACTGTACCTTGCTGGTTGTTGAGTGGAGCTGTGTCTTAGTGTTGTGATGGAGATCTCTGGGAGAGCTCTTGCTGATCAATATTACGTGGAGCCAGAAGGTCTCTGGTGGTCTAGTGTGCTAAACTCAGCTCTCCCACCTCAGAGGCTCAGGCCTGACACCCAGCTGGAGCACCAAGACGCTGTCAACCTAACAGCTCAGATGAAAATGGAGAAAAAATAGAAAGAATGAAAAAAAATGCAATAGAATAAAGTTATTAAAATAAAAAATATTAAAGTAAAAAAATTTTAAAAAGTAATTAAGCAAAACGAGGAGAGCAACCAAACCAGTAAACAAATCTACCAATGATAACATATGCTAAAAACTATACTGTGATAAACATAAAAATCAGAAACTAGTCCGTAGCATATAGCAAACCCCATGTCTACAGTTGCTCACAAAGTCCACTGCCTCAATTTTGGGATGATTCGTTGTCTATTCAGGTATTCCACAGATGCAGGGTACATCAAGTTGATTGTGGAGACTTAGTCTGCTGTTCCTAAGGCTGCATGGAGAAATTTCCCTTTCTCTTCTCTGTTCACAGAGCTCCTGGTGTTCAGCTTTGGATTTCGCCCCGCCTCTGTATGTAGGTTGCCCTCTGGTGTCTGTATTTCACCCAGACTGGAGGTGGTTAAAAGAGCTGCTGATTAGGGGGCTCTGGTTCACTCAGGCCCAGGGGAGGGAGGGGTACGGAATGCGGGATGAGCCTGTGGTGGTAGAGGCTGGCGTGTCAGTGCAACAGCCTGAGATATGCCTTGTTTTCTCCCAGGAAGTTGTCCCTGAATCATGGGACCCTGGCAGTGGAGTGCTGCACAGGATCCCAGGAGGGGAGGTGTGGATAGTTACCTGTGCTTGCACACAGGATTCTTGGTGGCTACAGCAGCAGTGTTAGTGTTTCATGCCTGTCTCTTGTGTCCGCACTAACAGTTGCAGCTTGCACCCATTTGTGAAGCTCTTTTAAGTGGTGTTCTGTATCCTCTCTCCTTGTGCACCCCAAACAATGGTCTCTTGCCTCTTGGGCAGGTCCAGAGGTTTTCCTGGACTCCCTCCTGGTTAGCTGTGGCACACTAGCCCCCTTCAGGCTGTGTTGATGTAGCCAACCCCAGTCCTCTCCCTGGGATCTAAGCTCTGAAGCCTGAGCCTCAGCTCCCAGCCCTCACCTGCCCTAGTGGGTGAGCAGACAAGCCTCTCATGTAGGTGAGTGCTGGTTGGCACTGATCCTCTGTGTGGGAATCTCTCCACTTTGCCCTCTGCACCCCTCTTGCTGTGTTCTCCTTCGTGGCTCCGAAGCTTCCCCCCTGCCCACCCTCCGTCTCTGTCAGTGAAGTGTCTTCCTAGTATGTGGAAACTTTTCCTCCTTCACAGCTCCCTCCCTGAGATGCAGTCCTGTCCCTAGTCTTTTGTCTCTGCTTTTTCTTTTCTCTTTTGCCCTACCCAGGTATGTGGGGAGTTTCTTGCCTTTTGGGAAGTCTGAGGTCTTCTGCCAGCGTTCAGTAGGTGTTCTGTAGTAATTGTTCCACATGTAGATGTATTTCTGGTGTATTTGTGGGGAGGAAGGTGATCTCCAAGTCTTACTCCTCTGCCATCTTGAAGGTCCTCTAGTCAATGATTTTTTTAAATGCCTTGTTATCATCATTCTGAAAGTCTCTAAATATCCATGTATGTATATGTGACTGGGAATCTAACCAACATGGTTCCTGAAATCTTCCTCTAGACGCTATTGCTACTCTCTCAGCCTCTGAGGCTGCCATTGCTGCTGGCTTGGTGCCATCACCAGACTCCTTATTGAAGTCACAACTATGTCCAAGTGTTTAGCATTGAGGGAAGAGTCCCTGGTTGTTAATTCTCCTGCTGTTGTTGATGTTGTATCTGGCATGACTTATGTGGGTTTTCACTCAAAGTTGCTGTCACTCATACTGTTGTAGTCACTCTGATGAAATAATTGCTAATGAAGTCTCAAATTTCTTCTACCTTTGGGCAAATAAAGGGCATGCTTTCCAATCCTTATTCTCTAGACTAATTTTGAACCATCTGACTCTCTAAATTTTCATATGTCTATGAATTTTTGAGGTTAAGTTTTATTTTTGTTAGAAATGAATCCAGAAGTCTAACAAGGATGTCTAAAATCTCTGTTGGGTTAAAGGGTAACCCTCCCCTCTTCAGGGATCTGAGGTAGAATTGATTCCATTACTAGAAGTAATCCGTGAATAATGATTTCCATTTGTGCTACTTTTGGGGTAGATTCACATGGTCTATTCCTATGTATATCTATACGAATGCCTGTGAATGCGAAAAGCCATGCCTTCAATCATTTTCAGTTATTATTTCTGGTCTTCCTAATAGCTCTGAGAATGGTATAAAAGAAGACCCTTGATATCTGATTAGAATCTTCTCCTGAGTAGGAAGGTTTATTAGGTACTACCAGAGCTCTTAGTCATGCTCATAATGGCCAGATGAGTTTTGTCTACATAATATGTGTAGCAGATGCTATCCATGCTCTGCCCAGATGCCCTTAGGTCTCTTTTACCATTTCTATGTAAACGGTAGTTTCTGTGTTAGTTTGCTTCTAAGGTCTGTACCTTAGAAATATCCAAGAGCTACTTGAACCACTGTGCCTATATACACAGAGAGTCAGTTTCTGTGTTATTTTGATTCTAAGGTCTGTAGCTTAGAAATATCCAAGAGCTATTTGAACCACCGTGCCTACATACACAGAGAGTCAGAAGTGCCTGGGGGAGTTATATCACTCATGGGTAGTCCTTAGCCAGCTACTGACTGGTGGATCGATTTGGAAATATAAAAGGCCAGCACTGTCCAGTGAAGTATAATTTACACTCAAAGTTTCCCTGAAGGATTAGGTGAGGCTTACACTTTGTCCACATGAGAATTCTCTGGACCCAGCTTTGCTATCCACAAGGCTTTGATGATAGTTTCCAGCTTGAGGAAGGAAAGTGAAGGAGATCATAGAGAAGGAACACCTGCCTCTAAAACCAGGGACTAACAGATATCAATTCCATTTTTATTCCATTGGCAAAAACCAATCACAAAGCCAGACCTAAATGCCAAGCAGCTGGAAATTATAGTACTTTTGTGGGAAAAAACTTCCTACCATTAACTTTCCTCTATGAAAGGGGAATTATGAACTGTGATGTCTTCCTAGCTCTCTGAAACATCATAGATTTATCTGAATCAGTTGTCATCATAATCAGTTCAGTTGGTAAAGTCCATATTGATTTATTTTAAAATCTATTATGGAAAAAGTTGATCATGAATTAAGTTCTGCTTTGAATGTAAATGTATATATGTATTGGGTTGGCCAAAATATTCGTTTGTTTTTTTCTGTAAGATGGCTCTAGTAGTACTTAGTTGTCTTTAACTTCATTCAAAACAATTTTCTTAGATTGTGACAGCTGTCATATGAGCGTGCATTTAAAAAAAGACATTAAAATTGTGAATTTTTGTGTAGCCATTTTAATATTGAAGATGGAAGAAAAAAGCAATATTTTTGGCATATTATGCTTTATTATTTCAAGAAAGGTAAAAGAACAACCAAAATGCAACAAAAAATTGTGCAGTGTATGGAGAAGGTGCTATGACTGATCGAATGTGTCAAAAGTGGTTTGTGAAGTTTCATACTGAATATTTCTCACTGGATGATACTCCACAGTTGAGTAGACCAGTTGAAGTTGATAGCAATCAAATTGAGATGTTAATTGAGAACAGTCAACGTTATACCATGCGGGAGATAGCTGACATACTCAAAATATCCAAATCAAGCACTGAAAATCATTTACACCAGTTTGTTTATGTTAATCTCTTTGATGTTTGGGTTCCACATGAGTTAAATGAAAAAAACCTTCCTGACTGTATTTCTGCATGCAATTCTCTAGTTAAACACAATGAAAATGTTCCATTTTTAAAACAAATTGTGACAGGTGATGAAAAGCGGATACTGTACAACAATGTGGAATGGAGGAGATCATGGGGCAAGTGAAGTGAGCCACCATCAACCACACCAAAGGCAGGTCTTCATCCAAAGAAGGTGATGTTGTGTATATGGTGGGATTGGAAGGGAGTCCTCTATTATGAGCTCCTTCCAGAAAACCAAATGATTAATTCCAACAAGTACTTCTCCCAGTTAGACCAACTGAAAGCAGTACTTGATGAAAAACATCCAGAGTTAGTCAACAGAAAACTCTTAATCTTCCATCAGAATAATGCAAGACCGCGTGTTTCTTTGATGACCAGGCAAAAACTGTTTCAGCTTGGCTGGGAAGTTCTGATTCATCTGCCATATTCACCAAACATTGCACCTTCAGATTTCCATTTATTTAGGTCCTTACAAAATTCTCTTAATGGAAAAAATTTCAGTTCCCTGGAAGACTATAAAAGGTACCTGGAACAGTTCTTTGCTCAAAAAGAAAAAATTTTGGGAAGATGGAATTACGAAATTGCCTGAAAAATGGTAGAAGGTAGTGGAGCAAAAGGGTGAATACGTTTGTACAATAAAGTTCTTAGTGAAATGGAAAATGTGTATTTTGTTTTTACTTAAAAGCCAAAGGCACTTTTTCGCCAACCCAATATATATGTTTATCTATGTCTGTATATATATGTATGTGTTTTTAACAAATATTCTTCAGTTCTTGTCATGAAAAATTTGTGTTAAGCATTATAGGCTATAGAAAATAACTTTAAAATATTATGAGTCTTTAAGTTTATAACGTAGGAGAGGAAATTAAAACACAAACCTCCAGTTGAATTGCTGAGCTGAATTAAGGAATGCTATATTAGATGTATACATAAGTGTATACACATACATACAAATATATAAATATATACATACATATCTCACATCAAAGGAAGTAAATAATTATAATTTATAGAAAAGAAAATTTTAACAGTATAGGTGGCATTAGAGCTGAAATTTTACTGATGATATAATTTTTATAGATTGGACATTTTAAGAACATAGTCCATATAAAGTGAAATCTTGGGCAAACTTTTTAGTAAATTATTTATTGACTGTTCCAGAGTAAATATGAATTATGATTTAGAGATAAAATTTAGATCTCAGAGTAATTTGTATGACATGGAGCAGAGTTTGCACTGTAATTTTTAGGGGGAAACAATTAAAGTTATTCATAGGTGAAACTAAATCTTCAGAAAATTAAACTGAGAAATGTAAATATTTTATTGCATTAACTATACATTCCCTAGGCTGGCTTTTAAAACCCACCATAATACGATAATCTGAAAACATTTGATCAGTTGTTAACTGAGATTTTTTTATTCTTTTCCTCTCCTTTTACATTATACAAACATTTCCCAGTGTCTATCTCCACCACAAAGCTTTCTTTGGCTATTCCAGTTGTCTTTTGAACTTTCTCCACGGAACTTTCAGTGGAGATAGGAATTGATTTTACCTATCTCTTATCTGTATTCATATGCAGACTTAGTTTTTCAACTAAACTTTAGACATTTGCTACCTAAGATTGCATTGTATCTTTTTTCTATAGTTGCTGAAAGAGGTAAGACAGTATAAAGCACAAACTACAAAGCACAGATACTTTGTTCATTGATTGGTAAAGAACTGTCTGCTACACAAATGAAGCTGTTTAACTCTGGTAGTAGGATGAGTTAACAACACAATTGTAGGAAGGAACTAAAGGCATCCTCTGTAAAGATCACAGTGTTTGCTTCCTAGAAGCAAGGGAACTCTATGAAAATATGGTTTTATAAGTCTATCAATGGGTTTTCTAAGCAGTTCAGAGTTTATTATTTTTTAAATGAACAGCTTTATTCTATGAGATATTAGTGACTGGGATCCTATTGTGTTGTCTGCTTGTACAGTCTGACCAATTCTGTAGCAGTTGGACATTTTCTAATTAATCATTGTGGACTGAAAAGAAATGTTTATGAAGTATTAAGCTGATAGGGGAACATTTCAGGATAAATTAGTTCCAATAGAAAAATATCTGCTCTCCTCATGCCTGATCTATAAAGTGAAAAAAAAAAAAAAAAGATTATGTAGGCTGTCCACAAAAATTCAGTGAATTTCTGCCCTAAAAGAGCTCATGGTATTTCTTTGACCTAAATCTCATAGTAATTTAGTTCCAATTTCTTCCCTGGTAACCCGAGGGTAAGCCTGAATTTGAGCAAAATAAATTACCTGTCTCATCATCTGTTTCAATCTGCAACTTAAGACTTGTACTTTGTTATTATTATTATAGCAGCATTGTCTCTGCCAAAGGAGCCAAGGATTAGTCACCTCTTCTGTTATCAATCCCATTGTGCAAGTGTTTAATAATGATATCATCAATTTTGCATTGGTGTATAAGTTTATATTTGTTGGGGGGCTTTTCATTTTTCATTTACTTTGCTTGGGTGATTGCAATAAGTTGCATAATTTTAAATTATCAACCACATGTTCAGAAATACTGATTTTATCTATCACCTGGGTGCCAGATTCACATATTAAAATTTCTCGTGAATGACACAAGGTTTGCCTCAAACTGTAGTACTGAGCTTGTCTTTTCTTTTTTTTCCCACCAAAACAATAATTTGCCATATATTTAAAACTGTTTATTTGCACGACTATCCCTCCAATTACCCAAGCCAGATATCTTATTTGGTGGTACAACCATCCCCCGAATTATCTAAGCCAGGTCTTCCGGTTCTCCTTAAATTTCCTTAACTCCCATTCTCTCCATGTTTCCTACAGTTATTTAAGTTCAGGGCCTCAACATCCCTCATACAGACAATAGTAGCATAGCTTCGTAACTGCTCTTACTACTGCTAGATTTTCCCCCTGTCCCCACCTCCAGCTCATACACGCCATAGCCACAGAGTAATCCACATATCATTCTAACTGGGACACAGTATGGATCTTCACTGTCTACCGGATAGAGTGTTAGTACCTCCTCACATGTTGTCTAGTCTCTTCAGGTTTCTGCAGGCTCATGCCCCGCACCACTATGACTTCCTCATTCTTTACTCTTATACTGAACCATATACAGTTTCCATTGCTCACTCAGCTGTTTCATTCCATCATGTTTTGTAAACACAGTTCCTTCCTCCTATTATGCATAAAGTCTCTGTTGGTTGCTAAACCCATATTCATTTTTCAAAACCTTTCTCAGTTGACACACTGCTCAAGTTTCACTGGACCATTTCCCTCTGAGTGCCTGACATGTCCTCCCCAAAGCACTCTGTTCTATTCCTGTACTTTTCTATAATTATAGCATGTTAACATTGATTTGCAATATTTTTACAAGCTTTATCTACCCAAATAGATAGCATGCTTCTTGTATGCAGAGACTTTATAATATTCCTGTTGAAAATTCTCTAGTATGTATAGCATATAAGGACTTGAGTATTTAGGTTGAGCATATTTTATCTTATTAGACTTTTATAAGATAGGTTAGTAGAAATTATACACATTACCACAAGATATTCTATATAATATGGCTAAATAAATAAAGACAGTAGGAGATAAGTTTAAGGCTGAAAATATAAAACAAAATACTTGGCACTTATCCAAAATAAATTATATTATTTTAAAAATTTGTATATTAAATATTTAGATTTTTACCTGCTCACCCAATGAAAACTAAAATTCAAAATTTAAGGTATTTACATCTAAAGTTATATGTTATTTTGAATACCAAGACATACAATTATGAGAGGCAGTATCCTTAGTGGTTAAGAGCATGTATTCAGCTTTAAGACATCTTGGTTTAAATCCTGTTTGGGCACTTTCTATTTGTGTGACCTTCAACAGTAATTCATTGTCTCTATGTCCTTTTTACTTTCTTTTTGAAAACAGAAACGTTAAAAAAATTTTTTTTTATTGAAATATAGTTGATTTACAATGTTGTGTTAGTTTCAGGTGTACAGAAGAGTAATTCAGTTTTCTGTATATATAAATATATATATATTCTTTTTCAGACTCCTTTCCATTATAGGTTATTATAGATATTGAATATAGTTCTCTGTGCTATAGAGTAGGTCTTTGTTGTTTGTTTATATATTTAATATATAGTGATGCGTATATCTCAGTTACTTTATCTGTAAAACTTGCCTCATGGGATTGTTGTGAGGCTTAAATATGTTAGTTAATATAAGTAGAATTATAGTACCTGGCACATATTAAATAATCTATAAGCATCATAATTATTACCATCTACAATAAGGAATTATGAAGGAATCCTAGTGAATACACATGCATACGTGTATGTATGTATGTATGAGATATATATGTGTATGTATATGTGTGTGTATATATATGTGTATATATGTGTGTGTGTGTATATATATATGTATGTGTGTATGTGTATATATATATACACATACACACATACATATATATAGCTGCAGAGTTTCTCTGACCAAGGTTGCGAAGTCTGAAAGTTTAAATTGTCTATTTTTCCTTAATTTCTATTTTCAGTTAGTAGTGAATCAACATTAGTGTAGGGCTTAACTCTGGGCACTTGCTCTGGTTGAATGTAGTTCTTTGTTTAGTTATGACAGATTCATAAAATCTTCAAAGAACTGCAGCTTTATGGAGATGCTTTGAGCACACTTAACTAAAAGGAACTGTATATGTAACGATGATAAATTAGGAGAATGGTATTTTTAGTAGAATTCATTAAATAGCAAATGGTTTTTCACCCCATGACTGAACATTTCCAGTATTTGGAAACACATCGCCTTTTCAGCTGGCTCATTTAACCCTTGGGCCCATATGAGAGTTAGAAAAACTTTCTATAATAAGAAAAAAGATAATTGAAGTTATCAGAGACTTTGGATATAGTCAGATCAGCAAAGTAACAACTATTCTGAGATTCAGTTACATAGCACCTGGCAAATAGTGAGCAATCTACAAATATTTGCCGAACTTTTTTACTTTAAAAGAAGTTAAAGTTAGTTCTTTTTTGAAGATTTTACCTATTAGTCTCTTTTAAAGTTGTACAATATCAGTACCTTATCCACACAAATCCCTTCATTTAAGATAAAGATCCAGAAATTTTCAACTATTTTAATAACATTTTCAAGCCTTATAATTCTATTAATTTATCGTACTTGTCTGAATGGGTTTCCTTCTGTCTTAAATATTTTTAAAAAGGCAGGTTGTATAACAAAAGAAAATAACCTCGGTATGGTAACCCTAAAAAGTATCAAGTTATAAGTGTTTGTTTTTAGTCAAAAAATAAAAACATGAAATTTGCTTTTATGTTCACCTCACAGCATTGACAACTAATACTGAGAGTATATCAGTTGAAACTCTTAAGCTGCTTTATAATTTTCTGCAGTATTTTTGCTGCTAAGCCACATTTCTTTCCAGTCATTTATGTGCAATTAGGTTTTTGGCCCTAAGATATCCCTTGTGTAACCTTATAATTATCTTGATTATATCCATCTTGTTAAATTTGGCCCATCATTTGAACCTGTCAGGATCTTGGAGCATCATTCTGTCATCATGCCTCCCAAATTCACATGACTCACATTTTCTGAGCTTGCCTTGAATATTTTAATGCAAGTCATTAATGAAATAGGAGAAGATGAGGCTCTTTCCACCATCATCAAAATGGGCAGTGATTCTATATTAACATTTGAGTATGATCAGTTAAGCAGTCAATTCACCTAACTGCACAAACATTGATTGAAATTAGAAATATAGAAACTTAAAAATAATTCTTGTCCTTATTTAATATCAAGATTTAGTAAAATGGTAAAATACTTTGTATTAGATGTTTATTCCATTTTTATAAATGGAGACTAAGGCTATACTAATATTGAGCTTAACTGGTGGAAGATGAAGTATTTGAGCCAATGGTATTGAGACTTCTATCTTGTAATCTTGCTTGGGAGGAAATAGGTCGATTCAGAAAAGCTCTTCTTCTCTTCTGAATCACCTTCATACCTCTATGTTCCACCCTGGTTTCTCTCCATTTCTCTTACACATACACATGCACACACACACATGCACACACGCACGCACGCACACACACACACACACACACACACACACACATGCACACACACACGCGCACACACAAACTGCTGAAGTAACTGCCTTGGTGAAGAGGGACCAGTAAGAAATCAGTTCTGATGTGATGGAGAGAAGTTTGGAGAGTCACTATAAATTTCTGAGTCCTAACAATCTTTAAACTGCCGCTCTTTGCCTAAAGCCATTCTATGGACAGAGACTTGATCTATGTCTCTGATCCTCCAGCTTTCTCTGGAAGGGAGAGAAAGTAGTAGTGCCATAGCAAAGGAGTGATCAACCATATCCAGACAACTGGATAAGCAGGCCTAGAGGAATGCATTTTCTACCCTAATATCAAGGATATGGGAATAGAAGAATTGGATCCACTCTCATCTTTTTTTTTTTTTTTGTCCACCCATCCAATAATAAGGCTCATCTTAGTTTGATTGTAAAGACCTTCATTTAAAGAATGACCAGTCAATAGTCTTAAAAGGCTGTAAATTATCAGTGTTGTCCAACAGAAGTTAATCTTCCAAAAAGTTAATTGGGGTACTCATAGGTGAGTAGTCATGCAAAGAAAGGTCACTGTTAGCATACTATATGTGAAACCAGTACTTAAAACAGAATACTAATTTGTTAAATGTTCAAGCCAGATAGAGAATCAGTGTGCATGGCAGCTGCTTTCCTAACACTATGATATTAGGGGAAGCTGAGTAAGTAAGCAGGGTATGAGCATGGATTTGGATTAGAAAAATGATGAACTGATAGCACTGAGGAATATTTTTCCTAAGTTATGGGGAATCCTATCCTTTCTCCCTTTCAAGAGAGAATCCCTGATGAAACACTTTTAGTTTCTTAGGTCAGTGTCTCTTGTGTCTGCCCATTTCTTGACATAATACACCTGTTGTACCTCATGGACTGCCAGATTTTCTACTTCTTATTATAGATAATTGTCCTTTCTCACAGTGTCTTTTTTCCCCTTCACATATACTATTATTAGTAATTATGGCTAATTTGCTATTTTGTGGGCTAGGAAGTACTCTTTGTCCAACACTTCTGTGTTGCTAATGATATTTTTCAATTGCTTAGTTGAAACATCTTTATCATACTAAAAATCAATCTGTTTCATTCAGATTCTTTTCAAATATTAGCTCATTAAAGAGATACCCATAGAGTTACATTGATTTAGTAAGGTAATACTTTATTTTTAACCTTTTTGGATGATTTCTTTGAGTCTGGTTTGAGGCTGATTTGTTAGTTAACTTTTTTTGTGTCCCAGCCTCCTGGGGTAAGTAGTGTTATCTTGTAATTCTAGGAATTTTCAGAGTTGATGTCTACCTTAAATGCAGCAAAAGAGCAGATCAGAACACAGAAAATGAAAATAAGTGAAGACCTTTAGATAATCAGAGTATCACTAAATTATCTAAAGAATCCATATGCTTATTACTGCCAACATCACTACACCAAAAATGCTCTCCTTACCTTCAGGGATTATCTTCTGTCAGTCACTAAGCTGTATATCCCACTTACTTTTTGCCTGTTGGTTCAGTTATTGAAAAACCAGTGTTAGAGTCTCTACCTTTCACCTCATTGTGGATTCCTCTATTTCTTCCTTTAGTTAAGTTTGGCTTTATGTATTTCAAGCCCTGTTATTAGCTGTGCACACATTTAGGATTTCTCTGCCTTTTCAGCATTATGAAAGGTTCCTCTTGCGTACCATTAAGGCACATAAACATTCAGTGGCCAGAAAACCTAGGAGTTAACTGACATTTCAGTCACACTCATTGCATATTCAAACTCCTTCCCCATGTGAATTTTACCTCCTAAATTATCTCACTTCTATCCACTTCTCTTGAAATTCATTCCCACCATCTTTTATCTCCTAACTGGTCTACCATCACCAATCTTGCTTCCTTCAGAGTGATTTTTATCAAATAAAAAATCTGATTATGTCAGTTCATAAAGCATCTCCATTGTTTCCCATTGGTTTTTGTAGTCTAATTCTTTAATGTGGTCTACATGGTTCTGAATATTCTATTCTTCTGGCTCATCTAGTCATTCCCCCTTCTTTGCTCTACTTAAAACATAATAGCCTTCTTTGTGTTCCTTCTAATCAAGTCCTTGAAGTCATACAACTTTTCATATTCCATTTCTTCTTTAGAGAAAAATTTTAACCTTTCTTTTTACCTAGAAAGCACAATCTGCAAATCTCAATTTAAAACCTACTTCCTCAGGGGAGCCTTTCCTAACCATCCAGACAATATTCTCTCATTTTATACTTTCCATAGTGCCTGTAACTCTCACTCATAGCACTTATCATCTTTGTAATTTTATGTTCATGAGCATATCTATATTGATTAACATAAAGCAAAATAAGTGTAAAGTTTGTTTCCAATTTTTCCAAATAAAACTATAGCATACCTTCCCACAAACTCTTGGCTCTTCTTTCCTATTCTCTTAAGTGGAATTGATGTTTTAAATTCATTTAGTGCTTAAGTGATTGTTCTTTTTAAAACAATGTAAATAACAGTAGCTATATAAATTACAACATTTTCATATAAATGAAAAAGTTACTGTATTGTTATTTTTCCCAGGTTATGCTTTTACCAGTGGAAATACCATTTCAAACACTTTAAAAAAAATGGTGACCTTTTTTCCTTAGCTGTTTTCACCCACCATTCAAATTCTAAAAGTTCAATGCCTTCAGTGAGATTTATGATTTGATCGAATACCACTTGATTCCTCTATGCATCCCAAGTTATTAATGCCTAAGTGTGAGCCAGAGATAATTTCTTTAGAAAATGTGATATTTTAATTACTTAAAAAATGTTGTTTCTTCTTCAATGAGAAAAGTATATATGAAATGGTTATTATATAGTAGGCAAGGGAGAAAAATAAACATGGTTGTTTTATATCCATATATATGTATGTGCAGATTAATTAGCTTCTAAATATGAAATGAGAAGCTAGGTTATTATGTACATTAAATGAGATAATTCATGTATTTTCCTTGGCTTATCCTTTGTATGAAATAAGCATTTGTAAATATTGATATTCTTATTATTGCTATAAATACTGAAGTTAATTTACTTAACCTTTAAATTGTACCTTATCCTTTTAAAATAAATGTTCACTATTAGAATAAAAATCTTTTATTGGCCCAGAAATTTTAATGGCCTAACTATAGACCATTACAGAGAACAATCTCTTCTTGTTGATGTAATCCATAATGCTAAGTCTTTTGATGTCAAAGTTTATTGAATAACAGGCTTTTAATATAATAATAACAAGTAAAGAGTGTACCATATATTAAGTTGCTAATTTATTTTGAACTAAATTATTGTTTGCTCTAGTTCCCTTATTTTTACTGTAAATAAAAAATATTTTCCCAACTTCTAACATGGTGTATAGCACATAACAAATAATCAGAGAAAATAAATATTTGTTGAATAAATGAATATAGTCCTGAACACTTGTATATAAAATCAATTTATATTTTCCTTTGATTAACATGTCATGGTAATCTGAAACTTGATTGACAGTGATTTCAAAATCTATGAATTTAATATATTTTACATTGGCATTATTTTAAATGAAAATGGTTAACTTGTACCCCATATATATTTAAATTATTCGGGAATACTTAGCACTTAATACTTTAAAGGAACAGTACTATGATAACTAAATTGTTGTAGAATGAAGTTAATTTCTGGAGATGAAATTTCCTGGAGATGGTGCGGTCAAACTGAATCTTAAACATAGAATGGGATAAAAATGGGATGTAGCCCAACCCTTGAGGGTTGGGGTGGCTAGAACTAATGAGGAGGGAGAGTGTAGTCTACAAGTAGAAGTGGCAACCAAGTCCACAAATGCAGAGAAAGGAAGTGGATTTAATAGGTCTCATGGACTACCTGCTCTTTGAATGAATATGCCTTAGCACACTTATCCATGGAATGAGTTTTATAAAAATTAAAAAATAAGTTTAAATTTATGTTGCTTTCTCTCAACTCTACAACTCTTTAATACTTTTACCAGTTTCTTCTTTTTTTAAAATGAACAATTTTTAAATGTGGAAAATTATTTTCATCATAGATTTTAAAATACTATAAGTCTTTAGTATTCAAAAAGAATAATAATACAAGACCAAGCTTTCTATTGTTTGTGTAAAATGATTTTTAAAATAAATGCATTATTTATACTTCTCTTGAGGTTGGCTCATATCCCATGCTGGAACCCAGTGTGATGTTCTAAACCTTTTACTGGACTTCCTTGTTTCTCTTACAGCCTTAAGCATACATACAGCTAACATGAGTGCATCACAGAGATAGGAAGAATTCTAAACAATTTCCCTATTTTTAGGTACTTGACATGTTTAAAATATAATAAGTTGCCATAAAATTGTGAATGTTTACATGTTACAAATAATGCTTATCAAACACAAATGCAAAGATTGTATATATAATGTAATCTCATTATAAAGTATTGAGAATTTAAAGTGTACAGCCTCAGAGAATTTGAGACCTTGCACAAGTAACTTTCATGTCCACTCTGTCTTTGGTCATCCCTGCCTGTATCTTAATATACTCTATGTCCCTTTATAATGACAAATCAGAACTGAACTCTTCTTAACTAGTTCTTAACTAGTTATCCAGTATAATTGCATATAATGCCAATATGTTTATAATGCATTTCCAATCTCTGCTGGCTTTTTTTTATACCTACATACATATTATTCTCAAACTTGTTTTTAAAAAATTTATACACAAAATTAAAAAATAGGCCTTTGAGCTTATGATTGGCAAACAAAGTATTCTGTCAAGAAATCTCATACCTAATGAAATTAAAATTATAGGGACACATAAAATAACTTTTGTCAATCATTAAAAAAACAATTTTTTGAAGGTTGCAATAGATTGCATTGTAAAAAGAAAAATTGGTTTTTGATTAAATTAGGTATATTTCTAATAGAGCAGAGAGAAAGTGAAAAGTCAATTCTATTTCTATGAAAGAGATTTTCATAAAAGAATGACTAGTCTCAACATAATTGATTATGATCAAAGAAAGAATTTCATCATGTGGATGCTATGAAAGATTAAAGCAAAGACTAAATTCCAAGAAAAAATAAATATAAAATATATAATGGAATTTAACTATGAGAAATTAAACCATGTTTTTAAAAATTAATTAAATAAATGTTGTGGAGTAAAGAGTGTCCCCTCCAAATTTATTTGTTAACATTCTAACCCCCACTACCTCAGAATGTGACTATACTTGGAAATAGGGTCTTTAAAGAAGTAATGAAGTTAAAAATGAAATCATTAGGGTGGGCTTTAATGCAATATGACTTCTACCCTTATTGAACAACTATCATGTATAAGCAGTATACCAAGCACTTTATTTTCTCACTTAAATTGAAAGGTATTATTTTTCCCTATTTTACAAATGATGATCAGAAAATTCAAGTGATTTATCTAAAGTCATGCTATGAGCAATTAAGAAGTCCCCAGATTCTCTATTCTTAATCTCTAGTATTTGCTCACATAATAAAGCTTTTCACATAATAAAGAGAAAGTTTCCAAGAAGAATATGGGTATATGGCACATAAATATACATAACAAACTGCATACTGAAGCATATATGCTGCACTAATTTCTGTCTAATTTTTTGTAATATGAGAGTACTGATAGAATTGGAAAGATTGTGACTATTTTAATATTTGTGTTTGTGTGTATGTGTATACTCTATAACATTTAGTAGTAAAACATGGTATAACTATATATTAGTTATCTTCGTCTTTCATTTACATAAGTACCCAATTTTATATATTTTATGATAAATATTACTTTTTAATGTTATCATTTAGAAATAATTAATACTTAGTCAAAATTTTAAGTGGTAAATATATGTAGCTCTACATTTTCGAAAAGGTATTCAATATACCTTTTCAAGAACTGCCATATAGGGCTTCCCTGGTGGTGCAGTGGTTGAGAGTCCGTCCGCCTGCAGATGCTAGGGGATACGGGTTCGTGCCCCGGTCCGGGAGGGTCCCGCATGCCGCGGAGCGGCTGGGCCCGTGAGCCATGGCCGCTGAGCCTGTGCATCTGGAGCCTGTGCTCCGCAATGGGAGAGGCCACAACAGTGAGAGGCCTGCGTACCGCAAAAAAAAAAAAAAAAAAAAAAAAAGAATTGCCATATTGTAGTCATATTTTAGCTTTTAGTAAAAAGCCTTCTTTTAGAACATAAAATTATTCTTCTTGCCTCATTTTTAAAAATATTTTTAAATTAGTATCCTTCTTTCTTTTTCTTTCTTTCTAGTCATACAGTTTTCAGGTTTACATCTATGACATCTTTTATGACAGAATTGAATATATCCTTCATCCACTGCTTAGGTAAGATATCATGCAAAATCAATCTCTCTAATATACAGGGAAATAATGTTCATAAAAGGACCCCCATTAAATAAATTTTCTGTAATAAGAATTAGTGAGGAAGAGAATGTAACCAAATTTCACCTTTCTAAGTCTGAGACAGATGAATAGTAATCTTTTATGTCAGTGACCATGTATATATTATTGCAAATATTTTGAAAGGAAGTTTTACAATGTACAACTATGGAGATGATAAGATTCTAAAATAACATTAATAACAATATTAAAATAATAGTTATTAAATATTTATCATGTGCAATATCTGACATTAATCACTTCACATGTATTTTCTCAATTCTCATAATAACCTTACTGGATGCATTTTATCATTGTACTTATGGATTAAAAGCATGAAGGAATAGCACATAGTGGTTATGTTACACATTAAGTAACACAATAGCAGGTCAACTGGAAATTCTAACATACCCAGTTTGGTATGATTTCATCAGCTCTCCTCTGGTAGCTTTCAGACTTAGATTTCTCTGGATAGGGGTGTAAAATATGATTGACTGTGGAGTTTAGTTGGCTAGGTCGACCTTCTTTTTTTTTTTTTTTTTTTTTTTTACAAATGCTCCAGAACAAGCTTTCTCTCCAGTGCATAGCTACAAAATATTGAGAGTAAGTAGAGATAGGTCTTTGCATAAAAGCAGGACTTTTTCTAGAGCTTGACCTTTCCTATAGTCTTTACTGGAGAGAGCTTCTCTAGAGATGGAGACCGCACAGGTTAGAGATCAAGGGGTCTTTGCTGCACAGCAAGGAAGAGGCATATGGTGAATGATGGAGGTGCTTCTCACACATCTTCCTTATCTCTCCTGACTCCATAGAAACTTTTCCAATCCTGAGGAATGTTTATTTAGAACATCTGATTTCTAAGGACAGATAATTTTTTTTTATATTCATGGACTCATTTTACCTGGAAGCTGATAAGAAAGAATGTCATTTGAGTATGTTTCTGAATTATGATTTAATAATACACCAACCCCTGAAAATGCTTACATAAAATATAACAGTAGCATTTTTACTTAATATATTTTTATACTGATCCTGAGAGTTCAATGGATTAAGATTTTATACAAAGGTAGAACTTTATTTTTTCTTTCAATGAACACAAACTTGTCACCCATTGATGTTTGGTGGACATTAACAGTAATAAATATTAGGAAGAAGGTATATTAATAGCAGTCAATATTTTAAAATATATCACTTGCAACTTAATCATATTTCACATGGAAAAGAATAATAACTAATATTTGAAGGCAAACAAAGCAAATTGAAGATAAATCTTAGCCAAAAGGTCACACTCTAGAGTCAGTATTCTCAAAGGATGAACACATGGTTGGAAACAAATGAAACATTTTTCACACCTTCTGATGAATTTAAGAAATGCTTCCTCTGCTGCTTAGCTTCTCTGCACTCACATCACTTGCCCATACCTAGCTTGGATTTCTATTTAGTTTGTCTTGTGAAGTTACATAAAATGAATGAACTTCCAATTTTATAGACTCAGATATAACTTATCTGTATGGAAGAGTCTCTTTAAAATTCAGGATTTTAGTGTGGGCACCTATGGGTTGGTGATGGAACCTACATTTGGAACACGTAAAATACTCTGAAGTTGATAGTTATTATACCTGAGTAACTGGCTTTAATTATTTCAACTGAAACTAAAAGTTTCTTCTCTGAATTTCTGTAGCATGTGTAGTTTTTAAATACTACTTATTAGCTATTATTTTTCAGTAATTTTCCAAGAATAAGCATTGTCTCTTCCTCATTAATTGAAGAAAGTGATCATATCTTTTAAAAGTATGATAAACATTATGGTGAAAACTACCATTTGTTGAGTGTCTCCTTATTACTTTTGTTGGATCTGGAATGTTACCCTTTTATTTTACCTTTGAATTTCACAGCAAGGTATAATAGGTTTAAACTCAATGAATATTTTTCTCCATAACCTACTTGACAATAGGCTTTATGTAACATACTTTCACCATTTACATGTAATTCTGTCCTCAGCAAGACTACGTATATTTGTGAATTACATTAGTCCCACTTATCAGAGATTAAGAGAGATTAAATGATTTGCCTGAGATCATATGTTAATAAGTAGTAGTACACCACAGCTGTAGCGGCACTATGTTAGAATGGAGTGGCCCCATATTAGGATGTAATGGATAGTTAAAGCAAAGAGAATCAGTAGATTTCCCCCAATATATTGCATCAGGACTCTTGTGGCACCAAAAGATACCCAGTTGCTTGTCCTTTTTCAAAACTTAATGATCTTTCTTTTTGTGTGGAATAGTACTTGACAGTAACTGATTAATTGAATTTAAGCAATCTATCTTAACATCTTTTAGAAAAGAACATGTTTAATATGATCTATTTTGTGGGCCCTCAATGTTTATCGTTTCAGATTAGTTGAAGTGTGTGTGTCTGGGTGTGCTTTGTTCTATTTCAATACATTTTTGTTTTGTATTTTCCTTGGTAGTAACTATTGTGGTTTAAAACACAGTTCAGTGTATGCACTGTTGTGTTATTTATTTATTGTACTTTTAGTGTGTGTGATGGGGGAGGTTTCCTGGCATGTTATACCTTCAGTTATATCTCAAATATGTTTGTTTAGAAATAAAATAGTAATTGTATTGTGGTTTTTAGACACTGGTGATCTTTCACTTTCATGCATAGGATCATCAATTTTACATCCCTAATGTAAATGTTTCAATGACAAATAAAATGGTAAAAATGTTTTCTTTTTATACTTGATTCTGCCTTATGAATGTTGACATAACCATGCCTATTTATATCAAAGTTAAGCAATACTGATAAATGTAGATAAATAGAAACAATTTACTTTAAGGCACTGTACTGTTCCTGTTCGTCTTCAGTTGTATGGCCTATGCTACTTTACATATAGTGGGCTCTTCTTATATTCCTAAATCCTGTCCGTGACCACTATTTTCCATCTTGCTTCTGCCATTCCTGGGTATGTGTGGAAATGTTCTGAAACTGTACAAGGCAAGATGGCTAAACACCACTTGTCACTCTCCATGACATCATTGTCCAGAAACCTCTGTGGGACTTAAATGACACTTAGGGCATCCAGACATGAATAAGTTTATTGGTGCCTTCATTCTTGCCCATCCTTAGCTTTGAGAATTTAGTTGACAGGGCTCTGGTAGGGTAGAAAGATTTCTGAGAGGTGTTCAGTCTTCCATATTTTTCCTGTCTTGCACGTTGAACAAAGCTTATGAAATAAACAATGACACATTAAACATTGTTTTCAGGTGCTATGAAAATAGAAAGTGACTTCTCTCACTAGAACTTTAAACTCCTATTTAGATATTTTCTTGATTCTGGTGGTGGATGACTCGTGAGGAGGACTTTCCATAACTAAGAACACGGTTTGGATCAATCTTGAAACAAAAGAATTTGAATTCACTTTTCTTGACTTTTAAATGGAGTCAGGATTTTTCTCCCTCTTCAATTTCACAGCTGGAATTTTTAATAATTTTCTTATAAATGATATTTATTCTGGTTTCAAAACACATCCAGAAATTTATGAGAAATAAAAACATGAATTTCCTGATATTTCAGTGACAAGGCTTTACATGAAACTTCATTGTCATCTTTCTTGAACCAAGTGCAGGAAAACACAATCGTGAGGGGAATTTCATTTGCATGTTGCTGAACAGCTTGATGCCCTCAATTGGACTCTAGCAAAGTGCAAACGGGCCACCTGATATTTCACAGCAGACACTGAAATAGAAAATGGAAAAGAAAAAAGAATTTCATTCCATTCCAGTTATTTGGTTCAAGTTCACTTGAAAAATATGAAATACCTCATTCAGTTTAATGTATGCAAATAAAGCCTATAGAGGATGACAGAAATCAAATGGCAAAGGCTATCCCAAATGCTGTAACTGAGAGTAAAGCCATTTTAGACCATTTTTGAGGGGGATGCCACAACATATTGTTGAAGTGGTTGGAGACTGTATTGTAGACCTTCATAGATGTAGAGGAGATGAATGATTTAGTATTCAGATTAGAAGGAGAGTGAGTAATTTAGCCACACATTAGAGGGCTTTCATCTCTTCTAATTAATTTTATTTTTCTTTTTCATCCAAGTGGGAAAGGGAGTTTGTGACTATGTATTGTCTTCACAAATAAGTTTGTATACATAAATAAATTATCCAAATACTTCAGTCTTTAGAAGGCTTTTGGCTTGAAACACCGACATGATTGAAACAAAAGAAGAATGTTGACTGGTTTTTACTCTCTTCATTTGAATTATTGTCACAATATTAGCTCATTTTTCTCTTTACATTTTTTATTGCATTTGAAATAGTAAAATAACAGATGTAGCTGGTCTTTGCAAACTGTAAAGTGTATACAATTTTAGTTGCTATCATTAGCATTGTTATTCTACCCCTACATAAATTCTGTATTTCCGGTACAGATGAGTTATGTGTCTCAGTCATGAACATTTATTGACTATTCAATTTTGTTACTACTTTGTCTATACTTAGAGCTGTCCCTTCTTTTGTTTGTGGGTTTGTCTATCAATTGACAGACTTTTAACAGTGCAGTCTCTGAATACCCCATTATCTAATGATCTAAAATTTGGCTGACTTTGAATCTCAGGAAGCAATTGAGTCCCATGATTTTCTGGTGAGATTTATATTTTAAATTATGTTAAATAAAATTTTATTTATTAAAGAAACCTATGCACATAATAATAAATAATAAAAAGGATTTAAACAAAAAATGTATATATGCTGTATTATTCAATATAATACTGGTCCTTTCTTTAGAGATTCTAATGATTTTCACTTCTATTATTTACCTCTCTGTTTCAAATTATGCATATAATGATGATATTTCTCAATTTATTAGTTTTAGATGTTTATTAACTTCACTTTATAGTAGATAAGTATTTAGCTTTTTTGACCTCCCTATTTTTTTCCCCTTCCCATTCTCACAATGTTTGATTAAATCAATAGTCAATGTTTAAGTTGGTATAATTTTGTAGATATTCACTACTGAACCAAATAGCATATATATTATATAATATATAATAATGTATAATATGTGCAAGTTTTTTCTTTTACATTTTCATTTTCTAGATTTAATAGTTGACCTGTTCTGTGTTTACTTAATATTCTATGAACATTGTGCTTTACTTGCCCAAATGTGCCAACAGATGTTTAAAATATTACCAATATAATTTTTAAATGCTTAAATTCATCCAATACTTTATCGGTTCAATATTTTTCCTGCACATATGTTCTCAGACCCATTGGTGCTCTTATTCCCAAAATGAATGCTTATTCACTAGGCCAGATCTCTCATCTTGGGTATTCCTTTTGTTCATTTCCTGTGTTGGAGTTCAGGCAAATATCCACTAGAGGCAGGGCCAGATTCAGGGACAGCCAACTTAGGTAGAGCCCTATGTCTTTTCCTTTTTCAAAAATAACTGTTTTGTTGAATCAGTCTCCTAATGCTTCTTATTAACTGGCAAATAGATATTAAACGTTTTAAATAAATATCTTTATTTCTTATTCTAGATTGTTTATATGCCTTCAGGTTGTCCCCAGAATTGTGAAGGCATTTCTACACTGTTGTCGAATCTTTGGTGGTGGTATTGCCAAATGTGATATCAATTTCATTCTTAATCGTAATATTCCTGTAAAGAAACTTCATTCTTTTAAAATATCTACCTTGGAACCTTTATTTTATTCCCATTAGATTCTTGTAATGTATCCCAATCAAGGATTTCTTGACAACCACTTGGAAATGTATCACTTGGAACTTTTCACTTAAAACTCAGGAATGAAAAAGGGCACTGAGCACATGCAATTTCATATCCTGTTGGATGGGAAGAGGGGGTGGTGACCATAGAGTAAAATGTCACTTATGGGTCTCTTGTGTCAGGAATTTCCTTGGCATGAAGGAAGCAGCTTACTATGTGGCAACGCTAGCCTTAACTTGATTCAAGCCTCCTCACGGAACCAGGAGAAATATATTATCCTATGTCTAGCATATCTTTCTTTCAATACCATTCTACTAATACATTTTTTTCAAATATTCCAAATCATCATAAACCAATAATAAGCATTTGTTTCAATGAACAGCCTACAGTGCTTCATTCTTACTGTCTTTTGATGTTAGCATAAGAACATAGCAAAGGAGCAAGGATAAGTGTGGTATCAGAAGGACTTGGGTCTTGAGTCCTGGCTTACCACTTACTAGCAAAGAAACTTTGGGTAAATTATAAACTAAGCCTATAAAAAAAGTTTTCAAAATTATATTCATTTTGGAATTGCCTAGTTTAAAAATATATACTAATAATTAGTCTTCATTCCGGGACAAATAAATCTTAACCTCTGGAGTTGGATTCTGGCCTCACAGACCCCTTTATTCTCCTAATGTTCAGCAGGGGTTGAGAACTGTTGCCTCTAAGCCTCATTTTCAACTTCTTTAAAATGGGTGTTGGGCTTCCCTGGTGGCGCAGTGGTTGAGAGTCCACCTGCCGATGCAGGGGACACGGGTTCGTGCCCCGGTCCGGGAGGACCCCACATGCCGCGGAGCGGCTGGGCCCATGAGCCATGGCCGCTGAGCCTGCGCATCCGGACTCCGCAATGGGTGAGGCCACAACAGTGAGAGGCCCGCGTACCGCCAAAAAAAAAAAAAAAAAAAAAAAAAGAAACATGGATGTAACAATAACACCAGTACTGTGGGTTATTTTAAGAATTAAATGAAGAAAATGCATGTAAAGAACATAGCACTATGCCTGGAACATTATAAATAATTCATACCTCCCACTTCCTGGCTGAACTATAAATACAATTAAAGAAAAGATTGTATCCTTCTTGTTCACTGTTTCCTGTGTGGCACATAGAAAGGACTTTTTGTGATTTCAGTGAATCACCTGCACTGTCTTTGAAAAGGGGAGAGAGACACTGACATTGTAGTATTGACTTTGCTCAGCCACAGAGACTCTTATAAAAGAAACAACAACAAAAAAATATTTTTTGACTAGGCTCTTCTGTAGAATCATTTTTTCCCAAACAGTCCTAGTTATTCTCTCTTTCAGGCTGATACACTACCTCATCCTAACATATACTTGTGTCTGTCATCCATTGCACCTTTAGAGCTTTCTTTTTAATATTTTCCCCTCCTTTCCTTTCTCCCTCCCTCCCTACCTCTTTCCCTTCTCATCTTCCCTTACTTCTTTTCTTTTTCCCCTCCCCGCTTATTTCCTCTCCTCTCTCTCCCTTTCCACTCTCATCCCCTCACCCCACATCTCTATTTCTATCTCTATCATGGAAAATCTCTCTTAAAACGTTTAGCTCCAGGATAAATTGCTCATCTCTTGACCTTGCCTGGCAGCATCCTGTCTCCTCTGCTCACCTACCACAGGTAGTGATTGTGAATTTGTCTTCTGAGTAGCAATACCCTCCTTCTGCGTACTTCAGTGCTACATAACAATAATTGACTACTCAGCTTTGCAAATGACAAAAAAAAAACAGACTCTAGCTCCAGCATCCACATTGGTTTTTTTTTCCATAGAACCAATTTTAATACATTCATTAAATAATTTTTATGCATTCATTCCATAAATATATTTTGCTTGTTACCATGTGTCAGGACTTTTATTGATACTAAACAGAACAGACTATACCTGGCCTCAGAGAAGGGCACAAGAGCTTATGGAAAGTTCAACAAATAAGCAGATTATTATTGTATAGCTTGATACATGCTTCAGGGGAAATTTTTTTTTTTTTTTTTTTTCGGTACGCGGGCCTCTCACTGTTGTGGCCTCTCCCGTTGCGGAGCACAGGCTCCGGATGCGCAGGCTCAGCGGCCATGGCTCACGGGCCCAGCGGCTCCGCGGCATGTGGGATCTTCCCGGACCGGGGCATGAACCCGTGTCCCCTGCATCGGCAGGCGGACTCTCAACCACTGCACCACCAGGGAAGCCCCAGGGGAAATATTAAGTGCCTTTCTCATACACTAAGGCGTGCACATGGCAAGGGTCTTCACTCAGTCCTGGTTACATGGGAGGCAGGGCCAGGGGTCATGCCATTTGAGTTGTGTTTTAAAGAAGGATGGTAGGTGTCAGCTTTGGGAGGAGTAAGGGGTAAGGCGGCCAAGATATGGCTAGGTATTCTAGAGTGTGAGGATACTGGTGAGAAATGAGGCTGCAGAAGTTAGGGTAAGTCAGGTGTTAGGGAGCTTGGGCTTTATCCTTTCACAAGGTAACCCTTCAAAATTGCTTCAGTAATTTGGATAATGCATTGTGGAATATCCTTGAAAAATCAGAGCTCCCTGTCAGTGTGAGAGAAAGTAAGAAGGGCAGCTGAAAACATGCAAGGAAAATGCAGAGAAATAGGTACAATATGATATTTTTTTAAGCCAACCAAATAATCACACCTTAATATTATAATTGTGAAAATTACCGAGTTCCTACTATATGTCAGGTATTTTTCTAAGAGCTGTACATGTAGTAACCACCATATACGGTAGATTCTATTACAGAGTAACTGCTCAGATGTGGAGGCCATTCCACCTGAGGTCAAAGCTCCACTCCACCACTTACTTACTGTGTGACTTTGGACAAATCACTTGATACACATAAATGCACTCATATATTTGATAGTTTTGTGCGGCAGTTCAGGGTTTCTTCAACCCATACCTCCCTCTTCTTTTCAGTGGATTTTGATAAGATAGTGAAAAGAGGTAGTAACTAATAGCAAGAGAAATGGATGATCAAATCTGAGTGAGGTCAAACCCAATAGCTCCATCAAAGAAACAAATATCCAACAAAAAAATAGATGAAATGAATTGCCTGCAAACAGGAACTTTGGTATCTGTAACAGGTTAAGCAGTGGAATGGCATAGGATGGAGGGGATCTGAATAGGCAGATTCCCTGATGCCCATTGGGGGAAGGGGGACTTCATTTGGATTGTAAAGCAACTTCATAGAAAATGCATGTGTCTCTTTGGAATCCCATTTTTATTGCTTCTCAACTGCTTGACCTTGGGCAGATGACTAAACCTCTCTTTGCCTCAGTTTCCTAGGTAAATAACAGGACTAAATTCACAAGATGCTGTGAAGCTTAAATGAGTTAATAAATGTAAAATACTTAAGTAGTGCATGATACACTGTATGTGTTTATTATTATTATTATAACGTCCTCTGGATTTCATATGTTGGCATGTTTGTTTAATAGTAGGTTGCATATAATTCTTATCTTAAGCTTTTAAAACTGGAGGGCCATAGGCAAGAGTTACTGTCTTGGCTTGCTGACCTGTGCCTATTGTCTGTCTTGCTAGAATTAAAGTATACTTTTAATGAAGGTCAAGGAGAGCATCAAAACTCTTTGTGAATAGTACTCAGGAGAGGGAGTCTGCCAGAACAAGTAGCAACTGCAGTGGACATCCCTTCTCTGTGTAAGATGGTGGTCATTTCCAGCAGACCCACTTGCGGAGAATAACATCAAAAATGGATGTTTCCTGCACAGCACAGGAACTTAGGTTCATAGTGTTAGAAATGAGTCCCGTTCCGAAATATTGGAGAAACACTGCTGATGGAAGATGATTCACGTATCCCTCTTATCTAATATGAAATGAATGGTGGTGGTTTTTGTTTTTTCCTGGGGAAGGAAAGATGTCTGAGTGATTATTAATATGACATGGCAGAAAGTTCAGACTGTTTTCAGATGGTTGAGAGGTGTGCTTGGAAAGGAGAAATCTGGGCTGCATACTGAACACCCTTGGGGAAAGATGAAAGAATAAAACACCTTAGAGATTGAGATACACAGCTGGGTAATGCAGAGATAGATCCTTTAAGTTGGAACATAGGGTGAGAGCTGGGAAGGCTTTTGCACCTGTGCTTGACTGGTTGCTGAATTTAGAACAAGTTTTCTGCAGGATAGAAATTTCTGTGGAAGCATAAGTTTTTCAGCACCCAGCAGAGAAAGGATAAAAGAACTTGCGGTTTTAGGAGATTAGATTTTTTTCCCCAGTATTGTGGCCTGTACTGGAAATAAGTGACATTAAAACCAAAGATCAAACACATGCTTACATGAGCAGCTTAGGGCCAGGGAAATGGTAGTCAACTTCAACTAACAAAAAGGCCTGATTTTATTCAAATTTCAGTGTAGGAGAAGAAAGTTAAGGAAAATCAACATAAAATACAACAAAATAAAAAATGAGATTGGGTGGCTGGAATGAGGTCTCTGACCCACGTTCTCATCTTCATGCATAGGGGAGAGTTGTGTTGCTTTGGCGCAATTGCAGCCCTGGTGAAGACAGTGGGGATTAGAAAATTATGAGTTTCAAACTGAGATAGAATTGGGTGAAGCTCTGTAGGACTCAGAATGTTACCACTGATTTTGACTACTTTCTTCTGATATAGACAAAATGAGTGTGTGCTCTGAGTCCATCCAACCAAGAAATCCCTTCTTATTGTTGAAAAAAAATGTGAACACCCACAGGGTGATGATGCTGGGAAATTAGCAAAAGCTCCAGACCAAAGCCAGTGGAACCCCAGGGAATGTGGCTAAAACTGAGTTTGAGCTGTGTCATAGAAGTTTCAGGCACTTTTAAGAGGCTGGTGAAGGCTCAGTAAAAATGTATGAGCAGAAATTATGGGATATTAATTCAAACTGGAACTGGATAATAAATAGACAGTTTCTATCACTTTTAGCCACTGGAGTGACATTTGATCTATGTCCCTGTACAAAAATTTACAGAGCTGCAGTTTTTTATACCGACTACAAGCAGATTCCAATAATCTGGGGAATAGTGTGCTAAAACTTGATTTTGGCAGAAGGGACTGTGGAGGCGACCCAATAATCCCACTTCTGCAAATGTGTGTCCAGAATTGAAAGGCATGATTGAGTTAACATTCTATTTGAGATCAACTAAAATTTGTTTTTCATGCTGCATATAATCATTGCCAGTAGGATGGGTAATAATGTTTTTTCACATTTGCTAAAAGAGCCCTGTGAAAAACCCCAAGAAGTGCTCAAGTTTTCTGAGACATTTAAGGCATATTTGATTTTGATAATTCCAGAGCCCCTAAGTGTTTTAAAAAGGGTTGTTATAATATAGGAGCATTTTTCTGTCTTTATAAGTGAGACATGATCTGCTTAAAAAGGAAATCATGTTTAATAGTGTAAAAATAACCCAGAACTTTTGAGAGTGCTGTAGAATGATTGCTTTCCTTGAGATCAATTTTTCTAAAGAGAACATAATAAGGAACTTTTAATTAATACCATTAGCTTGTAGCCTGGCAGGTATTATGGGTCACTGAATGTAGGAATACATAATAAATCTTGTAATATTGGAATGTATGTGGATAAAAGAACACTGAGAAAACAGATGAAGAGTGATCCATGCAGTTTCAGATTTAAAGAGGAGGTATAACCAGATAGCCAACATAGGAGAAGAGGCTCTCTTCAGAACCCCATACACATGTATAGAACTGAATGCAGAGTAAGCGTCTCAGAATTAAAATGCACAAAACTGAATTCTTGATATTACCTCCCAATATGGCTTCTCTCACATCTTCTTCATATCTGTAAATGGCAACTCTGTCCTATTTGCTCAGGACAAAACTTTAGATTGATTCTTGACTTCTTAGTTTTCTTTATCACCCCATTTCATTAGCAAAACTTACTGAATCTCTCATCAAAATTTACCCAGACTTGGACTTCTTGCCATCTATAATGCTCCCTGGTCCATGCCAGGACCATCTTATGCCTGACTTTTTTCAGTAACTTTCTGTATGGTCTCCCTTGTTGCATCCTTGTTCACAGTGGTATTCATTAGGATCTTTTGCTAATGTCACGTCTCTCACATTGGCCATTTAGTAGGAATTTACTTTTCTCCCCACTTAAACTCACATTTTGGTCATGTGACTTACTTGCCAGTGAAATGTATAAATATTGATATGTATCCTTTCTGGGCAATAGCCTTAACCAGTGTGACTGATAGAGCTGCCTTAATTCACTCACCAGGGTTCATATGACAAGCTCCACTCCACTGCAAATTCTGGGTAGATATGTAGGATAAGAGAAAGATAAATTTTGTTGCTTTAAGCCACTCAGACTTTCAGGTTGGCAACCAGATTAATGTTGCCTATCCTGACTGATAAAGAAATATTTCCAGAAGGTGCCAGAAACACAAGAACAAAACCCCAAAATATTTGGCATTAGTTATGGCCATGGGTAGAGGTGTCAAGGAAATATTAGACAGATGCTGATTTGTGCTATGTAGTGGTAAAATTCTAACCTGTGGTAACATGGAAAGTGAATATTGAACCCAGTGGGTTTGTAGCTTCTCACAAAAGAATAAGCAAATGACATTAGTAACTTGAGTTTCTTACTTTTGACTTCATTTTGACATGTTACAACAGGAAAGAGATAAAATAATTGGTTGACTTACAAGAAGGAATGAAAGGGATTAAAGACAGTTCAGAAATGTGGAGACCTGCAGAATAAAGACCCAACTGGTTTCCATTTCCATGCAGTAAAATAAAACTGTGAAGGCCTTTAAAAAACAAATACTAATTAAAATCCAGCATAGCAGCAGTAAAGGCCAAAACAAAAATGTGACCATCAGACACATTTTTAAATCTCTGAATGAGTTTATTCACCCAGTAAATCTTTTCAGTTGAACTAGAAGACCTAGAGAAAAATATTAGGAATGTGCTTCTCCCAGGGTATCTGTTAAGTTTATACACACAATTAAGTCCAGAGAGAAGGGCACATCTGCAAAAGAATTCTGAGTGAGATGACTGACACACAGAGCTGACTGACTGAAAATAAATAGGAATGAAATGACTGTCTTTGAGAGAATTGCACTGTCAGAGAACTACCAGCCTGTGAAACTGTGACTGTTAAAGACTTAGAATAGTTCCTGGGTCTCAAACCTTCTAAGGGTAAAGGAAACTTAGAAAGCTGCTCAGGTCTCAATGAAGGCACATTTTCTTATAACTTCTTCAGAAGTATCCAATGAGGATAGTGTATAAAGGTCAGAGCCAAGGGCCCCTGAGAACTATAGGATGGAGAACTACTCTCAGGGAGAAAGCCCTCACAATGACTGTTCAATGGAAGTGTGGCATTTCCATGGTTCAGTGGCTTCTAGGTGCCCCTCTCCTCCCATCCTTCCATCTTTCCCCTTCCTAAATAGGAATGTTTATTCCAGTCATTCTATTCCTCTTCTGTGAATCCAACAGGTATAGGGTAGCGAGGGTATATCACATTACTTTTTTTGTGTCTTTTTTTTTGTTTATATTTCTTAGGTCTGTAGATGAGAAGTGGCACATCTAGGTTTATATAGATACGCACACTAGATTTTGTGCTTTTTAATCTGATAATCGTATTAGACAGGACTTTTGAGTTTTCCCTCTTAGGAAGAGAATGAGGGTATTTTGCATGTGGGGAAGGGAGTGAATAAAATATTTGTGACCAAAAGGGAAGAATGTTGGTGAGCCAAGGAATTCCAAAAAATCTGTTCTCTTGCTTTGAACAAATTTTAGTGTTGGAATTCTTTACTCAGTTGAATGTAGTCAGGGTTACGTGATTTGCACGGTTCAGTGAAATGTGAGCAGAAATGATAGCGTCATTCAGGGGCAGAAGGTTAAAGATCTAATGCATGTTTGTCATATCTTGTCTTTAAACTCTGGTTATGGAAGCAAGTCCATTGGTTTGGTTTTCTGAGTAACTGTAATGGTCTTTATCCCCCTTTTGACGAGCAGTATATATGTAGAACAAATAATAGCTTTCTGGTTGTAAATCACTGAGGTTTACAGATGTTTATCACTGCGGCATGACTCAGCCTGTCCTATTTACTATAAACCCAAATTCTACCCTCAAGGCAGAATTCAGAAAAACCATTTTAAAACATATCATATCATTCGAGTTCCAACTCTTTTGAGTTCCATGCTAGAATGTATTCATGACCCACATCCTTCCCCCTTCACTTCCCACATCAAGTTCCATATGGTACAGGGAAGGACCTCTCGGATATTTATATGTATACTTTCACTTGAACACCCAAACTCTGTATTCAAACCCTATAAACCTCTTGGGTCTTAAAGGGACCCCTTGGCTATCCCCTGGGCTTAAGGATACACATACCATCCTTGGCATGAAAGATTCAGGGGAGAGGCCAGAAAAGGTCCCTAGAAACAAGGTTTGGGTCATTTGTGCAAATAATTCTGAGACCTTTGGTATGAATGGTATAGAAATGGGGAATGCATTCTTGGGGTGGATACATCCCTTGACCTTGCAACTCTTTTTCCTGTGGAGGTTGGTGGTGCAGAGTTGGTCAGAGTAAGTCCAAAATAAGACTTTTGATACAGCAAGGCCCAGACAGTGGCCTCTGTTGCTCAAGTCTAAGGGCAGTATCATACTAGTAAGGTTGACATCTAGAGGCTCCTTCACAGGATGTATCAACAAGAGCTGGTGTTTTATAACCCCAAATCCCTACTGATCAGAGAGCTCAACGGGTGTATTCAGGGCTGTAGACAGTAGTGGAAAACAAAAATGGAAACTTCCAGAGGGTAGCACAAGCTTTAACTAAAGACAAGTAATTCTTTTTTAGGAGAAGTAGAACATTTAGCTCATTAATGGAGTACTTTATGAAGTAATTTGGAGCCTCATATATGTGCAGTTAAAGCAATGGGTGCACATTTAGAGAATATTCCATGCATAATGACTATGGATATTTGAATTTGGAATTGAAGCTGTCATTAAATAGGGTGTGGTTTTTCTGGTCCATGATGGCAGTACATGGCCAGAAAAGAGTGTTAGTTGTACAGGAACTATTCAGTGCAAAACAGTGCATAGCATGGTTTTCTATCTACATACGATATAGATGTGCCTGTAAAACTCTGGAATTAATATGTTTTAATTTTTCTTCATTAAACCAGATATTCTGATGCTGGATAATTTACTGGTGTTAAAAAAAATCAAATCATTTCATTCTCTGTATGCCTGACATCCTCCAGAGTAGCTTGGCTCTTATGGGAAAATTGTTCTTTTTTTAAAATATAGTCTGACCCAGGAGGAGATGCTGATTACTGATTGCTACAGGAAACATTTAAAGATGCTTTAGACTATTCCCAGTCATACTCAAGGGATCCCCCAGTGCAAACTATCCCAAAACTTTGTTAAACATACAAGGAATTCTTTTCTCAAAAAAAGAAAAAGACAGTGAAATTATTGGTTTTCTTAGTCTAGTTATTCTCAAATTTCGGACCTCAGGACCCCATTATACTCTTGAAAATTATTGAGGACTCCAAAGGGATTTGTTTGTGTGACATAATTTATTTATATTTACCATATGAAAAATTAAAATTTATAATTTAAAATATATTTATTTAATATTTATTTAAATAACTAACACATATGCTAACAGATTCTTTTATAAAATATAACTATATTTTTTAAAAGTAGAAACTGACATTGTTTTGCATTTTTTCTATTGGTTTTAATGTTTGGCTTAAGAAAAATTAGTTGGGTTTTCAGATCTGTTGTTGCATTCATTCTGCTGCATAGTACATTATGTAGCCTCTGAAAAATGTCACTGTGAAAGCATGGAAGTAAAATAGCAAATAACCTCTTAGTATTTTTTATAAAAAATAGTTTTGATTTTGTGGCCCCATGAAGGGTTCTCCAAGCATCTCAGAGGTCCCCAGACCACATTCAGAGAATCACTGTCCTAGTTTTTATGCGTTTAATGCCTCTAAGACCACACTGTCCAATAAGGTGACTAAGAGCCATGTGTGGCTCTTTAAATGTAAATTGATTAAAATTAAATTGTTAAAACTTCACTTCTTTTTTCTTATTAGTCACCTTTCAATTGTCCAGTAGCCACATGTGGTTAGTAACTACTCTGTTGGGCAGCATAAAGTCTGAACATTTCCACCATCACTGAAAATTAAGTTGGATAGTACTGCTCAACTCTATTTTTTCTGTTTTTTCTTTTTTTTCTCTTTTTTTGTTCCCCACTTAGGAGGGAGTCTTAGCTGTTGATTGTCCTCACACTGGAATAAACCAGAGGGCAGATGTGAAATTCTCATTGTTCCCTGCCCTGAGGAACAACATCTAAACAGATTATGGGCAGGTAATACTTGCTGCATAGTAGGAAATGCAATGCTCAGAAATGGTGCTAAGAGCTACGCAGTGTTGGGGACTGCTCACCACCCTTGGATTGACCTAAACTAGGAGGCACCCATGTTTAGTGCTGTTCAAGTTACTGTACTTAGGTTTCTTGGCAGTTACACTAAAGAGTTAATACTGATCATAGACTTTCATAAGTGGAAAGTCAGGAAAATGATTGTCCATAAGATTACCATTTTTCCCCCACATTGAAGTAAAAAAACAGACATTAGTTGTTTTCTCAGGAAAGGCTTAAAACATGAGCTCTTGCTAATATATTTGACACCGCTTCCCTTCTTTGGATGCCTTGCTTCTGAAGCTCTGATAATTTAGTTGTACAAACACATATTTCTCTTCAAATGCTTCCAAAAATAATTTATGTTGGAACTATTTTCTTATATTCTTATTTCTTTCATTATGTTGTATTGTCAGAAGGTATTGTGGCTGATTTTGTGTCTGGGTTCTCTGTATCTCTGTTAGACTGTAAAACCTGAGAGAGTAGGAACCTAGCACAGAGCTTGGCACATAGCAGCCCCTCTGCGCGTTGCTTGACTGATAGACCTAGGCCTCTTACGGCAATAGCTAAAGGCTGGCCCCACTGTTTCTTACTTGTGGGCTCATCATTCATTTTGGTTTTCCTGGCCCTCCTTTCTACATACATAAATACTCAGTTCAGGATCTCTTGCTCTCCCTGTCTCCACATGAATCTTAGATACTTTGAAAATTATTGAGAACCTGATAAGTAGTGATTTGGGATGTTTCAGAACATAAAGCTCTAACTTTTAGCTACATCCACTTGGGCAGTTCACTTGCATTATCTGAACCTAATTCCTTCTCTTTACTTGGATCTAAATCCAGCTGGAAAATGTTATCTCTTAATCTCTTTTGTATTATTATATTTTTCTCACCCCATAATAATTTCCAAGTTTATCATGTTTGCTATTTTCACAGGAAAAAATCTTCAGACCTAAGTAACTGTTTCTGATTGATTAATTAGCATGCATTTATATTTATAATTTATTTTCATGATAGGTATGGTGCTATTACATCTATTAACGAAGATGTGCCACATCACAACAACGCGTTTTGTTTTCAAAGACTCAATACCAGAAGTAGAAGTAATCTGGAAAGCAAGAAAATAGGTATCATCAATTTAGAAAGAGGTAGAAGAATGTTTAAAAATCACAGTATTTTAAAAAGATCTTTGTCTAGAAGAGAAGGGGGCAAGCTTCCTACATCTTGGCCAGGCAAAACAGAAAGGTGTGAAAGTCATGACAGGATCTGCATGACACACCTGTGTGAGGTAGACAGCATATGGAATATCCTGGCTGTTGAAGAGGTTGTAACTTAGGTCTTCAGCAGCTGTGGCAGCCAGAATGGTCTTTCTGAAGCCCAGGCTAAGCTATTTCCTGGTATGTGTCTTTTGGCTGGAAAACACCTTGGAATAACCCATTTTAATACCTTCCCATGGCTGACAGGAATGTTTTAAAGGATTCTATCAGACTTTCCACTCAGGGATGAAACATTTGAAGTGCACTGTCTGGTTTAGGTAACACATTGGCAGCAACTATTTTATTTAAAAGAAAAATCCACCAATTAACAAGTGAACATGACAGATAGAGTGACAGAATTTCTCTGTGTTCAAAAGAGGTAGCTAAAGAAAAGGGAACACTGGGTATCTGAAGAGGAAAAATCACCCCTGGGGAAGAAAAAAAGAGCCCCCTGAGAATGCAAAAGGCTCACAAATAGATCTGTCAGATTCTTTTAGACTTTGATGAAGGACACAGGGCTTGATATTAGGATGACTCTGGGCCAAAACAATTCTTCACCTTAGATGAATTTTAAGCCCAACTAAAGAGAGAGATTACCACAAAAGGAAAAATAAGCCAAGATTTGGAAATCAGTGCAATGAAGAGTAATTTTGCTTGCTCCCTAATTTGCTTAGGATAAGACTTGCCCATCTCCAAATCAGTTTGAAAACAACAAAAACCAGGCATTGAGACACTTTTGTATTGTGTGTCTGTATAGGCATGCTATTGAATGCCAATACATTTTAGCAAGACCAGCATGGATGTTCATGTATTTGTTTTCAGAAGATTTGTCCCAAAATTTTAATGCAATTTAGCAAACATTTACTGTGTGCCTTCTGTGTACAGCAGTATGGAGGTGCTATGGGCTAGGCAGTAATAAAAGACAAAGAACTTGCCTTCATAGTTCTAGTTAAGTAGGGCAGCTATGATATAGAGGCAATGTGCATGTATTTAAGTGGGCAACATTTTTATACCTAGAGCTGTACATTTGTATAATCAGTAGACTCCTAAACATACAATTCATGAAATATAAGTACTGCAAATTAATGATTTAGTCTCTCTTACCACCTTAATATTTCAGAAAACATACCATATTATTAAGCATTTTCTTGATGATTACCTACTTTTAATTAAAACAGTGATGAAAAGAGTTAATTTGGGGGGTTTTAGGGATTTTTTTACACTTTTTCTGTGATAAATAGAGAAATTTTATAATAACATTGATTTCTTGAACACCCAACCTGTGGTAGGAACTTCCAAAATACCTCATTGATTCTTTTCTGCTAGTATTCACAACATTGTATAGTCTTCCAACTTTGAATAGTACTGGCCTGAATGAGTAACGGAATATGGAAAAAGTGAAAGAGTGTGACTTCTGAGGCATGGTCAAAATAGCCATTGTAGCTTTTGCCCTGCTCTCTCTTGGACCACTGGCTCTAGAGAAAGCCAGTTGCTATTTTGTGAAAATCCTCAGACAGTCCACCAGAAAGGTCCACATGGTAGTAACTAATGCCTCTTGAGGACAGCTGGCATCAACTTACCAGCCATTTTAGTGCGCTATCTTGGAAATGGATCCTCCAGCCCCAATCAAGCCTTCACATTAGTGGTCCAGGCTAATATCTTGACTACAACCTGTTAAAAACAAGACAACGGGCCCCAAATGGAATCACTTATTCTTAAGTCCCATGTCATGAAACTGAGACTTAATTACAGTTTTGGGTGTCCCAGAAATAGAATCTTAAACCAATCAGGAATCACCTGATCAGCATCAGGTAGGTCATCTGCCTGAAAGACCCCTGCAATCCCCTAAAGGAAAGCAACCTTGCTCTAACCAACCTGATTTTTTGCAGGTATAACTTCCCATGCCTGCTCCCTTCTGCCTATAAAAGTCTTTCATAGCTCCTTGGAGCTCCTTTCCATCTGCTAGATTGGATGCTGCCCAATTCAAAAAGATTTTTTGCTCAAATAAAATCTTGAAATTTTCAATATGCCTCAGTTTATCTTTTGACAGTTCTTGGGTCAGAGGAGAGAACCACAGGCCTCTGATGACCCCCAGGAACAGGGAGTAACCAGGTATAAGTACCTCTTGAACCCCTTGAGCTCACTGTTTTGTTTTTTTTTTACTGCCTCTGGAGGTTGTGAGTTAAATCTCTCTAGCATCCTAGCTTTTGCATATGAGATTTCAGGCTTTATTTGAGCATTTCTTTATCTGGATGGGGTCTGGAAGTCAGTTAGAGTCAGACTGGGTCCAACATAGAAACTGGACTGTGTTTGGGGTTGGACTGGGTCCAACTTGGAAACCAGATTGGGACTGGAAAAGGACTAAGTCTAAAGTCAGACTGGGCTCGACTTAGAAACCAAACTGGGTCTGGGGTTGAACTGAATCCAGTTTAGAAACTGGACAGGGTCCAGGGTTGGTCTGGGTCTGACTTAAACTGGACTGTGTCTAGTGTGAAGCCTCAGGTGAAGAAAATTTTATAAAGGCTAAGCAAGCACGTTAAACATATCAAAGATAAACTTGAATTACAATGGCCACAATGAACAGCTTTTAACCTAGATAAGCTTATTCATTTACAAAGTGCCCTAGAGAAAAAGGGGTCTAAGCCAGGCACATAGGGGGGAAATTATTTTTTCTTTCCTACAGTTTCTGGTGATCAGAATGAGACCTACTGGGACACCCCATTCTCTCTGGAGCTTGCAAATGGGATCCTGGGAAAACTGGCAAAAGTGGGCAAAGGGTGAGAATTCTTATAAAAGTCAGTTTTCCAGACTTGGGTTTTCCAGATCTGTGGTTCCTGGCCTGAGAGGAAGGTAAAATTTTATGTTATCCTTTCTTTTCTGAAGTCAGAGTGTTGGCAAGAAACAAAAACAATCAAACAAAAAAACATTTGTACAGATTAGATCTTTGAATTCTGACTTGTGAATTTGCTTTTGGTGCCCATTGGTTGTCAATCCTTTCCCAGGGACAACAGTTGCCTTCTTATTTGTGTTATTTTGTGTCCTGCGAACTTGGCTTGGCAACTAGCCGTTTGGGGGCCCCCAATATATAGGCAGACAAAAATGTACGTTGCACTCCATGTGCAGCTGAGGTCCTACTGGAGACTCAGCTGTCAGGAGAACTGCCCCAAGTTATTCTTTATTTTGATTATCTTTGGGATTGACTCTGGATCTTGGGAGGGTAGTATCCTATATATCCTTTTCGGGGATGACTCTTGCATCTAAATGTTGTTTAATACTGCCCAGAATATTTACTGTTTGTCCCAGCTGAAAACCCTGTCAAGATATTTGTAAGGTGTTTTTCTTTTTCTTTTTAGTAGCTGTATGGTCAGAAGTTGTCTAAATTGGAAGCCAGTATTTAGAACCTGACAGGAACATTTTTTAGACCTTCTCCCCCAAGCTAAAATGAAACTGTGTACCCAGAGGGAAAGAGAAACATTCTGAAGCCTTTGTGGAAGGATTTACTGAAACATTCCAATGATCCACAGCTCTAAATCTATAACATAGGAATCTTTTGATTTCTGTATTAGTTGAAGATCTTCTCCCTGATATGAAGATTCAAATTGAGGATAATGTAGCTGGATGAGTGTGTCAGCCTCTTGACATCATTCAGGTTGCCACCTAATTTTTTGTGGAATTAGAAACAACTGTACCTCTCTTACAAATGGAGTCTTTACAGGAACAGAAATGAGGCCCTAGAAACAATTCATAGCCCACCTGTCCTTTTTTACTGATCCTTAAACCTCCCCTATTTATCTCAAAAAGCTCCTTTCTATCTGGTAGATTGAATGCTCCCCAATTTGAATCAATTTTTGCTCAAATGAAATCTAAAAATTGTTAATATTTTATCTTTTAACAAAACTTGTAAGAGAAACTGCCAGAACCGTACAGCTAAGCAATTCCAGAATTCCTGTCCCAGAGAAATTGTGTAATGAGAAAGGTTTATTGTTGTTTTAAGTGCCTAATTTGGGGGTAATTTTTATGCAGCAGTAGATAACTTTAACCATTCTTTTACATCCCAAAACCAAAGTAAGCTTTGAGTTTTACCTCAAGTGAAACACTGGTTGCTTTAGAATATCTGCTTTTTCTCTTTGCATTCAAATCAGGCAGAAGTATGGTGCTTCAAATACTCAGTCTTTTCCTTTGGCTCAGCAGTGGCAAATGGACCTTCTTGACAACTATTTCAACCTTCTTAGTTGGCTAGCAAAAGTGTTACTGTCAACTGTAATATTTTTTTCCCAAATACTACTTTCAAAGGGCTGATGGTTAAACTAACATTAATTCATTATAAAACTCATACATTTACCTCTTACATAGTTAAGCTTCTTAGACTCAATGAAATACATTTTCTTTTTATCCATTCTTTGCTCAAAACATATGTATGATAAAATAATACACATCCTTGATTATTAAAAATGAAAGGTTTGAAAGGGTATATCTGACCATAATAAAAACATCAAAAACAATTTAACGTTGACTTTAAACAAATAGGCTGCCAGGTATTCCTCCAGAAAAGATGGGTTTATTTGGGATCTGCAGAGAATTATAAGTTGAGGTCTGCAACCATGGTGAGCCACATGAGAGTTCCCCCATGGCAAGCGGAAAGAATACTTTAAATTTATTTTATTTTATTTTTGGCTTGTTGGGTCTTCGTTTCTGTGCGAGGGCTTTCTCTAGCTGCGGCAAGCGGGGGCCACTCTTCATTGCGGTGCGCGGGCCTCTCACTATCGCGGGCCTCTCACTATCGCGGCCTCTCTTGTTGTGGAGCACAGGCTCCAGACCCGCAGGCTCAGTAGTTGTGGCTCACGGGCCTAGTTGCTCTGCGGAATGTGGGATCTTCCAAGACCAGGGCTCGAACCCAGGTCTCCTGCATTGGCAGGCAAATTCTCAACCACTGCGCCACCAGGGAAGCCCAAGAATACTTTTATAAAGAGGAAAAGGAAGTTGGGAGAGCTGTAGGAAACAAACAGCCCATGGCTTTTCATTGGCTGTGTCCTTGTCAGGAAAGAAGAGGAGTCTTTCTTTTTCCAGTTGGTTTATGTGATAGTCACACCACGTGAGAGCTCTCCCTTCTAGTCTCCTAACTCTATTTAATTGAGGTTTCTGTTTATTAATTTTTTACATTAGCCACACATAAATGTACTTTTAATATGGCAGAATATATTGTGTTTGAAGAAAATATGTGAACATATTTTATTTTCAAAGGGTCTGTGCTGCCTTCTGTAAAGAATGTTTTCTGTATTCCAAATGTCATAATACAATTGAGATGAACCACACCATTTTTATATTCTTATAAGTTTATACTAATATGACCTTCCAAAGCTTGACTACTTCCAGTCGAATCTCCTACTTTATGCAACATGTCTGTAAGCCAAAATATAAATTTATATTCAACCTATAAGTATATTCTTTCAAATTCAAATATTGGTCACTTACTATTTCTTATATATAAAATAACTAATTAATTATTACTTTATAATCGTTGAAAACATTTTTTTGTATGTAGTTTTATCTTACTCATCTCTGTTATATGTTCCCAAAGGCTGAGGAGATTTTGAAATTTTACTCTCTACTCTGAGCTGATTTAAGTGCTTGGAAATGGCGAGGTATTTTTAATTTATATTATGCCTAATTAATTTTTAATATTTTCTTCCCCTCAATATATTTTAATCAGTACATTTTAATTGGTATAAACATCAGTTACGATTTCAACAATAATAAAAGTATATTATATGAAGCAGTATTAAAGATTTGACAAATAAAATTAATCAACTGCACAAATATATTTTACTAGTTTATGGCTGCAAGTGCTACGTCAAATAAAAAACTAAGGCAGTTACCTGCAGATTTTGCCAAGAAGCCCCCTTAGAATATTCATTTGTTGAAGATAGCATTACTTTTATATTCAAATTTTCCAGATGTTTGCCTAATACCTTCACTTTAGTTTGCATGTGTAGATATGGACTTATCCCTAATGTTGGATGGTAAAAACATAATTAAGTTTCACTGAAGCTAATGAACTGAGAGTGTAATGCTCTATTAGTCTCAAAAAGGTCCAGTTATGCACATTGTGCTCCAAAACAAAATATGTATCTTGCAGTTCAAATTGCCATATGCTCAGAATTTTACCACAAGTGAGCTCAGTAAGACCAGCTGCTGTTGCTCTAAATAATGATATCATGTAACAAGAGAAGATTTCTTTTGAAAATGAATATACATCACTCAGATTAGAAACAAAGACATTTGAAATAAAATGACTACAGGAAGAAGTCCACTGTTAACATTTTATTAACACTGTTTCAGTATGTATTGAATACTTAGCTAAGTTTAGAAAACCAGTGGCTCTCTGGCTTTTGTTTACTGGTTGGTTGCTGTAGCTTTCAAAAATTACTTTTACTTTTTTAAAATTTATTTTTAAAAAAATCTTTACTGGAGTATAATTGCTTCACAATGCTCTGTTAGTTTCTGCTTTATAACAAAGTGAATCAGCTATACATACACATACATCCCCATATCGCCTCCCTCTTGTGTCTCCCTCCCACCTTCCCTATCCCACCCCTCTAGGTGGTCACAAAACACCGAGCTGATCTCCCTGTGCTATGCGGCTGCTTCCCACTAGCTATCTATTTTATATTTGGTAGTATATATAAGTCCACGCCATGCTCTCACTTCGTCCCAGCTTACACTTCCCCCTCCCCGTGTCTTCAAGCACATTTTCTACATCTGTGTCTTTATTCCTGTCCTGCCCCTAGGTTCTTCAGAACCTTTTTTTTTTTTTAGATTCCATATATATGTGTTAGCATACAGTATCTGTTCTTCTCTTTCTGAATTACTTCACTCTATATGACAGACTCTAGGTCCATCCACCTCACTACAGATAACTCAATTTCATTTCTTTTTATGGCTGAGTAATATTCCATTGTATATATGTGCCACATCTTCTTTATACATTTATCTATCGATGGACAATTAGGTTGTTTCCATGTCCTGGCGATTGTAAATAGAGCTGCAGTGAACATTGTGGTACATGACTCTTTTTGAATTATGGTTTTCTCAGGGTATATGCTCAGAAGTGGGATTGCTGGGTCATATGGTAGTTCTATTTTTAGTTTTTAAGGAACCTCCATACTGTTCTCCATAGTGGCTGTATCAATATACATTCCCACCAACAGTGCAAGAGGGTTCCCTTTTCTCCACAACCTCTCCAGCATTTATTGTTTGTACATTTTTTGATGATGGTCAGTCTGACTGGTGTGAGGTGATACCTCATGTAGTTTTGATTTGCATTTCTCTAATGATTAGTGATGTTGAGCATTCCTTCATGTGTTTGATGGCAATCTGTGTATCTTCTTTGGAGAAATGTCTATTTAGGTCTTCTGCCCATTTTTGGATTGGGGTGTTTGTTTTTTTGATATTGAGCTGCATGAGCTGCTTGTAGATTTTGGAGATTAATCCTTTGTCAGTTGCTTCATTGGCAAATATTTTCTCCCATTCTGAGGGTTGTCTTTTCATCTTGTGTATGACTTCCTTTGCTGTGCAAGAGATTTTAAGTTTCATTAGGTTCCATTGTTTATTTTTGTTTTTATTTCCATTCCTCTAGGAGGTGGGTCAAAAGGATCTTCCTGTGATTTATGTCAGAGTGTTCTACCTATGTTTTGCTCTAAGAGTTTTATAGTGTCTGGCATGACATTTAGGTCTTTGATCCATTTTGAGTTTATTTTAGTGTATAGTGTTAGGGAGTGCTCTAATTTCATTCTTTTACATGTAGCTGTCCAGTTTTCCCAGCACCACTCATTGAAGAGACATTCTTTTCTCCATTGTATATTCTTGCCTCCTTTATAAAAAATAAGGTGACTATATGTGCATGGGTATATCTCTGGGCTTTCTATCCGGTTCCGCTGATCTATATTTCTGTTTTTTGTTCCAGTATCGTACTGTCTTGATTACTGTAGCTTTGTACTTCAGTCTGAAGTCTGGGAGCCTGATTCTTCCAGCTCCGTTTTACATTCTCAAGATTGCTTTGGCTATTCAGAGGCTTTTGTGTTTCCATACAAATTATGACATTTTGTTCTACTTCTGTGAAAAATGCCATTGGTAGTTTGATAGGGATTGCATTGAATCTGTAGATTGATTTGCGCAGTATAGTCATTATCATAATGTTGATTCTTACAATCCAAGAACATGGTATATCTCTCCATCTGTTTGTCTCATCTTTAATTTCTTTCATCAGTGTCTTATAGTTCTCTGCATACAGGTCTTTTGTCTCGTAAGGTAGGTTTATTCCTAAGTATTTTATTCTTTTTATTGCAGTGGTAAATGGGAGTGTTTCCTTAATTGCTCTTTCATATTTTTCATCATTAGTGTATAGGAATGCCAGAGATTTCTGTGCATTAATTTTGTATCCTGCTCCTTTACCAAATTCATTGATTAGATCTAGTAGCTTTCTGGTAGCATCTTGAGGATTCTGTATGTATATTATCATGTCATCTGCAAATACTGGTAGCTTTACTTCTTCTTTTCCGATTTGGATTCATTTTATTTCTTTTTCTTCTTTGATTGCTCTGGCTAAAACTTCCCAAACTATGTTGAATAATAGTGGTGAGAGTAGAAAACATTGTCTTGTTCCTGATCTTAAAGGAAATGGTTTCAGTTTTTCACCATTGAGAATGATGTTGTCTGTGGGTTTGTAATACATGGCCTTTATTATGTTGAGGAAAGTTCCCTCTATGCCTACTTTCTGGAGGGTTTTTATCATACATGGATATCGAATTTTGTTGAAAGCTTTTTCTGCATCTGTTGAGATGATCATATGGTTTTTATCCTTCAATTTGTTAATATGGTGTGTCAAATTGATTGATTTGCATATATTGAAGAATCTTTGCATTCCTGGGATAAACCCCACTTGATCATGGTGTATGATCCTTTAAATGTGCTGTTTGATTCTTTTTGCTGGTATTTTATTGAGGATTTTTTCATTTATGTTCATCAGTGATATTGGCTTCTACTCTTCTTTCTTTGTGACATCTTTGTCTGGTTTTGGTATCAGGGTGATGGTGACCTCCTAGAATGAGTTTAGGAGTGTTCCTCCCTCTGCTATGTTTTGGAACCGTTTGAGAAGGATAGGTGTTAGCTCTTCTCTAAATGTTTGATAGAATTCGCCTGTGAAGCCATCTGGTCCTGGGCTTTTGTTTGTTGGAAGATTCTTAATTACAGTTTCAATTTCAGTGCTTTTGATTGGTCTGTTCATATTTTATATTTCTTCCTGGTTCAGTTTTGGAAGGTTGTGCTTTTCTAAGAATTTGTTCATTTGTTCCAGGTTGTCCATTTTATTGGCCTATAGTTGATTGTATTAATCTCTCATGACCTTCTGTATTTCTTCAGTATCAGTTGTTACTTCTTTTCATTTCGAATTCTATTGATTTGAGTCTTCTCCCTTTTTTTCTTAATGAGTCTGGCTAATGATTTATCAATTTTGTTTATTTTCTCTATGAACAAGCTGTTAGTTTTATTAATCTTTGCTATTGTTTCCTTCATTTCTTTTTCATTTATTTCTTATCTGATCTTTATGATTTCTTTCCTTCTGCTAACTCTGGGTTTTTTTTTGATTTTCTTTGTCTAATTGCTTTAGGTGTAAAGTTAGGTTGTTTATTTGAGATGTTTGTTATTTCTTGTGGTAGGATTGTATTGCTATAAACTTCCCTCTTAGAATTGGTTTTGCTGCATCCCATAGGTTTTGGGTCGTCGTGTTTTCATTGTCATTTGTTTCTAGCTATTTTTTGATTTTCTTTTGATTTCTTCAGTGATCTCTTGTTTTTAAGAGCATATTGTTTAACCTCCATGTGTTTGTATTTTTACACTTTTCTTCCTGTAATTGATATCTAGTCTCATAGCGTTGTGGTTGGAAAAGGTACTTGATACAAATTCAGTTTTCTTAAATTAACCAAGGATTGATTTGTGACCCAAGATATGATCTGTCCTGGAGAATGTTCCATGAGCACTTGAGAGGAAAGTGTATTCTGTTGTTTTTGGATGGAATGTCCTATAAATATCAGTTAGGTCCATCTTGTTTAATGTATCATTTAAAGCTTGTGTTTCCTTATTTATTTTCAATTTGGATGATCTGTCCATTGTTGAAAGTGGGGTGTTAAAATCCCCTAGTGTTATTGTGTTACTGTCAATTTCCCCTTTTATGACTATTAGCACTTGCTTTATGTATAGGTGTGCTCCTATGTTGTGTGCATAAATATTTACAATTGCTATATCTTTTCTTGGATTGATCACTTGATCATTATGTAGTGTCCTTCTTTGTCTCTTTTAATAGTCTTTATTTTAAAGTCTATTTTGTCTGATATGAGAATTGCTACTCCAGTTTTCTTTTGTTTTCCATGGAATATCTTCTTCCATCCCCACTTTCAGCCTGTATGTGTCACTAGGCCTGAAGTGGTTCTCTTGTAGACCACATATATACAGGTCTTGTTTTTGTGTCCATTCAGTCAGTTTATATCATTTGGTTGGAGCACTTAATCCATTTACATTTAAGGTAATTATCTTTATGTATGTTCCTGTTACCATTTTCTTAATTGTTGTGGGTTTGTTATTGTAGGTCTTTTCCTTTTCTTGTGTTTCCTACCTAGAGAAGTTCCTTTAGCATTTGTTGTAAAGCTGGTTTGGTGGTGCTGAATTCACTTAGCTTTTTCTTGTCTCTAAAGGTTTTAATTTCCCCATTGAATCTGAATGAGATCCTTGGTGGGTAATCTTGGTTGTAGATTTTCCCCTGTCATCACTTTAAATATGTCCTACCACACCCTTCTGTCTTGCAGCGGTTTTTTGCTGAAAGATTAGCTGTTAACTTTATGGGGATTCCCTTGTATGTTATTTGTTGTTTTTCCCTTGCTGCTTTTAATATTTTTTATTTGTATTTAATTTTTGATAGTTTGATTAATATGTGTCTTGTTGTGCTTCTCCTTAGATTTATCCTCTATAGGAATCTCTGTGCTTCCTGGACTTAACTATTTCCTTTCTCATATTACAGAAGTTTTTAACTTTAACTGCATTCCAAATGTGTTTAATGTTGTCCCAAAAGTCTCTGAGACTGTCCTCAACTCTTCATTCCTTTTTCTTTATTCTGCTCTGCAGTAGTTATTTCCACTATTTTATCTTCCAGGTGACTTATCCATTCTTCTGACTCAGTTATTCTGCTACTGATTCCTTCCAGAGTATTTTTAATTTCATTTATTGTGTTGTCCATCATTGTTTGTTTGCTCTTTAGTTCTTCTAGGTCCTTGTTAAACGTTTCTTGTATTTTCTCCATTCTATTTCCAAGATTTTGTATCATCTTTACTGTCATTACTCTGAATTCTTTTTCAGGTAGACTGCTTATTTCGTCTTCATTTTTTTGGTCTGTTGGGTTTTTACCTTGCTCCTTCATCTGCTGTGTGTTTCTCTGTCTTCTCATTTTGCTGACCTCACTGTGTTTGGGGTCTCCTTTTCACAGGCTGGAGGTTCGTCGTTCCCGTTGTTTTTGTTGTCTTCCCCCAGTGGCTAAGGTTGGGTTAGTGGGTTTTGTAGGCTTCCTGGTTGAGGGGACTGGTACCTGTGTTCCCGTGGATGAGGCTGGATCTTATCTTTCTGATAGGCAGGACCATGTCTGTTGGTGTGTTCTGTGGTGTCTGTGACCTTAGTATTACTTTTTGGCAGACTCTCTCCTACTGGGGTGTGTTGTGTTCTTGTTTTGCTAGTTGTTCCACAGGTAAATGTATTTCTGATGTATTTGTGGGGAGGAAGGTGATCTCCACATCTTATTAACCTGCCATCCTGCTACTTTTATTTTTAGTGAAATAAATATTACATAATATATGTGCGTTTGTGTATATAATACATATATGATTTAAAAATAATAGTAACACTGCTGACTGAAGTTATAAGTATATCCATGGAGTAGAAAAGAAATCGTTTCCAGTATATATGGAGATTTAGTATATGATAAAGTTAGCCACTCAAATCACAGGGAGAAAAATGGGCTTTGTAGTAAATGGTATGGGGAAACTGGATAACCATTTTGAATAAAAGGTAAATAAATTTCATGTTTCATGCTATGCACAAGATAAATTCCAAACTTATTAGGGATCTAAATGTTAAAAAAAATTAATCTGTACAGCTACTAGAAAACATGGATGAATGCTTTTTTATGTATGACTCAAATCTAAAGATTTTGATAATAAGTAGTGATAAATTTAATTACATAAAAAATGCAGAGCAGGGCTTCCCTGGTGGCGCAGTGGTTGAGAGTCCACCTGCTGATGCAGGGGACACAGGTTCATGCCCTGGTCCAGGAAGATCCCACATGCCATGGAGCAGCTAGGCCCGTGAGCCATGGCAGCTGAGCCTGTGCATCCAGAGCCTGTGCTCCACAATGGGAGAGGCCACAACAGTGGGAGGCCCGCATACCGCAAAAAAAAAAAAAAAAAAAAAAAAAAACACAGAGAAAAATGAGCAAAACACATGAAAATTCAATTCAATGAAAGATGTAAAAGTAACTGATGACATGACAGAATTTCCAAACTTGTTAACAATTAGAGAAATACATATCAAGCAATACTGAAATAACTTTTCTTGCCAACAAAATAGTTGGAAAATCTAAAACTATGACCATACATTTTTGGAGGGAAATAGACTGTTTTATAAATTGCGTATTAGAATATTAAACAGCACAATCCTTCTGAAGGGAAATTTGACAGTTGCTGAGAAAGCCTACCTCTGACAGAGCAATTCTGCTTGTAAGAATCTACCATGATAATACATCTCCCATAATCTGAAAAAAAAAAATTGCTCAATGAAATGTTATTTATTTCAGCATTTTGAAGTATCTCAAATAATTGGAACAACCTAAATGTTCATATATTGGATAGTGTTTTAATAAACTATGACATATCTAAAGAATGGATTACTATGCAACTGTAAAAAAGAATGAGGAAGATTTTTATGAATTGAAATGGAGTGATTTCTAGGATATGATGCTAAGTTGAAAAAAGTAAGGGTTTATATAGAATGTAACATTTTTTATATTAAAAAGGATATAAATATTGAGCAGAAAGCTCATTTATTACAAATATAATAATATAATACAAATATATGTTATATACACTGAAGGGATTGGTGAAGAAAAGAACAAAGCTAAGAAATATTGAAAAGTAGTATTTTGACTGTAAACTGTAAGGCTAAAGACAAAAATAACTATAAAAATATTATGGTGTAGTTATTAAATTTATTTTTCATAGAGGTATAGGCTAGCAGTTCTAAAACTACTTTCTTTGTATATTAGGATTTAAGAAATATGTAAGCATAGATAATGAGAACCATGCTTCTACTGTCACAGAAAAAGTAGCAAATAAGAAAATGGGGAGTCTGGAATGAACCCTGTTTGTTGGATTGTAATTGGAGATATTCATAGAAATGCAAGCTCAGTCAGTCAGTCAGTCTGTCTGTCTATCTATCTATAGGTGGATTGATAGATAAATGTAGATGTGTTTATGTGCATGTGTTAATATAATGTTCTGTCCACTGAGGGGGCCTAAAAGGCATGAAAACTCATTAGCAGTAAACATGCATAGTGCCCAATGCTGTTCTCAAATAAAAGAAGCAGGAATCTGTAGAGAAAATACTTGACTCTAGAGCAGAGTCAGAGAATGTAAGATGAGATTAAAATGTTTTATAGTGCCAGGAAGTAACTGTGTGTTCCAGAAATGATGAAGGCATGTTTAAAGGACACAGGAGCCAATATGAAGGAGCTACAAATGACCAAAGCTCGGACAATTTTAGAAACAAAATAAATGATAGAGTTGAAATGGAACCCATATAATAAAGTAATTATAAGTCAAATTGATATTAACAAGTTGAGTCAATCAACCAATAAATTGTGGAGTAGGGACAACTTTTCCCTACAATAAAATTCCAATTAATAAATGTAGAACTAATTAAAATAGAAAACTATAATTAGGCAAACATCACAGTAATAATTGTAGCATGCAAAATTCATTGTTGCATGATAAAACTAGTTGGCGAAAATATGATGAGAAGACATTTATATAGTGTCATTGAAACTTCTCATGACTTAATTATTAAATGCAAAGAAAAGAATAACTTTATAGGTAAATCTTGCAGACAACACCTTAACCAAGTAATCAAATTTGACATTAGCCATGATAGAACATAGCAGTATCGTGTATTTATACACTGAGAAGGGTGCATTACCTGTAGAGTTCTTGCCAAAATGAACAGTCCCTATCTAATCACAAGAAAACATTATTCAAATCAAAACTGAGAGATATTTTACTAAATAATTGACCAGTCAAGGCCATGAAAGAAAAGGGAAGATTAAAAACTTTTCTAAGGGAGGTACTACATATCTATCTACTCTCTAAATCTTAATGTTTTATTGCTATTTTATCCTCTTCTGTTCTCTATATCCTTGTTGGTTAATGCCTCATTTTTAACACATGATTACCAATTTTGTAGTTTCAAGAGAAAGTTGGGGCTCATAATTTAATGCTTTATCAAGGACATCTTAAAGTGAATCTAGCATTTAACATTTACAGCTGTATATAGAGGTGAAGAATACAATGGCTTCTAGAACAATTTGGTGTCAATGCCTTGATTTTTGCCAAGGCATCCTCATCATTGCTTTTGCACTATCAATATAATACAATAAGAAAGGTACAAAAATGTGAGAAAATAGTAAGATAGTTCTTAAAAATGGTCTCAAGTATCCCAGTATCCTCAGAAATTACTTTAAGAAAATCTGTCCTAAAGGATATATTTTCAGACAAAAATATTAAAATAACTTTTAGAGGATATACTCAAAGAGAGAAAAATTAAGAAAGAAGATCTGACATGCAAGAACGAAAACTGAGCTAATAATAATGGTAGTAGTGTAAGTGAATAAAAATAAAGTTTAAGGTATTAAACAAATGAGAATACAACTCTGTTTTCCCTTAAAAAGGACTCTATTGTAATCTCTTTTCTACCCTCATAGCCATAGCCCTGACCTAGAATTTTATCCCATTTCACCTGGAGTATTATTGTTATAGCCTCTTTCTTTTTCTTCCTTCTTTATTCAGTGATTCACCTCCTGATTATATGTTGCAATAATTCTTTATTTTCTACCCTCCATTTCATTTGATATTACATTTGGGAACTCTTGTTAGGATTTCTACTGGAATTTTAGGCTCTGACTTCCATGTTCTTTCCTTCTCTTTCATGCATCTATGTCTTTTCCTGATTGCTCTAACATCTAGAAGTGTTCTTTGGCTTCTCTTTCCTACTCAAAAATTTGAACTAAACGTTAATAAAAACATCATCATTAAAGTTCATGGAATGATGCTAAAGCAATACTAAGAAGAAAATGTATAGCATTAAATATTTATATTAAACAAGAAAAAAATGATTTAAATTATTTAAACTTCTTCCTTTAGAATTAGAAAAAGAAGACTAAAAGTAAACTCAAAATAAACCAAATGGAGGAAATAAAATGAAGGGAGTAAAAGTCAATGAAAGAAGAAATGGACAAACAAAATTAGTAAAAGTAAAAGCTTTCTATTAAAAGATTATTAAAATTAGTAAAATTCTAGCTAGACTAATCAAGAAAAAAGAAAAGATCAAAATTATCATTATTAGGAATGAAAGGATTTCATCATACATTCTTCATATAGTGAAAGAATAAGAGAATTCTTTGAACATAAAAATGTTAATGAATTTCAGTATTAAAAGAATAATGAAAAATTATATAAAATTTCCATATATATGTAGAAAATCACTTAATAAAATCAACTTTCTTTTATGACTAAAATCTCTCAGTAAATTAAAAACAGAAGCTGATTAAGGACTTCTTCAAAAACCTGTAACTAAACAAATACTTAGTGGTAAAAAATTGAGTAATTTCTCTGTAAGATAGGAAATTAAGCAAGTATGATTCTTCTTTCCATTTCTATTCAACTTTCCTTGCAGTTAATGTCCTAATAAGTTTAATAAGGCAAAAAAAAATTAAATGAATGCATATTGAAAATGTATACATATAAAAACTTTGAGGACATGAGCTTTAGCATAGAAAATCCTAATGAATCTACAAAAAAACTACTTAGAACTAGTAAGTGAATTTAGCAAGTTTGCATAATAAATATCAATACACAAAAAATCAAGTGCATTTCTATATATTATTGCACTGTGATAAATTCCTACTTATATATATAATTGTACTAATAATGAGCAATTGAATTATGAAACTTAAAATATTATTTACAATAGCATGAAATAGGAAAATAATTTAGCACAATATGTAAAAGACCTTTTGCAGAAAAATACAAAACATTGCTAAAGGAAATAAAGAATGTATCAGTATATTGAGAGAAATACATTGATCATGGATTGGAAGACTAAATGTTACTAAGATGTTGGTTCTTCTTAAATTGATCCATAGATCAATTTTTTAATGGAAATTGACAAGGTGATTGTAAAGCATAGGTGGCAATGCAAGTAATGTCAAATAGCCAAAAAATTTTGGAAAAAGAACAAAGTTAGATGTTTAAACCACATGATTTCAAGACTTACTATAAGGCTAAAATAATTAACACATTTGGCAGTACTATAAGTATAGACATATAGAATAATGGAACAGAAAAAAGAGTTCAGAAGCAGGTCTCCACATATATTCTCAATTGACTTTTGACAAAGTTACCAAAGGAATTAAATATGGAAAGGGTAGTCTCCTTAGAAATTGTGCCAGAATATCTGGATACTGATATGTGAAAAACAAGCCTCAGCTCATATTTCACACCATACATGAAAATTAACTTAAAGTGGAGTATACATTTAAGCTTAAAGCCAACATCTAACTCTCATAAGAGATAATATATGTGACTTTATGAGAAGCAAAGATTTTATAAACAGGACACCAAAAACACTAATTATAAAAAGAAAGTTACATTTCACTTTATCAAGCTAAAAACTGTTTTCTGTTTGAAAGATACCCTTAGTATGAAAAATGCATATGTATTTCATATTTTTATACACTATACTTATATGATTAATATTCATTATACATTTAATATCCATTATATATTTAATATTCATTATTTAATACTATATATTTATATTCATTTTCTATTTAATATTATATACATCATATATATCAAAGCATTTCTATTCAAATATAATAAGAATTCTTATAACTCAATAAGAAGACACATGATTCAATTCAAAATGGATAAAAGTTTGTACATACAGTTCATAAAAAAGATATAAAAATGGACATTAAACACATAAAAGGTGAATAACCTCATTATTCTTTGGAGAAATGTAAATTAAAACTAAAATACGATACTTCTATACACTCATTAGATTCCCTAATATTAAAAAGAACTTGTGATAGCAAGTGTTGGTAAGGCTATAGAGCAACTGGGACTCATACATATTTTCTAAAAATATTTTGGTAGTTACTTATATAATTTAATGTGAACTTACCATGACTCAACAATTCCACTCCCAAGAGAAATAAATATCTAAGACATATTAAAGTATTCATCAAGAAAATGTCTTGCAAAATAGGTTCTCTTCTTTCCTTGCTAGTGGCATTGGTTTTGTTTCCCATGCTGTGATTAATTGTTTTCATTTTTATATTTTGGAAGGAACATTCAACATGTTCAATTAGTCATCTTGAACTAGAATTAACTTGGTAACCATACTTTCATTAACTATATAACTTAAATGTTTTTACTTCAATTTATATTCTCCTCTTCATTATTTAAATAGCTATATGTCATCACATTTTATCAATGTACCTGCCATAATGACTTCACTAATACCTTTCCATCTTTCCTGTCATCAAGTCCCTGATATAGAATGCACATTAAGCATTTTTAACATTAAATCCTGCAACTCTAGGAAATTCTGAGAAACCATTTTTTAACCATACATAAGCATTTGCTTCATGTTATTTATCTGTACTTCATTCAGAGTCCTGAAATTTAGACAGATTGGTTCTAGATTATATACAGAATTCACTTTCTATTGCCAGAAATACTTGATACACTATGCTTGAAACAGGCATTAGTCTAAGCTATAATAAAAATTATTAAAACAAACATGGTCAATAAAGGAAATATCTGAATTCAATGCTTCAAATGCATCTGCTTTGAAGTTCCACTTCATATGATGCTGGCTAATTTTCACCGCAACACTTTCTCATACTGACTTCCAAGAATATTAGAGTAACAATTGGAAAAACATATTTAAAGGATGATAAAGTCTTTTAAAAATCAACTTTAAGAGTAAGATGAACAAAAACTATAATGCAAGTAAAAAGTAAATGAAGTTTTCTTGATTCATGAAACAGAGTTGAGACCATGACAGCCTTCCATATAAAAATCCTCAAAAGCTTATCACTTATGACTTTCATGATAAAGTTTGATTATTTTTTCTGGGTTTTCATGAATCATAATAGACAAAATCTGGAACTTTAACTCTTTTCTTGCCAGTCAGTTTTTTAAACTTTGCTTTTTTTCCAGTTGTTGTAAGCCAAATACAATAGTACAAAAATTAGTTGAAAATTTCAAGATAATGATGTTCTAATAACAGTCCTCTAAAGTAATACACGACTTTGGATTCAGAAATGATAACCTTCGAAAGGTAAGTTATTTGAGAAAATTTAGAAATAACTTCACATGAAAACACCTCAGGTGTGTAAATTAGAATTAAAACGCTTTGTGTAGCCAAGGACTGATTGATGTCCAAATTAATCAACATTAATATGACCTAAAAAACTTCAAAGCCTTCATCCAAACAGAGGCTGAAAAAGTTAAGTAGGTGTTTTGTCCTTAGGCCTTGTCTTTTTTCTCATTACTCTACCCATATGTGATTTTTATCTAGTCTAATGACCTTAACTGTCACTCCTTTACAGATGACTTTCATCTCAGTAGAATCTTTGGACCTATGTTTCCAATTGCACAATTTGACAGCAACATTCTTTGTTCAAACAGTACTTCGGATCCAACAAACTTGTTCTTTCCCAAGTGTCTCTACATCAATCAACTGTTCTGTTCTATTCTTTTAATCATCCAGATTATAAAAAACAATTTAAGTTATCTTTCACTTCTCCAACATCTTCACATTCACTCTATAAAAAATATTGTTTTCCTGCACTGTAGTTCCTGTACTTACACTTTTTCATCACTGTGATCTTTGCCCCAACCCACTTCTATGTGGAATATATGTAATATCCTCTTAATTTGCCTGCCTTCTTTCTTCCCTCCCTCCTCCCTATTTCTGTATTTTGCCACTAATCTCTTTGTCACAATTAACCAGAGATTTTAGTCGTAAAATATAAGTGTTAAGATCTTTCTATCCTCAAAAACCTTTAATGTCTTCTCTATTAATGGCCATGGTCATTTATCAGAAATGTTTACAAAACAATATTTCTCACTACTCATGTGACCTTGCCTGTTTCCCATCAGAACCAGTCTCTTTCTTTAGCCACTTGAATCTAGTATGTATTACAGCTTTGACCCATCAGATAAGGTAGACTTGATGCTGCACTACATCCTGGAGAGGCCCTTAACTGGCCTGTAATTTTATACTTTTTGAGTCTTGAAAGCAAGTTGCTTTGTAAAAAGTGTAAATTGCCATGCTTTGTGAAGCCCAAGGCATGTGAGGAGACCTTGGACGAAGTATACTATGAGAGAGAGAAAGACCGTCAAGGCTCCAGACATATGAGTGAGTAAGATACACTGGAACTGCAACCTGCAGTCTTAGCTGCTCCATCTGGTCCCATGTTGATCAGATATGAACAAACAAGCCAAGTCCTTCCCAAATTCCTGCCTCATTAGATTGTGAACAGAATAAAATGGTTGTGTTGAATTTTGTTGTAGTTTATTTCACAGCAATAGCTAACCAAAACATAAGATTAAACCATAGCAAAGAATTAAAATATTTTAATATTTTTGCTATGATCTGGACCAATCATGATTTCCAGCCATGTTTCTCTACTGTACTGAACGTATCCCAATTGTGCACACAAATATTAGTGTACTTGTTATTTCTTCCTTCTACTATGAACTCACATACTATATATCCTTTAGAAAGGCTGTTACCTTGAACTAAAACTCTTTGTAGTGACAAGAACTCCAAAGCTTAATCATTCTTTAAGCTACAACTAAAATTTATCACCAAGTTTGTGTAATGTTACTTGGTCCCTGTAGGTTATTTTCTTATATGGTTTTCTCTCCCTCCCCCATATTTGTTAGGTAGGCTAGGCTATGCAGAGGTAAAAATAACGTGCTAAATGTTAGTGGTTCAGAAAATAACTCACACATACCACAGCCCAGGGGACTGTTAGTGAGTGGATTTGCACCCCGGTGGTTGGTGATTTAATCTATCAGTTCTTTAATGTCCGTCTAACAGGCTCATTGTATCTAGTAGCTTTTAAATCTTTCACTGGATTTTCTGCATGTGTCCTGTAAATGAGCAAAGAAAAAGCAACCAGAGGATTTCATGAGCAGTTTAGAAGCCATGTCAGTAGGTGATGTACAGCACTTTTACCTACATTCCTGTGGTTATTTAGAATAAGTTACATAGTTTCATTTCAATGCAAGGTGAGCTGCAACTATGTAATAAGCAACTTATACATGTCCTCTTAAGGTGCTATGTAGGAATTTCTTGAGGAAAAATATGCCTTGGTAGAGAGTTGATGGGCCATAACATATGCTTGTATTTAATTTGATCACATAGATCCAGATTGTTCTTCAGAATGGCTGCCCAGGGTCCATGAGCAGCAAATCATAATAATTCCTGTAGTTTCTCATCCTGCCAATATTAGACATTTCCCAGTGTTTTACTTTAGCAAATCAAATAGGTATAAAATGATATCCCATTGTTAATTATTTAACAGTCATTAACTTGATAATAATTTTGAATTTATTTTCATATACTATTAGCTTTTTTAAAAAATGAATCCTCTTCTGTACTTGCCTTTTTATAATATCCATTTTTTGCACAGTGAATACTGTATTTCCCCTTTGACTGGCAATATGTACAGTAATTTCTCCTATCATTGTGTCTCTATAATTTTGATAGTGGTGTTTTAATGGAACAGAAATAATTAATTATGATTTGATGAAATTTTACTACTTTTAATGATGTGTATATTTGAGTTTGCTAAAAAATTTTGATCCGGCACTTTCTTACATTTTTCTATAAACATTATAATTTTAAATGTGTCTATTTTTAATGATTTGATATTTGAAAATTTCTTTAAAAATCCAGATTCTAGATATTTCTTGCATTCTTCTATAAGCACTATAATTTTATCTTTCACATTAGGTCTTTGGTCAATCTACAGTTCACTCTGGAATGTGGTATTAGATAGGGGTTTCATTTTATCTCCATGTAATGAGTCAGCTTTCCAAATGCAATGCCTTGAGCAGTCTATACATTCATCATTGGATTGTTGGTTCATTTTAATCATATATTAAGGTTCATTCTTTCAGGTCTCTATTTGTCTAAGTAGATAACTTTCTGTTTGTGCACCAATACTAAACAATGTTTATTATTATGGCTTTGTAGTATGTTTTAATGTGTGATAAAGCAATTCCTCCTGTTATTCTTCTTTTTAAATTTTCTTAAGGTTAAGTTAGCTCTTTGTGGGTCTTTATTTTTTAAAATAAATTTTATAATAAGTTTTTTTTAAATCCTTAAAAATATCAAACTGCAATATTGAATGGGATTGCATTCAATGTAAGGCATATCTTGAGTACTTGGGCCTCTTTGTATTTTTTTTTCATGATCTTTCATGTCCTTTTAGAGTTTTAAGGTCTTTTAATACCCCTATAACTGATATCATAAAAACCATTTTCTACTTGTTATTTATGGTATAAAGAGATACTATAACATTATATTAGTTGATTTTATTTCTAACAACCCTGCAGAATTATTTTGTTGATAATAAAAAAATTGTTGAACATAGATTTCTATAAAGATTTTCAAGTCATTTGTTAATTTGAGTCATTTTATTTTCCAATATTTAGATATTTTCATCTGTAATATTGGTGCTCAGGGATAATGGTACTATGCTAAACAGTAGTGATGATTCTGGGCATCTTATATTTGCTATGCTTTTATTTAGTAAATACTCTTAAGTTAACATTCCTTTTTATTTTTAATTTTTAAGACTTTTCATCATAAATATGTGTTGGAGCATATAAAATACTTTTACCACTACTATTGAGGTAGTCATATGATTTTCACTTTTAACTTATTAATGTGGTAAATTGTCATTAGATTTATTCTGATGTTAAGATGTCCTTGCATTTTAAATGTAAAGGTACTTGATTCTAAAGTAATATATTTTTAGAACACTGTTGGATTTAGTCAGCTAATATTTAAATTTTTAATATAATATTTTATTTAATCAATAAATAATATTAATTTAAATTTATTTATGATTTTTGAATTACAGTTCAAAGGTAAAATGGGTCTATAATGTTCTTTTCTTTGCATTGTACTTACCTGGTATTAGTATTACGATTATTCTAGCCTCATAAAATGAGCTTGGTTTCTTTAAGTCTTTCTTCTATTTTCTCTATAATTTTAATTCTTATCAGAGTCCTTCAAAACAGGCATTATCATTCTCAATTTATAGTTGATAAAGTTGAGGATCAAAAATATTATAAGTTTCCCAAAGACCTGTGGTAGAGCCAAATTACAGAGGTCTGTATGACCTGAAGGTCTAATGAGCTTTCCTGTAATTTCCTTATAACTTGTAGATATTCAGTAAATATTTGTGGAAATATATTCAAAGTCAGAAAGAAGTTTTTGAAAGAAGACAGAAAAGAATTTGCAGATATCTAAGAAGGTAGGTCCAGAGAGTACCCAAGATAAGAAGGGGATTTATTGGGACTCCAGGAAACAACAAAAGACCAAGAACAGCAAAGCCTTAATTTTAGAAGAGTTGGCCCTGGTCAGGAGCCAGGTTGTCCATGTCTGTATCCTGACTGTGTCACTTGCAGCCTGGCTGATGTTGATTTCTACGTTAGTTTGAGCCATAGAAAACTGCTGATATTTGGATTTTTTTAAATTACAAAATAATATCATATGGCTCAACCTAACATTTAATTATCTGTTTTCCTCACTTTTCTCATCTGTACTAGTATATAAATAGCATGGATGTCCTACTTTTTTTAGGAGAATTAAAAAGCAATGCAGGTAGATTCTTAGAGCAGTGCTTGAAGTAGAATAAGAACTTGAGGAATAGTAAAATAATGATAATTTCTTATTTGTAAAAGTGTATATCCAAAAATATCGCCTTTGTGTTAAATTTTTGTGTGTCATATGGGATTATAATTTTCAGAAAATGATGTTGGATGGAGAAGTGTAGTGAATGTAATTCAGCAATCAACATTCAGTTTCCAGGAAGGAATGAAATTTTCTTGCAAAATTCTGGGATTTGAAGATAGATCATATTTTAAAATTCCCACTTTTATATAGTGAGTTTTCCTACCCACAGTGTGTATTGTTTTAATCATCTGACTCATCATTACTGGTCTAAAGAGACAAAGCATTAATTATAATTGTGCCACAGTGCCAGCTTTGCATACTATAAGACCATTTCTGTATTTTATAACTGAAAGTGTTTATTTTCTAATTTAGGAGATTAATGTTTTGCAGTCAGAATGCAGGAATGACAAGGCAATCACAGTCCAAACACAATGAGACGGCTGCAGAGATTTATAGCAAAGTCTGGCAAATACAGCAACAGGCAAAATCCCAGCGCTGGATATTTTGTTGACACTGTAGAACCAGATTATAATCATTATAATTAAGATAGGAGAAATGTCCTAGTCCCATCAAAATGTAGGATAAAGAGTATTTATCCTTAGCAACAACTGGAATCCAAATTCATACTCACCTGCATTGCACCTCAATGGAATAGAATGGCCGTGTACATAAATATTTTTCACAGATCATTTTCCTCAGCTTTACACAGAAACAGTTTCTCTATTATGATTTATTCAACATTAGCTAACACAAACTTCTAACAAAAATTCAAACTTTCTTATAGACCTGTTTTGTTTTCTGATTTTTCAGACTCTACAAACCCCTGTTTTCAAAACCTATAAATTAATTTTAATATTTAGATATATATAATATCCATTCAGGATTTACTTTTGTCTAAGAATAAATGACAACCATAGAAGCACAAAGTTAGAATCAGAGCCTGATTCAGACATGCTTTAAGGTATAGAAATGTCCCTTGCCTCTTTTCAGAGAACTTACCCTTTCTGCCACGGAGAACAAATCAGGAAGTGGAGTAGGTGGCCACTTGCATGGCAGTCTGCAAGACAGAGAAAAACATTTTGCCAATTGGACAAAAACAGTGCTTCAATGAAAGAAGTCCCCCCTTCTGGATAAAACATTGTCTCCAGAGGCATCTGTTCAAATCAGAAAGGAATTCTTTAGAAGGAAGACTGCACTGAACAGAAGGCATTGAGATGTTGGTTAAACTGATGCACATCGCCCCACAGATTGCACGGATCCACAGGAGCAAAGGTGAGGATACTACACAATGAAGTTTTTACCTGAATAATTTACCAGGCATTATAAGCTCAAAATGAAATTCTAAAGTATAGGATGGTCCCATTTGAAACACACAGAAAGGAGTTATATAGGTTTGTTCAGAGGGGTTTTGTCCTGAGATACATGCCTTCTCTTGGAACTCCTTTCCGGATGGACTATATGTCTTTGTTGGTAAGGTCAGATACAGGATAGAGCCGAGTCTAAACACACAACACATTGAACTAGAGGTGTATACCTTCTAGAGCATTAGATACTCATTTGTATACCTTCTAGAGCATTAGATACTTTTCATTTCCAATAGCTAATTATTAAATATAATATTAATAGTATAATACCAGCAAGATAACCAATAAACATAACTATGATGCCTGTTTTTGCCTCTATTTTTTAAACATTGTTTGGAAAGTACAAGCCAAGAGAATTAGAAGAAAAACAAAATAAAAGTTATGACCTTGTTTCTGCATGTTAGCAATCTACTGTATGACTGCTAACATAATAGAATAACAAATCTGTAGAATAATTATTTTTGTTGTGCAGACCATGTCTATACAGTCCTTGAGAATATACAAATACATCTTGAGACGTACAAAATTGATCTCAGAGTTTTAACTCTCCAAATAGTCCAATTATTTCCATGAAAAATCATTAGATTAGTATCTAGATGTTATTAAACCATTCTTCATTTGACCATATTGAAATTCAAACGAGGAACAAGATGCTGATCTTAAATTGTATAAAATTGTTAAGTAGTATTGTTTACATAATTCTAAATCAGTATAATCAGAATGAATGTGGCCATATTCCCTCACAGTAGCATCTTCAGAGGACAGAATTCATTTTTGGTAGTCCTATTAGCCAAAATAAAAACAAATTCAAAAAATTTTCACTGCCTTACATTGAATGAGTACAGTTTCAGCTTATTCAATGATAAAACCGTAACTGTTTAAATTATGGCATAGTGCACTGTAGAAAATATCTTGCTTTTAAATATGCATTTTGCTCACTATCAGTTGCTACCATTTCAAAGTTAAAGATGACAAAAGAATAGTTATGTTTTCTATTAGAAATGTAAATAGAGATAGTCAGAACATTGTCGTTACTTTTGTCCTCTCAAAAACAGAATGCAGTAATAGCTTGTTTTCAAAATAGAGAGATTATGGGCTTCCCTGGTGGCGCAGTGGTTGGGAGTCTGCCTGCCAAGGCAGGGAACGCGGGTGCGTGCTTCGGTCCGGGAGGGTCCCGCATACCGCGGAGCGGCTAGGCCCGTGGGCCGTGGCTGCTGGGCCTGCGCGTCCGGAGCCTGTGCTCCGCGACGGGAGAGGCCACAGCAGTGAGAGGCCCGCGTCCCGCAAAAAATAAAAGAAATAAGTGGAGAGATTAAAACACAAATTTGCATTTTTTCCTGAACAATTCAAAAGGAAATGAGCATCTTAATGAGTAACTTGGACAATACAAGTAATCTTTTTAAGCTATCTGTGTCTACTAAGACGAGAAGTATTGCTAGTAACATGAGGACAAGATAAAATCATACTTTTTAACGCTATATATTTATTGAACATCTATTTTAGATCAGATTATCTTTACCTGTCTATCCCAAGAGCATACTTGCAAATGTCTATTTTCTCCTTCCCTGTCTGTTTGCACTTTCTGTCTCTCTCTCTTTCCTTCCTTTACTCTCTTTCTCTTTGCAATATTAATATATAACAAGATGATATGAGAACATTTGTAGAAATTTATTTTATTTTATTTTTTTGGAGCAAATGTTGTGTTATGTGGGTTGTTTTAGTTTACAAGGTGTGGAAGAATACATACTTTTTTGTTAAATTGAAGTATAGTTGATTTACAATATTGTGTTAGTTTCAGGTGTACAGCAAAGTGATTCAGTTATATATATATATTTTTTCAGATTCTTTTCCATTATAGGTTATTATAAGATATTGAATATAGTTCCCTGTGCTGTACAGTAAATCCTTGTTGTTTATGGAACACACATACTTTTTAAAAATCATTTAATTGGAGTATAGTTGATTTACAATGTTGTGTTAGTTTCGGGTGTACAGCACAGTGAATCAGTTATACATATACATGTATCGACTCTTTGTTAGATTTTTTTTTCCCATACAGGTCATTACAGAGTATTGAATAGAGTTCCCTGTGCTATACAGTAGGGCCTTATTAGTTATCTATCAATATTTTACATGAAGTAGTGTGTAGAAATTTATTTTCAATGCAATCTTTCAGCTATTATAAAAATAAGATAAATATTTCATTGATTTTTATCTGCTACTAGAAGGTTAGTACATATTCACATCTGTGAAACTATTGCCAGTGCCTATTTGGTCACTCACTCTATCATCTGCTAAATTTTTTAACCTGTACAATATCTTTAACTTCCACATTAATTCTGTGGGGTACATCTTCTTAGTGCTATTTTATTATTTAAATAATGAAACGAAGCATCTTAGTGCCTAAGTTACTTGCTCAAGTTTCCACAGTAAGGAAAGGCATAAACAGAAGTATTACATATCTCCTGATTCCAATTATGTTGTTGGCTTTCCCCTCTCCTCCCCAAATAGCAGATAGACTAATAATGACTTATGGGTTTAATTTTGTTATGTTCTCTTCTTAGAATTTACCTAAGCAGAATTGGTATGATTGAAGTGTTTTGCTTTGTATAGCATTTTGTATCCTGTGACATATGGTATATAGGTAGATATAAATATGCATGTAAGTTACATTTGTAAATAGAGATATATACATGTTGTATATAACACCATTCATTCATTCATTTATTCTTCCTTTTATGATTATAACCCTCCTATCAAATTTTTATATTATCTTCAAATGCCAAAACCTCTTTGAAACTTTAATTTACTCAATTCCAAGGATCTCTCCATTATTTGATAACATTAATGATAATAATAACACATATAAAAATTTAATGTTAATAGTATAGGATATTTATGGAGGCCTTATTAATGCCAATCACCATTCCATGTGCTTCACAAGTAAAACCTCATTTAAACCACAAAACCCTATGGTGTAATTACTGCTACTGTCTCACTGATAAGGAAACAAAGTCACAGGAAAGTTCATTAATTTGTTCAGAGTCACAGCTAATAGTTACGGCACTAGAACTCTAAACACACTCCTCCTAACCAACAGTCTGTACGTGTGCTTTGATAATACTTTACATTTATTTTACTTATAACATTTTGCCTTGCATTGTAATATTTTGCGTAGGCTCTTTTTCTGCATAATACTTGTATTTAATCTTTACTGAGTATTAATCTCACACAAGGAACAGCTTTAAGTGCCAAGATTACAGAAACGAGAAAGATGGAAAGGGTAAATGGAAGAGACAGAATTTCAGTAATTAAAACAACTAAATAGACAAAATGATTTAAAATACTGTTAACAGTTATAAACACAACAAACATTTGTGTTAGAGAAGATGTCTTAAAGGGCCAAATTAGATTAAATGGTCAACGGAAGGCCTCTCTAAACAGAAAACATCTGAGGTGAGATGAGCCCTGAGTGAAAGAAGTTGCCAGATTTCTGGCAAATATTAGAAGTCAGAGTGTTCCAGGGAGTGGGAACAGCAGAGTAAAAGGACCCTAAGACTTTCCATGTGAGAGAAGTAAAAAGAAGAGAATGTTACTAGATTCAAGATTAATTTAATTACAAGATTAATTCTGAGAAGAAGGTTAATTCTTCTGAGAAGAAGGCAAAACCAGATTATTGGTGCTCTTTAGGTCATAGGATGGTAATTGGATTTTATTTTAAATATAATACAAAATAATTGGCAAAATTAAGGCAAAGAAGTGACATAACCCAAATTGTTTCCCCTTTCCCCTTTTTTAAAAAGAACACTCTTACTGCTGTGTGGAGAATAAACTGTAAAACAGTGGAACCCATTAGAAAGCTACTGCAGATTTTTATATGAGTTCTGTGAATAGAGAAATGGATAGAGAGTGAAATAGATGAATGTACCTTGGAGATAGAAAAAAAAAGAGTCGATAGTCTTTTAAAGCAGAAACAATTTATTATTCACTATTATATGCCCAACAGTGTCCTGAATATAGTAGGCATTCTTTCATATTTTGATATATTGAGTGTACTTAAATGGCAGTTCTAATAGCTAAGCTATTTCAAAGTTCTATTTTATGTGTAAAATTATAATAGCAATTTTAGAGGTAGCATGTTGATGTTTATTCATTGAAAGAGTTGCTTTGAAAATCTTTCTATAAAATTGAAATAACTCTTGCCAGTTTTTTCTCCATTATCTGAAAGGGAAATATATAGCAGTAAATTCATATATTATAAAAGAAGAAATGTCTCAGACTTCCATCTATTATCTATGTCTTATTTTAAGTAATTATAAAAAGAAGAACGAGGAAATAATAAAAGCTAGATATCAATCAAATGAAATTGAAAGTAAGAAAACAAAAAAAAATGAGTGGAATAAAAAATGTCTGGTTCTTTAAAAATATCAATAAAATTAATAACCTTCTAGCAAGACTGACAAAGAAAGGAAAGACACAAATGTGTTCCAATATCAGGCATGAACATAGGATATCATTACAGACCCTGCAGACATGAAAAGGTTAATGAGGGAATAATGAAAACAACTCTATACACAGACTTTGTCAATTTAGATGAAATAGACCAATTCCTCTAGAAGCACAAGCTATCAATGATGTACACAACATAAAAAAAATACTTTGAAGAGCACTAGAACTATTAAAGAAATTACAATCATAATTAAAAACTCCTTAAAAAGAACTCTCCAGGTTGAGATAGTTTCAGTGGGTAATTGTATGAAAATTTAAAGAAGAATTAACATCAATTCTCCACAGTCTCTTCCAGAAAATCCAAGAGAAGGGAACAATTTCCAACTTATTTTTATGAGGCCAGTATTACCCTGATATCAAAACCAGACAACAGCAGTACAAAAAAGAAAACTAAAGACCATTTTTCCTGAATAATCCATATGTAAAAACCCTCCACAAAATATTAACAAATTGAATACAGTAATATATTATTATATTTTATATAGTAGTATAAAAAATACTGATATATCACGACCAAATAGGGTTTATTCTAGGGATGAAAGACTGGTTCAATACTCAAAAATCAGTGTAATCTACCATGTTAATAGGCTAAGGAAGAAAAATCATATGTTTATATCAGTCCATGTAGAAAAAGCATTTGATAAAATTCACCATCCATTTGCTATTAAAATTCTCAGAAATCCAGGAGTGTAGGGAAACATTCACAGTTTGATAAAGAATATCTACGAAAAACCTCCTGAACTCTATTCTTGTCTCTCAGTACCACAAGACTTCCAACATTTTTGTTTTGCTCTCTTAAGGTTTTCTGTTTGGCTTCTTAGCTTTGTGTATCGGACAGTTTCAGAATTCAGTACAAATCTTGCTATGGAAAACCAGATGAGCATTGGGCTTAGGTGTTCTCTTCTTTCCACCTCAATCTGGACACTTCAAATCTCTCATTTTTGTCTCCTTAGCCCTGTGACACTGCCAAAGCTCTGCCGTTTTCTCTGCCTCTTAGTATAATCCCTGTTCCTGGGCTCATTGCCCAGATCCTCAGACTCTTGCCTCATGCCCAGAATTGGTGAATGAGAGGACAAAATATGTGGCTACAGATTTTTACTCACCTCTTCATGGCTTTAGGATTCTGTCTTCCCAAATTCTGACAGCCTCAGAGGCACTCTCATATAATCAGATTCACTTACTTTTTTTTATCATATTCATTTTTTCTAATTGTTGTCTAGTCCCCCCCCCCCCCAATGCTCTCAATCTCCCTCTGTTTCCAACAAAATTGTTAGAAGTCTTGTGGTACTGGGAGGACAAGAATAAAATTCAGTAAGATTTTTGTAGATATTCTTTATCAAATGGCAATAGTTCCCATACACGCCTAGATCTTTGGCTTGCTGCTGGCTGCTTTATCTTAGCTGGAGTGGAAGTCTTAAAGCAGAGGTTTCTAAAAGGGTAGAGGATCATCTAGAAGTGACACTGAGAAGTGAAGAAGACACTGATCCTATTATCAGATCCTGAAGAATGCAAAATGTTGGAGAATGAGTCGCTTCCAAGAGAGTGTCACAAAGGAAAGCTGAGTGTCAGTTTATGCAATGAGAAAGAAGGAACGGTGAACAGTCATCCTAGAGAATTCTATAAAATGGAACCCCAACACAAAGGTAAAGTACATTAAAGGACCTACTGTAAAGAAACAGAGAATTATACCCAATATTTTGTAATAACCTATACAGGAAAAGAATCTATCCATCTATCTAGCATCTACATAGAAAATAAACTATGGTTACCAAAGGGGAAAGGGGAGGGGATAAATTAGGAGTTCGGGATGAACATATACAGACTACTATATATAAAATACATAACCAAGAAGGATCTACTGTCTAGCACAGAGAACTATACTCAATATTGTATAATAACCTATAAGGCAAAAGAATCTGAAAAAGAATAGATATACATGTATAACTGAATCACTTTGCTGTACACCTGAAACTAACACAACATTATAAATCAACTATACTTCAATTAAAAAAAAAGAAAAAAAAGGAAAAAAAACACACTTAACTGTTTCTACCCACTGCTTTGTTTCATTAGGCTTGCTGCTTCCATGGCTTTAGATTACCCTTAATGCAGTTTATGCCCTGGTCAATTAGACTCAGTGGTTGGTTTTCTAGCTACGAATTAAACTATGTATTTCACAGTTTAGATCCAGTCATGTTGCCTATCAGAAGTTCTGAACACTCCTTATTCAAGAAAATTATGCTCAGTGAAAAGAATTCATTGTTGAATTTGAAAAAAAAGTCTAAGAACTATGTTGTTTATAGGTGAGAATGAATGACTTCCAATAGGGACTTTTGCACTTTTAAAGAATAGTCTCCATTACTAAAAATTAAGCCTACTTAAAGCACGTATACATTTTAAAATAGTCTCAGTAACACTACTGTTTTAAGAATTCAGGCTAATGCAAATCCCAATATTATATTTGTGTGATCTCTTTACTTGAAGACTATAAAATGTATTCATTACATATGGATATATGCTAATTTTCATAGTATTGAATATATATTTTTGCTAATGTAATGTACTACTTCAGATGTTTGTGTTTTTTAAAACTGTTTTCACACAATATACATCTTTTTTTATTTAATTTAATTTATTTTTTAAATTTTTTTGGCCATGCCACCTGGCATACGGGATCTTAGTTCCATGACCAGGGATGGAACCCACACCCCCTGCAGTGGAAGTGCGGAGTCTTAACCACTGGACCACCAGGGAAGTCCTCAGATGTTTGTGGTTTTAAGTTGGTAAAAGTACATTCCATTTCATACTGGCTTACACAAATAGGAAATGTATTATTTTATACAACTTAAAATAAAATATGGTACAGTTATGTCATTAAAGTCCCAAGTTCTTTCCATTTGCCCATTTTAGCAACCTCAATAGAAGTTCCATAAAAAGATGCCTCCCCCTGTGTTTACAATATTACTACCCCTCCCCCCAATCTAGGCATTTCATACTGAATCGGCATTGCTCAGAGGCAATCATTTCCAATGTATCCTTTTTAAGAATGAGTTGGGGCTTCCCTGGTGGCGCAGTGGTTGAGAGTCCGCCTGCCAATGCAGGGGACACAGGTTCGTGCCCCGGTCCGGGAAGATCCCACATGCCGCGGAGCGGCTGGGCCCGTGAGCCGTGGCCGCTGAGCCTGCGCGCCCGGAGCCTCCACAACGGGAGAGGCCACAACCGTGAAAGGCCGCGTACCAACAACAACAACAAGAAAAAATGAGTAAACCTTTCCTTGGGACTTCCCTGGTGGTGCAGTGGTTAAGAATCCTCCTTCCAATGCAGGGGACACGGGTTCAATCCCTGCTGCAGGAAGATCCCACATATTGTGGAGCAGCTAAGCCTGTGCACCACAACTACCGAGCCTGCGCTCTAGAGCCCGTGAGACACAACTACTGAGCCCGTGAGCCACAACAATTGAAGCCCACCCCCCCTAGAGCCTGTGCTCTGCAACAAGAGAAGCCACCGCAGTGAGAAGCCCGCGCACCGCAACAAAGACTAGCTCCCACTTGCCGCAACTAGAGAAAGCCCACATGCAGCAACAAAGACCCAGTGCAGCCAAAAATTAAAAAATATAAATTTATTAAAAGAAAAAAAAAGTGAGTAAACCTTTCCTAGAATTACACTAACATGTCACTGTACAGATTTTATTCCTCACTCCTAGCCAATCCAATCACTGACAGGTAAAATAGAACTCCATGAGTGCTTCAGATCAATCAGAAATCTCTCAGGAGGTTAGGGATGGAACTGGTCACTTGGCAGCAAATGTTCAAAGGCAGGGAGTAGAAAAGTGTGGATATCCTAATAAAGCTAGATTTCTGTTAGGGAGAATGAAAACAAGGGAGTAGATAGATTGTATCTAGTATTAAGATAGTTGCTTAATTACAATATGCTCAGTAAATAACCATTGTTTTATATCATGTATTGTCCTAAATACTTTACATGCTATTTCTTTTTACATTTTCTTTACAACACCCTATGATTTACAGCTACCTTATTATTTTATAGATTAGAAAAGAAAATGTGGAAAATGCATTTTACAGGTAACTTGCTCTTTTGTCAAACCCTTTATAGTGAAACTGGGAAACTGATCTGTGCCTTCCCTCATATTACTGCTTCATTTTATTCTTCACTCTTCTGTACACTTTTTGAAAAGAAATAGTCTTCATTCACAGAAGATTTTCAGTATTATTCCTATTCTACTGTAGATGCTTGAACTTTTTTCTCATGATAATTTCTCAGCATTATTGGAAAAAAGAAAGCTAGCTACAATCATCTGGGCTAAGATTTGTGGAAACGATTTTCTCATTTACATCAGCTCTTCCCTGAAAACCTAAGTAGTTGGACTCAAATCAAAGAAATAAGGAAGGATAATTTACATTTTATAAACTTTATTTTTAAAAATAATTTAATGTGCTCTTATCAGAAAGCATTTTGCCTCAAACAGAAACTGGTTTTGGAAGATTATGATTTTATAAGCTTCTCAGGTGTTTCTAACTTTAATGATTATATGAATTTGTGAGAAGTTGTATGTATAGTTACTTTGTCCAAAAGAATCATTTTAAAACACAGTTGGGTACTTCATTTACAAAGTAAAAAGCAAATAATTTTGAGATGTATGTAAACTATCCCTATTGTTTTATTCTGAAATCTCTAAATTAATTTATTTTGTTTCCAGAAAAAAAATTATTTCCTGTCAATTCAGGGCAAAAGGTTTGTTGTAAAAATGACCTGATATTTTAGTTACAATTTTTTTTGTGTGATTAACACTTTAAGATCTGCTCTCTCAGCAGCTTTCAAATATTCGATATAGTATTTATAACTAGAGTCACCATGCTGTACATTACATCCTCATGACTTACTTATTTTTTAACTGGAAATTTATACCTTTTGACCCCCTTCACTCATTTCTCCCACTCCCCACCTTCCCACATCCAGCAATCACCAACCTGTTCTCTGTATCTATGAACTCTGTGTTTTGTTTTATTTTGTTTTAGAGTCCATATATAAGTGAGATCATAGGGTATTTTTCTTTCTATGCCTGGCTTATTTTACTTAGAATAATGCCCTCAAGTTTCATCCATGTTGTTACAAATGGCAAAATTTCATTCTTTTTTTTATGGCCAAATAATATTCTGCTGTGTGTGTGTGTGTGTGTGTGTGTGTGTGTGTGTGTGTGTGTACAGGCATAACTCTGAGTTATTGCCGGTTCAGTTCCAAACCACTGCTATAAAGCGAATATCACAATAAAGTGAATATCTCAATAAAGCAAATCACATGAATTTTTTGGTTTCCCAGTGCTTATAAAAGTTATGTTTACAATGTACTGTAGTCTATTAGCAGCGTGATAACATTGTGTCTAAAAAACAATGTTCAGATCTTAATTAAAAAAAATACTTCATTGTTAAATATGTTAACCATCATCTGACACTGCAGTGTTGCTACAAATCTTCAATTTGTAGAAAATACATTATCTGTGAAGCACAATTTATTGCACAGTTTAAAGTATAAAAAAACAAGCCGTGTCTGTACCACACTATTCATTCATCCATTGGTAGACACTAAAGTTGTTCCATATCTTGGCTATTGTAAAAAATGCTGCAATAAACATGGGGGACCACATACCTTTTTAAATTAGTGTTTTCATTTTCCTTGGATAAATAGTCAAAAGTGAAGTTGCTGGATCATATGGTAGTTCTATTTTTAATGATTTCAGCAACTTCCATCCTGTTTTCCACAGTGGCTCCATCAAGTTATATTCCCACCAACAGTGCACAAGGATTCCCTTTTCTCCACATCCTCAACAACATTTGTTATTTCTTGTCTTTTTGATGATAGCCATTCTGACAGGTGTGAGGTGATATCTCATCGTGGTTTTGATTTGCATTTCTCTGATGGTTAGTGATGTTGAGCATATTTTCATGTGCCTGTCAGCTGTCTGTATGTCTTCTTCAGAAAAAAAATATGTCTATTCAGTTACTCTGCCCATTTCTTAACTTGAATTGTTTAGTTTTTTCTATTGAGTTGTATGAGTTCTTTATATACTTTGGATATTAATCCCTTGTCAGCTGAATGATTGCAAATATTTTCTTCCACTTAGTAGTTTGCCTTTACATTTTGTTGATGGTTTCCTTTGCTGTGCAGAAACTCTTTAGTTTGATATAGCCCCAACTTTCTTTTCTTTTTTTTTTGCTTTTGTTGTGTTTGTTTTTGGTGTCAAATCCAAAATATCATTTCCAAGACTGATGTTAATGAGCTTTCTGCCTATGTTTTCTTCTGGAAATTTTATGGTGTCAGATCAAACTTATTTCTTAGTTGGTATGAACATGTTTGCTTTTTTTTGTTTTAGGTTTTTTTTTTTTCTTTTTACTTACATCACCTATTTCCCATAAAGTTATATTTAGAAACTTTTTTTTTTTTGGTTCTCTCTTTCTTACTAGACCGTAAGATTAAGAAAGCCAGGAAACCTGTGAATCTTGATCATCAGTGTATCCCAGGCATAAGCCCTTAACACAAGTAAGTGTGAAATAAATGTTTGCTAAAAGCTACAAAAATGTTGTCCTGTTGAACCACAAATATTTTGTATGCAGTGATGTACTTGCCAATTCTGTTATATCAGTTGGCCTTATTTCTTTGTGTCTGGAAATAACTTCATTTATTTTTGTGTCTTAAAATCATTTCTAAGAAGTTACATCATTGTTGGAAAAAATAAGTTTTAAAGTATAATATTTTTATTTGAGATTTCATTTTCAAAGCTTATTGCTGGGAAAGTAAACACACTTTTAGTCAAGTTTGAAGAGATTTATTTAACTGATTTACGCAGGACCCTTTCCACAAATGATCTAAAACAATGCATCTAGTCTGCTTTTGGGTGAGATTGTTGGAGTGTCTTCAAGTTGTTTGTTTATGTATGACGTGTGTGTGTGTGTGTGTGTGTGTGTGTGTGTGTGTGTGTGTGTGTGTAGTACAAGCAGGAAACATGTATAACCTTTCCATGTTGGTGCCAAGACAGATGAATTGATCTTCCACTAAATACCTCCTGCTCAACTACCTCACAGCTGGTGTACTTACTGTTATTTTTTTTAAAGTACCATGACTAAATTAGCTCTTTAAAATTTATATACATAAATTATACATATATATATTGTATTTAAGATAAGAGGTAAGTTATATTGACAACTCTTTCAAAATTTGAATCTATGGCAAATGATTAATATTCTACTTTTATTAGTATTCAAGTTGGTAGCAAGTAACTCAATTAAATTTATTTAATGAAAAAGAAATGAATACATTCTGTGACAGGTATCAACTCCAAATAATCTATCAAGGCCTGGCATCATATAATAGTCAGTGTATCCAAACTGGCAGTAAAGCATTTTGGATGGAAACAAAATCAGTACCTTCATATTATCCTGAAATTGCCTGAAATCCTACTGGAGTTAGCAGTAGCTAACTCCTCTCGGCTGAAGGTGTTGGGAATGTAAAAATTGGTCACTGAATGGGTGTACATGCAGAAATGTCATGTGTAGTAAAGAAGAAAAGGGATTTGTGAGAAATAATTGTTACGTAACAGTAAAAATATTTTATATACAAACATTTAAAACTTTATTTCCCATTAGAAATAGAGAAAAAGAGGGTGGGATGAATTGGGCGATTGAGATTGACATATACATACTACTATGTATAAAATAGATAACTAATGAGAACCTACTGTATAGCACAGGGAACTCTCCTCAGTGCTCTGTGGTGACCTAAATGGGAAGGAAATCCAAAAAAGAGGGGATATATGTATGCATATAGCTGATTCACTTCACTGTACAGCAGAAACTAACACAACATTGTAAAGTAACTATCCTCCAATAAAAATTAATTAAAAAAAGAAAATAAACAGGCCATTTCATACTGATTAAAAAAAGAGAGAAAAAATGTGATGATGCCACTCACAATAAAAGATTCTCTCAAATTTCTTCAGACCTTGTTACTCTGACTGAGACGGAGTGTGTGCCTCTGGGGTGTGGAGGTGACATACTGTTAGAGATGGGGCTGTGTTGAAGGAGTCCTTGTTGGTGTGATTGGGTACAGCACTCACACTCCAGGAAAACATGAAAATTCCCAAAGAGAGCAGACCTCAGGGGTAGAAAATCCTTACAAAATCAAACTCATAGATATTGTTGCCTTCTTATTCTTATTACCTAACCTGGATGATTTTGCGTTATTCATTTGCAAATGATGATAAAAATACTTCACCAAGATATCTTAAATGAATACTAAATCATTGCCATCATATATAATTATTTCTAGACTCAGAATAACGAGTCGTTTTGCTTACAGTTGACACTGCCTGCCTGTTACTGAAAAATAGACAAATAGCTGTTCGAATTCTGGCACACTGATTCTTGTTTAAACTGTTTTATTTTCAAAGCCTATCTTAAATTTAGACATAGGATCCCATACCATACTTGTGATGTATAAGGCCATTACATCATTTATTAAAGAGAAAAATAATTATACTATGTTGTATCATTCAGTAAAGACATATTGGTGAAGAGAAGCACTGAGCTGCAAGGGCTCTGTGTGTCAGAACTGAAGCATTTCATCATTTTCCTTATAATTTATAAAACTAACTTCATTCTACTTCCCAAGGATGGAGCTGATTAGCTGGTCCTATAGTCTTGTAATTGACCTGCTCGATTAATTTGAAATTCAACTAGTTTTATTATAATGAGAATCTGCTGCTTCAGGAGGAAGTCACATAAATCATTTAAATCTTGTTGAATCTGTATATTTAATTAATTTCATTCTTCATCAGAATTCAAGTTTCAGGGATGCTCATGCAGGTATTCCTTACCAGTTCTTCAACAATCTTATGAAAGGTAGCCTTTCAAATGCCAGCCTATGAGAAGGACTGAGAACAGGGCTTGGTTAATTTTTTTCACACTGTGCTGAAGCACATAACTTCATACTTCTTGAAAGAAAACTAAGACCAAGCGATTGAGCCAGAAATTACATATTTAATCTGGTCTGTTCAAGTTGGGACTAATCACCTGTAAGGATACAAAGTTTATTTTTCTTAGAATTCCCAGTGGCTAAAGAGAGGGAGATAGGCAAACAACAACAACAAAAAACTATGGTATTAACATATATCTCAATCAATTATATACAAACGATATTATTTAGTTTATACTATTTTACTGTTTTATTTTCATAATATATTCTTTTATATTATTATGTTACATATATTTGAAATTTTTACTTATTATGTTACTTAAATTCATTCATATGTTTTTTTACCCATCACATTTATTAAGCCTTATTCTAGACGAGTGGTTCTTAAATTTCAGCAAGCATCAAAATAACTTTGAGGGCTTGAGACAGCACACACTGATTACTAATCCCTTCCCTAGAGGTTCTGATTTAGTAGACCTGGGTGGCACCCATAAATTTGCATTTATAACGAGTTCCAGGTGATATTAGTGTTGCTGGTCAACATAGCCACTGGTCTAGGCATTGCGGGTGTAGCAGTGATCAAAAAAATAGTCCTTGTCCTCATGGATATAACAAACAAGTAAGATACTGATGGTCATTGCTGTGGTCTGAATATTTGTGTCCCCCTCAAATTCACATGTTCAAATCCTAATACCCAATGTGATGCTATCAGTAGATGGGCCCTTTGAGAGGTGAGTATGTCTTGAGGGCTCTGCCCTCATCGATAAGATTAACACCCTTATAAGAGAGGCCTGAGTGGGCTCCCTTGCCTCTTCTATGGGAAATCTGTGACTGACAAGAAGTGGGCTCTCACCTGACCATGCTGGCTCCTGATCACAGACTTCCAGTCTCCATAACTGTAATACATTTCTGTTCTTTATAAACTACTCAGTTTGTGGTATTTTGTTATAAGAGCCAAAACAGTAAGAAGTCATGAATATTGTGAAAGAAACCAGGGTCATAGAAATTAAGCAGAGTGGTAGTTAAAGATTCTATTTTTCTTTTTTTTACATCTTTATTGGAGTATAATTGCTTTACAATCGTGTTAGTTTCTGCTTTATAACAAAGTGAATCAGTTATACATATACACATGTTCCGATATCTCTTCCTTCTTGCGTCTCCCTCCCTCCCACCCTCCCTATCCCACCCCTCTAGGTGGTCACAAAGCTGGTCTCCCTGTGCTATGTGGCTGCTTCCCACTAGCTATCTATTTTACGTTTGGTAGTGTCTATATGTCCATGCCACTCTCTCTCTGTGTCACAGCTTGCCCTTCCCCCTCCCCATATCCTCAAGTCCATTCTCTAATAGGTCTGTGTATTTATTCCTGTCTTACCCCTAGGTTCTTCATGACATTCTTTTTTTTTTTTTTTTAATTCCATATATATATGTGTTAGCATACGGTATTTGTCTTTCTCTTTCTGACTTACTTCACTCTGTATGACAGACTTTAGGTCCTCCACCTCATTACAAATAGCTCAATTTCGTTTCTTTTTATGGCTGAGTAATATTCTATTGTATATATGTGCCACATCTTCTTTATCCATTCATCTGATGATGGACACTTAGATTGTTTCCATCTCCGGGCTATTGGAAATAGAGCTGCAATGAACATTTTGGTACATGATTCTTTTTGAATTATGGTTTTCACAGGGTATATGCCCAGTAGAGGGATTACTGGGTCATATGGTAGTTCTATTTGTAGTTTTTTTAAGGAACCTCCATACTGTTGTGTTCCATAGTGGCTGTACCAATTCACATTCCCACCAGCAGTGCAAGAGTGTTCCCTTTTTTCCACACCCTCTCCAGCATTTATTGTTTCTAGATTTTTTGATGATGGCCATTCTGACTGATGTGAGATGATATCTCATTGTAGTTTTGATCTGCATTTCTCTAATGATTAATGATGTTGAGAATTCTTTCATGTGTTTGCTGGCAGTCTGTATATCTTCTTTGGAGAAATGTCTATTTAGGTCTTCTGCCCATTTTTGGATTGGGTTTGTTGATTTTTTGCTATTGAGCTGCATGAGCTGCTTATAAATTTTGGAGATTAATCCTTTGTCAGTTGCTTCATTTGCAAATATTTTCTCCCATTCTGAGGCTTGTCTTTTGGTCTTATTTATGGTTTCTTTTGCTGTGCAAAAACTTTTAAGTTTCATTAGGTCCCATTTGTTTATTTATGTTTTTATTTCCATTTCTCTAGGAGGTGAGTCAAAAAGGATCTTGCTGTAATTTATGTCATAGAGTGTTCTGCCTATGTTTTCCTCTAAGAGTTTGATAGTTTCTGGCCTTACATTTAGGTCTTTAATTCATTTTGAGATTCTCTTTGTGTATGGCATTAGGGAGTGTGATCTAATCTCATTGTTTTACATCTACCTGTCCAGTTTTCCCAGCACCACTTATTGAAGAGGCTGTCCTTTCTCCACTGTACATTCCTGCCTCCTTTATCAAAGATAAGGTGACCATATGTGCGTGGGTTTATCTCTGGGCTTTCTATCCTGTTCCATTGATCTATATTTCTGTTTTTGTGCCAGTACCATAATGTCTTGATTACTGTAGCTTTGTAGTATAGTCTGAAGTCAGGGAGCCTGATTCATCCAGCTCCGTTTTTTGTTCTCAAGATTGCTTTGGCTATTCGGGGTCTTTTGTGTTTCCATACAAATTGCAAAATTTTTTGTTCTAGTTCTGTGAAAAATGCCAGTGGCAGGTTGATAGTGGTTGCATTGAATCTGTAGATTGCTTTGAGTAGTAGAGTCATTTTCACAGTGTTGATTCTTCCAATCCAAAAACATGGTATATCTCTCCATCTATTTATATCATCTTTAATTTCTTTCATCAGTGTCTTATAATTTTCTGCATACAGGTCTTTTGTCTCCTTAGGTAGATTTATTCCTAGATGTTTTATTCTTTTTGTTGCAATGGTAAATGGGAGTGTTGTCTTGATTTCACCTTCAGATTTTTCATCATTAGTGTATAGGAATGCCAGAGATTTCTGTGCATTAATTTTTGTATCCTGCTACGTTACCAAATTCATTGATTAGCTCTAGTAGTTTTCTGGTAGCATCTTGAGGATTCTCTATGTATAGTATCATGTCATCTGCAAACAGTGACCGTTTTACTTCTTCTTTTCCAATATGGATTCCTTTTATTTCCTTTTCTTCTCTGATTGCTATGGCTAACACTTCCAAAACTATGTTGAATAAGAGTGGTGAGAGTGGACAACCTTGTCTTGTTCCTGATCTTAGTGGAAATGCTTTCAGTTTTTCACCATTGAGGACGATGTTGGCTGTGGGTTTGTCATATATGGCCTTTATTATGTTGAGGTAAGTTCTCTCTATGCCTACTTTCTGGAGGGTTTTTATCATAAATGGGTGTTGAATTTTGTTGAAAGCTTTCTCTGCATCTATTGAGATGATAGTATGGTTTTTATCCTTCAGTTTTTATTATGGTGTATCACATTGCTTGATTTGCATATATTGAAGAATCCTTGCATTCCTGGAAAAAACCCCACTTGATCATGATGTATGATCCTTTTAATGTGTTGTTGGATTCTGTTTGCTATATTTTGTTGAGGATTTTTGCATCTATATTCATCAGTGATATTGGCCTGTAGTTTTCCTTCTTTGTGACATCCTTGTCTGGTTTTGGTATCAGGGTGATGGTGGCCTCGTAGAATGAGTTTGGGAGTGTTCCTCCCTCTGCTATATTTTGGAAGAGTTTGAGAAGGATAGGTGTTAGCTCTTCTCTAAATGTTTGATAGAATTCACCTGTGAAGCCATCTGGTCCTTGGCTTTTATTTGTTGGAAGATTTTTAATCACAGTTTCAATTTCAGTGCTTGTGATTGGTCTGTTCATATTTTCTATTTCTTCCTGATTCAGTCTTGGCAGGTTGTGCATTTCTAAGAATGCATCCATTTCTTCCAGGTTGTTCATTTTATTGGCATAGAGTTACTTGTAGTAATCTCTCATGATCTTTTGTATTTCTGCAGTGTCAGTTGTTACTTCTCCTTTTTCATTTCTAATTCTATTGATTTGAGTCTTCTCCCTTTTTTTCTTTATGAGTCTGGCTAATGGTTTATCAATTTTGTTTATCTTCTAAAAGGACCAGCTTTTAGTTTTATTGATCTTTGCTATCATTTTCTTCATTTCTTTTTCATTTACTTCTGATCTGAGCTGTATGATTTCTTTCCTTCTGCTAACATTGGGGTTTTTTGGTCTTCTTTCTCTAATTGCTTTAGGTGCAAGGTTAGGTTGTTTATTCAAGATGTTTCTTGTTTCTTAAGGTAGGATTGTATTGCTATAAACTTCCCGCTTAGAACTGCTTTTGCTGCATCCATAGGTTTTGGGTCGTCGTGTCTCCATTGTCATTTGTTTCTAGGTATTTTTTGATTTCCTCTTTGATTTCTTCAGTGATCACTTCATTATTAAGTAGTGTATTGTTTATCCTCCATATGTTTGTATTTTTTACAGATCTTTTCCTGTAATTGGAATCTAGTCTCATAGCGTTGTGGTTGGAAAAGATACTTGATATGATTTCAATTTTCTTAAATTTACCAAGGCTTGATTTGTGACCCAAGATATGATCTATCCTGGAGAATGTTGCACGAGCACTTGAGAAAAATGTGTATTCTGTTGTTTTTGGATGGAATGTCCTATAAATATCAATTAAGTCCATCTTGTTTAATGTATCATTTAAAGCTTGTGTTTCCTTATTTATCTTCATTTTGGATGATCTGTCCATTGTTGAAAGTGGGGTGTTAAAGTCCCCTACTATGAATGTGTTACTGTCGATTTCCCCTTTTATGCTGTTAGTATTTGCCTTATGTATTGAGGTGCTCCTATGTTGGGTGCATAAATATTTACAATTGTTATATCTTCTTCTTGGATCGATCCCTTGATCATTATGTAGTGTCCTTCTTTGTCTCTTCTAATAATCTTTATTTTAAATTCTCTTTTGTCTGATATGAGAATTCCTATTCCAGATTTCTTTTGGTTTCCATTTGTATGGAATATCTTTTTCCATCCTCTTACTTTCAGGCTGTATATGTCTCTAGGTCTGAAGTGGGTCTCTTGTAGACAGCATATATATGGGTCTTGTTTTTTTATCCATACTGCCAATCTGTGTCTTTTGGTGAGAGCATTTAGTCCATTTAAATTTAAAGTAATTATCGATATGTATGTTCCTATTCCCATTTTCTTAATTGTTTTAGGTTCGTTATTGTAGGTCTTTTCCTTCTCTTGTGTTTCTTGCCTAGAGAAGTTCCTTTAGCATTTGTTGTAAAGCTGGTTTGGTGGTGCTGAACTCTCTCAGCTTTTGCTTGTCTGTAAAGGTTTTAATTTCTCCATCAAATCTGAATGAGATCCTTGTTGGGTAGAGTAATCTTGGTTGCAGGTTTTTCTCCTTCATCACTTTAAATATGCCCTGCCCGTCCCTTCTGGCTTGCAGAGTTTCTGCTGAAAGATTAGCTGTTAACCTTATGGGGATTCCCTTGTGTGTTGTTTGTTGTTTTTCCCTTGCTGTTTTTAATATGTTTTCTTTGTGTTTAATTTTTGACAGTTTGATTAATATGTGTCTTGGCGTATTTCTCCTTGGATTTATCCTTTATGGGACTCTCTGTGCTTCCTGGACTTAACTATTTCCTTTCCCACATTAGGGAAGTTTTCAACTATAATCTCTTCAAATATTTTCTCAGTCCCTTTCTTTTACTCTTCTTCTGGAACCCCTATAATTCGAATGTTGGTGCATTTAATGTTGTCCCAGAGGTCTCTGAGACTGCCCTCAGTTCTTTTCATTCTTTTTTCTTTATTCTGCCATGCAGTAGTTATTTCCACTATTTTATCTTCCAGGTCACTTATCTGTTCTTCTGCCTCAGTTATTCTACTCTTGATCCCATGTAGAGTATTTTTAATTTCATTTATTGTGTTGTTCATCATTGCTTGTTTCACCTTTAGTTCTTCTAGGTCCTTGTTAAATGTTTCTTGCATTTTCTCTATTCTATTTCCAAGATTTTAGATCATCTTTACTATCATTATTCTGAATTCTTTTTCAGGTAGACTACATATTTCCTCTTCATTTGTTAGGTCTGGTGGGTTTTTATCTTGCTCCTTCATCTGCTGTGTGTTTTTCTGTTTTCTCATTTTGCTTATCTTACTGTGTTTGGGGTCTCCTTTTCATAGGCTGCAGGTTCGTAGTTCCCGTTGTTTTTGGTGTCTGTCCCCAGTGGCTAAGGTTGGTTCAGTGGGTTGTGTAGGCTTCCTGGTGGAGGGGACTAGTGCCTGTGTTTTGTTGGATGAGGCTGGATCTTGTCTTTCTGGTGGGCAGGTCCACATCTGGTGTCATGTTTTGGGGTATTTGTGGACTTATTATGATTTTAGGCAGCCTCTCTGCTAATGGATGGGGTTGTGTTCCTGTCTTGCTAGTTGTCCAGCACTGTAGCTTGCTGGTCGTTGAGTGAAGCTGGGTGCTGGTGTTAAGATGGAGATCTCTGGGAGATTTTCGCCATTTGATATTATGTGTAGCTGGGAGGTCTCTTGTGGGCCAGTGTCCTGAAGTAGGCTCTCCCACCTCAGAGGCACAGCACTGACTCCTGGCTGCGGCACCAAAAGCCTTTCATCCACACAGCTCAGAATAAAAGGCAGAAAAAGTAGAAAGAAAGGAAGGAAGGAAGGAAGGAAGGAAGGAAGGAAGGAAGGAAAGAAAGAAAGAGGAAGAAAGGAAAGAAAGAAGGGAGGGAGGGAGGAAGGGATGAAGGAAGGAGGGAAGGAAGGAAAGAAAGAAAGAAGATAAAATAAAGTAAGATAAAATAAAGTTATTAAACTAAAAAATAATTATTAAGAAAAGAAATTTTTTTAAAAAAGAAAAAATAAAAATGGATGGATAGAACCCTAGTACAAATGGTAGAAGAAAAGCTATACAGACAATATCTGACACAGAAGCATACACATACACACTCACAAAAAGAGGAAAAGGGGAAAAAATCATAAATCTTGCTCTCAAAATCCACCTCCTCAATTTGGGATGATTCGTTGTCTATTCATGTATTCCACAGATGCAGGGTACATCAAGTTGATTGTGGAGTTTTAATCCACTGTTTTTGACGCTGCTGGGAGAGATTTCCCTTTCTCTTCTTTTTTCTCAGCTCCCAGGGGCTCAGCTTTGGATTTGGCCCTGCCTGTGCGTGTAGGTCCCCAGAGGGTGTCTCTTCACTCAGACAGGACGGGGTTAAAGGAGCAGCTGCTTCGGGGACTCTGGCTCACTCAGGCTGGGGGGAAGGAGGGGTATGGAGTGTGGGGCGAGCCTGCGGCGGCAGAGGCCAACGTGACGTTGCAGTAGCCTGAGGCGTGCTGTGCATTCTACCAGGGAAGTTGTCCCTGGATCCCGGGACCCTGGCAGTGACGGGCTGCACAGCCTCCCCGGAAGCGGGGTGTTGATAGTGACCTGTGCTCACACATAGGCTTCTTGGTGGTGGCAGCAGCAGCCTTAGCATCTCATGCCCGTCTCTGGGGTCCGTGCTTTTAGTCACGGCTCGTGCCCGTCTCTGGAGTTCCTTTAAGCAGCGCTCTTAATCCCCTCTCCTCACACAGCAGGAAACAAAGAGGCAAGAAAGTCTCTTGCCTCTTCGGCAGGTCCAGACTTTTCCCCGGACTCCCTCCCGGCTAGCCATGGCGCACTAGCCCCCTTCAGGCTGTGTTCATGCCACCAACCCCAGTCATCTCCCGGTGCTCCAACCGAAGCCCGAGCCTCAGCTCCCAACCCCACCCGCCCTGGCGGGTGGGCAGACAAGCCTCTCGGGCTGGTGAGTGCTGGTCGGCACCGATCCTCTGTGCAGGAATCTCTCCGCTTTTCCCTCTGCACCCTTGTGGCTGTGCTCTCCTCTGTGGCTCTGAAGCTCCCCCCCTCCGCCACCCGCAGTCTCTGCCCACGAAGGGGCTTCTATTGTGTGGAAACCTTTTCTCCTTCACAGTTCCCTCCCACTGGTGCAGGTACCGTCCCTATCCTTTTGTCTCTGTTTATTATTTTTTCTTTTGCCCTACCCATGTACGTGGGGGGGGGGGTTTCTTGCCTTTTGGGAGGTCTGAGGTCTTCTGCCAGCATTCAGTAGGTGTCCTGTAGGAGTTGTTCCACGTGTAGATGTATTTCTGGTGTATCTGTGGGGAGGAAGGTGATCTCCCCGTCTTACTCTTCCGCCATCTTCCCCTCGTCCCTAAAGATTCTATTAACCAGCGTGTCCAGAGACAGTCTCTCTGACTAGGTAGTGGTCATCTTGAGGCCTGAAAGCTAAGAAGCCAGCCATGGTGTAGGCCAGGTGTGTTAAAAACTGTACAAAGAGGGTTGATATGATTTTGACTCGGGACCTAATCCTGGCTCTGTCATGCGTTAGTTGTGTGACCTTGAGTATAATTTCCCTTTTCCACATCTGCAAAAGGAGTGAAAATATCTAGCACATAGAATTTTCATGAGGGTCTAATGGTCTGTTCTAGTGTCTGCCAGGATACTCAATACATCTTTCCCCTGCTACTATATATAACATGTCATGGAAATATTCATACCTATTATTAAAGTTTCAAACGTGTAAAATTTGGTGATGATTTTAAATTTAAATTCTGTATCATCTGTTACCCTGGTCAGGAGGAAACACAACTTGGGTCCATTTTGGCTAGCTTGTATTATCATTATTTTACCTTTGTCACAGTAATAACTTCAAATTTGTTTACAGTTTTTGAACTAAGCTCACAGAAAATAACTTACATGGGAGCTTGTGTATAAATTAAGCAGACTATAATTCTAATACAATATCTACAAATTTATAGGCATTGATATAAGTGTGTTTTCTTCCACAGTAAAATGCTATACAAAATTTAATGATCTGGAAAAAATCCTTAATTAATAATACTAAGAAACTCAGAACCCCTACTCAATGTCCATTAATCTTTTCATGCCCAGATATTTGCTGGCATTCTAGAATAGAATTTTCTGTTAGTCCTGAAAAACATTTATCATTGACTTTTGAGTAGATGCACAGCACTGAACTAGGCCTTATGTGAGATATAATACAAATCTGGGTGAAACAGGATAACTTTGTTCCAGGGGCTTACAGTTTAGTTGGGGTGGACTAAAGCAATTGTGCTGATAGTTGGATTAAAGAGCAGAATATGAAACCCTTTTTAAGAGAGATAAAAACAAATATCAGAATAAAAAGGAGGGCTATCTGTAGGCAGCAATGGACAAAAGGCAGAAAAACAGCTTCCTGAAAGAAATTACATATTAGCTGCAGCTGGAGGATAGGTAGGGTCAGATACAGAATGAGTGGGTAATCATGCATTAAGGAATTCCACTGTAAGATTAAAAGGTTGAAATGAATAGGGTATGACCAGTGAATACTAAGTACATGAGATCTAACAGTGGAAATAAGATTGCCAAGTTAATTGTAGCTGTGTAGAGCAGTGAATGTTTAGCTGTGGAGTTCACTCGAACACACAGTGGGTAGTCATTGAAGTTTTGTCAGCAGGTGGATAACATTTTTCAATGACAATAGTTTTCAGCTGGTGTTAATTGTAATAGTTGTATGGAGAAGGAAAGAAGAGTAAGAATCTCTTCAACTTCCAATTACTTGCCAGTGAGAGTTTAAATGTGACCCTTAATAGTGCTGAGCCTTTTTTAGCTAATTAGTAATTAGCATAATAGTCAACAGTGGGTTAAGCAGGTGAGCTTATGAGTATTATGAAAAATTTTATTTCAGCCTGAAACTTTCTGTTGTATGTGTTTTGCAATGAATCAACAACCTAAATAAGACTCAGGATGCCATACTTTGATTAAATGCCAGTACTACATCTTGCTAATTATTTCAGTATAGGGTTCATTAACCAATAATACATTGAACTGATGTCTTCAGAATGCAGTTATATCTTTCTGATTTCTAAGATAATGAGATTGTCACTTAAGTATATGTGGACTTTTTTTGGAACTGGAGTTCATTAAAACAAATGCTTTTCCAAAATAATAAATGACTTTATTTATGCATGAGAGTATTTTTAAAGGTGATAAATACGTTGAGCTTGAGATATAAGATACATACATGGGACATAAAAAAAAAAGTTAAAAACCTAAGCGTGGCAAAGGGTAAGTGAATACAGAGGTCATTTGATGCATGTGGTCATGTTATACTTCTTAACAAAGCTTTAAGTGTTTTTCAAATGGAATCCAGAATTTAGGATTATAAGATCAGACTTATCTCACTGAAATATCTAAATTCATTCTCTGGAACGAAATTGTATATTATATGAACATAATATAAAATAATAAGTATATATACATAGAAAACGTCTGAGTGAGGTTTAACAAGTATCAACTGTTATTCATTACAATACTGATGAAAATTTTATGATACATGAGTGAATATTTCTGTTATGTCCTCATGATGAGTCTTTATCATTGTCTGCTGGTTTTGTAGTGTTTGATATGCTTTTTATTTTCTGTTAGTCCATGTTTCTTATTGATCTTTGCAATACATTCATTTACTCATCATTTCACTTAAAATATATTGATCAAGAGTATTCCTTTGAAGAAGTACTTCAAAGATCACCTGGTAACAACTAATTTTTGATATTAATGTTTATATTTCTAAGCCTAACTTTCTCATCTTTAAAATTTTTAAAATGTCATGCAAATATACACACATGCTTTCAACAATGAATCATACATTCCATGTTTAGATATATTCATTTTTCCCTATATCTATTTCCACCTCTCTCCTTACTGTTTTGCCATATCAGCAATCAATTTACCTTAGCAACTCACCTTCAGATACACCTCTATGAACCATGTTAATGTACTATGCATACTACTCTATTAACTTCATGTTTATATAAATATATAATTGGTATTATATACAACATACATTATATATATACAACACATACACAAATGTATGCATACACACACACATGTAGGTTTTTAGCCATTAATCGACGAAACTTATGTTTCTACATCTTATTTTTCTCAACAAAGACTCATGAAAACTCTATCAAGTCAACTTGAGTATTAAACTCACTTTTCTTAATGGCTACAGAATATTCTATAGTGTGTGGCTACCAAGATATATTCATATGTTCCCTTATTAATATTTACTTCTAGGTTTATCCTCCAAGGATAACAATGTGCATGAATACATTTGTTAAATCTTTACAAAGTGATTTTACTTCCACGGGATAGAATTGAAGGGATGTCATTTGCTGACTACACTGCCTTTGCCTGTTGTTTCATAGGTTTATTTGGCCGTTTGTGCTAATCTATAAATTGCTTATCTATAAACTTTGTCCATGCTCTATTGGACTGGTTTTGTTTTATTTTTAATTTGAAAAATTTCTCTGCAAATTGTGGCTATTAATACCTCAGCTACCTCCTGAGTAAAAGTCAAATTTAATGTCTCTTAATTTAGCTTATGGGGTTATTGTCACAAAATATTTAATATTTATGATGCCAGAACTTTTATTTCTTTTATAACTTGAGGTTTGAAGTCTAATGACAGTCATATTCTCTTTTCTTAGGACATACAGATATGTAGATGTTCATATTTTCTATTTTTGCCTTTCCCTTTAAAACCTATATGGAATTTTTTTTGTAAATAGTAAATATGGAGATAGGTATGATGAGTGCAGTTCTAAATTGGGTGTTACAGTAGGCCTCCCTGAGAAAGTGACATAGAGATAAGCCTTAGAGGAGGTGAGGGAGCAAGCCATGTTTATAACTGGAAAAAATGTAACACAGAGAAAACAGTTGGTAAATGGCCATAAGGTGAGAAACTACCAGAGGTGTCCCAGTGAAGCTTAAACACAGTGAATAGAAGATGAAATCAGGAGGATAATGAAGGAAAACAGGGCCACAGCATCTAAGATCATTAAAGCATACTGGGTTCCATGTCTCGGTTATGGGAAGAATGATATGATTAGTGAGATTATAGTGGAAAACTTCCTAATATGGGAGAGGAAATAGTCAATCAAGTCCAGGGAGCACAGAGAGTCCCATACAGGATAAATCCAAAGAGAAACATGCCAAGACACATATTAATTAAATTATCAAAAATTAAGTGCAAAGAAAAAATATCAAAAGCACCAAGGGAAAAGTAACAAATAACGTAAAAGGGAATCCCCATCAGGTTACCAGCTGATCTTTCAACAGAAACTTTGCAAGCCAGAAGGGTGTAGCAGGACATATTTAAAGTGATGAAAGGGAAAAACCTACAACCAAGATTACTCTACCCAGCAAGGATCTCATTCAGATTTGATGGAGAAGTTAAAACCGTTACAGACAAGCAAAAGCTAAGAGAATTCAGCACCAGCAAACCAGCTTTACAACAAACTCTAAAGGAACTTCTCTAGGTAGGAAACACAAGAGGGAAAAGATCTACAATAACAAACCCACACAAATTAAGAAAATGGTAAAAGGAACATACATATTGATAATTACCTTATATGTAAACAGATAAAATACTCCAACTAAAAGACATAGACTGAGTGAATGGATACAAAAAAAAGACCCATATATATGCAGTCTACAAGAGACCCAATTCAGACCTACAGACTGAAAGTGAGGGGATGGAAAAAGATATTCCATACAAATGGAAATCAAAAGAAAGCTGGAGTAGCAATTCTCATATCAGACAAAATAGACTTTAAAATAAAGAATATTACAAAGGACAGAGAAGGACACTACATAATGATCAAGGGATCAGTCCAGGAAGAAGATATAACAATTGTAAATATTTATGCAACCAACATAGGAGCACCTCAATATATAAGGCAACTGCTAACAACCATAAAAGGGGAAATCGACAGTAACACAATCATAGTAGGGGACTTTAACACTCCACTTTCACTAATGGACAGATCATCCAAAATGAAAATAAATAAATAAACACAAGCTTTAAACGACACATTAAACAAGATGGACATAACTGACATTTATTGGACATTACATCCAAAAACAACAGAATACACTTTCTTCTCAAGTGCTCATGGAATATTCTCCAGGATAGATCATATCTTGGGTCACAAATCAAGCCTTGGTAAATTTAAGAAAATTGAAATCGTATCAAGTATCTTTTCTGACCACAATGCTATGAGACTAGATATTGATTACAGGGAAAAAATCTGTAAAAAATACAAACACATGGAGGCTAAACAATACACTACTTACTAACCAAAAGATCACGGAGGAAATCAAAAAATACTTAGAAACAAATGACAATGAAAATACGATGACCCAAAACCTACTGGATGCAGCAAAAGCAGTTCTAAGAGGGAAGTTTATAACAATACACCCCTACCTAAAGAAACAAGAAACATCTCAAATAAACAACCTAACTTTACACCTAAAGCAATTAGAGAAAGAAGAACAAAAAAAACCCCAAATTTAGCAGAAGGAAAGAAATCATAAAGGTCAGATCAGAGGTAAATGAAAAAGACATGAAAGAAACAATAGCAAAGATCAGTAAATCTAAAAGCTGGTTCTTTGAGAAGATAAACAAAATTGATAAACCATTAGCCAGACTCATCAAGAAAAAAAGGGAGAAGACTCAAATCAATAGAATTAGAAATGAAAAAGGAGAAGTAACAACTGACACTGCAGAAATACAAAAGATCATGAGAGATTATCATAAGCAACTATACCAATAAAATGGACAACCTGGAAGAAATGGAAAAATTTTTAGAAAAGCGTAACCTTCTGAAACTGAACCAGGAAGAAATAGAAAATATGAACAGACCAGTCACAAGCACTGAATATGAAATTGTGATTAAAATTCTTCCAACAAACCGAAGCCCAGGACCAGATGGCTTCACAGGAGAATTCTATTAAACATTTAGAGAAGAGCTAACACCTATCCTTCTCAAACTCTTCCAAAATATAGCAGAGGGAGGAAAATCCCAAATTCATATTATGAGGCCACCATCACCCTGATACCAAAACCAGACAAATATGTCACAAAGAAAGAAAACTACAGGGCACTGTCACTGATGAACATAGATGCAAAAATCCTCAACAAAATACAAGCAAACAAAATCCAACAGCACATTAAAAGGATCATACACCATGATGAAGTGGGGTTTATCCCAGGAATGTGAGGATTCCTCAATATATGCAAAACAATCAATGTGATAAAACCATATTAACAGATTGAAGGATAAAAACCATATGATCATCTCAATAGATGCAAAAAAAACTTTCAACCAAATTCAGCACCCATTTGTGACAAAAACCTTCCAGGAAGTAGGCATAGAGGAAACTTACCTCAACATAATAAAGGCCATATATTACAAACCCACAGCCAACATCATTCTCAATGGTGAAACCATTTCCTCTAAAATCAGGAACAAGAAAAGCTTGTCCACTCTCACCACTATTATTCAACATAGTTTTGGAAGTTTTAGCCACAACAATCAGAGAAGGATAAGAAATGAAATGATTCCAAATTGGAAAAGAAGAAGTAAAGCTGTCACTATTTGCAGACGACATGATACTATACATAGAGAATCCTGAAGATTCTACCAGAAAACTACTAGAGCTAATCAGTGAATTTGGTAAAGTAGCAGGATACAAAATTAACGCACAGAAATCTCTTGCATTAATATACACTAATGTGAAAAATATGAAAGAGAAATTAAGAAAACACTTCCATTTACCATTGCAACAAAAAGAATAAAGTTCCTAGGAATAAACCTACCTAAGGAGACAAAAGACATGTATGCAGAAAACCATAAGACACTGATGAAAGAAATAAAAGATGATACAAACATATGGAGAGATATACCATGTTCTTGGATTGGAAGAATCAGCATCGTGAAAACGACTGTACTACCCAAAGCAATCTACAGATTCGATGCAATCCTTGTCAAAATACCAATGGCATTTTTCACAGAACTACAACAAAAAATTTCCCAATTTGTATAGAAACACAGAAACCCCCGAAGAGCCAAAACAATCTTGAGAAAGAAAACCGGAGCTGTCGGAATCAGGCTTCCTGACTTCTGACTATACTACAAAGCTACAGTAATCAAAACAGTATAGTACTAGCACAAAAACAGAAATATAGATCAATGGAACAGGATAGCCTAAAGATAAACCCACGTATATATCATCACCTTATCTTTGATAAAGGAGGCAAGAATATACAATGGAGAAAAGACAACCTCTTCAATAAGTGGTGCTGGGAAGACTGGACAGCTACATGTAAAATAATGAAATTAGAACACTCCCTAACACCATACACAAAAATAAACTCAAATGGATTAAATACCTAAATGTAAGGCCAGACACTATCAAACTCTTAGAGGAAAACATAGGCAGAACACTCTAGGACATAAATCACAGCAAGATACTTTTTGACCCACCTCCTAGAGAAATGGATAAAAGGACAGAAATAAACAATTGGACCTAATGAAACTTAAAAGCTTTTGCACAGCAATAGAAACCATACACATTATGAAAAGACAACCCTCAGAATGGGAGAAAATATTTGCAAATGAAACAACTGACAAAGGATTTATCTCCAAAATTTACAAGCAGTTCATGCAGCTCAATATCAAAAAAAAACCCAATTCAAAGATAGGCAGAAGACCTAAATAGATGTTTCTCCAAAGAAAATACACAGATTGTCAAGAAACACATGAAAGGATGCTCAACATCACTAATCATTAGAGAAATGCAAATCACAACTACAATGAGGTATCACTTCACATGAGTCAGAATGGCCATCATCAAAAAATCTACAAACAATACATGCTGGATAGGGTGTGGAGGAAAGGGAACCCTCTTGCAGTGTTGGCTGGAATGTAAATTGATACAGCCACTATGGAGAACAGTATGGAGGTTCTTTAAAAAACTACAAATAGAACTACCATATGACCCAGCAATCCCACTACTGGGCATATAACCTGAGAAACCATAATTCAAAGAGTCATGTACCACAGTGTTCATTGCAGCTGTATTTACAATAGCCAGGACATGGGAGCAACCTAAGTGTCCATCGACAAATGAATGGATAAAGAAGATGTGGCACATGTTTAAAATGGAATCTTACTCAGCCATGAAAAGAAACGAAATTGAGTTATTTGTAGTGAGGTGGATGGACCTATAATCTGTCATACAGAGTGATGTAAATCAGAAAGAGAAAAACAAATACCATATGCTAACACATGTATATGGAATCTAAAAAAAAAAAAAGTTTCTGACGAACCTAGGGCCAGGACAGGAATAAAGACACAGATGTAGAGAATGACTTGAGTTCATGGGGATGGGGAAGGGTAAGTTGGAAGGGAGTGAGAGAGTGGCATGGACATATATACACTACCAAATGTAAAATAGATAGCTAGTGGGAAGCAGCCGCATAGCACAGGGAGATCAGCTCAGTGCTTTGTGACCACCTAGAGGGGTGGGATAGTGAGAGCGGGAGGAAGAAGCAAGAGGGAGGGTATATGGGTATATATGTATACGTATAGCTGATTTACTTTGTTATACAGCAAAAACTAACACACCATTTTAAAACAGTTATACTCCAATAAAGATGTTAAAAAATTTGTTTAACCATACAGTGGAGAATACATCATAAACAGTTTTAAAAGAACACTTAAACATGTTCACTTTGTAGCTTATAATTTTGTAGTGTTGAAGTAAGGTACTTATTATATTATAAATTTAGTATTTTAGTTTTCCATGCAAGATTCTTTTGCTCAATTTTTGGCATCTAATTCATTAAACAGACTGGAATATATTTTTCTATCTAATGGAAGATGAAAGTGTTCAGTTTCCCAATGTTTGACTGTTCTTTGGCCCTTATCAAGTGATGAAAGTGGCTTCATAAGGTGTGTTGACACATGACAAACTGACCCTCACTTTTGTTTTAATTTCTTAAAGCTATTTGGGGGCTAAGATCTTTAAGGTCATTTAACCCAATTCTAAGAAACTCAATTGCAATTCAAATGGAAATTTTACTAACTTCGTATACTAAAAGGATAAAATGACAATTTTAAATTTAGACTTTTCATCTGAGAACATGATCTACCTTTCCATTTGTTCAGATAATGTGTTGCATCTCTTAATATCATTCTTCATATAGGTCCTATATCTTCTTTGTTAAATTAATGCCCGAGTGTTTTAACTTTTGGTTGTTATTTTAATTGAATGTTTTCCTTTGCCATAGTATTTTTTGCTAAAATAGTGCAGAATAAAAAAATTTTAATACTGATCTTGGAGCCAGATACTTTATCAAATTATCTTATTAATTTTAAGGTTATCATAGTGTCTTCTCACTTAAGATATTTGCTTTTTATTTTTAAATTAAGTGTATTCATTTTCTATTTGTATTTTACGTAGAATTTTTCTTAGTATGGGTCTTGAGTTTTATCACATGGTCTGTTGATATTGTGTGTGGCAAAAATATTCCTTTTTAAAATAAACTAAAAACTGACATCTGGACAGAATTGCTTTTGAAAATTTGAGAAATATAGCTATTAGTCAAACATCTTAATAGTGGCAAATTTCTTTTAAACGACCCAAATAAAAAGCAGTGTGTGTTGCTTTCAAAGACACACACAGCTGCATGATTATGATGGAGTTTGAGGGGGAAACAACCACAGCAAACAAGTGCAGAAGTCAATACTTCAGCTTTGCTGGCCTTCATGAGAAATATACACTTCAGAGGGCAAATCATATTTTTCAGTCATGAATAAGTGTAAGGGCTTTAAGTCCAGTTATTTCTGGTTGCAAAATGAAGAACAAGAGGAGGGATGATTTGTGCCAATTTTTTAAGAATCATACGTGGATTTAAAATGCAAAGTTATAGGCAGTGTAAGCCAAAATCCTATTTCAGGTGTGTGTGTGAGTGTGTGTGTGTGAGAGAGAGAGAGAGACAGAGGAGATTATATCTATAACTCTGAAAAATTCTTTCAAAATGAAGCAAAGAGCCCAAAGAATTAGATTCACCCCCAAGTAATGTTCAGAGTCAAGGTTGTTTTACTTGTATTAGGAAGCAGTTTACCCCATGCCGTTTTTGAGAAGGTGTCCTTTCAAAGGCTCAGTGATATAGTCCTGAGCAGCAACAGCAGGAGGTAGAATTGATTTTCTGTATTCAGTTTGGCAGACATGGCTATTGAAACTGCATGAAACTAAACGGTCAAGGATTATATGATCCAAAGGACCAAGTGGTGTCTTTTTTACCTTCCTAAGGTAGTAGGATGTATGAGTTTTTTCAGTTTGGTGTTTGGAGGTGAAAATTTGAAGTATGGGCAGAGTCCAATTATTGCAATATAAAAGATTTAATTTTATAAATTGTCAGATGAGTATAATTTGTATATTTAACATTAAAAGAATGATCTATACTTGTTTCAGTTTTTTTTCATTCAGAAAATATCTCCCAAGAGAATTCTTTATCATGTTTTGTTAAAATGTTCACTATTTCAGAATTGGAACCAGTAGGCACTACCACATTACAATACCTTTTAAAATTCACTTATTCATACAGTACTAATAGAGAACCTAACTGTGCCAAGCGCAGTTCAGATCCTTGGGCTATGTCAAGGAACCAGATCAGAATTCTTGCCCTTAAGAAGCTTACTATGCCTCCTCAGTTACAATGTAAAATATTAAACTATACACTTGATAGTATTTTTCAAAATAAGTGCTAAAAAGACCAGGGAAATGCTATGTGAGAGTAGGTGCAATGTTACATATGATGATTGAAATGATAGTATTTAAGCAAAGACTTGAAGGAGGTGAGGGAATTAGCATCTGGATATCGGGGAGCAGAGTGGTACAAGCAGAGTCAGTAAGTGCAAAGGCCTGAAGATGGGAACATGCTTGGCAGGTCCCAGGAAATGTAAGATAAGCTGTTACGGCTGGAACACAGAACCCTTAAGAGAATAGTAGGAAATGCTATCAGATGGAAGGGAAGGAAAGATCAGGGCCTTGAAGAGGCTCTTATTCTGACTGAATTATGGAGCAAGGATGAGTTGTATGCAGAGGAGTATCCTAATCTGATATACTTTTTTTTTTAAAGGATCACTATAGCTGTTCTCTTGAAGATAAACTACAATGGGGACCAGAGTTGTGAGAAGTGTTGGGATTAATGGATACATTTTGAATATAGAGTCCCCAGTATTTTCTGATAGAAAGAGTACAAAGTGTGAGATAGAGACTCCAAGGTTTACTCAGATTTGGCCTCAGCAAGTGAAAGAATGAATTTGCCAATAACTGAGATGAGAAAGACTGTAGGTGGCTGAGGTCTGGAGGAGCAAATGAGGAATTCAGTTTTATACAAGCTTTTGACATTTACTGTTTTCAACTGGAAGTGTTTTTATATCTATACCTATGTATATAATCATATGTATATATTACATGTGTATTCACTATTTATATATTTAACATACTTGTATATGTAACAGTTTTCCCTCAAGAAACAACTATGTAGGTACAGAGATAAATTTGGAAACTGTAAGCAAAATAGAGTGTAAATAAATAATTAGTATCTAGAATGGTGATAATAGTTCAATATAAATGCTATGAACTACTCTAATTTTATGTAACCTTGGTCATAGTATCCAAATTCCCTGATACTCATCTGCCTCATTTGTAAAGCTGCCATGATAATACTTGTTCTCTTTGGTTTAATTCCAAAAATGAACATGTTAAAATATCAGGGCTGATATCAGCAGATAATTCTAAATGAAAAAGAATTGAAAAAAATTAACATTCAATTTTTCACAGTTAAACTCTCAGATAACTAGAGTCTTAAATTTTATTACAGGAAAAATATTACTATACAATTTTACTGTCAGTTAATCAGCCATATTACTGTGAACAGTACAGTGATGGCACATATAGCTTAAAACAGGATGGATTCAAGGAAAAGTTTTCTATACCTTCCTGCTCTCCTGCTGGTCCAGGGTTAGAACCATAATCTGAGATGTATTATCAGTGATGTTGATCACAGCAATCTGTATTGCAATTGTCAAGTAGCTTGTGAATTTCCTGTGAGAAGTGACAGTTACTTTTAACTGAATTTGTTGACCGTCTTTGACTTATGATCCGAGTTCTGGAAATGCTTGCTGAATAAAATAATAGAGGTATTATTCCATCCCCCTGTGAGCTCACATTTGAACTAGGACAGCATTTAAAATTAAAGATCAAATGTAAATATAAATGTTTTGCAATAGAAATGGATGTCCATAAAAGAGTTTCTCTACAAAGCTTAAAAAAATCACCATTGTGTTCACTATTATTTATCTTAAACACAAATTCTAAAACAATAAGGTATAAAAATAGGTAATGCATTCAGATTATCATTCAGTAAGTAAAAGTGCATATCTAGAAACCAATAAAATGTGAAACTGTCAAAAATTAAGACATCTGGTAAAGTGGCTAGTTATAAGCCAAACTGTAGACATCAAAAGCTCTTTTTTACAGTAATATTCAATTTGGAGTTTATTTTATAGTCTTTATTTTGGACAACAAATTATTTCACTTAATTATAATGTACATAGTTTAATATTAAATATAAGTTCAAGAAAATGTTGAGTCTGCATTTATAATTATACAATGATTATGTCCTCTATAGTTACTGAATTTGAGTTGCAACTTAGATATAATCTTTCATGGTGGATAAAATGAAAATGGAAATATGATCACTTGGAGATTTCTTGTGTGCCAGAGATAACAAAATAAACCCCAAGCTGCGGCGAGCCGTTTCTGACCGGCAGAATAACGAGCCGCCACACGCAAGATTCTTCTCGTATCACACTTTATTGGAGCACAGCTTGGTTGAAGAAAGATGGAAGGAAGACCCCGCAATCCTATAGCAGTCTGCTTATATAGGGATTAAGAACATGTGTCGCTCTGTGATTGGCTTTCGCCGATGGTGCGATTTGTGAGCCAACATCGGATAGGTCGCTACTTTAAAACCTCATTAGTATACTTAGCGCAAGCGCAGTGGCCACAGGAAGGATGACTCAGCTTATTTCAGCTTCCTGCCGCGTAGCAGTTAGCTGACCGCGCCCTACATCTCCCCCTTTTTTATTTATTAGAACACCAAGCAGAATGTAGCCCGTACAAGTGTTCACCTCATGATGTGCTCACTGTTCGAGGGCAGTTTTCTGTTGGCATGTCTGAGACACCTTCCTGCGTGCAATGCCAACAAGGGCTGCAGGGTGCAAAGGCTGACTCAGAATAATGGCTGATTCCCTATAGAGGTGCAATGGCAACAAGGCCTCTCTGTGCAAGGGCAATCAGGACAATGGATGACTCCCTATAGAGGTGCAATGGCAACAAGGCCTCTCTGTGCAAGGGCAATCATTTCGAATTATTCAGGGCGGAGAGCCAGGCTGCGGGCGAATCTCCTTCATTAATAGCCAGAAGTGCCTGAGTGAGCAGGACCCTATCTCGATGTGCCCTGATGCGCACACGACAGACCAACCAGAGACACAGCATAATCCCAAATACACAGCAGACTCCAAAGATTCCTACCCCCACCCACTCCCCAAAGGAGGAAAAGGCAGAAGAGAGCCAAGAGGCAAAATCTCCAAAGGCAACGGGCTCCAGCCCGGCAGCACTCAGTTGCACAATTTGAATAATCCTTTGTGGAATTCCAACTAATACAAAGACTTCGATTAAACACAATTTGAATAATCCTTTGTGGAATTCCAACTAATACAAAGACGTCGATTAAGAATCATCAGGAACATCCAGCTCAGCATCTTCTCTGAAGTTTTCTTCAACAATTCTCGTCAGTCTTGATGGCACCCAGATCGGATCTTGATCCTGACTGGACTACTCACCAACGGTTACCACTCCGTGTGTCGAGTTCTGAATCGGTCCTCCATGCAGGGCGCGAAGTTCCCGGGTTTCGGCACCACTTGCGGCGAGCCGTTTCTGACCGGCAGAATAACGAGCCGCCACACGCAAGATTCTTCTCGTATCACACTTTATTGGAGCACAGCTTGGTTGAAGAAAGATGGAAGGAAGACCCCGCAATCCTATAGCAGTCTGCTTATATAGGGATTAAGAACATGTGTCGCTCTGTGATTGGCTTTCGCCGATGGTGCGATTTGTGAGCCAACATCGGATAGGTCGCTACTTTAAAACCTCATTAGTATACTTAGCGCAAGCGCAGTGGCCACAGGAAGGATGACTCAGCTTATTTCAGCTTCCTGCCGCGTAGCAGTTAGCTGACCGCGCCCTACACCAAGCGAAACACAGCCCACACCTAACACGCACACAATTACAGTGCCAAAAGAGCAAAACTTCCTTAGCAATGAGAGAGCAAGACAAATTCCAATAACACATGCAGGGAAAGTTTGCATGAGTTTATTTCTTATAGTCTACCTCACTTAAAAAAATGCAAAAAATCAAATCAGTGAAAACAAACAATGAGAAGGCTACAAATCTACCTTGTAATTACAAAACTTTCTGATGGTCTCATTTGATCCAATAATAAAATCTAGCATATGAATAAAACCTTTCTAACATTTCTCTACAAATTTTCTTTACAATGATTATTTCCTCTTTATAGAACTTTTAAAATGGCTTAGGTTGTATTTTAAGATTAGCAATAAAAAATTGAAATTTATGAAAAAATACCTTCACAGTATCAAAAAGTGCTATCAATTCATTTATTCAAATATTAGTTACCCTCAATGTGTATTACATTTTACTGGGCATTGAAAATAAAGTATAGAATGGAGAAGATCTTGCTTCAGAGCTTACCGTATTTTGCTTGGTGTTGGGAGTTGGGTGCATTGAAAAGCAAGTAGGCAATTAGTATAACAGATGTTAATTGCTATGATGGTAGAAGTATAGTGTGCCTTCAGAGCACTTAGACAGTACCACTTAATGGAATGGAATTAATAACACAGTGTATTCATTTCCTATTGAGCCTGTAACAAATTGTCATGAGTTTGGTGGCTTGAAACAACTTACTCTCTTTCTGCTCTGGAGTTAATAAGTCTGAAATAGGCTTCCAGGCCTGCCTGCCTGGCTTGAGGGGTGAATCTGTATCATTTGTTTTCTAGCATCTAGAGGCTGCTTATATTCCTTGACTCATGGCCCCTTCCTCTGTGTCTGTCGCTCTCTGTAGTTACATCTTTCTCTTTATTATTAGGACCTTTGTGATTACATTGGGCATGCCTGAAAGTCAATGATATTCTCCTCATCTCAATATTTTTTTAACTTAATTATCAGTCTCTTTTACCATGTGAAGCAACACATTCACAGGTTCTAGGAATTGACATCTTTGGGGGTCATTCTTGCCCACCCAGGAATGAACCTATTTTATATATAAGTTTAATAAAAAATTGTGTTTATTTTATGTTTAACAAGAAAAAGTATTATTCAATAAATGATTCTGTGACAGTTGAATATCTGTTTGGAAAGAAATTGACCATTTAGGTGTTCACCTCACAAATTAATATCAGAAGGAATTCCATGTTGGAATTTTCTGTCTCCAGTGGATTCCACTGAAATAGACCATAATGGGAATGACTCCCCCTAGAGTTTTATAGTATCACCTTACACAACTGACCACCGCAGCACTTTCTTAGGGTAGCAGTGGAAATTACAAAATTCTTCAGAGAAGAAAATGGCAATACATATCAAGATCATTCAATTATGCATACTCTGCTGGTAACTTAACTTTGTTTTTAAGCACATAGTATAGTTTTCTTCATAAGAAACCCTTTATGTACAATAATAACCAACCTAATGTCACATTTAGTGGAGGAGTTTATGAACAATCAAAAACGTCCAACAGTCAAAAACTTCCAACACTTGTAGTTTAAGTACTGAAATATTTTATACCCATTTGATGTAATAATAAAGTGATTAAAATTATCTTACAAGTTTTTTATTGATAATAGAAAATATTTAAATGATAAGGATAAAAACTTCATATATTGGAGACTGTTTAATTGTAGTTATCTCCCATACCTACTTATTTCCTTTGTCTAGCAGTACTCCACCAAAATGCAATAAAAATATATTAATTTACTATGACAAAGAAAAGGGTGGAATTGATAAGCATGCAATAAAATTTCAATAAATGGAACACAGAAAGGAAGTAGAAGTGTGACTAACTCAGAAGGGAATGCAACTCAAGGGTATGACTTTTGAACTTTCTTGTTTCTTTGCATGGTTTCATTCTTTATTTAAAATCTCCAGTGGAACTTTCAGTTCCCAAGTTTATGACACAAAATTTAGGAAAGGGAGGAGGGAGTCATAATATCTGACCTCCTGTGAGTTCTACAGTAGGAGGCATGGCTCTGCCATACCTAACACCAATCTGAGGAAGCCAAAGAAAACAGAGCTACAATCTACATGTCAAGCAATGCTCTATTTTCTCCCTTGGCTACTATATTTTCTTACCCAAGGATACACTTCTGCTTGTTAGAATCTGATAATTTAACTCTTAAAAGAAATTGTTATTCTTCATTTTTTTAACATCTTTATTATAGTATAATTGCTTTACAATGGTGTGTTAGTTTCTGCTTTATAACAAAGTGAATCAGCTATATGTCCCCATATCTCCTCCATCTTGCGTCTCCCTCCCACCCTCCTTAACCCATCCCTCTAGGTGGTCACAAAGCACCGAGCTATTCTCCCTGTGGTATGCGGCTGTTTCCCACTAGCTATATATTTTTACGTTTGGTAGTGTATATATGTCCATGCCACTCTCTCACTTTATCCCAGCTTACCCTTCCCCCTCCCCATATCCTCAAGTCCATTCTCTAGTAAGTCTGGGTCTTTATTCCCGTCTTGCCCCTAGGTTCTTCATGACCATTTTTTTTTGTTGTTTTAGATTTCATATATATGTGTTATCATACAGTATTTGTTTTTCTCTTTCTGATTTACTTCACTCTGTATGACAGACTCTAGGTCCATCCACCTCACTACAGATAACTCAATTTCGTTTATTTAAATTACTGAATAAGATTCCATTCTATATATGTGCCACATCTTCTTAATCCATTCATCTGTTGATGGACACTTAGGTTGCTTCCATGTCCTGGCTATTGTAAATACAGCTGCAATGAACATTTTGGTCCATGACTCCTTTTGAACTATGGTTTTCTCAAAGTATACGCCCAGTAGTGAGATTGCTGGGTCATCTGGTAGTTCTGTTTTTAGTTTTTTAAGGAACCTCCATACTGTTTTCCATAGTGGCTGTATCAATGTACATTCCCACCAACAGTGCAAAGGGTTCCCTTTTCTCCACACCCTCTCCAGCATTTATTGTTTGTAGCTTTTTTGATGATGGCCATTCTGACCAGAATGAGATGATATCTCATTGTAGTTTTGATTTGCATTTCTCTAATGATTAATGTTGTTGAGTATTCCTTGATGTGTTTGTTGGCAATCTGTATATCTTCTTTGGAAAAATGTCTATTTAGGTATTCTGCCCATTTGTAGATCAGGGTGTTTGTTTTTTTGATATTGGGCTGCATGAGCTGCTTGTAAATTTTGGAGATTAATCCTTTGTCAGTTGCTTCATTTGCAAATATTTTCTCCCATATTGAGGGTTGTCTTTTGGTCTTGTTTATTGTTTCCTATGCTGTGCAAAAGCTTTTAAGTTTCATTAGGTCCCATTTGTTTATTTTTGTCTTTATTTCCATTTCTCTAGTAGGTGGATCCAAAAGGATCAGCCTGTAATTTATGTCATAGAGTGCTCTGCCTATGTTTTCCTTTAAGGGTTTGATAGTCTCTGTCTTTACATTTAGATCTTTAATCCATTTTGAGTTTATTTTTGTGTATGGTGTTAGGGAGTGTTCTAATTTCATCCTTTTACATGTAGTTGTCCAGTTTTCCCAGCACCAGTTATTGAAGAGGCTGTCTTTTCTCCACTGTATATTCTTGCCTCCTTTATCAAAGATAAGGTGACCATATGTGTGTGGGTTTATCTCAGGGCTTTCTATCCTGTTCCACTAATATATATTTCTGTTTTTGTGCTAGTACCATACTGTTTTGATTACTGTAGCTTTGTAGCATAGTCTGAAGTCAGGGAGCCTGAATCCTCCAGCTCCATTTTTCAGTCTCAAGATTGCTTTGGCTATTCAGGGTCTTTGGTATTTCCATACAAATTATGAAATTTTTTGTTCTAGTTCTATGAAAAATGCCAGTGGTAGTTTGATAGGGATTGCATTGAACCTGTAGATTGCTTTGGGTAGTATAGTCATTTTCAGTGTTGATTCTTCCAATCCAAGAACATGGTATATCTCTCCATATGTTTGTATCCTCTTTAATTTCTTTCATCAGTGTCTTATAGTATTTCTGCATACAGGTCTTATGTCTCCTTAGGTAGGTTTATTCCTAGATATTTTATTCTTTTTGTTGCAGTGGTAAATGGGAGTGTTTTCTTAATTTCACTTTCAGATTTTTCATCATTAGTGTATAGGAATGCAAGAGATTTCTGTATCCTGCTAATTAATTTTGTATCCTGCAACTTTACCAAATTCACTGATTAGGTCTAGTACTTTTCTGGTAGCATCTTTAGGATTCTCTATGTATAGTATCATGTCAGCTGCAAACAGTGACAGCTTTACTTCTTCTTTTCCGGTTTGGATTCCTTTTATTTCTTTTTCTCTGATTGCTATGGCTAAAACTTCCAAAACTGTGTTGAGTAATAGTGCTGAGAGTGGGCAACCTTGTCTTATTCCTGATCTTAGTGGAAATGGTTTCCGTATTTCACCATTGAGGACGATATTGGCTGTGGGTTTGTCATATATAGCCTTTATTATGTTGAGGAAAGTTCCCTCTATGCCTACTTTCTGGAGGGTTTTTATCATAAATGGGTGTTGAATTTTGTTGAAAGCTTTCTCTGCATCTATTGAGATGATAGTATGGTTTTTATCCTTCAGTTTTTATTATGGTGTATCACATTGCTTGATTTGCATATACTGAAGAATTGTTGCATTCCTGGGATAAAACCCACTTCATCATGGTGTATGATCCTTTTAATGTGCTGTTGGATTCTGTTTGCTAGTATTTTGTTGAGGATTTTTGCATCGATATTCATCAGTGATATTTGCCTGTACTTTTCTTTCTTTGTGACATCTTTGTCTGCTTTTGGTATCAGGGTGATGGTGGACTTGTAGAATGAGTTTGGGGGTGTTCCTCCCTCTGCTATATTTTGGAAGAGTTTGAGAAGGATAGGTGTTAGCTCTTCTCTAAATGTTCAGAATTTGCATATGATAGAATTTGCATATGAAGCCCTCTTGTCCTGGGCTTTGGTTTGTTGGAAGATTTTTAATTACAATTTCAGTTTCAGTGCTTGTGATTGGTCTGTTTATATTTTCTATTTCTTCCTGGTTCAGTCTCAGAAGGTTGTGCTTTTCTAAGAATGCATCCATTTCTTCCAGGTTGTCCATTTTATTGGCATATAGTTGCTTGTAGTAATCTCTCATGATACTTTGTATTTCTGCAGTGTCAGTTGTTACTTCTTTTTCATTTCTAATTCTATTGATTTGAGTCTTCTCCCTTTTTTTCTTGATGAGTCTGGCTAATGGTTTAACAATTTTGTTTATCTTCTCAAAGAACGAGTTTTTAGTTTTATTGATCTTTGCTCTCGTTTCCTTATTTTTTTTTTTTTTCATTTATTTCTGATCTGATCTTTATGACTTCCTTCCTTCTGCTAACGTTGGGGTCTTTTTGTTCTTCTTTCTCTAATTGCTTTAGGTGTAAGGTTAGGTTGTTTATTTGAGTTGTTTCTTGTTTCTTAATGTAGGATTGTATTGCTATAAACTTCTCTCTTAGAACTGCTTTTGCTGCATCCCATAGGTTTTGGGTCAACGTGTTTTCATTGTCATTTGTTTCTAGGTATTTTTTGATTTCCTCTTTGACTTCTTCAGTGATTTCTTTGTTATTTAATGTGTATTGTTTAGCCTCCATGTGTTTGTATTTGTTACACTTTTTTTCCTGTATTTGATATCTAGTCTCATAGCATTGTGGTCAGAAAAGGTACTTGATATGACTTCAATTTTATTTAATTTCCCAGGGCTTGATTTTTGATCCAGGATATGATCTGTCTTGGAGAATGTTCCATGGGCACTTGAGAAGAAAGTGTATTCTGTTGTTTTTGGATGGAATGTCCTATAAATATCAATTAAGTCCATCTTGTTTAATATATCATTTAAAGCTTGTGTTTTTCCTTATTTATTTTCAATTTGGATGACCTGTCCATTGATGAAAGTGTGGTGTTAAGGTCCCCTACTATGATTGTGTTACTGTTGATTTCCCCTTTTATGGCTGTTAGTATTTGCCTTATGTATTGAGGTGCTCCTAAGTTAGGTGCACAAATATTTACAATTGTTATATCTTCTTCTTGGATTGATCACTTGATCATTATGTAGCATCCTTCCTTGTCTGTTGTAATAGTCTTTGTTTTAAACTCTATTTTTGTCTGATATGGGAAATGGTACTCCAACTTTCTTTTGATTTCCATTTGCATGGAATATCTTTTTCCATCCCCTCACTTTCAGTCTCTATGTGTCTGTAAGTGTGAGGTGGGTCTCTTGTAGACAGCATATATATGGGTTTTGTTTTTGTATCCATTCAGCCAGTCTTTGTCTTTTGGTTGGAGCATTTAATCCATTTACATTTAAGGCAGTTATCAATATGTTTGTTCCTTTTACCATTTTTTAAATTGTTTTGGGTTTGTTATTGTAAGTCTTTTCCTTCTCTTTTGTTTCCTGCTAAATGTGTTTAGCATTTGATGTAAAGCTAGTTTGGTGGTGCTAAATTGTCTTTGCTTTTGCTTGTCTGTAAGGGTTTTAATTTCTCCATCAAATCTGAATGAGATCCCTGCTGGGTATAGTAATCTTGGTTGTAGGTTTTTCTCCTTCATCACTTTAAATATGTCCTGCCATTCCCTTCCGGCTTGCAGAGTTTGTTCTGAAAGATCAGCTGTTAACCTTATGGGGATTCCCTTGTGTGTTATTTGTTGTTTTTCCCTTGCTGCTTTTAATATATTTTCTTTTTATTTAATTTTTGATAGTTTGATTAATATGTGTCTTGGCATGTTTCTCCTTGGATTTATCCTGTATGGGACTCTCTGTGCTTCCTGGATTTGATTAAGTATTTCCTTTCCAATATTAGGGAAATTTTCATCTATAATCTCTTCAAATATTTTCTCAATCCCTTTCTTTTTCTCTTCTTCTTCTGGGACCCCTATAATTCGAATACAGGGGCCTTTAAGGTTGTCCCAGAAGTCTCTGAGATTGTTCTCAATTCTTTTAATTCTTTTATCTTTATTCTGCTCTGCAGTAGTTATTTCCAGTATTTTATCTTCCAGGTCACTTATGTATTCTTCTGCCTTAGTTATTCTGCTATTGATCCCTTCTAGAGAATTTTTAATTTCATTTATTGTGTTTTTCATCACTCCTTGTTTGCTCTTAGTTCTTCCTGGTCCTTGTTAAATGTTTCTTGTATTTTCTCCATTCTATTTCCAAGATTTTGCATCATCTTTACTATCATTATTCTGAATTCTTTTTTTAAAATGCTTTTTTATCGTTTGTGTTGTATGCATTATGTTTTGTGGCCCTGTGAATTTTTAAATTCTGTTTCCAAAATTTTAAAGTATATTGCTTATATATAAGTCTTCACATAATTCCTACTAGAAATAATACAATTTTGTGAATACTGTTAAATATATAGGCCAAGTACAAATTACCCTCTGAATATTTACCTGTAAAACATAGAATTTATTGGATATCTTTTGACAGAAGTGTAACATCAGGAAATAGGTATTAAATATTCTGTGTAATAGGAACATTCCTATGTTTATTTGATATTGTCACAGAAAAGCAATTCTTTATATTTTTATTCAATAAGTTATGTTCTAAACATAATGTTGATAACTCACTATTTAGTGAAATCCTCTGAATAAAATTAGCGAGAGTGGGAATCTTTGTCTTGTTTCTGAACTTAGAGGAAATGCTTTCAGCTTTTCACTCTTAAGTATGTTTTAGCAGTGGGCTTGTCATACATGGCCTTCATTATGTTGAGAGATGTTCCCTCTATACACATTTTGAGAGTTTTTATCATAAGTAGATATTAAATTTTGCCAAGTGCGTTTTCTGCATCTATGGTAATTATTTTTTTATTTTGTTGATGTACTATATCACATTGATTTGTGGATGTTGAACCATCCTTCCATCCCTGGATAAATCCCACTTGATTGTGGTATATGATCCTTTTAACATAGTTTTGGATTCAATTTGCTAATGTTTTGTTGAAGGCTTTTGTATCTATATTCATCAGATTTGTTGACCTAGAATTTTCTTTATGATGTCCTCAGATGTCCTCATCTGGTTTTGGTATCAGGCTAATTCTAGCCTCATAATATAAGTGTGGAAATATTTCCTCTTCTGTTTTTTGAAAGAGTTTGAGAAGAATTGGTATTCTTTTTTAAATGCTGGGTATAATTCACCAGTGAAGACATCTGGTCCTGTACTTTTTTTTGTTGAGAGGTTTTTGATTACTGATTACCTTATTTTCTTAAAAATGTAGTACTACAAGTCTATAAGCTATTTTCAGCAACTTCACATTATATAATAATCCTGTAAGTCCAGAAAAAATTCAGACTGCTGCTCAGTAGCACAGGCCAGAACCGTACAGATGGATGTGTGAGATTGACAAAGTTGTGAGGGAGGCTGAAGTAGCATCAAAGAGTATATTGTTAAAAAATCAATAGGACAAAACTAAAACCAATATTGTACAGCAACATCACAAGGGAATAATCCCACTGTGGATCACAGAATTTTGGCATTTACTTTATGCTTTCTCTAGTGACGTTTTAGAACATTTTATTTCAATTAGTATTTAATATTTTCTTTTGAATTTTGGCATGTCACTTGCTATTTTCTTGACTTAACACAGAGACAGAAGTAACCAAGACAGAAGCCAGTCTTTATAACCTAATCTTGAGAATAAACATATATCACTTCCATTGTATGCAGCTGATCACACGGACAAATTCTGGTATAGTGTGAGGGGGAACTACAGGAGAGTGTGAATGCCAGAAAGGGGAAAATTTGGGGGGGGAGCATTTTGGAATCTGGCTATTAAGTACTAAAACCACTTCATACAGATTCACTGTAAAAGTCAAATATGGTTATTGGTATTATTACATAAAAAATGTATGGCTTTATATTCTTTGGCCAGATCATTTAAGTGAGGGAAAGAAGTTTAGTTTCATTTGAGGTCACAAAGTTAATAAGTGTTAACTAATGATAAAGTTTAACATTTTCAATTCAAAGCTCATGATTTTGCTACTGAACACAAAAACAAAAAACAAACTTTCCTCTCCAGTTTGTGTCTGAATATGTACGTACTTATGTATATACATGTCTAGTATTGAGCTCCTGATCTCCCTGATCCAAACCTATTCATCCACTTATCTGTTCTAAATTAATGGCAATTTCATATTTACTTTCTTGAGCCAAAACTTGGAGTCAGTCTTTCTCTTACAGCGCACATACCATCTATAAACACTTCTGAGCTGGACTTTCCAATCACTTCTCTTTACCTCTTTCATTAGTCTAAACTCCATGTGGTCCAATACACCATCACTTCACTCAGATCATTGCAGTAGCTCACTTCAGTGTGTTCTCTGTGCACTAGCCCAAAAGACTGTTAAATGTTAAATCGTCCCATTTCCTGACTAAAATATTTCCCATGACTTCAGGTCATTCCCAGTTAAAGCAAATTCTCCTCAAGGCCCTACACATAAATTTTACATTTCTGATGACTCTCTTATGTTTCTTATTCATTGTATCTCCTATTTCTGTCATTCAGGCCAGGCTTACCTCACTTGTTTGGACTCTTGTCAATTTATCAAACACTCAGGGCCTTTTTACTTGCCTTTCCCTCTGCCTGGTATTCCCTTATCTGAAATTCATTCCTTCCATCAGATTTTTATTCAAATACAAATTCTCAGTGATACCTCCCCCAACCACCCTGTTTATATTGCTTACCCTTTCCCTCCCCAGAACTCTTTCCATCTTCCCTACTGTACCTTTTCCTCAGTAATTAGCAGCCTCCAGTCCCTTATACTATCTGTCTGTTTTTTTCTCCTAATCATAACTTAGCTACACTTGAACATAAACTCTATGAGGCCAGGATTATTATGTTTTGAGTTTTATGTTTTGAAGCAGTTAAGAATTTCTTGGTATTCTTATTAGAAATGATACCAATGTCAGTAATGTTATTCTTACTTTGGTAGACATTCTGGAAGGGAGGAGTGAAGCAAAACAAATACACTTGACTCAATTTCTTGCATGGGGTCACAGTAAACTTTAATCATTTAAGCATGCTTCATTCTATATCAAAGAATTTCTGAGATATAGCAGTGAAAACTAGACAGTAGAGGTCTATCACTTCTATTTTTTTAAGCTAGTTACCTATCCCATGGTATTTTTTATATATATATATATGTATATATGTATATATATAGGTATATACATATATATATTTTGTTGTTGTTGTTGCATTCTCTTTTATTTTTTTCCCACATCTTTATTGGAGTATAATTGCTTCACAATGTTGTGTCAGTTTCTGCTGTACAACAAAATGAAACAGCCGTATGTATACATATATCCCCATATCCCCTCTCTCTTGGGCCTCCCTCCCACCCTCCCTATCCCATCCCTCTAGGTCGTCACAAAGCATCAAGCTGATCACCCTGTTCTATGCAGCAGCTTCCTACTAGCTATTCATTTTACATTTGGTAGTGTATATATGTCAATGTTACTCTCAACTTCATCCCAGCTTCCTCTTCCCTCCAGTGTCCTCAAGTCCATTCTCTATGTCTGGTCTTTATTCCTGTCCCGACCCTAGGTTCATCAGTATGGCTTTTTTAGTTTCTATATATATATGTATTAGAATAAGGTATTTGTTTTTCTCTTTCTGACTTACTTCACTCTGTATGGAAGACTCTATGTCCATCCACCTCACTACAAATAACTCAATTTCGTTCCTTTTTTATGGCTGAGTAATATTCCGTTGTATATATGTGTCACATCTTCTTTATCCATTCATCTGTTGATGGACATTTAGGTTGCTTCCATGTCTTGGCAATTGTAAAAAGTGCTGCAGTGAACATTGTGGCACATGTATCTTTTTGAATTATGGTTTTCTCAGGGTATATGCTCAGTAGTGGGATTGCTGGGTCATCTGGTAGTCCTATTTTTAGTTTTTTAAGGAACCTCCATACTGTTTTCCATAGTGGCTGTATCTACTTACATTCCCACCAATAGTGGAGGAGGGTTCCCTTTTCTCCACACCCTCTCCAGCATTTATTGTTTGTAGAATTTTTGATGATGGCCATTCTGACCAGTGTGAGGTGATACCGCATTGTGGTTTTGATTTGCATTTCTCTAATGATTAGTGATGTTGAGCATCTTTTCATTTATTTGTTGGCCATCTGTATGTCTTCTTTGCAGAATTGCCTATTTAGGTCCTCCACCCATTTTTGGATTTTTTTTTTTTTTGATATTGAGCTGCATGAGCCACTTGTATATATTGGAGATTAATCCTTTCTCAGTTGCTTTGTTTGCAAATATTTTCTCTCATTCTGAGAGTTGTCTTTTTGTCTTGTTTATGGTTTCCTTTGCTGTGCAAAACTTTTAAGTTTCATTAGGTCTAATTTGTTTATTTTTTGTTTTTATTTCCATTTCTCTAGGAGGTGGGTCCAAAAGGATCTTGCTGTGATTTATGTCACAGAAAGTTCTGCCTATGTTTTCCTCTAAAATAGTAAAATACCTAGGAATAAACCTATCTAAGGAGGCAAAAGACCTGTACTCAGAAAACTATAACACACTGATGAAAGAAATCAAAGATGACATAAACAGATGGACAGATATACCATGCTCCTGGATTGCAAGAACGAATATTGTAAAAATGACTATACTACACAAAGCAATCTACATGTTCAATGCAATCCCTATCTAATTACCAATGGCATTTTTCAGAAGAAATTTTACAATTTGTATGGAAACAAAAAAGACCCGAAATAGCCAGAGCAATCTTGAGAAAGAAAAATGGAGCTGGAGAATTCAGGCTCCCTGACTTCAGATTATACTACAAAGCTACAGTAATCAAGACACTATGGTACTGGTACAAAAACAGAAATACAGATCAATGGAAAAGGATAGAAAGCCCAGAGTAATCCCACGCACATATAGTCACCTTATCTTTGACAAAGGAGGCAAGAATATACTTCAATAAGTGGTGATGGGAACACTGGACAGCTACATGTAAAAGAATGAAATTAGAACACTCCCAGCACCATACACAAAAATAAACAGAAAATGGATTAAAGACCTAAACGTAAGGCCAGACTCTATATAATATTTTAATATATTTTATCTCCTAGTAATGTACCAACGTTAATTTCCTTTTTTTTTTTGTGGTACGTGGGCCTCTCACTGTTGTGGCCTCTCCTGTTGTGGAGCACAGGCTCTGGACGTGCAGGCTTAGCAGCCATGGCTCACGGGCCCAGCCGCTCTGCGGCATGTGGGATCTTCTTGGACTGGGGCACAAACCTGTGTCCCCTGCATCAGCAGGCGGACTCTCAACCACTGTGCCACCAGGGAAGCCCTAATTTCCTTTTTTAAAAAAGTTTATTGTGGAAACACAACATGAGATCTACCCTCTTAAAATTTTTCAAGTGTACAATGTGTTATTGTTGACTGTAGGTACAATGTTGAACAGCAGATCTCTAGAGCTGATTCATCTTGCTTCACTAAAACTTGTTCTATGATTAGTAACTCTCCTTTCCCCCTCCCCCCATTCTAGATACCTCATATGATAGGAATCATGGAGAATTTGTCTTACTGTAACTGGCTTATTTCACTTAGCATAATGTACCATGGTATTTTTTTTAACTTTTTATTCCATATTGGAGTATAGTTGATTAACAATGTTGTGTTAGTTTCAGGTGTACAGCAAAGTGATTCAGTTATACATACGCATGTATCTATTCTTTTTCAAATTCTTTTCCCCATTTAGGTTGTTACATAATATTGAGCAGAGTTCCCTGTGCTATACAGTAGGTCCTTGTTGGTTATCCATCTTAAATATAGCAGTGAAGGGTGGGGGCTGGGGCGCATAGTTACAGAGTTTGGGATTGACATTATATCACTTCTATATATATATTTTTTTGCGGTATGCGGGCCTCTCACTGTTGTGGCCCCTCCCATTGCAGAGCACAGGCTCCAGACGCGCAGGTTCAGTGGCCATGGCTCACAGGCCCAGCCGCTCCGCGGCATGTGGGATCTTCCCAGACTGGGGCACGAACCCGTGTCCCCTGCATTGGTAGGCGAACTCTCAACCACCGCGCCACCAGGGAAGCCCATCACTTCTATTTTAAGGCAAAATGAAACATTTCTATTTTGAAGTTGAAAAACTGGTAGGAAAAAAAAGATGAATGCAACATGTAATGGCCACATCTGAAAAATTGATACATTACCACCAACATTGAAAATCCTAAAATCATTCCCACTGGACTTCAGTTATTGACTCCAACAAAATTAGTGTACTGTCTGCAATCATTACGGTGGTTAAAAAAATTAAAAATAAATCTGGTATTAACTGTCAAAAGAAATTTCAAAGCAGATTGGATTCCTGAGATGATAAAAACAAGGAGTCAATGATTCTATTGATTTTTTTTTTCTGGGGGGGTGAGGGAGGAAAGGAAGGATGAAAGAATAAAAGAATGAAGGCACTCATTAAATAGATTAATAATACATTGAAAAACTATTTAAATTCTTTTTAGATTCAATATCTGACACTGAAATCATAAATAAATATGAAATGGACAGGTGCCCACATTTCTTAACACCATGGTTATTTACTCTTAAAACAAATCAGGTAATTGATGATGAAATTAAATTCATCTTATAATCACTTATTGGTTAATTGAGACTCTTCATCCCTTGCTAGAAATGTTTCAGGGAAAGAGAAAGGAAGAAATATTGTAGAAAGGCAATTTTTGGAATACCTGCTATGTTTCATGTTCTTATAGATAATAACATACTTAAAAAGTCATATTTGAGCGGTTTTGTGCTATCAGTTTTAATGATGAAATGGGGTTGAAATCGTTTATGTAAACTGCCTAAATCTAGTAAGTAGCAGTTAGAATTTGATAAATTATGTTGAATTCCCAAAATTATTTTCTACCCATACTGCATTATCTTCCACATTAAGATTAAAAAGCAGGAATGATGTGACTAATAAAAGATGAATTTCCAAACTATAGAAACAGCTTAAACAGCTGAATATCAAAACCCAACAACCCAATCCAAAAATGGACAGAAGACCTAAGTAGATATTTCTCTGAAGAAGATATACAGATTGCCAAACGGCACATGAAAAGATGCTCAGCTTCGTAATTATTAGGGAAATGCAAATCAAAACCACAATGAAGTGTCACCTCACACAGGTCAGAATGGCCAACATCAAAATGTCTACAGTGGAGTCTAGTATATACTATATATTAAATATCTAAATAGATGTAAATCATAATCATATGCTTAATGATCCATAATTATCAACCAAGACATTAAATATAATCAAGTAAAATTGAATAAAAAATGCATGAATGTTAAAGGCTCTTCTCAGTTATATGAAACCTATAATCTTAACACATGTGACTTCTGTGAATTTAACACTTTATTCAAGGGTAAAATATCCATTGAATAAAGCAAACTTGAAATTTAGATGAGGTAAAGATCTTGTTCTTCTCATTTTATTAAAACTCCTGAGAGAAACAACAACAAAAATAATAACCTAAATTTTAATCCTTTTATGTATAAGAAAATATAAAAGACAATAAATGGGTTAAAGTTATATAACAAAGTAATCTTTCAAATCAATATGAAAAACAAAAAATAATTGGGGGGAAATTGAGTAAATATGAGTAAATTCAACCTTAAATCATCGTCACTGAAATTGAAAACTGAAATGTTCAAATATTGAATTTTTAAATTCTAATAATTAGTAAGTGAAAAAAATACAGTGAGAAAGAACTTCCATTTCATGTTGGTGTAAGAAAAGTCAGGTACTTCCAGGAAGGATATTTAATATGTACATCACTTGCCTCCTTTGTGTTTAATTCTTTTACCTGGATAATTTGACTTCTACAAATGTATCTTTAATCTTCAGTGTGAATAATCTCAAAGTCTAATCTTGAATGTAAACAAATCCTTTTGTACAAGATTTTCATTAGTGTTACTGTTAGAAGGGGAACATGGCTTATTAAACCTCAATATGTAGAAATATGAGGCATGGTTACAAAGAATTATTGTGGCAGGCTTAAAAAAAATAAGCCAGATACAAAATGTTGTATGACTTTATATTAAAAGCTATGCCTAGAAAATAGCTAGATTAAATATGTTAACATTATTTTAACCATCATGACATTTTGGGGGGTCAGGTTATCCTTATTTTCCTTTTATATTATAAATGTTCAACATAGGACAAATTATTTTTATAATCAAAACTCTAAAAATGATTTTATAATCTTGTCCTCACTCTTCTTTCAGCAAGCATGCCTTCATCTTTTTCTTCTGTTAATTGGGAGTAGGTAGGAACACTCAGGTATCTTGTAATCTTCCTTGCTGCTCATCCCCAGTATTCAGTCAGTTACCAACACAGTTTGAATCAAGCTCATATACCTCTTTAATCTATGTTCCCTGCTTTCTTTCTTTTCTTTTTTTTTTGCTGTTATATATATATTTTTAAATTAATTAATTAATATATTTCTGGCTGCATTGGATCTTCACTGCTGCACGTGAGCTTTCTCTAGTTGTGGTGAGTGGGGGCTACTCTTCGTTGCGGTGCATGGGCTTCTCATTGCAGTGGTTTCTCTTGTGGAACACGGGCTCTAGGTGAGCAGGCTCAGTAGTTGTGGTGCACAGGCTTAGTTGCTCTGCAGCATGTGGGATCTTCCTGGACCAGGGATCGAACCTGTGTCCCCTGCATTGGCAGGCGGATTCTTAACCACTGAGCCACCAGGGAAGTCCCCTATGTTCCCTACTTTCTATTCCCACTGCCATTGCTTTGGTTCAGTGCATTCAGTTTTTCATGGGAATGTTAAAATAGCCTCCAACTGGTTTCGTTGGTTACAGTCCAGCTCCACCTCCTGCTTTTCCCTCAATTCCTCTTCCAAGCTGCTGCCAGAAGAATATTTCTACAACACAATCTTGGTCATGCCATTGTCCTGACTTTAAAAACAGATAACTTTCCACATTTTGACTAGATTAAACACTTTACCATGTCATTCAAGCTTTCACAAATCAGGCTTCAGTTTACCTCTACTGATTTCTCCTAAGCCTAACTTCAGCACACATACACATGTATGCATACACACACAAGCACATATCATAGACCTTATAGAGGGTCCAACTATTCTAATTGCCATTTTCAAACACTCCATGCACTTTCATTTGTATGAATTTGTTTTTTCTTGACACGTTCTTCTGAGTCTTGCAAAAATCTTATTTTTCAAATCACAGTTTAAAAATTACCTATTCTATAGTACACAAAAACATTAAGCACATTTTTCAATGCTCCCAGAGTATTTTCTATACAGCTATATTTTACACTGCATAATAAACTGCTCTTTGCTCATCCTTACCACTGATGGCTAGCTATACAATTAGTACCTAGAAGGAAGAGATTTTATCTTATTCACCTTTGTATCTTCAAGTCCTGAACAGTATATACATATAGGAGATGTTCAACAGTTTGAGTGAAATCTGATAAAACAACAATTTGTGAGTCCACTCTGAATAAATTAGTGCCATTAGGCAACAACTCATTTATACAAATGCTATGATAAATTCGTTTAAAAAATATTTATTTTTTTTAAATAACTTTATTGGAGTATAATTGCTTTAAATGGTGTGTTAGTTTCTGCTTTATAACAAAGTTAATTAATTATACATATACATTTGTTCCCATATCTCTTCCCTCTTGCATCTCCCTCCCTCCCACCCTCCCTATCCCACCCCTCTAGGTGGTCACAAGCCACCAGAGCTGATATCCCTGTGCTATACGGTTGCTTCCCACTAGCTATCTATTTTATGTTTGGTAGTGTATATATGTCCATGTCACTCTCTCACTTTGTCACAGCTTACCCTTCCCCCTCCCCATATCCTCAAGTCCATTCTCTAGTAGGTCTGTGTCTTTATTCCTCTCTTACCCCTAGGTTCTTCATGACCTTTTTTTTTTTTCTTAGATTCCATATATATGTGTTATGGTATATGGTATTTCTTTTTCTCTTTCTGACTTACTTCACTCTGTATGACAGACTCTAGGTCCATCCACCTCACTACAAATAGCTCAATTTGGTTTCTTTTTATGGCTGAGTAATATTCCATTGCATATATGTGCCACATCTTCTTTATCCATTCATCTGTTGATGGACACTTAGGTTGCTTCCATGTCCTGGCTATTGTAAATAGAGCTGCAGTGAATATTTTGGCACATGACTCTTTTTGAATTCTGGTTTTCTCAGGGTATATGCCCAGTAGTGGGATTGCTGTGTCATATGGTAGTCCTATTTTTAGTTGTTTAAGGAACCTCCATACTGTTTTCCATAGTGGCTGTATCAATTTACATTTCCAGCAACAGTGCAAGAGTGTTCCCTTTTCTCCACACCCTCTCCAGCACTTATTGTTTGTAGATTTTTTGATGATGGCCATTCTGACTGGTGTGAGATGGTATCTCATTGTAGTTTTGATTTACATTTCTCTAATGATTAATGATGTTGATCATTCTTTCATGCGTTTGTTGGTAATCTGTATATCTTCTTTGGAGAAATGTCTGTTTAGGTCTTCTGCCCAATTTTGGATTGGGGTGTTTGTTTTATTGATATTGAGCTGCATGAGCTGCTTCTAATTATGGAGATTAATCTTTTGTCAGTTGCTTCATTTGCAAATATATTCTCCCATTCTGAGGGTTGTCTTTTTGTCTTGTTTATGGTTTACTTTGCTGTGCAAAAGATTTTAAGTTTCATTAGGTCCCATTTATTTGTTTTTATTTCCATTTCTCTAGGAGGTGGGTCCAAAAGGATCTTGCTGTGATTTATGTCATAGAGTGTCCTGCCTATGTTTTCCTCTAAGAGTTTGATAGTGTCTGCCCTTACATTTAGGTGTTTATTCCATTTTGAGTTTATTTTTGTGTATTGTGTTAGGGAGTGTTCTAATTTCATAGTTTTACATGTAGCTGTCCAGTTTTCCCAGCACCACTTATTGAAGAGGCTGTCTTTTCTCCACTGTATATTCTTGCTTCCTTTATCAAAGATAAGGTAACCATATGTGCGTGGGTTTTTCTCAGGGCTTTCTATCCTGTTCTGTTGATCTATATTTCTGTTTTTGTGACAGTACCATACTGTCTTGATTACTGTAGCTTTGGGATTTATTCCAGGAATGCAAGGATTTTTCAATATATGCAAATCAATCAATGTGATACACCATATTAACAAAGTGAAGTAGAAAAAACACATGATCATCTCAATCGATACACAGAGAAAGCTTTTGACAAAATTCAACACCCATTTATGATAAAAACCTTCCAGAAAGTAGGCATAGAGGGAACGTTCCTCAGCATAATAAAGGCCATATATGACAAACCTGCAGCCAACTTCGTCCTCAATGGTGAAAAACTGAAACCATTTCCACTAAGATCAGGAACAAGACAAGGTTGCCCCCTCTCACCACTCTTATTCAACATAGTTTTGGAAGTTTTAGCCACAACAATCAGAGAAGAAAAAGAAGTAAAATGAATCCAAATTGGAAAAGAAGAAGTAAAGCTGTCACTGTTTGCAGATGACATGATATTATACATACAGAATCCTAAAGATGCTACCAGAAAACTACTAGAGCTAATCAATTGAATTTGGTAAAGTAGCAGAATACAAAATTAATGCACAGAAATCTCTGGCATTCCTATACACTAATGATGAAAAATCTGAAAATGAAATTAAGAAAACACTCCCATTTACCATTGCAACAAAAGGAATAAAATATCTAGGAATAAACCTACCTAAGGAGACAAAAGACCTGTATGCAGAAAATTATAAGACACTGATGAAAGAAATGAAAAATGATACAAATAGATGAAGAGATATACCATGTTATTGGATTGGAAGAATCAACATTGTGAAAATGACTCTACTACACAAAGCAATCTACAGACTCAGTGCAATCCCTATTAAACTACCAATGGCATTTTTCACAGAACTAGAACAAAAAATTTCACAATTTGTATGGAAACACAAAACATCCCGAATAGCCAAAGCAATCTTGAGAACGAAAAATGGAGCTGGAGGAATCAGGCTCCCTGATTCAGACTATACTATAAAGATAAATACTTTATTTGAACTGAATATTGCCGTACATGTTATAGATTTCTTTTTAAAATTCTATGTATTTTATTACCTATTGCTCTTACTCTCATTTACTACTTGACACCCTGCAATCTGCCTTTGAGTCCCACAATTTGATGGGCAATACTCTCCTTAAGGTGTCCATTCACATTGCCAAATCCAGTGATCCCACTTACCTCATTTTGACTAATTTCTATTATTTTTTGGTCATTTTTTCCTTACATGAACATGCTTCAGCATTTGTGTCTCTTAAGCACTTCCTCAATTTTGAAACTGTAACTCCCTTTGGGGATTCCCTACCCCTCACATTACTTACATTTTTCTAATACTCTGGCCATTAATTCTCTGCCTGCTTTGAGGATTCCATTTTTCCTTTCAGTCCTTAAAATATTGGTTATCACTTGAGCTTCTATTTTGTGTACTCATTATCCCTTCTTTTCAATGTAGCCCCCTTCTAATTAGTCTTCAGTATTGCAGGTCAACAATTTTTTATAAAATTAAACTTGATAGAGAACTGAACCAATTGACAAACCCTAATGGTAACCATAAATTTGTTTCTGTAAACACTTTTCTTATGAAATGTGCTACAACAAAAGAAGATATGTAAGTGATAAACAGTAGATACATCAGCACTTAAGATTTAATCCAGTAGTCAGAGTTTAGGAATTACGTTAATCACAATACATAGTGCATTGCCCCCAACACTTCTGATCACTTTCTTCACTTTTTTCCTTTGACTCATCTAAAATGAGTCATCATCTAAATGCTAAAAATGCTCTGGATTTTACCCTTTCCTTTTTTCATCTTTTTTTTTTTTGTTAATCTCCTACAACTATAATTTCCATGAAGGTGGGAATCTTTTTCTGTTCTCATCTATTTTACTCACTGTCATACCTAAGATTCTAGAGTGATTCCTGGCACATGGTAGGTATTCAATTCACCTCTTTTGAACAAGTAAATGTATGAATGTAACACCTTATATCTCAATTCCTGAAACTATGACGCTTTATTGGTCTCCCTGTGCCTTAGTCTCTTCACAATATTTCACAAAATTGAATTAACCCGGAGCAGAATTTTGTACTGCTATTAAGGAATACAGTCTCTAGGGAAATTCATTAAAGCTGAGGCTCTGCTCGCTCAATTCAATTTCCTCATTCCTTAAGGAAATCATGAGCCTCACTAGCCTAGATCTGATGTTCCTTCTGCTTGGCTAAACCATCCTCCACCGCCTGATGTTGCTTGGTACTGCTCCTCTATTTTCATTTCTTCCACTACCCTGGGTATTCAAGTCAGCACTGCATGCCTCTTTCTCTGCCAGGCTGGACTCAAAGATAATGAAATCCTCTGTCCCTGTACTAACAGTGTTACTATTTTGGGGGTGTGAAAGGGCAAATCGTATTTCCTTTGATAATAATAACTGGTCAGGGAAGTTCAAGGAGGTAGCATAAACAATCAAAGGGGGTTAGGTTTTGGGGTGATGAAATGGCAGAGAATGATAGAAATACCCTTACCTTTTAATCATTTTCTTGATTCATATAATTGAATACTATAGCAATTTAAATTTAAGACTTTATATGTTGAAAAAATAATGAAACATACAAACACATCTAAAAGATAACAAATGGCCTGATATTTATAACATTGCCTTAAGTAGGAAACAAGAGTAAAAAGTGTTCTCAACAGCAATAAATGAGACACAGAAACAGGGAAAAATCTCACTCCTACATTACTCAGGAAACATTAGAAAGACAAACACAAACATCAGAATGGAGGTAAAAATCGACTACTACCAATGGCTGGAACTTTTGAAAGAGGAGTACAAACGATGAAGAATTCCATCCACTATAGGAATACAAGGTGAACTATTTTAAACACTCAATCATGATAGTAAAATTCAGATGCCAGCTAAGATACTCTTCCTCAGTGTCCAAATAAATCACCTTAAATCATATTGTGTGCTGATGGGTGTTTGGAGATCTTCCAGTCATGCTGGAGATTGTATAGGGAGGACAGAGAAGGGTGCAGTTTTCTTTGAGTCACTTCTAGGTTTAAATGTCTGCTTCTATAAAATTGAATCACTGAGTGCATCACTTAATCCCCCCAGCTGTGTACCATTCTGCTGCTGATAGCTCCAGATGAGACATGAATCTTGCATTTAATTTCCCTTGGCAAACATAACTCATCCAAGGTTTGTGTTTGTGTGTGTGTCTGTGTGTGTGTATGCACATGGCAGAATTTTCTTGAGTTTTGGGACACTGTGGATTTATCCATTATTAGATTGCTTGACTTTCTTTCTTCCTGTAAATACTCCCTTCACGTATGGCCTTCCTCTATAATTTTCTGAATATGTATCCCTCTGAAGATCCCTGAAACTAGGTTCTACAGTCTTCATTTCACAATTTAACTTTCTACTCCTACGCACTATGGCTACTCACTTCTGTGTATCCTTGAACTCATCAGTGGGCTATACTAATAATCATCAATCACAAGACACAATAACTATTAAAGATTTTTATATATCCCACTCTCCATTGACCAATATGCCAAAGTGAAGGTGAATAAATACAGATTTTTATATCATCAATCTGAATAATTACAACGTTCCCCATAGATGGCAGAAGTAACTACATATGTTTAGCTTCTTTTGTTTTTAGCATCTTTATTGGAACATAATTGCTTTACAATGGTGTGTTAGTTTCTGCTTTATAACAAAATGAATCACCTATATATATACATATATCCCCATATCTTCTCCCTCTTGCGTCTCCCTCCCACCCTTCCAAACTCACCCCTCTAGGTGGTCACAAAGAACCAAGCTGATCTCCATGTGCTATATGGCTGCTTCCCACTACCTATCTATTTTATATTTGGTAGTATATGTAAGTCCATGCCACTCTCTCACTTTGTCGCAGCTTCCCCTTCCCCCTCCCTGTGTCCTCAAGTGCATTCTCTACATCTACAACTTTACGCTGCTCCCGCCCGTAGGTCCTTCAGAACCTTTTTTTTTTTTTTTTTTTTAAGATTCCATATATACGTGTTAGAACATGGTGTTTGTATTTCTCTTTCTGACTTACTTCACTCTGTATGACAGACTCTAGGTCCATCCACCTCACTACAGATAACTCGATTTCATTTCTTTTAATGGCTGAGTAATATGACATTGTATATATGTGCCACATCTTCTTCATCTATTCATATGTCGATGGACAATTAGGTTGCTTCCATGTCCTGGCTATTGTGAATAGAACTTCAATGAACACTGTAGTCCATGACTCTTTTTGAATTCTGGTGTTCTGAGGTTATATGCCCAGAAGTGGGATTGCTGGGTCATATGGTAGTTCTATTTGTAGATTTTTAAGGAACCTCCATACTGTTCTCCATAGTGGCTGTATCAATTTACATTCCCACCAACAGTGCAAGAGGGTTCCCTTTTCTCCATACCCTTTCCAGGATTTATTGTTTCTAGATTTTTTGATGATGGCCATTCTGACCAGTGTGAAGTGACACTTCATTGCAGTTTTGATTTGCATTTCTCTAATGATTAGTGATGTTGAGCATCCTTTCATGTATTTCTTGACAATCTGTATATCTTCTTTGCAGAAATGTATATTTAGGTCTTCTTCTGTCCAGTTTTGGATTGGGTTGTTTGTTTATTTGATATTGAGTTACATGAGCTGCTTGTAAATTTTGGAGGTTAACCCTTTGTCAGTTGCTTCATTTGTAAATATATTCTCCCATTCTGAGGGTTGTCTTCTTGTCTTGTTTATGGTTTCCTTTGCTGTGCAAAAGCTTTTAAGTTTCATTAGGTCCCATTTGTATATTTCTGTTTTTATTTCCATTTCTCTAGGAGGTGGGTCCAAAAGGCACTTGCTGTGATTTATGTCATAGAGTGTTCTGCCTATGTTTTTCTCTAAGAGTTTTATAGTATCTGACCTTTCATTTACGTCTTTAATCCATTTTGAGTTTATTTTTCTGTATGGTGTTAGAGAGTTTTCTAAATTCATTCTTTTACAAGTAGCTTTCCAGTTTTCCTAGCACCACTTGCTGAAGAGGTTGTCTTTTCTCCATTGTATATCTTGCCTCCTTTATCAAAGATAAGGTGACCATATGTGCATGGGTTTATCTCTGGGCTTTCTATCCTGTTCCATTGATCTATATTTCTGTTTTTGTGCCAGTACCATAATGTCTTGATTACTGTAGCTTTGTAGTACAGTCTGAAATCCGGGAGCCTGATTCCTCCAGGTCCGTTTTGCTTTCTCAATATTGCTTTGGCTATTCAGGGTCTTTTGTGTTCCATACAAATTGTGGAATATTTTGTTCTAGTTCTGTGAAAAATGCCATTGGTAGACTGATAGGCATTGCACTGAATCTAGATTGCTTTGAGTACTATAGTCATTTTCACAATGTTGATTCTTCCAATCCAAGAACATGGTATATCTCTCCATCTGTTTGTATCATCTTTAATTTGTTTCCTTAGTGTCTTATTTTTCTCTGCATACAGGTCTTTTGTCTCCATAGGTAGGTTTATTCCTAGGTATTTTATTCTTTTTGTTGCAGTGGTAAATGGTAGTGTTTCCTTAATTTCTCTTTCAGATTTTTCACCATTAGTGTGTAGGAATGCAAGAGGTTTTTGCGCATTAATTTTGTATCCTGCTACTTTACCAATTCGTTGATTAGCTCTAGTAGTTTTCTGGTAGCATCTTTAGGATTCTCTATGTATAGTATCATGTCAGCTGCAAACAGTGACAATTTTAGTTTTTCTTTTCCAATTTGGATTCCTTTTATTTCTTTTCCTTCTCTGATTGCTGTGGCTAAATCTTCCAAAACTATGTTGAATAATAGTGGTGAGAATGGACAACCTTGTCTTGTTCCTGATCTTAGTGGAAATGGTTTCAGTTTTTCACCATTGAGAACTATTTTGGCTGTGGGTTTGTCATATATGGCCTTTATTATGTTGAGGTAAGTTCCCTATATGCCTACTTTTGGAGGGTTTTTATCATAAATAGGTGTTGAATTTTGTCCAAAGCTTTTTCCGCATCTATTGAGATGATCATATGGTTTTTATCCTTAAATTTGTTAATATGGTGTATCACATTAATTGATTTGAGTATATTGAAGAATCCTTGCATTCCTGGGATAAACCCCACTTGATCATGATGTATGATCCTTTTAATGTGCTGTTGGATTCTGTTTGCTAGTATTTTATTGAGGATTTTTGCCTGTATGTTCATCAGTGATATTGGCCTGTAGTTTTCTTTCTTTGTGACATCTCTGTCTGGTTTTGGTATCAGGGTGATGGTGGCTTTGTAGAATGAGTTTAGGAGTGTTCCTCTCTCTGCTATATTTTGGAACAGTTTGGGAACGATAGGTGTTAGCTCTTCTGTAAATGTTTAGTAGAATTCACCTGTGAAGCCCTCTGGTCCTGGGCTTTGGTTAGTTAGAAGATTTTTAATCACAGTCTCAATTTCAGTGCTTGTGATTGATCTGTTTATATTTTCTTTTTCTTTCTGGTTCAGTCTTGGAAGCCTGTGATTTTCTAAGAATTTGTCCATTTCTTCCAGGTTGTCCATTTTATTGGCATATAGTTGCATGTAGTAATCTCTCATGACCCTCTGTATTTTTGCAGTGTCAGTTGTTACTTCTCCTTTTTCATTTCTATTTCTATTGATTTGAGTCTTCTCCCTTTTTTTCTTGATGAGTCTGGCTAATGGTTTATCAATTTTGTTTATCTTCTCAAGAACCAGTTTTTAGTTTTATTGATTTTTTCTATTGTTTTCTTCATTTCTTTCTTTTTTTTTCATTTATTTCTGTTCTCTTCTTTATGTTTTCTTTCCTTCTGCTAACTTTGGGGTTGTTTTGTTCTTCTTTCTCTAATTGATGTAGGTGTAATGTAAAATTGTTTATTTGAGGTGTTTTTTGTTTCTTGAGGTAGGATTGTATTGCTATAAACTTCCCTCTTAGAACTGCTTTTGTTGCATCAAATAGGCTTTGGGTTTTCATGTTTTCATTTTCATTTCTTTCTAGGTATGTTTTGATATCCTGTTTGGTTTCTTCAGTGATCTCTCCATTATTTAGTAGTGTATTGTTTAGCATCCATGTGTTTGTATTTGTTACACTTCTTTTCCTGTAATTGATATCTAGTCTCATAGCGTTATGGTCAGAAAAGATAACTTGATACGATTTCAATTTTCTTAAATTTACCAAGGCTTGATATTTGACCCAAGATATAATCTATCCTGGAGAATGTTCCATGAGCACTTGAGAAGAAAGTGTATTCTGTTGTTTTTGGATGGAATGTCATAAATATCAGTGAAGTCCATCTTGTTTAATGTATCATTTAAAGCTTGTGTTTCCTTATTTATTTTCATTTTGGATGATCTGTCCATTGGTGAAAGTGGAGTGTTAAAATCCCCTATTATAGTTGTGTTACTATCAATTTCTCATTTTTTGGCTGTTAGCAGGTGCCTTATATATTGTGGTGTTCCTATGTTGGGTGTATAAATATTTACAATTGTTATATCTTTTTCTTGCATTGATCCCTTGATCATTATGTAGTGTCCTTCTTTGTCTCTTGTAATAGTCTTTGTTTTAATGTCTAATTTGTCTGATATGAGAATTGCTACTCCAGCTTTCTTTTGATTTCCACTTACATGGAATATCTTTTTCCATTCCCTCACTTCCAGTTTGTATGTGTCCTTAAGTCTGAAGTGGTTCTCTGGTAGACAGCATATATATGGGTCTTGTTTTTGTATCCATTCAGCCAATCTATGTCTTTTGGTTGGAGCATTTACTCCATTTACATTTATGATAATTTTTGATATGTATGTCCTACTACAATTTTCTTAATTGTTTTGGGATTTTTATTGTAGGTCTTTTCCTTCTCTTGTGTTTCCTGCCTAGAGAAGTTCCTTTGGCATTTGTTGTAAAGGTGGTTGGTGGTGCTGAAATCTCTTAGCTTTTGTCGTCTGTAAATGTTTCAGTTTCTCTGTCAAATCTGAATGAGGTCCTTGCTGGGTAGAGTAATCTTTGTTGTAGGTTTTTCCCTTTCCTCACTTTAAATATGTCCTTCCACTCCCTTCTGGCTTGCAGAATTTCTGCTGAAAGTTCAACTTTTAACCTTATGGGGAATCCCTCGTATGTTAGCTGTTGTTTTTCCCTTAGTGGTTTTTATGTTTTCTCTTTGTATTTAATTTTGATACTTTGATTAATATTTGTCTTGGCATGTTTCTCCTTGGATTTTCCTGTATGGTACTCTCTGCGCTTCCTGGACTTGATTGACTATTTCCCTTCCCATATTAAGGAAGTTTTCAACTATAATTGCTTCAAATGTTTTCTCACTCCCTTTCGTTTTCTCTTCTTCTTCTGGGACCCCTATAATTTGAATGTTGGTGTGTTTAATGTTGTCCCAGAGGTCTCTGAGACTGTCCTCAATTCTTTTCATTCCTTTTTCTTTATTCTTCCATACAGTATTTATTTCCACTATTTTATCTTCTAGGTCATTTACCCGTTCTTCTGCCTCAATTATTGTGCTATCGATTCGTTCTAGAGAATTTTTTATTTCATTTTTTGTATTGTTTATCATTGTTTGTTTTCTCTTTAGTTCTTCTATGTCGTTGTTAAACGTTTCTTGTATTCATTCTATTTCCAAGATTTTGCAATCATCTTTATTATTATTACTCTGAATTTTTTTTTCAGGTAGACTGCCTATTTCTTCTTCATTTATTTGGTTTACTGGGTTTTTACCTTGCTTCTTCATCTACTGTGTTTTTCTCTGTCTTCTCATTTTGCCTAACTTACTGTGTTTGGGGTCTCCTTTTCGCAGGCTGCAGGTTCATAGTTCCTGCTGTTTTTGGTGTCTGCTCCCAGTGGCTAAGGTTGGTTCAGTGGGTTGTGTAAACTTCTTGGTGGAGGGTACTGGTGCCTGTGTTCTGGTGGATGAGGCTGGATCTTGTCTTTTTGGTGGGCAGAACTGCGTCCAGTAGTGTGTTTTGGGGTGTCTGTGACCTTATTATGATTTTAGGTGCCTCCCTTCTAATGTGTGTGGTTGTGTTCCTGTCTTGCTAGTTGTTTGGCATAGGGTGTCCAGAACTGTATCTTGCTGGTTGTTTAGTGGAGCTGACTCTTATCGTTTAGATGGAGATCTCTGGGAGAGCTTTCGCCATTTGATAGTACAAGAAGCCAGGAGGTCTCTGCTGGACCAGTGTCCTGAACTCGGCTCTCACACCTCAGATGCACAGGCCTGACACCCGGCTTGAGCACCAAGACCCTGTCAGTCACACAGGTCAGAGAAAAAGGGAGAAAGAAAGAAAGAAAGAAAAAATAAATAAAATTGTTATTAAGATAAAAAAATAATTACTAAAAATAAAAAAATTAAAAGTAAAAAAAAAGAAAAAGAAAGAAGAAAAGAGAGAAAGAACAAAGAGAGCAGCCAAACCAAAGAACAAATCCACCCGTGGTAACAAGTGCTAAAAACTACTAAAAAAAAAAAAAGGACAGACAGAACCCTAGGACAAATGGTAAAAGCAAAACTATACAGACAAAATCACACAAAGAAGCATACACATACACACTCACAAAAAGAGAAAAAGGAAAAAAAATATATATATATTTAAAAAAAAAAGGAGGACAAGAGCAACCTAATCAATAAACAAATCTACCAATGATAATAAGCTCTAAATACTAAACTAAGATAAACTTAAATTTAGGAACAAATTAGATGCAGAAAGCAAACACCAAATCTACAGTTGCTCCCAACGTCCACCGCCTCAATTTTGGTGTGATTCATTGTCTATTCATGTATTCCAGAGATGCAGGATACATCAAGTTGACTGTAGAGATTTAATCCACTGCTCCTGAGGCTGTTGGGGAAAATTTCCCTTTCTCTTCTTTGTTCGCACAGCTCCTGGGGTTCAGCTTTGGATTCGGCCCCGCCTCTGCGTGTAGGTCGCCTGAGGGCATTTGTTCTTCGCTCAGACAGGACGGGATTAAAGGAGCAGCTGATTCGGGGGCTCTGGCTCACTCAGGCCATGGGGAGGGTGGGGTACAGAATGAGGGGCAAACCTGCGGCGGCAGAGGCAGGCATAATGTTGCAACAGCCTGAGGTGCACTGTGTGTTCTCCCAGGGAAGTTTTCCCCGGACCACGGGAGGGACCCTGGCAGTGGTGGGCTGAACAGGCTCCCGGGAGGGGAGGTGTGGATAGTAACCTGTGCTTGCACACAGGCTTCTTGGTGGCTGCAGCAGCAGCCTTTGCGTCTCATGCCTGTCTCTGGTGTCCGCGTTGATAGCTGTGGCTCGTTCCCATCTCTGGATCTCGTTTAGGCGGTGCTCTGAATCCCCGCTCCTCACGCACCCCGAAACAATGGTCTCTTGCCTCTTCGGCAGCTCCAGACTTTTTCCCGGACTCCCTCCCGGCTAGCTGTAGTGCACTAGCCCCCTTCAGGCTGTGTTCACGCAGCCAACCCCAGTCCTCTCCCTGGGATCTGACCTCCGAAGCCCAAGCCTCAGCTCCCAGCCCCCACCCATCCCAGCGGGTGAGTAGACAAGCCTCTCAGGCTGGTGAGTGATGTTTGGCACTGATCCTCTGTGCGGGAATCTCTCTGCTTTGCCCTCTACACCCCTGTTGCTGTGCTCTCCTCCGTGGCTCCGAATCTTCCTCCCTGCCACCCCCCATCTCCGCCAGTGAAGGGGCTTCCTAGCGTGTGGAAACTTTTCTTCCTTTACAACTCCCTCACCGAGGTGCAGGTCCCATCCCTATTCTTTTGTCTCTGTTTTTTCCTTTTTTGCTCTACCCAGGTATGTGGGGAGTTTCTTGCCTCTTGGGAAGTCTGAGGTCTTCTGCCAGCGTTCAGTAGGTGTTCTGTAGGAGCTGTTCCACACGTAGTTGTATTTCTGTTGTATTTGTGTGGAGGAAGGTGATCTCCATGTCTTACTCCTCTACGATCTTGAAGATCTCTATATGTTTAGCTCTTGATTAACACTTTCCTTTTTTATAGCAGGCCTTATATTTGACAGATACAGTCCTATTAGTAACGATGACGAGAGCAATTATCAGGCACTTCCTTTGGGCCAGCCACTGCCAAGTATACTATATTCATAAGTACAACTACTATGAGCATTTTGCAGATATGAAAATCTTGCTGATTAAGAAATGTGGAGATGATTACTTTTTAGATTTCTGATCACACAGTGTTTTAAAACAAAACCCTTAATGTTCTTAATCTTTTTGTTTTATCCATGTTCACTCTACACTGAGCATTTAATTGCTAAAACTCTAGATTTGTGGACATCTCTCATTCAGTAAAGATGAAGTTTAACTCTGTCTCTGCTCAGTCTGGGTAAAAGATGGAAATAGAAGTTAACTCATTTTTTTCTTTTCTGAAAATATCACCATGTATTTCTGTTCTACCTACTGTTCTCTTGTGTTATTTCTGGGCCTCCAGGTCTTTAAATCGTTAGGCTGTAGGCTTAAGGTAGGAAGAGCTATGATTTAGAACAGTGCTGTGAGAGAAGGAAAATAAAGGAAAACTTTCATTGAACCAGTAAATAGTCTGCAAGACATTAAACCAAAGGTCAATCAATATTTTATTTTTTGACCTGTTTAAGTCACAAGAGCTCAAGATTCATGATCCTTAATATACACTAACTCTCATGTGTTTCCTTTATCCTCCAGTGATGTTCATTTTGCTTGCTATAGTCTCAGTCTAGGATCATGTATAGTTCTAGCTAATAAAAAAAAAAAAAGCAAGCTTGCTAAACATGGAAGGTGTTAGCAAACTGACAGAGTCATTTTTTTTTCTTGACTGCAGTTTCATATTTTACTCCTTTTGCAAGCAGCATTATTTCAACTATTTTTGGTCCTGCAGTTCATTGATGTATAGTAATCAACATTGACCCAAACACAGCTTATTTTTTCTTTTTCTTTTTTTTTTACTTTACCCAGACTTACCCAATTTGAACATTTTCTATGCTGTCTACATTAAAGAACTTTATTTGATTTTATACATATGTGCTTAAAATTATTAGGTAAACTCAGGTTATAGTTTTATTGATTTTCATTTTTAATATTTCATATATCTTGATAGATTAAAAAGTATATGAGAATTCCAGGCACAAAAATGAGGCCCTGGGTCAGGTTTGCCACTGTATAGCTGTGTTTCTATGGGCAAGCCATTTCCTGACTCAGTCAATTTCCATTTCTAAAATGTGATTAATTATAACTCCATCAAAAGTTTGTTCTGACCAATGGGATGAAAAAAGTGAAAGTGCTTTGTTACAAATAGTAAAGTGCCTGGTAAATATTACATTTTTAAAGTCTTACATTTACATTTTATAGAATATAATGCGTATTTTATAGTTATTTAACTTTTAAAATAAGAATATGTACAAATTCCACAAAAGTTCAAGATATAGATCACTATGAAGCATATGTCCAAGGCTATGTTACTATTTAATATGTAATTTAAAAATCTGTCTATAATTTCATATTCTTCCTTTTTTGATCATTTACAATTGCATCTCTTACTTTAATTATCAATGTTTTGCGCCCATTAGGCAAGAAAATAACATGACTTACTACCATAGATACTCAGTTGAAACTTATATGTGGCTTATTTATTTCAATTTTGACACAGTCATTTACTGAGAGGGAAACAAAAGTGGTATAATTTGCATCTGCTCCTTTAGGTGAGTTGGAAGGCTTCAGAATTTACAAGAAAAACAGCAATACTGAAAAGGATTTCTAAATCTATCCCATCTAGTGGCTTATGATTCAAGGTGTTCAGATACTTCCAGGTTGATCTGTGTATGTCTGGCAAAGGGGCTGACTTCCTTTCAGGGGACTTGGCCATGAACGCCATTCTGATTCTACTAAGAAATAGGCACCTGATCCATTATCTTTCTGACCTCTTCACCAAGAGCAGGCTTTGACTGTCACTATTTCTCCTAGTTCTTGGCATCTAATTTTATCTCATAACTTAATTCTGGATTTCATTGCAATGATCCAGGGTTTTAAATCTTGCCATCCTAGGCAACTAATGGCAGTCTCCTTTTGATTTGGGTACTAAGAATAAGATAAAACGTAAAATCCAATAAAAGTTGGTTTTATCATTGTCTAAAGTGCTTGTACTAAAGAGAGAGCTGTTTCAAAAATGATTTGGATATTATCAAATTACCAGATATGAAAACAGGAGAATGGATCAGAAAGGAGATAAGACAAGCTAACCCATTTAATATGTATCTCCCACTCACTCTTCAGGGAAAATAGTTATCAGAAAAAAAGGGACCTTTATTAGCATTTTTGGTTTAAAAAATAGTTTTATTTTTGCTTTCTATTTTAGCAGCAAATTCTTTCTTCACAATATATCTTACGCAAATATATATACACAAATTCTTTGTTTACAGTATAAAGTGGTGAGAGTTGGAACCCTGAAACTCAATCCATCTTTCTGAGACGCTCCAAAGACCATGTAGGTATCAAAGAAAAACAGTTTGAAAATCAATGAGTTAAGAAAATACCTAGGAGTCAAGATACATAAGTCATGCCCTCATAGTATTGAAAGTACTTAAAGCCAAAGGATTGACTGTGAAACCAACCAAATGATATCCATTAACCAATCCGGCTGAAATGGTGACTAGAGCAGTGTCTGGCACTTGGGAAATGATCTACAAATGACTAGTAAAGGCCAACTGCTAGGAATTGACACACACTGGTATTCAGCATCAAATGAAAGCAGATATTTTGTTAACATGCTTTATGCAGAGATTTACGAGACTTTATCTTAGGACATTTATAAGGAGTGCATAATTCCATAGGGAAAAAATATTAATTTTCTTATTTTAAACTATTTTTAAATACATAGATTCCTAGGAAACTACAAAGACAGGACAGAGAGGTCCCTTGTACCATTCACCCAGTATCCACTAATGGTTACAGCCTACGTAAATACAGAACAATGTAAATACTAGTAAATTTGGTACAGTGTATATATACATAAATGCCGTTTTATCATGTAATGGTTTGTGTAACCACCACAGCAATCAAGATACAGAACAATTTCATCATCACAAAGATCTACTGGTATCAACATTTTACGAGTTTGTGTAAAGTGTTGAAACGTTGTATCCCTTTGATTCTCTTTTCCCTGCACTTCCAATAATATAATGGTTTTTGCTTTGACCATCAAACATAATTAATAGAGTGAAAATTCATTGTATTTACCCTTATATTTGCTATTCCCATTTTTCTTCTGACCTGACATTCCAAGACTCCTTATTTTATCATGTGCTTTCTGCTTAAAGAACGTCACTTAGCCATTCTTTTAGAGTTGTTTGATGACAAACGAAGTTTTCCTTCATTTGAGAATGTCTTTATTTGACCTTCAATCCTCAAGGATAATTTTTTCAGGTATGAAATTCAGGGTTGCCGCAACTTTTCTTTCAGCACTTAAAATGCTGTGAAACTTCTTTCTGACTTCTATAGTTCATGATGAAAAATCCACTGCAACTCAAAAAATTTTCCCCTTGGTAAATTGTTGCTTCTATCTGGCTGCTTTCAAGAATTTGTTTTGTCTCTACTTTTCTGAAGTTTGATTATAATGTCTTGACACGGATTCCTTCAGGTTTATCCTGTTAGTGTTGGCTCAGCATTTTGAATATGTACATTTATGTCACTTGCGAAATTTAGACAATTTTATGCATTGTTTCTTTGAACGCTTGTGCAGTAATACCTTCTTTCTCCTCTCCTTCTGGGTCTCTGATGACATGAATGGTGGATCTTTTATTTTTCAGCAGGTTTCTGAGGGTCTTTTTTTAATGCAATCTATTTCTGTTCAGTAATTTCTACTGTTCCATCTTCAAGACCACTCATTCTTTATGTCTTTAAACAATGTCTCTTCACCAGTTTTAACACTCAATGTTAGAATTTTACTAGTTTTAAGTCTACTATTGCCTGTTTTTATTATTCTAATATACTGCTATTTTTACCTGACTTTAGATAATACCACCCAACTCCCTGTTATGTAAAATAAGGAAATAATCACCCGTCAACTTCAACTTTCCTCTGTCCATTTTTTATGCCTTCTCACTGCTCTTGGCTGTACCATCCTTTTACATTATCAAGGTTCATAATATTTTAAATCTTGTACATTGCATGCTTTCTTTTTTATTATAAGTATTTCAATGTATTTTTATTGAGGTGTAGTTGACATATATTAGTTTCAGGGTATGACATAATGATTTAATATTTAAATATATTGCAAAATGATCACCAAAATAAATCTAGTTAAAATCTGTCACTATATATACTTACAATTTTTTTCTTGTCGTAACTTTTAAAATGTACTCCTAGCAACTTTCAAATATACAATTCAGTGTTATTAACTATAGTCACCGTGTTGTACATTACTTGCTCATGACATATTTTATAACTGGAAGTTTTTACATTTTGACCTCTTTGACCCATTTTTCCATCCCCCACCCCCACCTCTGGGAACCACCATTCTATTCCCTGTATTTATGAGCTTAGTTTCTTGCTTTGTGTTTTTTAATATTTCACATAAAAGTGAGATCATACAATACTTGTATTTCTGTCTGACTTATTTTACTTAATTAATAGTGCCTTTGAGGTCCATCCATGTTGTCACTAATGTCAAGATTTCATTCTTTTTTATGGCTGAATAATACTCTATTCATACGTACATAAATACCACATATATATGCCAAATATATATACCATATATATAAATACCACCATATATATATATATCTCACATTTTCTTTATCCATTCATCCATTGATGGAAACTTAGGTTGTTTCCATATCTTGACTATTGTAAATAATGCTGTGATTAACATGCAGGGGCACATATCTTTTTGAGTTAGTGTTTTCATTTTTTTTAAAAAAAAAATCTAGAAGTAGAATTGCTGGATCATACAGTAGTTCTAATATAACTTTTTGAGGAACTTCCATACTGTTTTCCATAGTGGCTGTACCAATTTACATTCCCACCAACAGTGCACATGTTCCATTTTTTCTACATCCTCACCAACACTTTTTATTTCTTGCCTTTTTGATGATAACCATTCTGACAGGTGAGAGGTGGTATCTCATTGTGTTTTCTTTTTAATAAATTTATTTATTCATTTCTTTATTTTTGTCTGCGTTGGGTCTTCATTGCAGCGCATAGGCTTTCTCTAGTTGCAGCGAGAGGGGACCACCCTTCGCTGCGGTGTGTGGGCTTCTCATTGAGGTGGCTTATCTTTGTTGCGGAGCACAGGCTCTAAGTGTGTGGGCTTCAGTAGTTGTGGCACGCGGGCTCAGTAGTTGTGGCTCGCGGGCTTTAGAGCGTGCAGGCTCAGTAGCTGTGGTGCATGGGCTTGGTTGCTCCACGGCATGTGAGATCTTCCCAGACAGGGCTCAAACCCATGTCCCCTGCATTGGCAGGCAGATTCTTAACCACAGCACCACCAGGGAAGTCCGTCATTGTGGTTTTGATTTACATTTCCCTGATTAGTGATGTTGAACACTTTTTCCATGTGCCAGCTGGTCCTCTGTACGAATTCTTTGAAAAAATGTCTATTCAGATCTTCTGCTCATTTTTAAAATGAGATGGTTATTTTTATTATTTAGTTTTATAAGATATTTATATATTTTGGATATTAGCCCCTTATCAGATATACGATTAGCAAATATTTTTCTCCCATTTGGTAGGTTGTCTTTCATTTTCTTAATTATTTCCTTTGCTGTGGAGCTGTAGTCCTACTTGTTTATTTTTGCTTTTGGTGTCAAATTCAGAAAAACTATCACCACAACCTATGTCGAAGAGCTTACTATGTTTTCTCCTAGGAGTTTTATGGTTTCAGATCTTACATTTAAGTATTTAATCCATTTTGAGTTAATTTTTGTGCATGGTGTAAGATAGTGACTCAGTTTCATTCTTTTCCATATGGCCATCCAGTTATCCCAACACCATTTATTGAGGAGATTCTTTAACCTGTTGTATATTCTTGACTACTTTTAAAAAAATAGACCATATAAGAATAGGCTTATTTCTGGGCTCTCTATTCTGTTTCCTTGATCTGTGTGTCTCTTTTTATGCCAATACCATACTGGTTTAATTACTGTGGCTTTGTAATACAGTCTAAAAACAAGGAGCATGATACCTCCAGCTTTATTCTTCTTTTTCAGGATTGCTTTGGCTATTTGGGCTCTTTTATAATTCTATGCAAATTTTCAGATTGTTTGTTCTATTTGTCAAAAATGCCACTGAGATTAATAAGCATTTCACTGAATCTGTAGCTTCCTTGGGGTAGTGTGGGTAGTTTAACAAGATTAATTCTTTCAATTCATGAGCACAGAATCTTTCCATTTATTTTTCTCTTTCACTTCTTTCATTAATGTCTTGAAGTTTTCAACATACAGATCATTCACCAGCTTGATTAAATTTATTCTAAGGTATTTTCTGTTTGATACAATTGTAAATGGGATTCTTATCTTAATTTCTGTTTCTGATAGTTCATTGTTACTGTATATAAATGCAATAGATTTCTGCATATTGATTTTTGTATGATGCAGCTTTAGTGAATTTGATTATAACAGTTTCTTTAATAGAATCTTTAGAGTTTTCTACGTATATAGTGCCATCTGGAAACAATGACAACTTTGCTTCTTCCTTTTCAACTTGGATGTCTTTTTTCTCTTTGCTGATTTCTGTGGCTAGAACTTCCAATAATATGTCAAATAAAAGTGACAAGGGTAGGCGTCCTTGTTTTGTTCCTCATCTTAGACAAGGATACCTTAGTTTTCAGCTTTTCAACACTGAGTATGTTGTTAGCTGTGGGTTTTTCATTTGACCTTTTACAGTATGAGGTACATCCGCTCTATATTCATTTTATTGATTGTTTTTATTACAAATGAATATTGAATTTTGCCAAACATTTTCTAAATGGTTTTTATCTTTAATTTTGTTAATATGGTATATCACATTGATCTTCAGATATTGAACCATCCTTATATCACTGGGAGAAATCCCATTTGATCATGGTGTATGATTCTTTTAATGTATTGTTGAATTTAGTATGCTAATATTGTGAGGGTTTTTGGATCTATGCTCCTCAGGAATATTGGGCTGTAACTTTTCTTGTGACATCCTTGTCTGGTTTTGGTATCAGGGTAATGCTGTCCTCTTAAAATGAGTTTGGAAGAGTTCCATACTCTTCTATTTTTTGGAAGAGTTTGAGAAGAATTGGTATTGATTCTTTAAATCTTTGATAGAATTCACCAGTGAAGCCATCTTAATCTTGGACTTATGTATGTTGGTAGGTTTTTGATTACTGATTCAATCTCCTTACTACTAAATGGTCTGTTCAGATTTATTTCATCATCATTCAATCTTGATAGGTGATGTGCTTCCAGAAATCTTCCTATTTCATGTAGGTTGTCCAATTTGTTGGCATATAGCTGTTCATAATAGTCCTTTATGATACTTTATTTTTGTCTGGTATCAATTGTAGCACCTCCTTTCACTTATAATTTTGAGTCCTGTCTATCTCTTTTTGTTGGTGAGTTTAGCTAAAGGTTTGTCACTTCTGTTTATCTTTTCAAAGAACCAGCACTTAGTTTCCTTTATCTTTTTAATTTTTTGTCTCTGTTGCATTTATTTCTTCTCTGATATCTGTTATTTCCTTTCTTCTACTAAATTTAGTCTTTGTTTGTTCTTCCAGCTCACTGGAGTGTGAAGTTAGGTTGGCTTAGACTTTACTTGCTTATTGAGGTAGACATTTATCAGTATAAACATCCCTCTTGGAACTGTTTCTGCTCCATCCCACAAATTTTGGTTTGTTATATTTCCATTTTCATTTGTCTCAAGGTTTTGGTTTCTTCTGTGACCTATTTTTTTTGTTCAGTAGCACATTGTTTAATCTCCAGATATTTGTAAATTTTCCAGTTTTCTTTATGTAATTTCCACTTTCATACCATTGTTTTCAGAAAAAATGATGATATAATTTCAGTCCTCTTAAATTAAGATTTGTTTTGTAGCCTAATATGTGATCTATCTTGAAAAATGTTCTGGCAATTGAAGAAAGTGTATTATGTTGCTTTTGATTGGAATGTTCTGTAAATATGTTAGATCCATCTGTTCTGACATATCTGTTAAGGCCAATATTTCCTACTGACCTTGGGTCTGGATGATCTATCCATTGATGTAAGAGGGATATTAAAGTCCCCTACTACTATTGTATTGCTGTCTACTTCTCCTTTCAGGCCTGTTAATATTTGCTTTATATATTTACATGCTCCTATGTTGGGTGCATAAATACTTAGAAAGTTTATATCTTATTGGATTGACCCTTTTATCATGAGATGCCCATCTTTTTCTCTTACTACAGTCTTTGGCTTTAAGTCAATTTTGTCTAATATAAGTATGATGATCCCAACTTTTTTGATTACCATTTACATGCAATATATGTTTCCATCCTATCACTTTCAGTCTATGTGTGTCCCTAAAGCTTATGTGATTCTCTGATAGGCAGCATATAGTTGGGTCTTGTTTTTTTTTTGTTGTTATTGTTGTTGTTTTAATACATTCAGCCACTCTGTCTTTTGATTGGAGAAATTAGTCCATTCATTTTTAAAGTGAGTGTTATTAGGTATGTGTTTGTTACCATTTGTTAATTGCTTTCTGGATGGTTTTGTAATTCCTTTTCTTTCCTTGCTCTCTTCCTTTGTGGTTTGATGACTTTATTCAGTGGTATGTTTGTATTCCTTATTCTCTCTTTTGTGTATTTAGAATAGTTTTTTGCTTTGTGGTTACCATGAGGCTTCCATAGAATATCTTATATTTATAATATCTTAATTTATAAAGTTGATAACAACTTACATTTGATCTCATTGTAAAGATAAACATGATTACTCTCCTCCCTCACATTTTGTTTTTGATGTCACATTTTACATTGTTTAATCTTGTGTATCACTTAACTAATTATTGTAGTTATAGTTCTTTTTACTACTTTTGTCTTTTTACCTTTATACTAGCTTTGTAAGTGATTAATCCACTACCTTTACTATATATTTACATTTACCAGCAGGATTTATTCTTTCATATGTGTACTTGTTACTAATTACTGCCTTTTTCTTTTCATCTTATAGATGTCCCTTTTACATTTTTGTGAAGCTGGTTTAGTGGTAATGAACTCCTTTTGCTTTTACTTGTATGGAAAACTCTTTATTTCTCCACTCAGTGGATATAACTCCACTGAGTTATATCACTGCTAGATAAAGAATTCTTGGTGGTTGTTTTCTTTCAGTGCTTTGAATATATTATGCCACTGCCTTATGGGCTGCAAGGGTTTTGCTGAGAAATCTGCTCATAGTCTTATGGAGATTCCCTTGTGTGTAACAAGTTGTTTTTCTCTTGCTGATTTTAATATTCTCTCCTTGTCTTTGTAATTAAAACATCAAAAGTTAATGTCTTGGTGTGGGTCTCTTTGAGTTCCTCTTATTTGGATGTCTGTTTCCTTGCCCAGTTTAGGGAAGTTTTCAGCCATGATTTCTTCAGATAAGATTTCTGCCCCATTGTCTCTCTCCCCTCCTTCTACATAGTTCCTTAAGCTACTTTTTTTTTTTCTGTTTTGATTGGGTGAGTTTCACTGCTCTTTGGGTTGACTGATCCTTTCCTCTGTTTCATCTTGTCCGCTGTTGAGCCCCTCTAGTATATTTTTCAGTTAAGTTATTGTATTCTGTACCTCTGTGACTTCTATCTAGTACTTTCTTATGTTTTCTATCTCTTTGTTAAAGTTCTCACTGTGTTCATCCATTTTCCTTCCCCATTTGATGAGCACCGTCCTGACCATTACTTTTTACTCTTTATCAGGTAAATTATTTTTGTGTCATAACACTCTTTTTTCCCTGAGGTTAATCTTGTGTAATTAGGAACATATTCTTCTGTTTCTTTATTTAGTTCAACACTCTGTGTTGGTGTCTATACTGTAGATGAAACAGCCATCTCCCCCAGTCTTGAAGGAATAACCTCATGTAGGAGGTGAAGCTTGTCTTCAACCCTTCCTCAGCTCTTGGTTTTCTCTCAAACCTTAGTGCTAGTCCAAGCAGCCATTATATTTGTAATAGCTCCCAAGAGTTGAGGATATGCCAAGACCAGTAATTTGTCCCAAAGGGGAGGATCTCAGCACCTAGATTCAATATGACTGGAAGCCAGACATTTAGACATCAGCTTTTAAAAGTATACAAATGCATACTGTTGGACAACAAGCATAAGCCCTGCTGGCCAACAAAGCCAGGTGATCTAGAAGTATCCCCTAACAGTAGAAGGAAAAATGAGGTTGCCAGACAGGGGTATGAGCTTCTTTCTGGGTGACACCCATTATTTTAGCCCCAAGAGACCAGGAACACAGCTTCCAGCCAGGATTCAAGAAGTGTCACCTAGGCAGAAGCAGCAAAACTTGGGGCACCAGACATGTGTAAAAGCTCCCTTCCAGGAGATACTGGTGCTCTGGAGTACGGCAAAGTGAGAGTGAAAATATAGGGCCTGCAACTCTCTATCCCCAGAGAGTGTTCCAGCAGGCTCCTACGTGTGCGTACCCCTCAGGCTGACACTTTAACATAAGCAGTTCAGCCTCCTTCAGTTAGAGTCTGGGTACAACCAGCTGCGTCTGGTGAGCTGTGTGAGCAAGCCTTTTAGAGTGGTTTTTCAGATTACCACAGTCTTATGCATCTTGGACAGGAGCCTCCTTGGTTTTCCAAGTTATATTTTTAGGAGCTCATCTCTGTTTTATGTTTTAAAAGTTGGAACATCCAATGTTGGGTTCAAATCCTCAGCTTCTCATTTGCCTGATGTGTCGGCATCACTGAGCCAGGCTTTAATTTAAGAGGAAATTTTTCCATATGTATCTGTAGACTGAGTGTGTCCATGGGAGGATGTGAGTCCAGGATTTTTCTACACTGCCATCTTGAACCGGAACCCTCTGGAATTTATATTTCTCTGTGTCCTAAACAATGCCCAGCCAAAAGTTTAGCATACAGTGGCTTAAATTTCCAAACAGTAACAAATCCTCAGTGGAGTTATCTCACATACAGGCTTTAAAGAAACCCACAGACAGAAGTTTAAGGAAGATAAGGTTCACAGTAAAACAAACAAAAACCACATGGGAATATAAACCACCTTGCCAGAGTCCAGAGAAATAACCAACTGCACAATCATGCATAAGAGATTGCATTTCTATTATTGTATAATACTATAGAATTCACTTGTAGATGTATTTCATAGTTTAATAAAATAAAATGAGTTTAAATATAAAATGGCAACTCAAATAGCCAAGCATATTGGAAAAAGAACCAATTTCCAGAACTAAAAATATAATTAGAAAATAACCTCAATGGCAGATTATGATAGTCAAACTGCAGAAAGTCAAAAGTAAAAAGATCTTTAAAACAGTCAAAAAGAAATGACTAATTTTCACTCTTTGTAGGCAAACAATTGATTTCTCAATGGTAATGATAGAAATAAAGTCACATTCACCATTCAACTAGAGGGAAAAAAAGTGTAAAGTTAGAACTATATACCAAGGAAGTTATTTTAATATTGTAGTCAGAATAAGTCTATTTTTAGATTAACTGAATAAATTCTCAATACAAGATCTTCTACATAATGTTAGGAAGAAATATTATTGCATGTGGAATTTCTTTGATGCAAGGAAAAAAATAGCAAAGTTTTAGCAATTACATGGCCAATCCAAATATTGACTTTATAAAATCATAATATAATGATGTTCAATTGATGGCTTTGTAAACAAAAATAAAAAAGAAGAAAGAAAGAACTAGAATATCGGACAGTTTGAGCTTATACATCCCACATGCCTAGAAATATAACTTTCATTGTTGAAAGAATGAAGGGAGCCATTAAAGAAACCAAGTCATTCTAATGTGTTTGAATAGTTCGGGAGAATGATGTATTGATTAAGGCTAACAAACCAATAAAAGTCTTTATTGAGGGCTTCCCTGGTGGCACAGTGGTTGAGAGGTCTGCCTGCCGATGCAGGGGAAAGTCTTTATTGCAAGAATCTGAACAGTCCAAAGTTAGATTTTTTTGTAGAAAGTCTGCATATTATACACCTGATACTTCAACTTTCTAGCCTTTCCATTGGCGTCTGAAATTGTCTTGCCTTCCTGATATGCTTCAGCTCTTCCCTCTTTTGCCTCCCTCATCTCTCCTTTTATGATACTCTAGAGCATGTCTTTGTAATATTGTCTGTCCCTTTGGAATTATACTTGAACAGCTGTTTGTGCTGAGAACAACACATTGCAGTTTTGATTGAGTGTATCTCAAGATATTTTTTTTACAAGCAGTGAAGTGTTTTTAATAGTAGAGTTTGTGTATAAGGGAAAGTTAAAATAGTTTTCTCACCATTCTATGTAAATATTTGGTCATGCATCATCTAACATTACAGAGGGGAAATGTGGTATAATGGAAAAACACAAAATCAGAAGAATTTATTTCTAATTTCTGTACTAATTTGCTCTGTGATGTTCTCAATTCACCTAACCTCTCTGGAAATAATACTTGTTCTTCTACCTTGAGGACAAAAAGATAATATCTATTAAATTGCTCTGAAACAGTTCAAAGTGCTACTATTACAAAGAACAGGTCACTTATCAAAGAAAACAGCACAGCTAAATCCTGCAGTCACTTCACTTATTTTTTGTCATGCCCTAGGGAATTATTCAATCAAATGTTGAGCTATCCACTTTAGAATCCTTTGAGCCCTAAAAGGATCAATACTTGATTCGCTTCTCTTTCTATTTGTCCCATGTAGCTTTGATATGTGTACAAGGTTAAGAGGAAAAAATCAGAGTTTAGATGTGTTTTCTACACATTTCTAAGGTCTGATGTTAACTACAATGTATGTGCAGAACATTCAATACAGAACATTCTAATTACTTATATATATTGTTTTGATCGGGAAAGGATTATTCAGGTATACTGAAGAACTTTTTTTCTTGAAAGTGTTTATAAAGTAACCGAGACTAAATGTGTAGAGCCTTATGAAAGCAAATAAATGGACAACACTCTATATGAATGTTTTTCCTTTATACAAGTATATTTGAAAATATCATTCTTTTGCTTCAACAGTGTTGAATTTCCTACTTTGATTTTCACTTATCAAGACATGCAAGTCATTCCCAAAGCTTTTAATTTCTTATTTTGTGCTTCAGCTACCTATTTACCCGGACTAAATAAATTATTTTACATATCCTGGAATACATAGCTTTTTCAAAGAATAATTATTTGGTCATTGAGCTCTTTAAAATACTTATTTTAAGGTTCTACTTCTGACAGTGGCAGACAATGTGGTTTTAACCAGCTCTCCCCACTGAGAGCAGCTAGGAAAGTTGGAGGAAATTATTTTTTTTTTGATTTTTCTTAAAGGTGTTGAAGAACTACTATTATGGAGACAAGGTATAAGAAAAAAGGAAAGAACTCTGGCATTTAGTGTTACTTTTAGTTCAAGGCTTTTTTCAGTTCCAAAATCATGTCCGAGAAGTAGAAAACCTGAGTATTCTTAAGGATTCAAGCACTGGGGGCAATATTTGGAGTAGGCCGGCCAAGGAGGAGCAACCACGGTTAACCACTAGGCTTAATGTGTACTGTCATTGTAAATCTCTACTCTTATGCTTGCCCAAAAATATGAAGATAACTTCATCTAAAACCTCAAATTATCTCTACATTTAAAAAATATACAATGGCTGGTACTCAATAAAAATCAGGCATACAAAGAAACATGAATTTCAGTTGTAAAATCTAGAGAAATTTAGGATAAAAATGCTTAAAATGATCAAAGAAATAAAAGACATAATTGAGAGTTTAAGTTAAGAACTAAAAACTATTGAAAAGAACCAAATGGAAATTCTAGAACTGAAAGCTACAATAATTGAAATTTAAATTCAATGAATAGGTTAATTAACAGAAAACTCACCATAGCTGAAAAGCAAGTAAGTACTGTGTGAGACATATCAGAAGAAAATATTGAAAGAAAAAGGATAAATGATACAAAAAATTGTGCAAAAGACATATGGGGTACAGTGTAAGTCTAACATGTATGCACTTAAGGTCTTAGAAGAGGAGAAAGAGGATATGGTAAGGAAAAAATTTAAACAATTAAATATCAAGTCAAAGAATCAATAAATGCCACAGATCCTCAAGATAAATAAAAATAAAACCACATAATGGCATATAACACTTAGGGAAACCAAAGGGCAAAACCAAAGAGTAAAAATCTCAAAGCAGGCAAAACAAAATTATGTATTCTGAAGGTACAGAAATGAGACTGGACTGAGGCCTTAAGCAACGGAGATCAGAACAGAATAGGTTGATATAAAGTGCTGAAAGAAAATAATTGACAACTTAGGTTTATATAACCCATTAATATATCCTTAAACTGTGATTAAAATACCAAGAGCTCAAATGCTGTGTTGACAGATATTAGGCATTATGAAGAGTAAACTAGTGAGTTAAAGATCAGCATAGAAGCAATCTAGATTTAAATGGATGAAAAGTATTTAAAAATGTAAGAAATGCATGGAATTCTATTAGTTATCAGTTATCTGGTACAGGAAATTACCACAAAGGTGCCTTTAAACATTTATTATCTTTCAGTTGCTAGGAGTCAAGAGTGTGAACATCACCTCACTGGGTCCTCTGCTCAGGGTTTCACAAGGTTGCACTCAAGGCATTAGTCAAGCTGTGTTTTTTCTGTAACACTTGGATCCTCTTCCAAGCTCATGTTGTCACTGGCAAAATCCAGTTCCACTTTGCTATAGGACTGAAGTCGTATTTCTTGCTGAATATTGGCTAGAGACTGCTCTCAGGTTCTAGAGATCTTCTGCCAATTCCTTACCACGTGGCCTTCTCCCAGGAGGCCCCTTCCTCACAATATAGCAGTTTAATTTTCCAAGGCCAGGAGAAGAATCTCTTGCTCTCGTCCCCTAAGGTGAAGTGTTACATAATGTAACATCATAATGGGAGTGACTATTCCATCACCTTTGCCATATTCTCTTGTCTAGAAGGAAGTCAATTTCCACTTCCATTCAAGAGGAAGGAATTACACAAAGATATGGATAAAAGGAAATGAGAATCACAGGGCCATCCTAGAAGTCTGTTTATCACAGGAATAGTAGAAAAGCCTGAAACAGGTGTAATTGGAATCTGAATAGGAGAGACTGTACAGGAAGGACGTATATTAAGAATGTTTTGCAACCAGAACTCTCATGTACTTCTGGTGGAAAGAATATTGTTACAGACACTTTGAAACACTGTCTGGGAAGATCAATTAAAGCTGAACATTCGGATATCATATAATCCAGAAGTTCCTTTTTTAGCAATATATCAAACATAAATAAGTATATATGATCACCAAAATATGTAAAAGAATGTCCAAACTGCAGTTTGTAATATACCTCTTTTTATGGACTGAATTGTGTTTCCTTCAAATAGCTGTGTTGAAGTCCTCATCCACATAATGACTGTATTTGGAAACAGAACCTTTACAGAGGTAATTAAGGTTAAATGGGGTCATAAGGATAGTGCCATAATGCGATATGGCTGCTGTTCTTACAAGAAAAGGAAGAGACATAGGGGAGTATACACAGAGAAAAGGCCATGTGAGGTCACAGCTAGAGGATGGCCATCTGTAACCCAAAGAGAGAGGCCTCAGGAGAAACCAAACCTGCGAGAACTTTGATCTTAGATTTCTAGCCCCCAGAACTGTGAGAAACACATATCTGTTGTTTAGCCACCAAGCCTCCATTTTGTTATGACAGCCCTGTCAAACCAATACAATATGCAAACTGAAAACTGACCAATGTCCATCAGCAGTAGAATAAATAAATAGAACTATAATCATACAATGAAATACTATATAGCAATGAGGAATAATGATCCATAACTACATACACAATATGAGTGAATTATACAAAGGTAGTTTAGAGCCAAAGAAATCAGTTGTGATACATTTTGTGTATGATATATTAGTTTGCCTTTGTTGAACTTCATAAAAAAGGTGTGAGAAATTAGCACACTGATTACTCTTAAGGATAGTAGCAACTGGAAAAAAGTATGATGTAAGGCTTCTGGGATGTTGGCAATGTTGTTTTTTAACCTGAGTGCTGGATGCAAGGAAGTATCTAGTAAATTAATTAATTAATCAAAATGTATATCCATGAGATATTATGTTTTTCTTTATACAAATTATCTTGATTTTACCCTTTTAAAACTTAAGTATAAATTTATTTTTGGACAAATGAAACAACTGTTATCCCCAGCCAATCCTCACTGAAGGAAATAATGAAGAGTATTCTTCAGCTGGAAAGAAAGATCCTTGATGGAAGCTCAGAAGTACATTAAAGAATAAAAAAGTTGGATGTATTGGAAAATTTAAAAATTATTACACTGATAAAAAGGAAGCAGTGTGTGATTATTTTATAAAATGTATTAAAGGACAAATCTAGTACGTAAATCAGGAGGTGTACACATGAACTTAAAGTATTTTAAGTTACTTGCATTTGATTGGAAGTAAAACACTGATTATATTAGAGTTTTATAAATTAAAGCTACAATTTGCAAAATCTAGAGAAACCATTGAAGGAATAGTAAATGGGTTAGTATCAAACTAAGATAAGGGAAGATACACTAAAAGAAATATTCAATCCAACATAAGACAAGAAAGGAGAAAACTAGAAATGCAGGCCAGGAGGAACAAATAAAAACAACAAGCTAGATATAAAGCATAATACACTTAGAACTACATTAAGAGTAAAATGCTAAACATTCTAATTAAGACAGATTGTCAGAATAGGTAAAACACATATGTAAGTGTATAGGCATGCCCATATACAAAATGGACCACTATCTTGGGCTTCCCTGGTGGCGCAGTGGTTGAGAGTCCGCCTGCCGATGCAGGGGACACGGGTTCATGCCCCGGTCCGGGAAGATCCCACATGTCGCGGAGCTGCTGGGCCCGTGAGACATGGCAGCTGAGCCTGCGCATCCAGAGCCTCTGCTCCGCAACGGGAGAGGCCACAACAGTGAGAGACCCGCGTACTGCAAAAAAACAAAAACAAAAACAAAATGGGCCACTATCTAGAGACATATGTTAAATATGAAGATTCAGAAAAGATTGAAGTATAGAGGTGAAAGGAAACTAATGACAATAATCCAAAAGAATGTTGCTATCACTGTACCAATATCACACAAATTAGGTTTTTAAAGAAAGGAACACCATCATAAATAGGTAATGATAGTTGTTTTTATTCACCTAATAACATGGTCTCAAAATACATAAGATTTATATAACAACAGTAAGGAACTTAAGCAAACCTCTCTCTGCCAAAAGAGTGACTGCCAAGTATACAAAGAGTAAACTTGGTAAGAATATAGATTTGAACAACCCAATTTGAAAAATTGACATAATGTACACACAATAAATACCATCCAGCAACTGACTAAAAATGGTCAAGAGTTCTGAATGCATGTGTAGTAAGTGAGCTTTATTTTACTAAATGAGTTGATTTCATGTGTGATTCACCAAAGTCATTACTAATTTTAAAAGCTTCATTTAAAATGACAAAATATATTTAAAAGGACAATTCCAGTGTTGGTGGTGAGATAGAGGGTACAGAATTATACACTGCCAGGGGGATTGTAAATTGGTACAACCATTTGGAAACTGCATTCCCTTGGGAGCCTACTATGATGTGGACATTTGTGTGCAAGAAGTCTATTCAGGATTGCTCTCAGTATCAACATTTGTGAAGAAGCAAAAGAAACAGGTACAGGCAGAGGAAAAGAGTTGAACTGCAATCTGTTTGCAACAAAAACCTCCACTTCACCCTATGTGGAGCTCTGGATGTGCACCGGCCTTTCAGAGTTGTCCAGAATTTGAGCTCTATTGCCAGGATTTTATAACTACATGTGATCTAATCACTGGATGCAGGCTGCTGATGAAAAGTAGACCTGACCTCACAGGAGGCAGCTCATGTCGATGAATGGCGAGTTTCCAAGAAGAGCTCATCTGATAACTGTTCATTGTCAACTCTTCCAGCAATAGGCAGAATGATGAGCACTTCAGTTTTTTGAAGAGGGGATCTGGGCAGCAGACCACAGCAACTACTGTAATACGCAGTAGACATTTGGGTACATGTGCACCAAAGACATATAAGAATGTTCATGCGTATCATTTATACTTAACAAATTTATAATGAACCCAAATTTTCATCAACTGTTAAGTGGATAAATTGCCATATGTTCATACTAAACAGTATTTAACAATGAAAATCAATAAACTAGAGCAAACTCAACTGCATGAATAAATTTCACCTGTAATACTGAGCCAAAGAAGTGAGACATAGTAGGAAACACACTGTGATTCCATGTAGGTAAAGTTCAAAAACAGTAAAACAGTAGCGTCTTCTAGGGTTCTGGTAACATTCTATAAATTCACGGAGTGATGCTTACTAGAGCCTCTTCACATTATAATTCATTGAACTGTACTCTTATAATCTGTACATACTTTAGGTTATGTACATTTTTATTGACAAACATTTATAATACAAAATATTTTACACTTGTCTCTGATCGTTAAAATGCAGACACATACATTCAACTTCTAATATTAAAACTAGATGAATTTGACTGTCTATACCTTTGTGTTATTTTTCCTCTATGTATTATCTTTAAAAATTAACCTTGCGTGTTAAAATGTTTTCTGAACTTAAACTTTTCCTTTTAATTATTTTCTCTTACTATTAGTGCCATACTTCCCAGAGTGAATAGCCTGATCCCCTGTATAAAACTATTATTCACTCTTTCATTTCAGGAATGTTTATAGCTTACATATCTGGGGAAATTAATGCATTAACTCTGAGGAGAAATAAAAATGCATATATTTCCATTGTCTTCATGGACTTTCAGATCTAGTAGGAAACCTATGATTTGTAAAGATATTAAAAGAACATGAAACTGTGCTACATACAGGTATATTTTTTATCTTAAATTCTTCCCAGTCAATAACACTTTTCCTCTTATAAAATTGCTAAAACACCTCAAGTTTAGAAAAAAAAAATCTGACTGAAAACAGCTCATATATAGTCTTTCAAAACTGTCTTTTTTCTTCACATTCCAAAATGCCTTTCATAGGTTGAAATTCAATCATCATCTAGACACCTGAGTGCTACTTCTCTGGCTATAATTCAATAGATTAGGAAGAAATCTGGGTGAGGAAACATGTTTGCAAATATTTTAGTTTTGTAGATTTTGGCACTGATTCACATTTTAATTCAAGTAATTATTGATTGCTTACTTTGTGCCATACAGTGTGTTATGGGAGTATCACTGAGCCAATAGACAGATTTTTGCCCTTAGGTAACTTACATTCTAGCAAGGAGACAGAAAAGCCACCACTGTAATAAATTGTTCAGTATATTGGATAAGTGGTATGGAGAAAAAGACAAAAGAAGTAGCATAAGGGGAATTTGTATCAGTAGTATTAGGGGAAAAGAATGCAATTTTAATAGTATTCAGGGTAGGCCTCATGAAGAAGGAGGCATTTGAACATTTCTTTTTTTTTTTTTTTAATTTATTTATTTTTGCTGTGTTGGGTCTTCGTTTCTGTGTGAGGGCTTTCTCTAGTTGTGGCAAGCGGGGGCCACTCTTCATCGCGGTGCGCGGGCCTCTCACTATCGCGGCCTCTCTTGTTGCGGAGCACAGGCTCCAGAGGCGCAGGCTCAGTAGTTGTGGCTCACAGGCCTAGTTGCTCCGCGGCATGTGGGATCCTCCCAGACCAGGGCTCGAACCCGTGTCCCCTGCATTAGCAGGCAGATTCTCAACCACTGTGCCACCAGGGAAGCCCCTGAACATTTCTTGAGTGTTAAGAATTAGTGTTGTAAGTATATAGAGGAAGAGCATTCCAGGCAGAGAGACGAGTTGGTGAAAAAACCCTGAGCTCCAAATGCACCAGACAAGTTTGAAGAATATTAGGGGGTTCAATAGGACTGGAGCAGAGTGAATGTGGGGAAAATAAATACAATCAGAAAGGTTGGAGGCGGGGATAGCTTATATGAACTTTCTAAGCCACTATAAACTTTGGTTTTTGCAGTGAGATTTTTGGGAGAAGAGTGACATTATGACTTTTTTACTGAAAGGATGACCCTGACCGCTGTGTGTTGTGATTAGACTGCAGGGGCCAAGGGTAAAAGCAGGGAAATTCGTTAGAACGCTATCATAGTAATCCAGTGTAAAGATGATTATGGTTTAAGACAGGGTGTTAGCTCTGAATGTAGAAGAAAGTCGTTGGAATTTGGATACATTTTGAAAATAGAGGCAGAAGAAAAATCTCACAGATTATAGTGTGAGAAATTAAAGGCAACAGAGAAAAAATAATAGTTGCCATCAACCGAGATGAAAAGGCCTGGGTGTGGAAGCCTGGGGAGAAGATTCTGTCTTGAGCACATCACATTAAAAATGTCTCTTAAGCATCCAAATGAGAAGGTACTTTAGGCATCCAGGTAAGGTTACTGATTGCTACATGAATAACACCCTATATCATGCTGGCTTAAAAGAGTCTTTTGATTATTTTTCATAATTCTGAGGAACGACTGATCAGCCGTATGAAATTTGGACCATCATGTTTTGAGTTTCTCCTAAGGATATAGGCAAATGATGATTGGGGGTGGTATGTCCAATATGGCTTTACCCAAATGTCTAGTATTTTGGTATGGGTGGCTGGAAATCTGGGACACTGTGTCCAGGTGTGCTTCTCTCTGTGTGGCTTTCTCATGTGGTCTCTCTACTTGGTCTCTTCAGCATAGTAGCTGGACCACTTGATGGATGGTTTAAGGCTCCAAAAGCACAAAAGCAGAACTGGCCAGGCCTTCAAGGCTCAGGACTTGAACTAGCACCACCTACTACTTCTGCATTTATTGGATTAAGCATATTGCACAGCCCCACCCAAACTCCATGTGGCAGGGACCTCCAGAGGCATGAATAATGGGGCTGTGATTCACTGGGGATCACTTTGGTGACAAATCTGACCACAAGCACGTCAGATCTGAGAGGTCTGTTAGGCATCCAAATGTAGATGTGACGTAGACACTGCGATTGGTATATGAGTTGAAATTTTAGTAGTGTAGTCTGGTTTCGAGATACCAATTCTAGAGTTTTTGTCATGTCGAACAGATGAAATCTCCAAGAAAGTGATTTACAGGAGAATCAAGGAATGGAAATGTTTCCATTATGTTTTTATAAAATTTTAGAAAACTTGAGGCATTTCACACTAGATAGAAAGTAGGTAGATTGACAAGTGTGTGTGGCCGGGGAGAGAGCGTGTGCATGTATTAGTTACAGGACAATCCTGTGCTCGTTGTATTACCTTGTTTTGTGAGTTTGTTGTACTACTTAGCTGACATAATTAGAAATAAAAAACAAAGTGGTGTGTAACTTAGTTGAATGTACAGAGTGGCCTTGGGGTAAACTAAATAGAAAAATATACTGTGCTCTGATCCATTTTTAAGGTCTCTGAAAAAAACATTAAGATATTGTCAAAACATCTTGAGAGGCTAAATTTTTCACCTCCTTAGCCTCAGCTGGATACAAAGGCTCAGAGGAAGTGGCCTCAGGGGCTTAAAGGTCTCCCACCCCTGACCCCCACTGGCTTAGGCCCAGCCTAAATTTGGCAAATGTTTAAAGCACTGCGTAGATTAAGAGACTGGTTTTACCTGCTGGTTTTTACTACTGAGCCCACTTGCCACAACTACTGAAGAACTCGTGCCTAGCGCCCATGCTCTGCAATGAGAGAAGCCACCGCAATGAGAAGCCCGCACATGCATGGAAGAGCAGCCTCCGCTCACTGCAACTAGAGAAAGCCCGAGCGCAGCAACAAAGACCCAACGCAGCCTAAATAAATCAATCAATCTATTTAAAAAAAAAAAATTCCCATGAAGTTTTTGCTTCTGAAGTTTAAGGAATATTTGGAGGTGGGACTTCTGGAGGAAGTTAGGGAACAGTGGATGAGAATAGTATGCATATAACCTCACATTAAACTAAATTCATAATATATGTAAAACTGCTAATTTTCTTGTGGATTGTTGATGACAAAGCTTAATAGTATTCAAGTAGTTTGGGAATGGAATGGGAGGACTGAATATATTTTTACCTTCTTAGGGTGAAATGAAGCATAATACCAGTCATTTTCATAAACTCTGCTACAGTTTAGACATTGGTTATAAGTAAAAGGTTTTAGTTTGTGTCATTTAAAAACTTTTATGTCTTCATACAAATTTCTCTTGAAATTTGGAAAATGTTCTGTCCAGGGCTGCTATCCCAACTGTTTGAATTACAACTAGATTCTTGGAATCCTTCTTTAGTCATTTTGGATTTAATTCCTATCCTCCATCCTGATTTATATCATGTCATAATATGACCTGCTTTATGTTTAGAGCTTCTTATAATTCTCTTCTCTGAAAAAAAATCTAATGTCCCATCTATGACTAGGGAACAAATAATTACAACGTCAATGCCAGGTATATACAGCATTGAGCCAATATATTCCATTCTTATGGACACATCTATAAATACACCTTCTAGTTTCAAGCTCATAATTCCCCTGTGGATTCTGTAGGAGAATAAACCTCTCAGGCAGGTGTTAGACCACTAGCTAGCAGAGGTAAATGCATGACTAAGTAGTTCTTTTATTTCACTAAAAATTGAGAACTAAGGCTTTGCCTTGATTTTATTCTTTTCCTACTACTTGATCCTTCATTTTCTGGATATGACCAAAGAAGAGGTAGAATGGAAGAAAAGAAATGAAATTTAATATCTGGGAACCAAAGTAAAGAATATAGCAAACCAGACTGGAACTGAGAAATGAGGCCTAAGGGTTAAAACACCTGAGAATTATGTGGATTCCTTATTACAAAATCCCCAACTAGTCTATATTTTCTGAAATTCTGTAGTTTCTACCCTTCAAATGAAAGCACACCTTTCCTTACAACACCTTCTCCAGAAAACTCCTGAATCTCTATGCTCAGATCCATGCATTTTATAGCAACTTGCTGGTTTCAACCTGGAGTATCTCTAATTTATGCATATTGATTCCTAATTCTTATTCCTCATATCCATATACCTAAAGTAAAATAAACCTTTATAGAAACTAGAAAATGTCAGATAAACCTCATTTCCTCAGGTTCAAGGTGATTTTAAATGGCACATTAGGTGCTGATTTTTCATAATTCTTTTTGTTATGAATCTATTATGAGCCCCATGGTATAAGCTGACAGACTGGTTCACAGTCTCTTCCTTAAACAAAAAGGCACACAATAGAAAGCATACTTAGAATTTTATTTTGTCATCTACTTTCTCCTTCCTGAGTTTCTCCTACTAAATTCTCCATTTTCCTTATTACCTTTCAATGCCACCCACTGTGGACTAATAAAGAAGTAAAACATCAGGTTTAGTCCATCCTAAACACTTCGTTTTGATCTAGCATGCTCTTGCACCTCATTGGCTGAGACGGTGTTATCTAAAGCTTAGGCCTGGGAAGCAGCCGCTCATACCCTTATTCTTCATTGTACCTGTCGTCTTTTCCTGATATGACATCAAAACTCTTCCAGAATTTACTCTCTTAGGGTCCACATTTGTCAGAAGGAAAGAAATAAGTCAGGGCTCTGTAACTTATAGGTAGAAATCTAAGACCTAAGCCTTTACAGTTAATTTCTTGCTTCTGCAATACATCTCTTGTACTCTTGATCACCTAGGGTCCTGTGAGCTGATCTCGCTTCATTTGGCCCTAGGTGGACTTGAATCGATGCAGATTTGGCAGTTTCCTTTTAAATGTGATTTTAGGGATCCTTGGAAAACTCTAATCAGAGATGTCTGCCACTTCTCAGTAAAATAGTCAAACACTCCACCATTCTAGGGTAAGGATATGACCTATATTAAAATAAAAGCCAGGCATCACTAACTTGTGTATTCCTGAGAATAAATGTATCATATCCTTTCTGAACAAAATGGTAAAGAGTGAATTGAGGCCGCATAGCCTGTATAGAGAAGATGGCTGAAAAAGTTGTAGAAGACACATGTAATCAATTTTGCCTAAAATCAGCACTGGTTAGGCCATATGATAACACCAGATTTTCAGTCACAAAAGATATTAGGGGAACAGGTTAGATATGAAGGCTTTCTATAACTGAAGTTTTCCTCAGAGTTCTAGTCATTTTTACTCAAATATTCTGGGAATTTCATCTCTTTGCAAGAAAATTTCTGCAACTAAAATCATGTGTTTTTTTGCTACCCCAGAATAACTTCTTTATGTGCTATATTAGTTTCTTATTGCTGCTGTAACCAATGACCAAACTTAGTGGCTTAAAAAACACATATTTATTATCTTACATTTCTGGAGACCAGAAGTCTAAAATGAGTCTTATGTTGCTAAAAGCAAAGTATTGGAGGGCTGGTTCCCTCTGGAGGGTTGCAGGAAAATCTGTTTCCTTGTCTTTTGTCTTTCCGTATCTGCCATGTAAAGTAACATTCAGAGGTTCCAGGAAGTAGGACCTTGATATCTTTGGGGGACATTATTCAGGCTACCATATATGCTATTAGTAATTATGTTTTAAAATTTGTATTTCAATAGTAACTACATTAGCAAATGTTTATTAGGTGTTAGTCTGGAGATATTACCACTCAAGTGTATTTATTTGGTTAACTATTAGCTGAGCTGGAAAAATTATCATGCATTCATATGCAAACTCCACAGATCTTTCATCATCATGTAGATTTGATTGTATTTAAAATTTTCAGTACATAAGAGAAAGCTTTCAGGAAGAAAAACTTACCCAACCTCAAATTTGATTTGAGTTGCTATAGATGAAAGATATTATTTTTATCATCTTGAAATTTTAAAAAGCTAGATGTTTTCTAGTCTCTTTTGCATTTGTATGGAAATATACCCAAAATGTAAATACAAAAAAATTGTTTATGTGCTAGAGAACAAATTGAAAGGACAATACCTTTTCAGAATGACAATCTCATAAAACCGGTTGAGAAGCCTTCATGAAAAATAAAGAAATATTTAATGTGAGTCCTCCAAAGGTCATCTTTGTGTATTTGTAGGTTATTGATATTTGCTTTGAGGTTTCAGAAGGTTGGAAAAATATTTGAAAAGGAAGAATTTTGACAACAAGTCAATGTATCTTTTAGTGCTTTTGAGAAAAGACTGGAATCAGTAGCCACCTTGGTGAATGGCACTGCAGGAAGTCTGTTTCTATTATAGCAAATGTTAAACTACATTTTTTTTAAAAAAGTAAAAATTTAGGTCTCCTAAAGAACAGCTACTTATGCTTTTGACACAGTAACCAAAGTAGGTCCCAGCTAGTATAAACTCTCTATAGCCATCAGTGTCTTGGAAAAGTAGATAGAAGGAAACTGTTTAAGGTAAGATCAGTGCTGCTGTTGGAAAAGGAAGCAAAGAAACTTGATAAAGGTAAATTCAGATATCAGTTTAACCTGTAATTCCAAGGTAACCACAGGCAATGTGTGATTCCCAGTTCAGCAGGTATGTTTAGGGTTAGATTAACACTTCTGTACTGATATAGCTACCCTGATAATCTAACACAGAAATGGGCTGGGAATAATGGTCTCTATTTCTAGATGGACTCAGGACGTGTTTGTGTGGAATCTGGAATTTCAAAAAAAAATTAAAGAGAAAAATATATTTGTATTCATAAGCAGAGGAGATTATATATGTTATTTTTATCAATATGTTGATGGATTAGAGGAAGAAGAATCCCCAAGGGAAGGTGGTGTTTATACTGGCAGGTTTTAGGAAGCAGCATTATTGGCTGTAGCAGATCTGGTCATCATCCTTAAACATTTCCTTGCACACTGATCGAACTTCTAACTTTGAGCACAGACTTTGATTTGCCTGAGAATTTTCTCTCCATTCCAGAGCTTTCTCCCCAAGCTTAGTCAGCCCAGAGTACAGGGAATTAGTGATGCCTGGAGCAGCTTTCAAGCAACTGTCCCTCAGTGGGATAACCTGAATCCTGTGTTCTACACAGGCTCCCGGAATTTCTCTATTGGACTGAGCTCCATGCCCATAGAGGTAACTTGTTTGTTAATCCATTCTTTACTAGCTGCCTTCCTCTCCCTTCCCTGTCTCATTTCCTGGCTCCTACCCTGGGTGTTTCCAGGGACCACTTCCCAAATAAACTACTTGCATTTGGATATTTGTCACAGGGTCACCTTCTGGGGGAACCCAAGCTAAGATAATTGTTGTTGAAACTGAATGTAGGAAGCAGATTCTCAGGATAGACTTCTGGAATGGCATCACTTCACTCCCTAGCCAGAAGGCTGTAAGAACACCACAGTGTGATAAGCCCTGGCATGATGTTCTACCAGAATTAAAATGCTGACACTTGTGGCTACTAGTAAATGAGGTGTACTAGCTTATTCAGTATGTCTGGCATTTGAGGGAGAAGAGGACAGTGGTGAATATTAGGACTGAACCATTTTGGTTGTTAAATGTCACTGAAGCCTGGATGGAAGGAATTGACAACTTAGGGCATGGTGTAAAAACCAGAAGGCCTTGGTGACCATGCTGAAAGAAAATTTCTTCCCTTGTATCAGAGGACAGACTGAACTGGAAACCACAATCAGCCTCTCACTTAAGGTTGTGCCTCCCATCCCTTATATTTTGGTCCCCTTGAAACAGAGTCCTAGTTGCTGGAGCAGAAGTGTTGCCTCTATTATGTAGCACAGCAAGGATCTCACTAATTTTAATTGTCTTTTGCCTAATATTTTTAGATACATTGTGGCAGTAGATAAGCAGAAAAAGGAGTTGTCACATAAACCCTCCAAAGTCCTTTTTTTTCCCCAAGAAATTGTACTTAGCCACTACCTTGAATAATCAATGACAGGATAGAGTAAATGTAATGTAGGGCATGAGTGGAACTAAATGCTGCATGTGCCTGTATTATTTTCATGTACACTGGCCTGTCTTCCAAATGTCAGCCCCTGCAATTGGTTTGCCTCAGGGCTTTTTTTGACCTGGAAGCTTAATCCATAAACCACACGTCAGACCACAAGGGGATATTTACAATACTGTCCCTTCACCCATGAGCTACCCTCAACAAAAGATTTGTACAAGTTGGTAGATAAATATCATAGCACCTATCAATCCCCCTTAGGTGGGAAAATTCTGACATACATGCTCTCTATCTCGATTTCTAGAATTGAGTGGAACTGAGAATGAGTTGCCCATGATGGTAACCAGCTTGGTAATTTTAATGGGCAAATATGGGATTCATTACTACAATATATTGGTTTCCTATTGCTTCTGTAACAGATTACCATGAATGTAGTGGCTTGAAACAACACCAATATGTTATCTTACAGTTCTGGACATCTGAAGTCTGAAATGGATTTTGTGGAGTTAACCTCAAGGTGCCAGTGGGGCTACCTTCTCAATGTAGGCTCTAGGAGAAAATCCATTCCCTTGCTTTTTCTAGTTTCTAGAGACTGCCTGTATTCCTTGGCTCATGGCACTAACAATCACTCCAACCTCTTTTACTTTTTATGTCAGGTTTTATAAACGGAACTCAGCTTATTAAAAACAATTACATCATTATGAGGATCGGTATTTTTTTAACTTATTAGGTTTGTCTTCCAGTACTGCTTTTGGCTCTCATTTTATGGCTATTTGGCAAAAGACCCAGTTCTTCACTTTAAATAAAATCAGTGGGTTTATACTGCCCTTGTTTGAACCATACCTCTTTTGACAGATCATTTAAATAATGTATATACACTTGAGAAATTAAGGTAAATTTGTTCCACACTAGTGGCTTTGTTGGCATTATACATTAAATAACCCAGTGGCTGGGTGGAGAGTTATAAAATTGTCTGGAACCCTTTAAAGCAAAAGAAAAGTATGGCTTCTTAACATTTGTAGCCAAGATGAAATAGGACTTTTAAAATTCAGAAGTAATCCTCTAAATTTATGGATTCTACCTCTTATTTATCAAGTGGTAGGGACATGTAAAGATGCGTATACTTGCTATTCAGGTAACCTACATTTCTTTCTATAATTATAGTAAGAGTAAAATTTCTCTCTGAGGATGACAACTCAAAGTTGTTGGTGTGGCAGCATCACGATAGAGAGCACCAACTGTTCTGCTTTGGGTAAGATGAAGTTGAGTCTTTTGTAATCAGTTATTTTGTGGGAATAAATATGAAGATCTATATGCATTAGAAAACTTTGTATGACTTTCCATTTCCATTACTTTCCCACATTCTAAAGTTCACCTGTAAAGTTGGCAGTATGTGGAATTTTACTGCCATAACTCATAACCAATGGAAGAACAGACCTGGGCCTGAGTATGTCTGTCCATTTTGTACTATTACCATGAGCATTAGGTATGAGCATTGGAGATTGGGGAGCTCATGTATGGAGCAGAGGCTTAAAGTTGGAAGAAAAGTGATGAAACAGGAGGGAACAATTCACTCTAGGGGTATCACTTCTTCTTGTGGTTGAGGAACCTGCTTGAGGCAATCATGGTGACTGGAAAGCACACTGGAGTGAGAATCGGGGCCTATCCTTTCAGAGAAAATCACTTTAATCCTCTGGTTCTTAGTCCCTTCATCCATAAATGATGAATTTGTACCATATAATTGGTCATTTTTCTCTCCGTTCTAAGAATGCATTTTCCCTTGTAAGGGCAAATACAAATAAAGAGGCATAATTCTTCCTGTTAAGAATACGGAAAAAGACCTTCCTTCCATTTTCTTAGAGCATTTACTTTAGAAAACTTCTAAGTTCTTTCCTAGGTTTTAGAAATGTATGAAAATCTTTTTAGAAGCTAAATAGGTCTCAGGCTAGCTCTAGGACTCAGAAGTGTCTTTCTCAGCGGCCTGGGAACCAGTTTTTTGAAATCATCAAGGCTGTTCACACCCCCATCTCCCCTACCTCCAAGTCTCTATGGGAGGATAGGAGCCTAACTTTTGTAGCCCCCTTGCTCCAAGTGAAAAACTACTTTTTGTCATAAAGATATGAAAATTTTTTTGTCTTTTTCCCCTTTGGTTGAAGCCAATTAACACAGATGGTCACCTCAATTACCAAGGGAATTTGGGATGAACTGTGTGAGAACTGGTGCTGTGAAATTCTTACTTGAGGACTAGTGTTGTATCTTGAACATACATGTAATGAGTAGTGTCTGTTTGGATCTATAAAAGGGTATGCAGGACTCTCGAGCAGAGCAAGGCTTTCTGTCTTTGCAATCTTTTAGTGAATTGCCTGTGCTGTGCATCACATTCAAATTTTGATGCTTATTCAATAACAAAACATCTTTTTCTTTTACCTTTGTGGAATTTTCAGGGTCATAAGATTTTGTTTTTAACTATATTTCCCCAACAACCTGGATATATACTCTAATCATTAAAAAAAATATGACCAAGTTACACTGCCTTTTGTAAAGAATTTTGAAAGTTGTCATGTAAAATATATAAAGAATCATATATTTAGACTTTCTTAAAATTCATTTTATTCAAGTATAGTTGATCTACAATGTTGTGTTAATTTCTGTTGTACAGCAAAGTGATTCAGTTATACATATATATACATTCATTTTCATATTCTTTTCCATTATGGTTTATCACAGGATATTGAATATAGTTCCCTGTGCCATACAGTAGGACCTTGTTGTTGATCCATTCTGTATATAATTGTTTGCATCTGCTAATCCTAAACTCCCAATCCATCCCTCCTCTACTGCCTCTCCCCTTTGGCAACCACAAGTCTGTTCTCTATGTCTGTGAGTCTGTTTCATAGATAAGTTCATTTTGTCTTATTTTAGATTCCACATATAAGTAATATCATATGGTATTTATCTTTCTCTGTCTGACGTACTTCCTTAGTATGGCAATCTCTAGGTCCAACCACGTTGCTGCAATATCCTTTAAATATTGAACTCAGAACAAAGGAGTCAAAACTCACAACATTTACCAGAATCTTCGGTGTTGCCGTCTCGCTTCCCAGGAAAGGAGTCTAGGTCCTCAGTTCTGCTCTTGGTCCCACTCTTACATCCCAAAACTCATTTTACAAGGTAGAAACAATGCATGTAAATTGTTCTCTGAAAAGTGAATCATTGGTTTCTTAATCCTTTCTTCTTGTTCCATGTAATATAGACCCTCAGTTTGCAATGTCACATTTAGAGGGAGGAAGCATTTACAATGTTTTATATATTAATACTATGATTATTTTTAATTCATGATTGGCTTAAATTTTCATCATTTTGTATTACGTAACTGCCCTTCTCATACAGATTATGAGGGAAGCAAAGTTTAGAAGACAAGGGATAGTCTAAGACTAAGAGCAAGTTTTAAAATGAAGAACTCCTGAGTAACGCTTTTAGTCATGAAAACTCCATTTTGAAAATAACTCCATAGCATAAGAGGTAATTATGAATATGGAAGTCAAGTAATTATCTCAACTTGTCAAATGTAACAAATGTAGGAAAGGAGGCAATACCATTAAATTGTAAGTTTGTTGGGAGCACTTCATAATGAGGTATTATTTCTGAAACTCTTTGAAGTGATTTTAAATTTTTGATATTTTCCAGAAGCTGAGGGATATTGTCCAGGATAAATCATTTTTATAGTCATGTGTGAAATGATGATTTATTAATCATACCTGAAATAACATAACCCCCTCATAGTTTGGGTCACCTTAATGGATACCTTGGTTTCTGCTGAATAAATCTGTGAGAACCACAGATGCTACAGTTACTTTAGCTGTGTTTCTTCAGTTCAGTTTGCTTTTTAAATCCACAAAATGCTTTCAGCTGGTAGCGGCAACCATACTCCCTCTATAATTAGAATGTTATTAGCCTTAAAAGGCAGATCTGGAGGGAGCTTGTTTTCTCCTGTAACTTCAGGCACACCGGCCCTGATAATTTCCTCTGAGCTTTTTCTCCAGAGACTTAGAATCTGTGTCTTTTTAAAGATTTAAATTAGTCACAGGGCACCAACAGCAGTTGCATTGCAAGATTTTTGCTTATTCTGTCTTTAACTAATTGCCCCATTTAAATGGCAGCCAACTTTAAAAAAAATATCAATAGTTGTTTTGCTCAGATGTTGGTTGCATTGTAAAAAATCCACTCTGTAGAACACTTTGCCATTTGACTAAGGATAATATTCTTTAACCACTTTTTTAAAAACTCTAATTGTACAGTCTGCCAAGTCCTGTGTTGCTTGGTCTCCAGCTAATATTATATTTAATCTTCTGTAATCAGTTTAATGTTGAAAGAAACAAAACAGCTGCCTTGAAGGATTTCTAAATGCCAAGCATGTATGTCTCACCGTCAATAACACATTATTTGCTTTGAATGGAAGTGAAATTCAAGACAACTGATGCCTCAGCTGCTGAGGAAGCAGAGGAAGCATCAGGTGATAGGAACTAGCTTGCTCAGTAAAATCGCTGCACGCTGAGGAGTCCAACCATCAGGAACTCACTGAAAATCCTGCTTCAGTGGACTGAACATTGCTGTTTAGTGACTCATTTCAGATGAAACAATTTCTGAAAGATGATGGCTTGTGGATTTTCACAAGCTCACATTTTCATTGTACTAGCTGTCTAATCCTATAAAGCTGATTGGTGTCTCAGAGGTAGTTTAAAAACATGTCTGCAAATTCTTTGACCTTCCTTCCAACAAGAGACACGAACAATGTCCCTTCCCCTTAAAACTGGGTGAACCCTTTTTGATAACTTCAGCAAACAGAATACAGTGGAAGTTATGCAGTGTGCCTTCCAAGAGCAGGTGAGATAAGGTCATGAAGGAAGAGTCTGCTAATCCCTCTTGGGACACTTGCTCTGGGATCCTTTGGCTACTACATGGGAAGTCCTGCTACCCTGAAGCTGCAAGGAGTGGTAAGACCATCCAGAGATAAGAGAGGTGCTAGAGAAGCCCCAGAAGGACAGTTGTTTCTTGGTATCCACGGATTGGTTCCAGCAGCCCCCGTGGATACCAAAATCTATGGATATTTAAGTCCCTTACATGAAACGGTGGATATACAGGGCTCACTGTACTTACTGCCAGCTCTTTGATTTTCCCAGATCAGGTGCTGGAAATGAGTGGGAAAGTTTTCAGCATCTCTCCAACTCCAGCCACCTTTGGATGGCAATTGTCTGAGCCATCCTGAGTGAGAAGTGCCTAGCTGAGCCCTGTCACCCACAGACTCAGGAACAAAACAAATGATTGTTACTGTTTTAAACCATTGAGAAGGAGTGCATTTTTATATAACAAGAGATACCTGGGAATGTTTCATTAGAGTACACTTTTCAGATTTATAGGCTAAAAATAGATAGTTGCCTAAACACATTTATTTGTCTTTCAGGGGTTCTGTCGTATTACATGAAAACATTTCCTCACATGATTTCTCTGACTCTATTTATTTTATATAGCTCCAGATATTATGTTAAGTCCAAACTGAATCATAAATTCAACATAAGTTATGATATAAAAGATTCTTAAACTGATAAGTATAAAACAGATAAAATGCATTTTGGCAGGTGTTTTGCTGATCTTTTTCTCCCATGCTGAATGTGAGATATGCTAAAACTTCCCTCTTTTCCTTAGAAAACATGGATTTTTATGAATTTTAATAGTTTTTTTTTAATGTAGCTAATATTCTCCATGATGTTAGAAGAATAGGGACTTGTTCACGCTTAGACTTATTCTTTCCACAGATTAGATGTATTATATTAATCTCTTAAAGTTCCTAAGATTTGAAAGATACTTTATAAACATTAGGGGATAAGAGGGCTCTGAAATATTTGTTTTTATAAAAAATTATTTAAGAAAGGAAATCACGTAAGACCATTACAGCAATTTTGATAAATCATTGTAAACATTATCACCTTAACACACCCACTTTCATTTTTGTAGACTATCTTCTAATATGCACACGTGTGAATTTTTTTTTTTTTTTTTTTTTTTTTGTGGTACGCTGGCCTCTCACTGTTGTGGCCTCTCCGGTTGCAGAGCACAGGCTCCAGACGTGCAGGCTCAGCGGCCATGGCTCACCGGCCCAGCCGCTTGGTGGCATGTGGGATCTTCCCAGACTGGGGCACAAACCCGTGTCCCCTTCATTGGCAGGCGGACTCTCCACCACTGCGCCACCAGGGAAGCCCACGTGTGAATTTTTAATTTAAGTATTACTCTACAATTTATATTTTAGAAAATAGAAATATACATTACCAAATATAATTATGTATTTTTTCAACTTTTTTCAACTATTCAAAGTAACATCCTAAGAAAGACTAAGAAGGAGGTCTCCTCGCTTCCCAGAGTGAAGTAAACACATGACCTTCATAGAGCAGGAGTTTAAGTCCTTGGAATCTGTATTTGTAGTCTTTTTCCTAAATCCATGTGTGTCTTCCCCCATTTCTTTCTTTAGAAAAATTTTAGCTCATACATCTCAATGAGGTTAAAAATACCAATTGATGATAATTAATAATCACCAAATGCCAGGCACTGTGATAGAACCCCCTACTAACCACAGGCATCAGCCTTAAAACTATCTTTGGAGCGAAACACTTTTTCTTATACTATTTCTACATATCAGGCAACCAAAACTCAGAGTTTCAGTGATTTATTTGAGGTTTCTCTACTGTTAAGTTATAGAGTGGCTACTTGATACAACCTCTGACATCAGAACGCAGATTATTAACTCTTAGTTTACTATACTTCACAAAATATAAGCAGACTTTATAGAATTAAGTTAGAATGAATAAATGGATATTTTAAGAAGGTATGTATTTTTAATGAATACCTCTTAAAAATAATTATCTAACATTGCCTATGTTGATCTTATTAACATGATCGAATTATATTAGATCGGAAAATCTGTTGACTCATTATCTAAATGTCAATAGATTAAAACCCAAGGTTTAGCAATGTTGTAATATGGACATTTCTGTTCAAAGGAATTCTAGTATAATTAAAGGATCTTTCTTATGAAAACATAAAAATTTGTAGACAAATCATGAAGGAGAGGTATTGAATTAAAATTGGAGAATATTCTAATCATTGTTCCTCTTAGAAGACATGATAGACATATGATACATCACATAAAGTAAATGGAAAATATTTCCTATATGTTGGTATTTGGGGAAAATTTGTATTTTTCATGTTTCTTTTATATAAAATAAAATGCCATTAACTACAAAGCAGTAAGAAAGAGATGCAACTTACTATAATCTTTGGGGTAAGTCCCACTCCATTTCCTCACTTTCCTAATTGAGAATATGTGATTAATCTATTATAAGAACACACTGAATTAAAAACATCTCATGGTCTGTTTCATTCTGCTGTAAGACTCTGCCATGTTAGGAAGCTATAAGTGTGATCAGTTTCCTTATTAATAACTCTGTGCTCTTTATCCTTTCACCTGTCTAGATAGGACATAAAGATGGTTAAAGATTGTTTACTTCCAACAAGTTAATTGTAAACTCAAACTATGTTGCTTTCTCTGCCAAGATGATAAATACTGATTAGTTCATGAATGATTAAGGAAGGCCCAGTGATATTTTGAAAGAAGATAGAACAGCAAAAATCTATGTTTCTTTTCACTTATTCACAGCAACATAAAGCATGAATTTGAAAAAAAAAATCAGACCTTGAACTTGAGAACCTGGTAGGTGGTAAAAAGGAAATACATAATTGACCTTATACAGAAACAGTTTTTCCTTAAAAGTATTTTAAATTCATTCCAGGATTTTTTTCATTTTGATTCATTTATAGTGTTTTTGTGAGGGTTGATCATACTGGATAATGCCCTCAATGGTTTTAAAATTCCTTATATATAAACATTGACCACTGTGACCCTTAATATCAACTTAATTGGCAAGAACCACTGAAAGATGGCATTAGTGCTGCTTTACCACACTATATTAAATATGGTGTGCTCTTCTCCAAAATATGTTTAAATGATCCCTTTTTATCCATTGCAGACTGTAAATGTGTTATTGATAACAGTCTATTAATTTCAAAGCCACTGAAGTCAACAAGAGCTATAGAACTGCTTTAGGGGTGACAGCCCAGGTGGCTGGAATAAGCAATCTGAATATCGAGGGCACTAAGTAGATTGGTTTCCTATTATAGCAATAGGCAGTATTCATCTCCCGGGTTTTCCTTTGGGAACAATAACTTGACACATGACTCCACAACATCAAGTGTACCTTCTCCAGATAAGTTTCTGATGGGTAAGAGGAATTCCTACTCTTGTTTAGATTTCAGGCCTTCTGATAAAGATATTTTTTATTTGTAGATTGGGTGTTGCCCAATTTCTGTAAACAGGAGCAAAACATACACAGTGGATAAAATAGATATGCAAAAGTACTGAATTGTGACAGGGCAGAAAGTCTCTAGAAGGAAATAGAAAAATAGAAGGATGATTTAACTCCAGACTAGAGGAAGCAGGAGTATGTGCAACAAGGTAATGGAGAGAGAAAGAAATTTTTAAAAGGTGAATTAAATCAGAAAAAATTTGCGTCTATCAGATTCACGTCATCTGGCCATTGGGTCAAAGTAAATGAGAATAGTGACTTTGCCATATCTAAGAACTGTCAAGTGAGCATTTCCAGTATCAGTCTGAGAACTCTACCCGTATCAACAGAGGACAAGGGGCTTAGGGAAAATTCTTAGTTAAAAATTCTTAGTTAAAAGTCTAACAACTGCTAAACTCTGAGACAGAGGAGACCCTCGCTTTGCAACACTGCTGTCTGTACTGTGCCAACCTCTGTGCAATCTGCATTCACTGATTTTCTACACTTTTGACAGAAAAAGACATTATCTAGTTTGAATAGTTGACAGAATGAATAATGTACTAAAATTGAGATGCTAAAGGAGTATGTTTGTATGAATTACCTGAGGAGCTTGAAAATATTTCAGATTTCCAGGCTTTACCCCCAGAGACTCTGATCAGTGGGTCTGGAGGGGTGTATTGGGTACTCTTAGGAACCAGTTCACTTATCCTCTTAATTCCACATGAAGAACTGCAAAGGGTCTGGTATCTTACCTTACTTGCAAGCTGACAAACCCACCTGCCACAGTTTCATGGATATTGGCATAAGGAACAAGATTCCTGGGTCAGAGACTAAGAACTTTGTTATTCTAAGCACAGAAAGCAGTGTAATCATCAGCATATCTTCAGCAGTTCCCTTTGTCCCCAATTCCCACAGCCTGATGCATTTGGGCTCAGATATTCATCTGCACATGCACTGGGCTGTGTTATGGGAGAGGGGTGATAAGTTCAGGATATCTTTATCTTGTCAAAACTGGAGATCTTTGGGCTTCCCTGGTGGCGCAGTGGTTGACAGTCTGCCTGCCGATGCAGGGGACACGGGTTCATGCCCCGGTCGGGGAAGATCCCACGTGCCGCGGAGCGGCTGGGCCCATGAGCCATGGCCGCTGAGCCTGCGCGTCCGGAGCCTGTGCTCCGCAACGGGAGAGGCCACAAAAATGAGAGGCCTGCGTACCACGAAAAAAACCCAAAAAACAAAAAACTGGAGATCTTTATCAAAACCAAACTCTGGGAAGTTTCTATCTAAAGAGTCCTCTGACTCCAAGTCACTTATTTTTGACCAGAATCTCTTGAAAGCATGAAAACTGATACATACATTCATTTTAAATTAGAAGTAAGTAAGCATGATTTTGAGTACCATCCCCTAGGCCTCGTGCTTTTTGCCATCAAGGCAAACCTAAGTACATATCTTTAACTCATAGTTGTGGTTATTTTTGTAACTGTCTATCACAAAAGTATCCTCTTACTCCTGTTTTTGATTTTCTTTGCTCATGTGATATCTTTTTTCATCATGACCACTCTATCCAGCAGTGGAAACAAAAACAAGAAAAAGTACATGACTAGAGATTGTATTTTTATTCATTTACAAACTACATGAGAAACCTCATTTCTGCTTTTGTCACATTTCATTTTTGACCAGAGAATTCCACCAAGCTAGAATTGGCTCTGGTTCACATGGCCATTTCTTTAAAAACACAAAGACAATATCTAGCAGTACAGGCTTGCTACTATTAATGATACTCTAGATTTTATTTTTCTTATCCATATTTCTGTTCTTATAGCTTTTCTACCTAAAATTCCGTAAATGATTACATCCACATATTCTCCGGTACACTTCACCAATGCCACGCTCTCCATAAAAATCTTCCATTTTTCAAGATAAATTATTTCACCTTATACCCCTCTCCTGAGGCCTTGGTTTACCTTTCTATGTCACTTAGCACATCTACTTTGGGTAACCGAACATATGCCTGTCCTTTCTCTGCAACAGCTAGAGCTTCACGTCATAGATCAGGTATTATTCGTGGCATGTTCTTCCTAACGCCAAGCATGGTTTACTTCCTTGTGTCATCTAGTCTTTGAAAATCACCTAAATAGCCAACCCGGCATCCTGGCACTCTCCATTCAGTTACCAAAATTATTGTGAGATAATCTCTCACTACCTGTCTATATATTATCTCTATTTTCTGACACACCTAACTCCAGTGACAGAGGCTCTCTATTTACTCTCAAACAAAACAACAGCAAAAAAAAAAACACCTCATAACTTTCAAAACCATCTACCTAACATGACACACATCCCTATATGCAATTAATGCGTTTATTGTAAATTACTTGTATCAATCCACTAAACAATTCTTAAAATGACTTCTACTTATAGAATCACTGATTCCAAAAATTATCTGTTGTATTCTTCTGACTTTAGTTAGGGAATATGTCATTAACAGCCCTTTATGAACAGTGAAGAATCAAATACCTAATGATTAAAAATTAACAGAATTAGGTGGGGAGGTAACTAGTACCTGAATTGGTTAACTTTGGGGGCAGTGCATAATGTTATTTATATTTCAAGATAAAAAATTGTATTAATTACAAATCATTCTCCACTTGGTATCTTTTTTTTTTTTTTTGCCGTACATGGGACTCTCACTGTTGTGGCCTCTCCTGTTGCGGAGCACGGACTCCGGACGCGCAGGCTCAGCGGCCGTGGCTCACGGGCCTAGCCGCTCCGTGGCATGTGGGATCTTCCCCGGCCGGGGCACGAACCCGTGTCCCCTGCATCGGTAGGCGGACTCTCAACCACTGCGCCACCAGGGAAGCCCTCCACTTGGTATCTTTTTATTGGTTCAGACTTTTTATTCTCTACAGTATTCAAGTTAGTGTTGACCATATATTTGTTTATTTTGTTAAGGAAAATATGTTCATGCTACACAAGTCATTTCTGGCACACTATTTTCTTCAGTAGTTTTTTGTTTTTTTTTTAAGAGCTAGTTTCATTAGATTCCTTGAAAAATGAACTGTGGACCGTCAGAAAAGTTATTTATCTGCATGGAGTTCCCAGTAATAATTCCCACATTAGAGGAACATAAATCAAATTTAACATCAGCTTAATTTTCTTGCATTTGACTTGTCTAGTAAATATTTTTCCACGTTCTCCTCAAAGCTTCTCCACAGTAAATCTACACCAAAAATGCTTTGTATGTTTTTTTTATATTTTTGTACTTTTATGTATTTTATATTCTTTTTTTTCTTTTTTGTATTCTTACAGTGACAAGAAAATTCTAGATCAAAATAATTTATATTTTTGGAAGAAAGACAATCATCTCCTTGGAAGTAAGGGGCTCCAAATTTAGTCTTATTTTCAATTCTATGTGTATAAACAAAATCAAATACTTTCACAGCTCATGAAGATCTGGGGAAAGTTTTATTTTGAGGGATTAAAATTTAAGTCTAAACATTTTATCAAGGAGACTAGGTCTTCAATTTTAAAAGTAGTGGTGCAAAAACAAATACAAAGCAAAAATGAAAGATCATAATTATTTTCAAACTCTTTTTTAAGGAAGGAGTTCTGCCTGACATGGTAAGTGGACTTTTAGGTGACAGGGAAATTGGCAAATATTGTTATCTGGTAAAAATTAGAATTCTAGCATGTAGATGGTTACCGATACTGACAAATATTGATTTGAAATATACAGACAAGGATAAAATTAGACCGCAGACCGCAACTATGTCTTGAAGCAAACAGAAATAGTGTAGCTGATCCTTGTAGCAGAAATTTTGTCCTAAAAATCCATGTCTCTAGAGCTTATTAATTATCAGGTAACTACAGAGAACAAACTCAAATATAATTCAAAAGGTGGTATACTGCAATCTGTATATTTTCCAAAGACAGGCATCAAAACATTTATGAAAATGATTTTCAGTTACCAATGTATTTTTGAATTAGTATCTTGAATTAGTATGCCTACTTTCCTATATGTGACTGAAAATTTTTTCTCTAGAATAACACAGTGTGCAGCAAATAATATCAATTTAAATAAATATTGAGAATTCAGTCTCTGTGTTCATGGAGAGAATCAGTACAGTATGGAAGCTCAAAGATGATGATTGATGACAAATTCAGACATTTTGCTATAACATGATTCTGCGTTAAATGCCTATAGGCAGTGGTTTGGACAATAAAGAGAAATAATTGTTAATTTGAAAACATTTTACACTAGGTCATTAATAATGATGAGTTCAATGTCATTTTTAAAGATATCTTATTTTTGAAATCATGGTAAATGCAATCAGCGTATGTTTTCAAACATAATCTCTTCCTCTTCCTACCTCTTTCTGTTGTAGATTTCGTTATATCCACCTACAAAAAAGGTTCAGGCAATATTGAAATCTATGCCTTTTAGTACAACTTCTATTTGCCTCATTGACCTTCCATGTATTGCATATCTAATCTCGCTTAAAAGCATTGTAACACTTTCTTGCTTATATAACTATAGCCTTTCCCCTCTCTCATTATTTTTCATTGCTATTTAATTTTACTGCTGTATTATTTTGATGTTCCTCTGAAATGAAATTTAGAATGAAAAACTTCTGAGAATCTCAGTACTGTGATAACTAAGCAGATACTCTCTGTCACATGTATGACTGTTTTGGTATTTATGCGTAATGTAGGTGATGAAAAGCTGTTAGTAAATTTTATGCTCATTTTCCCATAACATAGTGTTGATTTCTAATCACTTTTTGTAGCTTCTCTTCATTTTTCATCCAATACCGTTGAAAAATATAAACTCTGTCATATAAGAAAATAAGGCATAGTTTCCTAACACTGGACATGGTGCATATTTTTCAGAGGGAAAGCTTTAACTCAGCTGATATTTTACAGTATGTATCATCTGAATTGTAAACATCTCTCACATAAATATATAACTGCCTAATAAGGTGAGACAGCTTCCATTGGTGCATCCAGGGAAACTCTTCCTCCTTCTTCCCTACCAAGGTCATCAAGATGGTCCCTTTGAAACAACTGCTGACACTAGAGATGACTCTTCCTGCCTTCAGCTTTTTGTTCTTCTTTCTCTTTTTCTGATCTGGCAATCGCTGCTGCTGCTTGCTGAAGCAATTCAGTCTGCCTCTCCCTATTTCTCCACCTCCTCCTTCCAGGCTTTGATTACTACACAGTTAAAACATGGGATGTGCCCCGGTCTGGGAGGATCCCACATGCCGCGGAGCGGCTGGGCCCGTGAGCCATGGCCGCTGAGCCTGCGCGTCCAGAGCCTGTGCTCCACAACGGGAAAGGCCACAACAGTGAGAGGCCCGCGTACCACAAAAAAAAAAAAAACCCATGGGATGATGGTGATATTGCTGGAAAAAGACTTGAAGTTGCTACTATGTCTCTCTAGAATATCAAATTTTAATTATGTTCTTCATATACAAGTAGGTGTCATTTACAAGTGTCACAAAACTTTACTAATAATAAATAGCAAAGATACTTTTTTTCCCAAACATTACATATCTGAGAGACTCAAGGTCATCCCTAATTCAGTACCTCCCTCACTTGTTTTCCAATATGCTCTTTGAGTAGATGGAAGTAGTTTGTGTGCTATGAACAGAGAGTAAGTCTGAGGTACTTTAAACTTTGTGTAGTGAACATGAATATTTCTGATGGTAAGAAATTCTTTCTTTTGGAGAACAACTACTGCCCTCCCACACCTATTGCATGATAACTTTAGACCATGTGGTTTTGTTAGAGCAGCTTCCATATCCCTATCTTTAACATAAGCCACTCCTGGTCCTGTGAGCCCATGTAAGCTCATGGCACATGATCCAAGCCTAATTACCAGGATTTCCCACTCTGCCACAGTGATAATTTCAGGGATAGGTGGGGAAACTTATGTGAACTTGTCAGAGTCCTCCCCAGGACTTTGACAGAGCTATAAAGATTGTTTAAAGTAGGCCAGTCTGAAAATGTGACTTGCAGAGAAGGTGAAGCCAACAACTGGGAGGAGAGAGTGGGTGACCCTGGTCCCAGGTACTTTGAGTGCATCTCTTCCTTCTGTTCTTCTAGCCTGAGCGTGGTGGTCGAGGCTCACTGCAGTAGCTATTCAGTCCCTTTCTTCCCTGAAACCAGTTTGATTTCTCAGGCTCTTCCATCACCTGAGTAATACCTAGTCTTTTTGTTTTAAATACTAAAAAGTTTTTCTTTTCTTATTTTCTTGTTTGGACACTAACAGATACACTTTTTGGAAACTATATCTTTTTCTCTAAATAAAGCTTACAAAGAAGTCTAAAAGACAGAACAAATGTAGAGGCATTAATAGAGCTGTTTCAGTGACATAATTTTAATAAAACTGATTTGATTTCTTTCTAGTTCTCTGCCTTTCCAAATCCCTAGAGCACTACTTAATACAACTAAAAATACACTGCTGTATTCTTTTCAGTTGAGAATATCTAGATACATTATTAATATATAGATGTCCTGTTTGAGTCGTATGTGTTCTTTGTGTGTTTTGGATGTTAACCCATTACTGGATATATCATTTGTGATTAAAAAATGGGCATAGGAGAGGAATAGACATTTTTCCAAAGAAAACATACACGTGGCCCACTGGCACAGGAAAAGACTCTCAACATCACTAATCATCAGGAAAATACAAATCAAAACCGTGAGATATCACCTCACGCCTGTTAGAATGGTTATTATCAAAAAGGTGGGATCAGCCATAAGAAAAAAAAAATGAAATTGAGTTATTTGTAGTGAGGTGGATGGACCTAGAGTCTGTCATACAGTGTGAAGTAAGTCAGAAAGAGAAAAACAAATACTATATGCTAACACATATATATGGAATCTAAAAAAAAAAAAATAAAGGTTCTGAAGAACCTAGGGGCAGGACAGGAATAAAGACGCAGACGTAGAGAATGGACTTGAGGACACGGGGAGGGGGAAGGGTAATCTGGGACGAAGTGAGAGAGTGTCATTGACATATATACACTACCAAATGTAAAATAGATAGCTAGTGGGAAGCAGCCGCATAGCACAGGGAGATCAGCTCGGTGCTTTGTGACCACCTAGAGGGGTGGGATAGGGAGAGTGGGAGGGAGACGTAAGAGGGAGGAGATATGGGAATATATGTATATGTACAGCTGTTTCACTTTGAAATAAAGCAGAAACTAACACACCATTGTAAAGCAATTATACTCCAATAAAGATGTTAATAAAATAAGATCCTGTAAAAAAAGTCAAAAAATAACAAATTTTGACAAGAATGTGAAGAAAACGGAACCCTCCTGCACTATTGGTGGGAATGCAAGATGATGCAGCCACTATAGAAAACAGTATGGAGATGCCTCAAATTAAGAATAGAACTACCATATGATCCAGCTATCGCAGTTCTGGATATTTATCCAAAGAAAACAAAAACTCTAATTCAAAAAGACACATGCACCCTTATGTTCATCATGGTATTATTTACAATAGCCAAGATAGGCAAACAACCTACATGCCCACCAAGGGATGGTTGGATGAAGATGTGAAGTGTATATACAATGGAATACTATTCAGCCATAAAAATGAAATCTTGCCATTTGCAACAACATGGATGTAACCTGAGGGTAACGTGCTAAGTGAAATAAGACAGAGAAAGAGAAATACCATACGATTTCTCTCATATGTGGAATATAAAGACAACAACAACAACAAACCAAACAGAAACAAACATGTAGATATAGAGAACAGAACAGTGGTTACCAGAGGGGAAGGGCTGTGGCAGGAGAGGGTGAAAGGGGTGTGGTGACAAATGGAAACTAAACTTTTGGTGATGAGCATGCTTTAGGGTACACAGAAGTAGAAATATAATGTTATACACATGAAGTTTGTCATAATCCAATGTTACCTCAATAAAAAATAAATCTAAAATAAAGTTAAAATTTTTTAAGTAAAAAATATACATGTAGATGTCTTATAACAAAAATAGAAAAACCTTAGAAATATTCTGGATATACTTCATCATATAGAGGATGAGGAAGTCCCTATTTCATTGTGATAAACATCTTTGAATACACTTCTCTCATACCTACTAATCGCTCTAGAAGTTTAGTCCAGCCTTAAATTTATAATTTGATTACACATCTTTTCCTAATACTGTCCTTTACTGGAGACTTTACCTTTTCTGTGTCTTTCCAACATTTAAGAATTTTCAATTCTGAGACCTATTTATGGACAATTCTACCACTCACCTTCCAAAACCCATTCCTATTTTACTGCCACTGTATACCTCGCTCTCTGTCTTTCTCTCTCTTTCATCTCACACACAAACATGCAGACATATTTCAGCATTGCATGTGAATAAACTGTAAAACTTTTAGATGATTCAGTTTTGTCCTTGTTCTGAACTCTTACCAACTAATTCTGACCATAATGGAACCTGACCTATAAGGATCAAATCCACATCTCTATCCTCTGTACCAAGTTGTAAATGTGGTATTTTAAAGAAGCCTTATATCAGAGGAAGTACATTGTAGGATGGAAAGATTGAATCAGATAATATATGTAAGGACAATATTAAGTAGGAAATGCTGAAACAATTACACAGGATTAAGAGATTGCTCCAAGCAACAATTTGCAATATCAAACATCCTTTCTAGTCTAGACCTGCCAGGGGCAGCCCACATCCCTCCACAGTAAATTATCTTCCTTGAGGAGACACAGTAATTCACTCAACAATTATTTATTTAACAGCTGTTCTTTACCCGGTCAATGGATCAAGAACTTGGGAGCACGCGGATGGCAGGTAGGGAACCTATCTTCAAGTACCTTATGTTTTCACATAAAGACAGGAATATAAATGATGACAATGTGAAGTAATATTGCTACAGTGAAAGACTGGATAAGGTACTGAGGAAGTGAAGACAATTTGGATGTAAGATTGCATGAGGAGGCTGTGCAGAGTAGCATTCAAGTTCAGATTCTCAAGTAACTCTGTGTGACTGATGCAAAGAGGGAAGAGTGTGGCTGGAACTGAGGCCCTGACATGGGCATCCAGCCAGTTTCCCAAAGATACATTAATTATTTTTATTAAAAAAGTGGTAGGCACATTGAATTAATCAATACACAGTACATGGTTTATATAAATGGACAGAGATGGTGTGTTCTAGTGTAGTGACAGAGGCCCTGGGAACAGACAGAGTCAGGGTCTTTATAAACCTTCATTTTGAATATACTTACAGTTCTCATTGATATTGCAAGGTACATCAGGGACAATGTGTGTTAAGCACTTAGCAAAGTATTTGTCACATTAGAGGCACCAGAGAAGTGGAGGTTATTTGCAATAGCCTGAGTATTAATGAAAGCAGTGGTGGCTGTGTTGGCAGAGTGATAATAGATGGTCTCTTGGAATTACTTTATTAGCCAAACCATGTCATCATTCTATGCCTGCCTGATACTAGAAGGAAAACTAAACTTAGGAAGTTCAAAATATATTTTTTCTGGTGCCTGGAAAATTAAAGAACGATAATAAATATTTCCCTGTAGTAGAAAATGAGTGTAATTTTTAAAAGACATGCAAAAGTCCTAGTTCTCTTTACTTTCTACATCTGGGACTTAATTTTAAAGTCCATCATAACCTATTGGTGTGGCAGGGTCAAGTTTGCCCATCTACACCCATCCCTAGCCATATCTAGACTGTGAGTGTCTTCTACTGATTAAGATAAATGTAAATAATGCCCTTTACTTAAGCTGTCCAGACCTATTTTTTTCAAACAAGGACACAGAGACTGAGATAGCTGGGCCTTCAGTTCTGGCTTTAGTGAAATGCAGCTACTCTTGAGGCTAAGGAATGGCTCTAACTAAAAGTTTAGGCACTGACTCTTAGAGGAAGAAGCAGTTTTTTTCAGGAATCAAAAGTCTCCTCGATAATTCTTGGAGCAAAATAACAGAACTGCAAACACAGCTCTGATGTAGGTCTGATGTAGCAAGGGACCAATTCTTCTCTGGTCCTTGGTGAAATATGCATTTATTAGCAAACAGGAACTCTTGAGAAACATCTATTTTATCCATTTACACAAATTTACAGTTGGGCCTACCCTAGGGTTGTCCTTATATGAAGAGCCAGTAGAAGTGGCTAAAAATTGTAGACAGTACCCCTCATCCTGACTCTTTAATAGTAAAATATTATCTGCAAGTTTTATCAGTAATTAATCAGGAATATTTTAATTGCAATTCATTGTATGTACCTTAATTTTACTTCAAAGTACCTTATTTAAAGGGACTTATGTCAATTTTATGAACTGTATTACTTCTTTCCATAGGGGATTTTTGAACTATGTATCTTGAGATATTTTATATTGGTGTATAAATGATCAGTAAAACAAACTGATCTTAATCATATTCTTTGTATTTTAAAAAGTTTCTATTATTGAATCCAACCTTAAATTTGAATATTTAGACAAGAGAGTATTTAATGATATGGGGAAATGTGCATAATCATTTTGCTCAAAATACACTGTTAAATCTTTTTTAAAAGGCTGAAAGTAGATTCCAAAATGTAAGTCAACTTTTATTGTATTTTTTTAAAATTAAATTTAGTCTAAAATAAGTATAGCAAATGTATGTATTTAAGGAAAAATGATAAATCTATTATGTACCAATTTTCTTAGGTTTAATTATACAAGTTTAGATACAAACATTCTCTCTCTCTCTCTCTCTCTCTGGTTTTTGTGTGTGAAGATTATTTCTTCTGTAAACATGAGAGACATTAGGGCAATGGCAATGTTTACTTATTGGTCCAAATTGCTTTGTGGTAGTAAGGCAGCCAGGCAATGAACAAGAAATTCATCTGAAAGGAATATTTTCATTCATTGATTCTCTTTTCTGGATTTCAGATAATTGCCCCATAACTTCCAACATTAAACAGTAACAATAATATCAATATATAGTGACTTAAAGCTTTTATCACATGATGAATTCCATTTCTGACTACTGCTTGGAATAATTCTACAGTTTAGATTTCCAAAGACATTTTCATGGGAAATTACCTGTTTTGCTGATTACCGAACACACTTTTCATGGTATCTTTCACTAGTTTGAGGAAACAGTAGTGGTGGGGAAGGGACAGATGTTGGAGTATATTTTATCATCAGTAACTTTAGAGAAATCATGCAAATACAATGAGGAGAAACAGTAGAAAAATGTCTTAGAAACATCTAAAAAGTGATCGCTTTGATTATATTTCTAGGCTTAACATGTTAAAAATGGGACTTTAAATATAGAAATCAGGAAGAATTAGTGAAAAGATGTTATCCATCATAATGAAATTGCAGGATACTGGAAATAGTGCAATAGAGTTTGATAGAAAGTAGTGATAAGTGTCATGGAACTGTGTCACTGAAGGGGTTGTGGAGCAAACATTTTAGAGAAATTTAGAGTTCTGTGACTAAATTCTTCACTAAATTGCAAACAAAATTGTCTTGGCTAAATGAACTATAGTGTGCATTTACAACAAACTTGTATGTAGCCATTAGACAAGATAGTATTTAAGGATATGGGGAAATGTCCATAAACATTTTGTGTAAAATACATTGTTAAATTTTAAAAAGTTGAAAATAGTGTCTAAAATGTAAGTTCTTTTTACAATGCAGATGCATTCATAAGGAAAAGTCTATAGAAATAATTCAGAATATTAGCATTTATTAACAGGATGTCTTACTGATTGGTAGAATAATAGATTATTATATTTTTACTTCTGTATATTTTCTAAGTTGTCTACAGTAAATACATATTGCTTTGGAAATAAATCAGTGTTTTAAATGTTTGTATTTAAAATAGTCCTCTCACATTTTAAACACATGCATGTAACTGGAACATGACATTCTTTCCCTATGCATCCTAACACAATGCTTACCGCTTACCATATAAGAGGATTCCTTAATATTTGTTGGAAAAAATGGAAATATATTTGGAAAAGGAACTGCTATTTTTTCTGAAAAGGAATACGTACTTGCAGAATGTGAAACACAATTACCAGCCTAATGGTTCCTGGAATGCTCTCTTACTTGGGCGTATACACAATGGCTTTATTTTTGATTAACTGGAGATATTGAATTTGAATCCTGACCTTAGTGAGGTTAATTTTCAAAATTATCAATGTCATTGGGTATGTTCTGCTACTTACTGTTTCTTGATTTCCAGGTTTCAGTTCATTATCTTCATCTCCAAGTTAGACAAGGATCCCATAAAAGAGTTTAACTTAGAATTCCAACCTAGTATAATACAAACATAGAAGAGATTTCCATGATGATGGAATTGATTATTTTGTGTAGTTTGGCAATGAAATCTGTTGGTTAACAGATTCCCATTTATATATGCATTCCTGTATTGCCAATTACATACTCTTCTGATTTTTCAGTTTCTACTTTATTATGCATCTTTGATATCCCCTTCAGGGCCTCCTCACTTTCTTCTACTTTTCAAAGTTGTGTTATTTTTACATACAATCTCTTTTACTGTGATTCTTCCTTTTGTGTCAGTATTTTCAGCCTTTCTCAGCCGTTGGTTCAGCAAACGTGATCAATCTCAGTGGCCCATTCTCCTTGTTCCGGGGCATTCTTTCTCTTGTCTTTAAGCTCTCTTTTCTATGGTGTTTTGGTGCTGTCACTACTTAACTGAAAGTAAGAGTTTAATTCACTAAACACCAGCTGGCATGACTGTATATGATTGTAGAGATAAAATATGTCTCTAGCTCCTTTCTTCATTCTTTCCTTCTCTTTTTCAGACCACAAATACTAAATTGCAGTTGTTAGAGGCCCAAACTCTGAAGCCAAACTGCCTGTGTTTAAATCCAAACTCTGCCTCTAGTTAACTGTGTGAACTTGGACAAATTCCTTAACTTCTCTGAGTCTCAATTTCCTCATATGTAAAATGAGAAAGATTCCAGTAGTCATGGTAGGCAAAATAATGGCCCTCTGGAGAAACCCATGTCCACAAGTATGCTACATTACATAGCAAATGGGATTTTGAAGATATAATTGAGAATCTTGAGATGGAGAAGGATCCTTAAAAGTGAAACAGGCAAAGAGTCAGAATAGGAGATGTGATGAGAGCAGAGGGCCAGCGTTATTCAGCAGATGATAAAGACAGGACTGGCCACTGATGGCTTTGAAGATGGAGGAATTGAGGTATAAACCAAAAATGTGGGTGTCTTCTAGAAGCTGGGAAAGACAAGATAACAGATACTCCTCTCAAGCCTCTGGGAGGAATACCTTGATTTAGCCCAGTGAGACCAGCCCATTTTAAGAATTATAAAATAATTTATGTTCTTTTAAGCTACCATGTTATGATGATTTGTTATAGCAGCAAAAGGATATAATAGGGCTTCTAGGAGAATTTTGTAATATTTGTAAAGCAATTAGGACACTCTTATAATAATCACTGTATATACTTTTGAAAAATATGTAAATATGTACCTAAGGAAAGAAGTCTTGAATGCCTTCTAGAAACACTTAGCATGCAGTTAGATAGAAAACATATGTAAAGAATTGTCCCTATTCTTCAGATGTAATATACCTTAAAGGAGACTACTTAAACACATACTTTAAAGATACTTATATTAGAGCTGCTGACGGCTTTGACCGGGTAATAATAAAGCAACAGGGCTATGAAATAAGTGCTCTGTTGCTCTGTGTAGTTGCTTTAATGATGTACTCTAGTACTCAGACATAATGCTGTGAACATAATGCTCTCCTCTGAATGTCTAAATTCTGAGAAAAAAAAAAGCTTTCTCTAAAACTGCTTTCAGTTCAGATGACAGAACTTCAGTTCAGAAACACCCAATTTATTGACAGTCTCAGGGGAAAAAAACCCCAAACGTATTAGCATACACAGGGGTGCTTGAAGAGCAGAAGGCCTTGACTTGTGCAAGAGAAGCAGAAACTGCACTTTCGAAACTGAGATAAACACCGATCCTCTCAGAAGATTCTGCATTGGGAACCCGATGCAGCTGGCCCACTTAGGACTGACTTTTCTGATGTTTTTCTTCAGTGAAGAGGTTGCAGCTGTCACTATAATGGCAGCAGCTGGCGTCCACGCTGGCACTCGGAGAGCAGTGCTCTGAGACTCCCTGTCTGCTACTTGGGCTGATTCAGTACTTTGGTGACTCCAATTACTAGACCTTTGCAGCATCAAACCACATGCCTGACTCTTGGGAGAGGAGCTGTTCTCTTCCCTGACCTACTTGAATGACAGTCCAGAAACATAGTCATGAAATATGTCTCATGCTAAGAGAGAGATTAAAAGTATTTCCACCCCTCCCCTATGGAATAGGACAAATTTAAATGCTGGAGGTGGGGCTGCATTCTCTTTTGAAAGATGATCAAGGGGATTATCCCTATTTTATCAGTAGAATGCATGGTCTTTTCCAGGCCATCAATAATTTGGGGTAACTGGAAAACCTGTGGACGGTCATCATATGTTTTGTAGAAACATCTATCTATATACTATTAGTACAGTTTGATTTTCAGATAATAAAAGAGAAACATCTACAGTTCTCCAGTATTGAAACTAAAGAAAACTAAAAAAACCTTCTATTTTAAAGAAAACCTTTGTGTATCACTAACTTAGGTCCTTAATGTATACTGAGCACTGTGTTCTACATGCAGTCCTTTAAACCTCATAATTCTGTGATATATATGGTGATTCAATCACGTACTTCATAGATGAAAACAAGATATACAAGATAAGTAGTTCAGTATACAGAGTCCAGATTTGTCTGACTCCAAATCCTGTGCTTGTAGCAACTCAACACTTCTGCCTTCGACAGCATTTTCTGGGGACTGTATGATGACCCACAAAATATAGGGCAAAATTTTCACATATGTAGCAAACACACACGTACATGTATAATCCTATGAGTTTGGCATTTCATATTTTCTCTGTGACCTTATCTGTTACATCTCTGGATATTGAACTTGACTGTACACAGCTGCTTTACTAAATATTAAAAACCCACAGGAAGCACAGAGAAGCTTGTACCACAGGCCTGGCAGTGCCTTTATCAGAAGGCCATAGCACTAAATCAATGTAACCGAAATGTACTTTCATTCCAAAGTGCTCCAATCCTAGAAGTTACCTTAAAGATGCAACACGTTTATCTTCCAGACAAGATTCCTGGTGGGTTACTCCTCAGTTCTCCAAATCGGTCTGATTTTCTTCCACCAGGGGGTGCCAGAGCAACAACAACAGTACTGCAATTCCTAAGGAAAAATTTTCTCCTAATTATGACTCATTTTTAGAGATAGGGTGGTGGAACCTATTGGAACAATTCCTGATAAACCAAGGCTTTACAAGAGTCCACGGTATTAATTTTAATTTAAGGAAGGATAAGATCATTTATGTACACAGAGAACTCTGAAGCCTTATTTTATCTATTTATTAGAATATTCCTCCTGCCAAAAATACATGAGCTGTTACCAAGAGGTAATTTATTTCGTTTTCTGCCTACTACTTTTCTTTTTAATGGAAATGGGTCTTAGAAGAAAAGCAGAAATACCTGCTAAAAAGATGAGACAAGTAGTAAAAATTAGCTACTTAACAATAGAAATAGTGGCATTTGGGTAAAGAAAGCACTTTTTTTTTAACTTGAAAACTTCTTACAACTCCACAAAGTAAATATTACCTCTAGTATTATTGCTACAAAATCTTTAAAAAGTGCAAGTTCCCATTCCAAGTATCTCATTGCATCCCTCAGAATAATCACTAAGATTTTTTGTATGTTTTTATTCCCATGCTTGTGTATATGTACCATGTGTCATATATATTAAACAATATACATGGCATATATACTTTAACAATGGACTCATAGTGTGTATGTATAATTGTCAGTTTCCTTTTTTTATTCACTTCATATATCAGAACATTTTTCCACATTAGGGCATAAATATCTAGTTCATTTCTAGAAGTCTAAATTACTGAGCTAGCAGAAATACAGAAAGCTATATAATAATGATTTTTTTTTTAAAAAAAATCATTGCAAAAGCAAATTCAAAGTAAATTCTGTACTAATTTAGTCCTAGTATTTAGTTGGCATGCAGTAGTTCATTTGAATAAACAACTGGATATTTCTTCATTCTTTGGGGGGAAAAAAACCCCTGCATACTCTATACCCGTCTGAAACAATGGCAGTACACGTGACCTCATACAAACTGTCAGTCTAGCAGTAGAAACAGCTGCTTATTTCATTTAGTCTGGCATTTCACAGACTTACTTAAACATACCACTTTGAAAATAGATACCAATACAAACATATATCTTGGCAGACACAGATGGTTATATCCCATTCTAGGTCACTTCTGTTTTACGTTGGTCCTAGAGCAGTGTTTTTCAAATTCTGACCTGCATACTAATCACGTAAGGATCTTGTTGAATTACTGAGTCCGGTTCAGTAGGTTTGGAGGGGAGCCTGAGATTCTGCATTTTTAATTAGCTCCTGGGTTATGTTAGCCTGCTGTGAAAAGCTTCAACCAGTAAGAACTTAGATTAGAAGACAGGATGTAATTCACATAGAACGAAGTTTTAATCACAGGAAATGGCAGGAAGCGGCAATTAGAATGGCATTTTAAACTCATAAAAGGAGTTTTTCCCCTTTATTTTGTAGTGATTCGTTTGTTGGTGCTTTACATTTGAGTGAATTTTTAATGCTATCTTTGAACATGGGTTAGGAAAGATATCTAAGGGAAGTAGCATGCTTAATATTTTATGTGAGATATTATCTAACAGCAGTATATTAGCCAGATTTGGTAATAAGCAAGAGAAACGAGCTAAGAAAGAAATATTGTTGTTGTTTTATTCCCCCTGCCAAGTACCACTGCCCCTGCCTGATACGTGTGGAGCTGCATGGCAGCCATTTTAAAGCGGTAAGCTGTTCCACGTACATAACAGATGGGGTCATAACTTCCCAATTCCATAAACATGGCCTCCACTCCTGGAGGCAGTAATGCTTTTTCATTGTGTTTATAGTAGGTGCATTGCCGGCATTTTACAAGTTATGTTGAAGCTCAGGGCAGCAATAACTTGCAGTTTTCAACATAGTTTCAATGTGTTTTTAGGGATGAGGTACATTAGATAAGAAATAACTTAGTAAATTATTCTTTTTTCCTGTCAGTTGGTCCAGGAGTGTTATGTCCTGGCATTTAAGTGGGAATCTGCAATTGTTCTGGCATCATTATTTTCATATTTTGTCCTTTGTAGGGTCAATGAGGTTTTCAGTTACCTCTGGTAAACCACCTCCCTCTATAAGACACTCTTCATGTTGCCCCACGCTCTTCAAGATTGACAGCAGCACGCTACTCTCTAAAATCCAGTTAGCCTCAGTGGAGACACAGCATCCCCAAAGACAAGAAAAATAGGACTCCAGGAGAACATAGAGAAAATATATTTCAGGAGGGAAATTTATATTTTAAGCTCTTTCTATGAGCGTTATCTTCATCTATTGAACAAGCGTGTGTGTAAAATATCTAGCAGATGCAATAGGCAGTAGGTATATGTTAATTTTTGTGTCTTCATCATTCCAATTTCTAAAACTCAATTTCAGAAAACAATGAAACAGTGATAAGAAAATAATTACTACTATCCAGGCACTCAAAATCTAGTGAGAAAAAGAGAAAAGTAAAAATTTGGAATATGTTAATACATTATAGCAAACATATGTGTGTGTGTGTTTATATGTGTGTATATATGTGTATATATATATATATATATATAGTGACAGAGAAAATACCTTATTTCAGTTTGAAATGTATCTGTTGATGGTCAAATGAGATGTGTAATGAGAGAGATAAACATTGAATTTCACAGCATGAGTTTGTTGATGGAATTAACAAGAGTTTTAATCATATAATGAGGTCAAAAGCCTAATTAGAGTTTGGTTAAAAGAGAAAAGAGGGGGGCTTCCCTGTGGCGCAGTGGTTGAGAGTCCGCCTGCCGATGCAGGGGACGTGGGTTCGTGCCCCGGTCTGGGAGGATCCCACATGCTGCAGAGCGGCTAGGCCCGTGAGCCATGGCCGCTGAGCCTGCGCGTCTGGAGCCTGTGCTCCACAACGGGAGAGGTCACAGCAGTGAGAGGCCCGCGTACCGCAAAAAAAAAAAAAAAAAAAAAAAAAGAGAAAAGAGGGGAAAAGGAGAGAGGGAGAATGTATGCTACAGCTGCCATAACAAAGTGTCACAGACTGGTTGGCTTAAATAACAGAAATTTACTTTTTCAGTTCGGGAACCTAAATATCCAAGCTCCAGGTGTTAGCAGGGTTGGCTTCACTCTTAGACCCCTTTGCTTGCTGGTAGATGGCCATCCTCTCCCTTTGCCTTCTGGTCTTCCCTCCCTTTGTCTGTCTGTGTCCTAATTTCCTCCTCTTATAAGGACATCAGTTCTATTGGAATAGGGCCAACACTAACCACATCATTTTAACTTAATTACATTTTAAAAGACTCTATCTTCAAATATAGCCACATTCTGAGATACTGGGGATTACAACTTCAACATGAATTTTGGAGGGAAATAACTCAGCCTATAACACTCCACTCTTTGGCCCTTCAAACCTCATATCCTCATATTCAAAATACATTCACCCTATCCCAGCAGCCCCAGAAGTCTAAACCTATTTCAGCATCAATGCTAAGTCCAAAATCTCACCTAAATCAGTATGGTTGAGAATCAAGGTATGATTCATTCTGAGGCAAAGTTCCTCTCTAGCTGTGAACCTGCGAAAGCAGACAAGTTATCTGTTCCAAAAACACAATGGTGGGACAGGCTTAGGATAGGTACTCCTATTCTGAAAGGGAGAAATTGGAAAGAAGAAGAGGATCACAAGTCCTAAGCAAGTCTGAAAACTAGCAGGGAAAATTCCATTAGATTTTAAGGCTTGAGAATAATTCTCCTTGGCTCAGTGCTCTGTCCTCTGGGTGGCACCACTAGGGTGGTGGCTGTACTTCATGGGGCCACCAGTGTGGCGGCCCTATCTCCTAATTGTAACTTACTTATCTTTAAAGACCCTAAATATCCCATCTTTAGTTACAGTAGCATTGTGAGGTACAGTGATTAGGGAGGACAGACACAACTCAGTCTACAGTAGATACTACAGACAATTCTGAGGATTAATTTTCAAAGGTCAGCAAGGATATATGACAGTATCTTATGGAGAAAGGTGAGTGAAGTAACATGATGTAATGACAAGCATCCAATAGAGGGATGTTTTGATGTTGTAGAAGAGAGGGGGAAAATTGCTAGAATAATGTCCTTAAGTATACAAGAGAGAATGGAAACAAGTATAAAATTGGAGGGCTTGGCTTTAGATGGGAATACAAATTTAGGGGACAGGCGTAGATATCGTTAGATGGGTTGATGTGAGATGAAACATGTAGAAGTTCTTATCGCTTGTTTTCTTCTTTTTGATTTTTTTTAACATCTTAATTGGAGTATAATTGCTTTACAATGGTGTGTTAGTTTCTGCTGTATAACAAAGTGAATCTGCTATACGTATACATATATCCTTATATCTCCCTCCCACTAGCGTCTCCCTCCCTCTTGCGTCTCCCTCCCACTTTGGTCACAAAGCACCGAGCTGATCTCCCTGTGCTATGTGGCTGCTTCCCACTAGCTATCTATTTTACACTTGGTAGTATATATATGTCAATGCCACTCTCTTTCAACAAGTAAAAGGGAAGGTCATAAGCTCTAAGTGAGCCTGGCAAAGCAGAGAGAAATAAAATATGTAATAGTCATTTGGGATAACTTTGTCATAGATCTATAGTGGGAAGAGTCATTCTGATTTTAAGCTTATTTTTCTAGTCACTTTTGGTAAGAACAAAAACTGGGAATGATGAGCGTTGTTTTTTCCAGTTTTTAGGTTTTATACAGTATGCTAAAGGAAGAAAGGGGCAAGTGAGAGTAGGATATTTGCAAGAGAGTGATTTTAATAATTAAGCATATAGTTTAAGCTGTGTAAGGGTAGGGGAAAGACAAAAAGGAGACAAAGGATAGTGAAATAAAATAGAGGTCTTTGCAGTGTCAAGAGATCGTTGGAGTCCACGTTCTACAGGAAGTAGTCTGAGAATAGAGGACGTGATCATCAATGAGAGTCACCTTTTGGAAGAAGAGATCACAGTAAGCACTTACCACTTAACGGCAATTGAATTATATGCCTCCTTCATTTGTAGCTGCTGTGTTTAATGTGGCTTAATGAAGAGTTAGAAACATTTGAAGAGTTCATTCTATATTCAATATAATTATGCTTTCTATGCTGCCTTAGAAATTACCACAAACTTAGTGACTTAAAAGAGCAGTTGTTTATTATGAAACAATTTCTGTACATCAGAAGTCTGGGGACTGCATCGATAAGTTCTGTACTCAAAGTCTATCTGAAATCATGGTACTGAAGACTAAAATCATGGTATTGGCCGGCTGCATTCTCAACTAGGCAAAAATCTACTCCCAGCCTCTCTCAGGTTGTTGACTGATGTCACTTCATTGTGGAAGATTTCTTGGCAGTTTTTTTTTTTTTTTGGTTCATTTTTCAAAGCCAGCAATAGAGTCTCAGACTTCTATACCATCTTTTAAATGACTTACCTAATTAGATGACAGCCATGAGAATAATTCCCTTTAGATTAAACTCATTAGGGTATTTAACTGCATGCAAAATCTTTTACTTTTCCCATTTTCTGTTGATTAGAAGCAAATTACAGGTTCTGCTTGCACTCAAGGTGAGGAAATTGTAAAGGGTGTGATTCATGACTGAGGTGGTGGTGGTTACTTTAGGCTATATCCACCACAATAATGAATATGTTGAACTACACATTATCTAATTAAAGATGCTCTTTCAAGAGTTTTGCTTTCATCCATGGAGGATTAATTGCAATGAGAATCACCCTGCTACTATAAAAATACTAGAAAACCCAGGGGAGTGGAGGAAATAACTGTTTTCAGACATTGGATCAGGCAGCCCATGTCTGTGATTCATGAGAGAAGAGAAATAGCAATATGATCCTAGGATTTCCATCAGACTACCTAGGAAGATTCCGTCCATGACTCAGAAAAAAGCAAGGGGAACCCAAGCATAACCCAACTGAGTTGGGAAGACGTTGTTTGTAGAGACTACAATTTTCAGGGAGGAATACCAGAAAAGGAGGAGATTGATGATTGATAGGGCAGGACAGAAGAGGAGAAAAGAAAGGAGAGTATGCCATGGAGACCTGCAGAAGGATCCCCTCAAGTATCTGGCTAGGTATTGACCAACCTTCCAAGGAAGTCAGGGATGGGACTACTAGAAAGTGATACCAAAACAATTCATGGCGATCACATAGGGTTGAGAACTGGAATTCTCATCAGCTGGAATAAAAATACTTCTTAATACATAGGGCATCATGTAGTGTGGTCAAAACAGTCACCTGTTGGTTACTAGACTAAACTAATCCCAGAGTAAAATCTGCTCTGAAACTGTCCAAACTGAAATCAAGTAACTAAAGGAAGAAATTGAAAGAATGTAAGCTAATTGTGTGCTAGAACAAAGTTCAATTATCTTTATAAAAAAAAATACAAGAAAATCCAGCATTCTACATAGTATGACTCACAATTACTAGCATACAGTCAAGATTACTAGGTATATAAATAAGTAGAAAAATATGAACCATTAACAGGAGACAAATCCATCATTAGAAACAGACAGAAAAATCAAAGATGGAATTAGTATACAAGAATATGAAAAGAGCACTTATAAATCTAATGAGTCCAAGGATTTAAAGTAAAACATGAACATGAAGGAATATGATCTTTCCTGTTCCCTTCCTTTACCCAACGACATTCTCCTACGAATCTTTCTTTACCTCTAGACCTAATTTATTTCAGTGGCAACAATTGATTCTAGTGTAGAGTTTTCCATAACACTCTTTGAAATATCATGACCTAGTTAGAGGCAATCATATCGGCCAGCCAAATGAGCTCAATTATGGATCAAGTGGTATAATCACACTGAGACAAGTTTATTTCACATGACAGTCTACAGGACAATATTTTCTTCTTAAAAAAGTTAATAGCATGCAAAATAAAAATTGAAAGTTATAGAATAAAAAACTAGAGAGATAACTCAAAGAAGTGGTGGACAGTCCAACCGTAAAAAGGAAGTTGTGTGAAAATTAGGAAAATTTGAATATGGACTATGTATTGGATGATATTAAGAGATTAATTTAAAAACTTTATGTAGGGCTTCCCTGGTGGCGCAGTGGTTGAGAGTCTGCCTGCCGATGCAGGGAACATGGGTTCGTGCCCTGGTCCGGGAAGATCCCACGTGCCGCGGAGCGGCTGGGCCCGTGAGCCATGGCCGCTGAGCCTGCGCGTCCGGAGCCTGTGCTCCGCAACAGGAGAGGCCACAACAGTGAGAGGCCCGCGTACCGCAAAAAAAAAAAAAATTATGTATTTATTTTACCTCTAAAATGTTTTTAATGTGTGCAATTTTTGACCTAGCAATTCCAGCTCTAAGAACTGATCCTACAAGTACTTGCACAAGTCAACATAGATATACACGTATGTACACATTTACATATACATTCACATAATCTTGGTACATCTGCTGCAATGAAATACTATTCAGCTATTAACGGATAACAAGGTAGATTTGCATGTACTAATGTAGAAATATATGTTAAGTGAAAAAAAGTAAATTGCAGACAGAATGTATAAGATGAAGATAATTTACTTTTTAAATATATGTTCATATTATATATTGGTTATATTATGTACAGGTCATTAAGCATAGAAATAAATTGAAGATTTGTGTGGTTTACATTAGAGAGAGAAAAAAAAGCCTTGTCAACAAGATACATACTTCACGTATTTACGGATGAAATGGCATGGCATCTTAGATTTGCTGAGATGATTTAGCCATAAAGTGACAAGAGTAAATGATACAAGAATAGTTATTAAATATTGAATCCAGTTAATAGGTACCTGGGGTTCATTGTATCACTTTCTACTTTGTGTATGTTTATAAATTTCCCAAATAAAACATTATAAAGGGGAATGTTGGGATAGCATATCCTTTTTTCCTAAAGTTTTAATTATTTCACATAATCTCTAATTTTTCTTGAAGCTGTGATTCAAAAGGGCCTTGTAGTTTAAACCCTCTTGATAGCATCCTATTATTAAATAAATAATAAGCTCACAAGTATTGTAAGCACACCTTACCGTCTTAGAGAAAACTTTGCAAACTAGTGATAACTGCTTTAGCCACTGTAGATAAGCCAGGCCAAAATCTCAGTAGCTAAACAGTGTAAGGTTTTTATTTTATTTTTTTAGAGTTGACTCAAATATTTTTAAAAAGAAAAAAATCTACATTATTGAAAGCCTTAATATTTTGCCCAAGTTTTTAAAATTTTCCCAATCTTATTTTGAAAGAAATATGCTGAGTGATAATAATTCCCTATTTCTAACAAGCAGGTCTTGTTCTTTTAGAATAGAAATTCTTCTGACTTTTTTATAAACACACAAAGTTTCATCCACTGTGTGAATCAACATCTAATGCAAGTTGGTGATGGTGATGGGAGACTCTACATAGTTATTAATATATTTAAACTCTTTTCCTTTCATCAGTCATGGAAGCACTGAGAGGCTGTGAAGGATCAGGGGGAAGTTTTAGAGGCCAGGTCTGCAAGTGGCATATATCACTTCTGCCCACATTCTATTCACTGCAAATCAGTCTTATGATCCCACTCAACTGAAAGGGAGGCTGGAAAATTTAATTTCCTGTTTGCTAGAATCAACTATGAGATTTATGGAACCCCAGATATTCTCTTTGCCACAAGAAATATTTGGTTTAATAAATACATTCGTATGTTTACACTTATAAACAATCCATTTAGCCTACTTTATCAAAAGATAAACTGTCATAACAGAAGTACAAATGGAAAGCTTAATTCATGAATTTGATTGGCAGTAAATGCTGTTGAGCCATAGGCCAGAATTAAAAGCCACCATTCATGTATTCATGAAAGAATTATTGAGTGCCTAACATAAGGTACTACACTAGGCACTGGCAATGCCAATCAGAGATCCTGGAACCTAGGATCACTTATTCTGCAAGGGAAAATAAGAAAGAATGCAGGTAATCACAATAGCGTGTGCTCTGAGAACAGATGGAAGGAACACCTACTTAAATATTGGTGGGTCAAGGCAAATTCCACAATAAAAAGTGAGGTGATATCTTTAAACTGAACCAGACTAACAAGAAATGAGGAGATAAAGGGGTTAGCCAGATGAAACTGGGGTTTTCATGTGTACCCCACCCCTAGGCTAAGGGAATGGCACATGTAAAGCCTTGAATGTTGGCAGAGTGTCTGAACATTTAATAAACTATAAGGGCTCAATGTTTCTGGAGTCTAGTACATTGGAGAAAAACAAAGAGATGAGGCTGGAGAGAAAGTAAAGCCAGCTGGTTAATTGTTTATTAGGAGAAGGACGTAAATGAAGTGCAAATCTAAGTTATGGATAACACTGGCTGTTTTCTAAAATTTTTATTCATTTTGTAGAATCTCTAATTTTGTTAAAACTGTGTCTTGAGGGTCTTATAATTTAAAATTTTTTGATAGTGTTCTATTAAATATCACCTTTTCCTTACATATCAGACCTTATTTTCTTAGAAAAAACATAGGATAGAGAGTTTACCTTTTTCCAACAAGTTTATAAAGATTAGAACTCTGTGCCTGTTCCTTACCAAAGGGAAATAAAATACAACATTTTTCAGTGAAAGTGATTCTACAAAAAATCATTTTAGCTTCTCTGAAACAAGTAAATTCTGGTCTTTTACTAGTATTTTTCATTCAATCTTTTCTGTTGAGATTAAGAATTTGAAATTAATTTGATACAAAGCAAACAATATAATTTTATAAGTAGTAATCTTTGTAATACTTTAGGTAATATAATGATTTTCTATTAGATTAAGAATTTTTTTATAAGCCTCTTGGACTTTTACATAGTCTTGTAATAATGGCATATCTACATTTACATTTCCTGTAATTTCTTACCTGAACTGAAATCACATAACACACACACACCCCACATCTATACATAAACATACATATATTGAGCTTTTTTTATCTCAGATTTTAAAATATCACAGTATATTAAATATACTTTAAGTTGTTACTGATACTGCTTGATTTATAGATATTTGAGATTTACAAAGAGTAATGACAGTATAATTAGAAAATAGAAAATACCATTTATAATATATAGTAAAAATGTTTAATTTTGTTAATTTTTAATTTTACTTGAACATGATTATTACTGCTTATTGTCAAGTGCAAGCAGTCTTAAATACCCCCAAAAGGTTTTCAGAAATTTAGTATCATCATGTAGTGGAGACATAAGTAGGTTATCCATTGAATGATATTGAATATTTTTTTCTAATAGAGTTTTCAAGACATTTGAGAAGATGTGAATGTCAAAATATGCCAGTGTCAATTTAGATGATATGTTACTGATAACTTTTAGAGAATATTTTTTATAATGTATTATAATTATGAAAATCAGATAAGTCAAAATTATACCTGACTTATATCTCTTGAGACATTTACAATAAAATATCGGCATGTAATATGTACATATAATAAGTATAAATGCATATACAAACATATACTACATATATATATATATTTTGGGGGGGCTATAGTTGCTTTTACAATGTTGTGTTAGTTTCTGCTGTACAGCTAAGTGAATCAGCTATATGTATACATATATCCCCTCGTTTTGGATTTCCTTCCCATTTAGGTCACCCCCGAGCATTAAGTAGAGATCCCTGTGCTATACAGCAGGTTCTCATTAGTTATCTATTTTATGCGTATTAGTGTATATATGTCAATCCCAATCTCCCAATTCATCCCACCCCACTTTTCCCCCTTTGGTGTCCATACATTTGTTCTCTACGTCTGTGTCTCTATTTTTGCCTTGCACAGGTTCATCTGTACCATTTTTCTAGATTCCACATATATGCATTAATATACGATATTTATTCTTTTCTTTCTTACTTCACTCTGTATGACAGTCTCTAGGTCCATCCACATCTCTAGAAATGACCCAATTTTCTTCCATTTTGTGGCTAATATTCCATTGTATATATGTACCACATCTTCCTTATCCATTCATCTGTTGATGGACATTTAGGTTGCTTCCATGACTGGCTATTGTAAATAAGGCTGCAATGAACACTGGGGTACATGTGTCTTTTGGAATTATGGTTTTCTCAGGGTACATGCCCAGAAGTGGGATTGCTGGGTCATAACGTAATTCTATTTTCAATTTTTTAAGGAATCTCCATACTTTTCTCCATAGTTGCTGTATCAATTCATATCCCCACCAAAAGTGCAAGAGGGTTCCCTTTTCTCCACAACCTCTCCAGCATTTATTGTTTCTAGATTTTTTGATGGACATTCTTACCAGTGTGTGGTGATACCTCATTGTAGTTTTGATTTGCATTTCCCTAATAATTAGTGATGTTGATCATCTTCTCATGTGCCTCTTGGCCATCTGTATGTCTTCTTTGGAGAAATGTCTATTTAGGTCTTCTGCCCACTTTTTGATTGGGTTGTTTGTTTTTTTGATATTGAGCTACATGAGCTGTTTGTATATTTTCCAGATTAATCCCTTTTCTGTTGCTTCATTTGCAAATATTTTCTCCCATCCTGAGGGTTGTCTTTTCATCTTGTTCATAGTTTCCTTTACTGTGCAAAAGCTTTTAAGTTTCATTAAGTTCCAATTTTTTATTTTTGTTTTTATTTTCATTACTCTAGGAGGTGGGTCAAAAAAGATCTTGCACTGAATTATGTCAAAGAGTGTTCTTCCTATCTTTTCTTCTAATAGATTTACAGGATCTGATCTTCCATTTAGTTCTTTAATCCATTTTGAGGTTTTATTTGTGTATGGTGTTGGGGTGTGTTCTAATTTCATTTCTTTACATGTTGCTGTTCAGTTTTCCCAGCACCAGTTATTAAAGCAACTGTCTTTTCTCCATTGTATATTCTTGCCTCCTTTGTCATAGATTAGGTAACCATAGGTACATGGGTTTATCTCTGGGCTTTCTATCTTGTTCCATTGATCTATATTTCTGTTTTTGTACCAGTACCATACTGTCTTGATTACTGTAGCTTTGTATATACTACATATAGTTTTAACAAAGAGTAAAATATACATTACTGTGTTGTTACCAGCATTTTAAAAACTTTAGTGGCATATCACAAAAATATTTTCATGACAATCAATATTAATCTATAACTTCATTTTATTGACCAAAAAGGTTTCTATTTTATGAGGACGACTCATCCTTTTACTGATGTTCATGTAATAACCAAGTGATGGTCAAGGCTTATGCTCTTTCTCCAACCTCCATTCCAAAATGAACACATGAACACATTCAAATACAAGTTTTCAGTAGTTTCCTATTGCTTACTAAATTTAATTCAGACTTGAGATCTTGCCATTTAACAACAGAAAGGGAAGTTTATGTTACCTTTGTCTTATTATTTATAACTTAATTTCCTGCATGCTTAGTATGTGTTGGAACAAATAATTTTGTGTACTTAATTTATTTTAATTCTCAAATCTATGGAAAATTTACTCTATGAAGTAACGTACCTGTAGTAAAACCTAGACTTTTTAAATTGGAATTTTGTGTAATTGATTAAACAAGAATACTTGGTGCAGACCTTTGAGACTGTATTCTGACAAAAGAAATATTCCACATCCACATGCATACTAAATATTGTACAAATTATATACCGTGGTTCAGATCTTAGTATCCAATTCCTTCTCACTTTGAGGAATTTCTAGCAATATTTTTATCAGTGAGATTAATAGAGTATTCTCTACACTTCCAAAATCCCTTTGTTGTGAGCCACAAAATCTGTGTTCAGATATCCACTTTCTACTTTGCCTTGATTACTGAACTCTTACTTACATCTGGAAATGGTTAAAATGATCTCAAAATACACATCCTATGTAGGCTCTATCTCCATCCAATATACTCTGGAATGTCTTAGTTTTATGTAACATTGCCTTGGCACATATAGTAAAAGTTGGCTTAGCCTAATTCTAAGGTATAGAGACAAAATTCACATCCTCCAAACACTTCTTGTGACTTTGACGTGAGAATGCATAAATAAAAGTAAAGGGAAATTTAATTGCTGATTATATGATTTGCGTACATTATGGGTTGTTTTTTCTCCTTCTAACCTGAATACATCCTGTCCTCATGAGTATCGTTCTGCCAATCCATTCTCTGCTACAGTTAGAGTTTTGTGTGATAGGACAATGAGAGTAGAATTTTAAACTCTCTCTTGAGGGGATGAATTATTTCTTGTTTGGAATCTGAGTAGAAATCAGATTGCTTGTTTTGTTGTGCCATCTCATTTCTTGGCATCGAACTTTCCTTTGGCAGCAATATATATCGGGGATATAAGTTTAAACCTCTTCCTGTCTAATTTAATGAAAAGCACAGTCATTAAAACCACTGTTTTGAAGATAAGTAAACTGATATTTACAACAATCAAATAATATTCTTTCTAAGGCAAAATGGCAAGTAAACAATAGATTGTAACCCAGGAATCCTATTCTAAGTCCAGTTCCTTTTCTGCTACAAAAAAATATGACCCTGTCTAGCATCCACTTTCCATCATTGAGCACTGGGGACAAAACAGATCCTCCTTCTTAAAGACTTAATGTCAACTTAATTTCAGGGATTAATGTTTCTCCTATTCAGAATAAATTAACTAGGCCCTTGGCTTTAGGCTCAGCGATTTTTTTCTGATTTGATTTCAAATATGATCCTCACCGTAGTGGTTAGACTAAGGACTCAGTTCTTGGGACCAAATCCCTGAGCCTTACCCCAGTTCTAGTAATAAAACTAGTATACTTATATTTATTAATCACCTTTTGCATTTAATACGCTGTGCTAGGATAATTATTATGCATCTAATTATAATATCTGACAAGACATAAAACAAAGGAGAAATAAAAATTGCTATTGATTTTAAATGCATAAACTGTCTCAATACTCTCTAGGTCTCCAAATTCCTTAATTCGAAACTGCTTTGCTGCTCTGCTCTTACCATTCATACACTCATTTGATGAGCATGAATGGAGTACTTGGAATTCTGGCATTGAAAGTCAGAACACATTACACAGGAGATGGAAAAGTATCTCAGACTTACACCCTTCAAATACCCATATTCTACCTACTCATAAAAATGTTACCCTAAAAGTGGCATTCCTCACTCTTGCCTGCCTGCCTTATATTTACTGGGACATAAGTGATTATCTAGTCTTGCTTCTCTGGAATGACATATTCTACAACTCTGAAACTTTGTCTCACTGCTAAATCTCTGCTTTTTAAAAAAGAGCCAGACTATCTTATGTAAGTCCAACCTTTATGAATTTGATTTTTTGGCATGTGTTCCAGTACATGACTGTGTCACACCAATTTACTAGTACCTTTAAACCCAGTTCAAGTAGCAGAGATCAAAGAGTTGTCACCATTTTATTGGGTGGACCAAAGAGTGCCTTTGGTTTTTTAAATAAAAATAAAAGACACAGTTTTCATTTTCAGCAAGAACTTTATTGAACAACGTATTCACCCATTTGTTCCACTACCTTCTGCCATTTTTCAGGCAACTTTGTAATTCCATCTTCCCAAAATTCTTTTATCTTTTTGAGCAAAGAACTGTTCCAGGTGCCTTTTACAGTCTTCCAGGGAATTGAAATTTTTTCCATTAAGAGAATTTTGTAAAGACCTAAATAAATGGAAATCCGAAGGTGCAATGTCTGGTGAATATGGCGGGTGAATCAGAAGTTCCCAGCCAAGCTGTAACAGTTTTTGCCTGGTCATCAAAGAAACATGTGGTCTTGCATTATCCTGACAGAAGATTATGCATTTTCTGTTGACTAATTCTGGACTCTTTTCGTTGAGTGCTGCTTTCAGTTGGTCTAATTGGGAGCAGTACTTGCTAGAATTAATTGTTTGGTTTTCTGGAAGGAGCTCTTAATAGAGGACTCCCTTCCAATCCTACCATATACACAATATCACCTTCTTTGGATGAAGACCTGCCTTTGGTGTGGTTGGTGGTGGTTCATTTCACTTGCCCCACAGTCTCCTCCATTCCACATTGTTGTACAGTATCCACTTTTCATCACCCATCACAATTTGTTTTAAAAACAGAACATTTTCATTATGTTTCAGTAGAGAATTGCATGTGGTAATATGGTCAAGAAGGTTTTTTTCACTTAACTTATGTGGAACCCAAACATCAAAGCGATTCACATAACCAAGCTGGTGCAAATGATTTTCAACCCTTGATTTAGATATTTTGAGGATGCCAGCTATCTCCCGCTTGGTATAACGTTGACTGTTCTCAATTATTGTTTCCATTTGATCACTATCAACTTCAACTGGTCAACCTGACCGTGGAGTGACGTCCAGTGAGAAATCTCAAGCACAAAACTTCGCAAACCACTTCTGACACTTTTGATCTGTCACAGCACCTTCCCAATACACTGCACAAATCTTTTTGTGTTTCAGTTGCAGTTTTAACTTTCTTGAAATAATAAAGCATAATATGCTGAAAATGTTGCTTTTTTCTTCCATCTTCAATATTAAAACGACTACACAAAAATTCACCAATTTTGATGTCTTTTTTTAAATGCATGCTGATATGACAGCTGTCACATACAATCTAACAAAATTGTTTTGAATGAAGTTAAAGACAACTAAGTGCTACTAGAGCCATCTTATGGAAAAAAACCAAACTAACCTTTTGGCCCACCCAATAATATCAAACAATTACCTACCATTTTAGTCAAAGGAAAATGTCCAATATTGTTCTAAGGTATTTGTAGCTCCCCCCAGAACCTATGGTGATTGGAAGCATCAACCTCTCTGATTAAGTTATATAAAATATTTTAGACTGAGGAAACCATAGAGATTAAAGCCTTTAAATTAGGGCATGGCACAGTCTTTTATCTCTACAGTCACATAATATTTCCTGAGGTTCATTAAAAGGAGTCTTAGGACTTTCTCTATCCATGATCTTCATGTATACAAGGAAAAGAAAGGAAACCTCACATGCACATTAATATATCCAGTGACCTCATTTCTATTCCCAGATTTTCTCCTGGTTCTCTGTGTCAAGTCTGTTAACCTCTTATGCCTCTTCTTCCATCTGTAAAATAGGACAATCACCACCTCCCACATCACAGAAAAGGCGGATTAATGAGATGTCTAAGAAATATTTTAGCCATTTAGAAAATGTGTCAGGAAAGGTACATTTTGTAAAAGCATTTTTAAAAAGTGGTATTTCCTATGGAATCATGGAAAGACTCCTTTGCTGAAAATACAAAGTTTTTGAGAAAATGCTTAAGGTAAAGCTACTTTTTATAAGACAATCTTAACATGTTTATATTTTATCTGAAATATGGTCATTGACATCGATAAGTTCAAAGTTTTAAAAACGGTTTCTGTTCTTTGAGTTTTAACAAAATCATTGAAAAGGAGACAATATTATCTGAATGAAGGCTTGAATGAATGAATGCGTGAATAAAGAATGATGAGACAGGGCTTCCCTGGTGGCGCAGTGGTTACAGGGCTTCCCTGGTGGCGCAGTGGTTGAGAGTCCGCCTGCCGATGCAGGGGACACGGGTTCGTGCCTCGGTCCGGGAAGATCCCACATGCCGCGGAGCGGCTGGGCCCGTGAGCCATGGCCGCTGAGCCTGCGCGTCCGGAGCCTGTGCTCCGCAACGGGAGAGGCCGCAACAGTGAGAGGCCCGCGTACAGCAAAAAAAAAAAAAAAAAAAAATACTGTATATCTTATGATCCATGAAATGATATTTAAAAAGCAGGCAAAACCCTGCTATGATGATGAAAGTTAAGGTCAGGATGGTCATTACTTTGGGAATAAGAAAATGTACAGTGTTAAGGAAGGGTGTGACAAGGGCTTTTTTCTTTCTCTCTTTTTTTTTTTGGTGCCAACAATGTTCCATTCTTTATATGGGTAGTGATTGCACAGCTATTCTTACTTTCAAAAATATTTTTAAATATTCTAATAATACTAAGGTTTTAATGCATAGAAATTTGAAATTCATGAGTATTTATTGTAAGCACTTGAACACTTAAAAGTACTTGACACATGAAGTGAAGAGGTACTCAAAAAACATTGGTTGAATTAGTGAAGGTAAACTATTGGCTACCAAAAAGACTTTAAATGCTGACATCTCACTTAAAACTGTAGTATAGAAAACCTCACACAGAGAGCTCATTTTTAAAATTTATATAAGAATAATACTCTATTTCCAAAGAAAAGAGAGTCATTCAGGTCGCTTACATTAAAAAGTTTACTGTTAAATGCTAAATGAGTCTCTCTTTCTTTAGAAGAAAAAAAGAATTCATTTGTCTCCTCCCTTTTCATCCTTATTGTCAATCAATAAATTTGCATGTTTGGTTTATAGACCCTAGTGTGCTTAAACAGACTAAGTGAATTGAAACTGGAGCTGGAAGTTGGCTAGGATTCCATTCTCATCTGGGGATTAGCTACTCTCTTTTGCATAGTGCCTGGCACTTTGGGAATGCTCAAAAACTCTTAGTGGTTATTTTTGTTACTACTGGTAGTCATATGCCTTAGTTACATATTGTATATTGTCATTCCCACTGGGCCTCTTTTTCCTTGGAATGTCTAATCCATTAATTTTAAGCACATAACTTCTTCATCCTTTCTGCCTTTTCCATTTTAAATATAGGAGGTGGAAAACTTGACTGTCTTACTGAAGGAGCATCACCTCTAGCATCCCTAGTACACATAGTCTTTTGTAATTTGTTGCTTCTAGAATACTAACCATCCTGTCTGTTGATGGCTGCCCTAACTCTTCTGCAAACTGAAACAGATTTATTCTTCACTGACAGATGAGTGCAAATAGGAGATTTGCAGTTAGAGAGGGAATTTAGTTTTTGATTGGAAGTGTAGCTAATATTTCTAAGACGATTCTCAAGTGAACCAGATACTTTCAGAAATTGAAAGCTCTTTCTCTCCCTATGATTAAACTCCACAGGAGCCCAAATATCAGCATGTCGATTTTTTCTTTTTTTTCTGACAAATGTATATATTAGAATTGCTATATGCCAGGCACTGTGTTAGGTGTTAAGGAGGTAAGAATCAAAAGACAATCTCTAATCACATAGCGCTTATGTTCAAGTAAAGAGGACAGATATTAATTTTAAATGCACACACACAATTACCTCTATAATAAATGTAGGACATTACAAAGTGTTAAAATCAGAGATTTAAGTAACTGGGGAAACCAAAGAAGGTATTCAGGAGGAGGTGAAGAAACTAAGAAAACCTAGTTAGCTAGGAGAGAGGGGAGTGGGTGGAATTATTTTAGGTAAAAGGAAAATAACATGTGCATAAGTCTTGTGGCAGAAGAGAGTTAGAGGAACTGAAAAAGGCCATGGTTGCTGATGTGCAGAGAGCAAAGGGAAGCATGGGTTGAAAGAAGGCAGCATGTTATGAATTTTGATTTGTGTACTAACAAAACTAAGCTTTTGAAGTCTTTGCAGTGTTTTAACTGTGGGAGGTGTGGTGAGGTAAATTTGAGAAAAACTATCTGGCAACAGTTCAGTTTCTTGGAGAGTGTGGAGCTAGAAAAAAGGAAATTAGGGAAATATTTCAAATTTTAATGACATCAAATTAAGTTTGGTATACACAGTTCCACAGCAGGAGGTGCTATCATCCAGATAATGGTCAGATGGGCTCATATGTGGAAGTTGTTATTTATTCTAAGTGTGCTTGGAAGTTACTGCTGTGTGTCAAGCCCAGGGGAGGTTTGATCACATTTGTATTTCCATATGATAATTACAGCTATAGAATGGAGTTCCAGAAACTTGGATGATTGCCTTTCCTACTTTTACTCTTGAAAGATCCTGTACTCCACTTATGATTGAATGAAATATTCTCCAGATTTATTATTGTATTCAGACATATCTCATGGACCTGGAAAATATTCTATTTCTCTAAAATTACTTTGCACATCACTAATATAGTCTATTTAAATATCAAAGAGAATCCTATATCTTGCTAATTAATTCAGTAATTTTTTCATTTACTAACAGAAATTTATTCTGTGCTTAGTTTACACCAAGTACTGCTTTAGGCACTATGGATATAACAATGAACAACACTGTGCCACCTGGGCTTACATGACATTTATGTTAAGAATGGTAAATAGATATCAAGCAGCTACATAGGGATTTATCTAAATATGTGCCATGAGAAAACACTGGATGTGAATCCAGCAAATAACAGGAAATAGTAAAACCAAGACTTGCTGTGGTCTGAGAGGGATGGGAAAGGGAAGACTTCTCTCAGAAAGTTGCATTTATGACCATACCTGAACAACTGGATTTATCCAGGGTAAGAAAGTTCCAAGCAGAAAGAATAAACATGTACAAAGAGCTTGAGGCAGGGAAAAGATGGAATAGTCATAAAGCAAACAAACAAATATGATTACTTATGACCGAATCTGAAGCAGGAAAAGAAAGTTGAGGCTGATGATGTGAGCAGAGGACCATGTGCCTTATAGGCAATATGGATTTAGGTGACATAATTAACGATGGAAAGGCAGTGAGGTATTATAGAATTTTCCTAAATTTCAGTTTTAGAGATCTTTGGTTCAGTTTCAGTCTTTGTCATTAATTGCTTGTGTAACCTTGAAACATTTATTAAACCTTCTAAGCCTCAGTTTCATCATCTCTGAAATCTAAATAATTAA